>NC_136059.1:915131542-916331542 GCF_964261635.1 Lissotriton helveticus | reverse complement strand
ACTAGAGCCACGGGCCTCACACAGGTAATGCACTACCTTGATGATTTTCTGTTTCTGGGGGCAGCCGGGGGCACGGAATGTGAACAGGCTTTGATGGAATTCTGTAATCTCATGAAAAGTTTTGGTGTGCCATTGGCACCGGGCAAGACAGTGGGGCCATCTACATCTCTCGAGTTTCTTGGAATTGAGCTGGATTCAGTAGAGGGGTGCTTCCGTTTGCCCAGGGAGAAGGTAATGAAGTTTAAGGCCGCACTAGAAGTATGCATTGGCGAGAGAAAAGTAACTCTCCATCAGCTGCAACAGGTTGTGGGTCAGCTTAACTTTGCCCTCAGAGTAATACCGATGGCCCGCCCCTTTTCCCGCTCTATCGCACAAGCCATGGTGGGTCTCAAGGAAGGACACCACCGCACAAGACTGTCAGCCGAGGTTCGCCAGGACATGCGCATATGGTTGGCATTTCTGGTGGATTTCAACGGTCGTGTCGTGTGGAACAAGCCAGCAGTTTCCTCCGAGGAGCTGGGGTTGTGGACTGATTCGGCAGGGAGTGTGGGTTTTGGCGCCATATTTGGTGAGAAATGGTTGGCACAAACATGGCCGGCGTGGTGGCACAATAGTGGGCTCACAGGTAACATCGGGTTCCTCGAGCTGTTCCCCATTCTGGTGGCCTTGAAAACATGGCCAGAGGGGTTGCATGATCGTGCTGTGGTGTTCTGGTCTGATAATATGACTGTTGTTGAATGTATCAATAATCAGGCAGCACGTTGCAAATGGATTTTGAGATTGCTGAAAGAAATTGTCCTGCTATGTATGAGATTAAATGTCCACTTTAGGGCAAGACACGTGCCGGGGGTACTGAACCAGGCAGCTGATGCACTCTCTCGTTCCCATATGCAGGCCTTCAGGGGTTTTCTGCCCTCAGCGGACTTGGTGGCGGCACCATTTCCCGAAGCTCTCTGGTCTCTCGGTGCCCCGGATTACAAAACCTCGTGGGAGAGAGTTTAGCACCCAGGACAAGGAAGGCATATGAAGGAGCGTTCCGTTCATATTGGTCATTTTTGGGTTCGACGGGGGGGAGCATTGGGGACAGGAGGAGTCTTCTGCAATTTCTGGTAGCACTACATCAGGCAGGCCGATCACTGGCAACAGCCAACAGGCACAGGGCCGCCATTGCCTTCATGGCACAGGCGCATGGCATCCAGGACCCCACATCGTCCTTTCTCGTGAAAAGAGCGTTGCGTGGGTGGCAACGCCTTGAGGGTCGGAGAGTGGATGGAAGGCACCCGATAGATCTGGCTAGGTTGTCCCTGTTAATGTCCGTACTCCATGCGACTTGTTCATCTCAATCAGAGACGGTGCTGTTCCGGGCCGCTTTTGCATTAGCATTCCATGGGGCTATGCGGGTGAGCGAGCTGGTAGCAAGGAATAAGTGGGATACGGGGGGAGGTCTGTGTCGAGACCACATTCAGATCAAGGGTGACACAATGGTGGTCACAATAGCCAGTTCCAAGACCGATCAGGAAGCCATCGGGGACAGTGTGGTAGTCCAGCGGATCCCGGAGTCTCCCATGTGCCCGGTAAAATGCGTGGAGGAGTATTTAGCGCAGAGGGCGGCATCATGGGGGGGGAGTTTGTTGAGACACACCGATGCCACCCCACTGACGAGGTTTCAGTTTCAGCGGGTGTTAACAATGGCAATCGCGTCAGCGGGCTTGGACCCGAGCGATTTTGGGACCCATTCCTTCCGGATAGGGGCTGCTACGGAGGCTACAGCCAGGGGTCTGAGTGTTGAAAGAGTGAAACAATTGGGGCGTTGGTCCTCGAATTGCTATAAGAGGTATGTGCGGTTGCACATGTTGTGAAGCCTATGTCATGCACTCACGCTTCTTGTTTTCTGTTTGATTTTCAGTTGCACGAGCAGGCCTTGCGGGGCGGTCAGTGCTGTTGACCCGACACCTGGGGACCAGCGGTCAAAGTTCACCGGCTGAAGAAAGAGTGGTGTGGGTCGTTGGCCACTCATACGTGAGGCGCGCCGCGGATGTATTCAAAGCAGGTGACATGATTCACGTTGCGGGGGAATACGGGTACAGGGTGACCTTCCACGGAAGGGGCGGGCTCTGTATTGACCAGTTTCAAGGTTTTATGGAGGGTTTGTTAGGGCGGACAAGGTCACCGCCGTCTGTAATCATAGTACATCTTGGGGGCAATGATTTGGTGACCATTGGTCGACGAGTACTTCTTGAGTTAATCTTGGCCTCGGTAAGCTGGTTGGCAAGGAGGGTTCCGGGGTGCACGATCGCATGGTCACACATGATTCCTCGGAAGGTGTGGCGGGGGGCCCTCTCTGTGTCAGCTTTGAATCACTCGGTAAAGAAGGTTAATAGCAAATTAGGCAGATTGTTTCGCACAGGAAAGTTGCATTGTGTACCACATGGATGTATCCGGGGGGACCATATGTATCTGGAGGATGGGGTCCATTTGTCCCGGGAAGGAAATGTCTTACTCATAGGGGACTTCCTAGCTTGGTTAAAAAGTTTGAGTAGCCATGACCTATAGTAGGAGTTTTTTGGGGGGTCCGGATAGCCGGTCAACTATCCGGCCTGTGGCGGTAAGGTCATGATCGGTGAGCAGTAATTGGAAGATCCCTAGAGGTGGGGCGCCACCCATTATGGATGGGAGCGCCCGGGGTGAGGCGGCCATTGGCCCCTCACACGGGGAGGCGGTACCCTCTAAGGATGGGGACGCCGAAAGGAAAGGCGGTCATCGGCCCCTCCCTGGGGAGGAGGGGCTACGGGCCCCTCCTGGGAATTTCCCGGGGCCAGGACATCCGCGACGGCGGATGTGGTAAGCAGTGTGGGGTGGGAGGGGGGTCTACGCTACCTTCTAGACACCTCACACGAGTCCTCGGACGACCACCAAGATGGCGCCGAGTAAATATGGGGCCCCCGTTAAGACAAGGGAAATTGGAAGTTGGCACAGAGGTACAGTCCTCTGTGCACCCGCCCCTCACAAGTGAGGGGGGAGTTATGGTATTAGGGATCTGACACCGGTTACGACCTTGCCGTTGGCCCGTAATGCTAGGATGTACAATTTGATTTTGAGAAAATGCATCGTAATGTGTAAATGAAATTGTACATGATATGAAACTGTTAATTTAATGTTTTAATTTTTGTTTCATATTTTAATAAATACGGCCGGTGAGGGTAACTCCCTCACCGCCTTCCAAAAGCTCAAGAACCGTTTCCGTCTTCCCATTCTTGGGATTTGTGTTGGGAGGGGGTGACGGTTATCCCGCCCATATGGAAAGGGGTGACCACTCGGTCCCCCCGAACGTATGGTGGAGTACCCCGATCCCCCCGGGAAACCGTTTTGGGCGGGAGGCGTGGCTTGGCTGGTATGCCCGTAGTGGCGTAGCCGGGGCGCGCCTTTTCCCGCCCAAGAAGGGTTGTCCTAGACACCTACACCGTTCGAACCGCCCCGTAGGCGTGTTGGGGAAGGCCACGCCCTCCCGAAGAAGGATAAAAGGAGCATCTTGCCAAGGAAACATCCTCTTGTTCCTGTGCTTGGAAGCTGCACCTCCTCGTTGCTCGTGAGCCCGAGACGGAACAAGGAGCCAATTTTGACCCACCCACCAGCCCCTGATGACAGCGATTTGTATTGCAATAAAGTCAATTGACATGGATATTATCTCTTCTCAGGTTGTTTCGGAAAAGTTGGGATGGTCGTGATATGACAATAAAATGGTTGCTCTTTTCTGGCGAGGTATCACAGCTAAATGTAAAAACTGTTAGGGCATAGTTGGAGGTTTATGTTTTTAAAATGCCCAGTATAACTGTTATTCTCTTTTAGTTTAAAAACTGTCGTATTTATTTTTTGGTCGGGCGGTAAGGTCATGATCGGTGAGCAGTAATTGGAAGATCCCTAGAGGTGGGGCGCCACCCATTATGGATGGGAGCGCCCGGGGTGAGGCGGCCATTGGCCCCTCACACGGGGAGGCGGTACCCTCTAAGGATGGGGACGCCAAAAGGGAAGGCGGTCATCGGCCCCTCCCTGGGGAGGAGGGGCTACGGGCCCCTCCTGGGAATTTCCCGGGGCCAGGACATCCGCGACGGCGGATGTGGTAAGCAGTGTGGGGTGGGAGGGGGGTCTACGCTACCTTCTAGACACCTCACACGAGTCCTCGGACGACCACCAAGATGGCGCCGAGTAAATATGGGGCCCCCGTTAAGACAAGGGAAATTGGAAGTTGGCACAGAGGTACAGTCCTCTGTGCACCCGCCCCTCACAAGTGAGGGGGGAGTTATGGTATTAGGGATCTGACACCGGTTACGACCTTGCCGTTGGCCCGTAATGCTAGGATGTACAATTTGATTTTGAGAAAATGCATCGTAATGTGTAAATGAAATTGTACATGATATGAAACTGTTAATTTAATGTTTTAATTTTTGTTTCATATTTTAATAAATACGGCCGGTGAGGGTAACTCCCTCACCGCCTTCCAAAAGCTCAAGAACCGTTTCCGTCTTCCCATTCTTGGGATTTGTGTTGGGAGGGGGTGACGGGTATCCCGCCCATATGTTTAGGTACAGCTGAGTGGCTAATATTATCAATGAAAATTTCACTGCCGAGTGAAGCTGAGCTGACTGATGCAGAATGTCAGTAAGGCAGAACTGCTTCCAGTTGTTCCCACTGCGTCACTGCTAAAACTCTCATCCACACAAAATGTGAAAATTTTGTAATTCGGAAGTGGGGCTATCAAAAAGAGTGAAATACTGAAAGACATCTTCGTTAATCATCTTATTATGGAAAGTCACTCCCTTTCTAAGACCTGTGGCTATTATATCCAAGGTTCAGCTGAATGTTGCCACCTTCAGTCTGAAACCAACAGAGATACATACCATAGCCAGGGCCATCACTGGGTCAAGGATAGATTACCGTTGTTTGCTCTTTGTTGGGAAATGTTTGAAGTTACTGGTGCAGCCCTCAAACATTTATAATCGTGCTGCATGAGATGACTACTCTTGGTCATAGGGCACACATCAGTCCAACCATTTGTAGCTTGCAATGGCTCCCCATTGTAGATCGGGCGATGTTTCTGACCTTAGTGGTGATTCAAAATTCTGTTTATAGGGATGGCCAGAACTCATGGAAGACCAGGTGCCTTATATTCCTAGCTGTACCTTCGGGTGTCTGCGTCCAAGAAGTGACATTCCCCAGGTAAAATCAAAAAGAAGTCGCTTAGTGGAAAGATGTTGTGAGCTATTAATCACCAGCGGTGAAATATACTGCCATTGCAACTGAAATTACGTCTTTTGCTGAGGGGTTTAGAAAGGCTTTAAAAAACCTACTCTTTTAAGAGACCAAAAAATAACAACATTGTTTATGTGCCACCACGGCTACCCTTCAGGGATAAGGCAAGTTAACTAACTTGAAAATCCCTTCGGAATAAAACGACGTACCAGGACTGACTGACCGGCAAGTAATTTCTGTAGTCATTTGACTTTTGTACTCTGTAGCATTTTTTTAATGCAGTGTGTTAAAGATAGTTATATATTTTCGGGTTCTAAATACATAGGTATGCCAATTTAAATGTGGAGCGTGATGCTTTTTTGCACTGTCTGTTCTTCAATTGTATAATGCTCTAAGTGAGGGATGTTGCATTCCATTTGACAGACCTGAGAAATGTCAGGATAATTCTGCTTGTTACTAAACAAACAGATAAACATAAATGAATACGAACATTTATGTGATTGTGTTGTGCTAAATATTATTACCGGTGCTTTAAAAATGTAATCTATCTTAAGCAGATGATTTATTTGCCATTTATATTTTTGCTGGCAAAAATTTATTTGAAAGTGACGTTTTTTGGTAGTAATGTGATTGCCATCTGATTGTATTGGTTGAGTGGCATTTGGAGGTTTCTGTTCATTTTCAAAAACTTTGTTCATTGTTTTTTTTTAAAACCTAAATACATTTCCTTTTCACTTCACTTGATTCAATTTCTCGACTTCTAACAGACAGGATGTTGTTTTGTATCCTGTATTTTCCGGGCTGTTTCATCATTGATAGACCAGGAAAGAATTAAGTGAACCCTGCAAAGGCTACCGGAGCCAAAAGGCATCACTCTTCGAGTAGAATTTGACATTTCTCCGAGCAGTAAAAAGATGAACGGGTTAGAAAAACAGGAAAGTGAGAAAATAAGGAAAGGGCACGCATGGTGTCTCTCACATTCAGCTTTTCTGTGATTAAATTAGTCGGTTGTCTGCATTCTCTCCTGAATGGGTGTCTTATATTATTTCTCATTATATCACTAGATTGTTACAGACTTTAAGTAGCATCAGTGGGCATTGCTTCTTCTTTGGTAATATCTAGCAAGTGGGATTGGGATTTTAGTGAGCACTTGATAGTGCACAATGTAACAGAATAAATATATTAATTCGGATTGACAAAGTACAGTTTATATGTATCTAAAATGATGATATAAGCTTGTTTAAGTTTGTTTATGCCACAAGGGTTGGACACATGTTGACCTATAATTGTTCGCTTTTGTTCTTATTCTCTATCTGTCTCTGCATTACCAGAATTAGACTACTAGTGGGGAATACTACGGCACATGGTATTTTCTAAATGGCCAATACTTATGCGATTTCCTTTTTTTTTGTCTTTTTTTTATTATTTATTTTGGAAGGTCATACTGTTACATCATGTTTATGCTTACAGCCAGATTTGCAGCACAATACATTGCATTGCACATTCCATATTTACATTTTTAAACATTATTTCCTATTCCTTTATTATTCATCCATAACAATAGGGGTTCCCATATCTTCATTCCCTTCGTCCTTGTTTTTATTCCTTTACATTTGTATAAGGGCATTTCCTGCTGGTTGATACTCACTACCCGGTGCAGCCACAGAAGATATGTAGGAGGCTCTCTATCATTCCATGCAGTAGCTATCAACAGGCGCTTTAGCTAATGTTATGAATAAAACATCTCTTTGAGCTGAATCTAGATTTGCCCGACTGTCATATCCTAGAAGCATCGCGGCTGGGGTGATCATAATTTCTTTATTCAGTGTCTGTAGCCAAAATTCCTCTATACCACGTTTAAGGTTAAATAGCTTAGTGCAGGAATAGAACATATGAATAATGTCTGCCGGGCCACTTTGGCAACTCGGGCATTTATCATTTTCCCTCTTCCCCATCCATAAAGCTTAGCTGGTGTGTAATACAAATTATATATGATTTTGTAGTGCTTGGCTTTTAGATTGGCTGACAGAAAGATCTTTATCCCTAATTCAAGTGCCATGTCCAAATCGACCTCCCCGTCACCTAGCTTTCCTACCCATTTTGATTCAGTTTAATCCATATTATCTGGGAGAGTCTTACTTAGTTTGTGATAATAGTCCCTAATCCTACTATCCTGGCATTTTATAATTTCCAGTAATGGAATTTCCTCCAAATTATTATAGTCCTTGGGGAGACTTCATATACAGCTCCAATGCGCAGAGATACCCCTCAGGGGATGATTCAGGCGCTATACAAAACCCACAAAATAAATAAAATAAATAAAAGCTGTCCGCGTACGCAAGGATATTGGTTTCGTATCCTTCAGTAGTTATGGGTTTATTTGCTTGTTTGTATAAAACTTGATTGATAAACGGGTCCAAATAAATGGCAAATAAGATAGGGGAACAAGGGCATCCTTACCGCGTCCCTCTAGCAATCTCAATCCTCCCTGACGTATTTCCCATTATTTGCAGCTGAGCACGAGGTTTATAGTATATAACTTGGATAGGTCTCAGAAACGGTGGACCAAACCCCCTTTCTACCAGGGTGCCCCAGAGATATTGCCATTATACCCAGTCAAAGGCTTTCTCCGCGTCCAGGAGGACCACAGCTATCTCTCTAGATTCTACCGCTGCGATATTGAGTAATGCGATAACAAGCCTAGTGTGGTCAGTGGTCCCCCTGCCAGGGACAAAGCCATGTTGCCAAGGTGATACCAATGCCACTATGATCTTTTGTAGCCACTTGACTATAATTTTAGAGTATACTTTAGCATCCAAATTCATAAGTGAAATTGGACGATATGAGGTTGGCAGTTCTGCTGGTTTACCCTTTTTGGGTAATACCACCACGTCCGTTCCCTGCCATGATGAGGGCGGGATCCCACTGTGCTATACACCCAGAAACAGGTTGTGCATAATTAGGACAACCTTATGTGAAAGTATTTTATACACTTCTGCTGGTATTTTGTCAGGGCCTGCTGCTTTCCCAGCAGAGAGGGACCCAACACCTCCTGGACGTCTTTTAAATTAATTTCTCTGTCCAGCTCCTGGGCTGTAGCTTCGTCTACTTTTGCTAATGCCGGGCAACTAGTATCTTTGTCTGTCCGGCTTGTTTAAGAAATGTCAGCTTTATACAGCCTTCTGTAGAACTCCTAGAACACCTCCATAATCTTTTCCGGCCAGTCACTAATTGGTCACTACTGTTCTTAAATGTTGAATGCTATTCCTGGCACTTTTCTGCCTTGTTCTCAATGCTAACTGCCTCCATGTTGTCTCACCATGCTCATATATCTCCCCCCGATAGGCTTGGTACCTTTGGGACACCCTTTCCTGGAAAAAGCTATTAATTTCTGCCTTTACTAAAGCTAGTTTTGTCATATTCTCCCTGGTTAAGTCTTCCTGCTCTACCTTGCTAATCAATTTGACATGCTCTGCCTCCAGTTCCGCCAACTTCCCTAATAATCGGTCCTCCTCTGCCTTTTGTTGTTTCCGTTATCACCCCACAAAACTAATAACTGCATCCCTCAGGGCAGCTTTATAAGTGTCTCATACTATCCTACGCGTAGCGCTATACCTATCATTAACAAAGATTCCGTAGTCCATTGTTTAACATAAGCACAGAAAATGTCATCCGCGATTAGCTTTTTGTCAAATGAAGAAGTGCTCTGTTTATAAGCACCGCCCAATCCGGTTATTTCTAACAACAAAGGGTTGTGATCCAAATAAAGCTGTTGTAATTTATTAATTTCCACCTTATCCATCATTTTACATGAGGCTAAAAAGTAGTCCAGACGCACAAACTTCCCATGGGGGTGAGAGTAGTATGTATATCCGGGGTCATTCAAGGCTTTTACTGCCCATACATCGACCAATGCGTGACTTGTTTTAAAGGCATTCAAAGCCCTATATACTTTCGGTTTCCATTTTTCTAACCTCTAAATGTATGTTCAGATCACCACACACTATCACTGGCTCTGGCCAAGAGGTAAGCTCTACTTCAAGTTCTTCCCAGACATTAGGTTCATCTTGATTAAACCCGTATATAGTCACCACAGTCACCCCCATGGGTAGCCTTACGACTGCCCATGGCCCCCATTTATCCGATGCTGTTCGCATAGCCATTCCAAAGGTTGTTTAATATACAAAGCAACTCCTCTAATCATAGAGGTCTGGGTAGAGAATGTGGTCAGGTTGTACCCCCTGACCTCAAGAGTACTTTTATTGCTCCAAGGTATATGTGTTTTCTGCAAGCAGATTATATCTGCATTAGGTTTTAAGTATTTCATAAACCCTAACTCTCCTATTCTTATCATTTAGGCCACCCACGTTAGCTGTGCATAACTTGAGTCAATCCATATTGTCCTGCTGTTTTCCTCATTATTAGTCTTTGCTTATCACATTTCTCAGCCCTGTTCTTTCCTTCCTTTTTTCACCCCGAGTCCACCTGCCCCCACCCCTCTGTCCCTCCGACCCTACCTTTCCTCCTTCCTCCACCCCTCCCCCTGTTCCCCCAGCCTCTTTGCTCACTCTCCACTGTGGAAGCTCCAGACAACCAAAGGTCTGTGTGTGTGATGACGCAGTGCAGCACCATGATCAGTGACACCCCTTATTTGCAATCCTGAAAAGAAAATATGAGAGAGAAAATACTTTTAAGAAAATACATCGAGTGAAAATATCATAACATAGAATTTATGCAAAGCGAAGAGCGAAGAAAAAGGATACAGAGATCACCTTAACTTTCACCCCAAAGCATATTGTAGCCTATAATAGCTCAGTAGTTTATTTACTTTCATTATTATTTATCATCAAGCACCCAACCAGCCCATGTTTACCACCTTCTATTAAGATATTTCTAGCGGTAAACACCCATTATCCCGAATCTTTCTTCTTGCATACCATCACTCCGCATACTTTTATTACGAATCTTCTATGACTCCGCAATGCCATTATAACGCATGGCATTATGGGCCATATTATCAAGAACAGGCGATAAAATTATATCCGCTTTATTGGCAGGAAACTGCCGTTAAAGCGGCGATAATGGGCTTGATAATATGTCCTTGTGAATTCCCATAGCAGCCCAGGTTCTGGTGTTAAACTGGGCTGCTATGGGAATTCACAAGGGCATATTATCAAGCCCATTATCGCGGCGTTAGCGGCAGTTTCCTGCCGATAAAGCGGCAATAATTTTATCGTCTGTTCTTGATAATATGCCCCTCCATTTTATATGCTTTTACCATGCATACATTTACAACGAAATTCGTTGTAAATTCATGAATGGTAAAATAATGTTTTTTTCAATATTTTAGGATAGGATAAGTATGGGTATAGGGGTATATGTTTTGGGGTCTGAGGTACATGTTTTGGGGTGAATGGGTATTTTAAGGGGTCAGGGATAGGTTTGGGGTTTGGGGTACCGGGGTATTATTAGGGTTCAGGGCTAGGTTTTGGTTTTGGGGTACAGGGGTAGTTTTAGGGTTCAGGAATAGGTATGGTTTTTGGGGTACATGGGTATTTTTAGGGTTCAGGGCTAGGTTTGGGTTTTGGGGTACAGGGGTATTTTTAGGGTTCAGGGGTAGGTTTTGGGGTACAGGGGCATTTTTAGTGTTCAGGGCTAGGTTTGGGTTTTGGGGTACAGGGGTATTTTTAGGGTTCAGGGCTAGGCTTTGGTTTTTGTGTACAGGGGTAGTTTTAGGGTTCAGGAATAGGTATGGTTTTTGGGGTACAGGGGTATTTTTAGTGTTCAGGGCTAGGTTTGGGTTTTGGGGTACAGGGGTATTTTTAGGGTTCAGGGGTAGGCTTTGAGGTACAGGGGCATTTTTAGGGTTCAGGGCTAGATTTGGGTGTTGGGGTATGGGGTATTTTTAGGGTTCAGGACTCTGTTCTGGGTTTTGGGGTACAGGGGCATTTTTAGGGTTCAGGGCTAGGTTTGGGTTTTGGGGTACAGGGGTATATTTAGGGTTCAGGGGTAAGTTTGGGTTTTGGGGTACAGGGGTATTTGTAGGGTTCAGGGCTAGGTTTGGGTTTTGGGATACAGGGGTATTTTTAGGGTTCAGGGCTAGGTTTGGGTTTTGGGGTACATGGCCATTTTAGGGTTCAGGGATAGGTTTGGGTTTTGGGGTACAGGGGCATTTTTAGGGATCATGGCTAGGTTTTGGGTTTTGGGGTACATGGGCATTTTTATGGTTCAGGTCTAGGTTTGGGTTTTGAGGTACAGGGGTATTTTTAGGGTTCAGGGCTGGGTTTGGGTTTTGGGTACAGGGGTATTTTTAGGGTTCAGGGCTAGTTTTGGGTTTTGGGGTGCAGGGGTATTTTTAGGGTTCAGGGCTAGGTTTGGGTTTTGGGGTACAGGGGTATTTTTAGGGTTCAGTGCTAGTTTTGGGTTTTGGGGTGCAGGGGTATTTTTAGGGTTCAGGGCTAGGTTTGGGTTTTGGGGTACAGGGGTATTTTTAGGGTTCAGGGCTATGTTTGGGTTTGGAGGTGCAGAGTGTATTTTTAGGGTCAGGAAGGGTTACTGTTTAAGGGTGCTGGGGTATTTTAAGGAGTAAGTGTGGCTTATGATTATGGGGTGCAGGGGTATTTAAAGATACCAGGGTGGGATTATTTTTTAGGGTGTACAAGGTAATTAATAAAGATATATATATATATATATATATATATATATATATATATATATAATTTAAGTTGAAAGAAAACATGTTTTTTTAATTAACACTATATGTGTGTGTATATATATATATATATATTATAAATATATTTATATACATATATATATATTTAAATAAAGTACTTTCACAAAGTATATGCCTTCACCACGCATCCCTTTGCGTTGTAATGGCATGCGTGGTAAAGGCATATGCGTTTGAGGAATGTCTATGACATGAACCTTATCTGCATTCAAGTATCTGTCTACAGTCCACTGTGGCAGTTTGTTTCTGATGGCTCTCCCAAATAGTAAAGTGGCAGGACTTTCACCAGTTGTGGAGTGAGGAGTTGAATGATAAGCACGAAGGGCTTGACACTAGGCCTGGTTTAACTCGATCCCCTCAATTGATGCTTGTTGAATCACCCTTTTGAGGGTAGTCATGAATTATTCACAACACCATTGGCTTGGGGCCACAGAGGTGTACTTTTTAGATGTTTGACATTTAGTCTGACTAAAAACTCCTTGAATTATTTGCTATTGAATGCCAGATCACTACCAGATTTGAGAATGGTGGGTCTATCCCATGCTGTAAAGATGTCATCCATCTGTTCAATTACCTTGTCATGGTTTGTTGATGATAACTCCTCTACTAAAGGTAAGTGAAAATACTCATCAATGACTACCATGAGATGATGTCCTCTGTTTCCTAAAGGCCCAATGAAATCAACTGTAACTCTTTCCCAGGTCTGCACAGGAAGGTCAGATATTGTCAAGTGGCAAAGATGGCGTCCTTTTAGTTACCTCTGAACTTGCTTGTCTAGATGCTGGAACCTCACTGAGTCTCTTAGGGCTCTTTTGGTGGCTATAATGCCACAATTGCCTTCATGGGCTAGTTCAATTACTTGCTGTCTTCGGCTCACAGGTATTAACATTCCAGAGCCTCTCAATATGGCAACTTCCCTGATAACGGACAGTTCATCCTGTACATTTTTTAATCTTATAAATTCAACTTCATCAGCAAAAGTCCAAGCATTTTTCTTCACGGTTGAGGTGAAATTATTTCTTTGAGGATAAGCATGTTCTTTTTTGGCATTAGTAGCAGAAATAATATGATCAAAGAATAGGGCTGTTGGTGTGCTAGACCTCAGAATGAAATGAATGTGATCCTCAGCAATTTTGGATGACGAGCCGTGACAATGTAGTGGTACTCATTAACCCCTTCCAAGCTGGTGACGAACCCCAGCCATCACGCTCTGCGGTGCTCGTGTGCGGATGACGGCTGGGGTTTGTCACGGCCCCGCCCTGTTCGTTGGTTTACCGCACAGCGGCGTAAACGGGCCTGCATCGAAGGGGTTAAAAGTAATCAGCAGAGTTCTGTTCATTACCCAGCTTGTGTACAATTGCATAGTCACACTCTTGCAGTCGCAACCCATTCCTCTCAATGCAAGGGGGCATCTTGTCTTTCAGGTTTCCAAAAATAGTGAGCAGTGCTTGGTGGGCTGTCAAGATAGTGAAACATTTTCCTTAAAGAAACACATGAAAATGTTTGCAGGTCCTCACTACAGCCAGACTCTCCATCCAATGACTGAGAATAGCCACATTCTGTGTCAGACAGGCTTCGATTGGCATAAGCCGCAATGATTCTCTGAGCGTTTGTATATATTGAGCAAGGATTGCCCCCAGCCCCACCGGGCTCGCATCTACTGTGATCTCAGCATGCAACTTGGGGTGAAAATAGGCCATGTCTGTTGCATTCTCAATAACATGCTTTATTCTTTTGATGCTTTAGTCACATTCAAACAGACTACTGGAAAGAGGTATTTCATTTTGTCAAGTCTCTCAGTGGGACACTCACAGTAGAACATTATACAAATGTGCCGAAAGCAATAACTGGCCATGGCTAAGAAAGATCCCAGCATGGTGACATCTTGTGGGGCGCAAGTGCTTGCATTTTATCTGGGTCAGGAGTCATTTGCCGATCAGAGAATATGTGCACAAATAATTTAAGTTTGGTCTTGTAAAACACACACTTATCTGCATTCAAAGTGAGACCCGCATCAGCAGGTAACTGGCAGACTTGTGTAAGAGCCTTCTCATGCTCCTTTGCTTTTTTGCTTTGCCCCAAATACCAGTATGTCATCACTGTAATTAAATATGTACGTATAGTTCTCTTCCAACTCGAGATGATAGTGTCTTTTGTTCAGGTCAAGGTGAGAATAGACTTTGCCACTGTTCAGTTGCATGATCATATCCACTATGGGTGGACCAAAATGCCTTTCTCTCTCTCAATTGTTTTCTTGGCCTGGTGCATATCAAGACAGATGTGCACAGTACCTTCACTGTCCTTTTTTGGTACTACCACTATGGGCAAAATTCATTGCATAGTGCTGGTGAAATGCTCAATGATGCCATGCTTCAACAGCATTTCTAGTTCTTTCTCGATGGCTTCTTGCAAGTGGAAAGTGACTCTGCAGTGACGCAGTGCGACAGGGCTAATGTCATCATTAATATGAAGTTGTACTTTTATTGTCTTAACCCTTCCTGGGCCATGAAACAACTGGAACTGACTCACAATTTCAGATTGACTGCGGATGTTGTGGTTGAGAGATATCATTCCCATGCCAGCAGTAGTAGCAAAACTGAGTAGGCGCGCACTGGATGAAGTTCCTTGAAGAACGTGACTTGGCGCTTGCACTGATTTTTTTTAATGTCACATTGTTGCTGTGAATGATCATTGATTCTGTAACAGTTTAGAAGCAGTCCACATGTATACCTTTATGTTTGGCGGATTACAGCATGGTACAGGAGACAGGCTATTGAACTTTTCAAATGGGATGATGTTATTCAACACCCAACTGTCTATGATAAAGGTTATAGGGCAACCATTGACCTTTATTGTAATCTTGGTGCAGTGTCCAAATGAATTCACTTGCTTTGTTTGGTAGTTTGCCTTTGACTTTTGTTCTTCCTTGCAAGTAGCCAAACATACATGTGCCTGTCGTTCCTTAGTCTATATCGTCATTGCTCATTTATGCTCTTCACTAACACTTGATAATGACTTTGAAGAGCCTTTGTAGGTATCTACTTGTCATAAATGATGTTGCTTTTTTGCCTTATGAGCGTGGCAAGAATGCTTCTGGAACCTTCTGGTGCCCATTTTCTATTCTTGCTGTTATGCAGATGGTTTCTTTTTCACTTTGCAGACTGTTACAAAGAGGTTTTCTTTCCTGCAGCTTTTGCAAGTCTGTCCCACTGATGGACATTTACCTTAATTGGGAAAAGAAAACCCACATCGGAAACACATTATTTCTTCCCTGTAGACTTCAAATTGCGTGCATCTACCTTGTTCTTGTGCCTGCTTGTCATGATCAATGCTGATTCACCTTGTGCTATTCCAGGTTCCATATCAACAGCTTGTTGATTTGCTCTTCCATCTGCCCTTTCAGCCAATAGTACTTTCTCTAAACTGAGCGTCTCTCAACATGCGTCTTCCAAAAAGTCTGGAAGACAGCCATCGATGACTCTGAGGCATATGGCTTCTTCATCATTAAATTCACTACATTTGCAGTGTTTGATAGGCACATCATCTCTCAATAAACTCATCCACCATTTCACCAGCTTGCTGTCTTTCTTGATTGAAAATGCACATTTCATGGTTGACATTCGGCATCAGATTGAACTTGGTTCCCAATGCTTCTTTGATCTGATGGTACAAAATTGAATCAGTCTGTGAGATTTTATTTGGCTCTTCTTTTACTACATCACAGCAAAGTTCTTTAAATACTTAATGATTTTCTTATTGTCTGCTTCTTACAATGCGTCAATGAAATCATCGAATGTCCCAATTCATGCAGTCCACCTGGCGCTAATATTCTGCTTCTTGGCAGGGTCGAATGGCGGTTTCAGAAACACAGCTGCATCATACTTTGCTATCTTTCTACTGCTGTGAAGAGCATGTGCTGCTTGGAAAACTACCCGTCACTTCTGCAAGCACTGTCCAATGTGCATGCAATTGGGTTGTCATGCCAAAATTGGAGACTATAACGTGCCATCTTCTTTCTTGACGGTAAGCAACAGTTAGGTTTCTGTTCTTGGTTGTCACTGCCTTTAGCTTTTAACATCTTGCCTGATTGTGGTTGCCTTTAGTGTTTCGCTTGTATCGATGATGGCTCTTTATTATAGTGCAGCGTAATATGACTTCTTTTGGCCTTTCCACCAGATTCTGGCTGGCTTTTCAAATGTGTTCTACTGTAGGGCCTTCAACTTCTTCAATGGCTGTGTCTGAGCTTCAACTCCACATGCACCAACTTAAGACTGCTTTGCATCTACTTTGGGAGCACGTGGCATGCATGAGCAGTTTGCTGTATCATTGCAAACTCTCAGGGAGAGCAGTCTTGTTTCTTCGGGTCACGTATCTCCTACTTGTCGCCAGATGTAGCGTCTTCCCCAGCCCAGGAGCATGCAAATGACTACGCCACACACAGAGTTCAGTAACAGATGACTTTATTCCTCAGCATACGATCACACAATGCCCACGCATTACATCATAACCATTAAGAACCACACCTCAATACGTCCCAGCAAGTTACGTAATTCCTGTGTTGCGTTTGCCCAGAACCGACCGAAGGGGTCCTAGTGCACACAGTCTCATGACACTACAAGGAATACAGCTGCCATGTTATTGTGAAGAGAGGCCACATGCTGTTTGAACACAGTACCCAATCTCTGTAATTCTTGGCTTATTAGCAAGGGACACTCCAGTAAAAAGTGTTAAAAGCATACATAACAAGCAAACAAGCAAAAATACAGTAAATGTAAATAAAAGAAGAGCTTAACATTTTCTGCATATGGAATTCAAAATACTTAAAAAAAGAATCACACAAGGACACATAGAAATAAGTTAATCAGTGAAAGACAATAAAATATTGCAACCTAAAATGATAATGTCTCTTTATTAAAGTCTTATCAGGGCCTAGTCAAGAATTTTAGAAGTTGAAAAATGAGACACGTGTCAAACCAGTAGACTGGACACAGTACGTCAATGTGTCAGAATTTACATACAGCCCAGGCATAGGAACTCGCAAAGGGCTGAAAGGACTTGGAAGCTCTTGAGAACAGATCTATAGAAACTGAAAGTTCACAAACCCTTGTAAATGCTATACTACACAATAGAGTTTTGCCTTCCCAGTCTTAGATCCTGGTTATGAGTGCACTTCCAGGTGTTGTTAGAGCCAGTATTTAATTGCCAAAACAATGTGGAGCAGATGCCTGGCAATGTTTCTTTTAGGAGTTGCTCAGGTCCATTTAGTTCCCACCAGATTAATGCATTCTCCCACATTTTCTGAGTCATGTTGGTTCCTTCATGGTTAAGGCTTTCCTATTTTGCCTCTTCTCTGTTGCTGTATTTATTTTTCCAAGGTTCCTCTGTGTATGCACTTACCTTTCACCTTGTCAGCTCAGGTCCAATTCTTTTTCTTGGGATCCTGGTATCTGTTTGATCAGATGCTCATGATTGCAACTAGAGATAGAATGTCCCGAAGAATGGAGTCAGGAGAATTTGCTGTGGGCAAAGCAAAATTGTCAAATGTAATTGCCCATTTATACCGCGCAACAATTGCTCCAGGGAGCATCTCGGCGCCAATATGTGGGCAACCTGATGTCAAAGTTGCCATTACTGCTTGGAATGATCAGGACCGGAATCACACTAGT
This sequence comes from Lissotriton helveticus, assembly GCF_964261635.1. NCBI lineage: Eukaryota > Metazoa > Chordata > Amphibia > Caudata > Salamandridae > Lissotriton > Lissotriton helveticus. The sequence continues at coordinate 916,313,899 of NC_136059.1, read as the reverse complement.
GCTCTGGCAGCTATGTCTGGAAGGTTGCAGATCCAAATGAAACTCACATTCTTCGTCAATTACCTCCATCTTTTGAGCAGTAGACCAGTGGGTTTTAACCTGTTGTCTTGGGACCCATGAGGATCGGTAAGGCCTCTTCAGGGGGGTCAACAATGCTTTTTTAAAAAAAAGTAATGAATACATTAAAATTAATAAAAGTATATATAAATAAAGAACCAAAATTAAAAATTTGAAAACTTTTCCAAATTTGATTGTGAATTACACTAGATATCCCAATGTTTTGGCATTTGTTTAGGTATACATGTTTTTATATTTTTATGTATTGTCTTGAGGTTCAAATTATAGAAATAGTTTATGCTAGGGGCCCGTATCTTCCAAAAATGAGTCCCTGGATTCCAATAATGATTCAGCGGGGGTCCACAGCAGTCAAAGGTTAAAGAGCCGCTGCAGTAGTCCATCGAACCAGGGGCAGCCATAGTGTCTTTGGCTTCACGACATTTTATTTGATATTCTACTCTGCCCAAAGGAGTGAGAAGCATCTAATCAACCATGGAGTGATGAACTATATATGGAATATAATCAGCTCATACTCTTTGAACTACTTGTACTATTGCAAGTATTATTTGTTTGGGTGTGATTATCCATCCTATACAAACTATAAAACCATTACATTTGTAGATGCCATAATCCCATTGTAATATTTAAAGGACAAATTCAAGAGTCGTGTCGATTCAGATTGGCTTGTCAGATGCCGATATTGCATTCAGAAGTCACATTAAACATGCGTAACTGTGGGGAAACACTTTCCTACAACACAGAAATGCATATGTAGGGCAGTTTAACCAACTTAAAATGTATTGATTATTAGTATTTCAGAAATTGCATTGTCATCCTGATGGTATGACACAATATCAATTTGGTCACGTGTTAAAATGGGCTAAAGTTTGAGAAAGACAAACTTCATTTTATTAGAGTAAATATTAATTCACAACTAGTATACAAAACTCAACCACAGATGTGATCAAAACCCTGAGTGTACAAAAAGCAACCAGTTTAGAATCAGTCCTTGAGCAGATAGAATTTCTCAAAGGCTGACTTTAAATTATGCCATGTGCCAGACCCCTTAGCACAACTCTAAAGATGCCGAGGCACATACAGCCTTCAATACAACGGTACCTCCACACATGGCCAATTGCAGACTTACATGCCAAGGTAATGTCAGTACATTATGATGTTCTGCCATCGTAGGTCTGATTGGGCTTTATTTTCCCATATATTGATATCATATCCGCATGTACTGCAGATACCAACTGCAAGCACTGTAAGAAAATGTATAGTCTCACACACCCATTGACAGTCTTGGAACAGATTTATATACCCAGACACAATCTTAGATTCCTATGAGAACACCTTATACACTGGTCTTGTACTCTCATTCCAGTTACAACCTCATAAGCACAGGTGCACCTGAAATATGTGATGCTTTGCTTATTGTATAAATGTGATTCTATAGTGTAACAAGTATAACCGCCATAGCCCAAGCAAAGACAAAATGTTCCCAGATACATTCAGAGCCATATTTAAAATGTATGAGGTGCTGGGCACAGGCATAATTTGAACTCTCTATTTGGAACTTTATGAGGTTATAAAAGGAAGACACAAATGTCCCAAAACACTGGATGTCATTACATAAAGGAATATGGGAGATGTAATTTGACTTTATTTATTCAGCAAAACATAGTTATTTTCATGGCCTCTGGAATCAGATGAATCCTTATCTGCTGTGCTTTTTGTGGAATGATGAATACTTGCTGACACTTTATAGTAAGGGTAAGGGGGACGGTGGCAGCTTCTCCTCACCCCGCTTGGCGCCATTCTCAGAGCACTCTGCTCTCCATTGTTTTATTTGTTCAAACCTGCTCAGTGAGCTTGTGATAATTTTAACGCTTTTGTTATTCTGGAATAGCGTTTTTAAAAAAAGGGGTATAAATTGCTGCTTGTGCTGAAACTGATTTTACTAGTTGCACTCTGTTTAAAAAATAATCCGCATACTTACACGCACTGAGGGACCAGCTCGTGTTGTTGCTCGACCTGTGCCTGCACGCCCAGTCCGACCCTCCAGCCAATCACGGGTGCGGAAGGCGGGGCAGAGCCAGGAACATCCAGGGAGGCGAGCGGTTAGCGCTCTAGCTCTCCCAGACTCGAGGGCTATAAAGGTAGCGAGGAGGCAACCGTTTGTGCGGTAAGGGGGACGGTGGCAGCTTCTCCTCACCCCGCTTGGCGCCATTCTCAGAGCACTCTGCTCTCCATTGTTTTATTTGTTCAAACCTGCTCAGTGAGCTTGTGATAATTTTAACGCTTTTGTTATTCTGGAATAGCGTTTTTAAAAAAAGGGGTATAAATTGCTGCTTGTGCTGAAACTGATTTTACTAGTTGCACTCTGTTTAAAAAATAATCCGCATACTTACACGCACTGAGGGACCAGCTCGTGTTGTTGCTCGACCTGTGCCTGCACGCCCAGTCCGACCCTCCAGTCAATCACGGGTGCGGAAGGCGGGGCAGAGCCAGGAACATCCAGGGAGGCGAGCGGTTAGCGCTCTAGCTCTCCCAGACTCGAGGGCTATAAAGGTAGCGAGGAGGCAACCGTTTGTGCGGTAAGGGGGACGGTGGCAGCTTCTCCTCACCCCGCTTGGCGCCATTTTCAGAGCACTCTGCTCTCCATTGTTTTATTTGTTCAAACCTGCTCAGTGAGCTTGTGATAATTTTAACACTTTTGTTATTCTGGAATAGCGTTTTTAAAAAAAGGGGTATAAATTGCTGCTTGTGCTGAAACTGATTTTACTAGTTGCACTCTGTTTAAAAAATAATCCGCATACTTACACGCACTGAGGGACCAGCTCGTGTTGTTGCTCGACCTGTGCCTGCACGCCCAGTCCGACCCTCCAGCCAATCACGGGTGCGGAAGGCGGGGCAGAGCCAGGAACATCCAGGGAGGCGAGCGGTTAGCGCTCTAGCTCTCCCAGACTCGAGGGCTATAAAGGTAGCGAGGAGGCAACCGTTTGTGCGGTAAGGGGGACGGTGGCAGCTTCTCCTCACCCCGCTTGGCGCCATTCTCAGAGCACTCTGCTCTCCATTGTTTTATTTGTTCAAACCTGCTCAGTGAGCTTGTGATAATTTTAACGCTTTTGTTATTCTGGAATAGCGTTTTTAAAAAAAGGGGTATAAATTGCTGCTTGTGCTGAAACTGATTTTACTAGTTGCACTCTGTTTAAAAAATAATCCGCATACTTACACGCACTGAGGGACCAGCTCGTGTTGTTGCTCGACCTGTGCCTGCACGCCCAGTCCGACCCTCCAGCCAATCACGGGTGCGGAAGGCGGGGCAGAGCCAGGAACATCCACGGAGGCGAGCGGTTAGCGCTCTAGCTCTCCCAGACTCGAGGGCTATAAAGCAACTCGTCGGCCCAACGCGCAGTGTTGACGCGCAGTGTAGCGCCTACTCCTGCGCCTAAGACAAGCCAAAGACCTGCCCGTCTGCGCCCGTCCGCGACAGGACGGGACCAGGGGCAGGGGGCCATGGCGGACACTATTTCATGTCTGGAGCCTTTCCATCGCCCGGGTCTCTTGTATACCAGACAGACCCTTGTGGCTTTAAGCAGGTATGCCACCATGCTGTGTTCCCATGGGGTAGAGAGGAGTCTGGAGGGACCATTCTCTTGCAGGGTTTGTTTTACACAATTTACTGGCAGTGCTGTAATCACTCCTTGTCAGCTAAGGTCTACCTCCTCTATTCCTACCAACTATCAGCCTAAATTGAGTGTCAGTCCTCCTAATGATTCATCTCTTAACTGCAAGAACCTCCTGTGTAACGTTCGCTCTTTAGTTACCCATTCTACCCAGGTCTGGGATCTTATAACATCTCTGAAGCCACATCTTTGCTTTTTAACGGAGACTTGGCTAAAGCCCCACTCTGTTCCGGCCATTACTACGGGGGTACCGCTAGGATACAAATTAGTGAGGATGGACCGGCCTATTAAAACTGGAAGGGGATTAGCCATTGTTTTTAAACAAGAAATGGAGGTAGTGGTTACTGAGACCGTATGTAACCCACAAATGGAGCTCCTGATCTTTACCATCAACCCTAATTCTAGGGTAACCAGGAAGGGTGCTCTAGTCTATCGACCCCCAGGTCCATCTGGGAATTTCTCCATTCAACTTGTTGAAACGCTGGCCCCCCACATGCAGGTGAATTCTGATTTCATCTTGGTAGGAGATTTTAATGTCCATAGCGAATTAACCTCCTGTGTGGAGGCACAGACACTCTTGGCTGATTTGGCTACTCTTGGCTTGCACCAAATTAATCAGGGACCCACGCACTTAGCCGGTCACACCTTGGACCTTGTGCTATATACTTCCACCTCCATAAAATGTCTGCCTCCCTGCCAAGTGGATTGGACTGACCACTCCATTATCGAATTCTATACTCGCTCTAACTATGAGGTTAAGGGCGTCCAGAGGACCATGGCTGATGTCAGAAGACCCTGGAATAAATTAACACCAGAGAGTTTTAGGGAGAAATTTACTGAACCCAACTGGGCTGAATGTGGCGACAACGTCACCGCTGCACTAGCCAAATTTAATGAAGCTGTAACCACTTCCATTAATCATGTTGTCCTTTTTAGAACATATAAACCACGGCCTGCCCCAAAACAAGAAGTCTGGTTCACAGATGATCTCAGACAACTCAAGATAGTTGCACGGAAATCAGAAAAACGATGGAGAGTCACACGTAAGGCAGAGGATAAAGAAATTCATAGGACTTCCCTAAAAAGTTACCATAAAGCTATTCGGTCTGCCCGGAAACATCACATAGCAGCCCAATTATCAGCAGCTGGTAAAAATGCTAAAGTCCTTTATCAAATCTTACAGACCTTCATCAAGCCTGTAGCCTGTGAAACAGAGGGGATTGAGTCCCAGGAACTCTGTAACAACATCTCACAGTTCTTTGTTAGAAAAATAGAAGGCATTTATGTTAAGATCTTAGCCTCCAAATCCACCTCTAATACTTTGAGAACTGTCGACAGTATGGTTCTGCCACACCTTAGCACATTAGAAAATAATGCAAACAAGCTTGTTGAATTCCCCCCTATAACAATGGAGGACATAAGCACTCTAATCAATCAAACTAAGAGTGGATGCCCTTCGGATATCATTCCTGCTCGGATCGTGTCACTTCTGAGGAATGATCTGGGTGTTGGAATTCAGTGGGTTGTCAATCTATCCTTGAGATCAGGGGAAGTCCCCCCAGATTGGAAGCATGCGTTGGTGAGGCCTCTACGGAAGAACAACTCTATTCCTTGGACTGACCTCACAAACTTGAGACCCATCTCTCTCCTCCCTTTTTTAGGGAAGCTCACCGAGAAGTTTGTGAACCGGCACTTATCTAAATACATCGAGAGTGTAGGGGGACTAGACCCCTCTCAATCGGGCTTTAGGCCCAGGCACAGCACTGAGACCGCCTTGCTGTCCGTCGCTGACAATCTTCATATGCTTCAGGATAAGGGGTACTCCGTTGTCCTGGTGTTGTTAGATTTGTCAGCGGCGTTTGACACTGTGTCACATGATATCATGACCACCAGACTAGTTGACATCGGTCTGGGAGGCAAGGCGCTGGCCTGGTTAAGGAGTTTTTTCACCAAACGCACTCAGAGAGTCATACTGGGTCCCTACCAGTCAGAGGAGGTGGAGATCTCGAAGGGGGTGCCCCTAGCTAACATCATGAGATCCCACGGGTTTATCCCTGTATCGTATGCAGACGATACACAACTCCTCTTTCCGTTTAAAAGCATGACTCCTGAAGTGCGTAACTCCTTTGCCCAGGGGATGAAAGAAGTGGCACATTGGATGGCAGCAAACTTCCTTCAGTGTAACGTCTCTAAGACGGAGGTGATGCTCTTTGGGGAAGCCAAACGTCGGTGGACTCCTGACTGGTGGCCTCGAGATCTAGGCCCAGTCCCTGAACCCAAAGTGGTAGTGAAAGATCTAGGAGTTAAACTGGATCAGGAGCTTACCCTTAAACATCATGCTACACAAGTAGTAAGCTCCTGTTTCCATGTTATTGGGCTTCTCCGAAGGGTATTCCCCCTGTTACCTGATACCACCAGGAAAACTTTAGTTCAGTCGCTCGTGTTGAGTAGACTGGATTACTGTAATGGTTTGCTGCTAGCCGCCAATGAGGGGATCACGGCCAGACTTCAAGTTGTGCAGAACACGGCTGCACGCCTTGTTCTTAATGTCCCGGCTCGGACTCCTTCCAAACCCCTACTCAATAAACTCCACTGGCTTACGGTAAAACAAAGAGTGATGTTCAAAACTTGCTGTATCATCCACAAGTGCCTGTCCGGTAAAGGCCCGGATTATTTAACTAAGAAATTCATCCCATACATCCCCGCAAGATCTCTGAGATCTGGAGACCGTGAATTACTATGCGTCCCCAGATTCTGGAGGACACGACAAGGAGGAAGGGCTCTATCAGTAGCAGGCCCGAAGCTTTGGAATGAACTTCCATTTGAGATCAGATCATGTAGGGAACACTTTCCCTTCAGGAAAAAATTAAAAACTTTCCTGTTTAATTATTAATTCTGGTTGAGCATCTAACAACACATGACAGAGCTATTTTGCTTTTTGATATTGCCAAAGGCGCGGAGATACTCCTCAGGGAGTCGATTCCCAGCGCGATACAAGTGTGCAAATAAATAAATAAATAAATAAATAGTGTTTCATAATGTTCACTGTTTTAATTGTTGTCATCATTTCCATTTGTGATCCATTTCTCCTTTTTATTCTAGTGCAAAGGTTTTCTTTACAATTCAGTCTTTTGCTTGCGGTTTCGTCATTGGTTGATCTGCAGTTTGTGTATTTCCATCTGTTTGGTAAGAGCAGGTTTTTTGTGATTTTTACTCCAAATGAGTATTATTGCCATGCATGAATGAGTTTTTTGTAAATGTGTTTTAAATCTAAAATTTCCCTGAGTGGTCGTACCCTGGAGGTTGTAAAATCTTTTACTTACCTAGGAATCCATATTTCAAATGACAATCGGTGGCAGCTACATCTTAATATTGCTACTTTAAGGCATAAGCAATTAGCTGGCACAATTATTAAGGAGCAAAGGAAATCGCTCACTAAGCCCATTAAACCTCCATTGATAATCTACGAGGCAAAAGCAATAGGGTCTGCCTTGTATGGTGCGGAGTTATGGGGGCACGAAAATCTTCAGGAACTCCAAACCTCAGAAAATAAATTTTATAGGACACTGATAGGTGCCCCCCAGAGCAGCCCGCTATTGCCGCTAAGATACGAATTAGGTAGGAGAGCGATCTCTGATAAAGCCAAACTGCGCCCGATTTTATACTGGCGCAGGCTTTGGACCACGCCGGAGCTCTTACACTACGCGAATGGGTTCAAAGATGTTGTCAAAGCCGACTGCTATAATAAAATTAAATGGTTTAAATCATTAAAGATTGCCTTGTTCGAATTAGGACTTAATGCTCTATGGACTGATCCAGCTGGGGCTTCATTTCCTTCCAAGTCCACCCTAAAAAACATTTACTGGGAACATGTTGTTAATAAGAGTATGCTTAACATAAATAGTGGGTCTATGACAACTAGCTACTTAGAGATCAAGTTATACCCAATTTATGAAATGTATTGGGATTACATATTAAACCCCATGGACAGGAAATTGCTTTTCCAATTGAGGGTAGGCTCCCTCCCCCTCTGTAATTTAACATCTAAATGGAAAGCAGGGGGTGTATCAATCTGTCCAGTCTGCGGGGTAGGAAATGAGACACTTGGTCACTTTTTGTTCTCTTGTCCAATGTACTCTGCACCGAGGCGAGCTTGGTTGGCTCCCATGTGCAGGAATCTAGGTACAAAAAGCAGTATGGTAGCACTGCGGATTGTAAGATCTACTTCTGTCAATTGGATTATAATTGCTACTGCAAAGTACCTGGGGTGGGCCTGGATTATAAGACAGAGACTGTTGGTAGGATAACTACTTACTGTTTAGTCGACAGTAATTGTTAGACACATGTCTATTCTCTGTAATAATTCATTGAAACACAGAGACTGCTAGACTACTGTTTATTCTCTGTAAATGTTGATTAGTTGGTCAGAGACTGCTAGACTAGTGTCTATTTTATTCTTTTAATGTAACATACGCATTTAAAGTATCTTCGGTATGAAATCTTATGATATGAATTCTTTTATAATTACCTTTTGTGATTATCACTCAGGTGTTTTTATTTATAATGAACTTGCACTTGCTACTTCATATGTATATTGTTTTTTAAATATCACTTATGTGCTTATGTCTAATTGACTATGTAAATTTAATTGTTTTTTATTACATGTATGTATGTCCGCTTTTATGAGTAATCACTCGAATAAAGCACGTTTTGAATTTGTAAATGTGTAATAGCATCATATTTAGCTTCTGTTTTATTGTGTGTGAAATGATCCTTGTATTTGGGTATGATGTGTAATGTGTTTTCCTGTGTGTAATTTTCTTTTGTTTTTCCTTTCTAGTGGGATATTGTTGGTGCTTGCTGTGATTGTGCAGAGTTGGTACTGGTGAGTCTAGCTGTTTCAGACAAGTGAGTGCTGGTTTTAGAAAAAGGCACTGATGTACCAATAGTGCAGCAAGAGGCATCTGGATTACAGTCTGGAGCTGAAAGGCTTCCCATTGGAAGCTCTGGACTCTGGATTGCACCACACATGTGACAGGAGAAGGCCCGAAATGTATTGTGGAGACATCAAAATTATCTATCACAAAATGACCTGGTTTTGCAAGGGGAACACCTGCGGTTGTGGTCCAGGGTTCAGCAGCTAACCAGTGAAACCTGCCAAACCCAGACATTTCTGAAAACTAGACACACGGGGAGACCAGGAAGGTGTAGCTTGCATGGATCCCTCAATGTTTCCTTACCCAGAAACCCCTACAAACCTCAAATTTATCTAAAAAGCACGTTTTACTCACATTTCTGTTTGGAATTACCACACTAGCGATCGCGCCGGTCTTCTGAATAAAATGTTACTTCACTTGTGTGGGTGGGCCAAGTGCCTATGACAGGGAAGGGACGTGCAATGTTTAGGGATTGAGGGGATATCACAGTGACACTATAATCACAATTTATCTGTATACTTTTTTAGGCTGGCTTTGCTTTGGCACCCACACAAGTGAGGTATCATTTTACTCTGGAGGCCTAGGGGAACGCTGAATGGTAGGAAATGTGTGCCCATGTGGTGGTGATCCCACACAGAAATAGGAGGAAATTATAACTTTTTAGCTAAATTTGAGGTTTGCAGCGGATTCTGGGTAAAAAATCATTGGGGATCCAAGCAAACCATGTATTCCTGGACTCACCCATGTGTCTAGTTTTCAGAAATGACTGGGTTTGGTAGGTTTCCCTAGATAGCCGCCGAGCCCGGGACCAAAACTGCAGGTGCCCTCCTTGCAAAACCAGGCTGTTTTGTGATAGATCATTTTGGTGCCTCCACAATATATTTTGGGCCCTTCCCTGTCCCAGGCTCTTGACCCACCCACACAGTTGAGGTGCTATTTTTATCGAAAGACCAGAGGTAATGCTGAATGGTAGGAAATATGTGTCAGGCTAGTGCTTACACAATTTTCATACACATAAATATGAGGCAAATGTGATTTTTTGTTTTAGCTAATTTTGAGATGTGCAAGGAATTCTGGGAACAGAAAATGTCAGGGGATCCACACTGGGGCACCTTACTGGACTCCCCCAGATGTCTAGTTTCAAGCAATGTCTAGGTTCGGTACATTTCCAAAGATGGCCACCGAACCCGGGACCAAAAACGCAGGTGACTCCCTTTCAAATCCAGGTTGTTTTGTTATTGATCATTTTAATGTCCTCACAGTACGTTTAGGACATTTCCTGTTGCAGGCACTATGCCTTCCCAGGCAAGGTTGGTACCATCCATTTTTATCAGGAGACTTGAGGGAAAGCTGTTTGGGTAGACGTTTGTGGCTCCCCACAGATTCCAGAACTTTCCATCACTGAAATATGAGGAAAATGTGTTTTTATATACATTTTTATGTTTGCAAGGGATTCTGGGTAACAGATCCTGGTGAGAGCCACACAAGACTTCCCCTCCTGGATTTCCATGGAGATCTATTTTTAAAAAATGCAGAGGTTTGCTAGGTTTTCTTTGGTGCTGGCTGAGCTAGGGCCCAACATCCACAGTTAGGCACATTGCAAACAAATGGTCAGTTTTCAGTGTAAAAATGTGATGTGTCCACATTGCATTTTGGGGTGTTTCCTGTCGCAGTCACTAGGCCTACCCACAGAAGTGAGGTACCATTTTTATTGGAAGATTCAAGGAAATGCTTAGTGTGTGGGAGACTGTGGCTCCACACAGATTCCAGCACTTTACATCACAGAAATGTGAGGAAAATGTGTTTTTAGACAGATTTTACGGTTTGCAAGGGATTGTGGGTAACAGAACCTGATGAGAGCCACACAAGTTCTCTATCTTGGATTCCTCTGGGTGTCTAGTTTAAAGAAATGTACAAGTTTGCTTGGTTTTTTTTTGTGCCTGCTGAACTAGGACCCAAAATCCACAGTTAGGCATATTACAAAGAAAGGGTCAGTTTTCAGTGGAAAAATGTGTTGTGTCCACGTTGCATTTTGGGCCGTTTCCTGTCGCAGTCACTAGGCCTACCCACAAAAGTGAGGTACTGTTTTTATTGGGAAATGCAGAATAGTAGAACAAGTGTTATTACCAATTGCCGTTCTATGCATTTCTGACTCCCAAATGTAAGATAGTGTGTTAAAAAGAAGTCATTTTGAAAATGCCCTCTAATTCACATGCTAGTATGGGTAACCCCAAATTAAGAGATGTGCAAATAACGACTGCTTCTAAACTCCATATCTTATTCCCATTTCAGAAATAAATAGGTTGCCTTGATACCTATTTTACACGCTTTTTATTTTACCGAATAAATTGCTTTATACCTGGTACACATACACAGTGAAAAAACATTGCAAGATGCAGCTGTTTTTGGCTCTGGGATTCTCGGGATTTTGTGCACAATAACATATTCACAAAGTAAGCAATATATTTCCATGAATAAATTGCAACTATAAACTAGACTACATGCCGATGAACGATCTCTCACCCGAGTTGTGCTAGAAAAGAAACGCCCCTGCGTAAGAGAAGCAGATCAAGAAAATGCGTAAATGTAAAGATACAAATTGTGGAAAACATGCCACTATACATGAGAATGTATGCATAAAGATGTGCTACACAAGAGAGACAATCACGCGCATTGCCAAGACTGTCACATGTTACCTAAATCAAGGAATTCTGCAAATTCGCAGCGAAATTGAATAATATGCAAAAATAGGTAAAATTAAGAACCAGGCACTCTATAAAATGTGTAATGACGAGCAGAGTAAACTTGCAATAAATACATACGGTGTGCTTGTCACCGCAGAGTAGTTGGTGTGATGACACGCTCAGTCTGGGTCTTCCAGCTTGAAGAGACATGAAGCAAAAGCTCCAAGTTGTCAGCAATCTGCATCAAGTTTTGGACAACCAAGCACGGTGTTGTTCAGAACTCATTTGGGTTTGATTGAAACTTTAATAATGCAAACATGAGGCAGCATGGTTGGCAGAAACAAAGATAGAGCACCAACGAATACAAAGGGCTGCAACAAACCCTATGATGGCGGCACATTGTTAACGTGGCGCCGGGTGGCTCCCGGCATGTAGGCACTCCAAAAACGTCCCTTGAGAAAAACATACGTCACAGAGGATCCAGGATGATCAAGGATCCACGGAGGCACTGTAGGTAAGATTGAGTGTACTGAGTCAGAGACAATTAGATTTAAAATAATGCACACGCATAGTGTGTGCGTGGTGAGCCACAGCTGCCATTCATATGGCAAGAAAACGGTTGAAGAGACAGAACAGGTTTCAAGAGTGGTCAACAATAAAAGACCAAAACTGTTTCACCACAACAGATTGCCTCTGCAGCGCTTGAACTGCCAAAGAAGCTCCTCCTTTATGCACCGCTGGGCCCACAACAAAGTAGACTAAAGTTGAAATGACAAATCCATGTGAAAGTGGCACTGTCATTTTTCAACACAGAGTTGAAATCAGGTAGACAAACGTTCAGGAACAAACTGTAGAAACAGTACCAAAATGAAAGTGGAAAACACAGTGCCATATAGATAGCTCATGAACATGTAGACTTGAAGCGTCGAAAACATCCACAGTTGTTTGACCAGTTTGCACAGTACACAGTCTGTCCATGCCTCTGCATGAAATGAAATCCAAGTATTAAAACAGAAACTGGTACACAAAATTGTAGAACAAGGCAGGACCCTTTAAGTAGAAGAAACATCCAGATAGTAGAGACAAAATGGATGGCACGCACATGTGAAACACACTTCTTCACCATACAGTGTGGACGTTGATGTGTGGCCTTGCAGGCAAAGAAACTGGCTTACCCTCACTGAAGGCACAACACAGATGACAAATGTTGACAGGCTTACCCTCACTGAAGGCACAGCACAAGATGAAGAGATAGTGGGGAGTAGACGTCCAAAACTGAATGGGCTGCTCCAGAAGAAGCACTTCCCCAGACTTACAGCAACAACTGGCAGACTGCTGTGGGCACCGATGGGAGGTCACTGGTGGGGTTAAGAATGCCAGTTGAAGGTAAATGCTTATCTTGAGTTACTGTAGAGTCTGTACTTGGGGTAGCTGGAGGTTTGAAGATGTATTAGATGTGAGTTCCTTTGAAGATCATCACCAAAAGTTGTAGTGATCAAGTCCACCCAGGTAGATGTAGTTTAGAGAGGTTTTATTGAAGATGGTACAAGATCACAAGGAGACCCCACCAGGAGCAGCCAGCAGGCAGCTCAGCCCAGTCAACTGTGACTCATTTGACTCACAACATTCCAAGGCATGTCACGCCTGTAAGATTCTACAGGCAGGGCGTGCATAACATTGGGATATAACATAAAGCTATTCATGCTGAAAATTATAGAGGGATGTCTTTCTTTAGTGAATGGATGTTGTATCTCACCCCGCATCTCAACCACAAAAAAGTACCCTATAGCCTCACTGGCTTATTTCAGATGCATGAATGCTAATGGTGATCAACTTCATATGTGCTTCACCTATCCCCGTTTTAATCACTTTTGGCATCAGGTGTTTGGATTTATTAGTTGAAGGCTCCGGGTTACGATGCAACCTAATCATCGTCATTGAAATGATCTCACAATCTATCAATATCACTGTAAGACAACAGCAATTTGTACTTGGCACTTCATTGATTGCCAGATCACTAATATAACAGAAATGGAGATCCACTGAGACCCTGATGTTATCCAGTTGCTGAATAAGATGAACTCAGTGATGCAGTATGAGAGCCTTTATGTGGCAAGAATTGGTTCCACACAAAAAGTTTTAGAGCTATCTGCCCAAATTAATTCACTTTAAGGTGACAGTGGTAACGGATGTTAGGATATATTGACATCATTTTAACAACATGAATTGTTAACTTAACAACTTAAGTGATCAAGTCCACGCAGGTAGATGTAGTTTAGATGGGTTTTATTGAAGATGGTACAAGATCACAAGGAGACCCCACCAGGAGCAGCCAGCAGGCAGCTCAGCCCAGTCAACTGTGACTCATTTGACTCACAACATTCCAAGGCATGTCACGCCTGTAAGATTCTACAGGCAGGGCGTGCATAACATTGGGATATAACAGGTTGTATGACAGAACAACATGGGCTATTACCACGCGTGCCATTACAGCGCTGTAAGCGCTGGATAGTGGAATAGTTTAATTTTCTATTCCAACTCCAGCCCACGTTACAGTAGGGAAGGTGTTGGAATAGAAAATTAAATTATTCCTTGTCCAACAGCGCCCTCCAGCGCAAGTCGTTGAAACAACTTGCGTTGTAAAAGCAGCGTAGTAATGGCAGCGCGTGGTAATGCCCGCATTGTAAAGGCTGTTCCCCGATATAACATAAAGCTATTCATGCTGAAGATTATAGAGGGATGTTTTTCTTTAGTGAATGGATGTTGTATCTCACCCCCCATCTCAACCACAAAAAAGTACCCTGTAGCCTAACCGGCTTATTTCAGATGCATGAATGCTAATGGTGATCAACTTCATATGTGCTTCACCTATCCCCGTCTTTATCACTTTTGGCATCAGGTGTTTGGATTTATTAGTTGAAGGCTCCGGGTTACAATGCAATCAAATCATCATCATTGGAATGATCTCACAATCTATCAATATCACTGAAAGACAACAGCAATTTGTACTTGGCACTTCATTGATTGCCAGATCACTAATATTATAGAAATGGAGATCCACTGAGACACCTGATGTTATCCAGTTGCTGATTAAGATGAACTCAGTGATGCAGTATGAGAGCCTTTATGTGGCAAGAATTGGTTCCACACAAAAAGTTTTAGAGCTAGCTGCCAAAATTAATTCACTTTAAGGTGACAGTGGTAACGGATGTTAGGATATATTGACATCATTTTAACAAAATGAATTGTTAACTTAACAACTACCTGCTGTTAGAGCTACACTACGGTGGTATTATGTATCCTAACAATTAGAGTAAGCAGCTTTATTCTTTTGTTCCCTCCCTTTTGCGTTATTGTGTGAGCAATTTCTCGTATTTGTATAATTAATTTTTTTATGTATTTTTAATTTTGATGAAGGGAACAACTGGACTAGTAGATTGTGTCAATGTTTTTTATAATTACATGCAATTACTTTTCTGCTTCATAAAAAATTACATTGCGACCTTCAGCTTCATCAACTGATAGCTTTTTTTGAATTTGACTTAGGAGGACGTCATATATTTTTCATATAAACATGGAAGACTAGCTTATACATATTCTTTTTGGGATCTCCTTTGGTTCTCTACATAGCTTATCATTCTAGATAGAATTTTTTGTCTATTTCATAAATGGGTGTTAATAGTAGCTCTACATCGATAGTCATATCAAACCCTGGGCTAGTCTTAGATTAGAGCAGATAAGAGAAATACTTCAGTGGTGCTTCCAGGTCATTTGAAGTCTTACCCTTCTCATTCTGGTTTTGAGTTCTTATCCATTATTCCAGTGATTATAACTGACTTCCTAGCTTGCCCAAGATATGGTACAGCTCTGTGACGTCAATTTAGACAAGTAGGTACAATAATCCAAAGGTGGTCACTAATCCATCAGGACCTAAGTTGTCCTTAGGTTATATTACTGCTATTTAGAGTAAACACCTCATGCTGCTCCAAAGTGCTTTCTCTGTTCTGTAGTGTAGCTCCTATTTTCCCAATAGGCTCTGCGCATTGGAATAGTACCTACAGCAGTAAAGGCCTAGGCCAGACGTTAACTAGGTCTACTACTGTCGATACTAGACTTAATTTTTGGGTTTGCCAGCTAAGCTCAGAGTTCGCTAGAAACTTTCTCGAATGTTCAAGGAAGGATTAACTCCCCTGATTAGACAAGAAGGGATTTAGTTTCTGACAACCATAGAACATGACAACTTTGCTCTCCCCTAATCAAGAGTCAATCTCAAGAGTCGTGTGAGCACAAGGCAATTATTTTACTCAGTCAGTACGTGCATTCTTAGTCTCATCAGAATGTAGAGAAAAGGAAGAGACGGGCGTGTTCAATAAAAAGGTGTTATTTATTGATCAGTCTCTTTTCTCGTACAAGAGAAATAGATCGATATTATTGCAATACTTATAGTTAAGTAAAGTGCATACATTAAAAGCAGTAGTATAAAATAATACTGTAAAAACATTGATATGGTTTCTGAGCCATATGATGTTTAAAATGATTAAAATATATTTACATACACATATACATTTGACTAAACGTACTCAACTGGTGTTTCTAAATACGCCTACCCCGTGTACCTGACCTAAGTCTAATGCATGGGCGGGAATAGAAAGTTACAGTTTAAGTTAAGTTTGTTTTTGCCAAGTGAATAACTAAAGAATTCTCTGTGAGGGGTTATTCAGTTCTGTACCTGGAATTTAGGATGGATGAGGAATGGTATCTCTTTCTCTGCTCTCGATATTCCAGGCTGCCTGCGAGGGCTAACCGGAAGCGCCGGTGCTGGGTCTCTCGGCTTGAGATAGCAGCGCGTCTCTCAGCGCGTCAGGAAGGCGGGGCTGCTGCCAGCGGGGTCTGCTTCTGCTCTCGGCTTCGGCAAGTATGGCTGCTCCGTCTTGTCACCACGCGTGTGTTTGCATAGGGCAAGGTCGGCAATATTTATACCTTAAAGGTGCCGAGATTGACGTAAGGATGGACATAGATACGTCAATAAAGATGTCATACGACTTGCTCGTTAGCACATTCTTTACTAAAGTTCTCTGTGAAATCAAAACAATGGCCGCACGGATTATCCAGGTTGTCATAGGTTTGATTTGTTATGAGAACGTCGTATGCCTTATCAGGGGCTGGAGGAATGTCGCTTGTCTAATTAGATCTCAAGCGTTATGACCTAATCAGATAACACGTTCCTGTGCCGTAGTGTGACTGCGTCAGATAACGGTATCTGCATCATGGGGGTTTTCATGCCTCATGGGCTGACTGTTAGTTAACTTGATAGTTAGTTTAACCAGAATAGGGTCAGGAATAGGGGGACTGATTCAGATCCTATAGAAATACACGACAGTTCTAACAGGAGACAACTTATCATATAACAGTACATACCTTATTTCCATTTAGCCTTATTGTCCTTTTCTACCCGTGAAGCCTACTCCTTACCTCACTAGTTCCTGTGGCCACCAGTTTCAAACTAATATCAATATTCCATATGATTAGAGTTATCATCATTTGCTACCCCACAGATGCGCTTAATGCCTTATTTCTCATGGAGAAGACTGAGAGCCAGGCGCATGAGAAACTCATACTGCTGTTCGACATAGTAACAAAACAATATGGTACTTTACTCAACAACAGAAGAATTTACACCTAACATCCTACAAAAACAAAATAATCACACAAAAGCTAAATTAAAGCAATCATTATAGTGACTGAATAAAAAAGCACTCTGATTTCTCACAGAATCCACAAGCTTGGATGTGTTGTAGTGCTGTGCTCTATTATATTTAACCAGACCTAAGCATAGATAAATCCTGCTCATACGGAAGTGGTAAATGATTTACTGATATATTCAGAAAATAATTTAAAGTGTCCAGAGGCAAACTCATCAGGGGGCAGAATTTTTAATTTTGCAGTTATAAACAACTACCAGCAAATCAAAGTTGATTCTCCATATGTTTACTACCAACCAGGATGCTGGATACTGATCTGAAGAACCATGTTTCAATTTTTTTCCTGAATGTTGTCTCTGACTGGGCCACTTTTCAGGCCATATTCAGCAGAGTGGCCAACAAAAGGAGCCACATGGCACTCTAAATTAGTGAAATCTCAGGGTCCCTAGCATCTTAGTGCTCAGGTTACTCAGTGAGAAACAGAAAGTGTGGGTCACTTAAGCATCCTAGAATCTATGGGCAGACTGGCAAGCAGTCAAAGATCAAGCACGTGAAAAACGTGTGTGGGGTGTGTTTTTGGGCTGAGATTCACAGACATGTTTCTCATGTGCAGGCCATAAAGGGAACAGAGTAGAGCTTTTGGAGTGTGAATGCTACTTGTTCAGAAATTAGGGCCCATATTTACTAAGGCTTTGCGCTGGGTTATTGCTAATTTTGTAATGCAAACTGACACGAAGGGCCCAATTATGATTCTGGCGGTCAGAGGACCGCCACACTCATGTTGGCACAGCTGTGGCAGTCCAGCCACTGCCGCACTGGCAGTCCGGCCACCCCATTATGAGTTGGGAGGTCGGAATGCCCTGGGACTGGCACTGCCACTGCCACCAGGGAACAGCCATTCCCTGGAGGTGGTGTGGCAGTCAGAGGCTGCAATATGCTTGGCAGGACTGCAGTGGTCCCGACAAGCATATTACAAGTTTCCTCTGCCGGTGGTGTCATGAAGGTTTCTTCTCCATGTACACCATGACAGAGAGGAAACAATGTGTGCCTCCTCCGCATGTGGATGCACACAAGAGGGTATAACATGTGCCCCCCTGTGTGCATGCACACCAGTTCCTGCATGGCATGGACTTTTGGGTCCATGCCATGCACGAACCTTGTCGTGCGGTGTCTTTGAGACAACGTTTTCAAAGGCATCGTTGCCTTTGAAAGGGGCACCGATACGAGACCACCGCTCCACCCGCCCGCCACCCCACACCACCCACCCGCCAGACCACTTTTGAGTTGTAATCTTACGGGCTAACAGTGGCGAGTCTCGGCAGTGCGGGGGCACAGCAGTGGCGTATTGTGTTACTTTTTTATTAAATCTATGCCCTGATTTATAAGATGAATACAAAAAAGTTTGCATGGATCTCTACTTCTTACAAGTTCATTGTATATAATTATGTACTGTGATGTAGAATGTAAAGTATGTCTAAATCAGAGTAATGTAAATTAATTTTTGTAAGTATTCATTTGAATATATGGAAATTGTGCACTAGTTCTCCTTTTCACTGAAAAATCTAAAGAAAATATAAAAACAGGTTTTAAAAAAAAGATCTAAATAAAATACAGATACAAACATAAAGAAATGTGTTTGGCTTATAAGCATAAATTATAAAGGCTTAAGTAGCGATCCAGGCAAACTTTTTCGTATTCATATATGGCCCTGCCTTTTCCTCGTCCCTTTGGGCCAAACTCCCATTTTCTATAAACTGATTTCTAAGATAGCAGGGGGTAGCTTGCTTCTCAGGTGCCATTCCATCAGGACCTGATAAAACAAGACAGGGAAATGACAAATAATGTGACCCAATATTAAATGTATATGAAAAAAACGTTTCTAATGCGAATTCATATATTTGTTACTACAATGTATAGACACATTTCAGCAGAAACGATGTTTATGCCTCAGAGTCACAGATTACACGCTACAATATATTTACACATGCAATAGGCCTCTTCAATGTAATTGTACTTTACTTCACAAATTTACCCAATTGCATCTTGGTTTTGGTTAATACCTTTTTTGCAAAGAAATTGAAATAAAATATGTCATTGCCTAAAACATATATGAAGATATGCAGAATTGTCCAACCTTATCTCTTAGCTCCAAAATTCAGTCTTTGCCATGTCACGCACCTTTTCAAACAAAATGTAACACACTACATAATGTAAAACCTTATTAACTACATCATACACCCCATCTCTCCTGGAGCCAGTGTATGCCACCCTGCCCCTAATGGCTCTTTGTGTGCCCTTCACCACCCGCACTGTCTCTGTGTCCTCCCTACCCCATCTATTCCCATAGTTTGCCACTCTGCCTCACAACTGCACCACTTATGTGTGCCACAACTTGTTCTCTATGTTCTACAGCATCATGCAGGTCCTCCACCTGCACATTATATCCAGCCTGTGCGTGCGCCTCCCTACTCTGCTGTTGCATCCCACCTGTGCACCTCTCCCTTTTCCCCTTCTGCCATTCTGTTTGTCCCCCTCTTGACCTGAAGCTCCTCTGTGTCCCCTCCTCACCTATATGTGTCCTGGTCCCCTGCAGTTTGTCTGTGGCACCCTGTGTTGCCTTGCATTCTGGTGTGCCCACCACCCTGCACCATTAGCGAGGGCAATAGGTCTGGCTTGTAACTGCATTCCAGATCAATTTGTTTTGCCAATTTGTTGCACAACCCTTCTTAGATCATCAGCAGAGATTGCCACCCACTCTTATTGTCTGTTCCCAAATAAATAACCAGGCACAGGAGGGGGTTACAGCTGACCTGCTCCTGCCCTTAACAGAGCATTGTGCAGGTGAAGGAAGTGACCCGATTAAGGTCAACCGGCTCACTCATGACCACCTCTCAGCCTTCCATACCAAATGAAGAGTCGGTCAGACATTAGAGAATACAAACCAATATATGTTTATTAAGATACACTCGGGCAGAGCCCGGTCTGCTCAGTCTCTTAGGAGTGCTGTAGAGGGCCTGACATCAGCAAGCATAAAGACACATTATGTATATTTCAGAACCAATGAAGGCACACCCGCAATGGAATTTTCCAGGCAAATGCTGCTAAACAAAGAAGTACAGCAGGATAAGTTTTGATTCCGATGCCAGGCACACACTATTTACGACTCAAGGTCGCTCCGCCCGTGCCCGCCACTAGACTGGTGGAAAGAGGCCTCTATCTAGTGGGAAAGGTATGCACTAAGAAGAACTGTGTATTCATTAGCAAAGCAAGGCCCAACCTTGGAGAAATGAAACTCACGAGAAGCCATTTCTCAGACAGACATTAGTTTTGATCCTGGTTTAAAATGGCGGTAAACATATGATGGTGCTGCGAATGTTAACTTACATAGAATAACCTGCAAGCAAAGCTAAGGAAACATTTTCATTCCAACACAGGGCATATAGGAGAGGTCACCTGGTCAACAATGTGCCATGCTGGCCCATCGTACCTTTCCCAAAGGCACAGGGAGATTTCCCTGTAACCCAAGAGTGAGGGGGAAATCACCTACTGATTCCCTTGCATTACTTAGTAGTGAAGGGGACAAAGAAAAGAACAGAAGAGTGGGTGATCTGTCTTCTGCTCCTGAGCCTTTGCCCAAACAGCAGAATAGGGTTTAACAGTTGATGGCAGTCATCATTAGCCTCTATGGTGTTTATAGTTTTGAAGGCCATGGAGGGACAGGTCAGCGGGAACCCACTACTTCCTCCTGTTTACAAATGGGGAACTGGGCCCTGGGGCAGGAGTCACGTCATCTGCCCCACAGTACCCCACACAAAATTATGGGAGATGTAGTGGCTAGTTTACTGTCAATCACTCATTTGTATCTTTTAGGCCCCCTCCCACTTATTAATGTGTTAAGTTGGATTTAGTTGGACTCACTATAACTCGCGCGCCCGCAATCCACTGCTGATGATGTCACATATTACATCATTCATGACATGGTCAGTGACATCACTGATGACATCACTGATGACATCTCAAATGACATCACTGATGACATCACTGATGACATCATCCATGTGATAATTGATTGATAGGCTTTATTTCGATATAAAAATACCATAAAAGCATGTACAAGGGATACAAAATGTAATATAAAAAGCATACATTGTAATTACATACAGAATCTTAAAAACCATGGAGGAGTAAAATACAATTTAAGACAAGATTAAATTGATAAAGAAAGCCTTCTTGCACGAATCAACCAAGACCATTTTAAAATTTATGCGACAGCACATACAATCACAGTAGAAGTGTCAGACATTAAAATGCGCATCGCCACTAAATGCTGACGGGTGCCTAGGAGTCTGCATAGAGGTTTAAGCCACCTACTCCTCGGAGCACGGTAGTCCGGACATTCAAAAAGAATGTGGGCTACCGACTCTAGACGGGAAGGACAAAGCGCACAGAACGGAGAGGATTGGAGTGGCCATTTCCAGCGGGCAACTACTTCACCCACTGGGAGAGTCCCCACTCTGAACTTAAAGTAGAGAGTGCGGACAAAAGGGATGGAGATAATATCTAGGTAGGGTTCATAAGCCGCCACATCTTTAATCCTCACAAAAGCTACGGTGGAATTGCACTGTTGTGGGTCTGAATGTAGTTTAGATGAGACCCAATTCCAGTACAGCTAATTTATCATAGCCTTGGGAGGGGCGGATCTTGCTGCCCAAGCATCTGCTAACCCTATTTCTGATAATAACCATTTGACATCTCTCAGCCATTTAATCCTGGACCAACCTACCATGTCCATAACCTCTGATAATGCTTCCGCGTAAGAGGCTAGTTCGGGCACTCGCCACAGCCGGGCCCAAAGAAGCAAAGGGCAAAGTTGTGCTTGGTCTTTAATGGATCTGCAACCTAGATCCAGTAGCACTGGTACAGTAGGTGTACTCCAAGGGAGAGCCATTAGATCTTTCAAAAATGTGCTCTCCGATCTTGCTAGTACATCCAGATTGCAGGTACCCCACAGCTCCGCCCCATACAGTGCAGCGCTAACCCCTCTGGCTCTATAAATTTCCACTACAGGGGCTATGGGTTTACTTGTGGAGGATCGTTGTTCCTTAAGCAAAGTACCTCCCACCCTTTTGTGGCCCAGAAGCATTTTTTGGATATGCGGATTCCAGCTAAAGGAATCATTAAGGCGAATACCCAGGTAGTCAAATTCAGACACCGTCTCTAATGGATCGGAGTTCAAAGCCGGGGGTTGTCCAAGTTTCTTTGGGGGATTCATAACCAGGAACTTAGTTTTCTCAGTATTAATTACCAACCCCCTCGACCGACAAAACTCCTGAAAACTGTTCAGCAGGTTCTGAAGCCCCATAGGGGACTTTGAAATAAGGAGAGTATCATCTGCGAAAAGCAGTGTTGAGATCCGTTTGCCCGCCAGGGATGGAGCGTCCGAGGGAATTCTTGACAAATGCTCAACCACACCGTTCACATAGAGAGAGAACAGTGTGGGAGCTAACACGCATCCATGGCAGACGCCCCTACCCACGGGGATCCTATTAGTTTTTTCGCCCTTCGTACCCCAACGAACCTGCGCAAAATTACCAGAATGTAAATTTACCAAGAGGGAGAGAATATACACGGGCAACCCCAGATCTAGCAGGACCCTCCATAGCTTCTCTCTGGGAACCAGGTCGAAGGCAGTCTTCAGGTCTATAAAGGCCAGATAAAGACTGCCCCCGCCCAGCACCACCACCTTCCAGTGTAGAAGAGCCAATCTGAAGGCCTGTTCGATGGTCCCGGTGCCAGCACGGAATCCGGCTTGGAGGTCCGACAGAATATGGTTGTCATCCACCCACTGGAGTACCCTTCCCAGGATCACCTTCCCTGCCACTTTTTGGGAAGAGTCGGTCAGACTAATAGGCCTGTAGTTGGCAGGGCTGTCCCGACACCCTTTTTTGAATATCGGGACAACCTCTGCCCCCTTCCAGGATTCCGGTACTGGCGCACCTTCACTAATGGCATTCAACAGTGATGAAATAATCTTCCCCCAAGCTTTAGGATTTGCCCGTAAAAGATCACCCGGTAACCCATCTGGCCCAGCTGCTTTCAAGGGCACCAAAGTCTTGATTACATCCTCCGCCTCTCTAGCCGTGAGGGGAGCAAACTCCGAGCCCAATGGGCAAACCGCCAGATAGAGTGTGGAGAGAGTAATTGACTCAGTGGATGTGTAGAGAGACGAGAAGTGGTTGAACCAGCTCTGGGCAGGGATGTTGCACGTAATCAAGGTGCTAGCTGGCCTGTCCTTAGATCTTATAAGGTTCCAGAAGCTTCTAGCATCCCTGTCCGAGCTTGCTTTCCTAAGATCCGACCAGAACCTGTCCTCCCATTCTCTCTTGGCTACAGAGATAATCTGCAAGTACTCTCTCCTTGCCAATCTTATGGCAGCCAATGATTTACTTTTAACAGCACCTAACAAGAAGTGTTTCTTCTCCCTGCATTATTTGGTATACCAACCATATGGATTCGGCATATTCTCACTCTTAACTGCTCGGGATGCCTTACATGGGAGAAGAAAAAGCTCGCTCAGAGCCTTGGTGGTATCACAGAATAGCACTGAGACTCTCTCGGACTGAAGGATCATTGCGTCCAGTTGGGATTGTGCAGAATCTAAGAGAGCCGCAATAGCTGACACTTTCTCTTCATCCATGCTGAGCTTACTCCACTTTAGGCGTCTACCACAATTGGAAGGGTATACATCCTGAAAGGCAGGCACCGAAAGAGGCCAAGGCACCCCCAAGCTCCCCTTCCACAAGGGATGGAGGGCAAGAGATAGGGGATTATGGAGGGCAAGAGATAGGGGATTATGGTCGCTCTCGACCGAAGAGAGTACCTCCATATCCTGAAGATAACCCCAAAGTTTTACGTCAAGTAGGATGTAATCTATCCTAGACGTGTGATCCACCCTGTTGTAAGTATGCGCTCCAGATAAATCCGAGGTCGTCCTCCCATTCACCGCCCTAAGGCCAAATTCTATGTTTAGGGAGTAGATTTGGACCGCCACTTGGGACCACCTTCTGATGGGGGGTAAGGTTAGAGCAGGTATTCCTCTCCTAATATCATCATCGACAGTCCCCAGGGTATCCTCCAGTCCAAGGGGCTCAAACGTACAGTTGAAATCCCCTGCAACCAGGACAAAAGAACTATTAGTATCCTGCCTAAGCAAGGATTCCAACTCTGTGACTGTGGGCGAACACGACCCCCCCTTCATACTCCTAGCATAGATGTTGTGAATATCTAGGTTCAGCCCTCTCCTGGGTCCCTTGAGTGATATACTCAGAAGGTCAAAAGAATTTGACACTAACTGAGTGACTTGACAACCAAGTGCGATAGCGACCCATATGAGGAGGCCTCCTGAAGGGCGGCCCTTCCCGGAATGAGATTGCAGTTCCGGTAAGAAAAAAGATGAATAGCCTACCTTGTGGCAAGGCTCCCTACTCCAGGTTTCTTGGAAAATACAAATAGGGAAGCCCTCCACAAAGGTATTCCATTCTGGCACAGCCAGATTCTTCGAAATACCCGCAACGTTCCAGCTGAGAATCCTTAAAACTGGATCCGCCACAGCTGGCTCGTTGTAAGGTGCGAGGTTGGGAACCCACTCCCCATCGAGGGGTATCCGAATTAAACTTGCTACTTCCTTAGTCGCCGCACCCTGATTACTGTCCCATACTTGGGGGCTACAGATGACTAAGGGGGATATCGAACTGGTATTGGTAGGCTCCAAACCGTGAGACTCCGTTAAAGGTCCAGGATCCAGGGACAGGGGGACCAACCCGAGGGGAGTTTCAGTATCCTAGCAACATCCCATATGACTCCTGCCATGTGACTGGCTGGTAAGCCATGGGGAAGAGAGCATTCCCGGGAGGGGTAAAGTTACACCTCCCTCTGCCAACCGGGTTCATACTACAATGATTGCCTACTGATCGGGTAAGTAGGACAGATCAACCACTCCAATGCCGGCACCACCAATCCCTAGGTTCTGATTACAAATTAGCTGGGCAACGCTAACATCCTTGAAGTTTACCACCACACAATCCCCCTCGAAGCGCTTATATCCGTGCCCCACCCACCCTTACATTCTAACACCCAGAATCAACCCATCTATTTCCCTGGGTAGTGGTCTATTAATCCTTAGCCAGTGCATAGTTTTGTTTTTTAACATCTGGTAGGATTCTGGCTGCCCAACCAACAGGGGTGGTACGTTGGTAAGAACCGCGACGTAAGGGTGGCAGTCAGGGGGCAAATTCATGGGTGGTATTCTAGAAACCTCTTTGGGAGAGGGTGCATCAGGGAGGATAGTAAGAGGAGGAATAGCACTAGTTCTTCTAGATGGGGCTAGCTCGAGAGCCTTATTGGTTCCCGAGTTTCTAGAATTGGCAGCACCCTTTTTGCCAATGGCCTCAGAACGTGTGGACTTCTTAGAGTCAATAAATGTAGCCCTAGGACGATCAGGGTTTTTAAAGGTAATATCTATTGCCAGCCCATGGTTCCGGTCGTCCCCATTGGCAGAGACAGCAGGTAAATCCTGTGCCTCAACCGCTGGCAACCCCTCAACCGTACCAACTGTATTAGATAAATCCTGTGGATTGACAAGGGTCGACCTAGCAGACATTCCCCCCCCTAAATCATCATCCCTGATCCTAGAATGTAATTTGATTAAGGATTTGGTGGAGAAAAAATTATCCAAAGTCGCTTGTTCAAAGGTATCTAATCGCTCGGCCAACCTTTTGACACTTTCTACAACTGGAGACAATAAAGATTTCATCATCTTCTCAATCTGATCAATCAGGGGGATCTCAGGGGGTGTGAGTACGGGGGAGACCATAGGCAAAGCAGCACATGATTTAGCCAGTAAGACGCCTGGGGGCACACCCTCCCTGTCATTCTGTGAACAATCTACAACCGCCCCAGCAATTTTTTGAGTCACTCCCACCCTAGTGGCAAGTTTCCTAATCTTCCTATGGGGATTAGGATGGTAACCTTTGCGAGGGCTAGCAAGTCTTTTCCTTTTAGTGTGGACCATTCTCGCTACTAACCGTGGCTGCAGCACTGGTGGAAGAAGGGGTTCCCCATGGCTATGGGTGATATTAGGGACAGGCATGGGGACTAGAGCGTTAGCAGGCCTTACAGCCAGAGCTTCATCCTCAATAGATGGGCCTGGATCAGTCATACACTCCACCCTATCGGTGCTAGGCTTCAGGACAACTAGCGGTAAT
The DNA here is from genome assembly GCF_964261635.1 of Lissotriton helveticus. NCBI lineage: Eukaryota > Metazoa > Chordata > Amphibia > Caudata > Salamandridae > Lissotriton > Lissotriton helveticus. Next base: position 916,287,567 of record NC_136059.1, on the reverse strand, counting down.
TTATCCAGAAGTGGACCGACATTGGGTACAGGGTCAATTGCCAGTGCTGGAGAAAGGGCCGGCGTTGGAAAGCTCAGAGACGGCTGCTTCTCTAAAGGATATTTAAGAAGTTCAACAGATAGCCTGCGCGTAGCACGTCTCTCAGCTAGGGCAATTTCTCTGTTGAGCTCGCTGGTGGCCCTACGAAAATATTTATCTAAAGGGCCTAATATTGCAACCCCTACTGTAGAAGGTAAGGGGTTTGGTGAAAGCGAGGACATGTTTAAGTAGGCTAACTATAGTATTGACAATTGTAATCACAATAAACCCCGGCATAAGGTGCACGTCAGTATAGTCCTACTTATGGTGCTAACAGTTTTTATAACTTTAAAGAGGGAGACAACTCACTACAACAAGACCAAGCAATGTCCAACAACATTCAAAGCCGGAAGTTAGAGAGTGGGCCCAGCCCAGCCTCCTGCAGCCCCTGATGGCCACAGACGGCCCGCCCTTGTCCCGGGCTTCTCCCGGGACGCTCCCGCGCAGCGGTAGACTCTGTGTACTATGAAGAGTGGTCGGGGGCGGGGCAGGCGGGGAGAGCGGACCAGGTGGAGTTAATTTGGTCATACAGGGACTCCTGGGAGACGGAGTCCCTGTAATATCGCTCGCAGCCCTGCTGCCGATTTCACCCTCGCCTCTCCTTACCACAGTGCCTCAATACTTGTCCAAATGCAGGCAGTGACCAGGGAGCGCGACGCGGGGCCCGCGCAGCGGGTCCGGCGAGCAGTGGCAGAAAGTCCTCGGGCAAAAAAATCCTCGGGCAAGCAACAACAGGGGGTGATCCGGTACAGTATCTCCTCCTTCCAAACAGAGTCAATAACGTGGCGTCTCCCACCGTTGCACGAGAGGCAGTGATTTTTGTTCCTTCGTGGCCGGGGCGGGGCAGGCAGGGAGAGCGGACCAGGTGGAGTTAATTTGGTCATACAGGGACTCCTGGGAGACGGAGGCCCTGTAATATCGCTCGCAGCCCTGCTGCCGATTTCATCCTCGCCTCTCCTTACCACAGTGCCTTAATACTTGTCCAAATGCAGGCAGTGACCAGGGAGCGCGACAGCGGGCCCGTGCAGCGGGTCCGGCGAGCAGTGGCAGAAAGTCCTCGGGCAAAAAAATCCTCGGGCAAGCAACAACAGGGGGTGATCCGCTTCAGTATCTCCTCCTTCCAAACAGAGTCAATAACGTGTGATAATACGATGCACCTCCTCACACTCTAATCTAACCTTTGATACACCCAGTGTTAAATACAAACTACCATTCCTGAAATTATTGACACACCAATACCAGTAACTACATACGCACTCACTGATTTCTAGGTCTACACACACATCCACTCATTCACCCATACAATCACTCATACATACAGTCACTCATCAATAGAACACTATCATATCCACTCATACACCTATACAGACACTCACACGCTGACACTCATCCACAGAGTTACTCACACACCTAGTCAGATATGCAAAGAATCAATCACACTCCCATTTCCTCAACTACACAGTTATACACACTAAACCTTACTTATTCAAACATATACTAACACATACTTACTCTCTTTTACAATCACTGATACAAGTACACATTGATCCATACAGTCACTTACGCAATCACAGGCTCTCATGTATAGTCATTTATATATGTCAACTCTCACATGCACTGTGTTTTACATATGTACTTACTTGGACATGGAGCACTGAGATAGCCATTCACTCACAAACACACCCATGCAGACAGTCAACCACCCATACAGCTCTTTCCACATGCACTTTTGAACCCATATACCAAGTGAATCAACTGCTCACACATATATGCACAGAGTCACACACCTCCCAGCCACCCACACACACACTCACCCTCACATACAAATATTTGGACAGCCAATCAATAACCCATATAGCCACTCATATAGCTACTGATCAACACATGCAGCAGCTTACACAACAACAGACATACTGATGCACACATTCAGACAATTTAGTCACTAACCAATGCATTCAGTAAGACCCATTTAATCACTCACTCATACAGTCAGTCACGCACCTACTAAATCCTTCATCCAGACACTCATACATCCACTCATTCTTCAATATATAAAACATATTTTTACTTTTCAGAAACACACATTCACTGGATGATGTAATCAGTGATGTCATTTGAGATGTTATCAGTGATGTCATCAGCGATGTCATTTGAGATGTCATCAGTGATGTCATCAGTGATGTCACTGGACATGTCATGAATGATGTAATATGTGACATCATCAGCAGTGGATTGCGGGCGCGCGAGTTATAGTGAGTCCAACTAACTATAACGTGGGAATTTCAATGGTTTGTATGAGTAAAATGTACAGCTAACTATAACTGGTGTGAAACCTATAGTTTTTTCAGTGAATTTGAAAGGTTTTTTAAATGCTAATTCCTAACTATAACGAGTGTGAAACCTATGGTTTTTTCAGTGAATACATATATATATATATTTTTTTCAAAAGCACTTTTCCGACAAGAAAGGCGTGGCGCACACTACTCCATGCTTATTTTCAAAAATAGCTTTATTCCACTCCCTCGGCAGACAAGCGCGTTTCGGCCTTCGTCAATGTCCAAATAAAAATATTTTAAATTTGTTATATATATATATATATATATATATATATATATATATATATATATATATATATATATATATATATATATAACCTACTGGCGGTCACCAGTAGGTAGTTATAGTTAGGATTGTTTTCCATAGGGAAATCGCAACATTCTATTGGGAATAACTTTGGCGCTGGTTGAGGAATCTGCCTGGAATGTTCTTAAAATTTGCCTTGCGGCTCTCCGCTCCTTCCCTGAAAGTTTGGGGGGGATTCGTCAATCGGGGGCCGAGATAAAAGGGGGTCCCAAAACGTGTTTTCCCCATGTTAATTTCCATAGGGCGGTTGGACTCACTTTTAGCTCGAACGGCTGAATGGATTTTCACCAAACTTTGCAAAATTGTAGGGACTGGTAGCCCGATGTGCCTTTGCTATGTCTCAAGATATGTGCTCTAGAGGATTTTGAGTAATTTGGGTTAAAAAAATATATATATCTATAAGCGCGCCCCGGTACGCGCACCGGGGAGCGTACCAGCGCGCTACGCGAGTTCGCGAGCGGAAAGCTGATTGGCTCTCGGGTGTCTGTAAACATTCCAAACAGTCCAGAGCGGCCGCCATCTTGTGTCTCGGTAGGATCGAGACACAAGAGGTGGCAAAAACAAAGAGGGAAATGAGCGATTTTCGCGGGGGGAGCTCCCGGTACGCGCACCGGGGAGCGTATCGGGGAGCGTACCACGGGGAAAACCCAGTGAAATAGGAAAATAATAATTTAAAGTGATTAGAGGTAGGGTAGCTCTGCATAGAGTTGTTGTGTTGTTTGGGTGTTTTAAGTACCAACATGTAGGTACCAATGCTGAGTCTTAAATTTAATGTACACCGTTTCCTCTGTAGATATCTTGCATGTTGTTACAGAAGTTATTGTGGTATATGGAATCCATACCATAGTCTGTCAGGAAAGCAGAAACAACATGGAAGTAGGAGATGAAAAAGAGATGTCAAATACACATTGGAGATAATAAAGTGGGAGAAAGGAAGTAACTATGAGCAAAATTACTATGTAACACAAAAAAGTTGCACAGTATACTATAAGTCTGACTTTATATTATAATCATTTTGGTACTATTTCATGAATTACATATAAAAAAGAATAATGTCTAGAGCAATTTTTAATTATTGAATAAAAATGTATTGCTCTGATTTTTCAAAATGTAATAACACTTCCAACATTATATCGTCAGGAATGTCCTCATTTTCAGTCCATGATTCCAATTCTTCCACACAAGTAACTAACTCTTCGTCTAGAGACTGATCCATAAAGTCCAAGTCTTCCTCAGGATTGTTTTTAACAACTATTTCGAAAGGAATATTTGCTTCTCCTTCCAAAGAAATATTTGCTTCTCCTTCCATTTTCTTGCTGTAAATTGCCTAAAAAATCAATATATCAGTAGAGATAGGGCACTGTTGGGTTTAAGTTCAGACAGGTAGTTTTGATTTTTTAACAGTGAAGTTATCTTTGGGCAGTGTATGGTATCAGGCTGGAAGTAGAAAAAAAAAAAAGTGTATGTGATAAAGCCTAAGTAAATTCATAATTATACAAGACAAGCCTAACTCCTTCCATAACTATAACAGAGAAGGCTATCTCAATCTATAACTATTACAGAGGGATAGTATATAACTATCAGAAAATGTTTTCCAAATTAACTTAAAGTGCACAACATACTTCACTTTTCAAAATAACAACTTACCTTTAAAAAAGCAGTTGAAGTTCTCAGTGAAAATCCTTTGGAAATGTACTTCAGGAAGTAGTAGTCAAAATGGCCGTGTTTCCCTCTCTTTTTTTATATATATTCATGTACATAACCAATCAAATGTCATGAAATAATAGTAGAAAATGAAAGTAACATTTTAATTGGTTGTAAATTCTAACACTTCAGATGTGTTTTTGTCATGTAATTTACCTCAGGATATTTAGACAGGGCTACAGGCAAAATGGCTCAATGGAATTCCACCAAATTTGGGAAAATGGTAGGGACTGATATGTAGTATTGCCTATTCTATATTTGGTGAACTTCTCTACAGAGGTTTTTATGTAAATTAACTTTAAACATTTTTGGGGAGCGCTTACCGGTGAGTGCCCCGGTACACGTACCGGTAAGCGCAACGGGAGTCCTCCATTTTGTGTTTAAGTAGATTTGAGACAGAAAATGGAGGACAAACAACGTTGAGAATGGGTATAACGGGGCACGGTAGGCACTCCCTGACCCCCTAGGTTTTCTGAGGGGGTCTTAGGAGGCCAATATAGGCCAAAACATTTTTTTTTAAATTAAATTTTCGCGGGGGGAGCGACCGGTACGCGTACCGGGGAGCGTACCGGGGAGCGTACTTTGGTGAAAAATAGTGACAAAAGTTAGAAAAAGATAATCATTTGGAGTGATCAGAGGTAGGGTAGCCCTGAAAAGAGCTTTTGGGTTCTGTGGCTGATTTAGGTACCTACAAGTAGGCACCAATGCACAGTCTTAAATTCAGGAGGAATATTCTATTCCCCTCATCTGAGAAGTGCACCCCATCTCCTCTGTATATCTTGCATGTTGTAACGCAAGTTGTTGTTGTATATTGAACCCATTCCATAGTCTCTCATGTAAGCAGAGACAGATTTATTCACATGTTTCCGTGCTTTCTCAAATTGTGGACAAAATTGGTTGGACCACTTCGATTTCTATCTTTGGCATATATTGGAATATACCAAGGCAGTTTGTGGAAAAAGTGTCATCAATTGCCCAAAGGTGTCCTTTAAAAGCATCTCCAGACCTACCCCAGTCAAAATGCCTAGGTCATTTCCACCACAGTGCAAAATTATGAGGTCAGGGTGTGGCAGATGGTAAAGGGTTTTCACCAATGGTATCAATTGATGACATCTCAATCCTCTTTGGCCAATCCATTTTATGTGCACATTTGGTAAATCAAGGTTGTGAAAATGTCTGATAGCTGCATACCTTTGAGCCCAGTGAATGTAGCTATGTCCAATAATCCAGACAGAGTACATGGAGGGAGGAGGTTCTGGTGCAGTCAGATGAAGTGTAGGAATGAAATGGCAGTTGGAACAGTAGGAGTTTGCAAAAACAAAATGTAGAGTTTCAGTGCTCTTGAATCACAAGCAAAGATTGGTGGATTCAGATAGTTGAAAACTGAAAGTTAGGGTGCATGGTTCTGTTCTGTGAAAGAAGTCATTTGAATGGTCAAGAAAAAGTCATTAAAAAAAGATTGCACCTGATAAGCTGGTTTATTGATAGGTCAAATATCCTTGCTGAGTTCATTTGCAACATTGTAGAATAAACTTTTAACCCTGAGTGCTCAGTGAGGAGGGAGTTGCTATGGTAACAGGTAGAAAGGGCTGAGGGGGGGAAGGGTGTTGATTTGAAAATAGAGAGGGAAGAGTTTTGATTGGTTACCATGAGGAATATGTGTGTAGAATTAGAGGTTTTCTGTGCCATTAATGGTTGCAGTGCCTGGAGAACATACCTTTTGCTCTGCTAAAGAAATATTGGTGTGTGTATCTGACACTGTTCTCAATCTCCCAGAGCATTTGTAAAGGTGAGTTATGATTTATTCAATATAGAAAGAGAGTTCAGATTAAGAAGCACATTGACTTTCTTTGCTGTTGGTTTGTGTGATGCTTTTTGAAAATGCATGGTTTCAATATTAGCAAGGTAGAGGATTTGTATTTTGTGAAATAGTGAGGTTTCAGTAGTGAAGTTGAATGGTTGTACATAGGACCTGTGCTTTGTATCTAAAATGTTAATTGAAATACGATTTTAGTGCAAATCAATGAGTTTCAGTAGTGAAAATTAATGCTTGTAAATAGGATTTGTGCTCTGTTCCTAAAATGTTAATTAAAAAACGATTTTAGTGCAAATCAATGGGTTTCAGTAGTGAAAATGAATGCTTGTACATAGGACCTGTGTTCTGTTCCTAAAATGGTAATTGAAAAACGATTTTAGTGCAAATCAATGGGTTTCAGTAGTGAAAATGAATGCTTGTACATAGGACCTGTGCTCTGTTTCTAAAATGTTAATTGAAAAACGATTTTAGTGCAAATCAATGGCTTTTACATTTTTAAGAAGGAATAAATAGTGTGTGCATGATTACATAAAAATATTTGATTCTTTTACAAACATGTCACCTGTGTTACCTCAGATTGGGAAGTAGACTGAGTTTCTTTGCTGTTGGTTTGTGTCATTTTTTGGGTAATGCTTGGTAGGAATGTTTGCATGAGATAGGAAATGTATTTTGTAAAATAGTGAGTTTTCAGTACTGAAATGGAATGCTTGTACTCCAGCAATGCATCCTTTCACATGGGGAAAGCCCCATGTGAAAGCGTTTGCCTCAGTCTTATGCCTGCTGTGAGGCAGGCGCAAGATTTTGACGTAACAGTGTCCTAAAAGTGACGCAGTGAAATCTCATAGATTTCACTGCATCACTATTACGAGGCTTTTTGCGGGGAATTGACCCCTCTGTGTACATTACACCTGACAGAGGTATAATGTGGCGCAGAGGTTTAAAAAGTGACGCATCTACCTACATGCGTCACTTTTTAAATATGGCGCAACAAGGCACATGTTTTATGCCGCCGATGCGTCACAAAAAGTGACGCATCAGCAGTGCAAAACTGACGCAGGGCCTCATAAATGAGGCTCATCTTTTTTTTGCACACTACTCCAGTTTAGTCCTGTCCACTGCACTCTTGGACACAAGCCTCACCTTTTGTGCTCCCTTGGACAGGCTTCATCTCATCTGCACTCCTGCTTAGGCCTCACAATCTTTTTTTAGAATAACATTTGAAAAACAGAGAAAAGGTCATATGTATATGCTTTTCATTACACTACTAAAACATTTTTGGGGCAAATCAACGACTTTTACATTTTTGAGAAAGAATAAATAGTGTGTGCATGATTACATAAAAAAATTGAACTTTTCACAATCATGTCACCTGTGTTACCTCAGATTAGGAAGTACACTGAGGGCCTTATTTATGAAAACAGCGATGTGTCAGCTTATTTACACCCCTGGACATGCGTCACTTCATCTGTACCCAGTTACCATCAATTATACTCAATACATTGAGGCCTGTCCAGAGGATACAGATGAGGTAAGGCTTGTCCAAGGGTGAGAGGAGGTCAGTGCTCTCCACTGTACTCATGGACACTGAATGCTTGTACATAGGACCTGCACTGTGTGTATAAAATGTTATTTAAAAAACGATTTTGGTGAAAATCAATGACTTTTAGATTTTTGAGAAGGAATAAATTGTGTCTGTATGATTAAATACATATATTTCATCCTTTCACAATAATGTCACCTGTGTTACCTCAGATTAGGAAGTAGATTGTGCAGATGAGGTGAGGCATGTCCAGAGGGACAGAAGAGGTGAGGCCTGTGTTCAAGACTGTAGTGGGAGAGAGGCTTTTCCTGGAGAGTGTAGGTGGTGAGACCTGTGTCTAAGAGTGCAGTGGTCTAGGCTTCATGAAGCCTATCCCCCACTGCACTCTTAGACACAGGTCTCATCTTCTTTGCACCCGTGGACAGACCTCTCTTCCACTACAATTTCAATACAGGCCATACCTCTTCTGCACCCCTAGACAATCCTCACCTCATCTGCAACCCTGAATAGACTTCAACTAATCTGCATGCTTAGACAGGCCTCAGCTTATTTAGACCCTTGGACATGCGTCACCTCATCTGCACCCAGTTACCATCAATTATACTCAATACATTGAGGCCTGTCCAGAGGACACAGATGAGTTAAGGCTTCTCCAAAGGTGAGAGGAGGTCAGTCCTGTCCACTGTACTCATGGACACTGAATGCTTGTACATAGGACTGGCACTGTGTGTCTAAAATGTTATTAAAAAAAGGATTTTGGTGAAAATCAAGGACTTTTAGGTTTTTGAGAAGGAATAAATAGTGTCTGCATGATTAAATACATATATTTCATCCTTTCACAATAATGTTACCTGTGTTACCTCAGATTAGGAAGTAGATTGTGCAGATGAGGTGAGGCATGTCCAGAGGGACAGAGGAGGTGAGGCCTGTGTTTAAGAGTGCAGTGCCCCCACTGCACTCTTAGACAAAGGTCTCATCTTCTTTGCACCCGTGGACAGACGTCTCTTCCACTACACTCTTCAATACAGGCCATACCTCTTCTGCACCCCTAGACAATCCTCACCTCATCTGCAACCCAGAATAGACTTCAACTAATCTGCATGCTTAGGCAGGCCTCAGCTTATTTACACCCTTGGACATGCGTCACCTCATCTGCACCTAGTTACCATCAATTATACTCAATACATTGAGGCCTGTTCAGAGGTTAGAGATGAGGTAAGGCTTGTCCAAGGGTGAGAGGAGGTTAGTCCTATCCACTGTAGTCACGGACACTGAATGCTTGTACATAGGACCTGCACTGTGTGTCTAAAATGTTATTTAAAAAACGATTTTGATGAAAATCAATGACTTTTAGTTTTTTGAGAAGGAATAAATAGTGTCTGCATGATTAAATACATATATTTCATCCTTTCACAATAATGTCACCTGTGTTACCTCAGATTAGGAAGTAGATTGTGTAGATGAGGTGAGGCATGTCCAGAGGTACAGAGGAGATGAGGCCTATGTTCAAGACTGTAGTGGGAGAGAGGCCTTTCCTGGGAAGCATAGGTGGTGAAGCCTGTGTGTAAGAGTGCAGTGGACTAGACTTCATGAAGCCTATCCCCTACTGCACTCTTAGACACAGGTCTCACTTTCTTTGTACCTGTGGACAGACCTCTCTCCCACTACACTCTTCAATACAGGTCTCACCTCTTCTGCACCCCTGGAGAATCCTCACTTGATCTGTAAACCTGAATAGACCGTTTGCTTTTTGTCATTGCTTTGTTGTTTGATAATAGTGGTCTATAATGTGCTATTTTTTTCTATAACACAGATTGAAATCAAGATTTCAAGAGTAAGGAAAGATGCCCTCAAGGCAAAGAAGAAGGAAAAATGATAAGCGGAAAAAAACAAAAACAGCATCGGAATTACAGCACTGCTCCACAACAAAGACTTCAAAAAACAGGAAAGAAGCTCCTGGTAAGATAACTAAGTCTTTCTTACGGAACATATGTAGATAAAAAAAAAATGTTGGACAGCATGTAGAAAAAGAGAAGGAGAGAGTAAATTTGAAAAGGAAGGAGAGGCCCTCAAAAAATCTTACTACTGGAGCAGGATATAATAATATGTATCGGAATAGAAGGCAGAATCAGTTTAGAGACATTCGTAAACGAATGTTTCGCAACAGGGCGGTTTTAAATTTGTTAAAAAACATTAGGAAAGGAAAACAGAGAGCTGCTTTTTATAAGAAAAAGAAAAATGTAGAGAAGATTGTTGATCAGGCTTTTGAAGTTAAGAAAAAATTATTTATTTTAATAATCAATAGAATTAGGACATTTAACAAGACAATTGATGTTTTTAAATCAAACAGTAGATGGAAAAGAGTAATTAATCGGACTAATTTTTGTAAAGTTTTTTCAGGAGAATGGATGCACAGTTCAAGTTGTGAGCCATTTTTTAATGAGGAGAGTTACTTCCACGAAAATGATTTAGTGCATGCAGTTGACACCAGTGGTCAAGCATATGAGGTGAAAGACGGTTGTCCGATTGAAAAAGAGAAACTTGTGCCTAGAGAACCAGAAGAGGTGTTAACTGATGAAGTTTTAGGGAGACGTACTAAGGGTCCAGTGTACACTTGGAAGTGTAGTCGAATTTGTAGTGTGCGACAGGAATCAATTGATTTGTTTTGTAATTTCTTACGTACATATAGTAAGAAAAGTCTGGAACAGAAAATGAAGTTGTTGCAAGACTTAGATCCTTGCAGATTGAGAGAAAACACAGGTTTGCAAGGGCATTCACTGGCTTGTCTTTCTAGAAAAGTCTGTCAGAGTGTGTTCCATCATTTTAGGATGTTAGCAGTGCATCATACCAAAATGAGGAAATTAGTGAGAATGTTGTATTATGCAAAAAGTCCAGCACTTAAGCTTAAACTATTAAATAGTGCTCTTTTGCATGGAACTGAATTAGATGTGAAGAAGATTTGTGAAGAAATTGAGATTTCTTATTTTGGTGAAAAAGAGGACAGTGTAGAAATTGACACAGAAATTCAAGGTAATGTGGAAGACAATGTACAGATTTCAAGTACAGAAAAGTTTGACCAGGAAATTACCAGGTTTAAGGTGAAATCAATTGAAAGGCCGAATTTTACTTGTGTGTGTTGTCGACGAACTCATTATAAGCATCAAACTAGATTAGTTGATTTATACGTAAAAAGTGAAAAGATAAATAATTATGAGTGGAAATATTTTGCAACTTATTTGTGGGTGGAGAATTGTTTTGATTTGAGTTCTGATCAGCGTATTTGTAAATATTGTTATGATAAATTAAATCAAAACAGAATGCCTGCTAGAGCTGTTCATAATAATCTGGAGTTGGTAGACATTCCTTCTGAATTGATGGATTTAAATACATATGAGTCTATTTTGATTCAATGTGTCCATCCTTTTCAGGCTATTGTTCACATGGAGCCTAAGATAGGGAAATTGCCTCCTTCAGATTTACAGAGAGGATTAAAGGGAAGAGTTGTTTATTTGCCTCTAGATTTCAAGAAAAATATTGATACCATTGGTGTAGAGAAAGTGGAAGGGGAACCTCTGGTTATTCTAGTTAATGGGGTTCCGACAAAGAGTAAGAAAATCTGGCAAGATTTAGTGGATGTTAGGAAAGTCAAAAAGGCAACGTTGTATTTGGTCAAAAACAATGAGTACTACAAACATGTATGTGTTGAAGGAGAGGAAACAGCTGCAGATGAAGACAGTGATTGTTAAAGTTGATGTATCAAGAAGTGAATAAATATATGAACATTATACTGTTCATCCTTTGCATTCCAAAGAAGTGATGGGGAATGCAATTGACTTGTTTCAAATGAAAGCAGCAAAAGGAAGTCCCATTAGTGTATGGGAAGAAAGTTTGGAAGCTCGTTGTTTTCCACATTTATTTCCAACAGGTCGAGGTGGACGATATGACGATCGACCACTTCAAATTCCTGCATCTGAATATCGAACTGTAAGATTATATGCTGAAGATCCAAGGTTTCGTCAATGCATTCCCTATTTGTTTCATCTACTGTATGAAAGTGACTTGTCTGGGCTTTCTTATGCAGTAAACCATATACTGAAAAGTGGAGCACATCTGCAAAATGTTTCGGCGAGGGACTTTATGGAGAAAGTGAATCTGCAAGATAATATTTTGGAATCTCATTTAATCAATCTCATGGCATGTCAGCGTGGTACAAATGAGTATTGGTACCGTCGTCATGGGGAATTGAAATGTATGCTAAGAAACTTAGGAACTCCTACATGGTTCCTCACTCTTTGCTGTGCTGAGTATGCATGGGACGACTTACTTCAATTTCTACGAGAGGCAAATGCAAATATACAAAATATAGAATTCAAAACTGCTGGAGAACTGTGTTCTTTGGATCCAGTGAATGTATGCAGATATTTCAATCATAGATTTGAAGCTATGATGTCTTTTATTACCAACAAAAAAAATCCTCCCCTTGGAGAGGTTTTGGATTTCTTTTGGGGAAAGGAGTATCAAGCGAGAGGTGCTCCTCATATACATATGTTGTTGTGGATTAAAGATGCACCCAAATTTGGAACAGATTCGGATGAGACAGTGATTAGCTTCATTGAAGAGTATTCAACATGTGCTGTTCCGAAAACTACCGAAGAAAACAGTTTAAGGCAACAAGTTTTACGCTTTCAATCCCATCGTTGTGGAAAGTACTGTCGTCGAAAATTCAGAAACAAGGACAAGTTCTACACAAAATGTCGTTTCGGCTTTCCACGACCAGTGATTTCTAAAGGAAGAGTAAATAATTTGATGTCTTCTCTGCGACATACTGTGACGAGGAAATCACCAAAAAATCCATACAATTTAAAAAGAAACGAAGAGTCCAAGTACATCAACGACTACAACCCAGTGATTTTGTCCAGGTGGAATGCTAACATGGATATTCAATTTGTTGCTGACAACTCTATTGCTGTGGCTCGATATTTGACGTCTTACATCACAAAAAAAGAAAAGACAGAACTGAAGGAAATGTGGGAGGACATTTCACATGAAAAGAGTCTAAGCAAGAAATTATATAGTTACATTCTGAAGATGTTGTCGCATCGAGAAATTGGAGCATATGAATGTTCTGATCGATTGTCATCAGCAAGTCTCTATGCCAAATATAGAACCATCATTTGGATAAGTCTAGGTCTTGCTGCAACACGAAACCGAGTTTTGAAATATGTACAATAGATAGAGTATTTGGCGGAGAAAGAACCAGAAAGTACAGATATTTTGAAGAAAAACATGTTGGATATATACTATCCATATAGAAGTCCTCACCTTGAGAACGCTTGTCTCTATGAAGTTCTGCAAAGATGTATTTATAAGAGGAACATCAGAGAAGATATCAATAATGGAATATATGCTGTCATTGGATGTGAAGGATGTCTAGTGAAACAGAGAAAAGGTCATTTGATTAATCATCGAAAAATGAGTTGTGAAAATCCAGACAAAAGAGAATTTTACTATTTGGCTCTTTTGCAACTCTTTAAACCATGGCGTACAGAAGAGGAACTACTTGGAGATTTTCTCTGTCATGAAGACTCTTTTAATGCAACCAAGGATACCATAGAATGTCCTGTTTTTCCAAATTATTTGCAAATGTTAAATGAAGAAATAGAGCAAGAAGCAACAATTGCTGCAGAGATTGCGAGAGACAGTTCTCAAGACAGTCAGAGTTCTGCTTCATTGAGTCAGGATCCACTAGGAGGACCAATTATCCAAAATGAAGCTGCCACTGCCATGGATGAGGTGGAAAGAGCTATGGAGCAAGCTTAAGAGGATGTAATTAATTTAGAAGATTTGGTGAAACAATTAAACCTTGAGCAGAAACAGATATATGACGTAGTCACAGAACAGGTTGAACATGGATTGAGTCATGAGAAGAAAGAGTGCTCATGTACATCATTTAAGCCTGTCCGACTGTACGTGAGTGGAGAAGCGGGAACTGGAAAAAGTTTTCTGATTAAAGCAATTGCAACTTATCTGCAGAAAAGGACTGAATCACCGCTGTCTTGTGTTGTTACCGCTCCAACTGGGCTGGCAGCACATAATATTAAAGGAATTACTTTACATCGTTTACTGATGCTGCCAGTGGAGCATGATAACAAATTGCAATACCACAAGCTATCTGGAGATGCGTGTTCTGAAGTTTCCAGAGTCCTGAAGAAAATAAAACTTCTTATCATTGATGAAGTAAGCATTGTCTCAAATCTAATGCTTGCTTTTGCGCATTTGAGAATGCAAGAAATTCTTAGAACAGACTATGATGTCTTACTTGGAGGAAAACACATTATTGTTTTTGGAGATCTACTGCAGTTGACTCCAGTGAAAGGTCAACTAGTGTTTAAAATGGTCACGCATGAAGATACCAGGAAGTGCCTAGGAAGCATTGGAAACGTTAATATATGGTTAAATTTCAAATATGCAGACCTACTCCAAAATATGCGGCAGGCAAAGGATGAAGATTATAAAAATATTCTACAAGATGTAAGAATCGGAAAAATAAGTCAGCATGGGAAAGAAGCTTTACATGGACGATTAATTTCAAATTTGTACCCAAATGAAAACATTCTTCCAGAGAATATTTTTAAGAAAATTAACGAGAAGAAATCTGGCATATGTTTGATGCCTACTCTGAAAGAATGTTCCATGTTCAACAACAAAATGTTAAAGTTAGAAAATGAAGAGATAGTGAAACTGGAAGCTATAGATAAAATAGAGCATATGGGAGCAACACTTATTTTGTCAGAAAATTTGAAATCAAAATTGGATTCATTAGAGAAGACTATATCTAAAACTGCTGCTTTTGAAAAGACTCTGAATGTGTGTTTAAATTGTCGTATCATTTTGAGAAGGAATTTAAATGTTGAAAGAGGTCTGGTAAATAGAGCAATGGGTCATGTTGTTGGTTTTGTGAATTACAAAAATAGAGATGGAATTGAAATTTTAAAAATTACTTTTGATGGCATTGACGAAATAGAACAAATTTGTCGTTGTTCAGCTAGATTTTTGCTTGTGAAAGACTTATATGTTCGCCGAAAACAGTTTCCTGTTTGTTTGACATATGCAGTGACAATTCATAAATCTCAAGGTTTAAGTGTAGATAGTGCTTTGGTGAACATTGGAAGTTCTGTGTTTAAAGAGGGTATGGCATATGTGGCATTATCACGAGTCAGAACTTTATCAGGATTGTACTTGATTGAGTGTGATGAAACAAAGATTTGTGCTGATCTAGATTGTGTTAAAGAATACAATAGGTTAAGAAGAGAGTATGCTCCACATTTGCCTCAATATCCTATGTTTGAAAAACGTGTGGTAGGCCGAAAAAGAAGAAAAGGGAATAATTGCAGTGAGGTACTAGCAAAAAGACAAAAAGTAGATGAAACTGTAATTGTAAGCAGAAAGAAAAAGGATTCTGTTGAAGAAAATGTTGTTGGATTTCAGTTTGAAAACAGTTCTGGTGTCAACTGCTATGCTAATGTAGTAGTTAATGTTCGTTTTTTTCTTCAAAATTTACTTTTTTTTTTTTATAAATTTTTTTTATTGAAGGAAGAAAGAAATGGAAAAAAAAGAACACATTTGTTGTGCATTTACAGTAAAACAAAATACATGAATAATTACAACATTATTTAAATAAACAGTTTATAGACAGAGAGACGTTAGAAACAGAGATCTGACAGATACTAAGCCTTAACAGAACTAATTGTATAAAGAAATAAAGATTTACAAATAAATTTGACCAATAATATACGAATATTTAAATATTTGAGCTGGCCTCATTTTCTTGTTAATTCATTTAAATCATGATTAAAAAAAAAATGTAACCAGATTTTTTCTTTCTTTTGTAGAGCCTCGGGGCCCCTGTGCTTTCCTAATGACAGTTCCATGGAATTAATTTCTTTCATCAAAAGCCACCAATCCAAAACGGTTGGGATATCTTTCGATATCCATAATCTAGCGATGATTAACCTAGCACAAGCAAAGATGATAGTTATTAATTCTTTATAGGGACAATTAGTTTCCTGGATATCTAGTAAAACCAATTGTGCTGAAAGTGGTGGTATAACAATTTGTTTATTATTTATTACTTCAGACAGTTCTTTCCAGAATACTGAGAGCGCTGGGCATGAGTAAAGCATATGTTCTATACCTGCCACTTCATGGTCACATTTAGGGCACTTAGTTTTATTATTGAGTTGATTACCCCGTGTCCAACTAGCTATCCTCTGTGGTGTAAAATAAAGTTGAGTGATGGTTCTGTACGTCTGTAATCTCAAGCTTGTGGACTGCACGATCAAATTTATATGACGTAGAGAGTGTGAAATCTGTAGAGGATTAATATTCATACCCAATCGAAGAGACCATTTAGCGGCTATTTTCGTATAATCTTCATTTTTCCCTTGTATCAAATATCCATACCCTAAGCTTATAGTGATTTTAATTTGTTAGAATATATACATTTAAGTATGTCTGATTCGATCGTTTCAGTGATTTTCATTTTAGAAAGTAAATAGTCCCTTATCTGAGTATATTTGAAATACATACTATCACTTAAGCTATATATAATTTTAAGTGCTTCAAAATCCAGAAAACCATTCTGACCATAAAAATCCCCTAGTTGGTGGATACCTTTTCTCTTCCAAACAAAGCCTGCTCCATCAGAGAAGATATCGGGAAGCCCTGGGTTATCCCATATTCTAAGCTCTGCGTTGTAATATGTAATTTCCCCAATAGACATTATTTGGTCCCAAATTTTTTTAATATGCTTGGCTGTCTTAAATTTCACTCGCTTGAAGTAGTTTGGATCTTGCAAGCGATGCAAGAATTGGTTGCTATCCAGTCCCAACATAAACCGGTGGAAAAATAATGGACTGTCATTTTTTAGCAAACTTCTGATACGACAAAAAAAAGTGGCTAAAAACTAGAACCTAAAGTCAGGAAATGTTAATCCACCCTTTTCAGTAGTCAGTGTTAGTAGTTTCAACGCCCTTCTTTCTTTTTTGTATGCCCATATGAAGCTACTACATATACCCTCCAGTTTTTTGAAGAAGATGTTGTTGGGTTGCAAAGGAATAGATCTAAATAAATATAACACCTTTGGCAGAATTTTCATTTTTACTAGATTGATACGTCCCAAAAGACTAATCGGGATCTTGTGCCATTTTTGGAGTGTCTTTGCAGTTTCTTTTAAAAGAGAATCATAGTTTAGTGTTATAATTTTATCCATATTAGTTGTTAATTTGATGCCTAGATACGTAGCGCTTGGACATAAGCCTGAGATAGGTACCAGAGGTTTATAGTTGGCTATTACCTGTGTTTTACCTACATTTAATTTGTAGCCAGAGACATGGCCATAATTAATAGCTTCTTTTATTATTTCGGGTGTAGCTTTTACTAGGTCTGTGGTAAACACAGCTATATCATCTGCAAACGCAGTGATTTTCAAACTCTCTCCACCATGTGCAAATGGTTGAATGTTTCCTTGCTTGGTTAGTGCATTTAAGAATGGCTCCAAGGAAAGAGCGAAAAGCAAGGGGGACAGGGGACACCCTTGTCTGGTTCCCCTCCCTATTACAAACCTCTTTGATTCCCCCCCCATAGCTAATTACAGCCTGCGGGCAGTCATATAATGAACAGACCCACTGTAGGTATTGACCCTGTATGCCTATCTTCTTTAATGCCTCCCACAGATACTCCCACCCCACTCGGTCAAATGCTTTTTCGGCATCTAACATTACCATTCCGAGTGGGGTGAGAGTAGTTGAGGCGACATCAAAGGCTGTGATCGCTGTGTTAACATGGGCAGTTGTGTCTCGCCCTATCACAAAACCATGTTGTTGTGGGTTGACCAAATTCGGCATATTGGGTGCTAAACGATTTGCTAATATCTTAGAAAAGATCTTAGCATCTGCGTTAAGCAGTGAAATCGTCCGATAAGAGCCACAGTCTTCCGGTGGCTTATTTTTTTTAAGAAAAAATACAATTTTAGCTATTTTCCATGATATAGGTACTTTTCCCAAGTTTTCTATAGAATCGATGACATTTTCTAACAAAGGTGATAGTTCTTCTGTGCATACCTTATATAGCTCCATAGGCAGACTATCCTCCCCAGCTGCTTTTCCCCATGGTAAGGCTAAAATCGCTATTTTGATTTTGGATTGTGTTATTTTTGAATTAAGGAGTTGCAGTTTTTCCTTGACTGTGTCTTTAGGTATTGGCATATATTTATCCAGATACTGCGTAATTCTGATTCTAGAAGGGGTATTATCGGGAGTATATAGGCTCTGGCAGTAGTTGACAAATTGACCTAGAATTTGTTCTGGCTGATCATATTCTTGTAAATCCGACCCTCTAATTTTTATGATATTAGTTCTCGCCTTTTTATCCGCAACTTTGTATGCGAGTATTTTACCTATTCTGTCTCCTCCTTCATATTGGTTTAATTTGTATTTATGTATTTTAGAGCAATATCTGTCTCTTAGCGTCTTTTTAAGAGATGATTGTAGTTTTAATAGTTCAAATCTTATCTCCTGAATATTTCCATTTTGTGCCTTAGTTGCTTCAGCTAGTTTCTGTTCCAATAACAATATATCTGAGGTAGCTTTTTCAGTAGTCCTGCGCTTTTCGGCATTAAGTCTATAAATAAATTGTTGAGTAAACCCCCTTATGCTGCACTTGCATGTGTCCCAGACTATATCGATTTTAGCTGAGTTAATATTCAATTCAATAAATTCCTTAATATGCTTCTTTAATGAAGTGACAAAGCCCGAATCAATTAGTAAGTATCTCGGGAAGGTAAATTGTCTTAGATCTGGCCTCAACTCACCGTTCTCAAATTCTAATAAGATAGAGTTGTGGTCGGAAGAAATCCTTGGACACAGTTCGATATTACAATTATTCAGTATTCGAACAGTTGCCCATACCATATCGATTCTCGAGCAAGATCTATGGGGCGATGAATAGTATGTATGTCCCGCTAATTGTGGGTTTTTATGACGCCATATGTCTTTTATGTTAAGCAGCATACCTAGCTCGAGAATCGCAGATCTGACCTTGTGCATCCTGCGCGGAGAACCATGTCCAGTGGAATCAATATTATAATCTATTACGCAATTGAAATATCCCATCACTAATCTTTCTCCCTCCCATTCTAGTAACTCATATTTTTGAATATGTGTTTCAAAAGTTACATTACAGTGAAAGGAGGTCTGTCACTCTGTCACAAGGATGGTGTCTTCAGTGATGTCATGAGTGATGTCACTGACCATGTCATGAGTGATGTAATATGTGACGTCATCAGCAGTGCATTGCACGCGCAAGTTATAGTGAGTCCAACTAACTATAACGTGGGAATTTCAATGGTTTTATGCGAGTAAAACTTCCAGCTAACTATAACTGGTGTGAAACCTATGGTTTTTTCAGTGAATATATATATATATATTCCATATGAAGATGCCCACGCATTTGAAAATGCCACACCCAACATGTGATTTCACCTTTATTTTCCTGCTGGCAGCAGCAACATTTCATACAGGCTTCATAGTGATGTTTTCTGCCATATCGCCTTACGCGTTTCTGGGATCAGTTTTCCCTTGTTCACAGGCTAGGCAGTTTGGGGCAGTAGCTTGATCTCTCAGGTGTTTTATGTTCCAAGTACAGCCCATCTGGGCGTGTCACAGTAGAGGATTATGGATGCTGTAGTTCAAAATAATTCCATAGTGGATGTGCACATGCTCTGCCTCCTGCAATGTTTATACCGTCGGGTCGCTGGTTTCTCCTGTACTCGATTGCTGCTTTACTTGCGCCCATCAGGAAAGGTATGTTGCTCCTTGCATGTGTTCGAAGCGATCCAGACACACGGACCCGCTCTGCGAGCAGTGGGGCGTTTTCGTGGCCAAGGAAGGCCACACAAAAGCGCTGTGAGCACGGCGCAAAATTCAGTAGCTTCCCTCCGGTGAAATCCAGTGATCAAGGGCGGAACAAGCCTGAAACGCGTATGGAACTTTAAGATTGATGCGAGGAGATGCTGTTTTGTTGTCACCCCAATGAATAAAAGGTCGTACATACGCTGTTGTGTGGAGCCTCAATTGCAGGGCAGCTTCATAAGGAATATATATATATATATATGTATATATATATATATATATATATATACACAAGAACACATATAAAACCTGCTGGTGATAGACAGTGGTAGTTATAGTGAGCACCAAATCTTCCATAGGAAAAACCTTTTTTGTTTTGCCAATAACTTTGGCACCGCTTGACGAATCTCCACAAAACTATCTCAAAACTTTCCATTTTTGGTTCAGCTGCTGTGTTGAAAGTTTTGTGGTAATCTGTCAAGCTGGGGGCTAAGAAAAAAAGGGGGTCCCAAAACACGTTTTCTCCATGTTGTCTATGGGGATTTTTCATTTTTTGAACACAACTACAGCCTGAACTGCTGAAAATATTTACACCAGATTTGGCAGAAATGTAGATCTTGGTCCAGAAACCCTGCTTGTTCTTATTTGGTGTAAATCTGTTCAGTAGTTTTTCAGATATCTATAAAAATATGTATCTATCTGGGGACACAAGTCCTTGCAGTGGACTATTGGATCCTACTAAAATGTGATTGGCTGCCAACACTACAACCAGGAAGTGCTGACAACCATCTTGGGACTCGCTTGAAGCTGAGTCACAGATAAAATGTTACAAATAAAGAAGAGGGAGCAGCGTAGCGATACCCTGACCCCCCATATCTGGTCGGGGGTACCTCAGGGACCCCGCCGGGATGCTGCCAAGCTGGAGGAAATATGGGTCTTGGTCACAGTTGGAACTCTTGCGTATTGTTTGACTGCAGATGTCTTTCTTACATCATGGGTTGTATGGATACAAGGAAGTGACAAAGTTGGACCTGCTCCTTGAAGGATAGACTCCGCACTCATCCATTTCAGTGACAGAGGCCTGCACCATGTTTACATGTCTATGGTGCAGGCATGCATTTCATCATACACTGGCACTTGACTTGTCAGTGTGGCACACAGACAGGCAGCTTTGCAGGGTAGTGCCTGGGTGCAGGGCGAGTATGTTTATGTGTCTGGAGGAACCCCTTCTGGCACATTAGTAATGATTGACTAATTGCTGTTTCTATATGTTTACACATGTAAACCACTAAAACTTTGGCAATTGGGATTTTTATTTTATGCATGTTGGAGGTTATGGGTTTCCTTGCATACATTGCTTACTGCCCTCCTGTTGGCTTCACCATTGTGAGTATAGGCCAGCGTGACTTTCTATGGGTCTGGCAGGGTGGACAGGAAGAAACAACACCTATTACCCTCAACGTTCACACCACATGCAAGGTGTAAGTGGGCCTAGATTACATGGCTGTGGATTTACACTGGCTTCTTAGTGGTGCTCAGCCCCTATCTCCACCCGAACGTCACATCATGTTCAATTGGCAGGGTGATGTGTGCTTGGGAATATGCCAGCTGTCAGATGGACACATGAATGATACATGCTGATCTGCTCATGATTATTGCATGCCTTTGTTTGTGTGAGGATGTTTACAGACATTACTGCATATTTGTTCACTGCCACTGGTGACTTCCTCCAAGTACTTGTTTCCATGCATGTCAAGGTGTTATGGGCATCTCACACCAGGACTGTGATTACTGAAGAATACTGTCATCTATATGGGACATATGTAGACTTATGAGTGGATGAGTGCATTTTGATGTAAGGCGTGATGGTGACATGTAGCAAGTTGACATGAATTGGTGCTAATACTTCACTTGTCATGCATCTTAACAGGGACATTATAGTTTTGTGAGCATGGTACACAGCCAAGACATATCGATAGTTTTTTTGGGACACATTCCCAATCCTGATATGCATAGTCCATGCACTGTACTGTTGGAAGCATATGCCCTCTGCTCATAGTGTAACATCACATTAGACCTCAAGCAGGCTAAATTTGTGCATTGTTGAACATGCAGCTTTTAGTCAGAAGGATGCATACTCACTATGTTGTTTCAAAGCATGTGTATATGGTATGCAAGCTCACTACATGCTTTGTCACTTGATGAACACAGGGCTGCATTTCATGAACAAGCAAAGGGGCATATTGACTGGAGAGGGGGTAGAGTCATCTCAATGACAACAATATGATGATGACGCATGAACGAGACTGATCTTGGGCAAGAGTGAGCAGGGCACCACCGATGGCAGCGCACATGAACCATTGTGGGGGTCTGAGTTGTGGGCAAGAATGTGTATGAGCAGTGAGCTCCCCTTCATACATATGTGCAATCTTCAACTCAACTCAGACACCCGTGCACAATGGTTTATGTGTGCTGCCATCGGTAGTGGCTTGCTCACTTTTGCCCATGATCAGTCTTGTGCAAGAATTTGTATGTGCAGTGAGCTCCCCCTTCATGCAGATGTACAATCTTAAACTCAACTCAGACACCCGTGTACAATAGAATATGTGTCCTGCCATCGGTGGTGGCCTGCTCACATTTGCCCATGATCAGTCTCATTCACAAGGCATCATCATATTGTTGTCAATGAGATGCAACCCTGTGTAGCCAATCTGTATGTGCGTGGTGTTAAGGCAAGGAGGCTAATGTGACACTCTGCCGCCTCTCCAGTCAATATGCTTGTTCATGTTGCCCTTATTTTGTAGTCTGATGTTAATGCTTTTTTTTTATATTTTGCATACATTTTCTGTGCATATTTCCAAGTCTGTGACACCACCAATATGTGTCTTTCAATATATTTAGTGACTAACGTGATATGTGGCCCCAGGGACCATAGTATCTGGGACAAGATCTGCAGTCTGTGTGGGTGTGCACTGAGGGATATTGATTTGGGCATGAGTATCATTGGTCCCATCCACCCTCGTCCCCTCAGTCCCTGGTTGTTACTTACCATGTTGCTGATGTAGCTGGTCATGTTCAGCACTATTTTGTCCCTGGACTCCAACCACGGATTCTTCGCAGATGACCATGGACACCTGTTCCATGGCATCCAGCTCCTCTTGTGGCACTGGACTCCCACCTCCGGTCTGCAGTGCTACCTGGGGATTGTTGGACAGTTTCTGCTTGATCTTGTACTTGCCATCATGCCAGCTCTTCTTGAAGTCGGTCACTGTCCTCTTGATCCCTGCAACAGCATTCACCTTGGCTAGGATGGACTGCCATATTGCAATTTTGGTCCCCAATGACATAGTGGAGCTGACAAACAGCTGGTGTTGTTTTCCTGTCACCTCCACAATCAGGATCTCATTTTCCAGCTGGCTGAATCTGGTTTTCCTCTTCCTCTTCTCCTGGGTCCCTGGCTGGTCTTCCTGGCTGGTCTTCCAGGCTGTTTGAGGTGTTACGGGGTTATTCTCTCCTGCATTACTGGGTCCAGCTTCCTCCATGGTTCTCCTGCTTTTTTTTGTGGTGTTTTGGGTACTTCACAGGCGTTTTGTACTTAATTTTCCCACGAAAAGTGAGAAAAGTGGCGTCACACTGATTAGCGTGCAGTTTCTAGCCGCTGAGTGGGCAGCCACCACTTTTTTCACATTTGCGACAAGATTTTTATCGCCGTAAGGCA
This sequence comes from Lissotriton helveticus, assembly GCF_964261635.1. NCBI lineage: Eukaryota > Metazoa > Chordata > Amphibia > Caudata > Salamandridae > Lissotriton > Lissotriton helveticus. The sequence goes on along the minus strand of NC_136059.1, from coordinate 916,264,159 downwards.
GAGGTTAACGTCAGCAAATCGCCATGTAGCGACGAACGTCGGTACCATGGCGATAGATTTCAGCGGTAGGAAAATTGCTGCTAACTAATGCTAACGTTAGTTAGCAGTAATCCTTGTCCATATACCCCTAAGTTATAGAGTGTGCAAGCCTCTTTGTAAATTGACCCTTCAATAAGTGCCCTGGTGTTTGTTCTACCATCTACTAGTGATACTTCACAGCATCCAATCTATTCTATCCCGCAGGTCAATCTCAGATTTTGAGTATTCATGTGTGGTTTGTAGGATTTTGTATTATTCTCTTATCTACAGTTAAGAAATTCAAGGGGTTTAGCACACTCAACATATTTTCCTCTCCTGCGAATCTACTTGCGTGCTAAGACAAAGTTCAGAACACAATAGGAGACAGTTTCTCTTTTTTTTGTGCAACACTTGCTTCATGTCAATAGAGAACTGGCAGTCTTCAGCTTTTTTTCTGGTATTATGAATCAGCTAGCATTGAAAAGAGCTGCCAGGATAGTGGCTGTAAATTATTCAAGTCTTTCCCACAGCAGTTTAAAATGAGAATATCCAGAAAACTCAAAAATCAATCATGCAGCACAAAAAACGCCTCAGTCTGCCAAGGAAAATTAGAAGAGACAAAGCCTCACAGGCTTGTCAAAATGACTGTATCACGAGGGCAGTACTGGAGAGGAAAATGATCTGGAAAATGTCGTAATGCTGGACACCGTGAGGCGGACTTTCTTTATGGAATCGCATCGTTCATATGGTACTGCACCCTGCAGAAGATATGGAAAATCGACCCTACCCATAATGCATTACATGCAAGACAGTACTATGAGTACATTCAAATAGCTATGTCCATATATACATTCAGTAGCTTTGAAATGTGACAAAAGAATTATTGCATTAATTTCGGATTAGGTTATGTGGAGCTGATGAAGGAAAATGTATAGACGTCGCTTATAAATGTGAGATGTTCCAGTGAGTGAAGTACCCATTGCTCGCCTAGCTTATGACCAAGTGTGTGTCCTGCCTGAAGCCTTTTAAGAAAATAGTGCCATTAGGCTGTAATTGAACCTAGGGAGTAACAACACATGTAACAGAGGGTGTCCTCATGGGAGGTCACAAGAAAAGACATGGCGGTACTAAGGAGGGACTACTAAGCCTTTTGACCAATGAAAAGCCACCATTTACAAAGGGCAGGGACAGGAGGCAATTAAAAAGATCGGTGGAACGTGGGCAGGGCTTTATGCCCATATCCTGAATACAGCACGTTCCGAAGAGACAGCATATGCGCTGCCTTGACAAGACCTAAAAGGGGCTCATTTATGGGAAATTAGCGTAGGGCAGTGCTGCAAATCTTCTTGCTGTACTGCCTTACGCCAAGGTGCAATACAGTGTGTTCATGTCCTTTCCCCCTGTTCTTGCACACAATTTGCTGCCAAAGCAGGGACCCTTGCATTATGGTGAAAGGGTGTCTGTGTTGCATGCAGGATTATTGTTGTGCCTAAAGAGGCACCTTACTGCACAAAAACAATCCCAAGATGCAGTTTCCTCTTTGTATGTGTGCAGCGGAATGCAGCACACATGGAAAGAGGAAAAAACAAGGAGAAATAAAAATATTTTTCCTTGTTATCCCTGCTCTGGGGAAGCGTACGGTTTTGGTGCTGCCCCAGGTTTACGTGATTAAGTTAATCTGGGGCAGTATCAAAGTCCATAGGTGTTAAATAGGAAAACCCACCGCAGCACCCATTGAGGGCCTCATTTAGTAGGTTTTACCATAGGGCAATGCTGCTGGCCTCCCTGCTGCACTGCTCTAGAGTAATAGGGCAGGAATGAGCTCTATCTATAAGATACGGCGCGTTCCTGTCCTTTTCGCGTGCACCAGCGCACAATAGGCAGCCATGTGCCATTGCAGGCAGCTTTGCACCATGGTGCAACGGTGCCTGCATTGAGGGGATGATTATTTTTGTGCAGGAAGGGAAACCTCCCTAAATTAAAACCATCAAAATAGGCTTTCTCCTTCTTCTATGTGTGCTGCATGATGCAGCACACATAGAAAAAGGAAAAACCAGGAGAAATAAAGATATTTCTCCTCTTTGTGCCTTGCTTACGCTTCCCCTGGGATTTCTCGTAAATCTGGGAGAGTGTCAAAAGGCCATGGATGTTTCTGAGAACGCCCCCAGCAACACCCATTGCGTGCACCTTTAACACAGAAAGCTGCGTTAAAGGGGACAATATTTATACGGCAGCATTAAGCCAAAAAAAGTGGCTTAGTGCTGCCTCATAAATATGGAGCACAAAGAGTGACGTTTTGATGGTGCAAAGGGCCTCATAAATGAGGCTCTGAATGCCTGTCTTGTGCAGAGTGAGGCAGCACAGCGACTTGAGCTGCTTTGTCTTACTCCATATCTATGAGGCTATGCAGACCATGCAAAGTGGCATTATGTGGCCTCATAGACATGATTGAGAGGTTTGCACCAACCGGGCATCTAAAAAAGTGTCTCTCCTGCGCCAAAAGCCCTCATAAATAAGTCCCCCATGGTGTTCTCCATTCAGGAAATCTATCTGTCTCAGCTCAAACTGCCCAGTGTTCCAAAGTTGGTACCAAACCTGTTTGTGCTGGTATAAAAGTAAAACCCATAGGACCTCAATTATGATAACTGATGAATGTCCATTCCATGTGTGATGTGCAGCACCAGTCCATGAGTCACACAAGCTGCAAGTCTCACAATAGACTGCAAAAAACAGAAACAGGAACAACACATCATGCATGGATACTTGAACCCTGTGCAACCTGACAGTGGAAATGCAGGTCCTCTCACACTATGAGTCTGGTGTGTATTGCTTGTGCCCATGCAGCAAAATCTGGACTGGATAGCAATGGAATGGAATGGGGTTGTCAGAGGATAAACTCCTCACCTGAAAGGGGTGTCAGGTCTGGGCCATGAGAAGTACTACCACATAGGAACAAGTGGAGAGCCACGTGCATAGTCACTAGCATGATACTACATATCAAACAGCTGTCCAAATGTGTTGGCTGAGAGGACACAGGTGTTGCTTGCCATGGTAGAGACCACCCTAACTCCTCTCATGTACAAATTCATACTGGGGGTGGGTTTGAATACAAGTGATGCACACCAGAAGACCATGGTCCTCATTGATAGTAATTTGGCATAGGGCAGGGCAACAAGTTGCCTTTCTGCTCTGTCCTACACCAACTTTAAAGTTCAGGAATGTACTGTATTAATGCAATATGGTGCATTCCTTCCCTTTCTCCTTGGCCTTGCCCCATTTTGGCAGGCTGCTGCCAATTTAGGCATCCTTGCACCATGGTAAAAGGGAGCACTGTTATATTGCTCGGTGATTCATGATCCCTGTTTTCACGCCGAGCGCTGATTGTAGCGAGCGAGGAAGATGGGGGCTGCCTCGCGGCTCCCAGCTGCCAGCCCATGGCCCCCGGTGATCTCCACACAGCGGCCCTCCAACAGAGCTCTGTAGAGTCGCGGGTGGCAGGCAGGTTTGCCAAGCGTGGCTGAGTTCCAGACCCCCATAGAGCGCAAGTTTCACCCCACCGAGGGCGCTGTGTCGCTCCAATGCTTAACTGCAGTATTAGCTGCAGCTGCATCAGCATCAGCTCAAGGTCCTCAGGCTCCATGGGAGACCGCTGTCACAGGTGAGTCTTTGCAGCAGGCATCACCACATTAAGCAATAAAGTGGCAAGTGTGCGGCTGCCATTATTCTGCGGCTGCAGTGAGTGTGAGACCTTGGCAGTCTCACGGAGGCAGCCTGATCAGATCAGGTGAAGTCTGTGACCTGCCCAGAGTGCTCTGCTTGCCTTCCCTCACCTGTAGTCCCTTGCTGAAAACAATCCCAGGCCTCTGGAAAAAACACACAACAGCGCCTACCCCCAAAGGCTATACTCTGGCAAAAATAATAACCCAAGTAATCGCAATAGTACAACTACCTGCATGCAAATCCAAATCGACGCACAGACGCTCAGTGCTCCAGCCCAGTCCCTGTGATCAGCTTGTGTCCAATGGTGCCTGGCAAGCTCAATAGTCCGGTCAGAGTGTGGGCAACAAAATGTTGATAAAATCCGGAAATTCGGTCAAGGAGAACAAGAGGAGGGGATAAAAATGTCAAACATCCACAAGTCACATCCAAAAAAGAAAAGGATGAGAACAAGGAGGGAGCTTTGAGCGATGCTACGGTCCAAATGCAGAAGCCTCTGGTATGTCCTCTGCAGATCCTGTCCCGCCAAACATAAAGGACGTAGAAGCCACAGAAGCATGGCACGAGTGCGGAGCCACAACAGACATACATGCAGTTACAGCAATCCCTTGCTAATTACAGTAAAAAACTCCCCAGAATCTGACCGCCAAGCCAAGTGTGTTGTAAGTGAGAAAGTAACTCGTATGTCTCTAAATAGGCAAAATTCCTGCCCTAACAGCAGCAAACGGGCACTGATTACGAATTTCTAAAGGTTGCAATTAAAACCACGGAGGAAAACTGGAGTTGTCATGTTCTCAAACACTCCAAATCTACTAACCTAATCAACCTACTCATTAATGACAAAGATTCCCAAAACGATGCCAACATGAATTCTTCAGGTGACAGAAGTACCAATAGTAGTGAGGGTGAAAGGAAAGAAATTAAAGAACCTCTGCATACGGGATCGGATACCATGGGCGACAAAAATATATAAATTCACAGCCCCCAATTATTAACACCCAATGCTCTCCATCCTCTAGAAACATGTCAAAGCACTAATTTACAGGCAACTGAGACACTAATACATTACCACTCGACTCACCAAGATACGCCTTGTCAGTTCCAACACCAAAAAATTTCATCCGGATACTGCGGACTTAGTGGATACAGCGGACAAGGCGGACATATCGAAAGTGACTTAACACATCAGTCTAACGTAAGCACTTAGAGACCTTTGGGCAAGCCATATTCGTTGTTGGAAGTCCACTCTCCCATTTGTCAGGGGAATGCTACCTCAAACACTCCCAATCAAGATAAACCTTCCCACACATCGGTAGTAGAAGAGCACTTTTGCCAGGACCTCTGCCAGGTTAAACCAAATGACGTCATGCCAACTAGATTATCTGGGATCCACCACTCTGATATCACCTACCCAAATTAAGGTATCACCCAGTAGGTCTCCAAGCTGTTTAAGCGACCCATTCTCAGGGTACCTGCCTCACCGGGAACATCGTGCTTGCTTATTATCAGTATAACAATGCTGTCCATCAACATCTCCAGTCTGGCCTCACCTGCTAAACACTATGGACACAATCAGCCAAGCAATGATCCTCCCATGCAGACAACTTGGACACCCAAGTAGACCTCCTAAATATCCTAGCAATTTACGTCCAGGGCGTTGAACAAAAGTTTCACGGCTTCAATGAGATGATCCTGAAGGTGCAGTGAGACCGGGAAACAGCTTATCAAATGTGGCACTGTCATAGCACCCAAATAATCGATAAATAGCTTCAGTTCCAACCCTATTGACAGAATTACTGGGTACAACAAGGGAAGTTTTAACCAAGCCTGCAACATCAGCAGAGAAAAAAAAAAGCTTTAAAGGAAGTAGACTCAGAATGTCTCAATTCTATAGTGGGGCCAAAAAAAGCAGAGAAATAGGATCCACCCTCGCACTAATCAAGGCAATTGCACCCATACCCAATCCACCATGTGTACTTGACAACTCAGGTATCTCGGATTTTTCACTTCAAAATCAACACAAGCAGTCTCCAGCAAGGCAATTAAAAGTAACTAAGACATTATCTAAATGGGAGAGAAAATGACTGGGAAAGTCCAGAAAGAGCAAACAAACAAGCCAGGCATCAGATCTAATCTTGGCAATGTCTGTTTAAAACCGAATCCATCAAGAAGACAAAGTGATTCAAAACAATATGGAAGCAGCAAGCCTCAAACCGATTTCATCTCCTATTTTCCCTGCTATTCCTAGTATCTCAAATTATAACACAAGGGAGCGACCTAAGCCAGGAAAAATCTATAGTTTATTCAAACTGGCAGCAATGAAGAGAAATACAATCCAAAAACTCAGGGCAAACAATTAAAAGCAGGGAGCACCACGACAGTAATAAGAAAAACCAGCCAGGGCGAGGCTACCTTGGCCAAGGAAAATGGTATAGACGTAAGCCGTCACCAGGATACAACCAAAATCAGGGAGGCCATGAAGGCACCCATGTTAGGGGAAGCGAAACCCATCCACAAAAAGACACACCGGCCTTTCAGAATTCATCCCTGATTTTCTTGGAGTCTATGGTGGTGAAGAAAGAAACGGAAAGGAGCTCAGCTAATGAGTTGCAGTATGACCTTTCAAATAACAACAAATTGGTCGTTAATCCTCAATATGTATCAAGTGGAACGCATTATATTCTTAATAGATGTGTACTGCTCAAACTATATAAATCTCTTTCCCCTCTGAGCCATAATAATACCAATGACATCGAAAGCATTGAGTTAAAAAAAAAAACTTGAGTCTCATCGGTCAAGAACTCACAACAGCCACATTCGCCAATAATACCCTCACCGAGAAGATTTGGCAGCAGAAGAACTGGGTTATTGAGGTAAAAACAAAAGTCCCTCCCCGTTACCCCAGTCTGTTACAACCACCACTTCACACTGCAAGTCTGTTAAAAGGGGCAAAAGACCCAGATCGTCATAGCCAGGTAAAGGGTAAAGAGCATTCAGCCAGAAAAAATACCATCACCTTTGACCATCCAGAAGCTATTAAGCCTTTGGTCTCCTGGCGCTTGAATATGATAGGCACTCCCTTGGGATCGGCATTAACAATCCCTTCATCAGCTCCACACTTATATCAAGGTTGCAACATCTGTTCCTGGAACGTGCATGGCCTGTATAAAAAATTAGAAGATCCCGACTTCATGGAATTCATTACACAGCACAACATTCATCTTTTCTAATAAACCTGGCAGAAAACCCCCTCCCCAATAACCGGCTATATAGAATTCCTGAATCCGGCTAAGAGAGCGAGAGAGAGAGAACAGGGAAGGGGGCCGCTTGTGGAGGACAAGTTAACGACATCCTGATCCATGAATCACCCACAGTTTCCATGTCGTTTTCAGAAGAACAAGTACTAAAAATTATTAAAAAAATAAAATCTGAGGGTGCTCCTGGTCCCAATGGACTACCAAATGCCCTGTTTCGGCATGACCCCTTATTTTGGTTTGGTCTCCTCACTTCTTTTTATACCAAAACTATAGCCTCCAGTCTGATTCCTGAGTCCTGGAGAGGAAGTATTCTTAATCCAATCCACAAGTAGGGTTCCCGCTCAGATCCTTCCAATTATAGGTTGATTGCACTGATAGATGTGGAGGTGAAAATATATGATTCAAATCTTTTGGTGGAGTTAAAGGCTTGGGTTAGCCGAACAAACCTAATTCCCCACATGCAAACCGGATTTCAGCAGGGATGGGCACCCTCACTAACATCTCTGCGGTTACCCTCCTAGTCAATCAAGCTTTTTCAAAATCTAGGCCTTTGTATGCCTGAATCCGACTAAGAGAGTTACAAAATACTGAATAGCAAAAGGGGGCCTCTCCACCTTTATTTCAACAGAAATCCCATGGCACGCTTCTATTATAGACTTAGATTGTTCTTGGATGATATGTGTCAAACTTGCCGCCTCCTTGTCTTACAGTCTGCTTATACTCAACATCTATATCCACCCTGCATCCAAACAAAAGAGGCTAAGAATTGGACAACTAATTACATCATTAACAACATTAACATTTGCCTATCCAAATGCCAACCTCATATTGTCGGGCGACTTCAACACGAGTCTACAACGTGACAGGAAAAAGGGTACAACAGAGGTCACATTAGCCCTGAATCGACAGGACACACTCGGTAAGAGATGAGCAGCCCGCCTGGATGACCTCTCAATGTGTGTACTCAATGGTCGAAGCCCGACAGACTGGCCCGCAGCACACAGAAGGGTTACCCAAAAAACAAGCTCATTCATTGACTACACATTCACGGATCATGACCTTCTCCTGTATATTGTGACCATCAACCGCAATCTTGTACTCCAGTAGGAACCTTCCAAATTCCAGCAAAAGCAAAGGGGATGTCTCTTCAAACACAAGTTTATAACCTAAAACGCCTTTGCTGGAAAAAGGACAACATTGAGGACATCACAAGTACATATACCAGTCTCTTGGAAAGATTCAACCTCGAAACATTGAGTATGAAGGCCTGGGAGTCATTTATTCATTAAGTAAACAAAAAAAGTTCAAAACTTGCAGTCTGGTTCACCAAAAGTCTGAGGAAACAAAAACAATACCTAAATAAGTACCAAAGACAACTATAATCCCGGAGATCTGAACAACCCCTGGCAATTCTGCTCCTAATCTCAGAAACAAGAAAGGAGCTGAAAAGGGACACAAAAATGGGCAAAAAAGAGTACCACGAACACATTTGGACGAAACTTCTTCATGCAGATAAACTAAGGGACTCCAAGCTCTTTTGGGAACACATCAATCAGCTAATTAACGGCAGGAACTGACATCATAACTCGGAGGTCACTTGGAGAGCCCATATCGAACTCTTATACCACAAAACTCCATCTTCAATTGCTCCAAATAGCAGAACATCAACAGGAAAGGGGGCCGCTTGTGGAGGACAAGTTAACGACATCCTGATCCATGAATCACCCAAAGTTTCCATGTCGTTTTCAGAAGAACAAGTACTAAAAATTATTAAGAAAATAAAATCTGAGGGTGCTCCTGGTCCCAATGGACTACCAAATGCCCTGTTCCGGCATGACCCCTTATTTTGGTCTGGTCTCCTCACTTCTTTTTATACCAAAGCTATAGCCTCCAGTCTGATTCCTGAGTCCTGGAGAGGAAGTATTCTTAATCCAATCCACAAGTAGGGTTCCCGCTCAGATCTTTCCAATTATAGGTTGATTGCACTGATAGATGTGGAGGTGAAAATATATGCATCAAATCTTTGGGTGGAGTTAGAGGCTTGGGTTAGCCGAACAAACCTAATTCCCCACATGCAAACCGGATTTCAGCAGGGATGGGCACCCTCACTAACATCTCTGCGTTACTCTCCTAGTCAATCAAGCTTTTGCAAAATCTAGGCCTTTGTATGCCTGCTTTATTGACCTTAAAGGGGCCTTCGATAAAGTTTTGAGACCTAATTTATGGGTAAAAATGCAAGACTGGGGGGTCCTTCCCAAACTCCTGGAGGCCATCATCAATCTCTATTCACATACGTGGGTCCAATTCAAGAAAGGAGATGGGTGCTGCTTAACTGGCAAGATTCCAACATTTATTGGGCTAAAACAGGGTTGCTTTTTAGCGCCCTGTCTATTTAACATTTACACCTCCGATAGCCTTCGGTTAATTCAAGTTGATCCCCCAAAATTGGGCAAAATACCGACACCGTGTCTCCAATATGTTGGTCGCTTTCAAGATCTTAAGATAAAAGCTCATTGGCTGCTCTACCGGTCACCTGTTAAAAGTGATTGCTGCAAAATTCCTACCCTCCATCTCGTATGGCTCGGAAATTCTGAACATTAAAGATGCCACCGTTTTAAACACTATTAACAAAAGAAGGGGGTGGCTCTAATCAGCAAGGCTGAGCACAATATAACCTATTAGCAAAAACAATTGCCAGTGCTGATAATTATTACAAACAATCAATTTTATTTCAGAATGTCCAATTTATAAACATCCAAAGGCTTCTGAATTGCTTTTTATTTACTTTTTTCTTATTTTCATATAACAAACAACACGATTACCACATAATTTTGGCATCAAGGGGTGTCATTACTAGTGATTACAGGGACAAAAAATATAATAAATAAATATTCACGCAATCACCCATTCATACCATCAACAATCCACATTTATTCCCATCCTTCCACCATACTATACACAAATATATACACACACTCCAACATATAACTGAACCTACGGAGTGAAATAGGTCTGCCAAATCAACTTGTCAGAATATTGAGTTACCGAAAATATATTTATCAGTACATACAAAATGAACATTTGATATGTCTTAACCAATTATCCCTAAACCAATTATTAATCCAGGGGTTCTTTTTATATAGATCTTTTATGGCAGTACCAGAAGTGTACGCGTTTCGAGTCCCAAGGTTTGTAGGGACTCTCGTCAGGACCATAGATTTCTGAAATGAAAAAGGAAATATAGTAATTTCCTGTTTGGAGCAACACTCGTTACAACAGTAATAAGTGACTACCACTATTCTCAAGCTTCAGCTTACCACTTTAATTGAACACCATGAGGTGTAAGCCTGCGTTTATCTGTCCCCAGAGAACTGAAAGATATGAAGAAAGAAAAGAAAAAATCCAATGTGATCACATCCATAACAATTATTAAAGTTGTTACTGCCCAACTCGACCAAGCACTAGTCACCTGTCTTACCTATGTGGTCTCCTAATCTGTAACACCCACGCGAAGATCTTGCTCTCGCTCCTGCTCTCGCTCTTGCTCTCGCTCTTGCTCTCGAGAAGCTTCCGCTAAAGACATTTCAACTGAAGGTAGGTGGTTCAGGATATTCCTCTGTCTGGATGGGAATAAATGTGGATTGTTGATGGTATGAATGGGTGATTGCGTGAATATTTATTTATTATATTTTTTGTCCCTGTAATCACATGAATGATACCCCTTGATGCCAAATGATGTGGTAATCGTGTTGTTTGTTATATGAAAATAAGAAAAAAGCAAATTCAGAAGCCTTTGGATGTTTATAAACTGGACATTCTGAAATAAAATTGATTGTTTGTAATAATTATCAGCACTGGCAATTGTTTTGCTAATAGGTTAAACCGTTTTAAACACAGCACAATCCACATTTTTTAAGAGATTGTTTTTAATACTGCTACATACATCACAGGCACAAATCTGCCTCGAATATGGATAAAAAATTCAGATCTCGGCCAGGCAAGGCTCACTCGTAAAGTATTACTGGAGGATGAGGGAAGCAGAAGACAACACCCTAGCTCACCACTGCTGGGTAGAGATTAAAAATCAAGTAAGGCTAGTCAATTCAACCACAAAAGTCCTGAAGAAATCCTTGTCGGCATTACAGCTACAGGAGTCTTGGTTCACCCCAGCAATTTACTCCTGGTTTAAAAGCATGGTGAATAATGCCATCAAGCATATCTCTTTATTAACAGACAAAACCATCTTTGCACAAAAAACATCACGCTTGGGCTGCGATACAGGCCTACCAGAGGCTGAAGCCACAACAGTATCTGACTGAAAATGTCTCCCACCAGCCAGGATAGCTTGACTCCAGTGGCGTGGAGAGCACGGGACTCACGTCTGAGCATACCCGTCCCACTCGGGGTGACAAATGTAAAAACAACAGTTGATGGACAGAATGCATAACGATGTCATACATTCACCCCAGTACAGAGATCTGGGCCTAAATCCATCGTTGTTTTGCTCACCAAGCCACCCCAGTTCAGACATGGCCATATGCAAATCAGCCGTGACCCTGTGCCTCAAACCGGTCGTAGGATGCTTGATTCCGGGCCAGAGAGGACATGGCTTGGCAGTTCGGGCTGGACTGTTCCATGTCGAACCACATTAATAATGTGGTTCACTCCAGCTACGGTCTATTGCGTGGTCTTAGAAAAATCTTTAAATGGATTCCTTTATCCTCTCACATGCTTCTAGTAGAGGGACTAATCATAAGCTGCTTGGACTATGGAAACGCATTAGTAGCATCCATAAATGAAGAACATCTAACAAAGCTTCAGGTCCTGCAGAACTCTGCGGCCAGGCTGGCCCTAAACCTCCCCCCCGCTCACCCTCAGCTCCCAGCATGAAGACCCTCCACTGTGCCCTATCAGAAGGCAGATACATTTCAAACTCTGTTGTCTGGTACACAAAACCCTCAACAGTAAGGGACTTCAATATTCAGCTATGAAACTGATAAAATATCAACCAATAAGAACCCTTCATTCCACCAGTAAAGAACTCCTAACTGTACCTTAGGTCTGCACAGTAAGGAACGGTGGTAGATCCTTTTCCAGAACAGCCTCTGTAATATAGAACACATTGACTTTACATCTCCGATTGGAAACTGAACAAAAGAAATTCCGCAGATCCCTCAACACCTGTCTGTTTCAGCTCTTTCGCCCCTGTTATTTCTGGTTTCTGAGTATAAGCTAGCGCTGTGAGACCTACAGGTGATATATGCCCTTAAAAAATACCAAATTCAAATCATGTACCCATACAAGTGAGCGGGGCTGAGACAAATATTGTGGGATACTCTGCAGATGACCAACTCTGGCAATTATGAAATTGCCAGAGCGGCAGTGCTAGCAATCTACCTAGTTTGACAGGGCTAACCCTACAGAGTTGATACATTGTGCCCACTTTTCTGAACTATTGAGCCAACTGTGTGTGTAATGAAATCACATGAGTATACACAATTAGGAAAAGCATGGTCTTACACATCCCTGCAATGTAGCAAGGTTGCAAGTGTGTAGAGTTGGATGCATGCGTGTGAAATATTAGCCCTTGGACAAATGAATGCACAATGTGCATGCAATAAATCACAAAAAGAAGGGATCAGGGAGCTAATAAAAGGTCCAGAATCCTTGTTCCCAAGATCAAGTATAGAAAATACTGATATGTAACTGTTCCTGTAGTTGTGTGTCTCGCGGTGGAAGCAATGAGGGGGTCTTCCTTATTAGGAAGTGGTGCCCTCACACACCAGAAAGGGTGTCATCAGACTATGCTCCTCGTTGGGTCAGTGCTGCAATACCCCATGCGCCCCAGGAGAGGGCTCTTTGGTGGAGATTTCTTTATGAAACTAGCAGTGATTATGAGTGCTGGTTTGTTGGATAAGTGAAAAAGTGAGTATAAAAATAGCTAGGGGTACTAAAAATGTGACCTATGTGGCACATCAGCATCTACACATTGCATTGTATTGTTCCCACTATGTCCACATGACATAGGGGCCTGGATATCTGGGAGAGTGGCACTGTGCGGTGCAACATGCCACCTGTCTGCACTGTACACTGTCACTGAGAAACAGCAGTAGTGCACAGTATTTAGACCATACAGCACATTTAAGACCTTTCCCCATACACTAGCACACAATACAAACACTTGTGGAACCCCTCCCTTGCACACATTTTGGTCAGTGTTGCATTGCTCTGAACCTTTACCCCATTTAAAGGCACAGAAAGTGGCTTTGCATGTTTTAAAAGGTGTGTCTTAGGGGTTTGCCTTATATATGTACAATGATGCATGGTGCATGTGTGAGGCACACCGCTCATACATATGGCCTTATCTGCATCTACAGACACAGAGATGGCTATTATGTCATACATTTCTAACTGTTAGTAGACCTGTTGTGTACTTGAGTTTTGCTTACCTACAGGTAGGCCATTCCCATTTCGCCCCCATTCTGGAAATGCTTATTGGTGGTGAAGTGCCTGAAGATGTGGACATCATGCCCACTCCCTGGGTATTTTGCCACCACGTTGGTAAAGTTCCCCCAATGATCTGCGATGGCCTGTTGGTGATAGAGTCAGTGTGCTTCCGGTTCCTATATAGGTGTGATATTGCTTCAGGGGGAACCAATTGCACATGTGTGCAATCCATGGCACCTAGCACATGTGGGTATTCCGCAGCAGCATAAAAGTCTTGCTTGGTCTCCAGCTGCATTGTTGGGTGTTGGGGAAGAGGAGGTACTGGGGTGTTAGGTGGATTATATCATCCAGGACAGAGGGTAGGAAGGCAGAAAAAGATGCCAGAGATATTACTGCTACTCTGGCTTTTGTGGTTTAAAATAAACCAGATGCCAGCATGTGGAGGGCAGCCATCAGCTGGCCCTGCAGGGGAATGTTGGTGGGCTTGCAGGTTGGTGGCTGGAGCATTGGCATTATTTTGTTCAGCAGCTCTATTATGGACTCACTCCAGAGTCAGTAGCATGTGATGACCTCATCCTCTCTGAGGTCAATGAATGCAGTTTACTGGCGGAAAACGAGTTCCCTTCTCCTGCCTTGTCTTTGTGATGGTGGTGGTCTCCTCAAAACTCCGAGCTGCAAAATAAGCACCTCCATTCACGACTCCATCCCCCTTTTTCTGTTTATGTAATGGACAGTGGAGGTGCTGCTCGAGACAAAATTAATAGCACTCCCTGATATGGAGGAAATAATGCTGCCAGTACCATCACATTGCAATGTACTATCCTTTACATTGTCTCTGAGCCAGCAAGTTCTAGAAGTGACTTTTGTAAAAGATTATTAGGCTGTCATTTTGTTCTTAATGCATTTGCTTAACCAGCCTTCTTTGTTTAGATCTCTGCTGGTGGTGCATTTTGTAACATGTTTGCTTTACATATTGCCACTAAATCCATTTGGTGCTCATTGGGATTTTAATCTTGTGTAAACATTCCTTACGGCATTCCCATTTGAGCTGTTGGGCAGTTACCCATTTTTACCCTCCGACTCTGAAAACTGTCTTCTTGTGGAATGGCTTCACCACTTAGGGTTGGTGGCCCCAGACCCTTCTCATTTGAGCACCTTTCATGGTGTTTTACCCAGATAAACTGGTTCTTTGTATCTGGCCATCTTTTCTATTGAAAATGGTATCTGAATTTCGAATAAGTCAGTCTGCCTCTCTTAAATCCTTTTCCTGTCCTCCTCATCCAACCAAAGAGGAGGAGTGGCTGCATAGATTGGACCTCAGATGTACAGTGTCTTACTACTCCAATAGCATATGTGCCCTCTACATCAGGGCAATGGCTGGCTCAATGGCTCCCACCAAAGGTGTACCAGTGGTTGACATCTATCGGGTGGTCACAAGGTCATCTCTACATACCTTCCCAAAATATTAGTGCCTCATATCTCAAGCAAGCAGAGATGGATACTTTGGAATGGATGTGTTGCATGAATTTCCTGGTTAATGAGCACTACTCAATCCCACCTCCAAGGCAATATTGCTATGGAAGTCAGGCTGTGAGCCTATGGATTTCAATCTCCAATTGTCACCTCATTTCACATTGGGGGGCTCATTACTTTACCGCCCTCCGGGCCCAGCTGGCGTCTTCTTAGAGGCTTGTGGAGACGCTTTAGCTGATAGGAGTATTAAGGTTTTCCAACTACCTTCTCTTGGGGGATTTTAATTTACATATTGACTCCTTGGAGTCTGCTGACTCCGTGGCCTTCATGGAAAAGCTCCAGCTGGCCATGCTCTCCCAATGGGTGACGGATCCGACTCATAAGGGGGGACATATTCTGGATCCTATTTGCTCCAACTTCCTGGTGCTGGTTCAAAAGCCTCTCCCTGACCATTTTCCTGTATTCTTTACATGGTCCGCCTTGAGCCAACAGCAATCAGTCAACTGCCACCGCCTCCCCACGGCCAGGAAGTTGGACGCCGGGTTTCTTGGCGCCCATCTGGCGGCCTCTCGCCCTACCTCCTAGGGGATCTGCAGGACAATCTCACTGCATTCTCTAGCTGGATTAATGGTTCAGTGAGGGCCCTCTCGACCCCGGCTCCCCGCAAATTGGGAGAGAAACCCCATCTAAGCCTTGGTTTACCCCGGAGCTTAAGGCTCTCAAGCACGCCTGCAAGGTGTTGGAGAGAGCGTGGCGGGCCAGCCATTATTGCCCCACTGCCAAACAGGCTCTCAGAGTCAAACAAAAATCTTATTATTCAGCCATTGCCTTGGCTAAGGGCCAACACTTTGCTACTCGCATTGACCGGGCGAATAACAATTCCAAGGACATTTTTGCCATTGTGCAGAGTTTCGTAACGCCTCGCGCCCAGGAGGTGGCGGTCCCCCCCTCGGACACCTGGTGCAACACCTTGGCAAAACACTTCAGAGATAAAATGATGGCCATTCAAGAATCGTTCCCGGAAAATCCTATGTCGACCCCGACTGCTCCATTGGGCGGCTCGGAGAGGGTTTTGGTCCATTCTTTTTCTGCCTTTACCCTTATTGACCCACTGACCTCCCGCCGTATTCTAGGAGCATTGAAATCGGGGTCCCCTCAGGATCCTTGTCCGGCTAGGTTGCTGGCCGAGCTGTCCGATGTGATTAATCCAGAAGTTAACCTTCTGGTTAATCAGTCGCTCCGCGATGCCTATGTTCCGTCTTCCTGGAAGCAGGCTCTCATATTGCCCCTCCTCAAGAAGCCTACTCTGGATCGGTCTGTTCCCGCCAACTACCGGCCTATTTCGCTTCTGCCCAGCCTGGCGAAGGTTTGCGAAAAAGCAGTTACCTCTCAGCTTTCCAACTTTGTTGAGAAGGAGGGCTTATTGCACCCGGTACAATCAGGGTTCCGTGCTTCTTATAGCACGGAGTCAGCCTTACTGGAGGTGGCGGAAGCTATACGGGACTGCTTGGATGCCGGCGGGAGAGCAGCCTTGGTGATGCTTGATCTCTCGGCGGCATTCGATACGGTGCCCCACTGTCTTCTGCTTGACCGTCTCACTGCTATTGGCATTGTTGGCTCTGCCTGGAGCTGGCTCAGATCCTTTCTGGAGGACAGGTCTCAGCAAGTCTGGCAGCCCCCTTGCTCTTCGGCGCCTATGTCCCTTTCCACCGGTGTCCCGCAAGGCTCCTCACTTAGCCCCCTATTGTTCAACATCTACGTGACTCCCATGGTCTATCTGGCGGAGTCATTGGGGGCTAAGGTGATGGCCTATGCGGACAACACACAGCTGTTGTTCTCCTGGAAGCGTGGTGAGGACTCGGTCAGCTCGGCGCAGCACTGTTTGGCAGCGGTGTTTCGCTGGCTGGCTAATGCACAGTAAAGTGCAACAAAGAAAAATCAGAGGTTCTCTTGTTTGGCACGTTCCCGGTGGACTTCAGAGCCAGGTTGTGGCCGCCCGACTTCCCGCCCCCTCTATCAAACAAGGGCCTCGTAAAAAATGTGGGGGTCTGGTTTGAGGAAAATCTAAACGTTGCCGCACATGTGAAGAAGCTAACAGGGACATGCTTTGGTACGCTAAAAATTCTGAGGAAATTCCTTCCCCTCTTGCCAGCCCATGCTAAAGAGACGGTTGTCCGTGCGCTGATCCTCTCTCGCCTGGACTATGCTAATGCTCTCCTGGTGGGATGCCCTGGCTATCTGACCAGGAAGCTGCAGGTAGTCCAGAATGCGGCAGCGAGACTCCTCCTGGGACTTTCCACCAGGCAGAGTGTGCGGGTTCATCTTCGTCATCTGCACTGGCTCCCAGTTGAGTCGCGTCTTAAATTCAAAATGCTGTCCATTGTCCAATGAGCAGTGTATGGACTGGGTCCGCTCTATCTGCAGAAGCGTTTTGCCTTTTATATACCCTCCAGGCAATTGCGGTCCTCTGACCAACTCCTGATACAGAACCCTTGATTCCGTCGCCAAAAGCTGGGTGGCTGCTCTTTCACCCGTAAAGCGGGTCTTGCCTGGAATGAGCTCCCTCTGGCCCTTAGGAGGGTATCGGACCCGCTTGTTTTTAAGAAGAAGTTAAAAACTTTGCTTTTTTGAGGGTTCTTTCTTTCTGTCTCTCCTTCGATTGTTATGTGTCTGTGTTTTTTCCTCGAATAGTCATGTGGGGGGCTTTTTTGGGAATCAGCGCCGGGATACTTCGAGTAACCGTGCGCTTTATAAATATAGTATAACATAACATAACGTATAACATAACATTCATAATGTGTTGAATCTGTAGGTAGGTGAAAATATTTATTATTGTGTAGACACGTCTATAAAATAATATACACCCATTTACAGTAAAAATCCCCAACCACAGTTCCCCCCGAATCCTATACACAATCATCAAAACAACCGGCTCCTGGCCCCCACACATGACCACCATCTAAAAGATACAGCATAAAATCACTTGGTATCATGTTAGTCACTTCTGCCCTCCTCCAGCAGATACAACATGGAGTTCAAACAATATTAACCAATGTTAACCTCTACCAAGAATTATAGCCCAACTTACTTTTAAAAGAATTTGGTAATGCACAGGCAATGTCAAAGAGCTCTATGTTCGTGAAAAGTGCCAATGCCTCATTGTGATGATGAATATTATATTTTTAAAAGAGCTGCTTTAAAATATAGCATTGTATCTTATAAAAGTGCAGACAATCTAATCAAAAATGAAAAATTAGATTTGAGACCCTTAATCCACAACAGAAATTATTATCAGAGTCAAAACGTGCATTAAATACCTCCACTTTTAAAACATGGAAATTCAGTGCCATTGTGAGAAGCCAGAACCTGTTTACAGTGTCCAGTCACTATTTACCCCCATTTTAACTACTAGATGCTTGTTGTCTGACTAGGATTGTGCCCTGCACTCTGCTAACCTGACCCAGGGCCTGTGCTCCGCTTAAAAGTACATGGTAATTAGATATAATTACAATTGGTACTGACAAACTTCATGTAAGTCCCCAGTATATGGTTATGAATGAGGGTCTTGAGGCCAGGTAGATTTAATGTACTTAAGTGTGCACTACTGTGGTGCCTGCTGTCAATTTAAAAGTCAGCCCTGCCTTACAGGCTGCTTTTAATCTTAAATTATATGCAAATTTGACTTTGGAATTAATGGTACTTCCAAAGTCTCAAACTACCTTAATTTTGCATATAGGTTGCCCCTAAGGTCTCTCCTAGGTGCCTCAGGGGTAGAGTACCTTGTAACTAGAAGCAGGGTCATGATAAAAGGTGTTTTATATGCCCTTGTGACTCTATAGGCTAAAATGGGAATACTTTCTAAAATTGTAACTATTGAAAGACAGAAGCTACAAATTTATTTCCAACTATCAAAATTGTAGAATACATCCAAAAACGTTCCACTGTTAGCTTTATTATAACTATTAGAGACAAGAAGTTACAGAACTTTCTTTTCGTAAGCCAAATTCCAGCCTTGCAGCAGCCCTGCTCTGATTGGTCAGAACTGAACCAAGATATCTTAATGAGGTGTGAAGTGGCCTGACTAGAGGCAAAGAATTTCCTGTGGGAGGAGAACAGGAACCTGCAGAGCAAAAGGCAGGATAGGGTGGAGTAGCCAAACTGGTCTTCAAAGGGAGAATGACAGATTAGGGAAGCAGAGGGTCACCCCCCACATCATTCATCCCCAGCCAGACAGGAGCCCCCGTAATTAGATTAGTAAAGGTGTTGGAAGGGGAGTGTTAGGGAAACTGAGTCATAGCAGTGGGATGGGTTAGCCAGATCGTAACCTCTAGGGGAAAGTTTCTCCATTCTGGATTTTGGAAAAATAGTGTCACGGTTGTGGCTCCTCAGGATCGGAGAGATGCTCTAAAGGGGTCCACCTCCAGACGTCCCTGCACTCTGGTGTAATACACTAGACAGAGTGCAAAGGCAATCAGGCGAGGGAAAAGTCGGGGTTAAACAACCCCTGGGAATCAGGTCCTGCAATGAGACAAAAAGGACACGTATAAGAACACGCCCTCTTCTACATGAATATCTAATGTATAAAAATATTACCGAATGGTACCTGATGTCTTTCAGGAGGTGGCCCATTCCCGTCTCAGCTCCAGCGAAGGACACAAGGGCTATGGGGGAATAACCGACCTCCAAGCGAACGGGAATAGACTGACTCCTAAGTTCAAATCAAAGAAGAACAATAAACCTCCCACCTGGAGGGGAAGAACCAACGTGGTGCCCAAAAGGAACAAAGTCACCCAAAAGAAAGCAAGAGGCCACCCGGCTAGTCTTGAAGGCAAAAGAAACAAAAGAAAGTATAAGAGTTCCAAGAGGGGGCAAATCCAGCGTCTCTTGACTCTAAAGGCGATGAACCCCAAAAGTACTAGAGATCGCGCTCAGCCGAGCGCCACACGTTAGGGCGATGAGAGTGTGAGAATGCAGAGGGTGCAATCCTGCGTCTCTCGTGTCTCACCACAAGTCGGGTGGCAGTACCAGCCGGTACTGCCGTAACACAAAGTGAAATTCCTGGTGCAAGCGTGGAGGGGACAATCCTGCATCTCACGCGCCACACCCAGTGGTAAGCAGGGTGACAGCACCAGCCGGTACTGCTGTCAAACAAAGAGAGCTTCCTGGTGCGAGCGCGGAGGGGGCGATCCGGCGTCTCGCGCGCACCCACACCAGGATGACAGAACCCGCCGGTATCTGTCAAGGTGTCTTTGCTTGAGGAGTGCATATTTGGACAAGAACGCTGAGGGGGCAATCCTGCGTCTCATGCGTCTCGCCCAAGACCCTTCGCATGGAAGACAGCACCAGCCGGTGCTGTCGCGAGCCCAAGATCAAATGAGAGTGCAGAGGGGGGCAAATCCAGCGTCTCACGCCACCACTCACCGCAACTCGAAGAAGGCAGCCCAGCCGGTACCTGCCGTGACGGAACCCGTGGTTCAGCCGAACCACAAAGCAAGGACTTGTTCCACAACCACGGAACAAGCTATCAGCAAGGTGAAGCAAGGAACAGGAACTCCGTCAAACTCCGCCAGAACTCCGCGGGGACAGGGCGTCCGCAACCAGCCCTTCGGAATGACGAATCACGAGCACCGTTTGTCTGCTCCCATGATTCTTTATGCTTTTTCTGGCCCGTCCCTCTGCCCTAAGCATTCTGGGAGATGTAGTTCCTATATTTCAGGCAGGCACCTTCATCAGATCCTGACAGTACGCCCCCCGTTCCGGTGCCTCCTAACCCCAGGCTTATGCGGGTGACGGGCGTAGAAAAGTCAGACCAAACGTGGAGCATGCACCTCCGCGCTGGGCTCCCAGGTATCGTCCTCCGAGCCATACCCCTTCCACAAAACCAGAAACCACAGTTTCCCCTGCCGGAACCTAGCGTCCACAATACGACGTACCTCGTATTCGGTCTGTCCATCCCGCAGGATTGGAGGTGTCGCTTTCCGCCGGGCTGGACCAGCCGGTTTCAGTAGGCTGCAGTGGAACACCGGATGGATTCTAATGGAAGCCGGCAGCTTGAGCTTGTACGCCACAGGGTTGATTTGGCGGAGGATAGTGTACGGACCGATGAAACGTGGGTGAAAGATGCTACGATATCGAAATCGGATGTTCTTTGTCGATAGACAAACCTTATCACCCACTTTGTATTGAGGCCCCTCCTGACGGTGTTTGTCGGCCCACCTTTTGTACGTAGTCTTTGCGTGAGCCAGGACCTTCTGTATTCGCCGGTGCGTGGACAACAGGGCCTTGACGTGTGAGGCCACCGTGGGATGATTCTGGACCTCTCCAGGTACGGTCAATGTCAGAGTGTTAGCATGAAACCCAAAGTTGGCCTTGAACGGGGTCTCTCCTATTGAGCTATGCCAAGCATTGTTGTATGAGAGTCCTGCAAGCCATAATAAAGACTGATGGGCTTCCTCGGAATAACATCTCAGATACTGCTTGAGTGTTTGATTGAGCCTCTCTGTTTGTCCATCAGACTGTGGGTGGAAGCTGGTGGAAAGAGCATCTTCCACTCGAAGGGCCTTGCACCACATGTGCCAGAAGCGAGCCACAAATTGGGGCCCTCTGTCCGAAACGATCACTCGGGGTATGCCGTGAATCCTCACGATGTTGGTCAACAATAGCTGAGCTGTCTGACTGGCCGTTGGCAAGTTTTTACAGGGGATGAAGTGTCCCATCTTTGTTAAGCTATCAACCACTACCATGATCGCGTTGTATCCTTGATCCACGGGAATACCGACTATGAAGTCTAGACTAATGGTGTGCCAAGGACGCGAGGGGGTGGGTAGAGGCATGAGTTTCCCTCGACTCATGGTATGGTCCCCTTGGCCCTAGCACAAGTGTCACATTGTTTGATCCACCCCTCAACATCGGTGTGCATTTTCTCCCACCAAAAATGACGCTTGACCAGGTGGATGGTCTTGGTGTTTCCTGGATGTCCGGCCAATACATCATTGTGGCACCAGTTGAATGCCTTCATGCGCAAGGCATGGGTGGGTAAAAACAGTTTGCCAGCGTGTAGTGGGATACCATGTTTTAGTGTTCGAAGTTTGCTTTGGCCCGCCCTTTCCTGCCAGTGCGCATGACTCCGATCACTCTGGACAAGTTCGATGAACTGATCAGCTGTAACCGAGCACACCACCTTATCGGGTGTGATGATGGCCCGTAGTACCTCTTGTGGCGGAACTGCTTCCCCACCCTGTCTGGAGAGTGAATCTGCTTTCCTGTTCTCTGACCCTGGGCGAAAAGTAATGATAAAGTTATACTCCGCAAAGAACAGCATCCACCTCATTTGTTGTTGGGAGAGGTGACGTGCGGTCTTCATAAATTGCAGGTTCCGGTGGTCGGAGTATACCGTTATTGGGTGTTGCGTTCCCCAGAGATAGTGTCTCCATTCTTGGAAGGCTCTTTTGATGGCCAACAATTCCTTCTCTGAGATCGTGTAATTCGTCTCAGCAGCATTGAGTTTTTTAGACAAAAAGGCAACAGGGTGTAGCTGTCCTGTTTCCTTGTCTCTTTGAGACAACACCGCTCCCACTGCCGCATCAGAAGCATCCGCCTCCACTACAAACGGCAGTTCCAACTGTGGGTGTTTTAAGATGGGAGCCATGACGAACGCCATCTTCATGTGTTCGAAAGCTTCCGTGGCTTCGGAAGTCCATCTGAAAGGTACTCCCTTCCTCAGCAATCTGGTTATTGGGGAGGCCAACAAGGAGAACTGGGAGATGAATCGCCGGTAGTAATTGGCGAAACCAAGGAAGCACTGTACCTCTCTCACATTGGTTGGTACCGGCCATGCTCGTACTGCTTTGACCTTGCGTTCTGCCATTCGGAAACCTTTTGGCGTCAGAATAACTCAGAGGAACTCAACCATTTCCACATTAAACTCACATTTACTGAGCTTACAGTATAGACCGTTCTCCAACAGCTTTTTTAGTACCAGGATGACATGACTGACGTGTTGTGCCTGTGTTGTTGAGTATACCAGAATGTCATCAATGTATACCACGATGAACTGATCTATGTAGGCTTTCAGCACGTCATTGAGGAAGTATTGGAATGCCGCCGGGGCATTGCACAACCTGATCGGCATCACCAAGTACTCGAAAAGTCCGTAGCGGGTTTTGAAGGCTGTTTTCCACTCGTCTCCTTTACGTATCCGGACCAGGTGATAAGCGCCCCGGAGATCCAACCGAGTATAAATCACGGCTTCCCTCACCTGGTCCAACAATACGGGAATGAGAGGAAGAGGATAGCGATTCCGGATGGTTTGTTTGTTCAACTGGCGATAGTCTATGCACGTGCGGAGCTCACCGTTGGCTTTCGACGTGAAAAACAAAGGAGAAGCCGCTGGTGACCTAGATGGCCTAATGCATCCTATCTTACTGAAATGGGCCAGGTATTCTTGCAGGTGTTTAGTCTCAGGCTCCGACAAAGCGTACACTCTGCAAGACGGTATAACGGCCCCCTCTACTAGGTCAATCCGACAATCGTACTCCCGATGAGGAGGGAGTGTTTCTGCCTTGACCTCGCTAAACACCTCTCTATACCTCTCGTAAGCAGCAGGCAATATGGTATTCTTTTCTGCGGCCGTGGCTACCTGCAACACCTGTGCCAACGCCACCGTGTGAGTGTTCGAAGCGTTCATGCAGTAGGACAAACATGCCTCTGACTCAAAACTCACAGTTTTCGCACGCCAATTGATGGATGGATTGTGTTGTTCCAGCCACGGTATTCCGAGGATGATTTCGTACTGGGGCGCCTCAATGATGTTCAGCATAATCCTCTCCACGTGTTTGACAGTTTCGTTCTCGAGCACTAACACCACTTCTTCGGTATGTTCTGTTATGGGACCAGATTTCAAAGGAGTGCCGTCTACGGCCAACACCGCCACCGGCTTTATGTAGGGGACTCGGCCCAATCCCAATTGGCGTACCAATCCCTCATCCACGAAATTCCGGGTAGCCCCAGAATCTATCATGCTCCACATGGCATGACATCGTTTTTTTGCGTGCAACATCGTGGATAAGGCTAGGTGTGTAACGGGCGTTTTCCCCCCAGTAAACGCCAATGTGGTGAGTCTCCATTCCCTAGCCTCGGGTTCTTGTCTAGAAGGGGCAACATCTGTGGTCTTCGCTGTCTCCACCGTGGTCAGGGCCACCTTCTTTCCTGTGGGAAACTGTCTGGGCTTTTTGGGTTTATGGGGACATTCCTTGACATAATGTCCCTTCTTCCCACAGTACATACATAGTCCCAGAGCACGGCGGCTTTCTCTTTCCGCCTTGGTTAACGGTGATCGAATAGCTCCCACATCCATGGGTTCAGAGGTGTTTTCACTGGGTTTATTGACGGATTGGGAGGCCTGCCCCATACCACCATACGATCGGTCATGTCTCCTGCGATCACCACCTCTCTCTCCCAACCTATGATCTAGTCGCAAGGTAAGATTGATCAGATCTACACAGGTAGTCGGTTGGGGATCAATCTGTGCTATAACATCTTTAAGGTCCTCTGACAGGCCCTGGTAATACAAGGCCATCCGTTTTTCCTCAGGGCACGCGGTTTCGGCCACCAGCCAATTAAACGTGGTCATATAGGAGACTAAGTCTTTCCTCCCTTGGCGAACCTCTAAAAGCTCCCGGTCTGCACTGAGAGTGGTGGCTCTACGATCAAACACCCTCTCGAATTCTTTCCGGAACGCGGACCAATCAGACAGTATTGGATCGTCGTTCTTTACATAAGGACCGCCCAATTGGCGGCATCACCAGATAAATAGGAGATAGCAAAGGCCACCCGAAACAAGTTCGAGGGAAACGAGGCAGGACGACAAGAGAAGTGAAGGGTGATCTGAGTTAGAAAAGCCTGTATTTTCTGTGGGTCTCCCGAGAACCGTTCGGGACTGGCCAAAGGGATAGGAGGAGGGACCGTTACCTGAATTGGCCGTGCCCCTGCTACATCAAACGGGTTTCCCTGTTGTCGATCTAATCTTTCCCTCAAGGCTGTTGTTTCTGCCTTGGATGCTGCCAGTTCCTGCTGTACCAACAGCAGGGCCTGAAGCACGTCATCCATGTCTGCCATGGTAGAGGATCCTTCCGACCAGGAGGAGTATGATAACTTGGGCTCATGATTCTGTCACGGTTGTGGCTCCTCAGGATCGGAGAGATGCTCTAAAGGGGTCCACCTCCAGACGTCCCTGCACTCTGGTGTAATACACTAGACAGAGTGCAAAGGCAATCAGGCGAGGGAAAAGTCGGGGTTAAACAACCCCTGGGAATCAGGTCCTGCAATGAGACAAAAAGGACACGTATAAGAACATGCCCTCTTCTACATGAATATCTAATGTATAAAAATATTACCGAACGGTACCTGATGTCTTTCAGGAGGTGGCCCCTTCCCGTCTCAGCTCCAGAGAAGTACACAAGGGCTATGGGGGAATAACCGACCTCCGAGCGAACGGGAATAGACTGACTCCTCAGTTCAAATCAAAGAAGAACAATAAACCTCCCACCTGGAGGGGAAGCACCAACGTGGTGCCCAAAAGGAACAAAGTCACCCAAAGAAAGCAAGAGGCCACCCGGCTAGTCTTGAAGGCAAAAGAAACAAAAGAAAGTATAAGAGTTCCAAGAGGGGGCAAATCCAGCGTCTCTTGACTCTAAAGGCGATGAATCCCAACAGTACTGGAGATCGCGCTCAGCCGAGCGCCACACGTTAGGGCGATGAGAGTGTGAGAATGCAGAGGGTGCAATCCTGCGTCTCTCGCGTCTCACCACAAGTCGGTGGCAGTACCAGCCGGTACTGCCACAACACAAAGTGAAATTCCTGGTGCAAGCGTGGAGGGGGCAATCCTGCGTCTCACGCACCACACCCAGTGGTAAGCAGGGTGACAGCACCAGCCGGTACTGCCGTCAAACAAAGAGAGCTTCCTGGTGCGAGCGCGAGGGGGCAATCCGGCGTCTCGCGCGCACCCACACCAGGATGACAGAACCCGCCGGTATCTGTCAAGGTGTATTTGCTTGAGGAGTGAATATTTGGACAAGAACGCTGAGGGGGCAATCCTGCGTCTCATGCGTCTCGCCCAAGACCCTTCGCATGGAAGACAGCACCAGCCGGTGCTGTTGCGGGCCCAAGATCAAATGAGAGTGCAGAGGGGGGCAAATCCAGCGTCTCACGCCACCACTCACCGCAACTCGAAGAAGGCAGCCCAGCCGGGACCTGCCGTGACCGAACCCGTGGTTCAGCCGAACCAAGAAGCAAGGACTTGTTCCACAACCACGGAACAAGCTATCAGCAAGGTGAAGCAAGGAACAGGATCTGCGTCAAACTCCGCCAGAACTCCGCGGGGACAGGGCGTCCACAACCAGCCCTTCGGAATGACGAATCACGAGCACCGTTTGTCTGCTCCCATGATTCTTTATGCTTTTTCTGGCCCGTCCCTCTGCCCTAAGCATTCTGGGAGATGTAGTTCCTATATTTCAGGCAGGCACCTTCATCAGATCCTGACAAATAGTGCTTTCTCTGGCATGAGTATGAAGGAAGTTTTCATATTACTGGGCGTCAGTCTGTACCCCATTGGTCAGGGATGCCCCTGCTTGTCACCCAGGAACACTGGATAAAATGGGAGAGCTACACAGCAACTCAGATCCCTGCCTGGAATTACAGAGAGAAGAAGGACTGCCCTGCTTGAAGCCCTGATCTGCACACCAAGAAGACTGAACTTATAAGGATTGCAACTTCTGCACACTGTGAAACTACAACCCTAAGGATTTTGCCTTGCTTAAAAAGGATTAAGGATGTATACATTTGCATTTTTTTTGTAACTACCCACTAGTGATGCATTAGTGCATCTAACTAATTGCATAAATAGTTGGGAATATGTATTGTCTCGATAATAAAGTATTTAAACTGGAAACAGGATTAAGGAGGGACTTCCTGAAAGCCACGGGTACAAAAGAGCTACAAGAGTTCCCTGTACAACACTACAGAAGAAGAAGCGCTGCCCTACTGGAACCCTGGTCTTTCCCTTAAGGATTGTGCTCTGGTTGACTGCATCTGCTGCACACTTGGAACTGCAGCCTTAAGAACTTTGGCTTGCTTCAAAAGCGGAAGGACTGGACTCCCTGACAGCAACAGGTTAAAAGACCTCTGCCTGCATCATCTCCACCAAGAAGAACAAAACTGTAGTACATTCAGTGGACATTTAAGGATTTAGCCAGTTGCATTCTGGGAAACGTACGCCCAACTTCCCAAGAACCATGTTGGTGGCTAGAGCAAGGTGGGACAGGACCTGCTTGATCCGTTCTGTGCACTGTGGCAGTGTGTGAGCCTTTTTTTAAAAACTTGCACTATTATTTTATTGAATGCTTTTCTGTGACTCGCACTCAATTGCAACTTGTTTTTGAAATTGTTATACTGCTCCTGGAATTACTGGCAAATTATTTTAAATTTCACCTCACTTAAACCTACCTTAGATTAGTGTCCTGGTAGGTGTGCTTTCCCTGCCCCGGTCCAACGCAGTGTTTAGTGCTGATTGAGTGGAGGGCAGGGTGCCATCTTGGGGGCAGTCCCGGATCTCGGTGGGACTGGAGTCAGCGGTCTAGCTGGAGGAGGGATTACACTACATAACGGCCAGACTGCATCGGGCGCGCGGTGGCTAGAGCAGGGAGTGGCAGGACCTGCTTGATCCGTTCTGTGCACTGTGGCAGTGTGTGAGACTTTTTTCTAAAAACGTGCACTATTGTTTTATTGAATGCTTTTCTGTGACTCACGCTCAATTGCAACTTGTTTTTAAATTGTTATACTGCTCCTGGAATTACTGGCAAAATATTTTAAATTTCACCTCGCTTACACCTACCTTGGATTAGTGTCCTGTTCCACCGTGGCATTTAGCGCAAATTGAATGGAGGGCAGGGCCCCATCTTGGGGGTAGTCCTAGATCCCGGCGGGACTGGAGTCAGCGGTTTAGCTGGGGGAGGGATTACACTACTTAATGCACACGTTGAATCGGATGCGCAGCAGACACGCACAGCGGGCGCACGCCAAAGGCAAGCCCGTCTGCACATGTCCGCGCCCCGGGAGTGTCCAGCGCCAGCCATGCTGGCCGTCCTACGACGGAGGAGCAGGGCAGTAGGAAGTCCTTCAGTCATAAGGAACTCTTGGCGTTTAATAATCCTAAATGTAAAGGTGGCGATCAGTGGGCAGTTCTTCATAGTCTCTCTAGGACATGTCCCTCTTGCCAATTCTGCTTCCAAACCAAACAGACAGCCCCTGCGCCTCGAGTAGAGAGGGAAATCAGGATCCAGGCTGCGCTCATTAACTCCAGTTCAATGGTTAAACACGCCCTTGACATCTATGAGCTTCTCTTTGATGAACTGCTTGATGTTCTATTCATAACTGAGACCTGTCTAAGCTCAATCGATCCTTGCGCCGCAGTGGTTAAGCAAGCCATTCCTCAGGGCTACAAAATTGTAAGAGCAGACCGCAAAGCTGGGAGAGGGGGCGGGACCGCAGTGGTATTCAGGGATCATTGGACGTTTTCCCCTGAGGTAACTGGGGGGCTAGTGGATGGGGAGGCTCTGGACTTTACCATCGTCCTGTCGCCCCATTATACGCTAGGAGGCACATTGGTTTACCATCCCCCAGGCCCGCCTGGAACCTTTCTGAAAGCCCTGGATGATGTCATTGTCCTCCGTGCCCTCCGCTTCCCAAACTTCCTGCTTCTGGGCAATTTTAATATTCATCTGGACTGCCCGGAGGCTTCTGATTCTAGGGAACTAATGGATCTGTTTAACTTGGCACAATTGAGCCAGTGGATAAAGTCTCCCTCGCATAAAGGGGGACATATGATTGACCTGGTCTGTTCTAACTTTGCCCTGTCTGCCATTGACCCCTTACGAGTCACTTGGATCGATCACTATCTGATTCGGTTCTCGTGGACCATAGGGAAGCCCTTCTCCTCTGTAGCCTTGCCCCAATGTATGCCCTCCCGGAAGATTGATATACCGGCCCTCTCTAAGGCCCTGTTACTCTCCCGCCCGCCGACTGCCCATGATCTTGAAGGTGCAGTAGACAGCTTCGCCATCTGGATCAGCTTAGGGATTGGCTCTGCCTCCAAACCCCTCTCCAACAGACGTACGAGACCGATTCCATCGAAACCATGGTACTCGAACACTCTTAGGGAGCTTAAACTGGATGGTAAGAAATTGGAACATTGCTGGCGTCAGTAGTACTGTCCCTTGGCCGAAGCCGCTCTTTGCATGGCTCAGAGGGACTATTATGTAACTATTGGGAAGGCCAAGAGCAGTTTTCATGCAGAGCAGATTGCTAAGGCTAATAATATTAGTAAGGACATTTTCTCCATTGTCAGAAGCTTTCTGTCACCATATGCCGAGCAAACGACCATTCCATCTTCATCACAAATGGTGTGAGGAGCTGTCTTCTTTCTTCATTGAAAAGATACAGAAGATCCAAGATATCCTAGGGTCGAGTTCCCCTCCGCTGCCCCTTTTAGCTTCCATTCCTTCTACTCCTCTATTTATGCAGTTTCTGCCCACAGCAGGGTCTGACATATTAGCCATCCTTAAATCTCTTAAGTCAGGCTCCCCTTCAGATCCTTGTCCAGCGAGAGTTTTGGCGGGGGTAGCTGAGGTGGTATACCCAGAGGTAGAAATGATTATTAATTCCCTACAGACTGCCACCATACCTCTGAAGTGGAAACAGGCTAAGCTTCTATCTCTCCTAATAAAAGCCCTCCTTAGACCCCTCCAAACTTACCAACTACCGTCCCATTTCGCTCTTACCGGCATTGACTTAGGTATGTGAAAACATGGTTTTTGTGCAACGTGAGGCCTTTGTTGAGGCATCCAGTGCTCTCCACCCAGTGCAATCCGGGTTTAGGGCTTCTTATAGGACTGAGAACGCTCTAGTTGAAATGACTGAGGCGATAAGGGAGTGCCTGGACGCGGGCGGTAGGGCGGACCTGATTTTGCTTGACCTCGCTGCCGCCTTGAACACTTTGCCTCACCGGCAACTTCTCGTCCGGCTGTCAACCATTGGCATGGCTGGCACCGCCTGGGACTGGATTAAATTCTTTTTGGAAGAGAGCACTCAGCAGGTCTGGATGCCACCTTTTTCCTCGTTGGTTGGAAATTGTCTACAGGAGTTCCCCAGGGTTCTACGTTGAGCCCTCTGCTCTTTATTATCTATCTGACTCCTTTGATCTTCTTAGCAGAGGAGCTGGGAGCAAAAATAATAGCATACGCGGATGACACCCAGCTCCTTTTCACCTGGAAGAACTCTAACCTGGCAACTGACACTGCCCAGAACTGTCTCTCGTCCATATTTAAATGGCTTGCACATGCCCAACTTAAGTGCAACAAGGACAAGTCGGAGGTCCTCCTGTACGGTCAGTTTCCTCATGCCTTTAGGGAAACCTTGTGGGTCCCCAAATTCCCACGCCCCAATTCAGAGGGCAATCCAGCGAAGGATTTGGGGGTCTGGTTTGGAGAAGACCTTCGGTTCTCGGCTCAAATTAAGAAAATCACTGAAGTCTGCTTCGGCACTCTCAAATCATTAAGAAGGTTCTTCTCCTTGTTACCGAGGCCTGCAAAGGAAATGGTCGCCCGTGTCCTCATTCTCTCTCGCATTGACTATGCCAATGCCCTTTACATTGGCATTCCGGGCTATCTGCTGAAAAAACTGCAAAACATACAGAATGACGTGGCCAGACTTCTGTTTAACATCTCTGGAAGATCTAGCGTCCGACAGCATTTGCGACATCTGCGTTGGCTATAAGTATGGGTGAATTTTGCGGATCTGCGAAAAAAGTCAGCGAATTAGTGGATTTTCCCACAAAATCTGTTATTTTTTTGCGATTTGCATCTACTCGACTGGAGTACTTTCTTCTGGCTAATTAGTAAGTGCTACCTCGTTGGGTAAATGTGTAGTGCTTTTCCTACTCTGCAGCTGCTTAAAGGGCCAGAAGATTTGTCTCCACTGACCATGTGTGCCTGTAACTTTGCCACCGTGCCAAAAGGCGCCGAGGTCCCTTGAGTGAGCTGTCCATCATAGTTGGGAAAGGGCGGGAAGACGTTTGATACTGCTAGTGTGTGGTGCAGGGCTTCTATGCGTGCCAACATGCCTCTTGTGTATAAAGGGTCAGAAAGCGAGCAGGGCAGCAGGTGAGGAGAAAGCAGCCTCCTGGTCACAGAAACGGGGATTGCGCTCGACAAACTCAGGGATGCAAAGACCTCCCTCGGGTATTACAGATAATTTTCGATGGCAGATATGGGGTTAAAGCACACTTGCCCAGCCTCGACCGTGCTCACTAATGCTTTTGGGCTGATTAAAACGTTACTGAATTTGAGCTTCAACTCTAGCACCTGCTTTATTTATATCTGTAAGTGCTTCCTGTTGAGGTTTAATTTTTGTGACAGGAGCCTCGTGCCAGAATGAATCCTGCCCTGCATAGTTATCCACGAAGATGCCACAGTTTTGTGCAATACCTCTACTCAACTGCAGTATTACTGGCTAATCCAGTAAGTGCTACCTCGTTGGGAAAATGATAGTGCTTTTCCTACACTGCAGCTGCGTAGGGCCAGAAGATTTGTCTCCTCGGACCATGTGTGCCTGTAACTTTGCCACAGCGCCAAAAGGCGCCGAGGTCCCTTGAGTGAGCTGTCCATCGTAGTTGGGAAATGGCTGGAAGACGTTTGATACCGCTAGTGTGTGGTGCGGGGCTTCTATGCGTGTCAACATGCCTCGTCTATAAAGGGTCAGAGAGCGAGCAGGGCAGCAGGTGAGGAGAAAGCAGCCTCCTGGTCACAGGAACGGGGATTGCGCTTGAGAAACTCAGGGATGCAAAGACCTCCCTCGGGTATTACAGATAATTTTCGACGGCAGATATGGGGTTAAAGCACCCTTGCCCAGCCTCGACTGTGCTCACTAATGTTTTGGGCTGATTAAAACGTTACTGAATTTGAGCTTCAACTCGGGCAGCTGCTTTATTTATATCTGTAAGTGCTTCCTGTTGAGGTTTAATTTTTGGCCCACAGGAAGCACTTACAGAGTTAAGGCAGGTGCCAGAGTTGAAGCTAACTTTGTAACCATTTTAGAATGGCTCCAGCAAGCACTCTGGCAGCTTGCCGGCGCCATTCTAAAATGTTTACAAAGTTAGCTTCAACTCGAGCACCTGCCTTAACTGTGCTTCCTGGGGCCCCAAAAAAAATCCACCCGCTCGCGAATTCGCAAATTTTTCGGCAATTTTGCGAGATTCGCGGATCGCGAAATTGCCGAAAATTTGCAAATTTCGCGAGCGGAGTGGATTTTGCGCCAATTCTTTTGGCCCTATCAGGATAGCGGACGGACCTGCATCCGTCCTCCACCCCAGAGGTGGAGAGACCGTCCGCAGGGGCAGCGGCGGTCCCTCCGTGCAAATTAGGATGTGACCGCCACCCTGGCGATCACATGCCGCAATGTTAAAAATGCAAGCAGTGGGATGTTGAGTACGTCTGAGGCGACCGGCCCGGTGGGTTGTAGGCCCTGATATGTATCTATTTCCTCTGTAAGTACATTCAACAAAGGTCTTTGAAGAAAAAAAAAATATGCAAGCAGTGCATTTGCATGCACAAAGCGGCAGGCACCGCGCGGTGCCTGCCGCTTTGTGCATGCAAATGCAGGGGGGTACCAAAGGTACCCCCCCATGTGCACCCCCACCCCCCTTCACCCTGGGGGCCCGCAACGGGCCCCCAAAGAAAAGACCGTATGCCTTTTCGTGGCGGCATTGCCGCCACGGAAAGGCATGTTCCAGCGCATATCCTAATATGGCTGGCGGTGTCTGATAGACACCGCCACCATATTAGAGCTTTTCCGCCGCGGTCTTGCGGCGGAAAAGCGGCGGACGGTCTACCCGTCCGCCGATGACCCCCGGCCATCCTAAACTGGCGGGGGGTCTTCCAACACACCGCAGCGGTGAATCCGCATCCTCCGGGCCGGCGGTGGCTTCCGCCGGCTCGGAGGATGCGGATTCACCGCAATCGTAATCGGGCCCTTAGTTGGCTACCGGTGGTCCATCGAGTGCAATACAAAGCCCTCACTCTGACTCATAGAGCCCTGCATGGCTTCAGTCCATCGTACATTTAAGCGCTTTGCCTTCTAAGTCCCCAGCCGATCTCAGCCACCCAACGACGGATGGTGATCTCTCATTTCCGTAGGACGCAGCTGGGGGGCCAGTCCCTCGCCATTAAAGCAGCTACTGCATGGAATTCCCTCCCCGCAGAACTACAGCATATTCAGGACTTCAGACTCTCTAAAAAACAATTTAAAACTTTCCTTTTCAATCAGCCGATTTAAATAAAACCTTTGCTCCATTCTGTCACGCTCACTCTGCGCGCCAGGACACTCATGAGTAATTGTGCGCGATATAAATTCACTATACCATAACATGTCAGAACTGCTAGACCCTTGGATTGGTTTTTTGGACACTTTGAACCCATAAGAGGAACTTCAGTAAGAAGTTCCAAAGATTTGGAGAAGTCTGGAGCAACTTTTGTAAAAAGCTCCATAATTTTACAAGGTACATTGCGGGAGTTGTAGTTCCAGACCCCAAGAAAGCAAGCCAGAGCATCTGAACCCTTGGCTGGTGCTTATTGTTTTGGTGTCATTTTAATCATAAAAATATTTACTATTTTTCTAAATTGGTGTTGTATTTTTATTGTGTCTTACTTATTATTTACAGTATTGGTGTTTTTAAATGTTTTACACACCTGTCTCCTAAGTTAAGCCTGCCTACTTGGTGCCAGTTACCAAGGGTGAAGCGGGGTAATAATTTATTGAGACCTTGACTGGACCTTTTATTGTGATTGTGGTCTTCATACTAGAGGTAGGTACCTTCTTACCCCTATTAATAAACCACTTTCCAACAGCTTCCAAAACTATTAATAGCAGCATGCACATTTGGGCGTTCAGAAACGCTTATATATAAGGATACCTCCTCAGGTTGTCCCAGGACTCTAACTTATAACTCACAGAGAGATTTCTTGAAAGATAATTTAAGTCCGGTACCCTGGATTCTCTTTTACAGACCTCTCTCAACTCCTCTTTGTATGGGTGGGATGCCTGCATTAATCTAAATGTTCCCACCTTCAGGGTTGCTGCGATTTTCACTAATCTATTTCTCACATGCGCAGCCCACTTTAATTCACTTCTTGATATTTCTAAAACACAAAGGCTTGACACTTTTTGACCTTCAGTGCAAAGCTCATCCCGAAATTGTAAGAGAGACTTAAATGCTAGATAATTTAATGCCTGCAGGCTTCCTTACAATCGTATTGCCAGACACATTATGCTTTTGGACAGCCCTAATAATTGTTTCAGGCATTTGCCCTCACACTTCTCTCAGCTTACCTCTGTGCTGAAAGTCAGGCCTGCCCCATATAGGCATTGAATTGGAATCATAGCATTATAAGCGGTTAATACCAGAAACAGAGATGGTCCACCAAATGACTTTTTAAATAGTTCTAGACCTCTTGTAGTAAATAGTGCACATGCCTCTACCGTTTCTTTATGCAAGGTCCAATGTCATTTATTATTAAACCAAAAACCAACACTAGGTCTGGGCTCACAGGCAATAAGGACAAGCCTCGCTATATAATACAAACCAAAAAAGAGCACCAATATTGCCAACCTATTCGCCAGGGGGCTATATTTTGCCTCGTCGCTAACTGAACTAAACAGTAAGTCACAGGGCTGCTTTGTTTTCCTGAATGAATCAATTATTTTTATTATTTTATAATTCAACAACACATATTTAAGAAAAATCACTTCATATTTTGAACATTACTTACATCATATCACATTTAATCAAATTCCTAGGTTAACCCACATTTCATGCATTCAATCATACATACACTACATACACAACAATAAAAAATAGTTTTCTCTTTCAGCTACGTGGTCCTGATGAGATTTCCCTCTAATTAAGGGATTTCGAAACGCGTAGACCGTGGTTCTCACAGCGTTAGGAGTACTTTGTGATTATATAAAGTGAAAAAAAAGCTTGAAATTATTCCCAATGCTGTTATTTTGTATAATACCTGTATTAAACATTGCCTAAGAACTGAGGAAACTATTTTTATTGTTGTGTATGTAGTGTATGTATGATTGAATGCATGAAACGTGGGTTAACCTAGGAGTTAGCGACGAGGCAAAATATAGCCCCTTGGCGAATAGGTTGGCAATATTGGTGCTCTTTTTTGGTTTGTATTATTTATTATTAAACAGCATCCCTAAATATTTAGTTACTACCTCCATCACATCATTGCCTTGCACCCACCTATATGCTTTATTATTTTAACAAATGAAATTATTTTAATCTCCACATTAACATTTAATTTATTAGCCACACAATATGAGCTAAATCTTTCCAGTTTCTTCTGGCCACCCACCCACCCGTGTCAGATCTAAAATGGTTAAAACATCCAAATAGAGGAGGCACGAGATGTGCCTACAACCCATTTCTGGCAAGAAAGATTCAAGTACTATTGAGGTCTCAACACAAATAAAACACTGTGGAAGCCAGGACATAGCCCTGCTGTAGCCCCTCAACACCAACAGCATCCAACAGTCATTCTGTCGAAGACAGAAAAAAAGAACAGGAGGGCTGCTGGGTAAGTCCTACCTTTGTACTCCCGGGGGGAGGGGCAGTAGGGATATCCCAGCATTCCTCTTGTTTTAATTTCTGTCGGGAGATGGTTATCTCCATAAGTAATGAATGGGCCGAGGACATAAGGGACCTGGGGGTAATAGGTAGGAGCCTATTTGGATCTAGATCCACCTGAGCCCAATTCTAGTGATGCAGTTCCTAAAGGATTGCAAGTAAGCTAGATTGCAAGTAAGCCAGATGTTGCAGCTTCTCCAACAGAATAGTTTGATCAATAAGGTCAAAGGCTGAACTAAAATCCACAAAATAACAAAAGAGATTCCTTGTTTTTCATATTGCCTGCTGCCCAAGAGCCCACAAACTGAAGAAATGGTCCACCATATAGTGACCTTGTTTAAAACCTCCTTATTCTATCGGGATGAGATTATTAGTCTCGACCTAATCGTTCTGGGACAATTAGATCACCTTGAAGTACAGTTTAGCTCCGATATCAAGCAATTTCCGGGACCACACACCTCAGGGTCTCCTTAGATTTGCTGCATCCTCTTTGGACTAACTTCCAAAATGTTTGCATATCTTTTAGCCTGGACAGTTCGGATCATCAAACCCCAATTTGCCTGGTAGTAACCATGCTTCTTTCTTCTAAGCAACACAACATATTTCTTTTTTATGGTACTGTACCTTTCATTTTCTCTAGAATGTATAGAAAAGGTTTCCATGAAACGAAAAGTTACTTAGCTTTGATAATGATGTTTCTGGTAGCTACTAAGAGCCTTATGTAGTCCCTGGTGGGCTGTACTCCCTTATGCCAGAGCAGCGAAGGGATGTATTCGTAGACATGTAGACAATAACCCCCCATATTTAGATGCCTCTACCTGCTTGGTAGAGAGACATATGCCTTCAGAGGAGGTGTCACCACTGCAGCTTTGCTCAAGTCAGTGTAGCTTTGCAGGGCAGGTACTATGTTCAATGTATCCACATAGAATAGAATACAAGGATTTATATTATAAAAAAACTCCAAAAGCAAGCGTTTGTTTTTGCAAAACAAAAAGCAAATCCCTCTGTTGTGCTTGGAGGTTTCTTCTTTTGTGTTGAGGTTCATTTCTTTGTTTTCCACTTCAAATGGAGAGCACCAGGCTTTCCCCTGGTGGTCCAGGACAGGAAAATATTATGCCTAATTAGGGTGGACAACCTGAGGTACTGAGACTGACAACCGGATGTCTGTAGGGCCGCCATTCTAAAATTTCCGCTGGTGGAAATTGAGAATGCCTCACTTATGAAACATGATGGTTCCTCTGATTCTAATTAGAGTGGGCTTTCCAATAGGTTGGCAATTAGATTACATTTGTAATACAGTACCTTCTCCACCAAATGGTTTACTAAGGCCCTATATTTTCTCGCACATTCCTCAACACCCTCCCTTCTCCTCTGATGAGTTAGTGACTCAATTAATAAGAGCCCATGCAAATATGACATATATTTCATTGACGCTGTTGTTGGTATGCTCTCTGTTCGTCTCTGCATGCCTTTAACTGAAACCAGCGTTCTGGTTGGCGTCCTATATGCTCCACTGTTGTTTTATCCCTGACAGGCAGAGCTGTGGCTGTAGCTGTATGGCACCACCTGCTGCCGCTCATAGCAATTGCTTTGGAAAACATTGCTGGATCTTGTCTGCCTTATGAAGTTCCTCATAAGATGAGGAATCTGCTAAAAGACATAGGGACAGATTCATAATTGAGTTGCGTCGCACTTGCGCCACGCAAGGGGGCGCAAGGGCGACACAACTACTAAGTCAGATTTATCTAGCCATGCATGTCCACCCATGGCTTTGGGCACATTGCCAGATTTAACATTCCTGGTATACCTAGAAATGCATCAAAATGCTACATCTCCCCAGGTGAGGCGTAACAAGGAAAAATATCTTTCTTTTTACTCGTTTCTTCATCTTTCTATGCGTGCTGCCTTCTGCATCACACATAGAAAGAGGAAATGGCCTCACAGGATTATTTTTGTGCAGGAATGTGTTCCTTCCTGCAAAAAAACAATCCTGCCTGCAAAGGCAGGCACCCTTGCACCACAATGCAAGGAGACCTGTGTTGGCGCTAGGCAGAACATTGTGCGCCAGCGCAAAGAAAGGCTACGAATGCCACGAATGGTAAATGTGCTGTCATATGTTAAATATGGCGCATTCCTGCCCTTTCCCTTTCACGCAACACTGTGCTGTGTAGCAAGGTGGCTTGTTGAGCTGTTCTGCATGAAATAATGACGAATCCGCCCCACAGTATCCACTAAAAATATCATGACCAAAGGTAAGTTTGTTTTTCTTTCTTGATGGATATAGGCTTTTAATCCTAAATATGACATGTGCAAAGAATGCAACTCAGTCACGTCAGTACACCCTTAGTAGGGCCAACTTGTGTGTTTCCCTCTGCATGCTGATTATTGCATCTGGCATTACCCACACTGTTTTCTGTCCCCTGCCTTTGTATTTGTGTCTCGAACATTTTAGTTTCCTTAATTCTAAACGGTGGCAAAGACTCTGGGTACTCAGATTAAAGAACACTTTATGTTCTATTTCAAAAGCTTTGTGTGACATACTCTGCACAATCCCGATTGTGTCTCTTATCATCAATTATAATGACATCGACATAAGCCAGTTTGACATGGAATTGTAGACACGTTTCATAGAAAAGTGTTTACAGGGAAAAGCAATAGTAAAAAAAGCACATTCTGGCAACCATTGCTTCATTAATAAATGCACCGTGCTAGAAACTGCTTGCTTTTGTATCCTGTAGTAAACATAGATATGGATTTTTAAAAAGCGAGTTTTGTCATTAAGCGTTTCTGCCATGCCTGGAGCACTGTGCCATGCTGTTTCTACCATGGATAATGCATCATCAGCATGGCCGCCCTGCTCATGAGGGCAGCGTCGCTGTCTCGCGCAGCAGCTGCTGCTGCTGCGTATACGACTGCCCTGCCTCGCTGTGCATATTGTTCCTGCTCTTCTAAGTACGTCCACGGGCGTTTGAACACCGGAAGCCAGGTAAGTAGGCATATGCAAGCACTTGCTGAAAATCACTTGTGGGTGCATAAAAGAGGCAGAGCTCCATCTGCGAGTCAGCTAAGCATAAAATGTTGGTGGTGGAGGAGTTTAAAAGCAATAAAGCCAAGTAAGGAGAAACCCGGGGGACAGACGCAACATTTCACTTGCTTTAATGTGTTTTCATTCGTTTATTACCTTCCAACATTTGTTTGCTTTATACGCGAATTAAACTTTTAACGCTCTCAAACGCTTTTTTATTTATAACCCGGTTTACGTTGATTCCACCGTTGTGCTCACCTATGTTCTTGTACGGCAGGCCGCAGGTTTATAAATCTAAATTATGAATGCTGCATTCAGCACACCATACTCGTGATTTAATAGCAAACATTTCTTTGCAAGACGGCAGGGTTCATGAATTTATAAACTGCTTTAAACTCACGGGTCTGTTGAGTATCAGAAATGTTTAAAAAATGTTTTGGGTACTGTTTAAAACAGTAACTTACGCCTCTGGTTAATTGACATGAGTAATTTACCCTTTTGAGTAACTTTACTCTTTTGGCATCTACAAAAATGTAAAAAGGAAATAAAAGAGGAGGCCAGGAGAGCCACATTCAAGGCCTTTATTTGTAAAGGTAATTGATACTTTTCGAGTAATTTACATTTTTTAATAAGTTTACTACTTTTGCTCTTCACAAAATACGTTACTACTAAAAAAAAAATAGTAGTCCCAGCACCACCCATGGCCAGTAATGGTCCTGGAACACCCTCCCATAGAAAATGATTGAGGCAAGGATCAAAATAAACTTGGTAGGAAATAATGTTGAATTAAATCAATGTATTCAAAATAGTTAACAATAAAAATAAATGCAAATTAATGTTAAAAAATATTTTAAAGTACATTTATTTTTTTTTTTTTTTTTATTTAGCAACACAAATAGAGTGTGTACAAAAAACAAACAAGACATATTCATATTCATATTCATAAGCGAAGGTTGTATATGTATCAACAGTAATAACTCTTATTATTAATAAAGATCATGTGATTGTATAAGAAAATAAACATAACATGCTAACTACATCAAAGAGTAAGTGGAAGTATAGAGTTTGTTAGTATCTTATAGTAATTACCTGGTCCTATTATTCCAACCCTCAATTGGCTCCCAAATTTTTTCCCCTCGCATCCTGGCTTTTTTCCCCCTACATGCGTAAATTGCCTTTTCTTGATTATAAATCCCTAAGTATCGTGTCAGCCATATTTGAAAATTAGGGGGATCTGCCTCCTTCCATCGTGCTACTAAGATTATTCCATACACCGCCGTCCGTAGAAAGAGGCACGTTTCCTCCTCCTTGCTGTGCATAAGAGTATTATCATATCCTAGTATATATAACGTTGGTGATTCCGCTACAGCATGACCGAATACTTCCTGCCAAAATTCCGCTATCATTTTTCTGAAAGATGTTAATTTATCGCATTCATAGAACATGTGTATCAAATGTGCTGGACCAATACCACAGCGAGGACATTCGGAATTTGCTCTCTTCCCCCAGGAAAGGAGTTTGGCAGGTGTATAATATAAATGACATATTGTCTTATACAACCGAGCCTTTAAGTTTGAAGAAATAAATAATTCAGATAAGAGCAGTAGTGACATGTCTATGTCGACGTTAGGATTGTTAAGTTTAGTTGCCCATGTAGATTCGATTCGCTCTACGTCATCCTTCTTACTTTCCAACAACATATCATAAAATGTACCTATCCTGGATGCTGATTTCCCCATACAATCCAATAAGGGGATGTTTAACAAAGAGATATTAGGTCGTTTTCTATTGAGGATAGTATTGATTTGAATATACTTAAACATATCTGTACTCGGAATTAAAAAAAATTCTTGTACATACTGAAACCTGGTTTCTGAGGCACCCTGAAGGAAATCTCCTACTGTAAATACCCCCAAGTTTTCCCAACGTCTGGAGATATCGTCGGTAGCCTGTCTTGGTAGCACAGAAGAGTTCCATAATGATGTGTACTTATTGAATTTGGGGATTTAAAGTTGCCTCGTTGTTTTCCTCCATATTCTCCAAGCACTCTTAATAATTTTGAACTTAACCTTTTTATAATATGAGGGTTCTAATTGTTTTAACAACAAGCCTTTTGCCTTGTTTCCTAAGGCTAATTCATATATTGATGGTATAACACTTTCTACAAGAGTTGAATCTACTGTATATAAATTTTAAACAGGGGTGACATTTGTTGGAGCATAGTGGCCCAAAAGTAGAGCATTATACTGGGGATTGCTAGCCCGCCTCTGTGTACCGGGAGAGATAGATCATTTATGACCCTTCTGATTTTGCTGTAGTTCCAAATAAATTTGCTCATTTGATATTCTATCGCTTTAATAGTTTTATCCTCGGCTATAAGAGGAATTGCCCGAAACAGATATAGCAGCCTCGGTAGAATGTTCATTTTCAGAAAATTTCCTCTCCCGATAATTGAGAGGCGGAGACTGTCAACCCTTTTTAGATCTTTCTTAATATTTTTTAGTAGGGGTTCATAATTTAGATAATTAATGTTCTCTATATTAGGTGATATACATATACCTAGATATACCGCGTTATCTACCTTCTTTGGGTCGTCAAACTGGACATTGTCCGTGCATATTACCATGGTTTTATCCCGGTTAAGAGAATATCCTGAGATCTGCCCGAAGGCTTGTGTAATAATCTCAATTTCAGCTATAGCCTCGGAGGGGTAGGGTGTTAATACCGCCATGTCATCAGCATATGCCAGAACCTTAGTATCGTAAGGGCCTACTGTGACAGGTATAATTAAATTGCTTGCTATTAGATTGAGGATTAATGGATTGATGTACATAGCGAATAGGATCGTAGAACATGGACATCCCTGCCTTGTTCCTCTCAATATTTCAAACAGCCTAGATTCCTGTCCCATCACCAGAACCCTGGCCTTTGGTTCGTGGTACATTGCCCTAATTGATTTAGAGAGGCAAGGCCCAAAGTTATTCTTCTCGAGCACCGCCCATAAAAAACCCCAGGGAACACGATTGAACGCCTTCTCGGCATCGAGCAGATTCATCGACATTCTGCCCCCCGTTGCATTCATAATATCGAATAGCGATATAGCCCTACGAGTATGGTCTGTGGTGGACTTACCGGGGATAAAACCGTGTTGCCACGGGGAGACAAGATTTTCGATGACCCTCCTTAGATTTTAGAGTATAGCTTGGAGTCCGAATTTATTAGGGAGATTGGCCGATAAGATGAAGGTAAGTTTGGCGGCTTTCCCTTTTTAGGTAAGATAATTATATTTGTTACCTTCCACGAGTCAGGAGGGATGCCGCTTACCTGAATCCCTATAAATAGAACTAATAAATATGGTGTTATACAATCACCAAGAATTTTGTAGAGTTCCACTGGGATTTTTTCGGGGCCCACCGCTTTTCCGGAGGATAGCTCTGCCAGGGCCAACACCACCTCTGTGTGTGTGATATTTTTTTCGAAGTTTTCCCTACTGTCTTTATCTAAAGTTTTATTTGGTCCAATCTCGGCGAGCCATGTATTAAGAGTATCCCTTACTACTTCTTGATCTGCCTTGTCCTCAGTCTGGTATAATTTCTGATAATATTGCCTGAAAATGTCTAATATGTCTTCTGGTGTTGTATATTCCTTTCCATCTACTTCTATACTAGAAATTGTGTTTTGAGATTGTTTCTGGCGGGTGTGTAGAGCTAGCTGCTTCTCCCCATCTTCACAGATTTTGTTACGATTTGCCTGGTAAATCTCAGCTGCTTTCTGGGTAAGTCTATAATTTAGTGTGGTTTTTAAAATCAGCATTTTCCTCAAGGTGGGTCCCCCGTCCTCTCCCCTCCCTATTAAATTGGTGTGTTCCTCCTCAATATTAGCTAGCTCTTGCAACTGTCGTTTGTTGTCGTTGTCAGCCTCCTTCCTACGTTTAGCTACAAAGCATATTGTTTCTCCCCTTAAGACCACTTCAAAGCAATCCCAAACTGTGCCCCTAGGGGCGCTATATCTGTTGCAGTCGAAAAAGCCCTTGTCCATATTTTTATATATTCAACATAATCTTTATTTACCAGGAGTTTTCTGTCAAAAGTCCAGCTTGAGCGTGGTCTATCCCTAACCCGAGGTTAAGAACAGGACCCTATCTTTTAAACGATCTATAGCGGCGCTGATGAATTTTTCTACCAAACTAGGCAAAAGACCGCCTGAAATTATGCTAAAGATATACCTGGCCAAATGTAGAAGCATCGCACTGTATGGGGCAGGAATCTGGAGGTACCAGGACACATCTTCCATGCCAATTGCAGAAAATAACTTCTTCAGATATTTGTTGGCTCTCCCGCAGGCCACGTCTGTTTTTAACTGCCATGCAGAACTTGGCATGGACCATATCACAGACCTGATCAGACTGCAACCGATCTTTCTATGGCGGAGAGTATGGGCCACTAAAGCACTTGGCTTAACCCAGGGTATCATTAGGGACATAATGGGCCTGGATAATGCGAAGCGCATTGCCTGGCTCGAGTATGTCAGGAAAACGCTGACTGACCTGCAAAGGCCTGAGCTATTCAGTAACCCGGACTTGATGTGTGGGGTACCTAAGAAAGTATTGAAAAAGCTATGCATGAATCACTTCGACCTATTAAGATGCTCAGGGGAGATCATAAAGAAAACGGTAATGCAACATCAACTGTCTTTGATCTGTTACAAAATACAACCCTACCTAACTCTAAGCACAATGGGCTTTGATCGTTTCATTTTGACCAGGTTTAGGTTCAACATATTTCATCGGCTGGTCACATTTCCAACTAAAAACGACTGGACCAGAACTTTAGAACCATGCCCATGCGATAATGTGTCGCTGCAATCTACTTTTCATGTGGTGCTTTTCTGCAAACTGTATGAGGGGGAGCGTTGTAGATGGATCAAACAATACCTGAGACAGGGAACCTGGCGGCAATGTAGGCCCGCGTACCTTAGTCTGCAACAGTTGGATAATGTTAAATGTACCATGGTTATGATAGGTTTTTTAAAAAGTGTTTAAGGAAACGTAACCTAATGATTAGCTAAACTCTGATA
The DNA here is from genome assembly GCF_964261635.1 of Lissotriton helveticus. Lineage (NCBI taxonomy): Eukaryota > Metazoa > Chordata > Amphibia > Caudata > Salamandridae > Lissotriton > Lissotriton helveticus. Next base: position 916,220,397 of record NC_136059.1, on the reverse strand, counting down.
TGTGACAGACTATGTATAAATCTGATTTAATACTTTTTTAACTTAAATGTTATTTATTTATATATGGAATGTAAAGATGTATATATATGTATTGCTGCTTTTATGATTTTATATAATGAAAATCGAATAAAGCTAATCTGAACTGAGCTGATTTGCGATATCAAGTATTAAGGCCAATGGATTGTGATCCGAGATCGTTTTAGGGAGTTTAATTATTTGTAGTTTATCAGAGCAGTCTCTGGTTATCCACATGTAATCAATCCGGACATACTTGGTGTGCGGGTGTGAAAAGTAGGTGTAGCCAGGATCAGCTTGATATTTTAATTCCCAGATATAAATTAGGTCTAAACTTTCCTTGAGTTGGGAGATGGCTTTAAACACTTTTGGTTTTCGTCCAATATAAGTGCAAGAATCCTGGTTTTGTCGCAATGCATTATGTCCCAAAGAGATATTAAAATCTCCACAAAATATTAACATTCCGGGCCAAGAAGCTAATTCCATTTCAAGTTCCTCAAATATGGAGGGATCATCTTGATTAGGTGCATAAACTGCACAGATTGTAATACCTACTTTTAGTTCTATGATAACCCATCTGCTTGAGGAATCTACTAATTTGCATTTTGCCTGTCCAAGCAATGATCTAGCTAAGATAGCAACACCCCGGGTTCTAGATGTCCGAGTTGTGGTTACCAATATATTGTATCTAGGGATCCTAAGTGTGTCTCTTTCGCCCCAAGGAATATGGGTCTCCTGGAGACATAATACATCAAATGAGTTTTGATTAATTATCCCACAAAGCCAGTCCCTTTGGTTCCTATCGTTAAGTCCCGCCACATTCCTTGAACATAATTTGAGTTTATCCATGATCTAATTATTTTGTTTTAATTTGGCTTTGATGAGAGCATGCTATTAGATATTTTTTCTGGGTTTTACCTTCGCTGGTCTTATGCTGAGCGTTGAGTTGCTTCTTTCTATTTGTTTTATCAGTTTGGTTGCCTATTTTAGTGATTTTACCTCACCCATTCCCTCCCCCAGCCCCCCTCGCCCTCTCCTCCCGCCGCCACCCTCCCCGTCCCCCAATGTAAGGTGCATAGACTCCTTTAGAGTCCGGTTTGTGATGTTGCCTGGTTCTGGTGGAACCAGGTTGTGGGCACCCTAGTAATCGGTCGCTCCAAGCGGTTGAGAGCCCCGACCTCTGTGCCTGCCTGTGGAAGTGAAGTTTTTTTTTTTTTCTCCATTTTTTTCATTTTGTTTAATGCTGTGTAAGGATGTCGAAAAGTTGTCTTACTTATATGCATCAGATTAATCTCCCTATCACTTCACTTCCTGTGCTTTTCATTGACATTAATTACCAGTTGCATATTATCTCATTTTAGATATTTTACTTATGATTCTTGTGATTGTTTCAATTAAATACATTATTTTTATTCCTGTTTTTGTCTGTGTTTGTGAGTTCGCTTTAGTATGCTTCTGCTTGTATTTCACTAGTGAAGCTTCTTGTGGTGCTGTTAATGATGATCTTTAATCGTGCCGGGTTCTGCAAATAACTGTCTCATCCTCCACGTTCTTTCAACTGTTGCATGGGCAAAGTCTGGTCTGCAGAAGAACGAGAAGCCTTTATATTATGTTTTATTTGTTGGGCGAGTAAGGTCGAAAATCGCTTCACGTAATAGAAAATTACCAAAATTTAGGAGCATTGCCCGTGGATACTGTGTATTTGCCTGTGGCCTTTTTTGAAAGGGTCAGGGGAAAGCGGTGGGCTTGTTGTATTTCTTTGGCAAAATCCCAGGTATGCAGCTCAGGGAATGTTTCTTTCAATAATGATATTATGTAACCTCTTGGATCATTCCCTCTGCGTTCTCGGGGATCCCAAGGAATCGTAAGTTGTTGCGTCATGCTCGATTTTCATGGTCTTCGACCTTCATCATTAAGTCTCTGACTATCCCCTCCTGCTCTTTCCCTTGTGTTTGTAGAGTGGAGACATCTTTTTCAAGATTTTCCGTACATATTTCAACAGAGGTCATTCTTTCTGAGATCTCGAGGCACGTCGCCCCTACTTTTTGCACCGCCTCTTGTAGCTTCTGAATGGCGATATGGTTTTATCTGTTATCATGATTGATAGATTTAAGTATATCAATCAGGGTGGGTTCTGATTGTTTTTTCCTTCCATCCCCGGTATCTGACTGCGGAGTCTTAAATGCTTTTAATTCAGCTACAAAGGCTTAGGTTAGAGTTTGATTCGATGAGGTCATGTGATGAAATGCTCCTAGACTTATGACCTGTCTGATCTGTGTTACTACCTTGGTTGGTAGTATCGTCGCATATAAGTTTATTCTGTCTCTTTTGTCTTTTCCTTTTCCTTTCTTGTTTTCTTCTTGAAGCACTGTCCTTTAGCCCTATGCTAAATTTCTTCAGCTCTGGTTCCGATAGATCATCTTCTGATAGTTCGAGGGCTGAGGGTTAAAGAGATCCCAGACACTTCTGTCCTAGCCTTTTTAGCTCACTTGAAGTTGAGGCACCAGTGTCATAGATTTCTGAATCAGAGCCACAGCCAGAACCAGAACCATAATTGGACTCGGACGAATGATCATTGGCCTGAGCTGAACCCTTGGGGTTGTTACGTGAGGATGGCCTTGACTCTGAAGTAACATTTTTTCCAGTGTCATTTTCAACCGTTAGCTCATTTAATTGTCTTACTTGTTGTGCCAGATATGAATTGCCTGCGTCGTGCTCAATCGTTTGTCCATTTTTTCCCCCCACAAGTGGGCCTATACCGGAGCCAGAATCTATGTTTGTAATCATATTGTGGCTGACCACCTTATCCATTTCTGCTGCCGTGTCTGCGTCCTTTTCTTTCTTCCCTTCCATCGCTTCCATCGCCTCCTTCACCTCCCCTACTGGCGCGTCTATTTGTGCAGGCATTGGAGCTGGAGCTGGAGCTGGAGCTGTATTTAAGATAGTCTTTCCATTTAATGGGTTTGGGTCACTTGCGTTATTCAAAGGTGTCTCTTTGTCCCTAGTTTTCTCATAGTTTTTCTCATAGTTCTGATTTCTCCCTTTTGCGGGGGGGTTGCTTCCATGTGCATGGGCACCGGGAATGTTTGTTTTAGTATTTGTCTTCTTATCCGTGACAGCGGGCCCACCATCCCCCCCGGCATCCGTTAGTTCTTTGGGCAAAGAGCTAAATATGGTTGGGCATCAGTGACTTGCCCACTGCTTTTTGCGGCGCTCTTTAGATTCTTTATTGCTTGCAGCCGCCTTGCCTTTTTTGTCATCAAATCTACTTTCTCTGTGTTTTTTTTCTGATTCCTGTAGATTATCTGAGTTTTGTAGGTGGGTGCCTATATCTCCTGTTATGTCGGAGTCGGTATCCTTTTCTTTCTCGTTCAGCTTCTCTAGAATTTTAGTTTTTTTTCCCCTTTCTCCTTGTCTTTATCCCTCTCTCTCTCTTTATCTGCCTTGATCCTAGAACCTCTAGTGTCGGGGCGGGTATCCGGTTGATTCCCTGTGCTCTGGGCACTCTGGGCAGTCTGGGCACTCTGGGCAATCTGGGCACTCTGGGCACTCTGGGCGCTCTGGACATTCTGGGCATTCTGCTTGACTAGGGCCTGCCCTGTGCCTGTGCCTGTGCCTTTGCCCGTGCCTGTGCTAATGTCAGTGTCAGTGTCAATACTGCCTTGCCCCCCTGTTGCTACAAATATGCTTTTGTCTGCACCAACATACTCCAGGCCAGATTCCAGACCAGCCTCACCATCCTCGCCATCCTTGCGCTCCATGATTATACTTGATTTTGCAGTGCGTTTTAATTTCCCAGCCCCTTGCTCGCCCCCTTGCCGTAGCTCACCTCTTTTGATATGTGTGAGTTTCCTCCTCCACCTCCACCTTAGAACGCCCTCACGGAGCGCTCTTCCAACCACCGCTATCAGCAGCTTGCCATCCTTGCCATCCTTGCCACCCTGGAAGCGGGTAAAACAGAAGGCAGCAAATAACATTGACCTCTATAGGTCTCGATCCCCTGCCTCCAGCCTCCTGTTGCCGATTTCAGAATCGAGAGTGTTTTCCCTTTCCCACGGCCGCGGTAAACAATCTTAATCGTGTTAACACATAACGGTGGTGATGCTCTTGTTACAACAGACAAATAGCTTTGGAACCCTTGTCTAAGATCCAATTGCATATAAAACATGTAAGTTATTTGATTCAAAAGCACATGAGAGTGGTCTACTGTTTTATGGGTAGGCTGTGGTGTTTTAGGTTTAAACCTATAATAACTGATAAAACCCCACTGAAAGAGAAATAGCCCTCACCAGTGAAAACATATAAACACTGAAAAAACACCTGCACAACCACAAACTAAATGCCATTCAAAGAAAGGAAAAAGAGAGTAAAAGAGTCATTTATTTTCTTCCTGACGGGGCCAATACAATGTAACATTGTTATACAAGCTAGCAGTAACAAAGCCTGGGCTAACATTATTCTGCTTGAGTTTTGTTGTTTAGGGATGCCACTAAAATATTGTTTCTTCTTCCTTTTGCTTTTTCAATTTTGTGGTCTTTGGTCTAAAGATGCAGGGTTTAGAAGCATGTTTTAGGTCTCGTTTAATTCGTTTATAAACTGTAGAGAATCAGGAAATATCAAAATCATATTTGATATTTTGGCTGCGTTTGATTCTTTCACTGTTAGGTAAAATGGCTTGTTTCATAAGAAGCTTTCCTGATATGTGTAATCACATTTACCCACCGAGAATGGGTAAAAACCCTTAATACATCAGCCCACAGTTTCTAGTGGGTCTGTATTGACAGTAGGTGAATTGCCAACACCTCAGGATTTAAACATTTATGGCAAGGTATAGTGACAAGTATATGTATAAAGAGGGCAATCACCAATCATCAAGGATATTGATGAAAACGTGACAACAGACTTTTGGAAAACATGGAACGCAGTCTGACTTGGAATGCTCTGCAAGAAATGTTCTTTCCAAGTTCAACAAAGATTGGAGTGATATTGTTTGTATTTGCAGTGCTTCACTTACATATATGAAAAAGTTGTGTGATGACCTGTCAAAATTGATACCTGAGCTGAAGTAATTCCCTCTAGGAGATCCTTGCCACTTGTTAGATGGTATGCTGAAAACATCTTTGCAATCTTCGGAGTTAATGAGGGATGCTATTGACTTTTTAGTCCATTTTGGTGCACTGTTTCCTTATGCACAGGAACTAAAACGCAAAGATTTATAATTTTGTGCTTTGTGTGGCATCAAAAAAGAGACATCTCAACTGGGTCCCTTAGCTGATGGTTCTCACTCCAAGGGGCTATGAATGCTATATTATCCATGTGGCAACCGTTTACAGAATGTTTGCTGAGTGATGGTGCCAAAGGCAAGAAACGTGAGGATCTTTGGTCGCATAAACATAGTGATGTGAAAAAAAGTGCACTCTACTACATTATTAGATTTTTACAGGAAAACATAACTTCTGTAGTGGACATAATAAAAAAAACTAGAGCTTGAAAAAAAGCCTTGTCTGCCAAGTGTTCAGCATAATTGGTGAAGATGTGAAACCTCTCCTTGAGAGTAGGCTGGGCGACACCTTTAGTGACTTTGGCACAGCAACCAGTATTGGCAGGGAAAGCTATGTCAGTGGGCAGAGTTAACCAATTGTGTACCAGCTGTTTTGGAGTTGCCCGTCTCAAGTGCCAATGTTGAGAGGGTCTTTTCACAGAAGTTTACATGGGAAGGAAAGGGCGAGCGCACATGACCAAAGACTCACTGAAGAAGTATTGTATGGTGTATTACAATAAGTTTAATTTGCAAAAGTCTATTTGGACCTCATATACACTATACGTACATTATCTATATATCATGTTCTATAAGTGAAGAAAGCAAGCAATAATAAAAGCAAAACGTTCCATAAACACCGGAAAAACACTTTTTCTGTTGTTTTTAGTGGCGCGAAAATGTGTAATCACTGATAACAACTGTTTTTTAAGGTATTGAAAACACTGAAAAAACCCCACCAGAATTTACCAAAAATAGAAACTGAAAACAGGAAAGCCTATTTATGGGCTAACAAAGATGTTTTACTCTCCCCTCTTGCAATGAAGTCTACACTTTCGGGGTCTTGATGGATGTCACAATTAAACAAAGCTTTAAACCAATGGGAGATATAGTTAAGCCAGGGAATTCTTAAGCAATTCTTCGTTTTAAGGCAATCCCGTATTACAGATCGTGTAAACAATGTTTCTTCCTTTGACCATATGGATTTCCAGAGTAAAAGAGGGCACAATGAAACCAGGTCCGAAATATAATTAATGCCCACTTCGCGGTGAATGATTTCCATAGAAGCCGATCGTGGGGCACACAATAAGCGTTTTAAAAAAGAGTTTTCAGTTTGTAATAGTAAATAGCCATGACAGTGACCCCAGACCCCAGCACCGTAAAGTGCAGCTGTAACGCATCGAGTCTCATACATTGTCAACATATCTTTAATACGGCGACTGCCCAGTTTAATAGCAAATCTAAATATACCATTTATGTTCCTCAACATCTTTGCACGGGCGTTGTCCTGTTCCTGTACCCAGGACCCACTCCCTGCAAAAGTAATGCCTAAATAACAGAAGGTTTTAACCATTTCGACCTTAGAATATTCTATAAAATAAGATCTAGATCTAATCAGGTTTCTGCCACAAGCCATTACATAAGTTTTAGATTTATTAATTAAAAGTTTCCTTTTTGCGATAAAAACAGTAAAACTATCAATAAGACGCTGTAACCCAATGGGGGTGCGTGAAAGTAAAACCGCGTCATCAGCATATAAAAGAATTGGAATAGGATTTCCTTCCACCCTTGGGGTATCCGCCACTATCAGCTTTACGGCTGCGTCCACCTCATTAACAAATAAGGAAAAAAGTAGTGGAGCAAGGACGCAGCCCTGGCGGATGCCTCTTTTGACTTTAAAGGGGGGGAGGGGTATATTCACCTAAGGATCCATACCGGACCTTACTGGATAATTTCTCATATATTCTTGCTAGGAAATATACTATCTCTTTGGGTGCACCCATTTCCAACAATAAAGGCCATAGGATGGAATGGTCTACCAAGTCGAATGCACTACTAAGGTCGGCAAAACATTAGTGTAAATTACCCTCCTTAGCTATGGTATATTTACCGATCAATAGATCCAAGTTGACACACTGCTCTAATGTGCCAACTCCTTTTCTAAAACCATATTGTACTTTTGTGAGGATCGACTTCTCGGTTACCCCTGCTTCCAGTCGTGAGAGCATAACCCGACTCATGATCTTTATAGAGGAATCCAGTAAGGAAGTGGGGCGATAGTTGCGAGCATCGGTTTTATCCCCCTTCTGAAAAATAGGTATTATGATTGACTGTCCCCAGGATAGGGGAAATTGGGTCTCAGCTGCAATGTTAAAAAATCTAGTTAAAATCGGGGACCATAAGATCATTTTAGTTTTGTAAAGGTCAATCAGGACCCCGTCGGGTCCCGGTGCCTTCCCCCCTTTACTGCTAATTATAGCCTCGGTGACCTCATCAATCCTAAATGACAGCGGAATGGTTGGCCACTTCTTTGGGGGTTTAACGGTCAAAGAATCCTCTCCGTCAGTGGGATTAAAAATTTTGGGAAAATGCTCTACCCAGCTATTACAATTAATATGGGAGTTGAATTCCGGGTTATGTACACCTTTTAACCTCTTCCATGCTAATGACAAGGTCAGCTCGTCATGCAGTACTACTGGAGCTGTGCTTATGACAAGCTGGCCTTGTCATGAACAATGCATATCTGGAGATTTCAGCACCCAGCGGGAATTGCCTGTAGCAGTGAAGGTGTTAAAAAGGGCTGTTAACCGTGTCCCAAAACAGTTGACTATTTTTTGTTTCAGCAGCCTAAGGTCTTCCCATGCTGTTTCTTGCAGCTCCACTTTCCTATTTTCAATAGGTAAAGCATAAACTGCATGAAAGACCTTAATAGTGTTGGGATTACGCGGTTCCCCCGTTAGGGCTTGTTTCAGGTGGTATAGAGCCATAGTACAATTACCATCAAACCAGCTAACCTTAGCTTTATTTTTTCCTCGGGCTGGTTTTGTCATTAAGCTCTCAATTGTAGTGTTGATCATGATAAAATTAGTAAGAATCAAGCGGGGGCGACCTTGTCCCTTAGACATATTTGAATTTCGCTTTGACAATTTTTGATGACCTCATGCTGAATTTTTATGGGGTCTAAACCAGCCCATTTTATACAGACACCTTTCAGTCTAGTAGGAGGTATGGGCGGGCTGTTACGGGCCTCAGTTACCCTTTTGAAACCCCAACAGGATAAGTAAAGAAAAACACTATTGTGGTCACTAGAAGGTTGAATCCTTATCCAGGGTATAGAACACCAAAATGAGCTATTACATGAGATAACAATGTGATCAATATCAGACATAGCATTCCTTCCTGTAAAAGTGGGGCACTTCACCTTATGTTTATCTGTGGCACATGGCAACAATTCTAAATCCAACTTCTCCATTATGTTATTTAGTGCTAATCCATATTCACAGTGAGGGAAATGCATATAGCTATCATCATCAAAATCCCCTCTCCTGGTCCCACAGACTTTAGTTAGAGAAAAGGGACATGCCCGAATATTAAAATCACCTACCCAAAGGAAAATAAATGGTTCTTGAATGATATTAGTCAACCTATCAAGTTCCTTTTCCAGAGAGTGAACAATTTGCCCTCTTGGAGGCTTAAACACATTATTATAAAAATTAATCAATATAACATCCTTACCCACACTAGATGACAGCCACATCATCTGGGAATGGGTACCAACATTAATACAGCTCTTAATCTTACTCTTTATCAAGGTGATAGAAACTAGAATCAAAAGGCCCCCTTTGGCTCTACCCGATGGAGAGGCCTGGCTGGAAGCCAGTGGGAGGTAAAACCCTCTACATAGATTGGATCAGTGCTCCATGTTTCTTCTAGGCATATGATATTGTGTTGGGCCGCTAAAAAAACAGACCAGGAGTGCGTGCCTATTTTACTTTTAAGACAAGAAACATTCCAAGTAGTTACTTGATAACCGTTACACGTATTGGATTCGATAACTTCCAGGGGGGTACTTCGCGATCCCCCAAATCACTAGTAATGAGTGATTCTACTATCTCACAGGCTAAATAATTGTAGGTGTTTGGGATCTGTGGTACATTTCTAGTAAGCACACTCCCCTGATTAATCATACAATATTTGGTCATATCAGATAAACTACCGTTAGGCCTTTTACCCATATTAAAGTTTTCTAGTATGTTACAGACCTGAACTGACTGCCTAGACTGGGTAGACCCCTTGCGTCAATCATTGAAATCAAGGTTACTCAGGGCTTGATATCTATTGGCGACTGGGATAGCAAAGGTGGGTAAAACAGAGGTCATAACAGGAGCTACCAAAGATTAATTCCTGAGTCGGTTACCCTTTCCGTATGTCGCCATCACATGCCAATAAAAGTACCCTAAGGGAAGGAGGGTTGTATTGAAGTCCAACGGGGATGGAAGTGGGGCATTTATGAATGAATTATATGCCCAACTTGGGGACCGAAAGTTGATAATAATACAATCCCCATCAAAACATTTTTTGAGGGGCCCAATCCAACCCACTCTACGTGTGATCAAAATCGTACTCACCCCTTCCATAGGAAACCCGCAATGATGTGTTAGCCAGAACACTACCTTATTCAGGAGTGAGTCATGGTCCTCTACCGAGCCAGGTTGGAGTCTAGGTACATTGGCCAGTATTGCATCATAAGCACTGCATTCGGGGGTAGATTTATGAATGAAGCGGGTTTCCCATCCTTGGGGCTAAGGCTCTCCGGCTGTCAGACTTAGCGTTGTCAGATCTAGTAGGATTAACTGACTTGATCCCAACAGAGGCCTGGTGACTTAAGGTCGGTTTAGGGCTATTATTAGAATGTTTACCTAAATTATCACTCTTCTCCTGGTTTCCCCCCTCAACCATACTATTCTCTTCATTGGTGGCATTAATACAGTTCCTGTCATGTGTGATAATCAGGTTTGGGGGGCTGATAGCCACAGGTTTCTCTGAGGTTCTACTCACTTGGTTTTGAAATGTATTTTTATTATTATCCAAAGATCCACTAATCGTATGTATTTCTCTTGCCAAAGCATCTAGCTTATCATAGAGCGGTCTTAATAATTCTATTACCTTCTCTGAAATATCCACTAAGGATGGGCCACGTTGGTGGGGATCTGGGGTAACCAAGGGACCTACTTCCTCAGTATTAGGATTCTTTTGATCTTTTTTTGTCTTGTGATTGGCCGCCTCCTAGTCTATATGTTTTTTCCTGCATCCCCTAGACATTTTCTTAGGTGCGGGACTTTCCGTAATATTCAAAGTGGGGGTCAAGAATAATCGGGTATGATCTTCACTAATACCTTCATCTCTATGATCATCAGGGATTGTTTCCTCCACTAGCAGGTTGGGGTTAGTTGATTTCTCAAACAAGTTCTGGCTTGAGGGGCTGAGGGTGATCCTGACCTCAGCCCCCTGATCTACCCCCAAGTGACTAGATCCCATAGATAAGCGTCTTTCAGTGCGATCTATCTCTTCTGAAAGGGCGCTTACGGCTTTAACCAGGTATTTTTTTCAATCGTTGTACAAGATCTATCAATATATGGCTTGGTAATTTTCCTTCTTGTCATAGTGAAAAAGGTTGGGGAAGCACCAGTTACAGGCCTCGCTACTATTACTATAGAGTGATTTAAGCTTGTTTAAATTAAAGTGACACGTGCAACGCTACTGATAAAATGTGCAATATATTTTGACCGAGAAAGTGTCACGTGCTTCGCTACTAGTAATAAAGTGCAAGATTAAAGGTTAAAGTGTCACATGCTTCGCTACTACCAATAAAATGCAATAAGAGATTACCTGGGATAAAATAATACGTGCCTCTCCGCTGTCATTAAAAAAGGTTTGATAAGAATAACGTATGCTGAATAACAATTCAAACCAGCTGAGGGGCAAAATAGTCTATACAATACACTTAAAACAGGAAGCAATACGATTAATAACTCCTAAAAAAGTTTACGTTACGTAAAATAGATTGGACTATTAAAACCGTTAAAACTAACATGTAATATTCCTTAACCCAAGGATATTTCTCGACATTAATGTTTTTAGGGTACAGTACTTCAGGGTGGAGTAATTTTGCCTATGTCTAAAACGAGTCAAAGGATAGTTATGGAGCCGCTGGTTACTCACAAGGCAGGATAGGCATGGGAAGTTAAATGCTCAAAAACCTTTCTTCTGGTCCCAAGGGCCGTTCCAAATCAAGGTGTTAGAGGGTGGGCCCTGCCCTGCCTCTTCCTGCCAAAGACGGCCACAGACGGGCCGCCCTTTGCCCGGGCTTAGCCCGGCGCCCGCCCACGCGTGTCCTGCGTGGCGGGAGGAGCTAGTTGATTAAATCCCCCCGGAAACAGTGAGAGGGGCAGGCAGTCCGGTGGTGGCCCCTCTGCGTCCTGGGAACTGTAGGCGCTGATAATCCCCCGCACTAGCTCTCCAATACTAACGATGCGTCTCTCGTGGAGCGGGAGGCGCAAGAAGCTTTTAAGGCCCCCGGTAACAGGAGGAGGGGCAGGCAGTCCGGTGGTGGCCCCGCTGCGTCCTGGGAACTGTAGGCGCTGATAAGTCCCCGCGCTAGCTCTCCAACACTAACGATGCGTCTCCCGCGGAGCGGGAGGCGCGAGAAGCTTTTAAGGCCCCCCGTAACAGGGGGAGGGGCAGGAAGTCCGGTGGTGGCCCCCTCTGCGTCCTGGGAACTGTAGGCGCTGATAAGTCCCCTCGCTAGCTCTCCAACACTAACGATGCGTCTTCCGTGGCCAGTAATGGTCCTCAAACACCCTCCCATAGAAAATGATTGAGGTAAGGATCAAAATAAACTTGGTAGGAAATAATGTTGAATTAAATCAATGTATTCATAATAGTTAACAATAAAAATAAATGCAAATTAATGTTAAAAAATATTTTAAAAGTACATATTTTTTATGTATTCATAAAACAAGATAATTTCCTATTTTTAATTTAAAAACCAAAGTAACAATATTTTTATTGAAACATCACTAAATTATTTTATAAAATAATCATTATTTTATACAACATTTAAAATATTTATTGATGCATAGTAAAAAAGCTTCTTTCGGTGGGAGTGTAGTTTTAATTTAAATCTTTAGAAAAATAATTTTAGTGGCATTTAATATATTTACATAAATTGAAGATTTATTTCAAAATTAAATTAATAGTGACGTAACATTTTTTTCTTTATTTTGTTCTACATTCAAATATATAAAATCTCCATAATCATTAAAATGAGTTTACAATATTATTGACTATAAACATATATGCAATATGTATTTTCGAGTGAAATAAATGCTTACAATTAACCCTGTTCTTTATTATAGGGTGACTTCGCAGTGGGCTGGAGATCTCAAACAGAATCAGGCAAAAGAAATGTAAGTTATACTGCGAAAAAGAACCATTAGTAAGTCCAGCACCACAGATTGCCAACCAATGTTACAGCAATATCCTCCCACGGAAAATAATGAAGTTAGGGACTTAAAATTAAAGCCCTGAGGAATAATTGGTAAAATAAATTACATTATTCAAAATAGTTACAAATAAATATACTTTAATGTTAAAGGAAAAATATTTAAAAATAACTAAACGTTTTAAGAATCTTTTTAATTGAAACATGAATGTGGCAGTAATTTATAGTAAAATACATTTAACTACTTTCAATTAATTCCATACTTCACATTTAAAAATTATTAATGCTTGTAAACATATTCTTTTTAATTCAGGTGTCATTTATTTTTATTTTAAACTTTAGAAATATTTGTATTTGCCTTTATATGTTTACAATAATTAGAGATTTAATTCAAAATTAAGTTAATAGTGCTGTAGCATTTTTATTTATTTTGGTCTTCATTTAAAATAAATGTCTTTCGAACAGTCCAACTTTCAATCGGAAACGAGGCGACACACCAATTTAATCCACGGGTGATTTATTTTTATTGTCCAGACCCCACAGTCCCGGCTCCACAGTAGCAAACAGCAGCAAAAAAAGGAAAGGTAAACCACTACGTAGTACTCACCCCAAGTGCCAGCAGATCCCGGATTGCATCACCATGCCATCACCACGGTCTCACCAGCCAGCCCAGGTGCGCACCAAAAGCCAGAGTGTCTGGGCAAAAGTCACCATCACACCAGCAGGCAGGCCAGGGGGCACCACCATCACAGCCCGAGCCACCAAGCAGGCACCACAGCATGTATCCCAACCGGCCAAGCCATCAGGAAGAAATGCTAGAGCGCCGAGGCAGAAGTCACCTTGCCACCGGCACCCGGGCAGGCGAGGGGCACCACCAGCACAGACCCGAGCAGCCACGAAGGCTCCACAATGATTCCCAGTCATCACGATGATGCGCCCTGCTACCTGAGAGTGGCCAGGAGAACTGGTGCAAAACCGCAAAGGGCCGGCCGGTAACAACCATGCCTCCTGGCAAGCCCAGCAGGCCAGGAAGCACACAAGCAAATCTCACATCCAGACAGCTCAGCAGCCAAACTGGGACTACGAAGATCGCCGCTCCATCCTCCAGGAGCAGCACCCAGAGCCTTGTCCCATTCTGGTCAGCAAGCAGAAAAAAGGACAGGTGGAATGATGGGTAAGTGCTGGGTATGTACTCCCAGTGGGAGGGGGTAGGATTAGGGTTTTAGCATTCCTGTGTTCTTTTTTACTGTCAGGGAGATATTTATATCCACAAGTAATGAATGGGACAAGGACTAGGGGGACTTGGGGGTAATATGTTTGGTGGTTTCCTTGAAAATTAAATGGGAGAACCCAATCTTGCTTACCCCAAAGAGGAACCAGAGACAGGTATAGTAAGTTGGCCAACCAACCTCTTAAAATATTTTTGTCCTCATATATATTATGATGACAGAAAAGTGTTCAAGTACGGCTTTGAGAAATATCTGAACATGACTTCAATATCTGCATGCAATTTCTGATATGATTATGTTTCAAGGTGTCATTAGTTAAAAAAATATATATTATCACTGAAAATACTTTTCAGAAATTCGGATTATTCTAAATGAAAACATCTCATATGGGCTGTACTCCATAATTACAGTGCTTTCATGGGATTTCAGGATCCAAAAATGCAGGAATGGATTTGGGTAACCTCACCAGACTCTTTCAACAATGTGGGTTGTGACACATGATTTTGAATATTTCTCAGTTTCACAGATGTAGTGCCACATGCCAGAGCACCCAGGAAATAAATATCTGCATGTATCACTTTCTGGATTCCTTTTCTTGCCATGAAGAACTTGAGAAATCATATGTGCAGTACCATGTGAGGTGCACATTGTAAGTTTATGTCACAATTTATCATCTACCAAACAACATCATGGGAAAACCATTATTAACGGTCTGCGGATTGGTATGGGGGAGAGAGGCCATGGTCACTGTCACCTTGGCAAAAGAGCTTTTGCCCTTTTTAGAGATTCCCACCTCGCTGTCAGGCCTATCTTTGTGGTAAATGGAGGCCCCACTGCCACTGCTCTCTTTCCAGCACTGAAGGTCTGCTGATCTGACATCATGTTTAAAGCACCCCCTCAGCAACTTCTTTTGTAAAGTGAAAAAAAACTCTAAAAAAAAGAGTTGCTTTTACCAATTAAAAAAAAAAGCATAGATTGTTCTTCTTGTGCGTGGAGGCCATTCTGCATTTTTCCATTCTGTGCTTGGCCTGAATCACCCTCAATAATGGAAGCCAACTGCCACTATGGCCGGGAGGTCTAGTCACAGGCAGACAGCTGGGCCAGGGAGTTACCATAGTCAAAGCAGTTGAGGCTCAACTCAACGCTAATCCAGCAGTTCCCCCATCATTAAATGGAGCTGGTGAACTGTGGGTTAAGCCGGGCTGGAGGACCACCACTTTTTCATCATTTCTTCTGCTTCAATAAATGCTAGATGATGCCCATAAACTGCAAAATATTTTATGGTAAAAAATAGAGTCCTCTTAACTGGATCTTTTATGAACTCCATCCAACAAATACATTAATGTAATCAAATGCTACGTTTAAGCAAATGCCCTAAAATACTCTAGCACAAGATTTGAAAAAGAAAATTAACCCACTGATAAAATGTATGTAAATATGTTTGACTGGATCTAGGAATTAAATAAAGTTCCAAATTCATGTCCAGACCGATTCATTTCGGGCAACTTATATCTTGGAAGCCATGTTTTAACAGTCTTCTTACCACTATTGAGCATGTCAGTGTCCTATATATATGAAAAGACATTGATGGTAATATGACAACTGGCCGCAATGCACAGTTTAGTACACACTGAGGGCCCCATTTACAAACTTGTGATGCATGGCGGAGCAGCAGACATTCCTACTGCGCTGCCGTGCGTAATAAAAAGGTCAGGAATGCCCTGAATCTTCAAGATATGATACATTCTTGTCCTTCTCTCCTGCGCCAGGGCACAGACAGCAGCCGTGCGCCAACGCAGACACCCTTGCGTCATGTTGCAAGGGTGCCTGGATGATGGGGATGATCGTTTTTCTGCAGGAAGGGACCCCTTCCTGCACAAAAACAATCATTGTTGACATTTTTCTCTTTCTATGCATGCTGCAATTTTATATTAAAAACATTCATTTTACATTGATTTTTCTGTAATAGAAATGCTTGGCTTTGTGATATTCTGATATTATTGTTGATGATAAGCAATATAAAAAATAGTTGCATGTTTGTAACCAATAATTATATAAATTACATTATTTTTGTAAAATAATGACGTCAAACACGTTTCCATTTAAATTTTTTCTATTTTAAAACAATGATATAATTAACACATATTGCCATTATTTTTATTAGAACATTTTTAAATTATATTTATATACATTTGTATGATGTACATTTTTAACTTTTATTGCCCATTATTTGACCAATTTGTTACCTTTTTTATATTCATATTTTCTATATTATTTTTAGACATGTTTTATTAGTAGATACTAAACAATTGTAGATATGTTATACTAATATTAAATTCATACTTTACATTTTTTTCATTTTTATAATATTGTTGGATATGTTGAACATGTTTAATATTTTTTTACTTACATTAAAAACATGTCGTCAAAATGTTTACAACATTCATTACTCTGAGGAGATAGTCTTTTTTGAAATTGGAATTTAGCTGTCATTTTCTTTTACCGTAATCTTCTTTATTGCAATTTATCTGTGTTATTTTTAGTCTATTTTCCTGGAACCAGGTCGTGGTAAGGTGCTGCTGTTCACCGGAACAGGTAAGTCCCTTTTTAAGGATGTTTTAAGGGTTTTTAGGGTAGGGTGACCTTAGGAGAGAGGACTAGAAGTTAGTTGTAGTGTTGTTTGTGGATTTTCTGTATATTTAGATGTATTACTGTTGTTCACTAGTTTGTAGTTTTATGTTTTTGTACACTGTGCTATGTTAAATTTGGGTGATGTAAATTATAGTTTTATAATGAACTGCAATAGATATGTTTTTTTTCAGAATGTTATGTCCTTCATGGGTGAGCATTTTAATTTACTTTACAGTTTTTTGGCCACGACTGAGTCTTATGAGCATTTGGAGTTTATTTTTTTTGTGGGGGGGGGGGTTGTAAGGAGATCAGTTTTGGTTTATAATAACAAAATGGCTTTTAATTTGATTTACTTTTCTGTAAGGTTCCCTAGAGCTTTTGGTTTATGGATCCTAGGCTTTGGATTGCTTCAAGGGATTTCTGTTGGATTCATTATATTATTAAATTTTTGGGGGGGGACTTTTGCATATTATTTACCTCATTTTGGTGGATTTTTATTTTTATTAAGTGGATATAAAAAAAGATCTGCGACTCAGCTACAGAACAGTAGGGGGTCGATTCCGATCCGGTAAAATAATCCGGCGTACAAATCGTATTCGTAGCCGATTCCGTACGAATGGGAAACTACCGTCCGACCAGCGAATTCCGATCCGTTACCGTTGATTTCCGTACGATTTGCTACGATCCGTACGAATGACATTCGTTTACCCGTACGAATAAGCCTCGGGCAGACCACCGTACGATTCGTAATCAGTCCGTACAAACTCACTATTCCGATTCGGAACGAAATGCCTGAGCGAGATTTGTACGGGCCAAAGTATTCACGCTTCAACATTGATTCGTACGGGACATTCGCCTCACTGCAAGCTCCACCAATACATACTACACACACACCCGTCGGCCAAGCCTACGCGAACACCCCCACCCGCCAACGGCCCGTACCGCTCACTCGCACGCACAAGTACGACACGCACACCCCTCGGCCAAGCCTACGCGAACACCCCCACCCGCCAACGGTCCGTACTACTCACTCGCACGCACAAGTATGACACGCACACCCCTCGGCCAAGCCTACGCGAACAACCCCACCCGCCAACGGCCCGTACCGCTCACTCGCACGCACAAGTACGACACGCACACCCCTCGGCCAAGCCTACGCGAACACCCCCACCCGCCAACGGCCCGTACTGCTCACTCGCACGCACAAGTACGACACGCACACCCCTCGGCCAAGCCTACGAGAACACCCGCACCCGCCAACGGCCCATACGACTCACTCGCACGCACAAGTACGACACGCACACCCCTCGGCCAAGCCTACGCGAACACCCCCACCCGCCAACGGCCCGTACCGCTCACTCTCACGCACAAGTACGACACGCACACCCCTCGGCCAAGCCTACGCGAACACCCCCACCCGCCAACGGCCCGTACTTCTCACTCGCACGCACAAGTACGACACGCACACCCCTCGGCCAAGCCTACGCGAACACCCCCACCCGCCAACGGCCCGTACCGCTCACTCGCACGCACAAGTACGACACGCACACCCCTCGGCCAAGCCTATGCGAACACCCCCACCCACCAACGGCACGTACCGCTCACTCGCACGCACAAGTACGACACGCACACCCCTCGGCCAAGCCTACGCGAACACCCCCACCCGCCAACGGTCCGTACTACTCACTCGCACGCACAAGTACGACACGCACACCCCTCGGCCAAGCCTACGCGAACACCCCCACCCGCCAACGGTCCGTACTACTCACTCGCACGCACAAGTACGACACGCACACCCCCCCAACAAGCCTACGCGAACACCCCCACCCGCCAACGGCCCGTACCGCTCACTCGCACGCACAAGTACGACACGCACACCCCTCGGCCAAGCCTACGCGAACACCCCCACCCGCCAACGGCCCGTACTACTCACTCGCACGCACAAGTACGACACGCACACCCCTCGGCCAAGCCTACGCGAACACCCCCACCCGCCAACGGCCCGTACCGCTCACTCGCACGCACAAGTACGACACGCACACCCCTCGGCCAAGCCTACGCGAACACCCCCACCCGCCAACGGTCCGTACTACTCACTCGCACGCACAAGTACGGCACGCACACCCCTCGGCCAAGCCTACGCGAACACCCCCACCCGCCAACGGCCCGTACCGCTCACTCGCACGCACAAGTACGACACACACACCCCTCGGCCAAGCCTACGCGAACACCCCCACCCGCCAACGGTCCGTACTACTCACTCGCACGCACAAGTACGACACGCACACCCCCCCCAACAAGCCTACGCGAACACCCCCACCCGCCAACGGCCCGTACTAATCAAACGCACGCACAAGTACGACACGCACACCCCTCGGCCAAGCCTACGCGAACACCCCCACCCGCCAACGGCCCGTACCGCTCACTTGCACGCACAAGTACGACACGCACACCCCTCGGCCAAGCCTACGCGAACACCCCCACCCGCCAACGGTCCGTACTACTCACTCGCACGCACAAGTACGACACGCACACCCCTCGGCCAAGCCTACGCGAACACCCCCACCCGCCAACGGCCCGTACCGCTCACTCGCACGCACAAGTATGACACGCACACCCCTCGGCCAAGCCTACGCGAACACCCCCACCCGCCAACGGTCCGTACTACTCACTCGCACGCACAAGTACGACACGCACACCCCCCCAACAAGCCTACGCGAACACCCCCACCCGCCAACGGCCCGTACTAATCAAACGCACGCACAAGTACCGCAAGCACACATAACGCCAACACCAAAACGACCACAAGGACCTTGCTAACGAGTCGCACTACCACACTGAACATGTCTCCTGTGTACACACCTTTGACAATCAATGTCCTGGTCACAGCCAAGCAGCCAAACAGAGGACAACACCAACACCCACCCCAAATAACACCCACCCCAACAATTCAAATTAAGCCACACCCACCATTTGACCAATAAAAGGGACCAGACATACAACCCATCATCCTTTGCAACATACCCATTCTTGCGAGGAAACAGAGAGCACACCAACAATTGCAGCCACATACCTTCACACATACACCCTATCACATCTACACCAACACCACCTCCTTCACAATCACAAACACACACCCTCATCCATACACACCATCACACCCTCAATCACATACACCTCACACCATGACCACACCCAAGAATCCAAAATTCACTAACCCGGAGATGGAGATACTTACTGATGAAGTCATCAGAGTCGAGCCGCAGCTGTTTGGCGCATTGGTCAGACAGACCAGCCTGGCAGAAAGAACACGCCTGTGGGAGAGGATTGTAGACCGGGTCAATGCTGTTGCACCCATCAGACGCACCAGGGATGATTGCCAGTCCAGGTGGTACGATCTGCGGAGGATGGTGAAGAAAAAGATGGCACAGGATTACGCCAATGCACACCACACTGGAGGCGGTGGTCCCCGCAGACCTCCTGTATACCAGCCCTGGGAGGAGAAGGTCATGGTCCTACTGCCAGCGGTGGGAGTACATGGAATAGAAGGAGCCATTGAGTCTGGTGAGTGTACAAAAAACACAAGTTACATGGGTAGACTAACAACAGTGCCCAGCAGCATGGGGTGGGTGGCCATGACTCCAAGCAGTACACAACCAAATGGTGGTAGTTGCAAGGGGGAGGCACATAGGGTGCAATGTGTAGGGTAAGAGGCTGCTCTCATGCCATATGTCCCAGGGACACACACAAGCATAATGACCAATGCACAGGGATAGGTAAAGATCACACAAGAGACTAGACCACAGCTTCTAAATATTTACTAATTGCTGACACACCTTACAGAGATGCATCATTTTGTGACAAAGTAACGCAGTGTAGCAAGAGAGCAAGCACAATCTACCTGTCTCCAACCCTGTCTCGCCCTCTGTCTCTGTCTCCCTCTGTCGCCCTCTCCCTCTGTCGCCCTCTCCCTCTGTCGCCCTCTCCCTCTGTCTCCCT
Organism: Lissotriton helveticus; assembly: GCF_964261635.1. Classification (NCBI taxonomy): domain Eukaryota; kingdom Metazoa; phylum Chordata; class Amphibia; order Caudata; family Salamandridae; genus Lissotriton; species Lissotriton helveticus. Next base: position 916,199,981 of record NC_136059.1, on the reverse strand, counting down.
CTCCCTCTGTCTCCCTCTGTGTCTGTCGCCCTCTCCCTCTGTCGCCCTCTCCCTCTGTCTCCCTCTGTCTCCCTCTCCCTCTGTCTCCCTCTGTGTCTGTCGCCCTCTCCCTCTCCCTCTGTCGCCCTCTCCCTCTGTCTCCCTCTCCCTCTTTCTCCCTCTGTCTCCCTCTCCCTCTGTCGCCCTCTCCCTCTGTTGCCCTCTCCCTCTGTCTCCCTCTGTCTCCCTCTCCCGCTGTCTCCCTCTGTGTCTGTCGCCCTCTCCCTCTCCCTCTGTCGTCGCCCTCTCCCTCTGTCTCCCTCTCCCTCTGTCGCCCTCTCCCTCTGTCTCCCTCTCCCTCTGTCGCCCTCTGTCTCCCTCTCCCTCTGTCGCCCTCTGTCTCCCTCTCCCTCTGTCTCCCTCTCCCTCTGTCGCCCTCTCCCTCTGTCGCCCTCTCCCTCTGTCGCCCTCTCCCTCTGTCGCCCTCTCCCTCTGTCGCCCTCTCCCTCTGTCTCCCTCTCCCTCTGTCTCCCTCTGTCTCCCTCTCCCTCTGTCTCCATCAGTCAGTGTTTGTCCCTCGGTCACCTCAACGCACATCCCTGGGGCACACACACAGTTGCACACAAGCACTGCACAGGCCTCACAAACTCCATAGAGCTGAATGTTAAGGGATGTCTCACAAGTACCAGCAAACATCTGCTATGTGCCTGTAAGACACCCACCATTTGCTGTCAACACTGTACTGTGTCAGGACACACATCTCAGAAAGCTCTATAGTACACAATGGGCACAGGTGTAGGCAGCACAAGTCCCTCCTGTGCTCATTGCTAACACAAACATCAGGACAAGGTCACACATCCTGTGCACCAACACACATCCAACATAATGGCAGCATGCCACATGAGGGGACAGCCAAATCATGAACAATGGACGCTTGCAATTCTCAAACAAAGTAATAGCATGGCCTGTTGTACACACCCCTTACAGAAACTCATCCCCGGGGGACAGGCGTTGTATTGCAACACTGTCCCAATTGCCATGTACCACAACAAAACACGTACTCATATGAATATGCATACAACTCTTACATGCACATAACAGAAGCTCCAGTCCATTGTGCCCCTCTAAAAAAGCTTGTGCCCCATCTCATTACCTTTGTGGATGTACATAAGTACCAACATGGACATGGGTATTGACAAGGTGATGCGTCTCAGAGAAGTGCCAAGTTCTAAAGCCATGATCTACAAGTGGGTGTACAGGTCCAGCGGTGTTGGCATTGTTTGGCGAGCATGGAACAGCAAAAGACATCCAAAGTAGGAGCTGACATGCTAAATAATGATGCTTTGTCTCTTACATCAACATGCTGCATCTAAACTCTGTGCATGCTTGACGCACACATAAGAATTTTCACCGTATCCAGGATGTTGCGTGAAACTTACAAATGCTTTACACGTGTGGTGCCGGCAACACAAGACACAGCAATGGCTGTGTCAGTCATTGTCAAGAGATTGGAAGAATGTATATACCCCATCGTACTATTGTTTTTTCTACCACTAAATACACAACTGTACAATGTCAACAATGTATAGCTTGTGGAACAGTGATGCTGATAATGGATAACCAAACCACATGTCACTTGATATTGCCTTAACAGTGTCTCTCTCTCCCACACACAGGGCAAAGTGCGGATCTCCCCCCCAGCCAGGGGGGCCAAGGATCCCAGTCCCAGGCTCAGCAGGACCCAGACCCCACCGCCAGCGCCGTCCCTCAACGCACTGTGGAAGACCCCAACCAACCTGGCTCCTCTGGATCCCAAACCCCTGCAGCAACTGTACCAGCTACATCTCTGCCAACCACCGGACCTATTCCCACCACATCCCAGCAGACAGGTCAGAGCCCTGGCCATGATTCACAAGAGAGCCAGTCTGAAAATGAGGGACACCCTTTGTCGGGCACCCCTGAGGTTGGTGACAACCTCCACCCTCCCAGCACTCGGGGGGCCCGTCGATCGGATGTGCCCACAAGCGCAGGCCGTGCTCATGTGGGTCAGGGTGGTGGGAGTGGCGCAAGGCAGAGGCGAGAATCTGGGCAGTCAGCTGCAGGGACCGGTATGGCTGAACTCGGTAACATCCTTGAGGCATACCGGCGGGACACCAGTGAGGTAAGCCAGCTTGCGGAGACCCTCAACCAGCTCAAAGAACAGCAGGCAGAGCAAATAGCCAGGCAAGACCTGCATTATGGATGGGTGGAGGCACACCAGGCTCAGCTCTTGATGGTGCATAGGGACATTGTCCATGTGCTACGTCAGATGGCTGCCAACATGCAGCCCCCTCCCTGTGTCACAAGGCCAGCAACATCACGGCAAAGTGCAACACCAGCCACAGGGAGGGAGGAGAGGGAGGAGGAGGAACCCTCTGACGTAGCGTCCCATGCACCGTCCATGCCTGCACATGAGGGTCCCCCAAGGAAGGTGGGTCGTCCACGCCGAAGACGTTGAGGGCCTGTGGCCCATGGACTTCTCCCAGGACACTGGACCTGGCATATAGCCCCTGGGTGCAACAGCATCCCCTATGAGACTCTCCCACATGGACTTGCTGGTCCCAGTCTGCCCAATGATGTCAGGCACTGTGGGCTGGACTCTGTTGACTGAAACAGTAAGGCATCTCATCTCCAGCAGTGAATTTTGGATTCCCCCCTTTCTGTACAGCACCTATTCACGTTTCATGCACTAGAGCACCCAATAAATAATGTAAACATCATACGCATTTGGTGAGTAATCTTTGAAACAGCATACATGTATATGTGTCAGCAAATGTCATAAATGCAAGGTATACGACAAACAGCAGTCATCCACACACTTGGATCAGAATCTGAGTGAGGACACACATTGGTCAGAAATTTCCACAAACTACATACATGGATGGTAAGACACACCTGTGTGGGACAGTCAATGCTGGAGGGGGGATTGAATACCAATACTGCTAGCACAGGCAGGCCCAGGAGAGTCACTTTGAGGAGTACATGTCAGTGTCACAAAAGTAGTAGTCCATGTAGGGAGTACCTACAACTGTGTCCTCAGGTATGTGAGCTACCATCAGCATGATGCATTACTGTGTATGTGATTAATGCCGCACAGGATTACGGTGGCAGAACAGACTGTGGGCAATGGGCTGGAGCACTCTAGACAAGCACACCTGATTAGGAGACCTACCCCTATGGAGCTACAAGTACTAGACTACTGTAATGGGAGCAACGCATACAGAAAAACGACACACATCAGACAAATACCAACCCCGGAACGGCCAAATCACACCACACCCAAGAGACAGGGTCATGGTGTGTGTCCCATGTGCCAACTTGACTGACTGTGACAGCAATGTTGAAGTGGTGTGAGCATGTTGTGTTCTGGCACGTGACTGTAAGCTAACAGTTTTCTGATCTAGTGGTGTTGACAAGCTAACACTGTACAATATTGTGCCTATGTAAGGTGTGTGTGTGTTGGACACGCCACATGACCTGGTGGTACGTAGACCCAATGTCATGTGAATCTGCATAGTCGTGCCAGTATGTGTTGCACACACACGCATAGCAGCAGCTATGGCTGAGTACAAAGCATTTTTATAGCACGAGGGTGAATGTCTGGTGTTGTCTGTGTGTAGGGTGGCCGGAGCATGCTCTATTAATGGATGGAAGGAGGGTCATCCTGTAGGTGTCTGTGTTCCTGGATAGTGTGTGCTGCATGTTGGCTGTGTATGCAGCTGCAGCAATGAGTGAATACATGACGGCAGGAGGAGTGTGACTAATTGCTAAACAAACACATAACACAAGGGCACCCGCAATGCACAAAGTGACATGTGGATGTGAAGGCAGGAGTGTCTGCCTCACTCAGGATCACTGACAACTAAATGGCACAGTAATCACCACACATCACAGTCAGTGGATCAGGGCCCTTACGGTCAAGTGGGGCACAAGACACACAGCGTCTGCAGGTGTATACAAGAGCTGGTATGTTCAAAGGAAAACTGCACCAACAAAGACATGTACCTCACACACAACATAGTATTCTAGCCTTCACCCACCCCATGCGTGTGGTCAATATACAGTTACACACCTAACAAGCATGAGGTAACTACGTTCAAAATAGTATATGTGCACATTAGACGGACATGTGTGTTGAGCCACAAGCAGGCACTATATTCTGTAGGAGTCAGACGTCATGCACAACATGATAATCTACATTGTGAGCCCATGGAGCTTTCACAATCATACATGTGCATTGTCAATAAGTCCAATTTACACTAATCATGATGTCACCTGCAATGCCGCTTTACGAATACCTACAAGGCTGTCAACGACTGGCCGTACCTTTCTTCATCAGACTGGTGTGATGCTCTAAGGGTTCCACCTCCAAATAGCCCATTGGTCTAAGTACAAACAACAGACACAAAAGGGTGATCAGGCGAGGGAAGGAGAGGATGGGAACTGCTGGGAGGGAGACCTGAAACAGAGGCAATTAAGCATTAGGACAACATTCTCATGTCACAGACACTTCAAAAACCTCATTAGCTACACTGTACCAGTCACACCTGTGAAGTGTACTGTCTGGTGACAAATAATGATGATTAATCATGCCATCACATCAGATACGATGCTGTGACACAGACACATAAAAACTGGGACAGTCTGTCATCCATTAGAGTCATGTGTAACGCTCACAAGTGAGCACCCATGCAAAAAGATCTATGTAGTATAAACACATTCCCAGGCACAGATGAGGTGGACCTCAGTAACAAATGGAAACATATGGAAATCCAACTACCGCTAACTCTAAAGTCTGTATGTGATGTTGGTTAGCCATAAGGGCCCTGTAGGCTAACTTGAGCAAATCCACTACAGCTGTTAGTATCACATATGATGAGGAAGCTAATGATCGACATGCAATGAAGGCACTCTGTAGCCAGTCTTTTGGTGTGTCAAGTATGCATCACAATGCTAAACATGATATGCATGTACAATAAATATTAAGTGCAAGTGATGTCCATCCAAGCTACATAATCAGACCCTACCATAGCACAGTAATGGTGCCGGCGACCAGAGATTCATGTGAATGACCGCACTCCACTGGTGCTACACAGAAATTCACATATGCATCTTTCACACTTTTTACTTTGTCATGCTAAACATACATGGCATCATGTGCATCTAAACATCACGGCTACTCACTGTGAAGGCTGGCGTAGCAGTATTCTCAACCTGCACTGAGGTAACGACATGACAGTGACATGATATACTGCTGCAAGGGGCAATGCATCCATGTTAACTGATTCACAGGACAGTTGTCTTAAGATGTGGAACATACACTGGGCAACACCAACACCACATGGTTTCATGGTAATCACACTGGACTGGCCCACAAGCTGGAGGTGAGGATCCAGTCACATTCTAATGCACACAGTGAGGCTGCAATCCCCCACAGAGTCCGTGGTTGTGACCTCTGACACAATGTCATGCCATGGTATGTGCAATGTTGCTGTGGCAATGTCTACACACATTGATGCATTCACCAGAGTATCAAAGTACAACAGATGACAGAAGGGGTGACTATCCTGTCATGGGAGTGGCCATACATGTCATGAGGTACATAATGGAGTAGCATGTATGCAAGATGACACCACATGCACATGAACATGTACCACACATTTCTACACATACCAACGCTAAACAGCCTCATATGAGTCCTTACCCAAATTGACTTCTCCACATGTTCAAGCATGCTCCGTTGATGTGGCTGACGTTGCAATCATAATGAGCAGTAGCAGGATGACCACGATGTACCCCAACGGACAACAGGCAGGGCGAGCTGTGGATGAGAGTGGCACACAAGGGGTCAAGTTCGGTATAATGTCATTTTGTCAATGTCTGTTGAATAGCCAGATGTAGTATGACACCTGTACATTCCAAGTGCACACATAGCACGTATGTGTGTAGCATTACAACTGAACATGTGACACAGCACAACACACATCCAAGTGATCTTGCTTACAGTCTGTTGCATACACAGCATGCTACCCATGCTACTCTATAGTCCATCTTTCACTTAAAAGATGAAAGGACTCACCATCATGAAAAGAAGTTGCGGATGAGGTGACCGCGGATATCATCTTCACCCTCCTCGTCACTGGCATCCTGGCCAAGGCCTTCATCCTCAACGGGCGGATGTTCCAGCTCATCAGGATCCAGGTAGAGTGGCACAGCCTTCTCCACTGCCATGTTGTGTAGCATGCAGCACACGGTGTAGATGTCACACACCTTGCGTGGGCTGTATTGGAGGGCTCCGCCTGTCTTGTCCAGGCACCTGAAGCGGCTCTTCAGGAGTCCAAAGGTCCGTTCGATCACCTGCCTGGTCTTCACATGAGCATTGTTGTAACGCTGGTCTGCAGCTGTCCTGGGGTTGCGTAGCGGAGTCATTAGCCACGGCATGTTTGGATATCCAGCGTCTCCTGCAATTTGACATCATGTACAAGAGTGAATCATATGATGCAGATCATGAAGTTGTGACATACTGACATACAGAGCTCACAGTGTATACTCACCAACTAGACATGCCCGGTGGTTGTGCAGCTGCAGCATCATCTGTGGTACCCTGCTACGCCTCATGATGAAAGCATCGTGGCACGATCCTGGATAACGTGCACAAACATGTGAGATAATCATGTTGGCAAGACACACCACCAGGGCATTTATCGAGTGGTAGTGTTTCCTGTTGCGATACGCTTGCTCCTGAGCCTGTGGTGGGACAAGAGTAACATGTGTACCATCAATTGCACCAATTACATGTGGCATACGGCCCAGGCCATAGAATTCCCCCTTGACATCTGTCAACTCTTCTGGAGTAGGGAATGTAATGAATTCATCAAGGTGGAGCAACATTGCTCCCAAAACATCACCCAATACCCGGCTAAACATGGTCTGAGACATCCCTCCCACATCAGCTATGGTAAATTGGAAGGTACCTGTGGCAAAGAAATGGAGGGCTGCCATCACCTTTACCTTGGGTGTCAGTTCACTCGGATACCTGTGGCGTGGTTGTAGGTGAGCCTCAAGCCTGCCCGTCAGGTCCTTCATCAACTGTCGGCCGAAGCGATATCGACGGATGCAGTTGCGCTCCCTCATGGCTTCCAAGTCAGGCAACGGCCTTTCCAGAGGGGGTGCCCTGCAAGACACAATTTTAAGGAAATGTCTACAACTGTCTGACTAAGACTATAACAATGTACATGGCACAAGCAACACTGCTTCAAATAATGTAGACAATTTGGAGTGTGGCGTGGGATACACACAGATGCCAGCTCCCATACACTCCTCCGTGGCGAAGGAAAATACCTGTAGTGTGTGGAATGGATGTGACATGCATACAAACGATCAGATGTAAAGGTCTTAGTGACCATGACAATGTATCATGTCAGTGAGACACGTCATGTCAATGTCAGTAGGAGGTTGTCTGCACACCCAGAGGGCAGACTGCAATACACACACACACCACATGTGCAATCATTTGCACTGTTCAGCCTTAGTCATGTCGCGGTGTGTACTTTCAGTGACAATGACATGACCATCATCATACAGCATGATAATTACATTTGTCACTGATGGTCTGTGATGCCATCACACATGTGAACGGGTCATTAACACACGTGGGATGGTTTGTGTACATTAGTCACCCTGCCATCACAGCAAGGACACAACATAGATGCTCCTACAGCAGATGCACAGTACTTTCAAGGACTAGTTACTTACCTTTTGTAAACCAATATCTGTAAGGAACAGTAGGCAGTAGCAAAGTGTCACATTTCAATACATACATAGCTTAGGACTAATTAGCCTCCCTGGGTGGCATCGATCTGACCAGTGAGTGGTGGCTATCCAGGCCATACCGGAACAAAACCAGTGTTGTAGATTGGCATCTGACAAGGGCGTGGCCACGTTTTGGCCGTACCTACAACGCATACACTGGCAGCTGTTACACAAACATATCCCACAGAGAGTGTGGGTAGCAGGCAAAGATGCATGTCAAGTAGCTAAACATCACTCCCAGAGTCAGGGAGGATGATGACATCTTTGCGTAGTGCCTGTACCTCTTGGATACCCTCTACAGCGTAGCTAACGGGAATGTGTTCTGTGGTTTTGAGGGCTGCATGCAGATGCTTCCTGGGATGGGGTGGTAGGACAGGGAACATGGTCAGTCCGGGTAGGGCAGTGGGGGTCTGACAACGTGCCTATGTACAGACAAACATGCTGCGTGGCTGTACATGCTTGCCAATATACATACAGTACTCTCATCAAGATAGGCCTGCAGAGGCTCAGCGTAGCGTTAGTGTAGTTGAAGGACCTGAGTGACAAGTTGGTCCTCACCGCAGCAACAGGGAGATGAAGGGCCATGGTTCCAACCGCCCACATAAACACTACACTGAATGTTGCCCAATCATCCAAATACATCTTTTGAGTTGAGACATCACCTGTGACTGGCTAGGTGTCCACAACACTCACATCCCCCAGTCCACCTGTCCTGTGGTCTTGGGACTGACACTCACGTGCCAGTGGGTCTTCTTGACCCTCCCAATACTCATTAGCGCCAATTGTAATGAGGTGTGGCCAGCTCATTGATGTTTACATTCCCATGCAGCATTAAGAGCGGTGTTCTGCCACACAGTTACCACGGCGGAGCCGTACAGTGTGTGGTATCGGGGCCAGCACCACCCCAGAATGGCGCCACGGCTGACACCTGGGGGAGATCTGGCAGTGAGGTTGTGAGTTGAACCAGCGGGGACCAGGATGAACATTCCGATCATGTCTGTCACAGCGGTTCTGGGACGTATGCACCGCCTGCGTCCGTCACTCAGCGAGTGATGGCGTCAGGGGCATATCAACAGAGGCGCAACTGCCCCCTGACGGGTACGGTGGGCCAGAAGCTGATGCGGAGTCAGTGGGCGGGGTGAGGGACATCATGGACATGAGGAAGTGCACTTACTCCTCCTGTGTCACATGCAGGGCTGGGAGCGTAGGTCGTGGTGCTGGCTACGATGGCTGCTATTCTGATGGAGCTCTGTGGTCGCCGTCACCCTAATCCCATGCAGCATTGCACTTGCATCGTGGTTATTTGTTAATGCAATTACACATCTCTGACTTTTTTTTTTTACCTGACGAGTTTGCCCTGGGGAATGATGTACTAATAAGGGGCTCACATGTATCCACACCCACACACATGCACTGGTCCTACATCCCAACCATGAGCTATTGTGGTGCTGTGCCAACTGCTGGAGTCTGAGTGGCTTGTGGGACATATCACACCTGGATTCATATGTCAGGTCCCCGCAATTGGAGCGTCTCTTGTTGTTGTGCCTGACGTGAAAACCGTGGAGACACAGACGGTGAGGGTCACTCACCAACATCAGGCGTTTTCATTCCTCACAGGCTTTGTAAGTGACATCCCTATTGGCACGGTCTTGGGTATGACAATAAAAGGTAAATGTTCTGAAGTGTTAGTACAATGATTTAGGGTACAAAATGTGTAAGCTTTAACTTAGACCGGACCTGCGTTGGTGTTGAGAAACAAACAGAGGACCTGACGTGTGGACGCAGAGGTGACATATGACTACTCAGATAACGTCATCAGGGCACACACAACGCCAAGGATACTTGCAGAGCCAGAGGATTTACACACCAACACACAAGTGTACGGTATTACGGAAATTGCCATGTCCAGGATGACATGTGGGGATATTCTGAGGTGAGTAATACTTTACTGACCTGTTCATGGCATATGCTAACAGCATGCACAATGTAGCACATGGCACACACATGACGTGGTCACACAGGGTCATGCTGTGCGGCTATGACACCTCTGTGACAGTGGGCATGTTCCTGTCATCATGTGCCAGTTCCCTGTAGTGAATTGTGGCCCATTCGAGTGTTCATGTGCCTCGCTACATGTTGCAGACGTTAATCGTGTTGAAATTGTTGAATGCATGTGATGCACATGTGCATCATGAATGATGACATGTTGTGCAAGCTATTCACACATCAACTGAGGCACAGGGTCACAATCCCTGTGCTTCTTCAATGTCTGCCAAACCTGGCACATACTGATGTATGTGTGCCATGCTGATGTATGCATCCACATGGTTGACATGAGTGTAGACTACATCCCTGCTGTGTGATTTCCTGGTGTGACTCTCCCAATGGTGACATGAAGGTGGACAGGGACGCAGCCTACACAATCGTTCACTTGACCATGTCTGACACAATGTACCCCAATGGTACGTGTGTGTGTACGCATCGTTTCCCTATCGCCTTTAGGCTCTACGCGAGCTAAGCGTACCCCAATGGGACGTGCGTGTGTATGCATCGTTTCCCTATCGCCTTTAGGCTCTACGCGAGCTAAGCGTACCCCAATGGTACGTGCGTGTGTACGCATCGTTTCCCTATCGCCTTTAGGCTCCACGCGAGCTAAGCGTACCCCAATGGTACGTGCCTGTGTACGCACGTTTCCCTATCGCCTTTAAGCTCTACGTGAGCTAAGCGTACCCCAATGGTACGTGCCTGTGTACGCACGTTTCCCTATCGCCTTTAGGCTCTACGCGAGCTAAGCATACCCCAATGGTACGTGCGTGTGTATGCATCGTTTCCCTATCGCCTTTAGGCTCCACGCGAGCTAAGCGTACCCCAATGGTACGTGCCTGTGTACGCAGGTTTCCCTATCGCCTTTAGGCTCTACGCGAGCTAAGCGTACCCCAATGGTACGTGCGTGTGTACGCATCGTTTCCCTATCGCCTTTAGGCTCCACGCGAGCTAAGCGTACCCCAATGGTACGTGCCTGTGTACGCATGTTTCCCTATCGCCTTTAGGCTCTACGCGAGCTAAGCGTAACCCAATGGTACGTGCGTGTGTATGCATCGTTTCCCTATCGCCTTTAGGCTCTACGCGAGCTAAGCGTACCCCAATGGTACGTGCGTGTGTATGCATCGTTTCCCTATCGCCTTTAGGCTCCACGCGAGCTAAGCGTACCCCAATGGTACGTGCGTGTGTACGCATCGTTTCCCTATCGCCTTTAGGCTCCACGCGAGCTTAGCGTACCCCAATGGTACGTGCCTGTGTACGCACGTTTCCCTATCGCCTTTAGGCTCTACGCGAGCTAAGCGTACCCCAATGGTACGTGCGTGTGTATGCATCGTTTCCCTATCGCCTTTAGGCTCCACGCGAGCTAAGCGTACCCCAATGGTACGTGCGTGTGAACGCATCGTTACACCATTCAATGTGTAGCATTGCCAATGGCAATGTCACCGTACTTGTGTGTGAATTTAAAAAAATGCATAGGCAACAACTAGGGGAACAGTGTACTGTTCAAAATGCATGCAGGTTGTCATGGATACGGAGTGTTTTTCAACTCCTACAGGTGTCCTTGAAGAATCAGTTGGGCAAAAGTATACAATGTTGCGAAAGTTGTTGTTCAGCTCTGGCTCTATTTTCAAACCATGCATATGTGTGTCATGGGCTTAGGTGTGATGTGATTGGATGGAACATAGGATGCAAATTATGGTGGCCTATCACACACTACTCCTTGGACTCACAGACCCTCTGCAGCACAGATATAAGGCAGCATGTGGCTGTGGGGGGGCACTTGCCTGCACAACATTGGTGTGCTAACCACAGCTGCTGTCTCTGAATCCTCTGGACCCTGATTAGCTGAACATGGAGAGGGCACCTGCATTCACTGATGGTGAGAACAAGGCCCTGTTGGATGCCCTCCTGCCAAACTTCAGCAAGCTGTATGGAAGACCAGAGGATCAGGTGAGTGATTTGTGCAATACCTTGGAGTGTGCACCTGTTGTGTGTGTGACATCATTGCCACTGTGTAGTAATAGGGGATAGATGCAATGTTGTTGTGAGTGAGTGCCAGGGTGCACAGTGTTGTTAGAAGAGAGTTATTTGTCGTAGTGTGGTGTGTGACAGCATGTCACGCGCTGCATTGCACCCAGATATAGCATATATTGTTCAGTGAGTGCCATGCTCAAAGAGTGTTTTGCAGCCCTCATGTCATCTGTAGATTGTCAATGTCATGCAAAGCAGTTGTGTTTGCACACAGGCCACATACTCCTGGACAATGATGCAAATGTGTGTGGCATACGATGCCCTGTTGTCATCATGTATTTTGTGCACATATGGGTGTCTTGGGAACATGCACCAGGTATACTGATGTTCTGTTACTTTACATTTGTGACAGGTGTCTGCCTATGAGAAGGGTGAAATCTGGGTGGACATCACCAGGGCTGTCCGGAGAGAGGGGGGACCTCGCAGGAGGCTTCAAAACATAAAGAAGAGGTGGCAGGACATCCGGTGCTGGAGCCGCCGCATCGCCCGAGTCCAGCTGAAGCTGGAAGCTCCACGCCGGCATGGCGGCAGCCGCCACCTCACCCCCAACATGCTCCGGGTCCTGGAAGTGGTATTCCCAGACCTCCATAGGCAGTTGCAGGAGGGACAGCAGCACGAAGGGGGTATGTACATGTCTGTTTGTAGTCATGTGTGTGTGAAATGGTACCTGAAGAGCTCTAAGGCATGGTCACTCTCCCATAGTTTGAGTGGTGTGGTCAGACAGGCAGTTCATGCATTGGAATGTGATTGTCCCTCTGTCAGCAGCTGCTTCTTTACATGCCTTGCCCTACTACACATTAGAGTTTTGCTTTGGCTAATGCTTGTTTTTGACATGTACTCCGATGGTGCAGTGTCTCAGATTGCATCTTCCTTTGCACATCATCATGTTGTAGGGGGGTATGTGACACCTGTTCGTACCTCAAATGTAGCACCACATGTGCACTATGTCTGCCCTTCTTCATATTGTGGCACTGTTCTTGAGTCTCAACAAGTGTTTTATGCAGAAGTCTGCCTCAGTGGCCTTTGTCCATGGTACACTTTCAAATTATCTTGTGTTAGCTACAGGTGCACAATGTACATGTGCTATATTTTGGGCTTCTGCATACTCACACTGGGCAGTGCGTGTGTGCATATTCTCTACATCTGTTGCATGTTCTTTGTACATAGTATTGATGGTCTGCCACACAATGTGACTTTGGATGTACAAAGCGGTGATGGCAGTGTGAGGTGATGGAACACTTGTTTCAGGTCCCAGGATGGCATCACATGGCAGTTCGGCCAGGACTTTTGTAATGTTGGACAGAGTCTAAGCGAATCAAACATGACCAGGTCTTGATTTGGGTGGCTGGGTTGGCTAATGAACTGTTATGCATCATCAGCTATCCTGTTGTCAGGCAGTGGATCATGATTGTGTCTCTCATACAAGTATTTGCCTTGCCTGTACCTTGTCTCCTACCATACATTGAGCGTTGTGTCTCTGACATTTGTCCACAAGTAGACTTGTCATTATGCAGAGTTCAGTGTCATGTGACTCATGATGCATGCCATGTTGAGGAATGAGGCCAAATGATTTGCAGCTGATATGTCTGATGTGTACAGGTGACTGATATGTTTTCATTCTTCTCCTTGCTCACAGCATCATCATCTGAATCTGGAGGGGACACAGGCGCGGACCAGGCGGAGGGACACACCGACAGTGCCACCTGCTTTGAGGTGTCAGAGGCAGGCAGTGGCACAGAGTGTGAGGAGAGTCTGCAGGCCGGACGACATGTGACTGACACATCGTACCATGCCGACGAATCCGAGACAGACTCTCAGGAGGGGGGGGAATATGCAGCAATGGTCACTCATACATCTTTGGCTGCCCTCCCCTCCTCCAGTCCCATCTCCAACCTCCCACTCCTTGGTGTGCCTAGGGTCCGTGCTAGCCCCCGTGTCTCCTTTATTCCCGGCACCGCAGCCCCTGCCCCTGTGTCCCCTGCTGCCCTCAGTGCTGAGACAGTGGACCTACTCCGGCAGATTGCAGTAGGTCAGGCATCCATGCTGTCTGTCCTCCATGGACATACACAACTGATGACACAGGTGGTGTCGTTCATGGAGGGCATGTCATCAGCCATGTCTGATCTGCGTCGGAGTGTGGCTGCCATTGAATCAACACTGACGGCACCTCTCTACACCCAGCAGCATCTGTCCCCCCCCTCCTTCAGAGCCATCCACCTCTGCCTCTCACATACCTACACAGCATACACGCACGCGCCACAGGTCAGACACACCCAGCGCACACACACAGCATAAGAAGCTCAAAACTCCACGCACACAGTCTCAAGGGCAAGTAGGCACACCCACAGGGAGAGGGGAGACACCTCACACACACATCCACACACCCAGTAGGACTGACTCACAGCCCTGTACCTCCACCCCCAATGTGTCCCCGGGTTCAGGTGGTAGTTTTTCCGCCCTGGCTGAGGTGTGCAGCCAGTTTTTTGAATCTACTTTCGGCGATGCCCCCACCAGTGTGGATGAATCCACTACACCTGCACCCACTCCACCTGTCCTTCCCTCTCCTGTCCATGCGGTGCCGGAGGATTCCACAGATGGTGCCCCCGTAGTCAGCACAGCTGATTAAACGCCATGTGCAGGCAGGTTTGGGTGAGATGACACCCATGAAGGCACAAACTATTGCAGAGACTCTATTGGACTGGCCATTGGCCTTTAATGAGCGAGGACTCTCATTTGCTTTTCTTTTTTGATTCCGCTGAATAAAGCTAATTTTTGCTTTTCAGATTTGTAGTTTGTGTGATGATGTCTGTGACTGCTGGGTGCCTGGGAGCTGGTGTCATGTTCACATTTAGGTCTACTAAAATGTGTCTATCTCCTGAGGGTAATGAGGTTGACAATGGTATGTTTATGATGTACGAGCTGGGCAGTGGTGGGCACTCTGATGCTGGGCAGTGGTGGGGACTCTGATGCTGGGCAGTGGTGGAGACTCTGATGCTGGGCAGTGGTGGGCACTCTGATGCTGGGCACTCTGATGCAGGGCAGTGGTGGGCACTCTGATGCTGGGCACTCTGATGCAGGGCAGTGGTGGGCACTCTGATGCTGGGCAGTGGTGGGCACTCTGATGCTGGGCACTCTGATGCTGGCCAGTGGTGGGCACTCTGATGCTGGGCAGTGGTGGGCACTCTGATGCTGGGCAGTGGTGGGCACTCTGATGCTGGGCACTCTGATGCTGGGCAGTGGTGGGCACTCCGATGCTGGGCAGTGGTGGGCACTCTGATGCTGGGCACTCTGATGCAGGGCAGTGGTGGGCACTCTGATGCTGGGCACTCTGATGCTGGCCAGTGGTGGGCACTCTGATGCTGGCCAGTGGTGGGCACTCTGATGCTGGGCAGTGGTGGGCACTCTGATGCTGGGCAGTGGTGGGCACTCTGATGCTGGGCACTCTGATGCTGGGCAGTGGTGGGCACTCCGATGCTGGGCAGTGGTGGGCACTCTGATGCTGGGCACTCTGATGCAGGGCAGTGGTGGGCACTCTGATGCTGGGCACTCTGATGCTGGCCAGTGGTGGGCACTCTGATGCTGGCCACTCTGATGCTGGGCAGTGGTGGGCACTCTGATGCTGGGCACTCTGATGCTGGCCAGTGGTGGGCACTCTGATGCTGGGCAGTGGTGGGCACTCTGATGCTGGGCAGTGGTGGGCACTCTGATGCTGGGCACTCTGATGCTGGGCACTCTGATGCTGGGCAGTGGTGGGCACTCCGATGCTGGGCAGTGGTGGGCACTCTGATGCTGGGCACTCTGATGCTGGCCAGTGGTGGGCACTCTGATGCTGGGCACTCTGATGCAGGGCAGTGGTGGGCACTCTGATGCTGGGCACTCTGATGCAGGGCAGTGGTGGGCACTCTGATGCTGGGCACTCTGATGCTGGCCAGTGGTGGGCACTCTGATGCTGGGCAGTGGTGGGCACTCTGATGCTGGGCACTCTGATGCTGGGCAGTGGTGGGCACTCCGATGCTGGGCAGTGGTGGGCACTCTGATGCTGGGCACTCTGATGCTGGGCAGTGGTGGGCACTCTGATGCTGGGCAGTGGTGGGCACTCTGATGCTGGGCACTCTGATGCTGGGCAGTGGTGGGCACTCCGATGCTGGGCAGTGGTGGGCACTCTGATGCTGGGCACTCTGATGCAGGGCAGTGGTGGGCACTCTGATGCTGGGCACTCTGATGCAGGGCAGTGGTGGGCACTCTGATGCTGGGCACTCTGATGCTGGCCAGTGGTGGGCACTCTGATGCTGGGCAGTGGTGGGCACTCTGATGCTGGGCAGTGGGGGGCACTCTGATGCTGGGCACTCTGATGCTGGGCAGTGGTGGGCACTCCGATGCTGGGCAGTGGTGGGCACTCTGATGCTGGGCACTCTGATGCTGGGCAGTGGTGGGCACTCTGATGCTGGGCAGTGGTGGGCAGTGGGGGGGGGGGTTAGCCATACACACACTCTGATGCTGGGCACAGGTGGGCAGGGGGGGTTCTCAGACACACACTCTGATACTTACACATACAATTACTTAGCAGACGTATGTCCCACACGTCTATTGCACTGGTGTTGTGCGGTGAGCTGGATGACGTACATCGAGCTGGATGACGTACATGCGGCACGTATAACACTGGTGGAGTGCGGTGACGTACCGTACCCCGAAGTGGATGACGTAGGTGCGGTACGTCTCCGTATTACACTAGTGATGTGCGGTGACGTTCCGTACCCCGTGGTCGATGATGTAGGTGCGGGACGTCTCCGTATTACACTGGTGTTGTGCGGTGACGTACCGTACCCTGAGCTGGATGACGTACATGCGGCACGTATAACACTGGTGGAGTGCGGTGACGTACCGTACCCCGAAGTGGATGACGTAGGTGCGGTACGTCTCCGTATTACACTAGTGATGTGCGGTGACGTTCCGTACCCCGTGGTCGATGACGTAGGTGCGGGACGTCTCCGTATTACACTGGTGTTGTGCGGTGACGTACCGTACCCCGAGCTGGATGACGTACATGCGGCACGTATAACACTGGTGGAGTGCGGTGACGTACCGTACCCCGAAGTGGATGACGTAGGTGCGGTACGTCTCCGTATTACACTAGTGATGTGCGGTGACGTTCCGTACCCCGTGGTCGATGACGTAGGTGCGGGACGTCTCCATATTACACTGGTGTTGTGCGGTGACGTACCCTACCCCGAGCTGGATGACGTACATGCGGCACGTATAACACTGGTGGAGTGCGGTGACGTACCGTACCCCGAAGTGGATGACGTAGGTGCGGTACGTCTCCGTATTACACTAGTGATGTGCGGTGACGTTCCGTACCCCGTGGTCGATGACGTAGGTGCGGGACGTCTCCGTATTACACTGGTGTTGTGCGGTGACGTACCCTACCCCGAGCTGGATGACGTACATGCGGCACGTATAACACTGGTGGAGTGCGGTGACGTACCGTACCCCGAAGTGGATGACGTAGGTGCGGTAATTCTCCGTATTACACTAGTGATGTGCGGTGACGTTCTGTACCCCGTGGTCAATGACGTTGGTGCGGCCTCTATCCGTATTACACTAGTGATGTGCGGGAGTGTGTGGTGCAACGTACCCAGACATGACAGTCGTGCAATGGAGATGTGCCCGTGTGGCAACACGTACAGGTATGTTGGAGTTCGTTGTACTCACCTTCTGCGCCGTCGTCGGTTTCTAAATACGAGGTGGTGGGCGTACAGGATAGGGATGACACGGACGATGGCGTTCATGTCTTGCTTGTCGTGTACCGGGTGCCGGGTTTGCCGGAGTGTGGGTTTACGGTAGTTTAGAGCTCTCGTAGCAAAAGAGCCGTACGGTGTGTGTTCGACACGGATCGTACTTCCTGGGTCGGAAGGCGCGGTCTATTTACGTACGGACGCTGCGTGGTGCGTCAGCCGACTGCAATTCGTATGGATTTTCGATTTGTACGGTGTTTTTTACGAGTCGTACGGAGTGACGCATTAATTTGTGATCGTACTTGCTGAATCGTACGGGGACGCCTACGGGTGCGATTCGTATGGGGAAAAACGCTCCGAACTACAATTCGGAGTGCTTTTTACCGGATCGGAATCGACACCCTGGTTTTCTGTTTTTCTTTTCTTTTGGGTGGGAAAAATATATTCTATTGTTTACACCATAATTATGTGATTGTTATGTTGAATTGTTTGGTCAATGTGCTGGACTGAATTTATTTTCAACTACCTTTAAAAAATATATATTTATATATAATTTTATTATATCAGTCTTTATTAACATTTGGATTTTAAATAATTGTTTGACTGATCAAATCAAATATTACATATATATATATTTTTTTAAGGTTTGGTATCTTGGTTTATAGTATATCATAGTTTTTACAGACTTTAGTAGGATACTATTTATTTAATAATATTCTTTTGGCAATGGTTTACAAGTAAACTACTTTTTTGGGAAAACGGGGGTGGTGATGGACAGAGTTTCTGAATGATGCAGAATACTCTTACCAAGTCAAGAGATCATGGTTTTAATCCATCATCGTTTTTTAGCTCAATGCACCATCCCAGCTCAGAACCTGGCTATATGCAAATTAGTCTGTTCCTGTCCCAGTGCATGATGGGAACAGGGCAAACCAAACTACCAAGCCAATTCTTTTACTGGTAAGGAAACAAGCTTCCGGGGACCGGTTTCTGGCATCACAGCCTTCTTCGGCCCGGCTTGCTTGAATCCTGATGGTGCAATGAGCAAGGGACTCACGTCTGAGCATACCCTCCCACACATAGTGTGGATAAACCGATTTTGGAAAAGGGGGGTGGTGATGGACAGAGTTTCTGAATGATGCAGAATACTCTTACCAAGTCAAGAGATCATGGTTTTAATCCATCACCGTTTTTTAGCTCAATGCACCATCCCAGCTCAGAACCTGGCTATATGCAAATTAGTCTGTTCCTGTCCCAGTGCATGATGGGAACAGGGCAAACCAAACTACCAAGCCAATTCTTATACTGGTAAGGAAACAAGCTTCCGGGGACCGGTTTCTGGCATCACAGCCTTCTTCGGCCCGGCTTGCTTGAATCCTGATGGTGCAATGAGCAAGGGACTCACGTCTGAGCATACCCTCCCACACATAGTAAACTACTCCATGGTTATTTATGAAGAATTTGACTTTAAACTGTAGAATGTTGCACATACGTTGGTTTGTTTGCAAATTTCACTAACAGATTACTCAATTTGTAGTTGTAGGTAGATTCTCTCTTTATGTTATCCTTCTATACAATTATAGAGTGTAGGCTGGGTTCTGCCTGGTATAGATTGGAAGGTGTTGTGCCATCCATTCACTGCATTGTTTGTGTTGGCTTTCTGTGCCAAGGTCCTGTCATGGACATTCCACCATGGTATTTGGGATTTGGGTTGGTCTCTGTGTCAGGAGTAATGCAGTCTATCAACTCAAGTGTCTTCGAAATACTCCATTAGAGGACTTAGTTTGTCTACATTTTGTTCATAGAAAGGGTTTTCTATTAGTAGATTGCAGTGGTTGGCTATGTCTGTGACAGGGACCTAGGCTAGTGCTACAGTTTATTTTACTTTCAAGGGCAAATTAGCTGTTTGTAGCATATTCTACACTTAGGGCCTGATTACGATGCTGGTCTGACCGGCTTCCGCGGTCCTGTCGGACGCAGTCTGACCGCTTAGGTCTCATCGGAAGTGGTTGGTCAAGAGGTAGGTCTGACTGCTTGATTACCTTGCATGTATCCTGTACTCCGACTAACTGCTGAAAGACCACAGACACTGAGATGGCAGTTGGAGAAAAACAGCATCCACAGGGCAGTACAGGGATCTCCAACTGCCGTCCCAATTACAATGTGTGTGTCAGATGACCCAACTGCGGTGGTCCGACCACCTGCCTCGAGTCATAGCAAACAATGGATTTTGGGTGCACACTCACCCAAATCAGCTTCTCACCAAAAAGTTTCTGGAGTGGATCCCTTTCTCCAGGTCCCCCCGACACTGCGGCAGCTGAGCCCTGAAGACTATGAACGTGTGGGGGCCAGAATGCAGGTACGTCTATAGGTGGCATATATCCCCATTGACTGGACGGTGCAGATTTCCACACTCCAGCAATGGAGTACCGGGTGCACAAGGTATATTCCTACATATGTCATGCATGTGTGTGTACTATCGTATATTTCCTGTGATTTTGCACACACCTGCAGCAACATATTTGGGGTATGTCCACCGCCGTAGATTACACCACCGCAGTGGCAGCTGTCGCAGTGTAATACGGTCGGGGGAACTTTCCTGGCTGTCGGAATCAGATCGCAGCTGCGGCAGTCAGACAGTCGGTCCAACTGGCACTGTAATCAGGCCCTTATTGAAGATTTCTGGAGGTGTCTTGATATACTTTGATAGTAAATGCTGCTTTGTTTATTTGGGTAGTAGGGTATATATGAAAGGGATATTTGCATTTTGATATTCACCATGTATGGTGTACAACTAAGAGAATAGTTTGGGATACATTTTGAAGGTTCAATCTGTCATCCAGATTTGTCATTGGGTACGTTTTAATGAGTTATCTGCTGTCGAGAATATTAGGATTTGTTTCTCAATATTCTGGCTGTCATGTAAAAGGAAAGGCTCCTCAATATGTGTTATTGTTAAATGTTCAGGTATGTGCAGTAGCGGCCCGTGGTGGGAGTGATGCCGGGCGCTGACATGAGGCAGGGGAGGGGCAGGGTGGGGTGTAGGAAACTGCGGAATACAGCCGCACAGAGGTAAGTACGCAAACAAATAAATAAAATGAATTTCTTTGCGAGGGCTGCATCGCCAAATGCAACGTTTTGTGACGCAAACATAGAGTTAACTCATAGTAAATTGACCGCTTGGTCTCGAATATATGAAGAAAACATGGTATAGTAGGTGCTGCCAAAGAGCATATTTTCCATTGAAATGCCATCCAAATTGGCTTCAGGCATGCATATATGAAGCACATTCAGCGTAAAATGTCTTGGTTTGTTTTGATCCTGTTGAAATCGATTTTCATCACACTCCAGGATTATTAGAAAAAAAGAAAGCAACATGCCTCATTTGCACTTTCCTGGGTGCTGATACATTTTAAAATATTTCCGTAGTTTATTCACAGCTATTTGATTGTTGTTGTGTAATATAAAGTATTTTACATCTTACAGCTTACCCCCGAGCAAGAATACCACTTTGTTCACATTGCAGATGTCCCTCACCTAGGAGATAGAAAAAAGAAAGATAAACGCCATCACGATAATAAACAGCAAATTGTGCGTTGTATAACATTTGACTTCTATATTTAAATGAACAGAAAATGCAACTAGATAAAAAAAAAATTAAAGGCCTCATTCTCCTCTTGACCCCCTGCCAGGTGTTTTGTGGCGTGCTGCAACACCTCTCACTGCCCTACTTCCAGCGCCCCTGTAATGCCTCTTTATTCACAGAAACAGGGCGTCTGCCTATGCTGTTAAAAATTCTAATTCTCATAAATAGGAACCAATTAGCAACGTGTTCCTGACACTGTAGGCGAAAGATGAAAGTGTCTGACATTTTAAAATGGTTGGTTAAAAGGTGGCGGCCCTGCACGTACATGAACAATTACCACTAGAGTGCGTTACGGTAACAACCCTGCAGAATATAAAGGCAATAAAGAATGCCCATTTTGCTCTCTAACGAGACCGACTGCTCTTCGCTCAGGCATGTCAGCCCTCCCAAATGTGCATTTATGTTAACATGACGGTCTCAGAAGAGGCCTTATTCGTCATGTATGGCATCATTAAAGCACTCTGCAGCCCTCTTTCGAAATGTAATTAGATGTAATCGGAGAGCACTGTTCCCAACAGAGGGCGCTGTTAGATTGTCCACCACATGAACCCATCACAATCTCTTCAAGCAGTAATCAAAGCAAGTGCCTTTAAAACAAGCATTTGCAATGCAATTGGTGTCGCCTTTGGGACCTTATATGTATTTAGCTATGCAGCACATTAGCCTGGGTGCTGAAACATCTACTGTTCTTTAACATGGAGGAAAAGTAAGCACCAAACTGCGTGACACGCCAGATATGGGAACACATAGAGAGAAATATTGCCTTTCTGCGGAAAATAGTATAGTCCAAAGCTCTGTTTTTAATATAAAATCAGGGCCTTCGGTGGTCATATCACTGACAATACAAGATTTGTAACAAATATTGTCTAAGCATTTTCCTTCAGGGTAGTTGGAGATATAGAAAGGAAGTAACTAAGGTTTTCTGCACTAAATAACTGAAAGAACCCTTTCATTTTTAAAGACATCTTGCAACAAACCCATGCAAATATGATAAAGCTTCAAAATTCAAAAAGTGTATTTCATTAACATGCAGCTCACCTTAGTACATCAATTGATATCACTGCATTGAGAAGTGTTTTTTAAAGTGATATTCATGCTTCCTTCGACAATCACAGTAGTGAACTAAAAGGCCAATTACTTGTTATGTGCCCTCTTTGGGAGGCCTGGTTTGCTATTATGCATGGACAGCATTATAGTTTATGAAATCATACACAGGAGAAGGTTTCGTACAGCGCACCTCCTGAAGTCACGACGTTCGGTATTTCAAAGTTCTCTTATATGTGATAAGGAAAATAAGCTTTGGCATAGGCAATAGGTTTCGCCTTTTGAACCTTGTAAGTGTTTAGCCAGAGCTATTGACTTTGCCAATGTCTTTAAACTATGCAGTAGAGCATTGTGGCTACTGTGCAGCATGTTGACAAGTTATAATAAAAAAGTGTTATAAGCATTTTTGCAACCTTATATTTAACTAAGAAGACATTATTTACAACTGAACGACCATATTAACAACAAAAATTGACATACAAAAATGTCTTCTATTTTTTGGGTCCTTGCAATGCTGGCAACTTCTTCCTGCCTGTTCTAATGCTTGTTTGTTATAGCTTTAGAAGTGTCTGAAGGCGATGAAGTTCACAGCGTACTATACAAAAAGAAAACATCCTTGTTCGAAGCCTACCGGTGGATACTTTGATCTAAAATGGAAGGATTATGTTTTAAAACTGTTAATGAAAATAATTCTTGGTCTGTGCTTAATAACCATTTTAACCTATATTTTGATTATGTTTTCCCTTCTGCACAGACACTCAAGAACCATCTTTACTAGTCCAAATAGTGGGTGGGCCACTCCAGGGTCAAATTATTCACATTCCTGAATGGCTCCAAGTTTGGCAGTGATGTGTAAAGTTCAGGCGGTCGCAGCCCACAACACTGTGATTTTGTAATCTCTGCTATAATACAAATTATCATTAACAGTGTGCGTTTTTTTCACTGTGAATCGTCGCTCTGATTTCAATAGCCCCGTAACTCACAAGGGGCCCGCATTAAAACACAAGCACGCCTGAACATTTAATAGTGCACATCGTATTTTCGGCCAGGGAAAGAGAACAGAGATGATGGATGAGAGAAGGAGAGAGGTGGTCGACGATAGATGGATGGACGAACAGACGTTGGATGGATGAGAAGAGAAACAAGGGAATGGATGAATGGATTGATGGATGGATGGAGAGGAGGTGGGCGCTGCTGAATGGATGAAAGAAGGACCGAGATGATGGATGGATGAATGGATTAATGGGTAGGAGAGGAGAAGAGCGTTGAATGGATGAGAGTAGGACAGAGGTGATGGATGGATGGATCGGTTGGGTGAATATATACTGAGCAGACAGGAGAGGATGGATAGATGGATGGATCGAATGGATGGATGGTACTGAGCAGATAGAAGAGGATGGATTGAAGTGGATGGATGGATGAAGAGAGAGAGGTAATGGATTCATGGATGGGTGGATGAATGGAAAGTTTGTCATTGGATGGATGAGAGGAGAGATGAGGTGGTGCATTAATGGACAGGAAGAGGATGTTGAAAGATGACAGTAGTGACCTGTCTCAGGACACCCCCGCGCCGCACGGCCACCAACTGCAGCATGTGCTCCTCGACCCACTGCTGCTCGCAGAGCCTGTCTCTCTGACCCGACCCTCTGCCTCGCTGATCCCGGCCCTCGCAGTATCAGCGTGTACTATCTCTCTTTTTCCCATTTGTGCCGTATAAATCAGTCTGTCTGTTTATTTTTCCCCATTTGTGCCGTTTAACTCCAGTTCTTTCCCATCTGTGCTGTTTTAATCGTTTTTTCCATCTTGATATCCGCATCTGCATTTTTTGTCCCCCAGTGCTGTGTTGTATTATCACTGCCCGCCCCGCTCCCCGCTTCCCGCCGCCGTGCTCGCGGCCACGCCCCTTTTTCCTTCTGTGCCCTCCCCGCTCCCGCCTCCCAGCTGCTCCTCCCTCCCTCCCACTTGGCCATAAATGGCGACCGCGCGGCGCAGGTGAGTGTGACCTGTCTCAGGATACCCCCGCGCCGCACGGCCACCAGCTGCTGCGTGTGCTCCTCGACCCACTGCTGCTCGCAGAGCCTGTCTCTCTGACCCCGACCCTCTGCCTCGCTGATCCCGGCCCTCGCAGTATCAGAGTGTACTATCTCCCTTTTTCCCATTTGTGCCGTATAAATCAGTCTGTCTGTTTATTTTTCCCCATTTGTGCTGTTTAACTCCAGTTCTTTCCCATCTGTGCTGTTTTAATCTTTTTTTCCATCTTGTTATCCGCATCTGCATTTTTTTCCCCCAGTGCTGTGTTGTATTATCACTGCCCGCCCCGCTCCCCGCTTCCCGCCGCCGTGCTCGCGGCCACGCCCCTTTTCCCTTCTGTGCCCTCCCCGCTCCCGCCTCCCAGCTGCTCCTCCCTCCCTCCCACTTCGCCATAAATGGCGACTGCGCGGACGCGCAGCGGTCACGCGCAGCGGGAGCGCCGATTGAGCGCCGAAGGTGCACCAAAGGTAAGCCCGTCTGCGCCCGTCCGCGCCTGGACCGCGCCCAGCGCCAGGATCCCTGGTCCCCACCGACGATGCAAGATGACCCGACAGACCTACGACGCCGCCTCCCTCAACGCACTCAATGCCGGCCGGAACCCCGCCTGCTGCCAAGCCGCTCCGAAACGCTTCCACGGACCCTTCACCTGCACTACCTGCAAGTTCACCTGCCTCCGAACATGCACCGCACCCGCAAAGCCAAAGCCAAACCCCAGCTGCGACCTCAAGTGCATCCTGCTCAACACCCGCTCTGTCCACAGACACGCCGTCGAACTCTGGAACCTGCTCAACACAACATCACCAGACGTCGCGTTCCTCACTGAAACATGGATGAACGCCTCCTCAGCCCCCGACATCGCCATCGCCATCCCGGATGGATACAAGATCATCAGGAGGGACCGCGTCAACCAGACCGGAGGAGGCATCGCCATTGTCCACAAGAACACCATCCGCATCACGACCGACGCCGACAACACCTTCAACGCCGCCGAACACCTCCACTTCCAGATTCACACCAATCCAAAGACGACCCTCAGAGGCACCCTCATCTACAGACCCCCGGGACCACGCACACAATTCAGCGAAGACATCACGGACTTCATCAGCCCACACGCCCTCCCCTCCGCCGACTACATCCTCCTGGGGGACCTCAACTTCCACCTGGAGAGCAACAAGGACCGCAACACCACCGCCCTGCTGGACAACCTCGCAAACCTCGGACTCAAGCAACTGGTCAACACCCCCACCCACCACGCCGGCCACACGCTTGACCCCATCTTCTAATCCAGCAAGCACATCGCCTTCAGCCACTCCACCGGACTTCTCTGGACCGACCACAGCTGCGTCCACTTCAGCTTCAGAAAAACCACCACCCACCACCACCCGCAACAGGTTCCTCACAGAAGCTGGAGCAAGATCACCGCCGACCAGCTCACCACCTCCCTCAGCCAGAACCCACCTGCCAGCACACCAGACCCAAACGAAGCAGCCGGTAACTTCACGCAGTGGCTGACAGCCTGCGCCGACGACCTCGCACCACTGAAGAACCCTCCAAGCAAACCCAGAAGCAAGAAGGCCCCCTGGTTCACCGACAAACTCAAGGACTCCAAAAAGACCTGCCGCACCCTCGAGAAAGCCTGGCTCTTCGACCGGACCACCGACAACATGACCGCCCTCAAACACGCGACCCGCAAGCACCACCAGCTCATCCGCACCACCAAGAAGAAATCACTGAAGGATCGACTGGACAACAACGCCCACGACAGCAAGAAACTCTTCAGCATCGTCAAGGAATTCTCCAACCCCAGCACTGGCAACAACGACATCACCCCCTCACAAGATCTCTGCGACTCCCTCGCCTCATTCTTCCACCGCAAGATTGCCGACATCCACAACAGCTTTGGCACACCATCCTCGCACCCAATTGCCGAACCAACGCACCCCACCACGACCCTCCGCACCTAGACCGCAGTGACCACCGAAGACACAGCCCGCACGATGAACACCATCCACTCCGGATCTCCCATTGACCCCTGCCCCCACCACATCTTCAACAAGGCCGACTCCACCATCGCACCCCAACTCCGAGACGTCATCAACACCTCCTTCGACACCGCCACCTTCCTGGAGAGTTGGAAGCATGCCGAACTCAGCGCCCTACTGAAGAAACCAACAGCGGACCCCACCGACCTCAAAAACTTCCGCCTCATCTCGCTCCTCCCTTTTCCTGCCAAAGTCATCGAGAAAATCGCCAACAGACAGCTTGCCGCCTTCCTCGGGACGAATGGATCCCTCGACCCCTCGCAGTCCGGTTTCAGAGCCAACCACAGCACCGAGACCGCCCTCATCGCAGCCACCGACGACATCCGAGCCCTTCTCGACAACGGGGAAACAGCGGCACTCATCCTCCTGGACCTCTCCGCAGTGTTCGACACTGTCTGCCACCGCACCCTAGTCCAACGCCTCAGCATCACCGGCATCCAAGAGAAGGCACTGAAGTGGATCATCTCGTTCCTCGAGGGAAGAACACAGAGAGTCCGCCTCCCCCCGTTTCGGTCCGAGGCCACCGAAGTCATCTGCGGCGTCCCGCAAGGATCATCACTCAGCCCCACCCTCTTCAACGTCTACATGAGACCCCTCGCAGCCATCGAACGCCAACACAACCTCAACATCATCTCATACGCCGACGACACCCAGCTGATCCTCGCCCTCACCAGAGACCCCGACACCGCCAGAACCAGCCTCCATGAAGGGATGAAAGACGTCGCCGAGTGGATGAAAAACAGCCGCTTGAAATTGAACTCAGACAAGACGGAAGTCCTCATCCTTGGACCATCACCCTTCGCTTGGGACGACTCCTGGTGGCCCCCAGCCCTGGGCACCGCCCCAAGCCGACAGACCACGCACGCAACCTGGGTTTCATCCTGGACTCCTCCCTCTCGATGACTAGACAAGTCAACGCCGTCTCCTCTTCATGCTTTCACACCCTCCGCATGCTCCGCAAGATCTTCCGATGGATCCCGATCGAAACCAGGAAGACGGTCACCCAGGCCCTCATCACCAGCCGGCTGGACTACAGAAACACCCTCTACGCCGGAACCACAGCCAAGCTACAGAAAAGACTACAGCGCATCCAGAACGACTCTGCCCGACTCATCCTGGACATCCCTCGACGCAGCCACATCTCCGGCCACCTGAGGAACCTACACTGGCTCCCCGTCAACAAGAGGATCACGTTCAGGCACCTCACCCACGCACACAAGTCTCTCCACAACCTGGGCCCCAAGTACCTCAACGACCGCCTGACCTTTCACACGCCCACCTGCCAGCTACGGTCCGCCAGCCTCGCCCTCGCCGCAGTACCACGCATCCGAAGAGCCACCGCCGGAGGCAGAACCTTCTCCTACCTGGCGGCCAAGACATGGAACTCCCTCCCCATCCACCTTCGGCTGACCCAGGACCACCTTGCCTTCAGGAGACAACTCAAGACCTGGCTGTTCGAGCAGTAGCGGCCCCCCCACCCCCAAGCGCCTTGAGACCCTTCCGGGTGAGTAGCGCGCTATACAAGTATTCTGATTGATTGATTGATTGATAGTACAGAAGGGATGGAAGGATGAGGATGTGGACGTTAGAAGGATGAGAGAAGGACAGAGGTAATGAATGGATGTGGGCATTGGATGGATGTGAGAAAGAGAGAGAGGGGATGCATGGATGAGGAGTTTGTCGATGGATGGATGAGAGACGAGGTGATGGATGGGTGGCATTGATGGATGGAGGGGATGAGGATGTTGGGTGGACGGATGGATCCCAGTTTACAGAACGGCTGCTCCTCATATTACAATGCCCCAGAGACTGTGAAGCCCTGTGTTTTAAAAACGTTTCGGTGATCACAGCCCCTGTGAGGGCAGTTCACATTTGAATGCACCCCAACCAAGGGAGTCTGTTTATTAGAAACTACTCGGTAATGCTTGCCCTTTTGGGGGCTGGTAAAATGTTGGGTTGGTGTGTTGCCTTAAAATGGAGCCGTGCTGTAGAAACTACAGTGTAGTTAGAGTACCTGGCATGTGAGGTGACATCTGAAGGTCAGTGTATTAGAAGCTTGGTAATCCCAGTAACTGGGGCATAGGGTGACATCAGAAGGTCGATGTGTTTGAAGCTGCTGGTTAAGCCCAATGCCTGGCACGTGGGAAGACAGCTGGAGATCCGGGCACGCTACCATCTGATTGGGTCATTACATTTTGGGCACGGGTAGCTCGGCTCCCCGAAAGGTGTCCAGCTGCCACCTGGAAGAGTTTGTTTAGATGCTGCAGAGCCCACCTGGTCCCACCGCTGTAATGGGCCCTGGCAGTCCGGGTCAGACAGGCAGCATCTTTTCCAATTAAAGTGGGATTCGGGAAAGGCATTAAACTAGCTACATATCAAAGCGGGGATTTGTTTTTTAAATGTTCCTGTCCTAATATTTAGTTCCTGTCACTCTTGCAACATATGAATCCAGCCGGTTACCTATGGATATGACTGCAGCTGTGTGTGTGTGGGGGGGAGAGGGGGGCGTTACAAATGGGGTCGACTAAAGAGGAGTGGTAAGGAAGCAAACAAAATCCTCACAAATACAGTGAGTGGACCTAAACACTTGGAGAAACGAACACATCGGAGTTCCTATTTGGTTCTAGTAGGTCCAAAAACTCAGTGCAAAGCTGCCCTTCGTGAGATGCCTACATGCAACCTTCAAGTTGCATCTTGGAATCGTGGCAGGGCCTTTTCAGGGTGGCATCCTACATACACCATTGACGTCGAGGTAAATAATAACATGTGGAACATGCAGCAATAATTCTAGACACAGTAAGGTGTCAGTCAGTGTAATGATGCAAAAAAAACACGTTGTTCATTCTCTGACGGGGCTGCCTCTGCTTTCATCATTCAGACAACATGAGCGACATCGAAATAGCTAATAATTGTCCCCAGTATGTACAGTAGTGCTACATTATCTTACTAAGAGATTCGTCGGTGTGCAAGTGTTATAGTAAACACAAATATGTTATTGTCTGACAGAGGTTCCGCAGGCTTTCATATTTCTAAAAAGAGTGGCATCAATTTGAGAATTGATAGTAATATACGAGTGCAGGGCACTGCGATCACTGGTCACTGGTGCTGCAGAGTGGAGTTCATTCTTCTTCACTACACACCTGGGACAGCGGTGAATTTGGAATGACTGAACTCCTTGCTACACAGAATCAGTGTCCCTTGTAGTGTGAGAACTGGAGAAGTGCTGCACAGGGCTAAACTATCTAACTGGATTTACTGCTGCAAAAATGCACCTCTTCTTATTCCAGTTCAAATCCAGTGTCCTCCTGAGAACTGCACCAGGAGCAGTGTTGCTGGAAGTTCTTCAATTGGTTCACTGGAAACGGTACTGCGCTTTGGTAATCCTAATTTTTGCTGCTTACTACATCCAGTGCAGGGCAGAGAAGTGCTGCTGAGGCACTGTTGTTGCAGTGTCAGCTTCCCCTTCTTCCCTGCACCCAGTGCACTTCCAGGACCAAGAGCACTGCTTTACTACAATCAGTGCTGGTCTGGACTCCCTCTGCTTCTTATAGCATTCATGGCACCGCATGGAGGGCGCCCCCTACAGCTCAGTTTCCTTTCTGTTGTCCAGCTTTACGGTTCTGCCCAAGAGCTGCGGTGCTGCCAGAGCGCTACGCTGTGCCCAATACACCGCTGTTGCTTCTCGTGCAGCCCATATTTTGTGCCATATCGAGGCAGTAGGAAGTAGGGGGCAGGAGATTTAAGATCCAGGAGTGCCGAAGTGGAGGGTAGAACAAGGATGGGGGAGTGACTGGGTAATATGCTTCCCTGCATCCAGTGCACTTCCAGGACCACGAGCACTGCTTTACTACAATCAGTGCTGGTCTGGAACCCTCTGCTTCTTATAGCATTCACGGCACAGCATGGAGGGCGCCCCCTACAGCTCTGTTTCCTTTTTGTTGTTGAGCTTTACGGTTCTGCCCAAGAGCTGCGGTGCTGCCAGAGCGCTACCCAGGGCCAAATACACTGCTGCAGCTTCTCGTGCAGCCTATTTGTGCACCGTGTCGAGGCGGGAGGGAGTAGGGTGCAGGAGATTTAAGATCCAGGAGTGGCGAGTGGAGGTTGGAACAAGGATGAGGGAGTGACCGGGGTAATAATAGGGAAGGAAAGCTTGTGGCGAGTGAGGGTAAGAGCTGCGAGAGGGGATGTCTGAGGAAGCGGGGTGGGAGCTGTGCCTGGGGTTGCAGACCGCTTGGCTTTTTAAACACTGGTGAAAGCCTGCACACGGGACCTCGACCCTGGGAGCGCCGCACGCACGGGACCCCAGACGCACACAGGACCCTAGACACACACTCACACACAAACATGGACACTGCGTTTACATATTCACTCATAGAGTGGATACTCGCGCAATTAAATATTGCACGCTCGCACCCATCACCAGTGATGGCAGTGGTCTCCAAAAGCATGTCCATGGCCCACGAGCTGCGAGACAACAGATGGAGGGGGCAGGAACAAAAGGAACGCGGACAATGGGAGGGGGGTGGGAACAAGAAACTAAACAGAGCAGCACTAGCGTGCTGGCTCAGGCTCCATGTAAAACAAAGACTTGCGGAGCAACCGAGGGTTCTTTTCCGGTGCCCGGGCCTGCCTCTAAATGACTGCGCATTACTTTAAAACAAGCATTTGCAACGCAATATGACTCGCATTTACGCGAGACGTATTGCATTACAAATAGTAGTCTGGTCGTTTAAGAAGGCACGAACGGGAGTGGAGGGGTGAGGATGTGGCAAAAGTGACAAATTGAGAGGGGGCTAGGGGGCACAGGACAGAATATGGTGTTTGAGTAAAGGGGCCAATAGCCTCGGAAGTATACAAATGACGACATGGACATCAGGAGGAGGAACTAATAAGATGAAAACCAATCAGAAGGCAGCACTTAGGATGTAAGCCAAACAAAAAGATGCGCGGAGAGTGGGCGGATCTTACACGAAGCTTCCCCACTCTAGTATATACTACATGCCTCGCAAAGCGACAGCACATGCGCTGCAACGCTAGGCGAGACCTAAAAAGACTTTCTGATCTTTTAGTAAAATATTACAGGTTTGGTTTTGTAAATTTGTTCTGAGTAGTCAGATCTAATTGTGTTTTTGTCATTTTATACCAAGATCTAACCAGTTAGTTTCTTGTTTCCATATCATCATTGGGATTTGCGAGTTACAACAATATTAGCTGGTTCAATTAATGCGATGCTGTGGTGTCTTCAAAGCCCAGGGCTCAAGATGAATGTACTATTAACCGACCACCAACCACAAAACCCTTGGGCACTTGACAACAGCAATGTAATCCACTGATCATGGTTACACAAAATTAGACATCATAAACTGCGCATATATCATATAACAATGCAGATTGTAGTATTTGTAACATCAGATGCGTATTTCTTCCTCGAAAATAAACACAAGCTTAAATATGCTGCTTAATATATGCTAAAGGTTTTTAACCTGGACGAAGATGCATTGTTTGTCAGAGCTGGAGAAGGCTATTTATTGCGGCATAAATAATGTGCTAAAAGAAGCCATTGAGCTTCACATCCGCATCACGCAAGATTTCCCTGACCAGGCTGCAATGTATTCCTGGACTAGAACCCAGATTGTTGTTGTGTGTGTATTCCACTTGCTCTCCAGTGCCCCCATTACATTTTGTTCTTTTTCATTCATAATGTAACCTAGCTTTAACTAGCGGAAATCGCTTGATTCTGTGAATCTGCTATAACCATGCAATCCATTGTAAAGCGCGATGACACTTGGTGACCTTGCCAATGCTATACAAAAACACAAAATAAATAAGTAAACGGGCACTTACACAAGCCCCCATCAGGAAGGGGTCCATGCCGAGTTCCACTATTGTCGGCTGCAACATTGATGGTGTATGGAATTACCAGGAACCCTATTACACTAAGTAATGTAGGGCGCATTAACCCATTTTCTCCACCTCAAGGCACTTTGGTATCACCGAAGAGGCTGCAGATGCTTACATGACATCTTCTGTTATACAGATCCTGCTGATACACATGCACCACCAGTGGGATTTCAAAGGAGCGTTCTCTCATTTTTATGGGCTATGGCTCCATACAAATGAGAAACCATTATACCTCTTCATCGGAGCTATATTGGAGACCCAAAGGCACAGGAAATGTGAATGTGTACACCGAATGTAACCCACAAAGAGGTGACACACAGCCAGTGTGCCCTCATGAGTGTTCCTTGAGAGGTGATCAAAGGGGATCTTATGTGGACAACCCAAACATCCCCCTCCAGCCAGGTGCAGTCACTCAATACTACTACCTGCAGGGCTTACTACTGCCACCTGCAGGGCTCACTACTGCCAACTGCAGTGGGTCTCTACCCACCTTTAAAATGGAGGGGGATATTCTCAAGAACGTGTGATAATCATTGCAAAATTAGCTTAACGCAACTCTTCACTTCGCAGTCTATCACGGGAAAATAATGCTGTGTTAACGTTGTATTCTCAACACGGCGGTACCATGCCATAGTCTCACGATAACATGTCAAATGACCACGTCAAAATCAATGCGACGCCGCAAAAATGCAAACACAAATGCACAAAAAGCTGCGATGTCCCAAACCGTGATACAAAAATCAGCGATAACCAGCGACAGGCCTGCAATTCCCAAGCGTCATGCGGGAAAATGCACCATAAAATCAGAGAAAAAAACAGTGAGATGACAATGTACGAGTACAACCTCATATCCGTGAGGTAGAACAAATGTCCAATGTCACGCCTCAAATAGGCATCTCCTCACAATGTATATTGACATGTAGTCTGTATGTAAACTGCACCAATGCGTATACATACATGGAACACACTGTGAAACTGCATCTCCCATTCACACTGCAAGGGGCAATCAACACCTCCTGTACACAGACGTGCCATGTCTATGACCAACGAATTATGAAAGCATGGACGAATGTAGGGGCAGTGACTCTCCCTTATGTATATGTTGCTCTTGTTGTGGGACTTGAGTCTCAGGGTGCATCTGTGCATCATGGTGGTACAAATGTGACCCCAAAAGAAGCCCTGTTATCACTTGTAAGTCACAAATGACAGCCAATATGTAATGATATGGGACACATGTGAAACGACGAAGAGTGGGATACCGTACTATCTGTGACACACAGAAATCGTATTTCGAATACGTGACACACTAAACAGCCTTTCTGTACAGAGGTAACACAACCATCTATTATCAAATCATGAAACTGTTAGCACCACATGTTGTACTTACACACTTACACTTGTCTGAGTGATGTGCTTGTACAGATGAGTGACATGCACTCAGGGAATGTGTGTTGTAATGCATTTATTTCCACATTCTGTGCCAGTGGTCATTTTGTACTGTACCATGATTGCTAAGGACTGTCACAATGTGATGTGCTCATGTGAAGAAATTGTCTTTGATGGTATTCCTACCGTCTATTCCTGCTGCGGCTGCAGTGGGGTGTGGTCCACCTGCCCCATCTTTATCATCATCGTCCAGTGCATCTTGTACCTGTATCCAAGGGGCATTGGTACGTACACATATGTTGTGCAACACACAACATGCAACAATCACCTTCCACACGATGTCTGGGCTGTACAGGAGCGTGGCACCTGTGATAGCTAGGCACCTGAAACAAGACTTTAACACCCCAAATGTGCATTCCACGATGTCCCTAGTGCATTTTTTGGGTCGCATTGTACTGCCTCTGGGCTTGTGTGTTCGGGGCTTGGAGGGGTTTCATCATCCAATCGCAGAGTGCATATCCTTGATCACCTGTGACAGTGCAGAGAGACATGAGTCAAGAGTTGGTTCTGCATGATGTGTTGGCAGGCCTACTGGTACATTGGTGTGTGGTATGTGTGACTTAGTGATACCTGTTTAACATGTACTGCTTGAAGCAAATGAGCGGCATCAATGTGTATTACTTGGCCTCATTGTTGCTCCTCCATCCCCTCGGGCCTATTTACTAGTGTGTGTAGTGCAGTTGCATCACTTGAACCCTTACGGCACCCCATTGTCATGCCTGTCTGCGCATTTCCACAAGCCTGACAACGACACTGTGATGTTGTGTGCCGAAGGTGGGCGGCCACGTCTGTAGGCCTATGCTAAGGATAGGGAGGACATGGATGTATAGTTCATGGCTGACTGAACTCACCATGCGGTGGAGGGTAGACCTTGGCTAATGCAGCTGCAATAGTGAGACACACAACAGTTGGCAAGTATGAGCCCTGATCCTGAGTGGGCTTGTGCTCCCTCATATACCCCTTTGGCTGAGCACGCACTCCGAGGGCATGCTACATTGCAACATAGTCCATTGCAGGATGGGTTGGCGCCGACACTACAACAGCAAAACACGCATTAGTTACTTTCTTGGCAAGGCCAAAACTTTACCACGCCCAGAGCCCCGGGTTGATCAACCACATCCCTATGCTGGACTGTCGTATGCCAGTCCACATTGCTTACCTTACAGTGTGGTATGACACTGCTACATGTCCCAGGTCTACCCCACTGCCTTATGTGACACAGTTGCGTCCGCTGTACACAGCACAATGTAATGTGGTAGGGCCTACACGGATACACTTGGATAGTTTGTGGGACTGGCTATGGGCACGTGCGCCCAGTTCTTTTTTTGCCAAGGTCACATGTTCAGTGACGCTTCTGCTGGATGGGTGAGGGGTGAGTGTAAGCCACCCCTCAGGGGCTGGTTGGTGCCTGCAACAAATACAACAGTGATCAGGAAATAAAAAGTTCAAAGTTCAAACAGCAAGTGTCCATGACTTGAGCTGCACAGAGTTATTGGCCCCGGATGCACTGCGGCCGGCACAGGCACACCGCCACGGGACGGTGACTTGCAGTGCACTAAGGTAGGGCCACTCGAGCTGAGCAGGTCCACGTCAATGTCCAAGGTGAATGTCGCAGAGGGATGGGGGGGACAGTGGAAGATGTTCTTCCAGGGCATGATGCAGAGGGCAGAGCCAAGCAGAAACAGGCAATATGTAGGAGATGAATGCTACAGACTCATTTTTACCACCAAATCAGTATCAGTTACATGATGATGAGGACAACCCCAAGGCCATATACTCAGATGCCACAAAAGTTCAACCAGTGAGTGTCCATGTATGTTGGGGAACAGATTTAGTGGCATCAGAGCTGAAAGGGTATGCAGTCTGCAATGAGGCATGTACAGTGATATAAACTCTGCCATATATAAATCAAGGCTCAGTTCATAGATAAGAACACAGCAATAGATCTCCGTTGTTTACAAGCTGACTTTCAGTGGAAAGTGTTGACGGGGGCACCTAAAACACAAGTGAAATGGAATTAAAAACTGTTTAGGGGAAAGGGATTAAAGACATATATTCGCATGGCCTATGGTCCTAGAAAATTACCATGAAAGACCCTGCACCGAGGGTAGGAGAGGGGGGAGAGGGCGCGTAGGTTCCGAGTCCCCGAGAGCAAGAAAACCTCCTCCTGAAAAATGTCCACACCTTTATTTTTCAGGTGGAGGTTTTCTTGCTCTCAGGGACTCGGAGCCTACGTGCCCCACCCCCTCTCCAACCCTTGGTGTGGGGTCTTTCATGGTAATTTTCTAGGACCACAGCTTTCACTTGTGTTTTAGGTGTCCCCCCTCCACAGTCCTGAGGAAGAACCCTTCGTAAGGTAGCCAGTTACCTACAAGTCCATGGGGTCGAAACTGCAACACTTTTCACTGAAAGCCAGCTTGTAAACAATGGAGATCTATTGCTGTGTTTCTTATCTATGAAGCTTGGCTTGTATTGAAATTATTAATTTTCAGTAGTGGCTTAATGAGAATGCTGTCATTGTTGTGTGATATGAACATGTTTTTATGTCACTAATTGCTTTTGCCTATCCCTCAAACCACCATCCTCACGAATCTTCTTGATTTTCCCCACTTCCCCCTTCCTTCAGGGAACTACATGCCATTTTCTTTGGATTCAATGCAGATAAATGTCTCATAATGTTGGTGTGATTAAATAACACTATACATGTCCTCACTAAATCCTTTTGATTGTTTTTTCTTTATGCTTTATGAATATTTGAACTAGATTGTCTTTTTAAAACTATTCTAAGACTGGGACCACCCCACACTGTACTGTGATGGTCGGAGAAGGCTGCCAAGGTCGCGGACCTCGGGCTTGGAACTTGCACTGACACGTGGGGGCCCTCTTTGACACACGCCAGTGTCGGAAGAGGAGCAGTGAGGCCTGGGTGCGCAGGGGCGGGCAAGACAGGTTCAGGACCAGTGGCCCGGGGTGCAGCAAATGCACAGGATCACAAGCACCGCCGCTCACGGTGTCGGCCTCGTGGCGGGGTGAGAGGCTCCACCCTGGCAGACATGTTGGGCATTCCAGAAGAGAATCAGGCCCAGTGCCACATGCTTTTTATTCACACCCCTACACTGGCCTGGCATACGCCGGGCCAGCCCACTCTGCTCACACTTACAGGTGGGGGCGTAACAAGCTACATTTCCGCGATCTTCCCCACTGGCTGGGGTGACATGGTTGCGCCCACTGTCCAGGACACTCCAAACACCAGCAGTGTATGTCAACATGGATATGTCTGTGGTCTGCATTGTGCACATTCTCATTCATGGTGCACTTGCCTCCTTCGCACATGCCTGGTTCCCACCTCTCCCCACATTCTGTTATTGTGTGGCTGAGGTGCCATGCCTTTGATGGCTTGTGTACATGGCTAGCCCAGGTTACCACAGTAAGTTGTGCTGTCATGTATGGTTGGTGGTAATGTTGTTTGGTATGTTGTATTTGAGTTTGTAACATGTGCATTCCCAGAGTTGTGAGTTGCATGATTGTGGAGTTGGACTGTGTGGGGTGTTCATTTTGAACTTACCAATGAGCAGATCATTTCTGTAGGTGCCATCCTGGAAGAGCCAGTTGATGATGTACTGTCGGAAGATGTAGGAATCATGCACACTGCCTGCGTAGTTGGCGACGACATTGGTGAAGAGTCCCCTGTGGTCCACTATTGCCTGCACATTGATGGAATGCTTGTGCTTTCTGTTGGGGTAATTGTGTGCAGTGTCGGCAGGGGGCACAAGTTGGACATTTGTGCTATCAATTGACCCCAACACGTGTTGGAAGCCAGCTATGGTGTAGAAGCCTTGCTTGGTCTCGAGCTGTTCCTGCACAGTGTGGGGGAAGTGAAGGTACTGGGGTACCAAGCTGATGATGGCACCTGAGACAGTTGTAATGAACTTTGATAGGGCTGGCTGTGAGACTCCTCCAACTCTGGCAGTTGCTGGTTGGAAGGTACCAGAGGCCAACAGATGCAGCACAGCCAGAATCTTTGTCTCTGGAGGGATGTTGGTTGTCCGCTATGTTTGTACCGTTACCCTGTGGGTAATGATGTTCAGGATGCGGAGGAAGGTTGTGCTTTGAGGCTGCAGTGGCCAATGACAGCCTCTGGTGTTAGGTCCATCAGCCTGGTGCATTTTCTGAAGGTCCGCTGTCTTTGTCTGCACTGCCTCTGTGCTGTGGTAGTCCGGGGGAGCTAAGCCGGGTGGCAGGCCTGGTGGTGGTGGCAATGGGTGTTGTGGCCCTCTTGGTGCTCCGAACTGCATGATTAGTAGCTCCATGGCATCTGTTGTTCTTCAGGTGTGGCTCTGGGCTGGGCTCCCTTTTATGGTGCAGGTTGTCGTCCGACTTTACAACAGGTGTAAGAGCAGGTGTTAGATCCCTGCTGCTAACGTACCTTATCGCCTGTTTTGGAATCTTATCGTCAAACTGTCTGGTCGTTGAGAATGTTGCGGAGTGGTGTTTTTGCTGATTTTTACGTGGGAACACCTACTCTGCATATCATTAGCATTAGTTGCCGGTGTCATCTGTGGTGATGATTTTTGCGACTGCTATCGCAGGTAAACTGGTGATATGGGCTGTTAGCACCAGTTTGTGAATGGGGCGATAATTTTATCGCCACTTTGGCTGCGATAAAGTGCCGTTAACTCAGCGATAAGTCC
Source organism: Lissotriton helveticus (assembly GCF_964261635.1). Lineage (NCBI taxonomy): Eukaryota > Metazoa > Chordata > Amphibia > Caudata > Salamandridae > Lissotriton > Lissotriton helveticus. Next base: position 916,161,541 of record NC_136059.1, on the reverse strand, counting down.
TTGAGAATATGCCCCGGAGATTTTTGACACCTATTCAATGAAAGGCAGACCAGCCTGTTATGCAGCTGTCATTGGTGCAGCAAGTTTGGTGGCATCAGGGGTCCAGAACCCTGAGGGGCCCACGGAATCCTGACAAATGTTGTAATTTACAAACCTTACAGCAGAGAAAGGGTCCATTTTCTTTGCTTGCACCAGGCCCTGTAGCTTTCCTGCTACGATACAGGGACCAGCAGCTTTAAACAGCTGAGTGTGTCTTCAAAACTGATAATGATCTACTGCACAGTCTTGATTCTTCTGCATCAAGCCTGCAGCATCAACACCACCCTTTTCCAGCTCGTCACAGGGTGGGTTCAGTTCAGTGAGGATTAGTGACACTGCCCCACCCTGCGACCTGTTAGGAAAGGGTGGGGTGAGTTCTGTGAGAATCACTAACCCTGCGACCTGTTGGGAAAGGGTGGGGTGATTTCAGTGAGGATCACACACCCCAACCCACCCTGCGACCAGTTGGGAAAGAGTTGGGTGACAATGCTTTCCACTCCGTGATTGACGTGAAGCCTCTGGCATTTCATGGCTTGAGTCTCAGGCACCCATATCTAACTTTGCCTCCATGTCATCAGGGAGTAAGATTAGTCCAGGAGGCTCTGGCTTTATTGCGCTGGTGACCTTGCATCATCAACACCACAGATCGCTAGGCTGACTTATGTTCTAAAGGCAGATATGGCACATGCACTGGCCTGCACTGGGGAACAAGTGTGACTGTGGGCGCGGGCAGAACCTCCTGTGAGGGTGTGTGTTCATTTTTTAAAGCACACTTCACTGCTTAAACAAATATGATTTTATATTGAGGTGGCCCTGGGGGAAAAAGTAAAGAGCAGAAGATAGCGACATTGTTACTCAATGGCTCATGGTAGTAGTTTACGTGATGCGACTCGTATTTTGCACAGCTGCAAAACTAAGCACTTGCCAGGGCCAATTGTGGTTCCCAGTGCGGCCCTGCTGGTGTGACATTAACCTTTTTTCGGGCCGTGGACTCCCACGTTCCTTTATGGACCTGATGATCATACTGATATCCCCTTACAATGAAATCCTATGTTTGTGGGTTATTACTCACTTATATATAAAAATAGGAACAAAAATGCCTTAGGGATGTGGGAACTTGTGTATTTGTTTTGTTTTTGCATGTTTGCAGGAAAAAAAGAAGAAGCTCGAGTCCTGGCCCCCATGTCAATCCGCTCCTTCGAATTGGTAATTCTGATTGTAACAAAACACAGGTAAACAGAATTCCTACTAGTGCAACCCATCTAAGAAAACATATTTGAGAGCCACTGGTTATCACACCTAAAATGACCTCCCCAACGAAATTCTAAGACTTAACCATTGATAGTAATCTATTTTTAAATGTGATAGTAATTTACATTTACACTTGGAAGTGTAAAACGTTGGAGGCGGTATTGTATCATGTGGCCCTTCTGTGGTAAATAAAAAGGACGGTGCAGCGAGAGGATTGTTGACCTTTAGCCTTTGATCTTACCATACCTAAGTGCGCCTCATCGTGCTCAATCCTGAAGGGCGGGCTGTGCAGACATTTTGCCTTCCTTGAATTTGTAAAAGAAGAAAAAGCTTTTTAATTCACAAATATCGACATATGGCTACAAAGTCCTGCACAGAAGGGGTTTATTGTTTTTCTAAAAGGGAAAAATTAACAATATTCACAAAGCAGTAAGCATTTAAAACTAATAGACCAGACTTGTTACAGAAATCCTGCAAAGTCTATGGAAAAATAGTGCAGATATTTTTCAATATCGCGCATTTGAAATTACTTTGACCTGTGTTATCGTGTAATAGGGAATGAATTGGACACCAAAAAGCAATTCACCTTTTCTAATGTCAGCTTGACCTTTAAAAATCAATCAAAGTCTTCTTTTTCACACTTCAACTGATAAAGACTTCAAGAAATATAGAGAAAAGCTGCACCAAAGATGAGTGTGTTTCATTCACTCAATTTAAACTTACAATTGACCTGTTAATCAATAATGTATTGATTTTGTTCCACCAAGAATGCAGGTGCATGAGTGGTAAATGTCAAATGCCTTCTCAAATATAAACAATGTAACAAGAAGGAAGCATTACAGGCAAAGTAAACAGGATTTCACAAAAAAGTTTCCACAATCATGATAAATTAAAAAATGAGTCAATTTGATGCACCATCGATTACCTTTGTGCGTAAAGACAATTGAAGATCAGGAAAGTACGAGTGAACATGATCCATAATGCCATAAAATCATCCCTTATCGCAACAATAAATCAGATAAATTCCAAAACAGATGACTCTTCTTTAAAGAGTTTCACAAGTTGTCTTCAGGAACAGAGAAGATTGGGGAATCTTACAGTCACTCGAAAGGAAATACAGCTTTCTAATAATAATAAAAAGAACGTACATGGCCAAGACTCATTTGCCTATTTATTTAAGGTTTTAATACTGTACAGCCCTTACCCATATTGACGATCGGCGCAATTTCCAAATAACAAACTCAACATAAAAATGACAATAGTTCTGGCATTGGCTGCAGCCTTTTTGGCTTTTCAAATGCTTGCTTTGACAATGGTTTTTGTAATAAAGTTTGAAAAAATGCATTTCAGCACAGTCACCTACGCTTTTACAATTCCATATATTCACATGCATGGGTGATCATCTCTGAATGTCTTTTACGGTTGTAAGAACCTATCAAAGATATCTGCCTGAGCATTCATTCATGCTGGCATACGCACAGGTGGCCATCTTTGAATGTGCTTTATAAAAGAGAAAACATCAAAGATGATCTCCTATGTGTGCCCATGCAGTTTCACTGGTTTCTCTTGTTACACTTTTTCTCTCCCCCTGTTACCATTTGCTCCTTGGCTTAGGTGAAATCCCCATCATTCATATTCGGCTACTTGGTGATTCCTGGTCACCGGATGACTAGTTACAGCTGGCCTCTTCACTACAAATTGCAGGACATTACCTATCTGTTGTATTAGCTAACTGTAAAAGTGTTTCTTTCTCTTATGTGTCTCATAATCACCCTCCATGTATAAAGGAAGGCTGGCTTTATAAAACAACATTTCATTTGACCAATTGCAACTTCACACGGCCCACTGCAATTGACTTTGGGTTCCAGGAGGTCTTTGCTGGCCAAAAGCCCCTCCCCTTGCTTACCAAAATCCCCTGACGTGCAAAGGCAACATGGGATGGTTGTTATACTTTCTTCTGCTCATAACACATTAATGTCCATTTGACAAAAATCTGTCTCTCAAGTTGACCAGCTCTTAATAGCTATACAAATCATAACTCATGCTCCTGCCATGCACTGCTCATGATTTCACACATGCCATCACTGCTGACATTCCAAATGACATCGTCAATACCATCACTGATGACATCGCTGTATGAGCAGTCATAACGTGTAATCCACCCTTTGTGCATGCCAAGTAGGCACAATAAATAATTGAAGTCCACAATGTACACCTCCAGAAAGGCAGAAGAACCTAACAGCCTGCACTTCTCATACTGCAGAGAAGAGTTGGGATCCTTATGTGTACTAGTATAGTGTTTGTATAACATGTATTAGGCATAAGTGGACTCTGCATGCCAAGGGTGCAGGGAGCTGATCCACTTCAGACTACGGCACATTTTTTTATTTTTTTTATTTTAGTCAGCCCAAGCACTTTCCGAAGGTGTCAGAGTGCTTTACATGAGCACGAGTTGCGTTATAGACGGTCATATTTATTTTGTTAGGCCCAGAATCACAGGATGTTGAGTGTCCCTGCTGAGACTCAAATCCGGTTCCCCATCTTCGAGGTTGACTGCTCTAGCCCTAGGCCACATGGTCTCCCCTAATAACACTTAACTCAGGGTGGAAGAAGTGAGCCCACAGAGTGGGATTGAAAGAGGTACCATTTGCATAATATTATCCAAAACATGGACAACAATATACTGTGTGTACAGTATATTCAGGGAGACAATCACAATGATAGTACGTTTGAAGTTCACATATTTAATACAACATTTAGCTGAAAAATCCAAGGGGCTTATTATCAAGAACGGCGTTAAAAATTATCGCCTGTTTAGCGGCAGAAAACTGCTGCTAAAGCGGCGATAATGGGTTTGATAATATGCCCTTGAGAATTCCAATAGAAGTCCATGTTCTGGTGTTAACAAGGGCTTCTATTGGAATTTTGGATCCACGGGGAGGCGGAGAGACGCACACTGTAGGTGTGTCTATGGGAGCTGCCCTGACTACTGACATAGTGTGATCGCAGGGACCTCCAGAGAAAACTCCCCCCCTCCCATGGGGCAAGTCAACCTTCTAGAAGGGTCCATGGACCCACAGAGTGGAGAATTATAGTGATTACTCCCACGGAGTGGTACTGCCAAAACATTTGGTAAGATTGGAGCCCCTTTTGTACTTGGTCCTGACGAATGCCATGTACCCATAAGGACAACTGGCAGAAACATGTTGACCACCTCTTAAAAACTTCACAGCAGTGATGGGATGATAGTATCCTTATTCACCGCATTCCTTGTTTTTAACTCCACGCAGTCTCCCGCTTGAATAAAGGATTTATGGGTACACTGTGATGGCTTTTTAATATCACTTTTCTTTCTGGGCCCCCACTCACTTAGAAGTGCATCCCTGTCTCCAGGTGCATGCCCGCCCTCCATCAAACGTGGTTTTTGGAGGGCGAGGACTGGCAGATGATGAAGCATGACTCCGGGCGGAGTGTGATGCCAGTCTATCACTTTTTGTGAGATGACCAACTATCACTGGGCACCTCACTCTTTATGATTTGGTCTTAATTTGGAAACGGTCTCTATTGTGTTTACAAGATGGGGATCTTCCCACCACAAAACCTTTATTGTTACTATTTGCATGCAAAAAACAGACACGTTCTACTGCAGCAATTCTTCCCCTTTTTCCCAAAAACCCCAAACTTCAGCTGTATTTTGGATAATTTCTCAGCTCCCTACAAGGGAATCAACAAACCCTGGCAACCATTAGCCCCTTCGCTGCCGTTTTAATTTTGCCACGGTGCGGGTGGGCTAGAGGTGGGCATGGCACCACAGTGATCATGACGGCTACCGGCCGTCATAAATCACGGTGGGTGTGTGCTCATGACGGCCAGGAGCCTGATTTATTCAGCCGCACAGGTGGTGAATTAATCACGCGTGGGCGGAGCGGCTACGTTCTGACGGCTCCCGGCCGTGATGAGCACATGCCTACTGGGACTCGTGACGGCCGGGAGCCGTTATGAGCACCGAAGGTGTTAGAAACCACAGGATGTTGTCAAAAGAAAACTCAAATTTGGCATGGATACCTAATGTGGACAAAAATTATGGGGCCTAAGCGCAAACTACCCCAAATAGCCAAAATAGCTTTAGCACAGCGTGGGGAACAGGCCTAGCAGCGAAGGAGTTAAAGAAATTTTTACTGCAGCAGAGAAGAGATCAATGAGCATTTTAAATGTTTTCGCCAGACTTGCGAAGTCACATTCATGATAGGTTATCTGATATGAGGAAAAGATTCTGGGGTACTGATAATGGGCCACCACTGGACATTGTTTATATGTAGCAACTTTGACTCAGACACTTCCGGCAAGGAATATTTTATCACTATAAGAGATTATAGGTGCCTACCTTTACTCACCATAAATGTCTTCCACACAAAATTTAAATATCCCTCCTTCTCTTCCATCTGATATTGTCTAAAGATGGAGCACTTATAAGTGTGAACAAGGGAGCCATAGCAAATAATAGGAAATCAGACTTAATGTAAGTCAGTGGGATGCAGTTGTCACAAATAGGTACCTACCGAGGCTGACCATCTAGAAAATGTTGCCAGCAACATCTCAGCTTTTTCAAGCAGCCTAGACACTAAATCCTTGTTGTAAAGCTATTAAAATTTTTGTCTGACCTTCAAGAAATTTGTCTATAACCTCTTCACCTGTGCTACAAATACCTTCAAACATTCATAGATTTCTTTTAGTATACCAGGACATGGGCTAGCTGTAATTTGCACATATGTAAAGTTCAGGCCCAACCAGATAACCCCGGTTACCGCTTAGCATTTCTTTGGTGCTATGTTAAACCATAAACTTTAAATTATTGTTCTCACCTCCCAAACTAATGCCCTGCTTTCTAGAACTTGTGTTCAGCTGTGGGATCCAGGATGTAGGTTTTAAAGTACTCCTCAGTAATTTAAGGTAAAAGCTAAAATCCCCTTTGTAATCTGGCATCAAAGTCGACTTTTTATTTTTCAAGTTGACTTTTTGATTTTTAATTGGCCCTTTCTGATCTTTCATACATTTAATTTCTTTCCTCCTCTTTTCCACCTGTGATTTTAGAATGGATGGATGTGGATCTGAGCAACTTTGAGAGCGTCAGCATAACACACATGAGGAAGCTGTTCAGAGAGAGAGGACTGAAGCTGGCAAAAGGGGTCCAAGAAAGGGGACTACCAGATAGCCTTCCAAAAATGGGAGGAAATCCACCTGCTACAGTTCATGACATAGGTGCAAGGGACTTATGAGGCAGGGGATGAAGAAGGGAAATCAAACAGCCTGGTAGAAGCCTCAGAGCCAGAGGAGGAGGTGCCAATTGGATCCCGGTCACCTACCTTATCCAGACCTGGGAGCAATGTGTTCCTACACTGTTTGACCCAGTCAGAGATAAAATCCAGGTAAGCAGAGAGAAATCTAAAGCTATAACTGGCTATCCTTGCCCTGGAGCAAATTACAATGGCACTGGCCATTGAGGATAAGAAACTGACCTTGACCTTGGAAGAGAATAAGTCCCTATTGGCTCATGAATTAAGCCAGAATTAATTGGACCTGAAAGCAGAGAGGGCCTCTCAGTTCAATGATGATGGTGACAGTGACGGTGAAGTGCTTAGGAGAGGTGGAAGAGCCCACATTCCCAAAGTACTGGTGCAGGGCTGTGTGGTGGAGGAAGTCTCTGATACGTGGTTTGCTAATTAGGAGAATAGTCTCCTCTATATTGAACCTAAAGTCCCGAGCTAGGGTCAAAGCAAGTATTGGTGGACCCCCAGTGCTAAAGGGTATTATTACTGGAGTTGGCTCATGACATCTCCCTAGCAGGATATCTGGGCCAAGCCAAAAACATTAACCAGGTGGTCTCAGATGAGGACTAAATTAGATGCATTCTGTATATATTGTGTTTCTTGCCAGGCCAGTGATAAATGGGGGTAAACCGTAGCATTCCTTTACAGACTTTCTCCATGGTGGGAACGGCCCTTGAGAGGGTGAGTACTGATATTGTTGGTCCTCGGGATCCCAAGATAGCCAAAGGCAACATTTGTATCCTGATCTTGATTAATCATTCCATAGGGTACCTCAAGGACATACCTCTACAGACAATGACTTGTGTCATGGTAGCCAGAGCACTAATGAAAATCTTCACTTGTGTGGATTTCCCCAAGGAGATTATGTTGACAGGGATACCAACTTCATGCAAGCCTGCATGAAATCCATGTGGGATTAAAGTGGGGGTAACCTACAATTTCTCCACACCATACCACACCAAAACAAATGAGTTTGTTGAGAGGTTCAGCAAGACACTGAAATGTATGATTATGGGCCTGACAGAGCCCATGAGGCATAAGAGAAACAGCATGTAACCATGTCTGACAAATGCCTACAGGAATGTGCCACAGAAGGGAGTGCGATTCAGCCTCTTTGAACTACTGTTTGCCTACCTTTTGAGCGGACCTCTCAGTATTGTGAAGGGCGGGTGGGAACAAGTTCCCTCAAAACCCCCATAAAATGTAATATTCTACATGCTAAGTCCTCAGAGCCCAGATGAAATACTTCATGAAGGAAGACATGGAGAATCTTGTGGCCATCCTGGAGATGATGAAGCAATGGTATGACCAGAAGGCCCCTCTAGTAGATTAATAACCTGCCAGAATTTGTGGGTCATGGTGCCCAAGGAACCTTGAACCTTACAGGACCAGCGGGCAGACTCTATAAGATTATGGAGAAAAAGAATGACATCACCTACCTGGTGGAGCTCTAGATTTCCAGGAACCATATAAAGATACAGCATGTGACTCACCTCATGCCATACTTTGAAAGGTTTGAATTGATAATGCTCATGGTGAGAGATTGTGGTGATGAGGAATTAAGTTAACCCCTCCCAGTCCTTTTATCCTCCAATGAGCAGGATAGGTCAGTGGAGGGAGTTGTTCTCTCCTCCACACTGATAGCCGAGAGGGAGAAAGACTGTCACCTGTTACTGGTACAATACTGCTTTATTCCCTCCTTTGCCCCTTGCCTCACCCACTGATGTACCCATGATATTGATACAGATGTAGTACGCCTGTCAAAAACAGGATTTACATGCTGTCTGATAAGCTGGGTGCCCGTATAAAAAAGAAGGATCTAAAAAGCAGGACCTTGGGGTGATTCATCCCTTATGTAGTCCTTGGTACATCCCAGTGATTTTGGCACCAAAGACAGCCTAACATTAGGCACCACCCTTGGATACAGGCTCAGTGTAGAATACAGGGGCCTCAACTAGATCACCAAGAATGATGCACACCCCATTCCCCAAGTTGATGAGCTCATTGAATGGTTAGGGGCTACCAAGTTCCCCCGCTTCGTTGACTTGATATCAGACTATAGGCAGATTGGCCTATTTGAGGGGGACCAAAGAGAGGACAGGATTCTCCATCCCGGAAGGTCACTTTACTTCCAATTCAAAGTGATGCCTTATGGGTTCCAAAACACCCCTGCCACCTTCTAGACGTTGGTCAACTGAGTCCTATCTGGCATGTAGACTTCTGTGCAGCCTTCCTAGATGGCATTGCTGTCTTCAGGTCCAGGTGCGATGATCACCTGTATTACCGCAAGGCCAATACGTGCCTGATATGGCAGAGGTTAGTGGTGTAGTTGGGCTGCCATGTTGGTGGATCTCATGCACTACCTCTCCAGCCAACGATACAGACTATTGTGACTTGAGGGCATCCAAGACCCAAACAGAGGTGAGACCCTTCTTACATCTAACTGGATATTACAAGAGATTTGACAATAGCACCATTGTTGCCCCCATGACTGGGATGACTTCCAAGAAGCAGCAAAAGAAGGTGATATGGACAGAGGTGTGCCAAAAAACATTTGATACCCTAAATGAAGCCATGTGTTCTGCACCAGCACTTGAAGCACTTGCCTTAGTAAGGACTTTCTTGTGCAGACAGATGAATCAGAGCATTGTAGTGGGGCTGTTCTGTCACAGCTAAATGATGAGGGTCTTAACCAACCTGTAGCCTTCATTAGCAGGTGGCTACTATCTAGGGTTGAAAGGTGGACTGCAATCTACAGGGAAGTGTAAGAAATTGGGTTGTTGGTTGACTGGGGTGTGAGCCCTGATCAAGCAGCAACCACAGTCCTTGTCAGGGTGAGGAACAAGCCAACCCTAAATGAACCTGTGCCCAACTCTCTGGTAGCTTAACACAGAGCAGTCAGGCTTAACTTGTGAAGTAGTTGTGCAACACTTCAAACACAAACAGAGTGAAACACATCACACAAAAAGGATCCCATAACAAGTTAGGAGAAAATAGTAGAATTTCTTAAATACAAATTGAACTAAATGACAAAAATTCCAATCTGTAGAACTAGTTCTATGAATTTTTAAAGAGTTTAGTGACAATAGCTACAAAAATCATGACACACCAACTAGGGATATATGGTCTGATTGGACCAGATGAAAGTCCCACTTTCAGGCCAAATTCTGGGCCAATAGTCCCGTTCAGGATGGAGGGGACCGCAAGGAGCAGGGAGAGAGTCACCAGAGGATGCTAGCGTAGTGTGAAGAGCAGGCCAGGTGCTGCGGGTTGGAGTTGCTAGAGCTCCCCATTGGTGGTTCCCCACTAGCGCTGATGCTGAAGTACAAAGAATGACATTGTTCTGCATTCTGTCCATCAACTGTTGTTTTTGCATTTGTCACCCGAGTGGGAAGGGTATGCTCAGACGTGACTGGAGTCAAGCTATCCTGGCTGATGACGGCTGATAGCCAGAAACCGGTCCTAGGATGCTTGATTCCGGTCCAGGGAAGACATGGCTTGGCAGTTCGGGCTCGACTGTTCCCATGAGGCACAGGGTCAAGGCTGATTTACATATGGCCATGTCTGCACTGGGGTGGTGTGGAGTTAAAAAACAATTATGGATTTAGGCTCAGATCTCTGTAATGGGGTGAATGTATGACATTGTTCTGCATTCTGTCCATCAACTGTTGTTTTTGTTTTTGCAGTACAAAGAGGCAGCTGTGGGAACTTCACATTGAATTGCGGTGCGAGCTGCAAGGTCTTGGTGCAAACTGGCCCGTTCATGGTCATGAAGAGCCCAAAAGCTTGAATGTAGCTCCCTGAGTCACGCCAAGGGTTCGGGATCTGGGGGCAGGACTTGGGGGGACCTGCAGATGGTTCGAGGGGCTGTTGCAGGATGTTGGGGATCCTTTTATGTCAAGAGGATCAGATCAGGAGAACAGCAGACTAGCCCGTTGAGTCACTCGGGTGTCCTTAGATTAATGATGAAGTTGCAGGTCCAGATCTCTTCTCACTCAGGTAAGAGGACAACAGTCAGCAGGTCAGCAGGGCAGCAGATCCTTCAGAGCAGCAGTCCAGCAGAGTGTCAGTCCACTCAGCAGGACAGTAGTCTCTATTCCTGGCAGGTCCAGTAGTGTACTGAAGAGTTGGTGTCTGAGGTCAGTTGTGATTTTGAAGCAGGTAGAAGCTTTGAGAGGTATGCTTTTGAAGTTCACAGGTACCCAGCCTTCCTGGTCCCGGCTGCTCCATACTATGTACATGGACTATGCAGCCCTTTATGTGGAGATAGGACACATCCTATTCAAGTGTAAGTGGGGCTAGGAACAGCTCCTCCTTCCCATCCTGCTAGTGATAACCCATTCAGTCACACCTAAGCTTCCCAGTGTTGGGGGACGTGGCTTGGCCGGCTGCAAGATGGCCGCACCGTGAGTGGGCTCTGCCGGCCAAGCATTGCATCCGCCACGATCCTGCAGCCTGATCTGTTAACACTGCCCTTTCACTTTGGATTCCTACGCGTGGGGTGTAGGGAGCTGCTTGTTGCCTCTTTTAGCGGCTCCCGGTGCTCCTGAATGGCGGCTCGGGTCCCGTGCTGGAGCCGGGCCCGCACCGAGTCCTCTCCCGAAACCCAGTGGCGACATCTGCTCTACTTCCTGGTGCTCGTGGGGAGCTACAGCGGGGCTGCGGTGCTCTGATTCCCCGGTGATGAGTGGGGGTGCGTGGGGGGAGACAGTTTTTCGGGGGCTGGGGCTCCCGGGTTGTCCGGCCCGCACTCGGTGGGCTGCGGCCTAGTCGGGGCCTAGGCGCTGCCTCGGCTGCGGCCTGGGGTTTGGGCTGGGACCCGGCTGGAGTGGTGGCCTGCCGGGGTGGGGCGCGGTGGCGCGGGGTGCTCTAGGCGGTCCTCCCGAGTTGTGCCTACCTTCTGCCTGACCGCGGACTCCTGCTTGCCTCCGGCCTCGGTCGGGCTGGGCCGGTGTCTGCACCGCCCACTTCCCTGGCAGCGTGCGGCCTGGCTTGGCTGCGACTGAGGGGGGCGCCGTATTGCGCTGCTGTCCGCTCTGCTCTCCCCGCTCCGGGCCCTCGCCTTGCCTCGGTGCTATCCAGCTAGATGCACCTGTACGGGGTGCTGCTCACACCCCAGGACACTTTTCTTCTGCCTGCTGCCTGCTGCCTGACTCGGCCTGTGTTAATGGCATTCCTCCATCACCTCACGCTCTCTGCCACCCCATGACTGGCTCCTCAGCATTGGAATACTTGCTGCCTACGCCTGGCTCTGGAGCCTGAGGCCCCGCTGGCTACCAGTGTTATCCTATCCTCGCTGCTACCTCCTTCGTGGGTGGCTGCCCTCCTGGTCGCTGGGCTTCGCCTTGCCTGGGGGCTGCCTCGTCTGGGGGGCCGGGTGTTGGGCCACCTGCCTCCGCTCGCTTGATTCCTCCGGTGGCCACCACCTGCTCTACTACCTCCCTGCAGGGACTTTGTCGGGCTTGGTGGTCTGGGGGCCAGCTTCACGTACTACCCACGGCTTGCAGGACCTGCCGCTTAGCCCTTCCAACACGGCCCCTGGCGACTGACCGTACCTGCACCTTGCCGTGGGAGGAGCCTGGTGGGCTGCTGACGGTGCTCGGTTGCTAATCTGGGCCTGGCCCTCCACCTACCTACCTGCGTGGTCTCTCCCTTTGGCGTGGTGCTGCGGCCCATTGCTGCGCTCGCTTCTTGGCCGCCTGGATCATCGCCGGGTCCTGCAGCGCTCCTCTTTCACTGCTTGGGCATCCCCTCTACCTGCTGGCCGGACTGTGAGCGTTGTCACCATGGGGAAGTCGGATCCCAGGCAGCCCAAAATAGCCTTTGAACTTTACGGGTCCTCCCGCCGGGACGGAGCTGGCTCGGAGGTGGCTGGCTCCGCAGGGACTACTAACGCCCCTCCTGGCCGTGACGACGATCTTAAAGCCATCATGCTTGAAGTGAAGTCCCCGATTACTGGGATCGCCTCTCAACTGGAGCAGCTTTCAGCTCGCCTCGACTTGGTGAAGGCCCAAGTGGACTCCCACGATAATAGGCTCCTTCACGTCGAAACAAGAGTCTGCGATGCCGAGGACGTGGCTACTCAAGATCGACAGAAATTGCTCCAGTTGGACAAGGTCCTGGCGGTCATTAGGGAACAAAACCAGGACTTGGAGGCACGCTCTCGTCGGAGCAACCTTCGCCTTACGGGCCTTCCCGAGTCCACCAATATCTCCAAAATGGAGGACTTCTTGGAAAACCTCCTCAAGGACCTGTTTGGGGACGTCCTCTCTTCCTTCTTTGTGCAGGAGCATGCGCATCGCTCCCTGGGGCCGTGTCCCAGGCCTGGAATGCCGCCTCGACCCATCGTTGCCAAGATATTGAACTTTCGAGACCGGGACGCCATTCTCCGCGCCGCTAGGGACAGGGGCACCATCACGGACCAAGGCAATACCCTCTCCTTCTATCCGGACTATACCATGTCCGTGCAGGCCACAGGGAGAGAATTTTTGCCTGCCAAGCGGATCCTCCAGAAACACGACGTTGCCTACTCCCTTGCCTATCTGGCAAAACTGTGAGTCCGCCAGGGAACCAAGACGCTGATTTTTCTTGATCCAAGGGAAGCGCTCGCCTTTGCCAAACGCCTGGATAAGGACTCCATAAAATCCCCCTCTGGGTCACCCACTGAAGTCACCGCTCAGCTAAGTGACAATGATTGACTGTCTGAGCTGGTTGCCATTACCATATCTTTTATACTGTTGTTGTGTGTTATTGGGCTTCTGTAACTCAGGTGCATTGCTTCCTCTCACTTATTGCCTCCCTATTGCCTGTGACGGTCCTGTGGCCTATTTGCTGCGATGTACCCGCGGGTGTTGTCAGCTGGACTTCTATGGATGTTGCTGTGCCCTTTCTTCCCCCCGCCTCCTGGGTGGGTTAACTATGTTTCGGCCCCATTTGTAGGTTCTCCTTTACCCCACAGCCGTTCTTATGCCTACTTCTCCCCTCCCAGCTCCTTGGTTGTCTTGGAGATCCACTTCACTCCTGTTGGGCATGTGCTAATATTTATCCTAGACTCTCCTTTCTTTAGGCTGCTTTGTCCGCTTTTAGCTTGGCCACCCTGCTGTCTCACGGGGGTGTTCGCCGGGCCCTGCCATGCCCCACCTGGGATGATTCCCGCCTCCTTTTATTCTACTCCTGTTCCAAGTTCAGGGTTCCTGGGGTGGGATGGGTGGTATTCTCAGCCTGATTGGGGGGTTAGTGTGGGTGGTTGGATGCGGGGGGTTTTGGGTCAGGTCCACTAAGTGCGGTCCTGAGTTTTCTGGTGGGATGGGGGTGGGGGGGTGTTCTCTCCACATGTTGTTGTGGTTTAGCCGCATTGTTGTTTATGTGATTTTATCATTTTGCATATGCTCCACTGCTTGTACCATGCAATGTCTGTTTTCTTGCCTTATGGCGCCTCACGCCGTGTTTGCTGTTCTTTTGAACCGTGCTAGCCATGCTTCTTACATTCCATGCTCCATATCCTGTTTACAGTCCTTCACTGTCACCTCAGGGGCAGAGTTTACCACTGCGGCCCTAGCACTTGCTTTCTGCTGCTGCCATGCGCTTCTATTGCCTCCTCCGCGATGTCAGGGCAGCCTGCCTGTTTTGTTACCGGCCCCTCTGCTCCCCAGCGCATGCATCTGCCCTATCCGGCCCGGACCTTGCAACCTATATGTCGTCCTGGACCCTCCTTGCCTGGGGGTGCTGCTTTTTCCCTCTGCCGGGTCGGGGTTTGCACCACGATACATTCCTGGGTGGGTCCCCGCGTGCTTCGTTGCCGCTGCTTCTTCCCTACATGGCTAACATCACATGCTGGACCTGGAACGTCCGTGGCCTTAATGACTTCCGCAAAGCCCGTCTAACTCATGCCCACCTGCGGCGCCACTGCGTGGACATCTGCTTATTCCAAGAAACCCACCTGCTTCCCTGCTCGCTGTCCAGGCTGCATGCGCGCTATTGGGGGGAAACGCATTCCTCTACCTATCCCACCTATGGGGGTCTCCATTCTGCTGCGTCGCGGTCTCCCTTGGCAGACTTCCAGCGTACTAGTTGATCCAGAGGGCAGATACGTCGTATTACATGGCCTACTGTGCGCGCAGCCAATAACCATCGCTGCGGTTTATGGTCGAAATTCTGGCGACCCCAACTTTTTCCACCATGTGTGGCCTATGATCTTCTCCTGTGGCCCCGCTGCGGTGTTATGGGTTGGGGATTTTAATGTAGCCCTCTCCGCGACTTTGGATCGCTCGGGGGCCCACCGGACCCATCCGAGGGTTGCCAGCGCTTTGTCCTCTATCCTGGGCGATAATTCCCCCTTTGATGTTTGGCGTCATCTTCGCCCCGGGGATCGCGAGGGGACTTGCGTGACTGGAATGTGCGGCTGCTGGTCGAAAATTGACATTTGGGTAGCCTCGCCTGATGTTTTATCATGGACGGTCGATGCCACTCACATGGCTCGCACCCTGTCAGACCACGCACCAGTTCAACTTATCTTTAAACCCCCCTTTTCT
The DNA here is from genome assembly GCF_964261635.1 of Lissotriton helveticus. NCBI lineage: Eukaryota > Metazoa > Chordata > Amphibia > Caudata > Salamandridae > Lissotriton > Lissotriton helveticus. Next base: position 916,146,393 of record NC_136059.1, on the reverse strand, counting down.
CTGCACCGTGCCTTTTCCTGGCGCCTCTCTTCTGGTGCACTAAGGGACACTGTTTTCTGTGCCGAAATTCAATCCTCCATCACTAACTTTTTTGACCTCAATGAGGGGTCGGTTGACTCGGCCTCTGTCCTCTGGGAAAGTTTCAAGGCGTACATTCGGGTGGAGTGCATTTCCAAGCAGTCGGGCGTTCTTCGCTCTATTCGGTCCACGCTGGCCAGACTGGAGGGAGAAATACGCGACCTTGATGCCGCTCTGCTATTAAATCCTGGTCCTGAGCAGCTGGCACTTCTGCGCCAGAAGCACACTGATTTTTCTGACGAGGCTGGCCGTGAGCTCTCCTTTTTGGACAGAGAGGGTCGGGCTCGTCGCTTTGGGGAGGGGGATCGCCCAGGGCGTACCTTTGCTAAGCTGCTGCGTCCTCCTCGGGCTGCTTCCTACGTTACCGCCCTTAGTGATGGGGGTCCTGATCGTACCACGTCCACTGGGGAGATATGCACCCGGTTTGCCACATTCTTCTCGTATCTTTACTCTGCCAGCTCTCCTCCCCCTGTGGTGGAGTTCGACCAGTATTTTGAGTCTATCGCTCTGGTTTGGTTAGCGGATTAACAACGGAAATTTCTAGACAAACCTTTTTCAAGGGAGGAAATACTAGCGGCGATAAACAGCCTTCCGAGTGATAAGGCCCCGGATCTTGACGGCCTTCCAGCCTCCTTTTATAAAACGTTTGCCGCTCTTCTCGTTCCGCACTTAGCCGCCATGTACAATGAATCCTTTGAGACAGGCTCCTTCTCACCTTCTCTTCGTGAGGCCTCGCTGACCCTCCTGCTTAAACCTGATAAACCTGCAGACCAGTGCGATTCTTACTGCCCCCTATCTCTTATTAATACGGACAACAAGATTTTTGCCAAATTAATCTCCTCTCGTCTCTTACTACTAATGCCCACCATTGCCCTCCCGGATCAATCAGGCTTTATCCCTGGCAGGGCCACCTCCCACAATCTCCGAACTATTTTCTCTGTTTTGCACCAAATTAATCCTGATCTCCCAGCTGTAGCGGCGTTGCTTGACGCCACAAAGGCGTTCGACACCCTCGAGTGGCCTTTCCTATTTCATGTTTTGTCGCGCATGGGCTTTGGTGCCCACTGCCTGCAGAATATTCGCCTTTTATATGCTAACACTAACGCCCGGCTCCGCATTAACGGGCTAGTGTCTAACCCCATTGCCATATCGTGTGGTACAAGGCAGGGGTGCGCTTTATCGGCCATGCTTTTCGCGATAGCTATGGAACCCCTACCTGCCCGCTTGCGGCAGCATCATACCCATAGGGGCATCGGTTTTTCCTCGCGTGCGCTCCTGGTTTCCATGTATTCGGACGACGTCACTCTCTATGTTCTCCACCCCCAGGACAACCTCAGCCCCCTGGTGCGCGCGGTCATTCGGTTTGGCGGCCTCTCAGAAGTCCGAATCAACTGGTCTAAATCCGTGCTGTTTCCCTTGACTGACGCCACCGGCTCATTTGCGCTTGATTATCCCTTTGCATGGGCTTCGGGTCCCACACGCTATCTAGGGATCTGGTTGAGCAGAGACCCGGACGAGCTCTGGCGCTCCAACTTTGGCTGTGGGGTAGACTGGTTTGAGACCAGAATTCCTCAATGGAGCCGGCTACCGCTCTCCTTGGCAGGCCGGATCGCTATCGCTAAAATGATAGTTCGTCCTAAATTTTTATATTTATTTTCCAATATACCCATTCCTCTGACAGCCTACTTTTTTCGTCGACTACGCTCGCTGGTGGTGTTGCTGGTGTGGGCGGTGCCCCAGACTTTAGAAGGTATGCTCTTTGCGCTCAGGCTAGCTTCCTCCACTTCTGGTTGCATCCCACCCCCTACCAGCCCCACGTGGTGGTGGAATCGGATTTCGCCGCCCCCTGGCCCCTATCCACAGCCCTGTTTGCACCCGCCATTCGTCCCCGGGCGGAAGTGAACACTGTGGAGACACTGCGCTGGGCATGGTTGCAGCTGAGCCGCCTCGCCGGTCTACCTCTACTGTCCGCTAACGCTGCGCCCATTGCCGATCACCCGGATTTTCCTCCTCTACAGTCCTCCGCCATGTCTCGCCATGCTGCGTCTTGTGGCATTAAGACCATTGCGGATCTGTACCCGAGCGACTCCTTCTCTTCCCTTCCGGAGTCGCCGTCCCTGATGGACACACTCCTCTTCTACCAGCTGCGTGTCACCTGCCGGAAACTGCACCCATCATTCCCGAGCTCTCCGCCCACTTTTCTGGCGTTAGACTATGTATACATTTCAACTTCCCCATGTAAACTGGTCACCAGATTGTACCCCCTCACACTGCTGGCCTCCACCACCTCCTCCTCCCGTGCACGCGACGCTTGGAGCAAGGATTTGGGTGTGGAGATTTCGGAGGCCGATTGGCTCTACTGCTGTAACCAAAGCACTAAGCTGTCCCCGAACTACCGGCTCCGCCTGATCCACTTTAAATTTTTACACAGGTTCTACCGCACGCCTGTTCATCTTCAACGCTTAGGCCTATGCCCGGACAACATCTGCAGGTGCTGCTCTGCGCCAGCCGCGGACTTCGCTCATCTGTCCTGGCTCTGCCCTAAGGTGCAGGGGTTCAGGTTGGAGGTCTGCTCCACCATTTCTGCCATTGCCGGTGCGGACGTATGCCCGGACCCTACCATCTGTCTTCTTGGCTTTGTGAAATTCTGCCCCGATGCCTCCCGCTGGCTGATCGCCATGCTCCTGGTGCTGGCTAGGCGACGACTGGCTATGTGCTGGGGCCGCTGTCCCGCTCCTGAAGTTGCGGCCTGGCTGGAGGACGCTTCCCGTTGTCAGACCCTCTTATCTGAATTCTGGGACCTAATGCCGGTCAGATCACGTCCGGTTGATATTTGGGGCCCTTTGGTTGCCTATCTCCTCTCTCGATCCCCCTCTGGTGGTACCGCTTCCCCTGCGCTTCCCATTGGACCGGAGCCTGCAGTGGCCGTGGCTGACGTTTGTGCCTAACCGTCCCCACCTCCCCCTCCCCTTGTCATGCTACCGGCTACCCCCTACTTACTCTGTCTCTCCCGCGCTCCCGCCGGCCCTTGGTCCGTGGCGGCCGCCGGTGCTGGTTCCTGTGCACCCCTCCAGGCACGGCCTTGACTGTTTCTCTCTCTCCCCCCTGGGGCTGCTGGTCTGCGCTTCCTCCTCCCAGGAACTCCTTTCTTGTCTTTTGCCTACAACAAAAGTATTGTTGGGCTACCTTTTCATGCTTGCTGGCTGTTTGTTTATCATCCATTGTAACGGACGTGGGCTCGCTGTTATTTCACTAACTGTCTTGCATTGTGTACTGTGTTGGCGCTTTCATTATATGCATAGCATTGATGTACCGTGTATGCATTCTAAAATTGATAAATAAAAGAAAAAAAAAATAAAAAAAATCCCCAATGTTTGTGGCTGCCAACTACACTCACTCATGTGACGAAGAGACAGGCTGCAAGCACCAAATGACTAAGGCAAGAAAAAGTCAACTTTCTAACAAACTGCAATTTTCAAAATTGTAATTTGAAATCTGAATTCACCATAAGCTAGTATTTTTCATTGCAATTCTTAAGTGTTTTTTGGAAATGACACTTACAAAATGTAATAAGGTAAGTTCAATGTTATCCTATGGAAGAGGTAAGCCCTGCTGTAGGGAATAATTAATGTAAGAGTTTTACACTACCAGGACAGGTACAACTTAACAGTATATGTCCAAATTGTTAAATACATTGCACCCTGCCCACTGGGCTGCCAAGGGTCTACCCTAGTGGCGGCTTGTATGTGTTAAAAAGGAAGGTTTTGGCCTGGCAAAGGTTTCATATTGCCAGGTTGAAATGGCAGTTTAAAACTGCACCCACACAGGCTGCAATGGCAGGCCTGAGACATGTTTAAAGTGCTATTTGAGTGGATAGCACACTCTGTGCTGCAGGGCAACTGGTAGGATTTAATTTTCAGGCCCTGGGCATAGGTAGTGTAACTTTACTAGCTTCTTACAAGTAAACTAAATATGCCAATTGGGTGTAAGCCAATTCTACCATGTTTTAGGGAGAGAGCACAAGCACTTTAGCACTGGTCATTGGTGGCAAATTGCATAGAGCCATAAAGTCACAAAAATAGAGGGTCTGAAGGCAAAAGCTTAGGGGGGGAAACACTTCCAAGGATGCCTGGTCTTACAGGAGGAATATACAGTGATCTGGCACAGAAGAAACTGAGACCCCACCTGTTTGGGACTCATGTCTGCCTTCCGATAGGCTGATGGAAATGTGAGGTGAGAATCATAATCGTTGAAGTGGTCCATCTTGCTTCAGGGTGTGGAATTTACAGTGGAACTCTTCCCTAGGGCTGACCATGTAAATGCTCTTGGTCTTTCCAGGTTTTTCTTCTTAGTGATGAGAACTCCCATGGCAGTAGATAGTTCTCCCTCGATTTTGCTCAGGGGACCTGTATTGAAAATTAGACATTTTTGCACGGTGTCCCCCAAGATTTTAGCTTTGACTGTTTTTGTTAGCTGTAGACCTCCGTGCACCTTAGCTCTGCTAACCAGAGGTAAGGTGCATGTGCTCTCCCCTTCAACATGATGAAACTGGCACATCCTTAATTGGCATATTGAACTTACCTATAGGTCCCTATAATATGGTACAAAAGTGTTCCCAGGGCCTATAAGTTTAATGTCGCAAATGGACTATAGCACCCCTTACCCACAATTAGGAAAACATTTCCCAACGCTTGCAACAAATCCTGTTTGCTTTACTGCAAACTATCCCACATTACACTGTTCTAAGTAAAATCCAAGATACCATAGCTTTTCAGCTTGTGAGCCAGCCAAGAGTGGTTTTGGGGAAATGAAGAGTCTTTTTCTTCTCAGCAGCACCAAACTGGGTCTGGGACCAGTTCGCCCTTGCACAGTGCTACTACCAATCTGACTGCAGAGAACCTAGAAAACAAAAGGTTTCTTACTCCGGGTCTCCTTTTATTTATTTATTTATTTTTATTTATTTATTTATTTTTACAATTTATTAAGCGCAACGTATACCCGTAAGCGTCTTGGCGCTAGAAAGATTCCCTAAATGTCTTTGGCGGCTCATAGTGATGTTAAGTACATTTATTGATCGAAGAGCCAAGTCTTTAGCCCCTAACGGAACTGAAGGAGTGAGGAGGACATCTTAATGTACTGTGGCAGAGTATTCCATAGTTTGGAGGCCGCCACTATAAAGCGGCGGTCTCCCCATGAGACAGTTTTAACTCGAGGGACCACTAGTTGGTTCAGGTTGGCCGATCGAAGCTGTCTACCAGGTTTATAAGGTATCAGCTTATCTTTGAAAAAAATTGGGCCTTGATCATGGAGTGCTTTATAAATAATGCAAAGCGATTTAAATTTGATCCGATTTCGGATCGTTAACCAGTGGTATCTCTTGATGGTTTCAGATATCGGAGAGAACTTAGGTGTTTTAGAGAGCAGACGAGCTGCAGCATTCTGTACAGATTGCAGCTTATTCATTGTCCTAGCTTGGGCATTTAGAAACAGACCATTACAGTAATCAAGAGATGATAACACTAAGGAGCTTATCAGTGTTTTCGCGGCGATTACAGGCAAATACGGAATAATTGTATTAATCATCCTTAATTTGTAATGGGCTGTTGCCGCTACCTTGTTGGCGTGTGCCACGAAGTTTAAGTCTACATCAAAAATTACTCCCAAGTTCCTTGCCTTGGTAACTGGGCATGGGGGGTCTCCCATGACAGATGGCAACCAGGTTGTTGACCACTCAGGTCGGAGGGGTCCAAAGATAAGCACCTCCGTCTTATCGGAGTTAAGCTTAAGGCAATTGGATGCCATCCACTCCCTGATTGCGATCATTCCATGCCTGAAACTGTCTGCCACCTTAGGTCCGTTATCTTTAATGGACAAAACCAGTTGAGTGTCATCAGCATAGGAGGTTACGCTCATCCCATATGCTTTGATGACATTAGCAAGGTCCGACACATAGATATTAAATAGTGTCGGACTTAGGGATGAGCCTTGAGGCACCCCACACGGTAATGACAGTTTAGCGGATTGATGTGTGCCCAAGTTGACTGCCTGGAATCTATCAGCAAGGAAGGATGCAATCAGATTTCTCGCTAGGAGGAGAATACCCATCTTTTCGACACGGTCGACCAGAATCTTATGGTCGACCGTGTCGAAAGCGGCTGATAGATCTAGCAGTATAAGTACTGCTGTCCCTCCTTGATCGCGAATTGCCCTGATGTCATCTGCCGCCTTAATTAAGGCAGTTTCTGTGCCATGATATCTTCGAAAGCCAAATTGAGATTCATCCAGTAATTGATGTTTCTCTATAAACTCGACTAACTGTTGATTCATGGTCTTTTCGATCACCTTAGCTAGAAATGGTAAACTCGCGATAGGCCTATAGTTCTTTAATTCTGCCTTATCTAAGGTTGGTTTCTTCAACAGGGGCTTCACCAGCGTGTTTTTTAGGGAATCGGGAAATATACCAGAGCCTAGTATCAAATTGCAAACTGTAGTAATGACTGGAATAAGGGTGTCCATCACTGTTAAGAGGACTGAGACTGGACACGGGTCTAGTGTTGATCCAGTTTTATTAGGAGATACGATCCCTTTAATCTGTTCTTCAGTTATCGGCGTGAAGCTGTTCATGACCCTGTCCGAAGGCAGATCAGAAGGAACTGGTGTTAGTGGATTTAGAGAGAAGGCCTGATAAATATCATTGACTTTTGAAAAAAAGAATTTAGCCAATGCGTCACAAAATGATTGAGATACTGGCGGGGTCAAGTCAGGGGCATTACCAGACAAACATCTTGTGATATTGAATAATTGTCTGCTTGAGTTTTTAGCTTTTTCTATTTTAAGCGAGTAGAAAGATTTTTTAGCTTCAGTAATCATCGCTTTATACACCGTCAGAGACTCTTTGTATTTGGCCTTATCCTCAGAAGCATAGTTTCTTCGCCACTGCCTTTCACGATTTCTGTTCAGCTGTTTCTGCCTTCTTAATTCCTCAGTATACCAAGGGGCAGATGGTGTAATTCTGTTCCTAGATAATGTTTTAATTGGTACTAGCTTGTTGGTGGCGTTACCTAACCAGTCATAAAATTGTTGGGTAGCAGTATTAAGATCAAGGGACAGCTGAGGACGTGTGTCATCCAATAGCTTAGTTAGATCCCTCTGGTTTATATTTTTCCAAACTTTGATTGGTGCTAAAGTAGAGATAGTAACCTTTTTCATTAAGGTATCCTTTATAGTCAGTTTGCTGAAAATTACATGATGGTCAGTCCAGGGCAGAGGCAAGATTTTAGAGATCTGTAGGCCCTCCTCATTTGAAAAGACGGTATCTAAAATATGCCCAGCTTGGTGGGTCGGAGAAGTGATCAATTGTCTGAGCCCGACTATGTCCAAATCCGCGATAAGGGCCTGTGTGTTATTATCGTCAATTTGGTGCAGATGAAAGTTCATGTCACCCAAGATTGTGAAAGAATCCTCCATAGCTAGGGATTCCATTATAATACTTAGATTGTTTAGGAACGCAGTCCTTGAGCCCGGCGGTCCATATAGAAGGAGTCCCTTAAAATTATAAAGGGCACTAATCCTTATGCTAAACTGGAGTACTTCACAAGTCGTGGAGGGGATAGATGTCATTCTAATAGGAAAGCGTTCTTTGGCTATAATAGCCAATCCACCTCCTCGTTTCCGTACCCTATCCTGACGATATATTTTATAGCCTTGGGGTACAGCAATTACTAGATCTGGATCAGAAGCCTCATCCAGCCATGTCTCAGTGAAAAACAGCACGTCTAAGTTGTTGTCGGTTATCAGGTCAGCTATTTCCTGTCGGTGTTTGCATGCTGAGCGTGCGTTTATAAGCGCCATGAAAAGATCGGTTTCTCTAGCGAGAGTTGCTGGCTTGGTTTGAGTATTGGAAGTATTGGAAATGTATATAGGAAACGAGGTATTGCAGAAGAGGCATTTATAGGTGGAGTTATGTGGTATGCTTGACGGAGCATGTACCGTACAACTGGAGGTATGAGGTGATTGAAGTTCCAGCAAAGCGGAGCGTGAGTAGATCTTCCTATGATCTGGAGAAACCTGACCAGGGGTCATGGCCCTAAGCCCGGACACAGCGCGGACGGGCGCAGACGGGCTTGCCTTTGGCGCGCCCGCTGCGCGGACGGGTAGGCATGCTGTATTTATATTCCTGATTCTCCTTGACTGAGATGAGACGCTGCTGCATGCACGCGCGCATGAAGACAAAGACTTCTGATTCAATGGTGGAATCTCGACTCGAGCACACCGCCGCCCTTTAAGAAAACCCTCCGACCTCAATTGATTATTTGCTGTAAGGTTCTCTCTAATTCAGAGACTTTGCATTGTAATATCGGACCCGGAACTCCACAGGCGCTGACTCGCATTTCAGCGTTACCAGGTCATCGCGGATCGAATGCTGAACTATGATTGGTATGGACCATACTTCATGTTAATGATATACGCACCTTGATCCTACCCAGCAACGCTTTGGAGATACCGCTGATTTTTTAACAATCCACCACTCCGCCCGGCTTTGGCCAGAACTATGTGTTAACAGGAATTTTTATGACTCCTGAGCAGGAACAGCCCTACACTCCTCCCCTTCCCTCACGTCCTGACGAAGACCCGCCTAGTAAGGATACACTGTCCTACAACCTAGGGTCGAAACGTAGACTTTTCTACTGTTTTGAACTCCCACGGAATGGTTTAATGTATACAGCCATATAGGAGATTCTGTATAAAAAAGACACTAACAAAACAAAACATGATGCTGTTTTCTCACACGCTGTTGTAGACCCCACGCTTGGGGATCTGTGTATATTCTCTCTTGTGAATTTTCCAAATATGGTCACATGTATTTGTAAATATGTTTCTTGAAATAGTGATGTCTAACTAGCAAGAAATGTTAATCTTTTCCCCTTTGCACTTCCCTCTCCCTCTCTCCCCCCTTTCTGGGCTTATTGTAATTGTGTTTAAGTTGTGTATTCATGCTGTGAGTAATGAGCTAATGAATGTTTAGCACCGGTGCTGTGAAAATTAAAACACGTTGCACCTTGACTCGACCTTTTGTGAAATATTTCCACGTATTTTACTTCGAATTGTGGAATTTGTTGTGTTGTGTCTGGGACCCCTTTCTTCCTATACCGAATAAATACCCAGGTCCCATTGACTATATGGGTTCAACCCCAATATTTACTAAGTATTTATACATGGCACTGATTAGAAATGGAGGAGGGTGGGAGGCGTCCAACAACTGGAACGCGAGCCGTTCCTCGCCCCAAGATGGCGTCTATATTGTGTGTAACACGGAAGTCAGCCCGCAAATCGGCTACACCGTGCCCTAGCCAGTGAAAGTTTCAACTTCTGTGCGATGTAATCTCGCACTTAGGTCAGTGAGTACAATTTTAATATAACATCGGTTAAAATATATACAATTTTTTAAAATGTCATGTGCTCCGTAATCAATATCCTAGCTGCCAACAATTAGCTGTGAGCCCCCGGCTTCCGCCTCAGGGGTAGATTTTAGGGAAATCACCGAGTGTCTAAAAGCTTGTCCTTAAGTAGGCTGGGAGGGCGGGGGCGTCCAACAACTGGAACGCGAGCCGTTCCTCGCCCCAAGATGGCGTCTATATTGTGTGTAACACGGAAGTCAGCCCGCAAATCGGCTGCACCGTGCCCTAGCCAGTGAAAGTTTCGACTTCTGTGCGATGTAATCTCGCACTTAGGTCAGTGAGTACAATTTTAAAATAACATCGGTTAAAATATATACAATTTTTAAAAATGTCATGTGCTCCGTAATCAATATCCTAGCTGCCAACAATTAGCTGTGAGCCCCCTGCTTCCGCCTCAGGGGTAGATTTTAGGGAAATCACCGAGTGTCTAAAAGCTTGTCCTTAAGTAGGCTGGGAGGGCGGGGGCGTCCAACAACTGGAACGCGAGCCGTTCCTCGCCCCTCTACTTAGCTATGAATGAGCAGGCCTCACCCTGGTCTCTTTCAAGTTAATGAAGATCCTGCACCCTCCCCAGCTGACCTTACTGAGTTGATATGTGTTATGCACCTCACATCCTGGTCTTTCTGACCCTACACTTTTGTTTCTGCTCTGAGAGCAGTTTTCACACCTCAATAAAGGGAAGCACTGAAAGCCCAGCTGACAGGTCTGCAAATTAGCTTACCAGAGATTCTGGCGATGTGAAAAGTATTTTTTTTTAAACTGTTATTTTCAAAATTGCAATTTGAAATCCAACTTCACCATAAGTTTGAATTTTTCATTAAAATTCTAGAGACACCAAACTAAGCCTGCAAAAAAACTCTGCTGAGCTCCGCGAAGCTCCGCAAGATAAATGCCATTTGCTGTGATTTTCAGTGCCAGGTGCTTGTCCGCACTCTGCAATGGTCGCAAATGGCACCATGCACAGCGCAGTGCAAGCGGGCGCTGCTTCCTTTCTGCCGCTCGAGTAGATTTTTACTCAAGCAGCAGATTTCTCGATGCGAACAGACGGTTTCTCAATGAGAGTGGTCGCGAGCATATGCGACCCATCGCAATGAGAAATCTGAATGCCCGCATTTGAGAAATCTCGCCGGGAAGTTGATCTTTCATGCTCGCCAACTTGATGTTGATGATCGCGAACGAGGAAAATTCTCACTGGGAGGTGGATTTTCCTTGTTTGCGCTCGCCAACTTGACTTTGATGAACGCAAGCAAGGAAAAAAACTCTGCTCTGCGTAACGTGGAGTGTAGAAAACCATGCAAACTCTGCAAGTGGAGCAGCAGAGTTCACAACCCAGACTTGCACCAAACGTGAAGGGGTTACCTGTTCCTAATTGGAAATTACATTTACAAAATGTAAAAAGGTAACTCCAAAGTTATCCTATGGGAGAGGTAGGCCATGAAACAGTGAATAAAGAATGATTTTATTCTGAACTACATTTTTTCCTATTGGACAGCTACACTAAATTTTTGTATATGCCACTTTTAAACAGCGGGAACTGTACCTTGTGGTTACAAGGTGCCTACTTAGAGGTGACTTATTTAATATTTAAAAGCAGGATTCTTTCCTGTCAAAAAGGTTAATTTTCCCGGTTTGCGTAGAGTGTTGAAAGCTGCATGATTCAAGCTACTATGTTGGGCCTAATATGTTATGCAGATTTGTACAGCATACTATCACCCGGAAGGGTATTCTGGAGCTGAGAAGGTGTGAAACTAGGCACACATTAGGACTTGTGGGACCATTTAAAATGCCTGGTTTTCAGCTTCTTGTGAAATTTAAGAAGGGAGGAGGAGGCTCTTTTGTTTAGTGGCAGGTCATTCATGCTTTAGGAGCGATGTGGGAGAAGGCTCAACCACCACATCAGGTTTTCCATATGCATGGGATTTGTGCAAGTAGGAGTCCAGATGAGTGGAGGTGTCTGGAAGGGTTGTGACAGCAGATATGACTGTTGAGGTATGTTGGGCCATTGTTATATAGTGCCTTGAAAGTGTGGGTGAGGAGTTTGATTTGTGCACCTTTTCAGAATAGGGAGCAAATGGAGCTCCTTCAGGCATGGTTTGATGTGAGTTCGGCATGGGAGGATTAGAATGATTCTGGTTGCTGAGTTCTGAATGGTCTGAAGCCTACTGGTGAGTTTTGTGTTGATTCTGGCATAGAGTGTGTTCCTGTGGTCTAACTTGCTTGTGGTCATGTCATTCCTGATAGTTTTCCAGGTGCTGATTGGGAGATATTTGAAAATCTTCCCTAGCATTTTCAGGGGTTGGGAGCATGAGCTGGTGATGACATTGACTTTATTCTGTCATGTTGAGTTTTCTTTCGATGATGAATCCAAGATTTTTGGCATGGATGGTGGAGGTGGGTGTCAGTTCTAGCTCTGTTATGGCAATTGTTCTTCTTGAAGATCATGATTTCAGTCTTGTCAGTGTTCAGCTTTAAACAGTTGGTCTTCATTCAGTGGGTGATTTCAGTCTTGCAGGCATTGAATTTGATCCGGGTACTGAGACTCCTGTCTGTGAAGGAGAGAATGAGTTGCACATTGTCAGTGTAGGGGAGGACGTTGATATCATGAGAGCAGTTTATGCTGGCTAGGGGGATCATGTATGGGTTGAAGTAGATCAGGCACAGGCAGGATAATTTTTTAATTCTGTGGATGAGATTGCAGTCATCTGAGGTGTACAGTGCCAGGTGCACAAAATGACCACAAGAGCGCCCTGAAGGAATACCACCAGCACATAGGAGACACCAAACTGACCTTCATGAGAGACAAACCAACGTGACCAACGCCAAGGAGTTGTTCAACGTCATACAGCAGTTCGCAAAACCCACATGCGAAGCCACAGACATCACACCTTCCCAGGAACTCTGCGACAAGCTCAGCTCCTAATTCCATCTTAAGATCAAGTCCCTCTACAACAACTTCAGCAAACCAATGAAGAGCACCACCCCTCCTACCCATCGCCGCCGATAAGCCGACCATCACGTTCTGGGATCCCACTACCGTAGAACTTATCACAGCGACCATGAAGAAAACCCACTTAGGAGCCCCAACAGACCGTCCAACCACACATCTTCCACAGAGCCGCCACCATCATCGCACTGGATGACTGGATATATGTGGAGGTAAAACCCCTTATCAAGAAACCATCGGCCGACCCAACGGACCTGAAAAACTACAGGCCCATCTCTCCTCCCCTTTGCGGCCAAGGTCACAGAGAGACTCATGAACGCCCAGCTGACCGCAGTCATAGAAGATAACGCCATCCTGGACACCTCCCAGTCTGGATTCCACAGCAACCACAGTACCAAGACCGCCTTCCTCGTACCCACTGATGACATCTGCATGCTACTTGACCAGGGACACACCATGGACTTCATCCTTCTAGACCTCTCTGCAGCTTTCGACACCGTCTCTCATCACACTCTCGCAGCCAGACTACACTACGCAGTAATACAAGGAGCCGCCCTCAACTGGTTTCAATCCTTCCTCTCCGGCAGAACCCAGAGGATCCGACTCTCTCCCTTCCTCTCCAAACCCTTGGAAATGAACCGCGGAGTATCCCACGGATCATCACTCAGCCCCACGCTGTTCATCATCTAGATGGCCCCCATCGCCGCCATCATCAGATGGCATGGGCTCAGCATTGTATCCTACGCCGATGACACCCAGCTCATCCTTTTGCTCACAAAAAACCCCAAAGACACCAGACTCTGTTTCCAGGAAAGTATGAAGAACATGGCAGCCTGGATGACAGCTGCCTGAGGCTAAACTCAGAGAAAACTGAGGTCCTCATCCTCGTTCCCTGCACCTCCACTGGACAGCACCTGGTGGCCCTCTGCCCTCGGGAGCCCACCCACCCCTACAGACCACTCTCAGAACCTCGGCATCATCCTTGACTGCTCCCGCTCCTTGAACCACCAGATCAACGCCGTCATCTCCACTAGTTTCAACTGCCTCCGCATCCTCCGTAAGACCTTCAAGTGGATCCCACCGACTGCAGAAGGCCTGTCACCACACACTCATTACTAGCGGACTGAACTACAGCAATGCCCTCTACGCCGGAATCAACAAGACTCTTCTGCACAGGCTTCAGACCATCCAGAACGCCGCAGCCAGACTCATCCTCGGGACACCGCGCCATGAGCACATGACCCAACACCTACGAAGCCTCTGCTGGCTCCCCGTCGAGGAGAGGGTCACCTTCAAACTCCTCACCCACGCCTACAGATCCCTCGACTACATAGCCAGGTCTCCTTTTGGACCTCGCTGCCCATGTCAGTGATATGTAGAGAATCCATTTCCAAAATGGTGATGCTTCCTGGTCTCCTATATTTCTTCACTAACCTGCCGATCACTATCCCGACCTAAATTTTTTATACACTAGGCACACTCCTGTTAGAACTTATGTGGGGCAAGGGGCATAGGAGGGTCAGCCTTGCCAAGTTACAGCTCCAACCTGAGGATGGAGGACTTGGAGCCCCGGACATCCGAGCTTATTGTATGGCCAGCCAACTGCAGTGGTTATCCTATTGGCTAGCAGGACGAGGCATTCACCTACAGCCCCCCCTCGCTCAAAACTGCATTATTACACTGGAAGAAGGCACTCGAATACACCAAAAGGGCCCACCATCCCCCCCAGCATTACCTTTCTTGGGATACCTACTACTACTGGTTTAATCTCGAAAAGGGCTTTACCCTTAAGTGTTCAGGAAGGTGTATCAACAATTGGAGCATTATTCACTAAGGGCACACTAGCAGATCACAATAACTTTGTTCGTACACAGGGGGTCCCCCTGACACTTTTTCTTTTACACACAGCTATCTCTCACAACATCAAACGGTGGTGGTCTCCTTTCGGGATTAAATCCCATAAGCATTAACTAATATACACAACGCATCTCATGGGAAGGGGACGCCACCTCACTCGCTGGCTATACAGAGGTATTCGAGCACACTCAGGGATATTGTTACAGCTACGCCGTGTTAAAGGGTCGCTAGAGCTGGGAAGAGAAATGACAGACAGGGAATGGTCCTCTGTTTTTGAATGTCCTAAGAAAGTGTCACGCAATGCTAAATTGAAATACATACAGTACATGATCTCACATAGGGCATACCTCACAACACATCGCCTTAATTGTATATTTCCAAACATACAACTCACTGCCCTAGGTGTCAGGAAAAAGATGCAGACCTAGTAGAAACATGCTGTAGGATTCCCCGCGTTTTCGCATATACTGGCAAACTGTTGGTTACAGAGTGCAGGAAATCACTGGTACGACTATTTGGTCATCGACGGAAAGATGTCTGCTGGGTCTGCATAAACGACCCAAGGGGCAGAAGGCCCAATATAGATTCGCTGACTTGGCTGTGCTTATCGCAAAATGTGCCATCACAATGCGGTGGAAATCTGTTTCCCCCCTACACCTATCTCATGGAAGACAGAAATGGCCCGCTGGGGCACCGCTGAGAGTACGAATATTAGGCAAGAGGAATTTAGAGGACTACATAAGATCCCTATCTCTCTAGATTGGGAGCATATGCTTGAAACATTTAAAGCCATTGATATGCTAACCCCTCCAACATCGCAGAGCGAGCCCGGCCCAACCCCACATTCCACATCCCCAAGAGCTGAACTTTCTGCTACCTGATAATGCTGTTCCCCTTATCTCTCGGAGGACCTAGAGACTTATACATATGTATGCTATGAAACAATCTGGTATTTACTGTGTGAATACAATCTTTATTCTTCTCACGCTATAAGTTAGTGGACCAGGAACTGGTCGGGTGGGGGGTAGTTTTAAGTATTCGTATTAGTTTATGAAGTTTAGTTTGTCAGATACTTATGAGTCTGCTAATACTCGGATAGCTCGTTATATCAATGGCATGTCTGTTCCGTATTTGTTGCTCCTTAGATAATGTGACATTGTCTTGATATGTGTACTTGGTAACAAATGTCCACATTGTCATTTACATTGTGGAAATAAAATGTGTATTCATGTTTGATACATTTTCATTCTTAGCGCCCAATTGCTTGGAAGATGTGCTGCATTTGTTATGGTGCTTGAAATCTCAATAAAATTGTGTTTAAAAGAAAATATATCTTAGCAGAGAGGTTAAATGGGGGTCGGTGGGCCTTCTGCATGAGGATCAAAAAAGCTTTGTTCGAGGAAGGGGGATTCGGGACCTGACTTACAATCTAATTAGAGCTATAGAATCAGCTACACTTCACAAAACTACCCTGGCCATTATCACCCTAGATGCCACTAAAGTGTTTGACAGGGTAAATTGGCCCTGCAAAAAATATTAAGGCGGTGCAACTTAGGAAACAACTTCTGTAGGACCGTGAGCCTGATATATCAAATGCTCACAACCAACGTTTTGGTGAACGGGAATCTATCCGCCTCTTTTGAAATCCAGAGGGGAACTAGACAGGGGTGCCTTTTATCCCCCTTAATTTTTAATTTATATATAGAGCCCCTGGCTGTAAAAATCAGGCAGGAGGGCAGAATCCTCTCTTTAAAATAAAACAGCTGGGAGAAAAACGTGCTTTGTACACTGATGATTTGATGGTGTACACCTCAGAAATGCCCTCCGAGGTTCCAATATTGTATAATTTAGTCGTATTTCAGGCTCAGGTTATGAAGTAAATGCAAAAAAAATGTCCGTGGCCTGGAATATGATCACAGAACAAGAGAACATCAAAACAGAGATAAGATATTTGGGCGTCATGGTCACACAGGACATTGAAAGAATTCCAGAAATCAACTTTAAAAAAGTCAGCAACGAGATTAGCAAGTCATTGGCAAGCTGGGCTCATTTACCATAGACTATAATTGGAAGGGTAAATCTGATAAACATTATGATCTTCCCCAAACTCATTTTTATATTCCAAAACATCCACTTGGTGTTCAGTGAAATCTGGCTTAAGAAATTGCAGTCCAAGATAAGTAGTTTTATCTGGGCCTCCAAAGGCACACGTATTTCGGGAAAAAAACTCTGCAGGAAGAAAATTAAGGTAGGACTGTGCCTGCCAGATTTAATTTATTATGCATGGGTTTTCCTTCGGAGGAATGGGAAAATACTGTTGAATGAACCAGATGGTTCAGATATCGGAATAATGTTTAAGGTGATGCTCTTGGATGTGAAAGGGGGGGAGCAAGCTTTCATCTATAAATTTGGAGATCGCAAATACCCCTTAAAGATCTTGTGCTAGCTGCCACATGGTTTAGAATTCGAAAGTAGCTAAAAATCAATTATCATAGTGCCTTAGCTCCGATCTGGGATGCTCCTGGCTCTCTGGAATGGACAAAAGACTCTTTGGCGGTTCCTCTGAGGAAAGCCGGAATATCGTGTTGGAAGCAGCTAGTCGATGATGGTGCTCTACTGCCTTTGGAAAAGTTGCTGGACATAACGGATAATGAATTATCTAGGTTCGAATATTTGCAATTGAGAAGTTGGCACCTAGCAATTTGAGCAGGTGTTGGCACCCCGAATGAGTAGGAATCTACTCTAAAAGAGAAAGTGGCAAAAAAGAAAGAGGTGGCACACCAATATTGGCTCCTGATCGATCTTAAGAAGGGGGATTTTAAACTGCTGATGGAGCTGCGGGAAAAGAGTTTGCCAGGGATCCATCTAGAAGAATTATGGCAAGTATTTTGCGACTTATTGTATTGTACGGTGCAGGCTGCAAATTTGAAGAGAAACCATATCTTTTGTCTCCTTTGGGTTTATTGGACAACCTTAAGGCTTTTCAAATCTGGAAAGGTGCCACTCCGATATGTCCCTATTGCTTCCAAGAAAAGGTAGGCGAATAGGGAGATGGCTCTGCGAGTGTGGTCTGTTGTGCTCTTACCGGGGATGAAGCCGTGCTGCCAGGGGGAGACCAGATGTTCGATGATCCCACTAAGCCGGTTGGCCAGAACCTTGGCATAGATCTTTGAGTCCGAGTTGATAAGTGAAATTGGACGGTATGATGAGGTGGATTCGGGTGGTTTACCTTTTTTGGGGAAGATAGCAATATTCGTGTGCTTCCATGATTCCGGCGCATTCCCATGCCATTGTACGCCGAGAAAGAGATCTAGTAGATATGGTACAATCAGATTACTAAGCAGTTTATAAAGATCCAGAGGGATTCTGTCTGGCCCTGCAGCTTTTCCAGAGGCTAGTTCTAATAATGCTAACTCTACTTCAGTAATTGAAATCTCTTTTTCAAGGTCATCCCTGGTTGTGTTGTCGATGGTTTTACCAGGGTCTGTTTCGGGAAGCCAATTAGTCAGAAAATCTTTAATGTTAGGTATAGGCGATCGATCTTCATTTTGGTACAACTTCTGATAATAATCTTGAAAAGCTGTTAATATGCCCTCAGAAGAGGTATATTTATGTCCTTCATAGTCTATATATTTTATTGTATTTTGTGATTGCTTCTGGCGAACTTTAAGAGCCAGATGCTTCCCCACCTTTTCTCCATTTTCATATATTTTATTCTGATTTACCTGGAGGATTTCTGCTGCTTTTCGGGTCAAGTCACTATTAATCTCGGCTTTAAGAACCAAGATCTTACAAAGGGTATCTTCTGCTTGCTGCCCAAGGTGTATCTGGGTAGCATGCAGCTGCTCTTAGTTTGTTAGTTCAGTATTGAGCTGTTTAGTTAGGCTATCACGTTCTTTTTTACGTTTGGCGACAAAGGAGATAGTTTCCCCCATTAGAGCCGCTTTATAACAGTCCCAAACAACTAGCCTAGGTGCACTGTATTGGTTATAATCAAAGAATTCTTTAGTCCATATTTTAATATATTCTATATATTCTTGATTTGCAAGAAGTTTGCGGTCAAATGACCATTGAAAATATGGCCTTTTATAACTGGGAACGTCGAAAACAACGAACAGAGCATAATCTTATACATATGCTCGCTGACTGCCCTAAACTAGATCCGATTAAAAAAGGGATGTCCAAATTTTGGGCTGGAATTTTTGGACACGAGCTTAAAACATCATTAACACTACTAATCCAGGGCCATGATGATTCTCTAGGGTACAGTAACAATGAAGTAATGTCCGTATTTGTTGGGACAGCAGTATATAGAATACTTTTGACAACACGGTGGATAGATACAGATGCTCCTACTTTTCAAGGATGGCTGAACAGACTAATAGGAATTTATAAACAGGAGACTGCAATTTATAAAACCAAAGGGAAAAGATTACGAACCCTTGGGGCTCAGCTATGGCCCCAGTTGCTACCTGGTTTGATAACCAAAGAAACTCATAGTCTCTAAAGATGTGATATTTTTTGAGATGTACTATATAAGCAACATTTATCAATATTACCTTGATTTATTCTTCTTTATATCACTATCTATTCATTTCACATATTACATATCTGCCAAATTTTGATTTCTGGGACTGACCACTTCTTTATTATATGTACAGTATGAGTTGTATATTTATGTATTTGCTCAAATAAATATAAAAAAAAAAAAGAAAAGGTAGGCGATACTCACATGTTCTTGTACTGTCCAGCTCTGCAATATTTCTAGGCCGATGTAAGTAATTGCATTTCTACAATGCTTGGAAGGCAACTACAGGTAAGCCCAGAATTGGTCCTTTTTGGGGTTCCGGTATGGCATGAATCTTTATCTGTTTACAACAAAAAACTGAGGTTTTATTTAATTATAAAGGCCCGAAGGGAAATTTGTAAAAACTGGATGAAAAATGTCCCCTAACTGTAAGAGATTGGATTAACACTGTGAAATATATAATTAAGTTGGACAGGCTGTCACCGAAAAAGAAGAGAGATTTTTGGTTACCTTTTGCAAGTTGGCTGGAATCTGTGGTCCTATGATTATGCCTCTACACTGAGATACTTCACCACCCCGGTTACCTTCTGGATAGCTCTGAGAGAGAGACGATTTTACCCATGTAAGGAGATGTTCTGTGTAAAATGCAGTACCTTTGGAACAGAGCTCTCTGGTCGGTGCCGATCAAGAGGGGGGCCCCAGAGAATCCCCGACTATCTCTGTTTTTATCTAAGGGGAATGAGGACTAAAAAATACAAACATGTAAAAAATGTATCTGGGAAGGTCGTGGAAGAGGTGGTGGCACGCGGAATGGACGTGAGCATGCCACTGATAGATTGCAGTCCACTTGAATAGGTGTGCTAATGGCAGGGGTCTGATGGGGCCCCTGAATGGTTAGACTTCATGGTGGCATTAGTTTCTTCTGGGGTGATGACAGACCGTGTTGTTAGCATAGGTTCTTTGGATAAGATCGGTATGTTGGGTCGGTTGCAGACTGAATTTGCTGTCTATAATGGTGATTTTATTGCTGAAGAATTGAGAGAGATTGTTGCGGAGGTCCTGAAAGGGGTGATCGAGTTGGAAGTAGGTAGTGGGGAGATAAAATCTTTTACAATGGTGAAGATTTATTTGCTTCTATTGGTGCTAGCATTAATGCAGTCTACCAGAGCGGTGCATGTGCTGTTCTGGATCTTTTGTTGGTAGCACCTCAAGACGGATTAGTACATGCTCCTGTCTACTTTGCCCTGGCTCATTCTCCATTTGCAGAGTTTTATAGTTTCTCAATGTACCAGCTAGCCTGTTGAAAGCTGTTGCTGTGCTCAGGTCAGTGGGTGCAAAAAGTGGTATTCCAGTCCATGCCAGTGGTGATTCATTTTCGGCAGACTGGTCCGGTGGTGGTGAATATGTGCTGAAATAACAGGGATGCTCAACTTGATGATGGAGTGGTCTGTCCAGGGAACTAATGTGGGCTTGTGAACTTGGATGTTGCAGAAGTTGATGAAAATAGTGTTCAGGAGGTGTCCTGCGACCTGGGTAGGCTCATTTAATTAATGTGTGAAGCCCAGGCTCCCAGGTTCCTCAATGAGGGCACATGAGCTTGGGTCAGCGTGGTCTTCCAGATGAATGTTCAGGTCTCCAAGTGTAATGTGATTTCCATCTTCGAGGGTGAGTGGTACGACAGAGTCCATGAAGTTGGTGCACTTCCCGGTGGTCTGTAGATGAGAGCGCTGCTTACGTTGAAATTGGCTGACACTTGTACGTGTAGCTTGAACAACAGGTGTTCCATGTCTCAGATGATATGTCTATGGTGCAGCTGAAGGTGTTCTTGTGGATGATGGCGATTCCGCCTCAGTGTTTGTGACCTCTGTCTTGCCTGGCAGTCTTGTAGCCAGCAGGGATAGGTGTGCTGAAGCAGCGTTCAGCTAAGGTTCCATGAGAAAACGTAGTTCAGGGTGTTGTGTAGTTCCTACCTGCACGTTTCTTGGAAAACATAAACTTTGGGCGAGGTGCCTAGACTGAATCCGGGCACCCCTGCAGGATATGTTGGCCTAGAGACCAGCTAGCTCACAGTGCCATCACAAGCCCCTCTAACCTTACTGGGGAGTGAATTGTTTCAGGTAACCACTGAACATGACAACCCTGACCCTGAAAGGATCGTGGAAATAGATCAGAACCTTTAGCTCAGTTACTCGAGCTTACTTGTGCTCAGAGAAATATTGGGCCTGATTCACAGAACTAACTTAAGACAAAATCCTAAACTTACTACCATTTTGGTATTCACAGAAGGCACTTACTCATTTTGGTATTCACAGAAGGAACTTACTCATTTCGGTTTTCACAGAAGTTAGGAGTCCTAACTTTAGGACTCGTAAATGCCTTCTGTGAATACCGAAACTCTTAAAGTTAGGATTTTTCTCAGTTTAGGAGTAGTAAAGTTAGGACTCTTAACTTTAGGACTCCTAAACTGAGAAAAATCCTAACTTTAAGACTTTTGGTATTCACAGAAGGCATTTAGGAGTCCTAAAGTTAGGAGTCCTAACTTTACTACTCCTAAACTGAGAAAAACCCCAACTTTAAAACTTTCGGTATTCACAGAAGAAATTTAGGAGTCCTAAAGTTAGGAGTCCAAACTTTACTACTCCTAAACTGAGTAAAATCCTAACTTTAAGACTTTCGGCATTCACAGAAGGCATTTAGAAGTCCTAAAGTTAGGACTCCTAACTTCTGTGAATACCAAAATGAGTAAGTGCCTTCTGTGAATACCAAAATGAGTAAGTGCCTTCTGTGAATACCAAGATGGTAGTAAGTTTAGGATTTTGTCTTGTTAGTTCTGTGAATCTGGCCCCATATAGAATACACAGTGAGATGTTTTCAATATATTTATTGGACCAATGTTATTCTTGTATAGAATACGTGTGCTGTGAATAACAGTAGACAGAAGCAGATGAAAGTGATTAAAAGCACCAAAAGAGTAAATAGTAGATATAATTCTACCATGGTGCTAACACAGTGTATATATGCAGGCATATCAACAAGGCAGTAATCAGTCATACTCCTGCTTTGTGTGTACCTAGAGTGTGTGTAGGTGTGAAGCCAAGATTCCCCCCAAGGGATGATCCAACCCCATTACCTGGCGGGAGAGAATGTAGGACCCCATCTTGGTCACAAACTGGACACCCCTCATGAGATGTCAGACCACTGTGTAGGGAAGTGTCAGCATGCAGAGACCCACGAGGTCATCTGAAGTGCCTCCTCTGCTCATCTTTTGGGATGTTCATTATTTATAATAGAAAGCAGTTTTGCGATGTACGTAAAGATTATCAATTTTATGGATATGTAGGTAGACATTTGTACATAGTGCATAAAGAGGCCTTGTACATGATGTTCGAGGCATTGTGATAATGTTATGCAAAGCTAGATGTGTAAAAAAAGTAGTTTCAGAGAAACTAATCCAACATTGTCTTGCACGCAATTATGTGCCAAAGGTCATGGAAGAAATGTTATTGTGAAAAAGAGGGCAATGTAAGAAATGAGCTGCTTCACTACATAGGCCTAACCCGGGCACATAACAAAGGGTATTGTCATGAAGCAGGTCCCAGATCTCTGTGGCATGTTTGGTTAGTGTTAGAAATGGGCTTTCTGGTTGGCTATGGTATACCCCATGGCCAGGTAGAACCCACCACTGTAGTCAGGGTAAGTGAGATACACAACTGAGCTTATCTGTGCTCACCCTCTGGTAGCTTAGCGCAGAGCAGGCAGGCTTATCAAAAGAGACAATGTGTAAAGTATTTGTGCAACACACACACATCGGCACAATGAATCCACCACAAAAATACTTTACACTGGTTTAGAAAAATAGGTTAGTATATTATAACCAAAACACGACCAGAACAAACAAAATTCAATGCGCACTTTTTAAGTTATGAGATATTGAATATGCAGGAAAACCAAAGTTTTACAAAACGTCTTTGCTCCTCCTAGATCATTTATGGTAATGTTAAAAGCTGTGGGTGCTGGGAATAGCACTCTCCTTTATCAACTCACTGTGGTCTCACTGGACTGGCGTGACTAATATAGATCCCAGCAGGGGATCGAAAGCTAGGCATTCATACAGTTATGTTATGTTATGTTAAAACGGGTCTTCTATAGCGCACGGCTACTCCTAGGAGTGTCCCGGCGCTTTGACAAAAACCCGAGAAAAAAAGAGACCGGGGCAGAATGCAGGGCATAACAGGAACATCAATGGGTAAAAAGCCATGTCTTCAGCTACTTCCTAAAAGCCAGTAAATTACTAGTTTTCCTGAGGGAAACGGGCAAAGAATTCCAGCAGCGAGGCGCCAGACATCGGAAAGATCGTCCTCCAATTCTAGCCCGCCTGTTGGCAGGAACAGAGGCCATAGCCAAAGAGGCCGATCTCAGAGTTCTAGAAGGCACGTAGAAGGTCAGGCGCCTCCTAATATATCTGGCCCCTACATGGTGTAGCGCCTTAAAGGCAAGAGTTAGTGCTTTAAAAGTAATCTGTCTAGAGACAGAAAGCCAGTGGAGCTTTTTAAGCAACTCCGAAGCACTCATTCTCCGCTGAAGGCCATATATGGCCCTTGCGGCGGAGTTCTGCACCACCTGAAGGCACGCCAGTAGAAATGTTGGCAGACCCAGGTAGAGCACATTCGCATAGTCCAAGCGTGAGCCTATCAATGCCTGTACAGTAATCTTTCTATGCTCAAAAGACAAGATTGGGAGGAATTTCCTTAGCATTTTCAAAATGCCAAAGCATTTCCCTGAAAGTTCCCGAATCTGAGGCCCAAAAGAAAGGCCATCATCAATCTGGAAACCGAGGTTCTTTGCTTTGGAAGACGCGTCTGCCGGAGGGTACATGTCCGGAGGCCACCAGGCCTTCCATCTAGGATCAGAAGAGCAGCCAAAGAAAAGCAGTTCAGATTTATCTGAATTACATTTCAGACTGTGCTGTTTAAACCAGTCAAAGACCGCCCCCAGACAGCTTCTGATCTGCATACCATCAAAGTCAGAACCCTTTGTGCAGGTGAAAAGGAGCTGGGTGTCATCAGCATAGGATACGATCTGGGCACCAAACGACTCCGCCACTGCCGCCAGAGGGGCCATATAGATGTTGAAAAGGGTGGGGCTTAAGATAGAGCCCTGAGGCACCCCCACCTCCAATGGCGGCACATCGGCAGAGAAAGGTGGCGCCCAGACCGTTTGCCGGCGGCCGGCCAGAAATGACTCAATCCACTTCAACACCGTTACACGTAATCCAATCTCCCAGAGTCTTAAAAGGAGACCGTCATGGGGAACGGTGTCGAAAGCCGCCGACAAGTCCAGCATAACTAATATGGCCTTTCCTCCAGTGTCCAATACTTCCCTGATGGCATCGGTGACTTCAAGAAGAGCGGTCTCCGTACTCATATTGGCACGAAAACCCAACTGAGTGTCGTGTAGAATATTATTACTCTCAATGAAGTTAGATAGGGAGATATGAACATGCTTCTCCACCACCTTTGCCAAAGCCGGGAGAAGGGAGATCGGCCTATAGTTTGCATGGACCAAAGAGTCCAGATTGGGCTTCTTGATAAGCGGCAAGATCAAGGCGTGTTTCCAGGCCTGGGGAACCACTCCCGTGCTCAAGGACATATTGAGCACCGGGTTGAGCAAGGAGTTTATGGCAGGGGCTACTCTTCCAAGACATTTTGCAGGACAAGGATCCTGCGGAGAGCCACACTTCAGCTGGATAAAAAAGTCAAGTGAGGCAGGGAGAGACAGAGCTGGAAACTCAGAGAGAGAAGGGCCTTCCACGCCCAAGGGGAGACACTGAGAAAGCCTGATCTCAGGTACAGATACTAAATTCGGGGAAATGAAAGTGTCTTGAATAGCTTTAATTTTTGTGGCAAAAAAGAGGGCAAGTTGACAAACCCAGGCTTCGGTATGGGAGTGAGCAGGCAGAATCGAGGAGGGGGAGATGAAATCTTTTACAATCCGGAATATTTCTTTGCTCATATTCGCCTCATCCTCTATTCTTTTGTCAAAATAGGCTTTTTTCCCAGCCATAATATGGCGGTGATAGAGCCTAATTAATTCCCTATATTTGTGTTTGTCACTGGGATCATACAGGCGACGCCAGGCCCTTTCGGCTTTTTTACACTCTCTACGCAACTCACCGAGAGAGGGAGTGTACCACGGGGCAGAAGCACGCCTGCTGGCTTTACTGGAAATTACCATGGGAGCTAGCTCCTCAAATCTGTCAATGAGCCACCTATGTAGCAAGTCCAAATCCTCCTCTAAACTACGAGACAGTTGACAAGGGTGTGAGGAGAGTGCAGATACCAGCATTTCAGAGGACACCCGGTGAAATGCCCGTGCAGCCCCTCTAGAGCCTTCCAACGGTCTTGAAGAGGAAGTGGCGACGGGAGGGATAACAAAATTTATTAAATAATGATCAGACCATAAGACAGGAATCAAAACTGTAGATAAAACTTGATCGAGAGTGTGCCCTTTGTTGTGCATGGGAGCAGAGACATAGGGTACCAGCCCTAAAGGAGCTGTAATGTCCTACAACTTGACAACATCAGTATCGCTCCCTACATCCATGTGTAAGTTAAAATCTCCCAACAGTATACAGTGTTCTGATTTTAGACACAATACCGAAAGAACAGCCTGTAGTTCCTCAAAAAAGAGGCCTATGGGTCCCGGAGGCCTATATATTAAAAGCCCCACACAAGCTTGATGGGGAGACAGAGAAAGGGTAAAACTCAGGGACTCGCATCCCGCAATGTTGTCAGTGGAAAGAGTGGCGCAAGAGAAACGCTTAAATGGCATTCGCTAAATCAGGGCCCGAGCTTTCCCCCAGCCAGGTCTCAGTTAAAAAAAGGCATAACGGCTTAAACTTCGTCAGCAAATTGTAAATATCCAGTGAATGCCTACTGAGGGATCTGGTATTGAGCAGAAAGCAAGGATTGTAAGTTGGCAGAGTTGCGGGGGGTGCGACATGGCAGCCGACCAAACGCCAGCCGCAGTCAGGGCAGCCCTTTTTCCAAAACCGCCTACCCGGAAAAACGCAGCGGCAAGTCGCCTCCTTGCCCCGAAAGGACAGGAGCTCAGCAGATGTGTAAGAGCGCATAGTGGCAAGAAGATGGAAGAAAAACAGCCAAAGGAAAACAAGGAGCCCACGTCCGCACCCGTCCGCATCCAGGACGCTGACGGGCGCAGTCGGGCTTACCTTAGGCGCTCCTTTGGCGCGGGATAGGCGCGTCCGCACAGCGCGTCCGCTGCGTGGAGAGAAACGCCTCTAAACTTATGGTCGCGCAGGGGGGAGTGGAAGGAGAGCCGCACTGCTGGTCCGCCGACCGGCGTGCAAAACTCCTCCCAAGATGGCCACTGCTCCTATCCACAGTACCCCGTGGCACCTCGTATGCCGAACTACAATGCGAATGAAAGAAAAGACAGGTCCCCCCCCACGGTGCTGTTGCCACCCAGCACAAGCGGGGAAGACCGGAAACAAAGTGTCAAGAAAGAGCGTGAGAGAATGCACCCACCTTTCCGCCTCAGGTACAGAAACGGAAAAGGTAGCAGTAGGAAATAAGGGGTCAGGGAGGTAAAAGACACAGCCTGTGCCAAAAATTGTGAGAACACTCAGCAATCAGCGGAGCTAGCGCTTAAAATCAGCGCGATAGTTCAGGGAGCAGCACTCGGACAAACGGTGACACGCGCTAGCACTCAGCGCAAGCAAATAATTAAAAATACACAGCGTGATATCAATCAGCGCGCAGTGCAAATAATAAAAGAGATCAGTTTATATTTTTGTAAAAGTGCCACAGCACATCAGGCCCCAGACCTTCGCCTCAAAGTTCGTCGCAGTACGATTCTGGCATCAACCTTGCACGTACTGCAGCTCAAACTTATGGTCGCGCAGGGGGGAGTGGAAGGAGAGCCGCACTGCTGGTCCACCGACCGGCGTGCAAAGCTCCTCCAAAAATGCCACTGCTCCTATCCACAGTACCCCACGGCACCTCGTATGCCGAACTACAATGGGAATGAAAGAAAAGACAGGTCCCCCCCCCCCACGGTGCTGCTGCCACCCAGTGTATGGATAAGACCAGCTCTCAGGCACTACAAATGTAAAAGGGGCCATGGGTCACTCGGGACCAGTGTATGAACATTGTATTAACTGAACACAGATGAGGGGATCTCCACTTCACAGGAGTGGTCACCTATGAGCATGGCCTCTGGTGACGTAGACAGTCTGCCCTGAGGAGTCGTCATGCAGGAGATTCCAGTTACCACAGCAACACTGGGGACGCACTGGAAGGGTTTCCCTTGGCTCTACGCATAGGCTTTAGTCAAAGGGGCAATTTCAGTCAGTATGTAGAGCTGATTTTTGTAGTTAGCAGTTGCAGGTCAAAATGAAGCACTGGACCTTTGTAGAGCAAATCAGTTAATATTTTTGAAGCAAAGTCTTTGATGGCCCTGAGACTTTAGGTCAGCACAGCTAAAAGGTTTAAGGAGCAGGCCAGCACAAGAAGGAAGGTAGCAAAGTGGCAGTCCCTCCTGCAGCTCAACAAGCAACAGGCCAACACAGCAGAGCATTTATCAAAGTGGTAGTCCCTCCTGGCAGCACAGCATTCCTTCTGGAAATGTGCAGAGGTAGAGCCAGCAGTGTCTGGGTACAGCTCCAAAAAGTGCCTGATTTGAAGGGGTCAGAGCCCCATTACTTATACCCAAAAGCGCCTTTGATGTAGGTAGTGACTTCAAAAGAGCCCTCTGAAGTGCACATAGATCCCTTTCAACCCAGTCCTTTCTACCAGGCTATCTGTGGAGGGTGTTTAGCACTTTGTGTTTGGACAGGACACTACCTATTGAAGTGTAACTTTCAGTCCCTCCCATTTGTCCATGCCCAGCAAGACCCATTGGTATGTAAGTGAATGCAGTTCAGTGCCCTGTGCTGTGGCAGTCTAGAGGGAATGCACAAATGCAGCTGTCACCCAGCCCTGCTATGTATTGGAGGCAAGCTGTCAGACACATAGAGAAGAAAGTGCAGAGAAATGACCACTTTCTAAAAGTGCCATTTCTAAACTAATAATGTCAAATCCAACTTCACCAGTAAGGAGGATTTATCATTACCAATCCAAAGATATAAAACATGAAAAAGCTACACCTCTCTGATCAAGAAATGCCACTCAAAAGGGTATAAGGGAATTGCCAATGCAAACCTATGAGGGGGTATGCTTCACAGTATTAAAAAAATAATGTAGCTGCTTGTCACTACCAGGGCATGCATAGCACAACAGTATATGTCCTCCCTTTTACTTATATAACACCCTGCCCTTGGGGGTGACTTATACGCAATAAATGGGGAGTTGTAGGCTTGACAAATAGTTTTCAAATGCCAAGACTAAGTGGCATTAAACTGCCCACACAGGCACTGCAGTGGCCGGCCTGAGACAGGTTTGAAAGGCTACTTCTGTGGGTGGCACAATCAATGCTGCAGCCCACTAGTAGCATTTAACTTACAGGCTCTGGGTATATGGCATAACACTTTACAAGGGATTTTCAAGTAAATTGCATATGTCAATCAGGTATACACCAATTACACACATGATTAGGGAAGAAGCACGTGCTTTTTAGCACTTATTGGCATTGGTAACATTCTCAGAGTCCCAAGGCCAACAAAAAGATACAGCAAAAAGTGGAGGTAAAAAGTAAAAGGTTTGATGTAAGACCACCCTAAGAATTCTAGGTCCAACAGTGAGGGAATGGGTATTGGTGTTGAGTAGCATGCATGCTAGTGTGGAGTGTTGTTTGGGTGGTTGTGGACCATGTGATTGCCAGAGAGTGGGATGTTGCGTGTTGGCAGAGACAGACTTGCTTTTGTCCACACTGTAGACGCCATCATGTAGGCCCTGAGAGAGATGAGAAGTGATGTCACTCCCTGTGTAGATGAATGATGGGAAATCCATTGATGTCCCTTTCTGTGCAGATGGATGATGGGAAACCCAGTGATGTCACTTCCTGTGCAAATAAATGGCAGGAACTCAAGTGATGTCACTTCCAGTGCAGATGGATGATGGAAATGACTCCTCTTGCTTGGATTCTTCTTTTTCTGACCTAAAGCCATATTTTCTTGTCAGCCTAGTGCATGGCACAACAGCTGCTGCTCTCCATGAGTGAAATATACATTTCCGATGCCATTGGTGATTTTTCCCACCGCGTATGCAATGGTCTTATTGGAAAGTTAAGTAGCCCAAATAGGAATTAGCCAATTCTACCATGTTTTGGGGGTCAGAGCAGATACAGAGTACCTAGACAGCAGTGCCTCAATGTGCAGAGTTAAAGAAAAACAGCAAAATCAGGCAGCAGAAAATATAGGGAAATGTGTAAAGTGAGGTACTTTCTCACACTTGTGTACATAGTGTTCTTTAAATTCTTGTGTCTTTATTGTGTAAGCTTTATTCTCGCTGGAAGTGCCTCAAACTCAAAGAAACTCCCTCATTGGCACATTTCTTATGGTGCTTTGTGAGTGGCAGATTTTGCTTATAAAGGTAGCATGGGTGCATGTCATTCTGGTTCATGTGGGTGATTTGTCATCGCAGAAGGGAATATTTTCCTTGCCAAAGTAATAGGATCTTCTCAATATATAGCTCCAATAAATGACATGGGGCGTATATTTAGAGAGGTGTCCATCCCATCGCCAATAATGCTTCACCAATGACAAAATACAAGCATACTGAGGGATATATTTTTCAGCCATATGCAGTTCCTTGTATCTGGATGAACAGTTCTGAACATAAAGATGTTATTGTAAACACAGAATTTCAACATTTCAGGAATAATTTTATTCAGGATTCGGTAATGAGCAGATATGGTTGCAAGAGCATTTTGTGTTGCCCTAAGTCAATCTCCCTATTCAATTGAGTTATTCAGCTTGGTGAAATCAACAATTGCAAGTAGGAATGCCTGTTGCAACTGAATGTCTTCCAGTTTAAGAATGTCTTTAGTATGTTTTTTGTTTAGAGGATTTTAGGTTTATTGGTAAAATAGAGTGGGTAGCATTTTAAATTAAATTACGTATTTTGTTAATTATTATTTCAATATTGATTAGTTTAATTATTTTATTAATTGCATACCTGATTTGCCTAGAGATGGTATTGCATTTCGTGGATGATGAAGGAGAGGGAGAATAAAAATAAATAAATTAAATATTATTAAACCTCTACTTAATTTAATCAAAAACAGTTCTTTAATTATGCTTTTGTATTTGTTTTAAAATAAATACAAATATTTATTTGATTTTATTGGTGTTTTTTACTTATTTGATTTATTAAGACATTATTTTTTTATTTTAGATTGTTTGAAAATAAGTTTATTTGTAATGTTGGTATTTATACTGTTTATGTTTGAAAATGTATTTCTAATGAAAATAACCTAATACAATTTGAAAAAACAAATAATGTAAATGAAATATATGTCTAAAGAATTTAAAATATAACATTACTAGTTATTTTCAATTCTTGTGTTACAGTTTAAAGGTTAATAATATTTGTCTATCTTTGTAGTTTTGAATTTAACAATGTTTGAGCTATTTTTACTAAACTCTTTTTAATAATAGTTTGGGTGGATGCAATATTAATATTATATGTGACAAAACAAGACATTGGCAAAAAAGTGCTGAAAAAGTTGTAGTAAATGTACACTTTGATATTAATATGTTTTAATCCTTGTTTGTGTGTTGGGAAATCTAAAAATAACTGTCGTCACTTGAAAAAGATGCACTTCCCCAAGGATTGTAGGTCTGCAACTAGAATAGGCAATGTGCCTCTACTCATTATTTGCACATTTCCCAAGTTTGTAGCACTGGATTTGGAATAGTAATTGAATTGCCCGTAACCATTCAAAATATATACTTTCCCAATGTTGGCATGACTGCAGTTTGAGTAGTAATTATGACACCCCCAATTATATGCATTCACCCCAATGTTAGTGGCACTGGAGTAAGTACCTTTGACACCCGACAAATATATATTCATTACCTAATGTTTGCAAGATTAAAGGTAGAATACTAAGTTTAACACCCACAAATATATGCTAAGGATAGTTCCACCTGAGCACTCTAACCAAATTAACGTTAACGTTTGGAGGAATAAAATAATAATGATACATTTGTCACCCACAATTATATTCCATTTCCCCAATGTTACTGAGACTGCAATTTTGGCATATTAAAATAAATGTCCTTATTCCATTGTTTGTAGGATTGAAGTTAAATTAATAAATACAACTCACCCACATTCTATGAACATTCTGAATGTTGTAGGACTGGGGTTAGAATTGTTAAAAATATCATCTGCCTAACATATGCAATGTTGCAACGGACTGGGAGAGAGAGTAGTACATCTAACATCCTCAAATGCATGCATTTCCCCAATGTGTGTGGGATTAGAATTAGAAAATGATATAACAAGTCAATTGACTTGAATGCAGTGTGCACTGTTCATTAATAAACAATGTATCATTCTTATAAATCACCATATACAACATACTTTGTTCTATTTCCTCTTTTAGTTTTAGTTTTTAGCCTTAGTTTTCTGTATTTGCATTACTTTCAATGCTTCATATATTATCTAAACAATTCTTTCTCTAACATGAATTTACATCAAACTTATTTTGCATCAAAATTATATTCATAATACATAGATGCACATCCTGGTTCTTTTATGCCCAATGCATTTCAGGACAATTAAGTCCCTTCCCTAGGGGCATACCTAAAAACCCAAACAAAATATTGATTTTTAATTATTGTCTTGGAATACATGGAGTTGCTTAAACTACCAATAACCAATTTTATACATGCTGCTAGTGCACAATAACAGCTGTCATGCTCTATTTTATTAATTGCCAACATTGAACTGAATAATATGGTGTGGGGGGTCCCTCAGTGAACTCGTCAAGGGCAAAATGCTTTTTTTTAACTGATGCCACTGACTCGCGGGTGGGTTGGAAAATTCATGGCAAAACGTATAAGAAAAGCAAGTGTGGGCTCCTGTGCTTGTTTTAGAATAACTCTCAGGTTGACCAGATCCTGGGGGCATGTGATAAATATAGCAGGGGGGCACACAGGCCCCCCTCCATGGGCTAGCCACAGCCCCAGGAACTGCCACCTCCCTGGGGCTAATTGCAACTATGTGGGGGGGTCTCGCGGACTCCCTTGCCCCGGTGACCTCCAACTCCCTGGGGCTAATTAAAATTATAACAGGTCTTGTGGACCCACCCTGCCCTGGGGACTGCCACCTCCCTGTGGCACACAGTTCTCTATTTTAAATGATGCGGGGGAGGCCATAGGGCCTCCCCCTCCCCCCTGCAGACGCCACCTCCCCGGGCACCTACTTTTTTTTTTAAACCAGGGCCCGCAGCCCAGCGGACTGCCACCTCCCCGGGCACAAATGCAGAAATTAAGGGGGTCCATTGCAGACCCCCAGCCCCAGGGACCACCACCTCCCCGGGGCAAATTTGAGCAAAGGAGGGGCACCACGTGAGGCCCTCCAGGAACCCAAATGGCCCTGGGGACCTCCAACCCCCAGGGCCGGCTCTAGAAATGTACCGGTCTGCCCACCCCTGGAAAATTGCAGTTTGATATGGCTTGATGGGAGCACTGCTCCCACCATGCCATAGCAAACATTGCTCTGCTTTAAGCAAGTGAGAGCATTTTGATCTTGTTTGCTCAAAGCAGAGCACTTTGTTTTTGCATACAGGGAGCTGCATGTCAGCAGTCTGGCTTCGGGGGATGGGGGTTCCCAAGGGCAGAAAATGGTCCAGGAGGGGGGTGCTCGGACCCCCTCCCTTTCAAGAAAATATAAAAAAAAGAAAAGGCCTGGCCCTGGGGATTGAGGTCCACAGTGCCAATACTGGCCAAGGGAGGGAGGGCGTGCGGCCCCCATCGCCTTTAAAAAAAAATATATATATATATATCTGTCCCCAGGGAATGGTGTCCCTGGGGTTGAACTTGGCCTTGGGAGGGGTACAGCGTGATCCCCTCCCTTTTAAAAAAGAAAATGTAAAAGTTGGCAAGCCCTGGGATATAGGGGGACCTGGTGGCGAAAATGGCTGGGGAGGGTGGCCGCTCACTGCACACTGCTGGTGGGGGGTGAGGTTCCCCTGCCTCCTGAGGGTCTCTGGACTAGAGTGGACTACTTCTCCCAATGAGTAGTGCACCAGGAGGCACATTTGCAGAGTGGTGGAGAAAGGGGGCATGACCTCTGAAGACCCCTCAGTAATTTACATGTGTGGGTCTTACTGGAGGTAATAATAGGGCTAGTTGGCCCCCAAGGACCCTCAAGAGCCAAGGGGACTTCATCTCCCAACTAGTAGTGCGCCAGGAGGCATGTTTGCAGAGTGGTGGAGAAAGGGGGGCATGGCCCCCAAAAACATCTTAGGTTCACACTGTGTGGGACTTGCTGGAAGTAACAGGATGGTTAGTTGGCCCCCAAGGACCTGCAATAGCCATGGGGACTTCATCCCCCTACTAGTAGTGCGCCAGAAGGCATGTTTGCAGAGTGGTTGAGAAAGGGGGCATGGCCTCCTATCAGGTCTCAGCAATCCTGCTGTGTGGAACTTGCTGGAGGTAATAGGAAGGGTAGTTGGCCCCCCAACTACCTCTCCTGTTATCTCCAAAATGTCCCACACTGTGGAATTGCTAAGAGGCCTTCGGAGGCCCATCCCTAATCTCCAACACTCCGCAAACGCGGCTTGTGGTGCACTGCTGGTTGGGCATGAAGTTAATTTTACTCCTGAGGGACCATGGGGGCCAAGAAGCCCTCTTGGTACCTCCTGTAAGTCCTAAGTGAGCACTACAAGTGGTGTGCATGTCATGTTCTGATTGCTTGAGTGTTCCTATCTACATGTGGTATCTAACTTTATTGTATTTTTGAGTAGCGTGACCCTTTGGCCAAACATGTTTTATTGGGGCCAATATCTTTGGACGTATTTGTGGTGCAACTAGCTATCAGTGGGATCGATCAGGGTTATCCCTGGGTTTGCGTTTGTCTTTGGGCTAAATGGGACCTCACATGTGACCTGTCACTCGATAGGTGTAGGTGTGGGTCACAGGACCTGCCTGACCACATAACTCTGACTCAGGGTTGATGGGGAGGTCAACTTGGGTGAATTCGACAGCAAAGATATGAGTTCATTAGAACTCCTGAAAATAATATGGCTGTCACTGCTATCATTTTTACCAACATTCTCAACATTGTGCGTACAGTTTTCATGTTGTCCATCGAAATTGTCTTCAATGATATTGATATTGTTATGCATGTCTAGATCATGGCGTACATTTGCATAGTTTCTAATGGTAACATTATTGTTATGTGTGCATGGATTGTTGCTGCCGGTATAAACACTGTTGTGTGGGCATAAACTCTGGCATACATTGACATCTCATTCATGGGTATTGACATTGTTATGCAAGCACAGGTTATGGCATAAACTGACATTGCATTTATTGGTATTTCCGTTGTTGGGCCTGCACAGATTATGGTATTTGTTGACATTGTATTAACCCATTCAAACAACTGTTTACATTTTTTTGACTCAGGAAGCGAATCTACCAATTCTCATGAACTCAGCTAAGTACCTTTTTTCTCTTATCGTGAGGATTTGGTTGGCTTATCAGTACTAAGAACTATGGGTGTTGTGGGCATATATAGGTAATACTTAATTTGTGCAGGTTTACAGTGCTCAGCACCAGCACTTATTTCACAGGGCTGGGACTATGGATTTGTTCGCGAACCATGGGAATGTTCAAAACAATAAAACTAGCTGGGTGACTGCCT
This sequence comes from Lissotriton helveticus, assembly GCF_964261635.1. Lineage (NCBI taxonomy): Eukaryota > Metazoa > Chordata > Amphibia > Caudata > Salamandridae > Lissotriton > Lissotriton helveticus. Next base: position 916,111,692 of record NC_136059.1, on the reverse strand, counting down.
AGTATCTCTTCCCATGCTGGCTCACATTGGTTCAGGCATGATAAATGTGTATTGTTTATCACATTAGTGATGTCATCATACCTTGTTGTCACAACCCTGGTCAATCACTAAATTAACTGTGCTGTGTGCTCTAATCCATTCATCACTGCACCTGCTTGATGCATTGTGTGAGTGTGTTTTCCAGTAGATAATTGCAACAGGGAATCGGCTCACCTCTGAACTGATGCAAGGCATGCTGTGAAAGCACAGACGCAGGACAGACTTGAAAGGAAGGAAACGTAAGGAATAAAGACAATAGTGGACATAAAACTGCCCTTTTGAACCACTCCTCTTAAGTACTGTGTCTGCTTATAATGTAAGGGACATTTTTATTTCACGGCAGCCACCCAGCGGGTATCCTGGATCTTAAGATTACCAAAAAACACTGAAGGAACAGGGCTGGAGATTAATCTCTAGCAAAGAGTCTAGTTTTCAATTCCTTCCTGAAAAGTGACAGAGTGTTCATTTGCCTAAGCTCAATTGGCAGTTCATTCCAGAGTCTGGAAGCTGCAAACTGAATGATCTGCCACCCAATCGGACTTTGTTGACATGGGGGCTGCAAATCAGACTGGCTGAAGAGGAGCGCAGGCTTCTAGCTGGAGAATACCATACAAATTTCCTCTGTAAAAGCTTAGGCCCCATTTTATGTGCAGCCCTATAAATGATACAGAGTGCCTTAAACTGGACTCTTTGCACAATGGGCAGCCAACGAAGATCTTTTAGGGCAAGCGAGGCTGAAGCTCTGCGTTGTCTGTGTAACGCAAGCTTAGATGCAATAATCTGTATCCTTTGCAGTTTTTTTAATCAAAGATGCTGGAGCTCCTAGGAGTAAGGCATTGCAGTAATCTAATCTGCTCATAATAATGTTCATTACCACTTGAGGTCTAACTGAAGTAGGTAGATAAGGGAGTATTTTTCTAAGTGCTCTGAGCAGAGATAGACAAGTGCTCACCGTTTTATTTACTTGAGAGGGGCACTGGGGGTCCAGTGTAGCTTTCTTTAATAAGGGAGAAACAACTGCCTTTTTCCAGCAGTTAGACACTGAGCTATTAATTTTGGACTGGCAGCAAATTTGGTAAAGATACAGAAAAAGCTCAGTACCAAAGACCTTCCACATATTATGTGGGAGCGGGTCTAGGGGAGAGCCTCAAGAGATGCCGGCTGTGATTATATTGAACTCTTCTTGTGAGGGGATCTGGAAAAGTTCCAGAGGCAGCTAAGTTCCCTGGAGGAAGCTACATAAGGAGTTCTGCCACAGGGTGATAAATGCATATCATCTTCTTTGTCCGACTCATCATCCCTAGAAGATTTTAGCCCAGTTAGGATTTTGTTGGTGTTTTCCTCAAAGAAAACTGCCAGATCATCGCAAAGTTCTTTTGATGCTGGAATCTTAATCTTTGCGCAGTCTGGGTTGGACATATCTCTTACTAAGCTAAATAAGGCTTGGACTTATTGTGTTATTGTAGGATAGTTTCCTCAAGGTATTTAGCTTTGGTCTTACCTATCATTTCTTTATAAGTACATAATAGTTTTTTCACGGCTACTTTGTCTGTCTCCTGATATTTCCTCCTCCATTTCCTTTCTGCTTGTTTGCAGTTAGTCTTCATCAACCTCAACTCCTCGTTGTACCAGGGAGCGGACGGCTTCTTGTTACTTTTGACTTTCCTCAGCGGGGCCATCTGATCTAATGAGTTAGTAATCTGATTGCACAGATTCAGATAATTCTCATCCACTGATGTGTCAGTGTCAAAGCTATTACTATCAACAAGTCGTGGAAGTTTTTTTAACTTTAGCATTTTAGACCGCTCCCTACTCAGTCCAGTGTTGACTGGTTGACGAGCTTGTTTATTAGGGTTGGCTAATCTTAAGGAGAAAAGAACCAGGAAATGATCTGGCCAACACAACGGAAGTATCTCCTTCACAGCTACATCCATTTCATTGTCAAAGATAAGATACAGCACATGGCCTCCCTGATGGGTAGGGCGTAACACCAAGTGCTGTAGGTTAGTATTCTCACACTCTTGGCATAGTTCTTTAAGAGCCGTGTCAAGGTTACCATTCTCCCAGAGATTGAAATCTCTGAGCATCATAAATTTAGAATGGGAGTGTGATAAATTATTTATCACATCAATCAGTTCTTGGCAGTGGGGGGCAGGACCTCCCAGTGGTCAATAACAAAGTATACCTGAACACAAAGCGCCACCATTATCCTTGAGTGAAAACCCGAGTGACTCAAAACCCTGGGCTTCCTCTATGCATAATGGGGCAAGATTGCAGGTATCTTTAAATATAATTCCTACTCCTCCACCTCTCCCACCCAACCTTGGATTATGAAATATTTTAAAACCCGGAGGGAAGGCCAAACCTAACTCAACTTCCCTATCTGGTCGTGTCCAGGATTTTGTGAGGAACAGAAGGCTCGTGTCTATTAGAAGAGTTGTTTCTACGTGTAGAGAAATCGTAATAGGTTATGTTTGAGGCAGTAAATATTAATTTCCTCATGTGAATTTCATGCTACTATGGGAATAAAATGGATCTTAATTTTTGCACTACAGTAATAAATATGGGAATGTGCATTTATTAATGCAAATGCTCTAAATAACTTGACTTATCGGCCCCATTTATTTCCATGTGCATGCCTGTGCATTCGTGTGTGTGTAGAGTAGTTCTTAGAACTTTACTGTTTCGGTGAGGTCGGTAAAATGTGCCTCTGTTTGTACAAAAGCTGGTTGTTAGGATGCCTTAGGTATTGATTTTGTTTTGTGAGCCGTAGTTACAACCCTTTGGCAGTGGAACTGGGAATATTTGCCTTTCTCAAACAGAAGGTGCATAAAATCAGCTTCCTCATATTGATTAACAAGGCACAGCAAGGGAGGACAACATATCCTGCAGGTGACAACGCCCTGGTGATTGAGCTTGTTGTTGATTGCTGGGTGTGAATCTCTCAAGCATTTGATTAGATGTGATGTGCAGTGCGCCCTGTACAGGGCCAGGCTGGAAATATGCTCGCTCAGGTAACCCAATGCCCTGACTGCTATCTCTCAGGCCATAACTACTGGCACAGCGCTTCGACAAGGCAGGGTTTTTTGAAAAATATGCACAGGGTTTGATTTTCCTGGCCCATGGATTCGGGGTAGCAAATGCAATTATTTTCAGTTTTTATTCCCGGGAATATCTCATCCCACACAACAGCTGCTACTTTACAATTTCAATTAGAAACAGTCTTAAAGTCCATTTATGACTTCAGAGCGACTCCCTCTCTATTTAAAAATCATGAAATTAAACTGGCTAAATTGATTCCCATTATGACTCATGAAATTGCTCCAAATCTTCTCAGCCCTACCATTTTTATGCTTTCGAGCCTTCGTGCCACCGTTTGTTTTTTAGCCAGACCCTTCCAGATTGCTTCAGTAAGAGCTCCGAATGTTTATCTCCAAAGCACTCTATTTTCATTGCTTTTCCCTTCTTTTGTAATCACACCGTCTTCGCCTCGGTCGAAAGGAACACCTGTCGAAATCACCGTCGGCCAATAAATGTTTGGCCTTTACAGGACAGGTGCGCTTCTTGCCTGTCTTCACGTCTGCAGCAATGAAGAGAATGTTCTCCTGCTGAGAGTTTTGCTTTATCGAAGTAAGGCAATTCATGTTCTGAGAACAGCGTGCCTGTAGGAATATGTTGATATTGTTAATCTGAGTACAGTCCTGCGAGGACAGGAAACACATGCATTTTTTCCCAGACTTTATGTTGTCGTTTATATCTTGCTAAATGCACAGCAGGGGCGCTACAGAAGCGGTGGGGGCGCTATCTCCAGGGCCCCCCGGGGCAGCTCTTCCTTTATGGGGGTGAGTATCGCCCCACTGCTGAAAGGCAGCAAATGCGACTGGCCGAGGCCCCAGCAGGGGGCCACTAGAGAGGTCAGCACTCTAGTGTCGCCTGGGCACCCCACACCTTCCGCCCCCTTCAGGGGAGGGACTCTGGGTGGAGTCCCCCTAGCCTGGTTGCGGCGCGCAAGGGCTGTCACTTCCTGGGCCAGGACTTGGGGAGGGTATATGTCCCTCCCCCACCATTTTGGCGCCCTCTTTTGCACGCCGTCTGCAGTTGTCGTTCGGGTCGTGTCCCGAATAGCTTAGCGAGTTGGTTGAGTTTAGGGGGAAGAGTGGTGAGTCGGCCTGTGCCTACTATCCCTCCCCCATCGGTAGTCCCCTGCTTCGCGGCAGACCGATCCAATCGTCATCCCGGCCACAACCTTGGCACAGGGCCACAAGCGGGCTGCTATGTGGCTCAGGGTGGGGACTATGGGGGGGGGGGCTTATTGGGCATCCGTGTTGGGCCAAGGCGCTGCAGCGTAGCGCACAGCCGCCTTCTGTGGCTCCTTTCAGCTTGACTCCGAGGCTCGTAGTCTGGGTGGCAGGCATTCAAGGAGTTTCGATTTCAGTTAGAGCCATAACCCCCGCACTCTGCCCCATTCCCACATGTATACCACCTTCGCCCATACTGTATTCCTTATCTGGACAAGAAAAGCCAACGTACACATTCGTCACATAGTGGTCATTTGTTGGCCGCAGTTTATTAGGAATACAAAGAAACATGTATATACTCTGCATATTTTGCATGTTATGTCCTGACAAAACTTCCTTGTTATTGTCTCTTGGCCCTTGTGGGTCGTTCTCTTTGGTAGGTTGGTTTTTGCGCTCACTTTGCGCGGGGAGGGGGTAGCTTCTGTCCCGGAGTTAGGCCACCTCGCTACCTTGTCCGACTCTTGTTGTGCCCTGCCTTCAGGCGGGGGCTGGGCTGTGAGCGCCGTCTCCGTTTGCTACCCCCCCATCATTGGTAGGCCAACTTCCTTCCCAGCCGTGAGGCATCCCAGAGTGAGTGGTCCTACACACCTGTCCTTAGGCCAACTCACCCAGCCGTGAGGCATCTGAAGGTGAGTGGACCTATTCTGGCACACCGCCCTCCGGTGTGCCTCCGTACCAACCGATATCAGCGTAGTTCTTCGCCACGCTTTGCCTGTTCCTCAGCACTGCAACATTGCTGTTCCTTAGGTGTGGGTGGGTGGGACAAGAATTTGTGCTCCGCCGCCGGTGCTGCTCCCCCGCTCCGATAAGATAGGAGCTTGCCTGGGGGAGCAGCGCTTATATGCCTCCCCCATTCGCCTTCCGGGCCAGGTAGGCCCCCTGCCCATTGGAGAGTTTGTAGCCTGGCTAGGCCTCCATTGGCCGGGGGTGCTGGCGCCTCTTCGGCGGCCGCCGCTAGGGGAGGGGCCGGGCATTTCCTTAGTTCCTGGTCGCTTTGCGCGCCAAAAACCGGCACCCACTAGTTTGTTTGTGTCCGGGGGCGCAGCGCTGGTTATGGCGCCGGCTCTCGAGCCCCCTTCGGGAGCAGCCTCTGCAATTAGTTGTGAGAGTTTCTGTGACTAGATGGCGCCGAAGCTTATCAGGCAGGGGCATTTGTCGCTCTCCCGGTTCAGTGTGCTGAGGTGCTGTTCTGGGGGCTGCCACGAGGTTCAGAAGGCCATGGGTGTGGGAATAGAGGGCATTTGCCTGCCGAGCAGCAGAGGTATTTTGCGCCAACAAGATGGCACAACTTATTAAGTGCTTCGTGTGTCAGGCTTCATGCATAGAGCGAGCTGTAGCCCGCGGTGTGCGTTTCGCTCCCTTCAATTTTATGTCGGCCGTTTAGTTCATTTGGTTAGAGCTTCCTGCTAATAGCGTCAAGGTTTTGAGTTCAGTCCCCGGATTGACCGGAATGACTGACTCAACATTAAAATAAAAGACTGAAAGTGTATTCTGGTATTAAGTGGGCTTTGATGGTTGTACCAGGAGGGGTGTTGATAGTGCCATGTATGGGCCAACCCCCTTCCTGTGATATCTTCTGCCCCCATGTTTTTACATCATTCAAGGTTTGGGGGTGCTATAACCCCTGCCCAGTCCCTGCCCAGTCCCCATGATACCCATATCGGAGTAATTAAAACCCAAACTGTACCCATGTGGGAGGCCTTGCGCGGTATGCGCACCAGGTGTGTTGCTCGGTTGGACACTCGGGGCATGGAGCATGTTGCGAGGGGGCATTGGGGGGGGTTTAGGACGGCCGGGCCATGCCACGCTGCTGGTGGTGGGTGCGAGTTGCATCGCAGTGGGTGCCAAGTGCTTCTTCCCTGCAGGCACTACGGTGGTAAGGATGGTCGTGCCGGCTTGTGTGATTTACAACCCCCCTCCCCTGCTTGCCATCTGGGTCGTGGGGCTGAAACCAGTGGGGCCCCCTCTGTGCGATCCATAACTCCTGCCTCCCCTCAGACGAGGTTCAGAGTTGCCACAGGGGTGGTCGTTACATGGTTCGTAGATGTGAAAGCGCCCGGTCGGCTTCAGGGGGTGCGGGCTATTATTCTGTCCCACTTTATCACTTGATCCGACCAAAGGGCTGCCCAGGGCAGGGGGCTTTGGGTTGTCATGCATGTTTTGCCCCGGACTGGGATGCGACCTGGGGGCATGTGGTGCAGGTCGGGCCTGTTGGAACACTAGCTTGAAGTACTGGATGGGTTTGTGTAAGCGAATGCTAAGTGGGCGGAGGTCATCGCTTAATTGCAGCTGAATTATTGCCCGCTTACCACGCTGTTGTACCTCAGACCTCAGGTGGAGGATCGCGTCTCCTACTGGCCCGTTGCGCATTAGGGTAATGCTGTAGCGTTAAGGGTGATGTTACCCCTGCAGGCTTCTAACAGCCCCCAGGAGCGGGACGGTATAAGGGTATGGCTGCAGGATGGCTATTTATGAGTGTAAACTTCAAGGGGCTTACGGTAGCCGCGGCCTAGTAGGGTTACCATACCATACAACCCACACTGGATGTGCTGATTGTGGTGTTATTTTTAATTGCTGGCGATCACTGCGTTTCCGAAGCAGGGCAGTGGTTCCTTTTGCGGTTGTCTGGGGCCACGAGTACGGTAAGGGCAGTGTCCTGTAGGGTTGGCTAGGCCACATGTGGGCTGGAGGTTTCTGGCAATGACCAGTGCCGCAGGCACCGCCGTTATGGATACTCTACTGCCCGCCAATTATTATGGCACTGTGCCCGGTGGGGCTTGGATGGAGGGGAGAGGGCGAGGCCCCTGTTGTGTGGTACCCCCTCTGCCTGGCGTGGGCATGTGTTGCAGTCGAGGTGGGGGGTGTAAGTGTGAGCTTCCGGCCTAATGAGTAATATTTGGCACACCTGAAGCCTGGAAACGGTACACAGCCATTGGTAGTTCCTCGCTGGCTTCAGGGTGCCTTTTGTGCTCCCCCGCCCCATTGAGTGGCAAGAGATGAGGTCTTGGGTTGCATGATTTTCTCTTTTCCCGGCTGCAGGGATAGGGGGAGCTGCATGTTGGAACCTGTGGCCACGCTGTCAGGCAAACTCGGCTTTCACTGTGGATTAACGCCTCCCTTCCTTGTTAAGCAGGGGGCAAACCTTGTTTAGGGGAGCATTCCTGGCGGTGCTGTAAGGCAGTCCGTACCAGTTTCTGCCATGGGTTGTGCAGGAGCACTTGCAAGTATGCATTGTAGGCCTTGTGCAGGATTGGATCCCCGCGGGGCCACACAGCCGTTCATCCTTGTGAGGTCGGGAAAATAGGTACCTTTGTGCGGGGTGAAAATAACCATCCATTGGTGAATGTCTGTTATAAACAAGGTGCCAGTGTCTATGGTAGTGCAATTTTGAAAGCTCCTGTTATGTCTAGGTCTGCAATTCAGTCTGTAAATTTTAAAGTCTTCTGCATATTTTGGGGTTGCGATATTATATGGAGGGATGGGTTATTGTAAGACATCTTCCTGTTATACCCACCTTCCTTGCCATTTCCTTTGTGGCTTGCTTTACTCTCGACCAAGCACTCAAGCTCTCTTTCAAGCATGATTTAGCGTGACACCCATCTTGCCTGAGTTTATCTTGTAAGCATTTTACATTTTGGATCGCAGAGCCTTGATCAGTACAAGCACCGAGCGTGAGGATAGCCACATTTTGAAGTGTATGCTTGAGTATGTCTGTTATATGCAGGTTCAATAAGTTTTCGTTTTGAATATACATTTAGGCCAGCTCTCACACATAGTAATACTTGACTTAATGTCCCACATATGCACACTCCAAGCTCGGGAATGTTTCACAAAAGCAGCCTTACACCTTGGTCTTCTTAGAGTTTCTTGTTGGCCAGTTGGGCGAATTTACTGATATCAGTATGTCTCCCTCACCTTTGTTGTTTGATTTGCTCGCAAGTAGCAAAAGCAAGCAGCAGTAACAAATATATACAGAGTAACAGGCCCCCTTTTGTTGTCATGGGGCCAGAGAGTCCACCAATTTTGTGGAGGTAGTTTTGGGCTTGTGGCCAGGGAGCAGTGGTTTGGGATGCCGCTAGCGCTGCGAGACTGCCAGTGCAGTAGCTGCATTTTGTTTGGAGGCAGGATGGGGGCACTGGTGCCCAAACAGGTGACTTGGGAACTGCAAAGCCAGCTTTGGGGTCCCGGCGTCGGCCCTGCACCGAGTGGCCTGGGGCAGGTCACTTGGTTAACCATGCCAGTTTATTGCTATAATCGGGCGCAGTGCAGCTGTGAATTTCCAAGGTGCTCCATTCTGTGGTTCCTGAGATGTAGCACATTGCGCAGCATCGGTGGAGCAGTGGCAGTTGTGTAGGATTAGTAGGAATGGGCACCCCTGCTCAGTGCCAGCAATGGGGTCTGGGAGGGACCCGGCTGTTACAGGGCATGCTCAAGCGTAGTGTCTGGTGAACCGCAGTCTACATTATTCTTTGGGGGCACTCAAGCTTCATGCAGGGGGTGTTGTTCATGGGTGGATCCTTCAGGGGTGCCTTGGTGAGTGACTTGCTCAATGGATTGGGTTTGTGGTGCCTTTCCTGTGGAGTTGGGATGTTCGGTGTAAACCTCTGTGTCCTGTTTGGCGACTGAGCGGCGTGCGCAATGAGAAGGCTGTTTAGTATTATTGCATTGAGCGAAGATTTCTCTGCTTGGCCAACAAGGTCCTTTGGCCACAAGGAGTTATGCATGTGGCCCTTCTCAATGTCTTATTGATGAATGTGCTATTGAGGACAAATGGTAAAATGTTTGTCGGTTCTGGCCAGGGCTCGGCAAGTATGGTTTCGTCTTTCTCACCTAATATTTGTGCAGTAGTGGCCATGAAGCCAAGTATACTTCACGGGGCTCTGCTCACACGAAAGTGGGCAAAGATCACACAAAGCATAGCATGAGAGTGCAGTGCCAGTCATAAATGGTGAATTATGAGAAATATGCCAGAGGTAGCGAATATGACATCACAGACTTGATCAGTGATAATATCATGGTTTGTCTTTTGTCCCAATGTAGACGAAAGATACGGACAGGCTCTGTTTTGCAAAGAATAGTTATTTTTTTCTCTGCATGTGCCTCTTTCGCAGTACAACGAGGTCACTTTTGTCTCCAATGCAGGGATTGTGCTCCACAATTCCGTTTCCAAAGGGCGCCTGCTTTCTGCATTCGGCACCTGGCTTACGTGCAGGTGACCTGTCTGGCTGTTGCGGACGTTGATTAGTGTAATGGTCCCAATTGCGGCTGAGCTTGCTACTCATTGAAGGGATTCAGAAAAGGGGGTGGTGATGAACAGAGTGCCTGAATTAAGCAGACCACTCTTACCCAGTCCAAAGATCAGGGCTTAATCCATCACCGTTTTTTAGCTCACTGCACCATCCCAGCTCAGAACTTGGCTATATGCAAATTAGTCTGTTCCTGTCCCAGTGCATGATGGGAACAGGGCAAACCAAACTACCAAGCCAATTCTTATACTGGGAAGGAAACAAGCTTCCGGGGACCGGTTTCTGCCATTTCAGGCGTCGTCGGCCCGGCTTGCTTGAATCCTGATGGTGCAATGAGCAAGGGACTCACATCTGAGTATACCCTTCCACGCTTATGGTGGACAAAATGATTCAGAAAATGGGGTGGTGATGAACAGAGTGCCTGAATTAAGCAGACCACTCTTACCCAGTCCAAAGATCAGGGCTTAATCCATCACCGTTTTTTAGCTCACTGCACCATCCCAGCTCAGAACTTGGCTATATGCAAATTAGTCCCTTGCTCACTGCTCCATCAGGAATCAAGCAAGCCGGGCCGATGAGGCTGAAATGCCAGAAACCGGTCCCCGGTAGCTTGTATCCTTTCTGGTGAAGAATTGGCTTGGTAGTTTGGTCTGCCCTGTTCCCATGATGCACTGGGCCAGGGACAGACTAATTTGCATATAGCCAGGTTCTGAGCTGGGATGGGGCAGTGAGCTAAATAACGGTGATGGATCAAGCCCTGATCTTTGGACTGGGTAAGAGTGGTCTGCTTAATTCAGACACTCTGTTCATCACCACCCCCTTTTCTGAATCGTTTTTGGCCACTATAGGTGTGGCAGGGTATACTCAGACATGAGTCCCTTGCTCACTGCTCCATCAGGAATCAAGCAAGCCGGGCCGATGAGGCTGAAATGCCAGAAACCGGTCCCCGGTAGCTTGTATCCTTTCTGGTGAAGAATTGGCTTGGTAGTTTGGTCTGCCCTGTTCCCATGATGCACTGGGCCAGGGACAGACTAATTTGCATATAGCCAGGTTCTGAGCTGGGATGGGGCAGTGAGCTAAATAACGGTGATGGATCAAGCCCTGATCTTTGGACTGGGTAAGAGTGGTCTGCTTAATTCAGACACTCTGTTCATCACCACCCCCTTTTCTGAATCGTTTTTGGCCACTATAGGTGTGGCAGGGTATACTCAGACATGAGTCCCTTGCTCACTGCTCCATCAGGAATCAAGCAAGCCGGGCCGATGAGGCTGAAATGCCAGAAACCGGTCCCCGGTAGCTTGTATCCTTTCTGGTGAAGAATTGGCTTGGTAGTTTGGTCTGCCCTGTTCCCATGATGCACTGGGCCAGGGACAGACTAATTTGCATATAGCCAGGTTCTGAGCTGGGATGGGGCAGTGAGCTAAATAACGGTGATGGATCAAGCCCTGATCTTTGGACTGGGTAAGAGTGGTCTGCTTAATTCAGACACTCTGTTCATCACCACCCCCTTTTCTGAATCGTTTTTGGCCACTATAGGTGTGGCAGGGTATACTCAGACATGAGTCCCTTGCTCACTGCTCCATCAGGAATCAAGCAAGCCGGGCCGATGAGGCTGAAATGCCAGAAACCGGTCCCCGGTAGCTTGTATCCTTTCTGGTGAAGAATTGGCTTGGTAGTTTGGTCTGCCCTGTTCCCATGATGCACTGGGCCAGGGACAGACTAATTTGCATATAGCCAGGTTCTGAGCTGGGATGGGGCAGTGTGCTAAATAACGGTGATGGATCAAGCCCTGATCTTTGGACTGGGTAAGAGTGGTCTGCTTAATTCAGACACTCTGTTCATCACCACCCCCTTTTCTGAATCGTTTTTGGCCACTATAGGTGTGGCAGGGTATACTCAGACATGAGTCCCTTGCTCACTGCTCCATCAGGAATCAAGCAAGCCGGGCCGATGAGGCTGAAATGCCAGAAACCGGTCCCCGGTAGCTTGTATCCTTTCTGGTGAAGAATTGGCTTGGTAGTTTGGTCTGCCCTGTTCCCATGATGCACTGGGCCAGGGACAGACTAATTTGCATATAGCCAGGTTCTGAGCTGGGATGGGGCAGTGAGCTAAATAACGGTGATGGATCAAGCCCTGATCTTTGGACTGGGTAAGAGTGGTCTGCTTAATTCAGACACTCTGTTCATCACCACCCCCTTTTCTGACTCATTGAAGGGAGACACTTAATGCAATGTTCAACATGTTAAGGTGACAGTCCCACCAGTTCAGAATGGTTGAATATTCAATATGCTACGCCGCAAATCCAGAATTGTGGCTTCAGTTATCTTATGCAACTAACAAGCTTTGTTAAAGCAAAGGTACTGGCGTGTTGTAAGTGTACTGCGGTTTTGTAGTATATATCCAGGGGCAATGTCAGAAGCCACAAATTAACAGTCTGCCTTTGCCACTGGTTACCAGCCCTATGGTGGGAAAGTATAATTTTACACTTAGGAAATTTCAACACAAAGAGAGGCACTGCCAAATACTGAGACTGCATTGTGCAATTGGCTACGAGGGCCTTCATGGGGAACACCTGCGGGCACCATATAGAATCAGGTACCATGTACACTGGGTAGGCATTCCTCTGCAGCAAAGGGCAGGTATCAGGTCACTTCAGTTAAGATATATTCACCGGCGCTTCAACCAGGGCAGCAGGCGGGTGGTGGTAGTTGTCATCTATCAAGTGTGCTGTGGCACAGAATAGTTTGGTAAACACTGCGTTAGTGCCAAATGGCAACAGGGTATTATAGACCTTTTGGCATCCCAATATTCAGGACAGGGCAGGTTTTGGCACAGTATGTTCCCCCTGTTTCCCACAGACTAGTCTGCTCCATGGTTATCCTTCTATAGGCTAGAACATGAGGCTGGAAGGGGAATCTTCTGAGACCGCTGTCCCAAATATGTTGATAGTCCTTGCTGGGGTAGATGTACCTTGAACGGCCTGATTACTTTGTGGCCCGTCCCAAATTTTGGGGTCATCCAGCATTCCTTTAATCCAAATAAGGGTAGTTAGCAATACATCAGCAAGTGGGTAACATACACCGGTTATCAGCGACATCATGCCCCGGGGGCACGCATGCTTCACAGAAACACAGAGCTGCAACCAGTAGGGTATCAAGTGGCAAAAACCAGTAAGTAGGTTGAATATATGTGACTGTCTGGCCTTACAGCAGTGTGGTGCTGGTCTCATTGAGGGGTACGCCCTGGTGAAAATGGTGTGCTTCTAAGGTTACTATAACACACACTACTTAGAAGAGGGTCCAAGTGTGGAAAAGTAAATTTTGCCATGTTCTGTGTCCCTACGTGTCATCCATCATATGTTATGTGTGCATGATCAATATGCATATGTACTCCCCATGTCTGATTAATGACGCAATTACAGTTGTGTCCACCTCTAGTATGCCAGTTTCCAGGCCTCGTGAATACTACGAATATGAGGCCTATGTAAAGTAATGTTGCCACGTTTCTCGGTGTGCACGTTATTCCATTATAAAGTCCCCGTTTCTAGGCCTCAAAAGGGCCTGAGACATCAGATTCAACTCCTGTCTCCTGAAGTCCTCGCTGAGGAGCGATACAGCCCCCACCTGTATCCCCGACCCTTCACTTACTTCCTGCCTCGCAGTGCCCGGTGCAGCTTGGCTCTGCCTCTGAGTCTGCCAAAAGTATGTTATGATTCCAGCTATCAGTTTAGTCCTCCTTCTCTGCATTCCTAAGCTACTGAACTGCATCAATAGTTCCCGTCATTGTCTAGCCTTCACGTCTCCACGTTAGAGAAATACTGCATTTAATGGTCATTTAATATTCTTCATCACGCATTACATGTAGAATAATGCATGCTCCAGTCTTAGAGTCCGTTAGCCTCTCCCCTCCTGACTCTTAGTTTATATCAACATGTTCCCTAAACATCAGATACTAGATAGAGTTTAGGTACATGTCGCTCCGACCCTCCAGACTTTAGTCTCTGCTCCTAGCACAGAGTTCATAGCCCCCAGCTTCTCCTAGTAACACGTCATTGCCAGTTTGCGTGCACCATCAGGTTAGAGGTCCCGGCTCCTTAGGTAGCCCCCTCCTATGTTTCCGCCCCATTCATGACATATTCTGTTACGTCTGCACCACATGTCTATGTATACGCCCAGTTACACCTACTTTTACTCTTATCTTTCGCGACTGCTACGCGTCACGCCTTCTGCTCCACCCACTGCTACGCCTACTGCAATGTAATGCTATGTGTTTGCGTTTTGTATATAAGCTCATGTATTGTTATTAAAAGTTAGCGCGCTCATCCCAGACCCAGCCCCAGCAGCTGCTGGGCCCCTGTTCCTATGCAGGTTGTCCTGTTCCTGTCCTTATGCTGTATTAAACCTGCAAAACTCCTACTACCTCGAATCTTGACTCTTATTTATTGAGCTATCTGTTATGATATATGTCTAGTCAAAAATAGGGTATTATTTATTTATTTACCACATAATGGCGCCCGAACAGGGACTTGCCCTTTCCCCACGCGTCGGTGAAGCCACGCCGACCCCCTGACCCTCTGCAGTCGTGACGGAACTCTTCTGCGCAGTGGCAGATATTTCTGCTCAAGTATCCCTCAGGCCCACGGAGGAGACGGAGGAGGCGGTCCAGCATCCAAACGAGACGGTGGAGGAACGCGGCGAGTCCCGACCAGAGCCCAAGCCAAGAGTCCAAGGTCCGAGGTATCCGGAGGCCCACCCGTAACTGAAGTCCGAAGTTCGTCGTCCGTCGTCGTAGCAGTCCAGTCCAGTCCAAGGCCTTCTGTTCTTGCTGCCCGGTGAGTACCATTGCTGGGGTAGTATCTAGACAGGGTCAATCTAAATTGACTCTGGTCCGTGGGTAGGTGGTACCCAGGCCCACAAACGAAGTGTTCACCTAGGTGGATACGGGTCTTGATGCGTCCCTTTATGGGACCGGTATGTTCCGTACTGTTTCAGCAGTGCATCCAGTAACTCTAGTCTGTTCCGTTCTCGAGAAATTCTTGTGTTTCTGTTCTCAGTATTCCAGGTAATATTTCTGTCCGAACTGTAATGTTATGATGTTGTTCAATGTATTTCCAATGTCGTGGTATGCCTGAATTGTTCTCCCAATTGTTATTGTTTCTCGTTTATTGTATTGTGTTCCGATTCAAGTTTACAATGTCTCTCTTTTCGAGACTACGTCAGTTAAAAACTAGAAAGGGTTTGTTAGAAGAAGCAGTTCCTGTCCCGCCCAGGGACAGTCCAGGTCATTTTATGTATCAGAAGCATGGCATAAGCGCCATATTGTATCTAGATTTATGGGTAGATTATACCAAACAGTTAGAAGAAAAGTATAGATGGCCCGTATCGGGTACATGGGATGCTGAATGCATCATGCGAGTAGAAGAAGCATTATGGAAAAAGAAAGCCAGACAGTCACAGAAAGACGCCATCGAGTTATGGCGCAAAGAAGCTCATAAAAGAACCGAAAAAGAAATCAGAAAGTCAGAACTAAGTAGAGAATCCCAAGAACGAGTCCAAGAAAGAGAATTAATCGAGATAGGTGAACGAGTTAGAACTGAACAGTCAGACAGACAGAGGCATGCCCTTATCAAGGGTATGTATCCTCTTCTTGCTGAGGGCTTGCCAAAAGCGACCCCAGAGGCATCCAGTAATTTCCCGCCACCATTAGTTCCGACCAAGCTACGTCACAAACAGACCGCAGCTGATATTTTTATTTCGTCCTATCTGGACGACACAGTCCCCGAATATGCAAATCCTGTTCGCGCTCCGCCAGTCCCTGTAAATCAGGTAATTCCTGCTCCTCCAGACACCGGGGTGCCTTTAACAGCCCCCCCGGGTCAGCCCGCCATACAAGTCCAGCCCACGTTACAATTACCGACCCTGCCAGGACGAAAAGCATCAGTTGATGATTCCAGTTTAGGGGCCGCAGGAGGAGGTCTTCCTCAAACCCCGCCGCCATACAAGCGTTTATCAGCACTCGAATTACATGCTCAAGCATCACAGCGTACTCCTAAAAGTAATAAGTCTGTTGCAGAAATCAGGCAAACCCTTGGCGAATGTGTCTATGACCCAGTTCCAGGCGAATTTAATATGGTTTTATATTCAGTACGCGTAAGGAGGGTGACCGAATATCTAGTCACCTTGCCGAATATGAAAGAAGATCTAGACAGAATATATCGTTTCATCCGTACAGGGGATGACCCAGAAAGTATTAGTGATGCCATGTCTCAAAGGGTACTGATCCAAATGCACCCCCAGTATATCGATTAGTGATTGATTTACGAGAGCTTAATAAATGTATTATTCCGCAGTACCCAGTTGTCCCAGACATCTCTTCCCTATTGACAGCCATTGATTCCGAAGCCATGTTCTTCACTGTCATAGACCTCAAGAATGCATTTTTTAGTGTTCCAATTCATCCAGACAGCCAGTTTCTTTTCGGATTTTGTTTAAATGGAAGGAGCTATATGTTCACACGCGCTCCTCAAGGTTTCACAGAAAGCCCTAGTATTTACAGTCAAGCACTTAAGAGACAACTAGATAACATTCACATGCCAACTGACACTGCCCTGCTCCAGTATGTCGATGATCTATTGATCACAGCCCGTTCTGAACGTGACTGCGAGCGAGCGTCACTGACGGTTCTGTATTTCCTAGCCGAGATGGGGCACAAGGTGTCCCCTTCGAAGCTTCAATTCTGTGTCCAGCAAGTGGTATACTTAGGACACTTGCTGTCCAAGAGGGGTAGGCAGTTGACACCAGACCGCATCCAGTTAATAGCGAGTCTTCCCCAGCCCAGAACCCAGAAGGAGGTACGTGCCTTTATCGGCCTTACTTCTTATTGTAGACAATGGATTCCCCAGTATGCATTTCTAGCCAAGCCACTGATACAGTTAACGACACAGGAGGCAGCCGTATCGACTGTTCTCCCTTGGACATCTGAACATACACTTAGTTTCAACGAGTTAAAGAAAGCTTTATGTCAAGCTCCAGTTCTAGCTACACCGAACTACAGTAAGCCTTTTACACTTTTCGTTACTGAACGTGAAGGTACAGCATTATCTGTTCTCACACAAGATCAAGCAGGACAATACAAGCCCTGTGCTTATTTTTCTAGCACATTAGATCCAGTCGCCCAGGCATTGCCTGCGTGCCTCAAGTCAGTTGCAGCCACAGCATTAGCTATCAGACAAAGTGATTCCATAGTCTTAGGACACTCCCTGACAGTACAAGTCCCACACTCCGTGGAAGTCCTTTTAAACCGAACACAAACTCAGCACTTGACAATTGCACGTTTAACAGGTTATGAATTGACATTGTTTCAGCCACACATAGAAATTAGACGCTGCAACGTCCTGAATCCTGCTACACTGTTACCATCAGTTAATTCAAATCCTGACCCACATGACTGTGTGGAAGTAGTTAACATTACGACAAAGCCAAGACAAGATTTGACAGATATTCCGTTGCCAGATCCTGACCTGACACTTTATGTGGATGGTTCATGTATGAGAACTAGTACAGGAGAACTAGTCGCCGCGTATGCAGTGACTACTGACACTGAAGTTATTAAAACACACCGTATTGATACCCTGTCCGCTCAAGCAGCAGAGCTAGTTGCTCTGACACAAGCCTGCATACACGCCAAGAACCTGAAAGTTAATGTTTACACAGATTCACGCTACGCATTCGGAGTTGTACACGACTTCGGAGTGCTCTGGCAGGAGAGAGGTTTCATGACTTCTCATGGAACCAAGATTCAGCATGGTCTCCTTATTCAGGCTCTGTTAGATGCCATACATTTACCGACATCTATTGCTATCATGAAATGCAAAGCACATACGAAAGTTACTGACATTATTTCCCAAGGTAATGATCTAGCAGATCGCACAGCCAAGCTTACAGCACAGACTCTAGACATTCCAGTTAACATGACACATACTCCAGATCCGACTACATGTATGACAGTTAAGGACCCTACACAAGATGTCATAGATATCCAGTTACATGCTACTCCCGAAGAAATCAAGAAATGGTCCGAACAAGGAGGGGTCCAGACAGATCAAGGATGGTTAACGAAGGGTAGAGCCACATGGTTTCTCCCCGACTCTATGGTTCAAGTCATCATTAATACCGCACATAGTCCAGCACATTTAGGAGAAAAAGCTATGTTAGACAGTATCCAGAACATTTGGTTCAACAAGCATTTACGAGCTGCAGCCAAGCAGAAAGTCCGTACCTGTATGATATGTTGTCAGTTTAATCCAGGTAAAAGTGTCCCGGTGGAACAAGGTGGTTTCCAGCCTCCTGACCACCCTTTTGAAGTCCTCCAGATGGATTATATTCAGATGGAGCGATGTCGAGGTTTCAAGTATGTCCTTGTAGTTGTATGCGCTTTGTCCAGATGGACAGAAGCATATCCAGTCCCAGATTACACAGCCGCGACCACTGCCAAGCAGTTGGTTCGTGAGTTTTTCCCTCGATATGGACTCCCTAGAGTCGTATATTCTGATAACGGTCAGCCATTCTCATCTGAGTTGATGAAGCACGTTTCCCTGTTGTTAGGGTACCAGTGGAAGTTTCATTGTGTACGCCATCCTGAAGCAGCCGGTCTCGTTGAGAGACATAATCAGACTCTGAAAATCCGAATTGCTAAAATATGTAAAGACAAGGGTGTGGACTGGCTAGTAGCTCTGCCAGTTGCTTTGTTTTATATGCGCATGGTCGCACATTCCAGATCAGGTCTGTCCCCGTATGAGGTCGTATTCGGCCGCCCCCCTAACATGTGGGGTACTCCTAGACCCCGAAGTATTACCGATGTTTCATGTAATATGCTGACAGATTACCTAGCTTCCTTGATGTCTGCCCTCAACTCATGTCGTTCACAGGTTGCCGCCGCATTTCCAGACAATACCGAGGTGGCACCGCACGAAATCGTTCCAGGTTCGATGGTGATGGTCCGAAACTTTGACAGATCAAGTCCGCTGGAGCCTCGATGGAAAGAGCCCCGTCAGGTCCTCCTCACCACCCGTACAGCCGTGAAGTTGGAAGGCCGAAAAGGATGGATACACCTTTCTCACGTTAAACTTTTTAAAGGACTGAAACCGGTCTCTAAAAACATTTCCCAGGATATCAAGACTTGCCAGAACATTGTTCCTAAGGACTGTCCCGCAAATGACATTGATATAACCCCTCCCTTGGTAGAGAAAACTCCGCAGCAGGAGTATAAGCATAAACTACGGTCTAGTAAAATAAGTCAGTCAGTTTGATTGTATAAGTCCTCCCCTAGGTGAAACGGTTAGACTGTTTCTGACATGTATAAAATAGACCCCCATAGTGAGAGAATTAGTAAAAACTCAATCAGATGTATCGTTTTTCTAAGTTTCATATTATTCATCAGCATTATGATTTCCTGCACCAGTTATGCCTTTTTCCTATATTTCCCAGTTCTTCATGTAAATAAGCCTCCTAATGTTACAGTAGAGCACACGTTTAGTGATCTGCCTCCTCACGAATATTCATACCGCCTCGCTATGCGTAATAACTCATTTATCCGTATGTTACATTACTCACACCAGACCAGCAATGCCACTAATTGTTGGGTGTGTGGTCGACTCCCCCCTTTCCAGACACCGAAGGGAGTTCTGCCACTCTTTCCTTATCCTTTTTCACATAATGGTTCGTGTGGAGCATGGTCCACGTTAACGTCATCCTCAACAGATATGTCTTTTCTTAACAGCACATGTTTCCCAGACAAGCAAGGTTTCCCCCACAGAACCGGGTTAGATCTAGAAAATGAAGTGTATAATTTAGGTAATTATTCGTCGAATTTTATGGTCCTGAATGTTCAGTCTGATACTACTTCAGACTCACCCGCTATTTCAGTACTACCAGTCAAAGGCGAATTATGTGTCCGAAATAAGGGTTCCGTACATATAGGACATAGTGAATGTACTACTATTGTCAAGTATAGTGACAGTGGGAAATCTATTTTTAAAGCTTCACGTCATTCTTATTTTGTTTGTGGTCAGACCGCATATGTTCGTCTGCCCCTCGATTGGGAGGGAACCTGTTATATTGCTTTCCTACTGCCACCTGTTTTCCTAGCCCCACCTGACTACCATAGGAATTCCTTCCTAGTACATACTAGACACAAGAGAAACCTCCCGATTGTCGATTATACTGAAACTGCTGCAGAGCAATTCATTGATATTGATAAAGGTGTTTTCCCTTATTTAGGCACAGTTGTAAATAGTAAGCTAATCCGTAGATTAACAAGAACCCTTGAAGCTGTAGTAGATGAGACTGCCTCTGCTCTAGGTAACTTAACCGAAGAACAATCCTTTATGAGAATTGTCGTTTTACAGAATCGTCTCGTCCTTGACGTCATACTGGCCGATA
Source organism: Lissotriton helveticus (assembly GCF_964261635.1). Lineage (NCBI taxonomy): Eukaryota > Metazoa > Chordata > Amphibia > Caudata > Salamandridae > Lissotriton > Lissotriton helveticus. The sequence continues at coordinate 916,091,670 of NC_136059.1, read as the reverse complement.
GGGGCGGGGCCTGTAGAGTCATCGGATCTAGTTGCTGCATTTTCATTCCAAATAACGCGCCGTCTGTTTATTCAGCTATAACCAGACTCCATAAAATTGCCCATCTGTTACACCAAGATCCAGGCACCTGGACATGGTCCGGTTGGTTCTGGAATATATTTTCCGCATGGGGATGGAAAGTCCTGTCCTTTCTAGGTATTGCAGTAGCGATCATATTTAGCTGCTGTCTCTGTATACAATGTGGCCCTGCGATTTGCGGCATTTGTGCTACCTCTTGTATTCCTAGTCCTAAGCCCCGTTCTAAATCCCGTTCCAGGATAATTCGAGACGAGCAAATGATACTGTATGAAATGATAGATGGTATCATGAATATTGATGTTTCCTGATGGAAACGTAGTGACAAGGAGGGAATGTGGAAAAGTAAATTTTGCCATGTTCTGTGTCCCTACGTGTCATCCATCATATGTTATGTGTGCATGATCAATATGCATATGTACTCCCCATGTCTGATTAATGACGCAATTACAGTTGTGTCCACCTCTAGTATGCCAGTTTCCAGGCCTCGTGAATACTACGAATATGAGGCCTATGTAAAGTAATGTTGCCACGTTTCTCGGTGTGCACGTTATTCCATTATAAAGTCCCCGTTTCTAGGCCTCAAAAGGGCCTGAGACATCAGATTCAACTCCTGTCTCCTGAAGTCCTCGCTGAGGAGCGATACAGCCCCCACCTGTATCCCCGACCCTTCACTTACTTCCTGCCTCGCAGTGCCCGGTGCAGCTTGGCTCTGCCTCTGAGTCTGCCAAAAGTATGTTATGATTCCAGCTATCAGTTTAGTCCTCCTTCTCTGCATTCCTAAGCTACTGAACTGCATCAATAGTTCCCGTCATTGTCTAGCCTTCACGTCTCCACGTTAGAGAAATACTGCATTTAATGGTCATTTAATATTCTTCATCACGCATTACATGTAGAATAATGCATGCTCCAGTCTTAGAGTCCGTTAGCCTCTCCCCTCCTGACTCTTAGTTTATATCAACATGTTCCCTAAACATCAGATACTAGATAGAGTTTAGGTACATGTCGCTCCGACCCTCCAGACTTTAGTCTCTGCTCCTAGCACAGAGTTCATAGCCCCCAGCTTCTCCTAGTAACACGTCATTGCCAGTTTGCGTGCACCATCAGGTTAGAGGTCCCGGCTCCTTAGGTAGCCCCCTCCTATGTTTCCGCCCCATTCATGACATATTCTGTTACGTCTGCACCACATGTCTATGTATACGCCCAGTTACACCTACTTTTACTCTTATCTTTCGCGACTGCTACGCGTCACGCCTTCTGCTCCACCCACTGCTACGCCTACTGCAATGTAATGCTATGTGTTTGCGTTTTGTATATAAGCTCATGTATTGTTATTAAAAGTTAGCGCGCTCATCCCAGACCCAGCCCCAGCAGCTGCTGGGCCCCTGTTCCTATGCAGGTTGTCCTGTTCCTGTCCTTATGCTGTATTAAACCTGCAAAACTCCTACTACCTCGAATCTTGACTCTTATTTATTGAGCTATCTGTTATGATATATGTCTAGTCAAAAATAGGGTATTATTTATTTATTTACCACACAAGGGCTAGTTTAACGACTCCACACTGGATACATGCCCCTCACAATAACCTAATTCACACAAAAAGTATCCAGTAGTCAAAAACACACTCTAATCACAGACAACCGTTGGCATGAAAAAAAGGGGGAGAGATTGTGAACTAAATGTAGTTAGATTGAAATAAGACAACACGTGATACCATATAAACAAATGCACGTGCAACATATATCCAAGGTGAAAATTTTCCCATCAGTTGTCGAACTGTACCACCATATTTACATCATTTGGGTTCTCCTTACCCAGGAGTTGGTGCACACGCAGTCCCTGTGAGACTGTGAGAGTAAGAAGACTCTACGCTTTATCTAATGAGTGGTGTCAGTATGATGTTACAACTGAAAAGCAGTGCAAGTGAAATAGTTAGTGAAGTGAGTAAAATTAGGTGAGACTGAATAGAAGTGGAAGATTTAATATTTTCTTTCAGCTCCCTAAACATAAAAACAATAGTGAGATAGCAGATTTAACAAAATATCCGCTCAGCGAGTGGTCAACATGTTTCTGCATACGAGGTAAAGTACCTCCGCATTCATCAGGACCTAGGTTTTGCTACTGCTGTTGAAAATAGTGAGGCCTCCCCAGTTTAACCCAGAGGAACGCCTGGAGACACCGACGGATAGAGCGGTGCTCCTCAATTACCTGAGCTGCAGCCAGGTGAGGTGAGGCGCTATCCCCACAGAAAGTGGACTGTGGTGGAGGATCTGTACCTGACGGACAGGTGATATGATTCCTTTTTTTCACTATTTTCAACAGCAGTAGCAAAACCTAGGTCCTGATGAATGCGGAGGTACTTTACCTCGTATGCAGAAACATGTTGACCACTCGCTGAGCGGATATTTTGTTAAATCTGCTATCTCACTATTGTTTTTATGTTTAGGGAGCTGAAAGAAAATATTAAATTTTCCACTTCTATTCAGTCTCACCTAATTTTACTCACTTCACTAACTATTTCACTTGCACTGCTTTTCAGTTGTAACATCATACTGACACCACTCATTAGATAAAGCGTAGAGTCTTCTTACTCTCACAGTCTCACAGGGACTGCGTGTGCACCAACTCCTGGGTAAGGAGAACCCAAATTATGTAAATATGGTGGTACAGTTCAACAACTGATGGGAACATTTTCACCTTGGATATATGTTGCACGTGCATTTGTTTATATGGTATCACGTGTTGTCTTATTTCAATCTAACTACATTCAGTTCACAATCTCTCCCCCTTTTTTTCATGCCAACGGTTGTCTGTGATTAGAGTGTGTTTTTGACTCCTGGATACTTTTTGTGTGAATTAGGTGCTTCTAAGGTTCTCATGACCGATACGGTTTGTGGTAGCACACCATGCTGCTTGTTTAAGGTCATCCTGGGCCACATTTCACAGCCCAATAGGAGACTTACAGTTGGGTGGAGCCAGTCCTATTTAGAGGTACGCCAGTGGGAAATGGTGTGCTCCTTAGGGTTCCCATGACCTAGGCGGTGTGTGGCATCTCCCACATCAAATGTTAGGCACCATATTACAGACAGTGCGCCCTGTATCGAATCGGACTGATTTTCTAAGCGGGTATGCCTAGGGGACTTCACCAGAGGGAGCTGAGTGGGCAAAATTTCCATCAGGAATAAGGGATGCAGGGCAAGTGCTGGAGGGCAGCGTTGCTCATTGTCTCATACGCATAGTTATGGACATTCCTGTGCACCTTGATTTAGCAAGTAAAGGGACTGTGCCAAGGTTAAGTATGATCCTTCTCATACTAATAGCCTAAGTAGGCAAGCGGGGGGTAGGAGCAGTCTCCTAACAAGTGAGCTGCTGTCTCAGAGATGGGAGACACATGTGTCCAGACGCACGCGGTGCTAGAAGGGCGGCAGCTTGTGTGATCAGCAAATAGGTGGGTCATTGTGAACCAGGGTGTCTGAAACTATCCCGCCCAGAGTTGGGGCGGGGCTGAGTCATGTGACGCAGTGGAACTTTCCCACGTGGGGTCAATTGTGCTTGGCACTTCACAGGCCATAAGGGCTTTTTGTTTCATCAGACACTAGCTGATCCAAGCTAACGTCAAGGGTGCACTGCTTAAATCGGACAGATTCTCTAAGCGGTATGCCTAGGGAGTTCCACCACAGAGGGAACTGAACTGACAAAATCCCATAAGGAATAAGGGACAAATGGCAAGGGCAGGAGGGCCCCTTACACACTTCTAGTGATGAACCCTCCTGAGTGTCATGATTTAGCAAGCAAAGGGACTGTTCAAAGGTTAAGTATAATCCTTCTCGCCATAATAGCCTAAGTAGGCAGGCGGGTGGGGGAGTGGTCACCTAGCTAGTGGGCTGCTGTCCCATAGTTGGGGCACGCAGGTGTTGAGGCACACACAGTGCTAGAAGGATGACAGCTAGGTGAGATCAGCAAATAGATGGGGCAATGTGAGCCATGGTGTCTGCATTTTTCCCGCCCAGAGTTTGCACAGGGTTGAGGCATGTGATGCAGTAGAACTTTCGCGCTTGAGGGTGAGTAGTTCTTGGCACAACTTCACAGGCCCAAAGGGCCTTTTGTTTCATCAGACACTAGCTGACCAAGGCTAACCTCAATGGCTATTGGGATATAGATGGAGTCATCCATAACCAGTAGTTATGGTTCTCTTTCATCTAGATTTGCAGGAGGCTCTAGACAGGAGAGGTTACGGGTAAGACTATAGCTGTTTTGGTGGGGGGCTCTGGCGGTAACGATGGCCGCCTCCAGAGCTGTGGCGGAGTTACAAGGCGATCTGGAAGCAAATGGGTACAGAAGGGTACTTCTGCGCTGCACCATAGGGGGTGCCAGAGCCAAGGCCCAGGAGCCTAATGGGAGGTTCCTGGAGAACCTTGTTGGCGCCCCGTTAGTCCTTCGGGCGGTTGTGGGCCTGAACAACCGGGGGTTTGCTATGCTACGCTCCGCCCTGAAAGGGGCGTGAGTAAGAAGACTGGTACGTGATCCGGGAAGATGATCCCCACAAGTGGCAGCACAGATGGGGTTCACCTCAGTGCTGCTTGGCTCATCAGACGGACAGGCAGCCCAGTCAGTTGCCTGCCCTTGGATCGCCCTTAAGATAACCCACCAGATCACACAACGGTGTATGTAATAAACCTGAAGCAACTTTACCCAAACAAAAAATTGTGTTGTGTGCTTATTTATTGGCATGTATGTTATGTTGGAGGAGTGGGAAAGGATGCCAATGACGATAATATGAAAAATAAATTGATAATAAAAAACTTTTAAATGATCATTTTACTTTATTTTTCATTCACTCCGACTTGGCCGAGTCTAGGGAGGGGCAGGGCCATGCTCAGCGTCAGCAGCAGCCTAGGCCCTGGAAGGAGGAGTGGTGGACGCACTATAAGTGCACATTTCAATTTGGCCTGCCATCTTAGGAAGGCCAAACAGATTTACTCACTTACATTTCTCCAGCCCAGCTGTCTAGCACAGGCTCCCTATCCCTTACTGAGCGGCATTTTAGCCTGCTCAGACCAATCCTGGTGCTTCTCTCATGCATGAGAGCAGTGTCTGGATGAGGTGGGCAGGGGAGCAGAGGAGCACCTCAGCATCTGGAGCAGAGAAACATCGAAGAGGTAACCGGGAGCGGCAGGTACATTTAAAAAAAATATATTATTCCCCCCCCTCCTCACTGCCCCACCAAGGGTTGGTGGCAGCAGCTGTCACTGGGCCTCCTTCGCAAAACCCCCTCTTGGCTCTTCGGAAAGAGAAAAAAGTATTTCTTTCACACATACATGATAGTCTGAGGTTACAATTCGTCAATCTACAGCTAGAGCACAGACCCATATCCCTCCACTATAATATTTAAATATAAGGTTCATTTTCCGAGGTTAAGTTTAATACAACTTGGAGGGACTACATCTCCCAGAATTCATCATAAAATGTTGGTCTTCTGAAGAATCCATTGGTAAACTATCTTCCCATTTTCCTGCTGCAAAATGGGTTTCCTAAGATATTCAAGTGTATGCATTAATAAGATGAAACTATCCAGTATGCGCTATGAAAATTGCTACTCACACGACAAGTGGAGCATGTCCACACAACATCTTGACTCTTAGGGGCAGATTTATGTTAACTGGCGCATCCCCAGGGATGCGCCAGTTAATGTGCGCCACAGTGCGCCACTGCTCCGCCACCCATGGTGCGCCGCATTTACAATGTGGCGCATCATGGTGCAAGACAGTGAAGATGCGTGACGCATCTCTCGGCGTACGGGCGGCGCATTGCAGGAGTCATGTCGCAAGTGCGACATGACTCCTGCAATGCACAGGGGCCACCTCTTCAATGCATGGTGCGTCACCCTTACGCCTGCTTCCAGCAGGCGTAAGGAATTGACGTAGAAAGTGACTGAGTGAAATCTCATAGATTTCACTCAGCCACATTTAGGAGGCGTTCCTGCGCAGGAACGCCCCCCCCTGCGCAGGAACGCCTCCTTATGGCACAGGGGTTTCCAAGGTGACACATCTCCTAGATGCGTCACGTTGTAAATAGGGCGCATTGTTTGCGCCGCCGTTGCGTCACATTACGTGATGCAATTGCGGCGCAAAGAGGCGCAAGGGCCTCATAAATCTGCCCCATAGTGCTATTTTTACATGACTGTGAATAGTTGACCTGTATTATTTCTGGTCCATATTAGGTATACCGGGTTTTCATTCTTTGATTTGTTTTTTTCCTTTTTATTTTTTACCTTAAAATATGTTTTTAATACTTTTGTGGCACAGCGCCGCATTACATACACCCACATATCTCAGGGGAGGAACACCATTTCTCATGAGTTCCCCTGCACAAATGAGATGAACCGATAATGCACAGCAACATCATGTGACGGCATCAAGCGATCAACAGCTGCAACCGCCAAAGAAGGTTTTTAAAGCTGACTCTTCCCCATACAGAGCTGAGACAAGCCAGAAGAGTGTGGCACTAAATTTGGTAATTGTGAGGCATGTTTTTTTAAAATATATTTTATTTTACAGAGTTTTATATAGCGCAAACCTGACCCGAATCGGGTATCCGAGCACTTTACATAGCACCAGTTGTGTTACATGAGGACACATTCAATTTTTGTTAGGCACCGGGAGATCTAGGGCCAGATGTAGGTAATCAGATTTTACCGATTCTTAAATACCGAATTTTACCGATTCGGTATTTAAAAATCGGTAATTGAGATGTAGAGGAAAAATCTTTATTTTTTACCGAATCGGTAAAAATCGGTATCTGAGTTTCGGAAAATACCGATTCGGTATTTACCGATCGGTATTTACCGATCGGTATGTCCAATGCATTCCTATGGGCCAAAAGACCCATAGGAATGCATTGGAAATACCGATCGGTAAATACCGATCGGTAAATACCGAATCGGTAAATACCGATCGGTATTTTCCGAATCGGACAGCAAACAAAAGTGAAACTTAACACAACAGCCAATCAGGTGCAACCACCCTCCCCCTTCCTACTAGGAAGTGGGTACACAGGCAGCTGCAACTAATTAGAAGGTTCTGGAAAGGCAGTTGGAGCAGACAGACTGGGAGCAGCAGCAGCAGCAGACAGAGCTTGTGATTTTTTGAAAACTTTAACATGGAAAGCAGCAGGGACACTGAGCAGGCTGAAAGGAAAAGAAAGCTTAAATTCAGTAGTATGGAGCTACAGGTCCTTGTTGAGGAGGTGGTAAAGGTACACCACAGACTTTTTGGAAAGCAGTCCCTCACTGTGCCAGAATCAACAAAAAGGAAAATATGGCTGGAAATCTTAGATAAAGTTAATGCAGTGGGAGTGACCACCAGAGTCACTGAAGATTTAAAGAAGAGGTTCTATGACCTAAGGAGCCTCACAAAGAAAAAATTGGCTGACCGCCACAAACAGTCACAGAAAACAGGTGGAGGAAAGAACACTGCACCCCCCCTCACCGACCTGGAGGAGCTGGTAGCCACAACCCTGGAGGCTGAAAGTGTCCATGGACTGGGAGAAGTGGACAGCTCGGCGCAATCTGCAAAAAAAAAGGTAAGATGCATGCACAGCAATCCCCCTCCCACCCCCATCCATCCCTCACCCCTTGCAGCTAAGTTACCCCAGTCCCATGGTGTCTGTGCAAAACTGTAGCAATGCATCATGGTACACGTAGTCAGTTATTGAAAGACCATGTCACACAGCACTGTAACCAACAAGTTATTTAAATGAATGCAGACAAAATGAAGGGCAGGCAGCATGTACAAAGTGCAATATTATATGTTTAATTGTAGTGGCTGTGACACATTTGCACCTAGCTGATATGTGCTCATATGTCCACAGGTCACACATCCAGAAGGCAGTCCGAGGAGGCAGAAGGCACGGCACCCCAGAGGGATGACAGTCAGGAGCCAGGGCCCAGTGCATCCCAGGACACAGGTGTTCCGAGTGGGCAGCCACCCTCCCAAGAAACTGACATCAGTGAAGAAATGCAGGGCTCCCCAATTCCTTCACAGTCACCACTATTGGTCTCATCACCAGAAATGCCTGCATCCCTTGTAGTAGTAACACCTGTTGCACACCCTAGCAGGAGGCATGTCGTTTCCCCACTGCTGGAAATGGAGACAGGTGCTGATGAAATGGTGGGTAAAGACTCACAGAACTTGTCTCAAGCTGACATCACTGCCACACTGCAGCCCAGCACAGAACCTGTACCAAGTACCACTAGAAGGCGCACAGTACAAGGAAGGGGTGTAGGTGCACGTGGGGAGGGGTCCAGTGTCTTCCAAGGCCTGGAGGGATCCATGGTCAGGATTCAGAGGATGCAGGGCAAGGGCATCATGGCCTGTCAAAGACAAATGCGAAACCTGAACATCAATATGCATGAAATTGGCAAGGGCATAAAAGAGCTGGTGGAAGTGAACAAGAGCATGGCAACAGTCATACAGCAACTGTGCACTAAACTTGACTCTGAAATTACTGCAAGGCGCAGGGACAAGCAGCGCGCAGAGAGAACAGAGAAATCCATACACCGCCTGGCAACAGCCACATCCCTGCTATGCAGGCGTAGCATCAATAGTCAGGAAGTCCTGACTCATAATAACAACCAGTTGACAAGGGGCATAGCTGGAATGACCGGTGCGCTGGAGGCCCTACTCAATGCACAAAGTGCACAAAGTTCTGCTATTGACGTGCCGGACACTGAAGCTAGCACCAGTAGGAGCAGCACAGCTAGCCCCCATGGCGTAGAGCCAAGGAGGAGCAGCAGGCGACAGGGTGAGGCTACAGGCCAAACGCCCAGTGAACAGGCTGAGCCACAGACACCTGCCAGTGCAAAGCGTGGCCGAAAATGAACAGTTGTAACTATGGCCTACTGCCATTGGACATTTGATTCATAGTTAATAAAGTTTTATTTGCACATTTGTGCCATTGCAACCTGCCTAGTGACAATGTACAACTACGGTGGGTGGATTCAACACCTGTCTGAGTGTGTTTGCTCACTGTGAGCATTGCTGTCAAATGCTTACTGTTGCACTTTTGTTCTTTAACATATCTTTAAAAAATCTAATTAAACAGAAGCTTGTGCTTTCACTATAGCTCAGTGTCTTCACTTACTCAGAAATAATTGCGTGTTATGTCATCACGTCTGTATCTTCCATCACTTGGTGTAGACACTCCAGCAGTTTGTCTTTCAGGCACAGCAATGTCGTCGTCATGATCCTCATAGTCAGATAACTCCACCTCAGTCCCCTTCTTAACAGCCAGATTGTGCAACATAGCACAGGCAGCAATGATCTTACAGCAGGTGATGGGGGTATACTGCCTTGCACCTCCGCTCTTGTGCAAGCATCTAAACCTGCTTTTCCAGATACCAAATGTTCTCTCAACAACATTGCGTGTGCTCTTGTGTGCCCGGTTGTATCTCCTTTGGCTGGGGGTTGAGGGGTTGAGGTAGGGGGTGAGTATGAATGAGCGGAGGGCATATGCACTGTCTCATAAAATGAAAAGGGAATAATTTACTCACATGCATACATGTACTGCTTATTGCAATAGGTGTAATAGGTGTTGCACACTGTCTCTTACCTAGGAGGTAGCCTTCACCAAATTCCCCTGCAGTCAGGCGTGCATAGATGCCACTGTTTTGAAATATATATGAGTCGTGGGTACTTCCCGGGAATTTTGCAGCAAGGTCTGTGATGACGTTCTTTGCATTGCAAATCACCTTCACGTTGATGGTGTGGCTTGACTTCCTATTGCGGTAAATGTATTCTGTGGCAGCAGGGGGACAAATGGGGATGTGCGTGCCATCAATGCATCCGATGATATGGGGAAATCTTGCCATCTGGTAGAAGTCAGATTTGGTTTAAACCAGTTCAGCATGGGTGGATGGAAAAGAAATGTAATGCTCCATCCTATGCAACATGGCGTCAAGGAAATTGTGAAAAAACCTTGAGAGGCTGCTCTGGCTCACCCCTCCCACCGCAGCAACCACGCTCTGGTAGCTCCCTGACGCCAGCAGGTGGATGCTGCACCGCATCTGTACATGTGTTGGGATTGCATGTGCCCTTGGGGTGGGGTGCTCCAACAGTGGTTTTAGGTCCCTGATGAGCTCCAAGATGGTGTCTGGAGCCAACCTGTACCTTTGCAGTATCTCTTCCTCTGTGAGCATGAACAGGGTCACCCTCTGCTTGTAAACCTGCTCCTGTCTCAGCCATTCCCTCTCTCCTTCCTCCTGTAGCCGTAGCCGTCTTGCAATGACATAAAATGCCGCCATTGTGCAAACAGAATTGCATTTTGGGTCCATTTTTATAGGCTGCACCTGGTTACCACCTGATTTGAATCCATGGTAAATACCGACTCTTAAATACCGATTTTGGTGCAAATTCGGTATTTCAGAGCCTCCCTACATCTCACTCTTCAATTTTAACTATTCTTAATTACCGAATCGGTATTTTACCGATCGGTAAGTTTACCGATCGGTAAGTTTACAGATCGGTAAGTTTACCGATCGGTAAGTTTACCGATCGGTAATTTTTTCAATTCGGTATTTTACCGATCGGTAAGTTTACCGATTCGGTAAATTTACCGATTCGGCCTATTTTCTATCACCTACATACCGATCGCTCAATACCGGTCGGTAACGGCCGAAAATCGGTATTTTCGGCCGTTACCGACTGGTAAAAGCCTACCTACATCTGGCCCTAAGTGATTTGCCCGGAATCACAGGATGTTCGAAACTCGAACCCAGTTCCCCAGATTTGAGGTCCCCCACCCTAGCCGTTAGGCCAACTCCTCTCCCCTTGATGACTGAGTAAGGGACTTAGGGCCAGATGTAGGTCGCGCAATACCGGTCGGTAACGGCCGAAATTACCGAATTTCGGCTGTTACCGACCGGTATTGGGCTTTTTAGATGTAGGTAGCATTTTTGTAGGATTCAGTATTTTACCGAATCAGTAATTTAAGGATTCAGTAAATACCGAATTCTTAACATACCGATTCGGTAAATTACCGAATCCAGGATGTAGGGAGCACTCAAGTTAGTGTACAGCTTCTCATGGACATGCTCTCCATTTTGTTCTGCCCACAGGCCTTGCTGTTTTGCCCTTGCTTGTGCAGCTTCTCATGGACAACACTAACTTGCCAGTCACACACTCTGCATACTCACAAGTGACAAAAACAACAAGTAGGAGTCAGCCAGAACTGCATAGACACACCAACACACTGCACAGTGCACAACATACAACTCACAGATGTGCATACAACCATATCCACAGGGCGGAACAATCCAAACAACAGGCACTCAACTCCTGGGTGAAATGTGTGTAGTTAACAATGCAGGGGCACACACACATCAACACTCCCGACAAAGTCACCCCTTCACATTGCACACTTCTTGACCAACCAAGAGCACACATTGAAGGTAACCCATGGGACCAGGATGGCTGGCCAACACAAGATGACCACACACACACACACACTACTGGGCACACATAAAGTAAGAACACACTTACATGATGACCCTGGCCAGCCTGCCTGCAATCCTGTGGATGGAATCCCACTCTGTGCTGGCAGTGCCCCCCAACTTGACATGTGTACAAATAGCCAACATTAACACATTTTGAAAATGACAACAGCATTCTATTTCAAATTGACACCATTGCCCCGACAAGTATCAGGGTCAGGAAGAATTGAAGTCCCGGTCACCCCTGTAAAAAATAGAGTAAGTGAGCCAAGACATTGGCAATGTTGAAGTGTTACACAGAGCATGTGGCACAGTAAACCATATACACACAGAACAAGAACTTTATTCAGTAAGGACGCTGACAAAACAGACAACAGGAGCAACTGTCTTTATTCACATATTATACAGATAGGCACCAAGAGTAGAGAAGAACAAGGCACAAAATGCAGAGCATGTCCATGAGAAGCTGCAAAGGCAACGGCAAAAGAGCAGTGAATGACAAGGCCAGTGGGCAGGACAAAATGCAGAGTCAGTACATGAGGAAATGCACAGGCAAGGGGCACACAGCAGTGAATGACAAGGCCAGTGGGCAGGAGAAAGTGCAGAGCATGTCCATGAGAAGCTGCACAGGCAAGGGGCACGTAGCAGGGAATGACAAGGCCAGTGGGCAGGACAAAGTGCAGAGCATGTCCATGAGAAGCTGCACAGGCAAGGGCACAACAGCAAGGCCAGTGGCCAGTCCAAGGTGCAGAGTATGTCCATGAAAAGCTGCACATGCAAGTGCAAAACAGCATGGCCAGTGGGAAGGACAAAATGCAGAGCATGTCAATGAAAAGCTGCACAGGCAAGGGCAAAACAGCAAGTCCAGTGGCCAGTCCAAGGTGCAGAGTATGTCCATGAAAAGCCACACAGACAAGGGCAAAACAACAATGCCAGTGGACAGGACAAAGTGCAGAGCATGTCCATGAGTAGCTGCCTAGGGAATATGTAAAAACAGCAAAGAGCAACAAGGCCAGTGGCCAAAACGAAGTGCAGAGCATGTCCATGAGAAGCTGACAGGCAAGGGGCACACAGCAGTGAATGACAAGGCCAGTGCGCAGGACAAAATGCAGAGTCAGTACATGAGGAGCTGCACAGGCAAGGGGCAAAGAGCAGTGAATGACATGGCCAGTGGTCAGGACAAAGTGCAGAATCAGTATATGAGAATCTGCACAGTCAAGGGGCACACAGCAGTGAATGACAAGGCCAGCGGGCAGGACAAAGTGCAGAGCATGTCCATGAGAAGCTGCACAGGGAATAGGTAAACTCAGCAAAGAGCAACAAGGCCAGTGGCCAAAACAAAGTGCAGCACATGTCCATGAGAAGCTGCACAGGGAACGTGTGCATCTGTACCCTTCCATGGTCAGCAACACTGTCAGGGGTCAACAATGTGTAGTACAGGCCCCCCTATGTGAGAGACATGTGTGTGAGGGTGACTACCACTCAGGCGTTGCTGTCAGGCGGACTGGGAGCTGGCTCTGTGTCGGGGACAGTTGGAGCACTTGACCAGCGAGAGAGAGGCCCAGCTGAGGTAGAGCTATCAGTGGCTTGGCCCAGGAGGTGTAGTTGCTCGTGGAGGTAGAGTCATGCAGACGTGAGACACAGTGTGGCAGAATGATTGTGGAGTGGTGCCTTTCCACTTCTTGGAGATTCTAAATGGCTTCCCTGATCAATTAGAGGTGGTGTGGACACAACTGGCACACTCACCACCAAAGCTGCATCAGGTGCAGACACTGGCACCCCCCTGGGGACTTTCTGGATCCAGCGGAACTCTTCGCCTGGCCTCACCTGTGCCCCTCCATCCCCTGTTTACGAGGTGTTACCCCTACAGTGCCCTCCTTCCCCTGCTTCAACGGGCTTGGAATGGGAGTCAAGGTGGAGGATGAATCTGCCTTGGAGCCCTTCTTAGGTGTGCTCTTGGTGTGCACCACCTTCTCATTTGGCACAGATACTGTAGGCTTCTCCTTGAGAGATACTTTAGAGACAGGGGAGTCCTTGGCTGGGGATGCCTCCAAGGCATGTGAGCCTGAGATCTGCTTCTTTGCTTTTTTGGCCCCTGGTGTCGCCTGACAGTCTTTTGTCTTTGCGCTCAGGGTGGCTTTAGACTTCTGTGGGGATGTCTGCGCCCTGGACCACTTGAGCTGCTACTGTGTGCTCTGTCTGCTGTATCGTGACTTTGAGGTCTGTGGAGCGTGGTCACTATCATCAGACGTGGCCACTGCCAGGGGGGTGGACAAAGGAACCAGAGCTGGACTCTGACGTTGTGCCAGTTGAAGGGCCGCAGTCACTGTGGAGGACAAAGACTGGGCAGTCCGGTACAGCCCACCCATGTCTGAATGTATGCCCTCCATGAAAACAACCATCTGTTCCAATTTTTTGTCATGGACTATGAAGCCATTGAGGAGAGCTGTCTGACCTAACCACAACTGGTGCTAAAGGTCCACATACTCAGTACTGATGGCAGCAGGGGGGACAGGGGCAGGGGCAGCGGTGCCCGGGGTGAAGGACACTCTTCCCCTCTTACTCATGCAAACACGGGCTGCACCAGAGGAAGTTGCTGGGAGGGTGGGCACTGGTCACTGTGTGGTAGAAGATGATACAGAGTCCATGTTCCCTGTGCCCGCCAACATGGATGCATCATTGCCGGCATCAGATGACGTTGAACTTTGCATCTCGGCTGTGATTCCTCCAGCATTTCATGTTTTACTAATCTGCATATTACGGTCAACAATTGTCGTTTTTTGTTCCTAAATCTTTAGCTAGCTGTACATACTGCAGAAAACACCTTACCACATTAATTGTGTGTGTAGGGAAACTAAGGAACTCCACAAAAGTGAACATATTCTTAGTACATCTTGTAATAATAAAATAAATACCATCAGGGGAGAATTGCACAGCCGAGATAACCAGAGCCCTGACATCTCAGGCCCTTCTAAATGACACCAGGCATAACAATGTTACTAACTTAGTGGACACACATTTAAGAGATAAGAACTTGTTATCACCCCAAAATTCAAGAAAATGCAAATCTAGGTTGATGTCTCACATTGTATTAGCAGTAGGTCTTTATTTGATCATTAAAACCATCATAAAAGTACATTTCTAAAAACCTAATGACAATAAATACATAAACAATACATCATACACAGCTACAAAACCACTAAATAGATAGGGGTAATAATAATTACAGACCAATTCATCATATACAGGTCACAAAACATATCAAAATTCAACTTATAGAAGATGACACACACTATCACCCCAAAGTCAGAAGTGCCTTCTGTGATTTCCTACAGCTTAAAGAATGTTTTAAAAAGATAACAAAACCTAAGTTGGCCCCTGGGGAAATAAGTAGCAATAAAAACATCAGTGCAAGTCTACACCTTCTAATACTTTGTCCCTCAAGCATCATATTTAAAACCCACTGTGAATTGGGAATAAAATGTACTAAAAAGCACAACATGAAGCAGACTCTTTGGGGAAGTCCCCTCACAGGGGCAGACAAGAATGAAACTTGGGCCATGTGAACCCAGGGAGAAACATATATGTGATCTAAAGGTTTCCATCCTAATTCTGGTCCCACCCAATCAATGTATGACTCCAGGCCACTCATGGTGTAAATAAGAACTTACTCACTGACTTGAGTTTTGGTTAGCTCCAATGCATTCCTTTCATGCTGCTTATAAGGTTAAAAAGGGCATTTTCAGAGTGTATCTATTAAGTTTAGTTAGCTTGTGGCTTAAAAACAATGGGTGTATTACGAGTTTTACATATCTTATTAACATAGCAATGCCACACAATCTGCATGTCTCAATCATAATCTAAGCATTCATCGATAATGTCTTGATTGAAAGTGGCATTAGGATTTACCCATATTGACCACCACAACTAACAAAGGAGCCAAATTGATAAGATCTCACACATAACTCAGGTCCAGCTACTGATGCACTATTTAAATGAGACTGCTCAGCGGAAGCCCAAGCAAATACTTGCAAAGTCTGTTTTCCTCTACTTGTAGGCCAAAAGTCTTTTTATAACCCCCAGCCCAGAACCATATGTTAAAACCAGCAAACATTTCCTTATACGAACTTCTAAAAGAGGGGAAAAAGTTTTCTTGTCTAATTGTTGTTTAAGCATATTTTTCTCGCAAGACGTGGAGTTCATGTACCCTGCAAGTCAAAAATGACTCCACAGTACGGGTACTTGTGAATTCTACCAATAGGTTTGCCTTACAGGCTCAAACAGCAAGATTTTAACTTCCTCTGGCCCTCTGGCTATGAGTAACATGTTTAGTAAATTGATGTCAAGGATCAGCGAACCCACATATTCACTGAAAGTGTCCAACAAAATCTGAAGACCATTGGGAGTTCTAGAGAGTAGAACTGAATAGTCAAGTAGAGTAGCACAGGGATGGATCTATTCCTGACAACTGGCATATCACAACCTTTGGAAAATATAGCGACTTCAAAACTAATAATGTATTATAAATAAATTGGTGCAAGATTGCATTCCTATCAAACCCCCCAACCTAGACCAAATAACTTAGTTATGATTAGGGCCATATTTGACCAAAGCAGCAAGATCATAATGGAGAACATGCAGAAAATCCACAAGGCCCTTCTCAACACCCATGATCTTCAGCAGGGATGAGACTTTTAACCTAATTGCCCTGTCAGAGGCACATGACAGTTCCATAAAGACTAGGTGGCTGGAACTCTGCTTGGAAACAAAGTAGAATACTGAGGATTAGGGAGATTTATATATCTTATCTCATTCAGCAATTTACAGGATGTTCCCCAATTGATTTTGTATCAACCTTAGTGTTCCCTACTGGCATCGCCAACCTGTAATTGTTCACCAAACTGTATGACTTCTTACCAGCTGCCAGAGATGCTAAGAAATGTAGCCCCCCCGTCACCTTGGACGAAACTGTATCGATACCTTTTTCCAAATGCCAGCCACTCCAAACCTCACTGACTGAACTATTGGCTTTCAATGTACCCCTGGACCAGGAGGACTTGATGTACCCAGAAGCTGTTTCCAAAAGTTCTGACACATTTGTGAACATCCTGAAAGGATCCATGCCGCCAGGCTGAGCATGCCCTGTAGGACTAAAGCGTTCATGTGATCATAAGGGTTTCTCAGAATCTGTGGAAAAACTGGCAGATGGATTGGACAATCCAACAACAGTTCCAACAGAGATGGGTGCCAAGGTTGGATCTTTCCGAGACATGTCAAATTCAACACCTTGTAGATTACCTACAAATCCTAATTCTTTAAATCATGACAAAAATCAGAAAAGTAAATCGCCTTCCCCAAGACAAGTCTTGAAGGAAAGTGCCTGTTGCCTATGCTTCTGGGTCTTGACCTCTAGCTGAAGGGCTCTTAAGATCAGTTGTTAAAGAAAGGTATACAAAATGGCCTCCAAACCGCTTTTTGGGTGTTGAATATTTGCCCATCCAACTTTCACTTGCTGCTGTTGCGGAGATTCCTAGAATGCTAATCTTTGACCTTTTTGGTTGGGCTGGAAGGTATTCCAACACTAAATGGATATACTTTTTAAGACCTAACTCCCACAGAGACCTAGAAAGCATCGCTAAAAGTTTTGATCTTTTTCCCCTAGCATGTTGATATATCTGACTGCGGTCAAATTGTGCATGTGAAGGAGATCTGTACATTCACTTTGTATTTCGCTAAGCTTTTTAGTACATAGGAGCTTTTAGGAAGCTATAAACATCATATGTGCATTGCAGACTCCCGTTTGGACCATCTTCCTCCAGTTGGGAAGGCGCCGCACCTTGCACCTCATCCCCATAAACCTGCTTTTGATTCTAAATCAAGATCTGGGTAACTGGGAATAATGCCCTGTCCTTTCCAAGCTTCTAAATGGCATTGCCACCAATGAATTTCTGCTTTTGCTTCTGAATCAAATTGGATCATTTGAGAGTATTTTAGATAGTTCTGAAAAGGATTTAATATTAGTTTTTTGAAAGATAAAGGCGTTCGAGAAATATTGCCTGAATGGATGAGGACAGTAGACCTGCCAACCATGCCAAATATATGACAGCAATCTGAGGGACAATTAACTTCAGTTCTTTCTTGATCACCTTTAGATTTGCATCTGAAAGTATCAAACCCCCCCTGTCTGAGGCCACCAAGAAACCTTAAAAAAGTAAATCAAATTTTCTTGAAGGATTCAGGTCTGACTTTTCCTGGTTTATTGTAACCCCTAACCTTTGAATCAAATCCACTGCCTTCAGTCTAGTTCCATCTGCAACTCCTTTTCCTAGGCCAGAAAGATTATTTCATCGAAGTAAACTATTATCTTTAGACGTTTTGATCTGAGGGTTTTTGCTACTGGTTTTAACAGTTTGGTGACACACCAAGATGCCGAAGAAGGAAAGAATCTGTTCCAGTGTTCTTGCCAGAGAAACTGGAGATATGTCTGACTGTGAAATATGGGCACTGTTAAACTAGCATTCTAAATCCAGATGCATCATCCAGTATCCATGCAGGAGGATACCTTTTAGATAGATTACGGTTTCCATTTTAAAGTGGCAGTATAGGACACATTAGTAGAGCTCTCTCAAGTTTATAACTGGTATGATTTTGTTTCGTTTTGGTTGCAGAAAAAACTGTTTGATAAACCCCTCTCGAGAGAAAAGCATTAGCCTGTGAAGCTTATGTTGAACTGTCTGTAGAAACCAAGGATTTTTTAAATGCTTTCCGATTTTTGTGCAAACAAGGCTAACCTGCCTTTTGTGAGAGGGAAAAGGTAAGTCCTTACCTTGGTTTCCTCCTCCCCTCACTTGACTGCCATTGAATCTGAAGCATCCTTCCCCTCTCCTCTACAGGAAGAACAGTGGTCTGGAATACCTGAAATGGCAGCGGTAGCAGGGCGTGAAAGAGGATGACAGGCCAGGGAAGTGGACCCTGCGTCCACTGACCCTGAGAGAAACCACATCAAAACCTCCCATGAGAAAGGAGTGAGCTTTTTCCAGAGAAAAAAATCCTGAACATATTTGCAAATTACAAATCATCACCAAACAGAAAAACTGGTATATTTAAACTAATATCAATCCACAATAAAACTCCTTTCCTCCTCTCATGTGAGAGTCCCCCATTCACATTGCCTAAAAAGCAGATTACACTCTGGGCTCCTTT
Organism: Lissotriton helveticus; assembly: GCF_964261635.1. NCBI lineage: Eukaryota > Metazoa > Chordata > Amphibia > Caudata > Salamandridae > Lissotriton > Lissotriton helveticus. The sequence continues at coordinate 916,072,904 of NC_136059.1, read as the reverse complement.
TGAAACCATTTCTGCATCAATAAATTCCTCCACACCCTTTGCCTGTTCAGGGCCAAATAATATTCTGGTTATTGGAATCAGTATATCTAGCAACTGATCCTTGAAGGAGGCCCAGGTCTTTCCTATCCATTTGCAAGGATCTATGGCCACTCTACCGAACAAGTAAAATATTTTCATAACCAACGATGAAGTGAGTGGTATTTTGTCAGAAACAGAATGCCTGTCGCGCTCTGCACTCACCTTTGCCCTAGTGGCTGTATCAACAGGTTTTTAATATTTTGTATTGAACATATTCATCCACAAACCTTGGTGGAACCAATCAGTGAATTATATTGTTGCGCTACAGTAGTGTCTAACATTGGATTGCCTTCTGTATCCAAAACCACCATTTGGGGTTTATCCACTTTTAACTTTTTAGCCATATCTAAGTCATCATCATCACAAATGTGTCATCATAGTATACACCTCAATACATGGCTTCATTATTTTAGAATACAGCCATTTATTGTGTCCATCGTTAGTACTCATGGAAGAGTCACACCAAAAGGATCCTTGGTGTATAAAATCCTGTCAAATTGCATTACCACCACTGTAATTGCTGTTCTCTTCACCTGGGACTACAGTGACTATATGTCTGACTATCTGTTGTTGTAGAAGGGGGAGGAGCCATGACACACCTTCCTTTCGCGGTATATAGCGCTTTTGCCATACCGCTACCTTGTAATAGGTGTTGGCTGCACCTGGGGCTACAGCGACAATGTACCCTCCCATCCATCGCTACAGGAGTGGGAGGAGCCCTGACATATCCTCCTTTCATGCTATAAAGAGCCTTTCCGGTCTGGCTATACAGGGAGCTGTAATTGCCTCTCACTGGACCTGGGACTCCAAAGACTACATGTTCCAAAAGCCAAAAATGTAGGCTTCAAATTTGACCCCACGCTCTCCTTTGACAAACAGGCACTCACAGTTGTAGGTACCTGTTTTCAAATCATAAGAACGCTAAGGAAATTCTTTGATCTGCTTCCCCTGCACGCTAGAAAGACTGTTGCAGTGGCTTTGATTCTATCCCGCCTTGATTATGGCAACAGTCTATATGCAGGTACTAAAATAATGGTGGTTAAACGATTACAAGTGGTCCAGAATGCCGCCGCTAGGCTGGTACTGGGACTGCCCAAACGGTCATCCGCGACTGATGCTCTAAAAACCCTCCACTGGCTACCAATTCATAAAAGCATCCTGTTTAAGGTGCTAACCACCACCTATAAAGCCACTATTGAAAGTGGGCCACATTACCTGAGGAAAAAAATTAAACCCTACATAACCAAACAAATTTTGCGGTCTTCCTCTGAGAACCTACTCACCATCCCCAACTTTAAAATGAATACCCGAGGAGGGAAAACCCTGTCCGCACTCGGAGCAAGGGCCTGGAACTGCCTGCCCACCCAACTAAGGCACACTAACAACAAACCCACTTTTAGAAAGCTACTAAAAACCTGGATCTTCAGTACCACAGATCAGGAAATCTTAGCACTAATCTGAGCATTCATCCATCATCCTCTATCCTGCACCACCTCCATCCCTGTCTTTTCTTTGGTCCTTGTCCAAAAGCGCCAAGATGCTCCTTGGAGTGAACTTTGCGCTATACAAAAAATATTTTCATTAATTCCACAATCCATCGCTGCAGCCGGGGGAGGAGCCCTGACACATACATCCTCGCTTTGTGCTATAAGGTCTCTTAGCGCTCCCGCTGCCTCAGGGCTGTAATCGCAGTTCACTTAATCTAGGTCTACAGGGACTACATATCACCCCATCCATTGCTGCAGTAGTGGAAGAAGCCCTGATACACCCTCCCTCTGCACTGTAAAGTGCCTTTACAGTCCTGCTACCTCAGGGTCTGCAATTACTGTTTGCTGTGCCTGGGACTACAGGGACTATGTGAATCACCGTCCATCTCTGCAGGAGGGGGAGGAGCCCTGAAACACTGTCCCTTTGTGATATAAATAAACTTTGCGGTCCCGCTAAGCAGGATGCACGTGGGTTTAGGTTGACTTGAAGCAAGGAACCCCCTACCTTTTTGTAAATATCTATAATAGTTCTACCCCTCATAACAAGGAATACCAGACTTTCAGAACTCTGAATAAATTACTTGAAGCCCATGAACTAGGCATCATGTTGTTATCGCAGTAGACTTTTACACCTGCTTTGAGCCCTATGCCCCGTGGTAGAATTGACTATGAGAATAAGTTCAGCCACTCTATAACCGGACATTAGTAAACTACCTAGAAAAAAATTACATTCTTCATCCCACCCAGATCGGCTTCCGTACACACCATAGCACAGAGGCATCTCTTCTGGTGATCACAGAGGAGCTAAAAGCTTTACTAGATAACCGTGCCTCAGCCGCTGTCTTATTATTGGATCTAAGTGCTGCATTCAACACAGTGGATCATGTTATCATAAAAGAAAGACTTCAGGAAGTGGGAATGCAGGACGAAGCAGTAGGCTGGCTCACTTCATATCTGGAAAACAGACCCTACCCAGTCATGGACAAAGATTGCCTCTCAGATAGCTTACCAACTATTTGTGGTGTCCCTCAGGGAGCCAGCCCCACCCTTTTCAATATATATGTGTGCCAGCTTGCCACCTTGGTGCAGGATTATGACCTGTCGGGGGTCTCCTATGCGGATGACACCCACCCAGCTGGTTGTCTCTGTAACAGAAGTTCCTAATCTAGGAAATACACAATTGGCACCCTGCCTAGATGATCTGCGCCACTGAATGGCAATTTGCCGCCTAAAGCTGAATGGTGATAAGACTGAACTAATGTTATTAGGAAACCAAGCCATACACAGACCATTGGGTAGCTGGCCAGATGATATGGTCCCCCCGATCCCAAATCAGTGATAAAAATCCTGGGAATCTGGTTGGACCGTTCGCTAGCAATGGATCACCAAGCAAATACATTGTCAGACATTTGCTTCTCTCTACTCCGAGTGCTCCAAAGATACTGGTACTGATCCCTGAGCATCTAAGGAGAACAGTCATTCAGTCCCTCATAGTTTCCTACGTGGATTGAGTTAACTCTCTTTATATTGGCACTCCCAAATATGTAATAAAGAGACTTCAGGCCATACAAAATGCTGCAGCAAGGCTCCTTTTAAATGTTCCTAGTTACGTCTCAGCAAGAGAACCCCTCAAACAGCTGCATTAGCTCCCAATTGAGGAAAGGATTAAGTTTAAATCCCTTTGTATTGCTCATAGAGCCATAAATAACAAGGGTCCAGCAAAGCTCGGAGAGTTTGGTAACCACTTATGCTCCAACTAGACGCCTAAGATCCATTCATCTTCATCTACTCAGCACAACCACGATAAAAAGGATGATATGGGAAGGAAGATTGTTTGCTCACTTAGTATCGAAGTTGTGGAATGATCTCCCACCCAGTCTCAGAGCACTGGAAAATGAACTCTACATCAGTAAGAAACTTAAGACATGGCTGTTTCCTTGTTAATGTACCAGAGGCCCATTTCGCAGCGCAGCACTCACCAGCATGGGGAAGCCCTCAGGTAGCCAGGCGCTTTACAAAACTCAAACATAAACATAAATATGGGACGCTTTTCATGATAAGTATCTGCCTTGGCTAGTGGGGAAAATGAAATCAATCTTGATCAGGCCTGATGATGTCAAAAAACAGAGGAGAGTATAGATTGCTTAGTTTAATATATCTAAAAACAATGTAACAGCTGTCTGCATAAGTCCTGTCAGAGTACTTCAGTAAGGGCAATTCCACAGTAGAAAAAAAACACAATTTCCTTGACAGTTGAAAGCAGGGTCTTTTCTCTTCCCCAAATGCTTTATACGTGTTTTTAATTCATACACACTTGTGTTCTTGTAGGGGAGGACTATTATTCCCCTCCGTGCTATCATAGACGAGGTCAGGGTACTTATGGTAGACTGCATTTAGTCTATTTTCTCTGTCTCTGAGGTGCCTTTCCTGGGCCCTGATCTTGAACCAATTTTCATTCTCGAAGTATAACAATCTCCAAAATGATTTCCTTGTTCATGCATAAAAGAATGTATTTTACTTAGAAGCCAAGATTAGAGAGATGGAAATCTCAGAGGCTATAGACCAAATGAAGGGGTGGAAATCTCCGGTCCCAAATGACCTACCTACTGAGGTCTTCAGATGTGTCCACTCCTCCATGCTGGGTCCAATGTGAGATATGTTTTGCAGAGTGCAACGAGACTGAGTCCCCCTGCAGAATATGAGGAAGACCACAATAGCGATGATCAACAAGCTAGGGAAGCCCACGGTAAGAGTGCCTCTTATCAGCCGATCTACTTGCTCAACTTGGAGACCACGACCTTGGTGAAGGTACTTGCAAACTGCTTAATGCAAGTGATAGACTCCCTGGTGGAGACTGACTGGTCTGAATTTATGCCCTACCAGGCAACGAGACACAACTTGAGGTGAATGGCAGGTGCCTAGCCTGTAAGGATGGAAATTCTGAACAGGCCATCCTACTAGCCCTGGGTGCTAAGAAGACATTTGACTCTCTTGAATGGCCCTCCCTATGGGCACTCCTGCACAAGATGACCTTTTGCCCAAACTATATGTCCTGGGTTCGGCTCCTCCACAAAAACCTTTTCGCCAAGGTAAAAGTTAAGGAGGTGGTCCAGCAGAATTTTTCCTTGGTAGGGGCACTCGCCAGGGGTGTTCATTTTTTCCCCTTCTTTTTGCAGTGTGTTAGACTTGGCATCTTTGGCGTGGTTTCCATTGACTATTTGCCTTTACCTTCTGTATTTGTAATGCTGTGCTGGATTTCGTGTTTGCTGGCCTAGAAGCTTTGGGCACTTTGCCACTGCTGATCAGTGTCAAAGTGCAAGTGATCCCTGTGTAAATTGTTATTACAATTGGTTCTCCCTTATTGGTATATTTGATTTACTGGTAAGTCCCTAGTAAAGTGCACTGAGTGTGCCAGGGTCTTAATATTAAATGCTACTAGTGGGCCTGCAGGCCTGATTGTGCCACTGACATGAGTAGCCCTGAAAACGTATCTCTGACATGCCACTGCAATGTCTGCTCGCAGTTTTGAACTGCCATGTCGACCTGGCAAGTGCACCCCCTTGCCAGGCCCTGACCACCTCTTTTCTTACATGTATTGTGCCCCTATTAAAGGCTCAAGGTACCTCCATGGGCGGGTGCAGTGTAAGTAAAAGGCAGGACACGTACTAGAGTGTGTGTGACATGTCCTGTTAGTGAAAACTACCAATTTAGTTTTTCACTACTGAAGGGCCATCTGTCCCATAGGATAGAATGGGAAATACTTTGTAACATCTTAGAAGCATAACTTTCCATTAGGACAAGATGGAGAAATAAAGTTTAGGCTATCTGAACTCAGAATCTAATAACACATCTTTTAGTAAAGATGGTTTTTCAATTGTGCTTGAAAATTCCTCTTTTAGAACGTAGGCATTTTCTTGTTTAACTATTCTGTGTTTCTTTGCCTGTTTGTGGATTGACTGTCTGGTTTTGGAGTGACAGAGGCTGGGGATGTGCATTCACTGTAGACAGGCACTGGGGGTATTGAGGTGTGCATGGCCCTTCCTGGATGACTCAGAGCTGAGCCGAATGAGGCTTGGCTGCATTTAGAGTAGTTGAATGAGATTTCCTTGCACCTGAATAGGGCATATTTCCCTTGCACAATGCTGACTCAAAAACCCTGTGGTGATACTACATCAGTGAGGACAGAACGGGTTTGGACTGGGCTCAGAGACCCTAGTATAAAGAGAACAAAGACAAAATGAGTATAAGTAGTAGACCTAAAACCCCAGAATTTTAGATCACTTCTTGACTCAAGAGGAACCTTTGCCGAGGAGAAGAGCTGAAGAGCTGTGAGGTAGAGTACTGCCCCTTTGCTGTGTGAAGCGATGGGGGTTGGCCTACAGTTGCTGTTTCTGCCAAGGTAAGGACAAAGACTGGAACTTTGCTGAGATCCTGCTAGAAGAATAATCTCCAAGGGTTTGTGTGTGCTGGCCTCCTGTTCTGAAGTCTCAGGGACGCAAAGACTTTACCCCCAGCTCCCCTGAACTCTGCTGTAGAATGTTCTGACCTGCCAGAAGGTGCCCATTCCAGTTCTGGGCCTCTGAAGGTTGTTTCTGCTGTTGGGAGCTGGACGAAACCTGAAGCATTGAAGAAATTGATGCATCACCCCCCTTGCGGCTGTTTTCCCTAAGCAGCACCGCTAGTGCAAGAACCTACGCATCGTGGGATCGCAGCTGAAGAGACCGACGCAGTACCGACAGTTATGGCCAGCGCATCCCGGATTTCCATGTGGACCTGCACTATCTTGGAGTCGACGCATCAGATCCCCTTACAGTCCGGATTTGACCCATCACTTCAACTGTATGCGGAAGAACTGTTGCATTGCCTCCCCAATGACCCAGGAATTGACGCATCTCTTTGTTTCTTGACACATTCTCCCTCTGCAGCTGTTTGGCCTTGTGAATTTTAATGCATCTACAGGTACTTTGTGCAGAATCACACATCCCTGGTTTTCTCTTGACCCAATTGTTTGAAACATTTTAAAAGTCAAATTCTTAGTACATGAATGTTGGATTTATGTCGTTTTGGTCTTGTTCAATCAATTAATCAATCAATCATATCATTTATATAGCGCACTACTCACCCGGAGGGTCTCAAGGCGTTGAGTTTATATAAAGATATTTTATTTTTACTAAACTGGTGTTCTTTTCAAATAGGGGTAACTGTGAATAACACAACCCCGTGTGGTATGGTGGAAGCTGGTACGAATGCCCTTAGCTCTCACCTGCCAATACGCATCTTTAAAATTATTGTCCAGTGAGGTGAATAAAGAACCTTGCACCCTGATGAATTTGCCACAACATAGCATTGGCAATGAAACATGTTGCACTACTTTGACAAGGTTTGAAACATGCAGTGCTTTTAATTTGAGTAAGCTCACGATTGTGAATAAAGAAGGCAAATCTAACTGTGAGTCTTATCTCAATTTTAATTTGATGAAACACATTGTTCTTTGTAAATCACAGGTTTTTTTTTCTGGGACAGTTAATTTTTCTGTTCTGCTCTTTCTGTTTCTCTACTGGACACAATTCTATCTTTTCAGTGAGTGGGCAACCAATGATGACATATGTGAGCATACTGGAGAGAACCTGCCGATAGCCTCCCTGTTGTTACGCATGTGAGGTGCCCACTTACTCTGTAGTGTAGTTCCTATATTCCCAATAGGCTCTGCTCATGGGAATAATATATCCTATATATGTGACGTAGGACTTATGCCTACTAGGTCTCTATCGAATATATTAAACTTAATTGTGAGTGCCAGCTAGCTCAAAGGTCACTAGAAAGGTTCTCGAACTCACAAGAAGGGATTTGTTTCTGACAACCGCATAAACATGACAACTTTGTTTCCTCAAGATAAAACTGATCTTCAGAGTCGTGAAAACAATAGATAGATACTATACTCAGTCATTCGTGCATGCTTCATTTCATCAGAGGTGCAGAGAAAATAGAGAGACAGGCGTTTTCAATAAAATTATTTATTGAAAAACCTGGGAAGCCTAGCGAGGAATGTAGCTCGTACAGACCCTTATCCCTACTCAACGTGGACGCGAAGCTGTTCGCTAAAGTCCTGGCTAGTAGGCTGGCCCTCCTGGCTCCTAAACTGGTGGCTCCGGAACAGGCTGGCTTCATCCCGAGCAGGAATTTGACATACAACATCCGCACAGTATTAGGCACAATGCAACACACACGTCAGGATAGGGCTGCCTTAGCAGTATTCCTAGACATGGAGAAAGCATTTGACTCCGTGGAGTGGCCTTACATGAGAAAGGTGCTGCAGCGCATGGGACTGGGCATCCCTTTTTTACAAATGATAGGGGCGCTCTGCTATAGACCGTGAGCCAGGATTAAAATTAACGACATAGTGACAGACCCCTTCCCGATCTCTAGAGGCACGCGGCAGGGTTGTCCTCTCTCTCCCCTGCTGTATGCATTGGTGGCTGAGCCACTGGCTTGTGCCCTCAGAGAATACCATTGTAATGAAGGTATTTGCTTCGCAAACTACAAAATCGTTGTCTCCATGTATGCAGACGACACCCTGCTATATGTCAGGGACCCAGACACCAATTTGGCTTCGGTGTTAAGGTAGGTAGTCCGTTTTGGCGCACTGTCTGGTCTCCGAGTTAATTGGTCGAAGTCGCTGGCATTTCCCCTAACTCCAGTCACCCGGCCCATGACCATGGACTATCCGCTTACTTGGACTACGGACACAGTTCGGTACCTTGGGGTCCAATTGCATACTGACCCGGAAACCCTCTTCAGAGCTAACTATGGTACGGCGTTCAGTAAGCTAGAGGACGATGTAAATGCATGGTGTAAACTCCCACTCTCCCTGCTTGGGAGGATTGCCATCATGAAAATGGTGGTGCTCCCCAGATTCCTCTTTTTATTTACATCTATTCCGATGGTGCTTCCCAAAATGTTCTTCAGTAGATTACAACAAGTACTGACTAGGCTTGCATGGGCGGGCGGACAACCGAGGGCTAAATGGTCGCTCCTCACACTGCCATACAACATGGGGGGACTGGGGGCTCCGGACCTCGAATTATACTATAGGGTGGCGCAGGCGGCTCACCTACATACATGGGTACACGGACACAAAGACATACCACACGTGAAAATGGAGACCTTGTTTGCTCAACCACTCTCCCTCCCTCACACGATATTTGAACCTGTTGATCGCCGCACGGGAGTCCTCGACTCGATTACAGCTACGGCACATGCTTGGAATAATCTCCTGCAGAGAAAGAATGGTGCGCTGCTGTATTCCCCTAGCATGCCTATTGATTGGGCGCGGTGGTTGCCCCCTCTGCGTGAAAAGGGAGTGTTGGCAGCTATGCAGGCACTTGGAATAACGAACGCCGGTGACCTGTTCAGCGCCGGGGTGGTCAAAACCTGGGAGCAGGTGCGGACTGATCAAGCGGACCACACGCTGCTGACGAGTTTCCACTTTTTTAGAGTGCGTCACGCTTGTCTGGAGCTCCTAGGCGGGGACCTGGCGGAGCCGCCAGAAGTGAAGGAACTCACTCATGTCATTAAGGCCACGACCCCACGGAAATTGCTTACGTGTCTTTATGCCCTGTCACAAACCCATAGGGAACACACGTATACTAAAGCCAGACTGGCCTGGCAGGTAGACTTGCAAAGATTGCTTGATGACGACATCTGGACATACTGTTGTACCAACACCAGGAGACTCTCCTTGAATGGACGACACAGGCTGGTCCACTTTTAATTCCTCAACCACATCTACTACACGCCAGCTAGACTCTGTAGGTACGGTCTTAGATCCACTGCGGAGTGTGAAAGGTGTCACTCCCCGGATGCTGACTTCCTCCATCTAGCATGGACCTGCCAAGGTGTGAATGACTTTTGGGATAACATTTTTGCAGAACTTAGCATCATCACTGAAACCACTATTCCCCTTGACCCCGCGATGGCATTAATAGGTTACACTAAGCCGTTACCAAAGGCGATCCAGCGACTAGTGGATATGGGGCTCCTTTTAGCGCGTAGAGTAGTGGCCTGCTGCTGGATAAGGGGGCCAAAGCCGACTCTTAAAAGATGGGCGTGCGATTTGCTGTTTTGCTGCACGCAATCTGAAATTTACAGCGAGCTGTTGCCCCCCACTAGCAGGCCGAAGAATTTCTGGGGGCTCTACCAAACCTACCAAGCCGCTAGAGCAGATGAGGCCCTGGGTACGGAACTACAGGGGACAAGAGGAGAGAATGTGTAGTTCATGCTGCGGACTGAGTATAGAGTCTTTTTACAGGCACATACACTTGTGTTGCTGGGATTGGAGATGTAGATTTGCGCCCTAATGTGCGAATGCCTCTGTGTCTTTACAACGCCGCCTGCCCCATTTATGGGGTTGTTGGCTCCTTGGCTGTGTAACTCCTTGGAAAGAATGTGGATACGTGCTCGACGACACACTGACTTGTTAGTCCTACTATTGGGGGTAGGCGGGGGGTCACTGAAGTATTGGTTGAATTGGTTGTAACTTGTTCTATGAGCACTAAAATAAAATAAAAATAAAAAGTATTTATTGAACAGTCTTCTTTCTCATGCAGAAGAGATGAACTGCTACAATCGTAATACTGGCTGTAAAGTTTAATTCGTGCAGCAAGAAGAGTATTATTATCGCTAAGTTGGCTTTGTGGGAATATTTCTATCGCCGCCCTTCACCTGTTTTTATCGCTGAGATACCTTGCTATTAGCAAGGTTTATCTCAGGAGCGATAAAAAATAGGCGAAATGCGTGAATATCGCTGTCAATACAGCGATATTCAGGCATTACCGTGACAATGCTCTTAGCCATGTTAACCACCTCTCATTGGACAACATGGCTAAGAACTGGTCAGGGCAGGCGTTAGCTTTTGGAGATATTCACGCTTAGCGCGAATATTTCCAAAACTACGCCTGTGTTGATCATAGGCGATAGCGATTGCGGCGACTGTTTTCAGTCGCTGACATTTTGGCACGCCCACTTTGCATGTCATTAGCGATAATTATCGCTAACATGCAAAGTGGGCCCCAAAATGCCCGCTATCGCCTACAAGCTGTCGCTAACTGGTGTTAGTGACAGCTTGGTAATAGGGCGATAAAATTATCGCCGCATTAGCGGGAAAAAGTCCTGCAAAGCGGCGATAATGCCCTTGGTAATATGCCCCTAAGTGTGGTGTAGCATAAGTTTAGTATTATTTTTGTCAAGAATCTATCCAAGATTTCTCTTATGGCCTAATCAGCTCCGTACCTTGGTTTAGAATGAAGGAGGTCAGTCTCATGACTCGATTTCCCAACACCCCGCAAGGGGAGCTTGGAAACACTGGAGCTGGATTTCTCGGCAGGAGAAAAAGACAGCGCCTCTCTCAGTGCGTCTGCTGGAGGGTTGGCTTCTTTCGGCACTTGCTGTAGTGAGATGCGTCGGGCAAGTAGATAGTCGAACTGCTCCAAACCACTGTGTGTTTGCTTGGGAAAGTGTGGGCATATTTATACCTTGAAAGTGCAGAGTTTGACGTAAAGGTGGACATAATAACGTCATCAAAGAGTCTCAGTTCTTTGAAAACTTGATGAGTTCTTGGACAAATCAATATTCAAGCAAGGGGAAGTCCCTAACTGCTGAAGCCGAGTTTTTCAAGAAATCGTTGTGGATTTTCGGAACTAGTGGAAGTAGCCATGCCATATTTGGACTGCATGAGCTGGGTCTAAATATGGTTATGATTTCTATGCCTATATAAGGACATGATGATTTATACCTATATAAGGGCTTGAATCGGGAAAATTACACTAAGGTCCTAAAATGCTATACAACACCCACTCCACTTTATTATGTTTGAAATTACTAAAATTAAGCACTAAAACATATCTAAAGCATGTTTACGATTCCAACCCAAAAATACATAAAAATGCTTTTGAAAATGGTTGTAGACATAAAACGAGTATTTGTACTGTACGCATTTAAAAGCAATGATTTCAATTCAAGCATAAAGTATTATATTGGCAATGCTAACTGAATGAATCATAGAATTTACAGTTATGAAATGGCTTTAAATACAGAAAAAAGGTCGAGACCATCCCATAGCAGAATATGTATATTGTTTTGGTTTGTTGATAAGTCCAATATTGTTTCTAGGAAGTATTCAAATAATTCTTGTTCTCTAAGAATAGTTCTACTTTAAGCCGATTACCTTGTGCCAAAGTTCAATTTTGGAAAAAGTCAAATCAAATTGTAGAAAAATAGAGCTCCAAACTTAGAAGTTTTTTGTTTTGAAAAACGAAGGTCGAATTCAAAGTTGATAGAACGTTGTGTGCTAATTTCAAAAGTTATTCTCGGTGTCAGGAGAAAACATTAAATCTTCTAAGCTGGCAAAGAAATTGACTACCACAGTAGGTGAGAGTTGAACCACTTCATTAAGTAGATCAATCGTACACAGATGAGAAGCACGGCCGACAGCGCCAGTCGCATTAGCAATGTTCGCAGTAGATGGTAACTGTGTGCCTGTTGGTCCGCGTATCTCACCCTCAGCTGGAATTGCCGGTGAGACCCCAATGAATGCCGTCATCAGGATTGGTAGCGGCTGGGGACAACACAATGCATCAGCCGTTACAGAACCAAGCAATGCGTCAACATCCGTTGGCAGTGCTGATGGAAGTGTCAGACAAATATCTAACACGCATTCCTCTCCACAAAGCAGACATCGTAGAACAGGTAAGATGCAATCTTGCCAGATCGGTCTGAACGACAGGAACCACGTGGTATTCAGATCTCTTAAACGAGCCAAGCCAAGAATCGGTGTTATGTGCTCACAATACTGCATTGCCAGAAGAGTGTTCTCCATGGTAATCTGGGTATCACTGGTGACTGGACTAGCCATATCAGAGCAGAAGGAACAAGAATAGTATCCCTGCTACGAGTCCCAAGATGAGAGGCAGGCCGCCGAACACAGAGTGCACAAAGTTTGGAAAAATGCCTAGGGCTTCTTCAAAGGGTGCTAACAGTCCCGAAAAAAATCATCTTAAATACATGTACAATACCACGGGTATCAGACATGTTTAAGATACAACCTAACATTTCCGTGAAATGTATGGGGCAGTTTGTTGATAATAAGGCATGTATCTCCACAGAGGACCTTGAAACTTGCAGATAATAGGTCTCTCTGCATGAGGTCAGTGGCACAGTTTTTTGTAAAAGAATGGCTTTCATTCTGCTTAAAGTATCAATTCGTATAAAAGAGATGTTCAGTGAAGGCCATTGCGCCGACGCCCCGTCTGTCTTAGTTTTTGAAAACAATACTTGCATACAGCAAGTGACCCTGGCTGACACACTAACTAGATAGGCTATTCCTGGCATCATTCCACAACAGCTGTGATCATTCAACATTAGGTAGCTCCCATTGGAAAGCTGCCTAAAAATTGGATCTATCACTGCTGCCGGGGTACCCTGCAGGTGGCATGATAAGTTGGTTGAAATGTCGGATCAAAAAGGACTAGCCTATTTATGAATTTACATAGACTCAAGACTGTAAGACAGGGTACAAACTCTTTTGTGTGTTCATGAAGCCCTCACCCACCAACCTGGTTGGTGGCATGCTTCATCATCGAGCCCACCTAGTGACACTGAGCGTGTCCCGGGTGTGCTTCGATGCCTGAATACAGCGGAGCAGGTATGTTTCTGAGTGTGCAGTGTAGTGACATGAAGGTGAAAATTTAAAAGCTATACAGGGGTCCCAGTACCCGAGGTTAAATTATATTTTAATAACTGGGTCACTGTTAGCATTAAAAAGGCTGTTGGATGGTATAGGAGTGTTAATTAGGGTCTCCTACATCCAGGTGTGGTCTACATGTTTCAGCCAGGCCTTTATGATTAAAACTGGCTTTCCTCAGGACCAAAGTGTGTAGGGGCAAATTACTTAATTTTAAGTGATTGCGTAATTTTGAAAAATGTGTAGTACTCGCTAAGGTGCTTTACATGTGTGAGGGAGATTCCCTCTTAGAGCATTACTGGACATACAACAAGTATAAGAAAACACACATACAGGGGAGAGTCTTAGTATGGTAACATATTCACATAACAGTTTGATTGCCGATATCTATTGTGCTGTGTAGGCGATAAATAAGCGGCAAATGATGTAGCCAAATTGGTGGTATGGCTAGGGTGAAAGTTATCATATATACTTGAAGTTTTGTGGTGGTCTAAGCATCGTAAACGCATCAACACAAAAACGGTGGTAAGTGCATGAAAGGAAGATTATCCTCACGTTGGCTTGTTGCCAAATTTGCCCCATGGAGTAGTCCGGCAGAGGCGTGGACCCTGGGAAGATAAAGGGACCTCAGGGGGTTAGGGTCCTGTGGAAAGAGAGCTTACCCGGCTCGTAGCTGAAGCGCTTGGTTTACTCACGAAACTTTCGGTCAGTGTCTGCGTTGAACCTCCGTAAGACTGTCCTGGGCCGTGTTTGTGCCTTAAATGCAGTCTGCATCATTCTGATCACCTGTGCGGGGTATGACAAAGAAAACAGACTGTGCAAGGACACGCTAAGTCATGGCTATGCTGCGCATGTGCGGGAGAGTAGTGTATCCTGCTGTGAATTCCACATGTGTGGGAGAGTAGTGTATCCTGCTGTGAGCATGCCCATGTGTGGGAGAGTAGTGTATTCTGCTATGAGCATGCGCGATACCGATTGTCGGCGCCTGTGCATTGGGTGTGGCTGTGTAAGCTGTACCCAGTGTACACAGATTAGTGTACAGGTGTAGTAACATGAACGGTTGAGAAATAAAGAGCGCTAACTGGGAAAAAGGACTTAAAAAGCGCTGTGGGGTTAAGTTGTGAGGCCAGGTGTATTATAACTGGCTAATACAACAGAGGGACATTTAACACGGAGGAATCAAGAGTAGTGTTCCGTGTGAGGAGAAAGAAATTCATGTTTTCAGTGAGCTCCAGGGTATGGAGTCATTCAAGCCCAAACCCAGTTGCTGGGTGGTGAGGCGATAGATCCATCTCTGTTCTTTTGTATGAAGGATCCAGTCATTGTCTGTTTGGTTAATTTCAAATTGTTCAATGACAGTCCAAGACATGTCATTGGGGGTGTGGTGTGCCGTGAGGTAGTGCTCTGTCAGTCTGCTGATTTTTTTGCCACACCTGATCGTGCTTCTGTGTTCAACCACTCTAGTCCTGATTTTGAGGGTCGTCATGCCCACGTAACGGAGCCCGCAGGGGCATGTTATGAGGTACACAAGGTTGCTGGAGTTAAAGTTGGTGTGTTGGCATTGTGTCCAGATTTTGCCAGGTTCATGGTTGAGAGTTTTCGTTGGTTTAGTGAGATGTCACACACTGCAGTTGTTGCATGGATAATGGCCAGTGACTTTGGGGAGGCCCCAAAAGTTGAGGACTGTATTGTCCATAGATTTAGGACTGGCACGTGGTCTTGTTGACACTAGTTTGTCTTTAAGTTTGTTAGCATGTTTAAATTCAAAGTGCGGGATCTCCCATTTACTAGTGCCTGAATTGATTATCTTCCAATGTTTGCGGATGATACTAGAAACTTGATTTGACGATGTATTATAGGTGGTCACACAGGTCATGGGTGGTGGTTCCTGGTCTTTTGTCACCGTTTCCAGTAGCGATTCTCTGTTTATATTGCGGCCTTTTTGCTGGTTTTGACAATAATGGCGTTGGGGTACGTTCCTGTAGTTTGTGTGATAAGGTGCGGGATTGTCTTTTGTAGTCCTCTAGGTGGCTGCAGTTTCTGCGGATCCGTAGGAATTGCCCAAAGGGTAGGTTTTCTCTTAAGGGTCTGGGGTGGAAGCTGTCAAACTGTAACAGTGAGTCCCTAGCTGTTGGTTTGTAGTAGGTGGTAGTGCGCAGAGTCCCTTGTTGTGCTCGAATGTTGAGATCCAGAAAGGCCAGCTCGGTGGCACTGGAGTTGCACGTGAATCGTAGGTAAGGGTTACGCTCATTAAGCCAAGTAAGAAAAATGTTTAGTACATCCTGTGTTCCATCCCAAATCACGAAGATGTCATCTATATACCCGTGCCAAGTCTTTATGTTGGGTTGGTTAGTGGCATGACGTGTTCCTGCTCGAAATGGTGAATGTACAGTCCTGACACGCTAGGAGCAAAAACACTACCCATAGAGGTTCCGTTAGTTTGCAGGTAGTAAGTGCCTTCATACTCAAAGTAGTTTTCTTTGGTACATCCAGGGGTTTTGCATCAGTACATCTTGTAGGACTTGCAGGGTGGCGTCTTGTGGGAGGCTGGTGTGAAGACTTTCTATGTCCAGTCCCACCATGAGTTGGGTGCTTTGATCGAAGTTCATTTCAGTGATGATGTTCAGGAGATGTTTGGTATCTTTGATGTAGGTAGGCGTTCCTTGTTCCAGTGGGTTCAGGAAGTGGTCACAGTACCTAGAAAGGGGTTCCAATAGCGAGTTGATCCCTGAGACTATAGGTCTTCCTGGGGGTGGTATGGTGCCCTTGTGTACTTTGGGTACAGTATAAAAGTAGGGTACTTTCGCATTTTTGGTGCACAGGTATTCCGCCTCTTGGGTTGAGATTTGTTCAGCGTCACTGGCTCTCTTTACCAGGGTGTGTATGGTGATTTGCAGTTCCGCGGTGGGGTCTTTATCCAGGCGTTTGTAATTATGTGTGTCACTGAGGAGTCTGCGGCATTCTCGATTGTAGTTGGTTTTATCAATAAGGACGACCCCTCCCCCCTTGTCAGCTGGTTTGATGACAATGGTGGGGTTATTTTGTAGGCGTTGTATGATGTCACCGTCTTTTTTCGATAGATTGTTGAAGGTTCCTTTGGTATTCAGTTTCTCTATGTCAGTGTAAACTGCTTGTTCGAAGGTAGAGATTTCTGTGGGTACACTGGTAGGAGGTGGCAAGAAGGTGGATTTTAACCTAAGGCCTGTTTCATTGGGATTGGTATTGGTGGTAGTTTCTTCCGGTGTCACTTTTTCAAAGAAGGCCTTAAGTTTGAGCTTTCTGAAAAACTCAGCTAGTTCGACATGGAGCTTAAATTTGTCCAGTCGTGTGGTAGGGACGAACGAGAGGCCTTTACTGAGGACCATTGTCTCGCTTTCTGTCACAGGTGTACTCGATAGGTTAAACACCATTGATGTGGGTGTGTCAGGGGTCACTGCTTGCTTGTTCCTGGATATTTCCCGGGATTTGTTGCGGGTGTTGGTGCTGACTGGGTCTTCTTCTTCCCATTGGACTTGCTGGTAGTTCCGTCTCCTGCCGCGTGATCTGCGGCCCTGTCCTAAAAAAGGGGGTCTTTGGTTTCCTTGGTAGAAGGGGATTGGGCCAGGTGGGTATAGAGGTGGGTATCCATAGTATGCGTGTTGTATTTGTCCAAATGGCGGTGGGCCAAAGTTGTGAGTTTGTGGTGGTCCCTGCCAGTTCTGTGGCGTCCTCTGCAGCATTGTTTGTTGGAGCCTGTGCTCGAGTCGCTTGATATGGATGTGTTGTCTCCTGAGCTGTCATAGGTACCATCTGTTTTGTTAGGGGGTACATAGTCATTCTCCGCGTGTGGGTATGTTTTGGAATAGCTGAATTTCTTGAGGTCTTTTTGAAATGTTTTAATTTTGCTTTGGGTCACATAATCTTTGTATTCAGCCATCTCTTTGTTCTGATCGTCAAGTTTCTTTTTGTATGATGTCAGTGTGGTTTTGAAGTGGCTTTCTGTGGTTTGGATATCAATAATTATAGCGTTGGAGAGACGTTTCGCTGTTTTAATGATGAGCACTAACCAGTCCCTGGTGCAGTGCCAAGCTATCTGGGCCCAGTCTTTCCTAAAGGTGACGTCATCCAGGAATATTCTGGGGGCGTTGGTAACAAGGAGTCCCCTTGGTGTTGTATTAGTGCGTAGATATTGGGTCAATATGACGCCATGTAAGATGGTTCTTATTCGATTCCGCTTTTTCTCTGTTAGTATGTCCCAGTCAGTTGTTTGAGCTATGGTATTAGAGATGTTAAAGTCTGCCAGAAAAGATGGGTCAGCAAGGATCTCACTGATGTCGTCTTCACTGAAAGTGAGGCCGTGGTTTTCGGTAAGCATGGGCGTAAAATCCGTTCCGCTCGCGGAATTTGCGGATTGTCGGTAAATTCGCAATCCGCAAACTCTAGCGAATTTGCCGAAAATCCGTCAATTCGCACGCGGCGGATTTTTTTGCTTGGTGATACAATATTGCGGCGCGCAGCGTGGCGCACGGCGTTCACTTTCCGTCATTCAGCGTTTGCCGAGTTGTTTTTCTCGATATTTTGCGAGTGCTGCGCCATTTTGGATCTTGCTGCGGGATCCCGCGGGAGTTGGCGCCCGCGAATACGTAATCGCGGCTTGCCACCTTACCTTGCACAGCACGCATCGCGAGAGTTCGCAATTGCGAACACGTAGGTGCGGCGGGCAGGAACAATCTCGCACTCGCGAAATAGAGATTTTGCAATTCTGCACAAGAACTCCACCAGCAAACAGAAAATGATGATTTTTATCAGAATCACTCCTCCTCAGGTTGACATTTGCCTGCACTTTTTTTTGCAAGGAGTCCATTTTTTTGGGGGGGGAAGGAAGTGCCCCACAGTCTCCAAGTTCCTGTTCCTGTCCAGCAGGCTCCTCCCAGTGCTTTCTTCATGTGCTGGTCACTTTCATTTGGACCTTGACCTGGAAGGATTACTTTTTGTGGGTGCTGCTGGATATTTGGATTTGAGGCCTTTTTGACTTTCTTTGGATCACTTTTGGATTAGAAATCAACTTTCACAGGTAAGTTTGTTTGGGGCATTACAGTTGCTGCAACTACAATTTTGGAACTTTTTCAGAACATTAAATAAAATATATTGTGGGTAGCCACAGTATCCAGTAGGACCAGGGTTGGTTATGGGTGCATTTTGTTGAATTTAAACATCATTGAGGCCATGGATGGGCTTGGATTGTGCTTAATTTTGTGTTTTTTGTCGATTTTTTGGGGGCTGCTGTTGGGGCCTTTTGCCCAGGGGTAGTGAGTGGTGCATGGACTGAGTCTGCCTGTGGGGTCTTTTTAATGTAAACATCCTGGATGGCATTGGATTGTGGTGATTTTTGTGTGTTTTTCTTTTTTTTTGGGGTGTACTGTTGATTGGGACTGGCCATGTGGGTGGTGGTGGTGGCCATCTTGAGTGCTGGTACCGGCAACATGTGCTTGGGGTACAAGGGGCCATTTTGAAGAGAGGCAGTGTCTGAGGCCTGCACTTATTTTGCCTAGCTTTCATCCATTATGCCCAGGGGTAGTGAGTGGCGCATGGGCCTAGTCTTTCTGTGGGGTGTCTTCTTGAATTTAAACACCATTGAGGCCATGGATGGGCTGGGATTGTGCTGAATTTTGTGTTTTTTGTCGTTTTTTTGGGGCTGCTGGTGGGGCCTTTTGCCCAGGGGTAGTGTGAGTGGTGCATGGGCCTAGTCTTTCTGTGGGGTGTCTTCTTCAATTTAAGCACCATTGTGGCCATGGATGGGCTGGGATTGTGCTGAATTTTGTGTTTTTTGTCGTTTTTTTGGGGCTGCTGGTGGGGCCTTTTGCCCAGGGGTAGTGGTGCATGGACTGAGTCTGCCTTTGGGGTCTTTGTAATGTAAACATCCTGGATGGCATTGGATTGTGGTGATTTTTGTGTGTTTTTTGTTTTTTTTGGGGTGTACTGTTGATTTGGACTGGCCATGTGGGTGGTGGTGGTGGCCATCTTGAGTGCTGGTACCGGCAACATGTGCTTGGGGTCCAAGGGGCCATGTTGAAGAGAGGCAGTGTCTGAGGCCTGCACTTATTTTGCCTAGCTTTCATCCATTATTGCCCAGGGGTAGTGAGTGGTGCATGGGCCTAGTCTTTCTGTGGGGTGTCTTCTTGAATTTAAACACCATTGAGGCCATGGATGGGCTGGGCTTGTGCTGAATTTTGTGTTTTTGTCGTTTTTTTGGGGCTGCTGGTGGGGCCTTTTGCCCAGGGGTAGTGTGAGTGGTGCATGGGCCTAGTCTTTCTGTGGGGTGTCTTCTTGAATTTAAACACCATTGAGGCCATGGATGGGCTGGGATTGTGCTGAATTTTGTGTGTTTTTTGTCGTTGTTTTGGGGCTGCTGGTGGGGCCTTTTGCCCAGGGGTAGTGGTGCATGGACTGAGTCTGCCTGTGGGGTCTTTTTAATGTAAACATCCTGGATGGCATTGGATTGTGGTGATTTTTGTGTGTTTTTCGTTTTTTTTGGGGTGTACTGTTGATTTGGACTGGCCATGTGGGTGGTGGTGGTGGCCATCTTGAGTGCTGGTACCGGCAACATGTGCTTGGGGTGCAAGGGGCCATTTTGAAGACAGGCAGTGTCTGAGGCCTGCACTTATTTTGCCTAGCTTTCATCCATTATGCCCAGGGGTAGTGAGTGGTGCATGGGCCTAGTCTTTCTGTGGGGTGTCTTCTTGAATTTAAACACCATTGAGGCCATGGATGGGCTGGGCTGGTGCTGAATTTTGTGTTTTTTGTTGTTTTTTTGGGGCTGCTGGTGGGGCCTTTTGCCCAGGGGTAGTGTGAGTGGTGCATGGGCCTAGTCTTTCTGAGGGGTGTCTTCTTGAATTTAAACACCATTGAGGCCATGGATGGGCTGGGATTGTGCTGAATTTTGTGTGTTTTTTGTCGTTGTTTTGGGGCTGCTGGTGGGGCCTTTTGCCCAGGGGTAGTGGTGCATGGACTGAGTCTGCCTGTGGGGTCTTTTTGATGTAAACATCCTGGATGGCATTGGATTGTGGTGATTTTTGTGTGTTTTTCGTTTTTTTTGGGGTGTACTGTTGATTTGGACTGGCCATGTGGGTGGTGGTGGTGGCTTTCTTGAGTGCTGGTACCGGCAACATGTGCTTGGGGTCCAAGGGGCCATTTTGAAGAGAGGCAGTGTCTGAGGCCTGCACTTATTTTGCCTAGCTTTCATCCATTATGCCCAGGGGTTGTGAGTGGTGCATGGGCCTAGTCTTTCTGTGGGGTGTCTTCTTGAATTTAAACACCATTGAGGCCATGGATGGGCTGGGCTTGTGCTGAATTTTGTGTTTTTGTCGTTTTTTTGGGGCTGCTGGTGGGGCCTTTTGCCCAGGGGTAGTGTGAGTGGTGCATGGGCCTAGTCTTTCTGTGGGGTGTCTTCTTGAATTTAAACACAATTGAGGCCATGGATGGGCTGGGATTGTGCTGAGTTTTGTGTGTTTTTTGTCGTTTTTTTGGGGCTGCTGGTGAGGCCTTTTGCCCAGGGGTAGTGTGAGTGGTGCATGGGCCTAGTCTTTCAGTGGGGTGTCTTCTTGAAATTAAACACCATTGAGGCCATGGATGGGCTGGGATTGTGCTGAATTTTGTGTGTTTTTTGTCGTTTTTTTGGGGCTGCTGGTGGGGCCTTTTGCCCAGGGGTAGGGTGAGTGGTGCATGGGCCTAGTCTTTCTGTGGGGTGTCTTCTTGAATTTAAACACCATAGTGGTGCATGGACTGAGTCTGCCTGTGGGGTCTTTTTAATGTAAACATCCTGGATGGCATTGGATTGTGGTGATTTTTGTGAGTTTTTCATTTTTTTTGGGGTGTCCTGTTGATTTCGACTGGCCATGTGGGTGGTGGTGGTGGCCATCTTGAGTGCTGGTACCGGCAACATGTGCTTGGGGTGCAAGGGGCCATTTTGAAGAGAGGCAGTGTCTGAGGCCTGCACTTATTTTGCCTAGCTTTCATCCATTATGCCCAGGGGTAGTTAGTGGTGCATGGGCCTAGTCTTTCTGTGGGGTGTCTTCTTGAATTTAAACACCATTGAGGCCATGGATGGGCTGGGCTTGTGCTGAATTTTGTGTTTTTTGTTGTTTTTTTGGGGCAGCTGGTGGGGCCTTTTGCCCAGGGGTAGTGTGAGTGGTGCATGGGCCTAGTCTTTCTGTGGGGTGTCTTCTTCAATTTAAGCACCATTGAGGCCATGGATGGGCTGGGATTGTGATGAATTTTGTGTTTTTTGTCGTTTATTTGGGGCTGCTGGTGGGGCCTTTTGCCCAGGGGTAGTGGTGCATGGACTGAGTCTGCCTTTGGGGTCTTTTTAATGTAAACATCCTGGATGGCATTGGATTGTGGTGATTTTTGTGTGTTTTTCGTTTTTTTTGGGGTGTACTGTTGATTTGGACTGGCCATGTGGGTGGTGGTGGTGGCCATCTTGAGTGCTGGTACCGGCAACATGTGCTTGGGGTCCAAGGGGCCATTTTGAAGAGAGGCAGTGTCTGAGGCCTGCACTTATTTTGCCTAGCTTTCATCCATTATGCCCAGGGGTAGTGAGTGGTGCATGGGCCTAGTCTTTCTGTGGGGTGTCTTCTTGAATTTAAACACCATTGAGGCCATGGATGGGCTGGGCTTGTGCTGAATTTTGTGTTTTTGTCGTTTTTTTGGGGCTGCTGGTGGGGCCTTTTGCCCAGGGGTAGTGTGAGTGGTGCATGGGCCTAGTCTTTCTGTGGGGTGTCTTCTTGAATTTAAACACCATTGAGGCCATGGATGGGCTGGGATTGTGCTGAATTATGTGTGTTTTTTGTCGTTTTTTTGGGGCTGCTGGTGGGGCCTTTTGCCCAGGGGTAGTGTGAGTGGTGCATGGGTCTAGTCTTTCTGTGGGGTGTCTTCTTGAAATTAAACACCATTGAGGCCATGGATGGGCTGGGATTGTGCTGAATTTTGTGTGTTTTTGTCGTTTTTTTGGGGCTGCTGGTGGGGCCTTTTGCCCAGGGGTAGTGTGAGTGGTGCATGGGCCTAGTCTTTCTGTGGGGTGTCTTCTTGAATTTAAACACCATTGAGGCCATGGATGGGCTGGGATTGTGCTGAATTTTGTGTGTTTTTTGTCGTGTTTTTGGGGCTGCTGGTGGGGCCTTTTTCCCAGGGGTAGTGTGAGTGGTGCATGGGCCTAGTCTTTCTGTGGGGTGTCTTTTTGGATTTAAACACCATTGAGGCCATGGATGGGCTGGGAATGGGATTGTGCTGATTTTTGTGTGTTTTTTCGACTTTTTGGGGTGTATAACTGATGTTCCTCTGTCTTCCATTGCTTGTAGGTGCACAAGAGAACCACCAGTGCCAGGAAGAAGTCCTGCTGCGGTGTGTGCAGCACAACGTCACGTGTGCATGTGGCCACAGACAACTCTGCAACTTGTGCAACTGCGGCCTGCTGTTCAGAGTGACATCTGAAGAAGATGGCCCCCAAAAAAAGTTGCCAGTAGCTCCTCTAGCAAGAAAGTTGCCAGTAAGGAGCAGAAGAAGCAAGTGGCGCCACTTACCAAGGAGACTGGTGTGATGACGACCGCCAAATGTTTTGGGATAAAAAAAAGTACGCCTGCAGCAGCAGCGGGGTCTGCTAGGGACCAAGCTGGGAGCAGCACCTCCGCTCCATTGGGCTCAGTGCCACCACCACCACGCCAACTTAGGTCCAAGTCCTTGAGTGCTGCAGAGGCAGCCAGTATAGTTGTTCAATCACCATCGACCAGTGATGTTGGCTCATCGCAAGAAAGTAGCAGCAATGTCCCTCAATCAACACAGGTTGTTGTAACTCATCTGACGAGTGTTGAACAACCACAGCCGCAACAACAATCACATGTGCAAGTACAAGCCCAAGTACATGTGGATAGAGAGGCGGCGCAAGGAGAGGAGCAAGCAGAGGTACATGGAGGGGCACAACAAGTGGCCACAATAGTTGTTCCTCCAGAAGTAGGGGCACATCTGGAAATCGACAATCAAGCCGAGGTATCATTCGAGGAAGCCACTCCTCCTGATGATCATTCATTGTCTTCCACATCCCGAGCAAGGAAAAGATCAAGGGTGTTGGTGTCTACATCTTCTTCAGGCCCACCTCCTTCTGATGATATGGATCTTACTTGGGAACCAGCACCACTGCCGTCTGAGAGTGAGGTTGAGGAGGCACACCATGATCTGACAAAGGTAGCTAAGCGTAAAAGGAAGGTCATCGAAACTCTCAGAGTGTGATGACGCTCAACAAGAAGTGGCGTATACTCCTGCTGCTGAAGACTCTCACGACGACGACGCAGTCATCATCACTAACGTCACTGAAGCCCCAGCGGGCATGCAGCAAACAGACATTTTGACCCTAGCCCGACAAGCTGCTGAGCGTGATGATGAAGTCGACGAGGAGGCAATGGGAACACCAAAATCATTGATGTTAACTAGTACACCACAACCTACCGCTTCCATATTTCTTACTCGCCAGAAGGGACCTCCATCCACCTCGACCTCAATTAGTGGTGGTGAAAGTGCACAACATAGTAAAGTTCAGCAATACACATCCTCTACTTCATCTGGCATTAGCAGCAAGGCCACCACCAGTATCGCCTCCTCCGGCCCCCACAGACATTTCAAGTCCGCAGTTTGGGACTTCTTTAGTGTTTGCACAAAAAGGGAAAACATAGCCATTTGTAGCATTTGTAAGCTTGCAGTTAGTCGTGGTAAGCTTGGTACCAACTATGGAACTGGAGGCCAGAGAGGTCATCTTGAGAGACAGCACGCTGTCCAATGGTTTGCGCACCTAAAGGAGATCAAGGAAGCCCGAATTGCAAGTCAAGAAAACGTTGATGTTCCATCTGATGATGACGAGGAGGAAGAAGTGTCACACACTTCACTTACTCCCAGTACCCCTGGGAGCCACACTAAGAGTGTGGGACAGAGTGAGACACCAATGCGAAAAAGTTCATCAGCGAGCGTAACTGGGTCGAAGAAGTCATCATCATCATCCCGTAAAATGGTCCAGGGCAACATTAAAACAATGTTTTCTTCAGACGCGCCATATGACCGCAACCACCCAATGGTGCGTCTGTATAACACTAAGCTGGCTAAAATGCTAGCGCTGGATCGTCTCCCTTTTTCTTTTGTAGAAGGGGTTGGTTTTCTCGAATTAGTGGCAGCGCTCTGCCCTAAATGGAAGGTTCCTAGCCGGTACTATTTTGCCCGAGTTGCGGTTCCAGCACTACATGAAGATGTGCTGGAGGTGATTGGGGCAGCTTTGCAGAAGAGTGCTGTTCACACTATACATCTGACAACAGACATGTGGACCAGTGGCGCAGGCACTGATTACATGTGCATCACTGCACACTGGGTCTCTTTTTCAGGGGTTAAAGCAAAGCTAAACGCAGGTGCTGACCTGGACCAAGTTTTTAAAGCTGCTCGGAAACATGCAACACTAGCCATGTTTGGCTTGGAGCTACGTCATACAGCAGAAAACATTTTGAATGAGTTCAACACAAAGGTCTTTCACTGGCTGTCTCCAAAAAAACGCGGCATTGGTTATGTTTCCACGGATAATGGTGCCAATGTAGTTAAGGCCATGGTACTGGGTGACTATTTCAGAGTGCCGTGTTTGGCGCACTGTATAAACCTGGTTGTGAAAAAATTCTTGGAGAAAGACAGTCCAGCATGCCAGTTAGTGGTCACCTGCCGAAAAATGTGCAACCATTTCAGCCATTCTTTTAAGGCCCGGAAGCATCTGAGGAGCCTGCTACATGAACGTCGAATGCCAGTGAAAGCACTCATCCAGGAGGTGCCAACACGTTGGAACTCAACCTTCTACATGCTTGAGCGTCTGTATGAGCAGTTTACGGTACTCGATCAGTATTTCGTAACAATGGGTACAGCTGTGAAGGAGGACCTGAGGTTAAATGCGGCGCAATGGGAGCTAGTTAAAAGCCTGACAGACATGCTTCGTCCTTTTGAGGTCTTCACACGTGCAGTCAGCAGGGAGGACTGTAATTTGGGAAAAGCTATCCCATTGTTGCCCATGCTGGAGCACAAACTGAAGGCGGTGTCTTCAAAGTTTCAAAAAGATGAAGAAAAGCAAGAAGCTTTTGTTTTGGCGAAGAAATTATTAGAGCGTCTACTTGGCGATGAACGTCTACAAAAGATCCACTCAGAACAGCATTACATTTGTGCTACTATTCTGCATCCACGCTACAAAAAGGCGCTGGCAGGCTGTGCATTATTTCCTTTTGGTGATGAAGATGTTAAAAAGTACAAACGTTGGATAGCCTGGTCAGCCATCAGGTTTGAAAGAGAACGGAAGCAAATTGAAGGAAAAGGCAGTACATCAGCAGGCCATCCCCAGTCAAAAGACTCCACTTCTGCACCTGTGGCTGTGGCAGAAATGACCTCTCAGCCGTTAAACACACCGGCAACCGCATCATCTGCACCAGACACAACAGAAATATCGGGTGATGAAGAGGATTGGCTAGCTGAGATTGGTTATGGTTCTAAAAAGGTCCGAGCAAAAATTCAGCAAAGTGGAGGAACCGTGGAGAACTTTGAGTCGATGGTGCAGGACTATCTGAATGACTCAACAGAGGTCTATGTTAATGCTGACCCATTGGCGTATTGGCATGGGAAAAAAGAATTGTGGCCAGAGATCACCCGCCTGGCTATACATTACTTGTCTTGCCCACTCGCAAGTGTGTCTTCTGAACGTGTTTTCAGTGCTGCTGGTCGCATTGTAACTTGCAAACGGACCCGCCTCTCGCCCAAAAATGTGGAGATATCGACAATGATCAAGATGAATGAGCACCTCATACCACCAGATTTCAAAGTACCAGATCGCACGACTGAAGAAGACGAGGAGAACAGCAACTTAGATGAGGGAATTTCTTCTGTGTTAGGTGACACTGACCTACTCCTGCCTGAATTCGCAGAGTATGAGGACAAACTCTTCTTCCCTGACACCGAGGCCTGAAAATGAGCCAATGAATTCAGAAATTTTCTTTTTCGTACTTATTTACTTTTATTCCTGTGTTTCTGTCTTTCTTTGTTTTGCACAAGTTAATATAATTAAAACTTTAACCACATTTTGTACTTTTGCTTTTTGGCTGTTTGGGGGTCTTCTACTTGTTTTCGCCTGGGTTGACGGCTCTGGGGCCATTGCTGGGAAGGTCTAATACCGGTTAAAACTGGTTTAAACAACATCCATGAGGAAAAAGCTTTTGCATTTTCTGACTTTTCGCTCAATGTATCGTTTTCGGGGGCCTGTTTGGGGGGCTTCCTGGTGTTTGTGGGTGGGTTTCGGGGTCTGGGAGCACTACTGGGTATGGATAGTTTAGATAGCAAGAGGTTTGAAGGAAATCCATGGAGGCAGAGGGGAGTTAGGGCCTAGCTGCAGAGCGCGCGCTGAGTGATTTTGGAAATTTTCAGAAAAGTGACTAAGTCCACATTTTTGTACTTTTGCTTTTTGGCTGTTTGGGGGTCTTCTACTTGTTTTCGCCTGGGTTGACGGCTCTGGGGCCATTGCTGGGAAGGTCTAATACCGGATAAAACTGGTTTAAACAACATCCATGAGGAAAAAGGTTTTGGCACTTTTTGTAACTTAGGGTTCGTTAGGGTTAGCCCTAGCAGCAGGATTGCATGTGTTTCGGGGTGTTCTTGATTTTTGCAACTGAGTTCTGGGGTTTTAGAGCACTCATGGGAATGTCTAATTTTTGTTGCAAGTGATTTGAAGAAAGTCCATGGTGGGAAAGGGGGGATCACTTACTCTATGAGAGGCACTTAGTGTTGAAAACATTTAGCCATTTAGACTTAAAGGAAGAAAATGACACAGACTTAAGTTTCAGGAAAACAAACTTACTGTTAAAGCACCACCCACCAGACTCAAAAGCAGTAGTATGGTGGGAAAGGGGGGATTTGGCATAGTTAAAGAAAGCCTTTGCCACTATTCTTAACTTAGGGCTCGTTAGGGTTAGCAGTATTTCTATTGCATGTGTTTGGGTGGGGGGGGTTTCGAGTCTTGGAGCGATGCTGGCTATGGATACTTTTGCTTGCTTGCAAGTGGTTTGAATACAATCCACGGTGGGTAAGGGGGTATTTGGGCCTACTTTTACTTTCAAAGTACGCTTTGTCACCAGTTTTCTGCTAGGCCTCGTTTTTTGAGATCTGATTGGGGGTCTTCTACATTTTTGCGACTGGCTTTAGTAAGGGTCTGGGTGGGAGCACTGCTGGGAAGGTCTAATTTTGTTCTAAAACACAGTTTACAGTACACCTAGCCTGAGGGGAAAGATCCGCTAAATTAATTTGCCCATACTTATTTATCCTTCAAAAGGTGACTCAGACAGAGTACGCACTTTCAAAAATATTGTACTGTCTTTTAGGAAAATCAAAGTGTGACTTTTTGCACTACACAGTGTACATACCTTATATTTATTTATCAGTGGTGTTGTAATAGCACTTCCTGTTTTTCGTTCAATAATTACAGTCCGGGTTTCAGTCTGTGCAATGGGGAAAAAAGGATGGAGTCAGGCTTCACATTAGCGAGCCGCAATTCAGCATCCACCAGGCAGGCAGTAGACAGGGTGTCTTCTGGTCACCAACATTGATGGACGAAGCGTCAGCTGGAATGGAGGAGTGCCGCTAATAAGAGGAATTGTTTGCTGCATGCAACTTACTTACCAAATTCAACAGGACAACTACAACAACATACAGATACAGTATCCATTGTTTTCTTCTATGAGTGTGACTGCATTTCTTGGATCTCTCTCTGCTTCTAAATTGATCCCTACAGCCATTCTATAGGTTTTACTTCGGCTAATTTTTAAACCTAATTTAATGAAAGAAGTGTTTCTCTGAGTGCAGAGATAGGCAAGTGAAAACGCTGCAGCCCTGTACTGTCGCATTCTAGTACTACTTACTTTTCAGTAACAATGCATGCAGTAGGGCATGCACTTCCTTTATGTCACTTAAAAGATTTATGGTTAGCTTTGTACCCAAAGATTTCTTTATCTTCAATTATTGTTTGTCCATGCTGTGCTTTTTTTTTTCTCTCAACAAAACCTACCCAAAAAGAAACCCCCATTCCCATCCATTTTCCAAACCCTAACCCTCTTCCCCCGGGCTGTGTGGTTTTGCTTGATGTGTGACTAAATGACATCAATAATTCCACACACTTGCTGGGGAGGATAAGGTCATAGCAACAGGCTGGTGAAGGAATCCGAGGATATATTCTAGACTTACTCAGCTTCAGTACTATTTCTTGTAGTAGTAGCCAATGTCAAAGAAATTCAACGCAAGTACTAGTTATACTTTCAATACTTTACCATTTGTTAGGCTCTGTGTGGCACTGTTCTAGTGTACTGTCACCTGCTATATTCTCTATCGTACCGTTGTAATGCTACAGTAAGGACAAACCAGGTTTCATTTTCTTTTTTTCCATAGGCATGCAACTGCCACTGTGTCACACCACTAGTACCACCGCAATGAGGACATTTCATCCGCCCAGTATTGCCAACCTTAATCGCCATTTCCCGTGGAGCCAGCCCTGGGCCTAGCCCTACTTTCAAACACAAATTACAGGTAAGATAAGCGTTTGGTGGGAGGTAGTATAATGGAGTATTAGGAATAGACGAGAGATTGACAGTAGTACTACTAAAGTCCTAGGACTCTTCAGGAAAACAAACTTACTGTTAAACCCCCACCCACCAGACTCAAAAGCAGTAAAAAACAGGTATGGTCAGATAAAGTTTCAAAAAATATATTTTTGTAGCCCTAACAAAATAATCTCACGCAAGACCCTCCCTAACCCCAACGATTGTACTTCAAAAGTCCCAAAAACAACCCAACTCCCAATTCCCACCCCCCAAAAGTCTCTAAAAAAGGGGCAAGGGACACTACACTACGGGAGGGTGCTGTTGACTTTAGCGGCCAGGGCATCATACTCCTTGCGGAGGGTGGCATGGTCGAAGCGGAGGCCCTCCACCAAGTTCTTATAGGTATGCACCTCCTGCTCCAGGTAGGACAGTCTGAGGCATAAGCGGCGCTGGCGTGCCTTGCAACTCCTGTGGGGGGCAGCTGCTGTCTTTGCTGCTCGATGGTGGCGGTTGGCTTTGGTAGCCCGGCTCCGTACCGCTGGAGCACTGCGCTGGCTGGCAGCCCGTGGTGGCACGGAGGAGGATGCAGCTGTCCCAGTGGATGTTGTTGTTGTACCGGTAGACTGCGTCTCCTCCTCCTCCAGAGCCACCAGCCGCCGATATTCGGCGACAGTGGCATCCAGCCTCCGTTGCCGGGCCATTTGAGCCAGCTCCCTCTTTGATGTTCTGTTTGATTTGGAAGGAGCAACTATATGAAGAAAGAAAGACATAGTCTGTAACCAATGCTCCTTAAGATTAACACAAAATGATTGAGCAGAAAGTTGTGTCACAGTACAAGTAGCAAATTGAAAGCACAGTACATAACTATTGAGGACAGTATCTATCTAACCTCCCACTTCTTCATCCTTGCTCTAACATTAGTGGGAGTTTAAGGAACAAATTCTACGAGCACTATGGACTTCCATTACAGTGGACTATGACAGTACACCAGTCTTATTCTTCTTCTTCTCTCTTGTTTAGGAAAATTGGTACGTTATCTTATGCAAGCCGGCATAATGCCAGCGCAGTGAACTTGCACCAGAGAAAAACAGACGCACACCATGATGAGTGAGACAGACTTGCGTTACTGTACCGGTCCAGTACATGCAGGTGGTGAAGCTCTTACTTTTCTATTACGGGTGGCACTGAGAATACTCTGTTAAAAGGGCTACTGCTTAATTAATTTAGCTTTCACCCTACAGTGCAAATGAGTACTAGAAAAGGAAAATGAAGAAGCTAAGTAATCTGATTATCTATCACTTCAAATGGGATGTATTTGATGACATATGGGATGATTTTAGGTGCTTTGCTTATTATTAAGTGAACAGTGATACACCCACACATGAATGACGTACTACTACTAAACTAAAGTTATTAAGAGAGGTAGGGAGTGTCCACCGTAATAACCGGATATATGCTGTGCTTGCAGTTGCAATACAAACTACTGCTACTATTCATGGTAGTAATTGGACAAAATTACAACTTCTTTTCCTTGCCTTTCCTACACTGGAACGGACGTGCAGGTGCGGTGTTACATGCTCTTCAAAGTAACACTTAGTTCATCCAGTGACCGCCTACTCTCTCTAGATACACATATGCTATCTAAGAGTCAGATAATACCATGATCCAGGCATCCATCCATTCAAAGTATATGCACACATACAGTTTCTGTTTCACCCACCCAGGCTGTTCTCCTTCCACCCATCCTTGCTTCATCATTCACCCAGCCATGCACCATACCATATTCTTTCCTTCCCAGCCACCTCGGGGACCAAGCAAACACATATCTTTCTTCTTTGCCAGTCATCATTAAATTTCTCGTCCTTCCACACTTACTTACACCCTTCTTTCACTTTTCGTTCATCCCATCCATCAAGTTCATCTCAGATCTTATTGGGATTCTTCTCGCCAAAAACTTCACAGCTAAGTCGAAGTACATTTAGAGGAGGCTACTACCTGGTTGATTTATAATATACCCGTGCAGAAAGCACACTATGCAGTCTTCAATCTCAATAAGTAAGGAATATATAGCTTACCTCTGCCCGCCACCACCGTGTGAACCCTCACAGGCACGTCCGGCACTTGCACCGCCTCCTCCCCAGAGTTGGTCCCCTCGTCCAATACCACCACCTCCGCGCTGGCCCCGCCACCAGATGTTCCACCTACAAAGTACATTTAAGAATGTTAGAATACACCACTCACTACTATATAATATTTGGTCTAGGAGGAATAAAGAAATGTGAAAAAAACAGAATACAATGTAATAATTTGTGACTGTCTACTCTAAAGTAAAAATGTCTCTTTTTCCAGGGAAGGCTGTTGTCTTGCTGCACTTTTTGGCACAACTGATGAATGCTTGCTTTTTATTTTTAACACGCACCACTTTTTCTCCTAACAGACAGAAGCTTGACTTCTAAGAACACAAGCAGGATCAAGTTCAAACCAGGTGAGAGCTCGGCTCGACCACAAGAAATGTGTCAAATTAATCGTCAGCACTAAGCACTTTTCCATTTTCAGTTAAACCTTTAGTTTTATGAAAAAGTTGATTTTAAAAAATGTGTTTACTTTTAATAAAGCTTTTAAACTTAAATAGAATCTGTGGTTTTTGGTCCTCCAGACTAGAGTAGATGAGCTAAAGGTTTTGGAATTTTTGCAAGCATGAGTCCGTGCCTCTGACACTTCTTGACTCTGACTCCGTACTCTTGTCCTGCGTTGGATAATCTAATCATCATTGGGGATCAATCATCGGTGACTTTGGGAGCTAAATGACTCTGCCACACTATCTAGTCAGTAAGGAGATTGGGGGTTCAACTACCAAGTCTGTTATCACTGAGGTATGTGGAAAGTCTAACAGCACCTATTATAATTGATAAGCTAAGCAATGCATTATTTAGTGTCCATAGTTCTGTTTGTGCAGATTTGTCCCTGCAACAGTAGTAGAATGGATTGTCCTACTATCCAAACCCAAAGTAAAGTAGTATCTTATTCTTTCTTGGTGGCCATTCACCTTTTTATTGTTGGCAATTGTCAAAGCATAAACATTTAGAAGACTTGAAAAGACATTATGGACAATCCCAGAGGACTGCACTCAGTGCATAGAGCTATTGCTGACTAGAATGGGAGTCCAATGGAATTGCCAAATGTGCAATCTTAGTTAGCTACACAGACAGACTAATAAGAATAATCTAGTAATACCACAGGGAGTCATAG
The DNA here is from genome assembly GCF_964261635.1 of Lissotriton helveticus. Lineage (NCBI taxonomy): Eukaryota > Metazoa > Chordata > Amphibia > Caudata > Salamandridae > Lissotriton > Lissotriton helveticus. The sequence continues at coordinate 916,040,733 of NC_136059.1, read as the reverse complement.
TCGAGGCAGGATAAGAATTTAGATCCAGTGTACAAGAAGATCAAAGACGATTTAGAAAAAATCGAATGAGGAATGCTAGGAAAAAATAGGTACTCTATATTAAAATTAAAACTTACTGGGGCCAGCAAAGGAGCCCTCGCCTGCCCGATCCTGGCCTGCATCCTGAACAGCACCCTCCTCCTCCTCCTGTGTCCTCTTGCCCCTGGGGGAGCTGATGTACAACATGAAAGAAAGAAAGACCAGAAAACATGGATGATATTTGTCAACCAAATCAAACATTTCAAAAGAACAATAACAAAATATTTTGGCGAAATAGCAAATAGACAACTATTCCACGGGATAAATTGACCGATCTCATGTGGTCTACTACGTTATTAGCATTGCTTGATTTGCGGACCGTTGACTTGGAAAGTTCCTATGTAACTCAGTAAACAAACTACTAAAAAGGTTTGCCTAGGCCTGGCAGGCAGCAGTCCGCAGCACGCAAAGTGACAGACAAAGTCCATCGTGCTTGCAGATCAGTGAATACTCAAACTATCAAGCCACCGACCACCACCACTATTTCTTCTTATAGCCATGTGTCTAAAGGAAGGACTGGACTTGAGTCTGTAGGGGCTGATTTAGAAGCCCCTTGCGGCTCTTTTGCTCCATTGTTGCGTGACTTTTGTGACGCAGCGGCAGAACAAAAGAGGCGACATGGTGCGGCGTATCTTGACAAAGTGACGCATATGGGAGATGCATCACGTTGTAAAGCCCTGCGCCATCAGGGGGCGTTCCGGCGCAAGGGAGGGCGTTCCTGAGCAGGAACGAATCCTAAAATTGGCTGAGGGAAATCTACAAGATGTCAATCAGTCACTTTTAGGACAATGATGCGTGACTCAAACCCTGCGCCTGCTTGAAGCCGACGTACGGCTTGATGCAGCATTGGGGAGATAGGGCACCCCAGAGCATTGCTGGAGCTGCGCCATCGTTGGCACGCAACTCCAGCAATGCGCCGCCTTTACGGCACAGATGCGTAAGGTTTCTGTGACGTTTTGGGCCCATGGTGCGCCACATTGTAAATACGGCGCACCATGGGTGGTGGTGGCATGGCGCACAATTACTGGCGCATCCCTGCTACTTTGCATAGATAATAAGTAAAATAGATTAAAAAAAACTTCAAACAAGCAAAGGATGGCAGAGATTAAGAAAGGATACAGAGAGCATGCCCAGAACCATAGCAATGAATGAGAAACAAGATGGCCGCGCCCGTTCACGACCGCGTGGGTAAGTTCGCACGAGATTTTCCTCGCGATCACACGCGAACATGTACAAGCGAGCCGCACACTTTGCGAGATTACACATAGCGCCTGGAAACTGAATTACGTCACGCAAACAAGATGGCCGCGCCCATGTACGACCGCTAGGGTAACTTCGCAAACGTTGCGCTACAAGCGGCTTGCGAACATGCAAAAAATCACGCGAACAAACACGCAGCAAAAAACAATTCGTGTATTCGCACGAATTCGCGGCTTCCGAAATCGATCTCGCACAGATTCGCGCCCCGCAAATCGCGCGAAATTGCAGAAAAATGATTTTTGCAAAACTGAAAGCAATCAGCAGGTGCAAAAGTTCAATCTTAACATTAGTAACCATTCACTCTAGTGCTTCCTGAGGGGCCCCTCCAGAGTTCAGTTGCCTATTTGCAACTATTCTATGACCCTGCTATGACCCTCACAGCAGGCTCATAGAATAGCTACAAGTAGGCCATAAAGGTCCTGTGAAAAAAATTTGCACTGCAACAGAAAGCAAATTACAGATAAGGAAGGAAGCAGGTGCCAGCCAGACTGGAAGTTTAAAAATCAGTGACACATTAATCAACCCCAATTAATTCATGGCAGTTGAAGCAGGGCAGGTGTGCTTGCTTTTTTTCACCCCATAATCTACAGTGATAAACCAACCAGAGGGTGGCAGTGAGGATGTACCAGAGGGTGGCATGGGTGTACCAGAGGGTGGCAGTGGTGAAACAGAGGGTGCTGTGAACCTGTGATGATGAACCAGACGTAGAAACAACATAGTCGCGGCCGTTGCGAGCCGAAAAGTAAGTTCGCAATTGCGAACTGGTAAACAAACCTCGCGAACTGGTAGAAACCCTTGCGAACACAAAAAAACACAAAAATCCGCAAATTCGCGAGAGTTCGCGGATTTTGCGGATTGCGAATCCGTAAATACGCAAGTTCGCGTATGCCAGATTCGCAAAATCCATAGGTGTTCGTTACCTCTCGCAGCTGTGCGCTGCCTATATATATCACTATCAAAGGAGAGAGAGAGGACTAGGTAGCTAGTCCATATCCCCAGGGTTTTATATGTGAGATCAAAAAGGACTAGCCTATTTGTGAATTTACATAGACTCAAGACTGTAAGACAGGGTACAAACCCTTTTATTTGTTCATGAAGCCCTCACCCACCAACCTGGTTGGTGGCATGCTTCATCATCGGGCCCACCCAGTGACACCGAGTGTGTCCCGGGTGTGCTTCGACACCTGAATACAGCGGAGCAAGCATGTTTCTGAGTGTGCAGTGTAGTGACGTGAAGGTGAAAATTTAAAAGCTATACAGGGGTTCCAGTACCCAAGGGTAAATTATATTTTAATAACTGGGTCACTGTTAGCATTAAAAAGGCTGTTGGATGTTATAGGAGTGTTAATTAAGGTCTCCTACATCCAGGTGTGGTCTACATGTCTCATCCAGGCCTTTATGATTGAAACTGGCTTTCCTCAGGACCAAAGTGTATAGGTGCAAATTACTTAATTTTAAGTGATTGTGTAATTTTGAAAAATGTGTAGCACTCGCTAAGGTGCTTTACATGTGTGAGGGGGATTCCCTCTTTGAGCATTACTGAACATACAACAAGTATGACAAAACACACATACAGGGGAGAGTCTTAGTATGGTAACATATTCACAAAACAGTTTGATTGCCGATATCTATTGTGCTGTGTAGACGATAAATAAGCGGCAAATGGTGTAGCCATATTGGTGGTATGGCTAGGGTGAAATTTATCATATATACATGAAGTTTTGTGGTGGGCTAAGCATCGTAAGCGCATCAACACAAAAACGTTGGTAAGTGCATGAAAGGAAGATTATCCTCACGTTGGCTTGTTGCCAAATTTGCCCCATGGAGTAGTCTGGCAGAGGAGTGGACCCTGAGAAGATAAAGGGGCCTCAGGGGGTTAGGGACCTGTGGAAAGAGAGCTTATCCGGCTCGTACCTGAAGCACTCGGTTTACTCACAAAACTTTCGGCCAGTGTCTGCGTTGAACCTCTTGTTGTCTCTGCGGCCTCCGTAAGACTGTCCTGGGCCGTGTTGCTGGGACAAGTGTTTTTTCTTCAGTGCTCGTTGGCTTCTGTATATATTTATGTAAGCTTGATAAAAGCCGAAACACTGGGACAAGGGATAAAACAAAGACAGCATTGAAGATGGGCTTTTACATCTTTAATAACAGTAACTATAATGTACAGCCCTTGGAAGCTGCAGACCTCTAACCCTATATGATCTCAAAATAAGTTTGAGTAGCCTATGTGCATTTGAACCATCAAAAAAGGATTGACGAGTTGCACAAATGATTGCACCAACTTTCCCGACTTAGGACGGAAGCTTCCGATCATTTCAACAAAACGTGACATTTCTCAATATTTTTACGTTGTCTATCCTAAAATCTTCAGGGGCATATGATCAAGGACGGCATTAAAATTATCGCCGGTTTAGCGGCAGAAAACTATGGGCTTGATAATAGACCCTGGAGAATTCCAAGAAGAAGCCCATGTTCACACCAGAACATGAACTTCTATTGGAATTCTCAAGGGCATATTATCAACCCATTTTCGCCGCTTTATCGCAGTTTTCTGCCTCTAAACCGGCGATAATTGTTAACGCCGTTCTTGATATTATGCCCCTCATTTCTTAGATGCAAGTCACTGGTCAAATGCAGCACCCTCTTTCTACTGACTGGTATCCTTGGGGGCCACAAATACTGACCTCCGAAGACCATTTGTTTACCCCTGTTTCTCTTGCCTATTCATACTCCTTCTTTCCCACCAAATTTACTTTCTCCCATTATAGCCCCATCTAACGCAGATGAAAACGTGGTAAAGAAAAGGCATCATTTTCACAGCATTTGCGAGTACATGCCATTATTAGGCAGGAGGTCTTGGGTCAGAGAGGATTTGGAGGAAGGGCTAAGGAAGGGGTGGAGGTGGTGAGGAAGGGGATGAGTGAAAACCTGTTTCCCCCTGCAAAAAAGAACAACATTTTAGGCATTCTAAGTTGCTAATGCATATTTTATTTACAGTAGTAGTAATCTAATTGCATATGTTGATATTTTAAAGTATAACAAAACAAATTGGAATTTTATTTTGAAGTTAGTGTTACTACCTAATGGCCTGCCAATTTTCTTTCTGCTAAGATTATCTAAGTCAGGCCTCACAGCTTAGATTATGAATAGGGCTCTCGGTTTTATGGTATTTATTTTTTTGCCATTTCCGTCTGTATTCATCCATATTTATTTTTTGCTAATTTTATCTGTATGTATCCATATTTATATTGGGTTTTGTGAAAAAATTAAGCTGAAATTAGTATATTCCCACATTTATTTAACCGATAAATATGCACTCATGCTTGAATGTCTGCCAGGTTTCAGTGCTGTGAACACCTGCAGAAGATAAATCAATGCATTATATGAAAATATGCTAATCTCAGTACCAACTGCTGTTAAAGCCTCTTTATCAAAATCCTTTCTTTTTTAACCCCCTTATCTATCAATCCACACATCCATTGGCCTGGCAGTCATGGCAAACAGTGTTTAGAATTACTCAAAAAGCACCCCAATTTCCGTTTTTATCCACATTGAAATACAAATACAGACGAAAAAAATAAATGTTTTCTGGTTGTATTTATCTGTAAAAATCTGTAAAAACAGAAAACAGGGAGCCTTAATTATGAAGAACATTTTTTATCAATGTCATAATGTCAGTTTGATTCCCACTCAGCATGTAATTCCAGTTTGTCCAAAGCAGGACCAAACATTTGAACCAAGAATTACAACTAGACCTTAAATTACCTCTAGCTTCTTCCCACATAAGTGCTTTGAAAATGCCTTTAGTTGATCTAGTGAGCCTGTTACTAGTGCATAGATACCGACCTACAACAAAAACAGATTGTTCTTGAAGATACAACTGTAAGTGAATGTGGGCCTGGAAAGCAAACAAGGAAGGCTACAGAAAACGTAGGACATTGTGCTAAAGTATAGTTTAACAGGAAAGGCAGCACAGACAGAACAGGCTACCATCAATTTAGCTCTGATCAGAGAGAACAGACACCCCAGCATGCAGCTAGTTAACCGTAAAGGTATCTTAATTTATATTCCTAGGTTTGTATATGCTTTGTTGTTTTTATTGTTTATGGTAAATAAATACACCTTTTTGCCATTTTTTTACCATGTGCTGAATACAACGTTATGAATTCTTTAAGCACACAATTCTAGTTATCATGATTTAGTCTATGCCCCTAATTGTGTTGACCACGACCCTTTGCCATGGTTCCCACGTCCCTTTTAGAGATGCCCCAGTTTTTTCATCCCACTTTAAGCCATGCACCCATGTATTCTGATGAATTCCCAAATTTACAAAGAATGGTAGACCTGGGATTGCATTGTAATTGCGCTCCACCCTAGGAGAGGTGCAACCAAGAGAAATATCTTTATTTCTCATTGTTTCCTTTTTCTACAGGTGCTGCATTTTGCTGCACATGCAGAAAGAACACAATGCCACTTACGATTTGTTAGATCTGGGGGTCTCTAGTTGTCAGGGGTAGGTACCAATGTCCAAATAGGGACCCTTGCTTCTAGTCAGGGTAAGGGGGATACACTCTTTAGACAACCCCTGCTCACCCCCTTGGTAGCTTGGCACGAGCAGACAGGCTTATCAAAGGCAATGTGTAAAGTTTTTGTACCAACACTCACAGCAACACAAATGGACTCCACACCTGTTTAGAAAAATAAAGTATCTTTATCTAAACTACACAAGACCAAAACAACATAAATCCAACATACACAGTTCAAGAATATGATTTTCAAAGTGTTCTAGGGTTTGTATCAAAATAATCCACAGTTGCATCACGTTTAGCCCAAAGTACCTGTAGATGCGACACAAGTTCCAAATGGAAGCTGCAGCGTTGAAAAACAAGTGATGGTTCATTCCTGAGACCCTGGGGAGGCGATGCGACAGCCCCGCTGCACGAAGCAGGGGTTTTGCGACAAATCTGGTCTGTATGGGGAGGGATGCGATACCTTGTGTGGATTCCGGTGCGCAGGTTCGGTAGGAAGCATCTCGCACAGGTACGATGCGATGATCTGTGGGATGGCAACGATCTCTGGTGCGGTGCAGCCTCGATCTTCTCCTCTTGCGACCCCTCTCTACGATGGCTCGGCGACGATGTTCGCAGCGACTTGATGCGGTCTGCAAGCAAGCGGTACGACGATCTCACCCAGCGACGACAGGCTCTGCAACGGTACTCGCAACGACAGGAGTTTTCCTGCACCGGGGCGATGCGCTCCGCAAGCAAACGATGCATCGAATTTTGCAGCGGCAACAGGCGCTGCGACGATCTTCACGGCGCCGGTAATTCTCTCGCATTGTCGACGATGCGCTCCGCAAGCGAGCGATGCCTGAAAATTGCAGATGTTCTTCTTTTCTCCTTCTCCAGCTTCCCAAACAGCAGGCAACAACTTCCAGAGGCCACACAATTGGATCAAGCACTCTAGGAAGGGCAGAACTCACTCAGCAGAGTTCAGGGGAGAAGCTGGGGGTGCCTTTGGTTCCTGGGACTTTTTAACAGGAGGCCAGCTCTCCTCAGGCCCTTGGCGATCTCTTCAAGCAAGGGGACACAGCACACAGCAAAGTCCTTCTCCTCTCCTTGGCAGCAAAGCAACTGCAGGTCAGTCCACAAGCACACAGCAGAACAGTCCTTCCTCTTCAGTCTTCCAGCTTTCTCCTTGGCAGAGGTTCCTTCTTGATTCCAGGATGATCTAATCTTCTGTAGTCTGGGTAGCCCTTTTTATACCAGTCTTTCCTTTGCTCTCTGGAGGCAGAGAGGCCTTGGCTTACTTAGAACCAGTTCTGGTCAGACCTGGAGCACTTTGTTTTCCTGACTTCTTCTTTCCTTTCAGAGAGAGGGGCAGGCTTGTCAGCCGCCCAGCAGGAGGTGGAGCCAGCATTGTGGAAGGCAGGCACAGCACTATTCAGGCCCATGAGCTATCCCTTCCCACCATTCAAGGTGCAGATGCAACTATTCAGCCTAGGGCTGACTCAGACAGCCTTCTTGGGGCTCCCCAGCCCCTGTCACTCACAAACCAGACAGTTAATTCACAAACAGGCCAAGGCACACAGAAAGATCAGACAAGAGAACAGCCACTTTCTAAAAGTGCTGTTCTCAAACACAGGATTTAAAAAACATCCTTCCTAAAAGATAGGTTATTAAAGTACCTAGGGCCTTCTATAGGGGTGTCCAATGTGTACAGAAAGGGAAGGGTTAGGCCTGGCCAGTGTGGACACTGGCCAGGGCAGTATGGCAGTTAGCAACTGCACCCAGGCACCGCGGTGGCAGGCCTGAGACACCATTTTAGGGCTACTCATGTGGGAGGCACAATCAGTGCTGCAGGCCCACTAGTAGCATTTGAATCACCAGCCCTGGCACACTCAGTGCACTTTACTAGGGACTTCTTGGTAATACAAATATGCCAATCATGGATAACCAATCACAATTACAATTTACTCAGGGAGCACTTGCACTTTGACACTGATCAGCAGTGGCAAAGTGCCCAAAGCATCTAAACCAGAAAAATTGAAATCCAGCACAGCATCAAAAATACCGGAGGTAGAGGCAAAAAGTCAGGGGAAACCACGGCAAAGATGCCAGGTCTAACAGGATTGTTTTTGTGTAGGAAGGTGTCCCCTGTGGCACAAAAACACTCCTGCTTACAACGCAGACACTCTTGCACCATGATGCACGTATGCCTGCATCGGTGCTAGGCAGCACATTGTGTGCCAGTTCAGTGAACAAACTGGAATGTGCCATACTATTTTAAGTACGGCGCATCCCTGCCCTTTTCCTATCATGCAGCGCAGCAAGGTGACTTGCTGTGTTGTGCTGCGTGACTTGTTAATAATATGCCCCAGATTGTTTAATGAAATGGATGACTCTAGAGGCCCAATCTTCCCAACAAAATATCCTACCACTAATAGGGAGCGCATTGTTGTTCCATAGAGGGTTTTTAGGGTGTAACAAATCATTAATTACTGTTGGAACACATTCATTTGTGTTGAAGAGAGTGCTTCGGAAGGCATGGAAGTTGATATGATAATGGAGATTTGACATGACAGAGCAGATGCCAAGAGAGAAGTGATGGGTTTGTTTAATAACCAACTTTAGTGAGAGATTTCTAGCAAGTCACATATCATCACACAACTGATGAGAGCACTGTATTTGCATAGCAGTACAAAAGGGCAGACCACCGCGTGGTGCCTGCCCCGTCGTGCATGCAAATGTAGGGGGATACCTATGTGCACCCCCACCCACCCAACATCCTGGGGGCCTGCAACGGGCCCCCAACTGGGAAAGGCTGCTTCCCGCATACATTATAACATCGATGGCAGTGTCTAGCAGACACCGACACCATATTCAACTCTTTTCCGCCCAGTCGACTGGGCAGAAATGAGGCGTACGGTCTTCCCGTCCGCCGCGGTACCCCCCCGCCATCATAATATAGCGGGGGAAATGGGAGGCGGGAGAGAGATAATGCCGGGCGGATCGCCACCACCATGTGGACATTGGCGATCCGCCTGACATAGTAATAGATCCCAAGGTGTCAGCAATTTAATTTTACAAGCTGGTCAAAATGAATGAAGCCCTGACCTGATTTTTATCTAGAGCCTGCTCCTAGTCATTTTCAGTAGACCTCCTTCCTAAAAGTTTTATGATGGCTCGGTGTGGAATATCAATTCCACAAACCCCAGCAACCAATTCCAGTGACGGCTGATACGAGGTGCTTAGGTGAACACTCAAGCTAATTATCTCTACCAGATATAAGGCCACTGTTTGTGGGGCCAGTAAACATGCAGTGGGGTTTAACTACCCGGCGTGGGCCACTGATTGTTCAGGTCAGTCTGCATGCCTAGATTTCCTCTGTGGTATGTGAGGTTTCTGCCTTGACCACCTAGGGTGTCACTAAACCTCCATATTCACATCATACCAATGTGATAGCCTTTTTTTCATCGGTTTTCTGAAGTGTAGGTGGTTGCCTTCTGCCCCCTAGTTAGGGCTCAAAGTAGTCTAAAGCCTGGGCCTTAAGGGATCTGCTTTCCTGCTTTAGTCAGGTAAATCTTTCTTGTTCAATGAGGTTTGCATTGGTGGAACAGATGGCTGTGAATGTTCTGTAATATGAGACCGGATATTCTATGTAGCCTGGTCATGACCCCTACTATGCCTTATACATAGAACAAAGCTCCTGAGTTTGTTTTTTAACTCGATCAGCTGCCAGCGGAGTAACTTCACAGCTAGTTTAATGTGCCCTCATTTCCAAAGGTTAAGGAAAATCTTGAGCATAAGTATATGTTCTTTGCAGTTTGGCTATCAGGTTCTTTCTCAGGCCTATATAATTTATAACAGATAAGGGTACACCGCAACCACAGCTCTAGTTTTCTGCACTCTGAGCTATGTTTGAAGTGCCAGGTGTTTTTATCCAAAAGAAAAAAAACGGGAATTCAACGCCTTTAATTACTAAACTGGTCTATGAGGCAAAGGCAATGTCTTCTTTGAAGAAGAGGCCCAGACCTGTCATTTCCTGTGAGATGGTCAGAGTAGTACCTAGAGATAGAGGTTCCTCAAATAAAGAATGGGAAAGGGTGTCTGCATTGACACCTTCCTGCACAAAAACAATCAATGGAGGCTCTATTCTCTTTCTATGTGTGGAAATGCAACGCATATATGAAGTGGAAAAAAACGAGGTCAAATAAACATACTTCTCCTCATTATACCTACCCTGGGGAGGCGTATAGTTTTGAAACATTCCCAGGTGTACAGATCCCTGTAAATCTGGGAATGTGTCTAAACCCGTGGGTGTTGTGTGGGAAAACCCTCTGCAACTCCCATGGAAGTGACTTGCGCTGTGTTGCCTTACCATATCTGAAACATGAAAAGCCATGCAATGTGGCTTTTTGTGGGTCGTAGATGTGGGTCTGCCCTCTGGAGTCGGGAAACATCCTTTACAACGCAACTTTTACCACGCAGTGCCTTTACGACGCAACTTTTACAACGCAAACCATTACAACGCATTGCGCTGGGGGGCGCTCTAGGATAGGGAATAGGTTTAATTCACTATCCAACACCTTCCCTACTATCCACGGGGACTGGAGTTAGAATAGTAAATTAAACTATTCACTATCCAGCGCCCCAAAGCACTATGCGTTGTAAAGGCATGCGTTGTAAAAACAGCGTTGTAAAGGCATGCGATGTAAAAGCATGCATTGTAATGTCATACATCCTCTAGAGCCATATAATGTAACCCACCGGCGGTGCACGAGGCTTGTCAATAAGTCCCTACATCCTCATGTAAATAGATATATGGCAATTCATTTTCCTGCACTGAGCACTATGCATCAATTCATCATTTCACGTTATCCTATGCAGCGATCTGTTTTTTACCAATATATGTGGCTTAGGTAGGTCACTTTAGTTCAAGGTTCCGGGACAAAACATTCTACTGTGTTTCTCTGCACATGATGCAGCATGATGTAGCGAACGTGGGGTGTACTGCGCATCAAAGGCATGTTATTTTGCCGTCCAATAAATCAATATTCGCACAGGTAGATTGATAGAAAGATAAATTGTTTCAGACCAGGGATCTTAGGGGGTAAAGTATGAACGCGCATTGTTTTATGATATCTAGAGGCCTGGAATGAACTCCGCTCACTGCAAGAGACACAGTGCTGCCGGAAGCGCGGAGTAGAGGAGCGTTAGCCAGTGTTTGATGCAGAGGGAAGGCATTCACGCTCGCTGTAGGCAGCACGAATTGCAAACAGTCCTCCCACGTCGATTCATTGCAGTTAAAGACTGCGGGCTGTAGAGCTCTAAGTTTCAAGAGCATATGGTGAAAAGTACCGTGTGGGTGAATACTTAATCCTGTTAGCTCTGCAACATTAAACACACTGCGTGTTTCACATAAACACAGATGTTGTGCAGAAAATAACTATCCCTGCTGGGTTTGGGTGACAAGGTGCTTGAAAGATGTATAGCGAACCTGCTCCTCCGGGGCACCCGTCAAATATGGCTCAGGTCACTAGTGACCAATGACTGTATAACCTACATTCAGAACTTAAGTAGAAATAGAAACAAGCATTGGCATAGCCAATAGGTCTCACCTTCGGGACCTTATGAGTATTTAGCCAGAGCTATTGCCTTCTTCCAATGTGTTTAAACTATGTTGTAGAGCAGTGCGGCTGCTGTGCAGCATGTTGAAACGTTATAATAAAAAAGTGTTATAAGCAATTGTGTTACCTTATATATAACCAAGAAAGCATTCTGTATAACTGAATGACCTTACTAAAAAAAAGAATTCAGATAAAAATATATTGCAGTTTTTTGGCCTCGCAACGCTGGCAACTTCTTCCTGCCTGTTCTAATACTGGTTTGTTATAGTTTGTTTTTGTTATGGGGGGCGGGGACACAAACAATGGGAGGGTGGAGGTTGGGAAATGTTGGCTTCTTATAGTACCTGAATTACAACACTAGCAGCAGATGGACACTAGGAGAGAATCAACAGATGCCAGATTCTGAAGGCAGACTGAGGTGATGCTGAGTGATGCTGAGGTGGTGGTGTGGAGGTGATAATCAGGTGGTGCTGAATAATACTCAGGTTGTTTTGTGTGATGCTGAGGTGGTGGTGGTGTGCTGGTGCGGAGGTGATGCTGAGTGATACTGAGGTGATGCAGAGGTGGTGCTCAGTTATGCTGTGGTGCTGAGTCAAGCTGAGGTGGTGCAGAGCTGGTGCTCAGGAGGTCTAAGCAATGCTGAGATGGTGCTGCGCTGATGCTGAAGTGGTGCTGCATTGGTGCTGAACTGCTGCTGAGGTGGAGCTGTGCTGGTGATGGTCCACTAATGCAGAGATGGTGCTGTGCTGATGCCGAGATGGTGCTGTGCTGATGCTGAGATGGTGCTGTGCTCATGTTGAGATGGTGCTGCACTAGTGCTAAGGGTGTCCTGCAATACTGCTTAGGGGGTGCCGCACTGGCGAGGAAGCACTGATGAGTAGGTGGTGCTGTGCTGAATCTAAGATGGTGCTGTGCTTAGGTGGTGCTATGGCTGATGGTGAGTTGCGTTGAGTGAGTCTGTAGTGATGCTGAGTCAGACTGATGTTGTGGTGCTGTGCTGGTGCTCAGGTGGTACCAAGTGATGCTGTGGTGGTGCTGAGTGATGTTGTGGTTGTGCCGGGTGATGCTGAAGCAGTGCTGTTGGGGTGGTGCTCAGGGCGTGCTGTGGTGAGGTGATGCTGCGCTGATGCAGAAGTGATGCTGCATTGTGCTAAGTTGCCGATGAGGTGGAGCTGAGTTGGTGCTGACGTGGGGCTAGGCTGGTGGTGGTGCAGTGATGTGGAGGTGGTGCTGTGCTGATACTAGGATGGTGCGGTGCTGGTGTTGAGGTGGTGCAGCGTTGGAGCTGAGGTGGTGCTGTGCTGGTGCTACACTAGTGCTGCGCTGGTGCTGCAATGGTGCCGAGGTGGTGCACTGATGAGGAGGTGGTGCTGTGTTGATGCTGAGATGGTGCTATGCTGATGCTAGGATGGTGCTGTGGTGGTGGTGTACTGATGCTGAGGTGCTGCTGAGTGATGCTGAGGTGGAGGTGGTGCACTGTGGCTCACATGGTGTTGAGTGATGCTGAGTTGGTGCTGTGCCCAGGTGATGCGCTGATGCAGAAGTGGTGCTGCATTGGTGCTGAGATGTGGCTGCGCTAGTGGTGGTGCACTGTTGCAGAGGTGGTGCTGTGTTGATGCTGAGGTGGTGCTGTTCAGCTGATGCTGAGTGATACTGAGGTGTTACTGAGTGATACTGAGGTGGCGCTGAGTGATACTGAGGTGTTGCTGAGTGATGTTAAGGTAGTTCTGAATGATGCTGAGGTAGCATTGAGTGATGCTGAGTGATGCTGGTAGGCAGGTGGTGCTGCGCTGGTGCTGTGATGATGCTGAATTGGTGCTGCATTAGTGCCAAATTGCTGCTGAGGTGGAGCTGCGCTGGTGGAGGTGGTGCTATGCTGAGGTGGTGCTGTGCTGATGCAGAGATGGTGCGGTGGTGGTGTTGAGGCGGTGCTCGCTGGAGCTGAGTTGGTGCTGCACTTATACTGAGATGGTGATGAGTAATACTGTGGTGGTGGTATGCTTGTACAGAAGTGGTGCTCAGTGGTGCTGAGTGATACTGAGGTGATGCTGATTGATGCTGAGTGATGCTAAGGTGGTTTTGAGTAATGCTTTGGTGGTATTTAGTGATGCTGTGGTTGTGTTCAGGTGGTTCTGTCCTGGTGCTCAGGTAGTGCTGAGTGATACAGAGTTGGTGATGCACTGGTGATGAGGTGAGGTGATGTTACACTGGTGCATATAAAGGCGGTCATAAGCTGATTGCCATATTAAAAATCAAATGTCCCACTAGACCCAAAGAGGAATAAGAAAAAAAAACTTTGGGCGCAATGAGTAATGTTAAACAGAGCCTGACCAACATGGATGTTTGCCATTAGATTAAAGGGCAAGAAAGTAGATTTCCGAAGCACAGGAGTTGGCTGGACACTTCGTGGCCTACGCACTGAGTACATGGTCGAAGTTGTGTGTAGGTTACCACGTTGTGCGTTGGGTGCAGGCTCTGGCTGCAGACCATGTCCTACAGCTAAACCTTGTTGTGCACAGCCAAAGAAACATGAACCCATTTCTGACCATACAGGAGATTGGGAAGAGTGGAATGAGAAACTTGGGGGCTGAATGTAGTATAATCAAGTACAAAAAAATAAAACACACTCACACACTAAAAACAACTTTAAGGCTAAATTATTGTTTCTATTGCTCATAAGACATTACATGTGTTGTTATTAAAAATAAAATTACTCACATTCCCAGGAAAAACATTTAAATGGTGTTGCAGTTACAAAACGAAACCTGAAAACCACAGAACCTGGATAGTTATGTTTATCTTCACAAACCGCACCCTGTCTTGCGTAAAGTTCACTTATATAGGAGACTGAACAGATCAATGTTCAAAAGTGTTTCGGGAACAAATGTGCTTGGGTTTATATCTTAGATTCAGAAATTATATGCAAGTGAGATATATATGTACTAAATATTTTTTTAGTGCTATCACTTGGCTGTAGCCACTCATGGGAATTCCTACTTTTTTATCCATAATTGTAGAAAAAGAGGCCATTTGGAATTTTAAACACCTCATTAAATGTCCTTATTTGAATATTCCACTTGACAAATATTTCGATGCTGCAGCTGACGCTTTAGCTCTTAGTTTAGGACCTGATATTTTGTTCGGATCTGTCTAGGCTCTCACTATGAATTTGGTTACGTTCCCACCTCTCTGTCTCGCAATTTGTGGCCTAAGACCCCTGAACAAATGTACTGGGTAGACCATGTAGATGAGCATAAATTGTTGGATAGCCTACACCCCTCAGCTGGCAGTGTTAGGTCTCGTGCACAAACCGGACAGCCCCTGGATTAAACGGTAAAACTTGTTTTGGATGGGGTACAAAGTGGAGGCAGGCAAAGGATGTGATACAAGTTCAGTGCAGGTGCATGCTCAGAATAATACCCTATGTTGTTTGCAGGCGCTCTCACCTTTTCCTTTAATCAGTCTTGGAAGGAAAATTACGAACAGGAGATTGTGAAAGAAGAGGGCTGCAGGCAAGGGTTCGATCTCCAGGCTAATGCTTCGCAGACAGTAAAGTGTCAGCCTCTATTTCAAAACAGTAACCTCTCGCTTTTCCCCTCAACAGTGTTTGTTCATTTTCCTGTTTCGTGATTCCACCCCATTTTCTCACAAATCCAGTAATAGGTATAAACAATTTATCACCAAATTTTAAAGAGTCAAAACAAAAAAATCTTCTAATGCTTCGTCATCTGTGCAGTCCTCAACGTGACATCTACTACATCTTTGCAGTAAAATGACAGGGACCTTGACATCTGTTTGTTATATTTTTCTAGCAGCATCCGCTCGGTTATTCATTCAGTGATGTTGTTATCTTACTGCTTGTCTGTATCATTATGTTGTGCTTACTATTGTAGCCTTACAAGTGACCCTTGACCCTGCTTGCAGGTTAGGCCGCTCCCCACACCGCACAGAACCACCTGTGTGTCCGTGCCCCGCTGCTGCAGTCTCTGTAAGTTCGCTGCTTCCCTCGCCTCTGCCATTACTCTTGCCTGCTCCTGTGTAGTTGTTTTCCTCCGTCAATTGTTGCCTGATTACTGTACTTTGCCTTTTTGCCTCTCTTCCTGTTAATTGTATTTGCCTTCTTGCCTATTAACAGTGGCGTCACTAGGGTTGGTGTCACCCGGTGCGGGTAACTCATGGTGTCACCCCCTCACGACTTACCGCATGGACCTCCTCTGTCGGAAATGTATGGCGCTAGGTAGGTTTGATGTTCTGTCTGCTGTGAAGTCTGGAGTTGGTTACATAGGGGTGTTCCCTATGCTATGCCAGCATTGAAAGCAGTTCAAGGTCCCCGAAGGAAGACCGATTAATGCTCCCAGGAACACACACCTTGAACGAATTTTCTAATTTGACCCCATTGTACTTACAAATTACGAGACAACAAGTGCTGGAAAGACAGCTAGTCGGCCCTGAGAAAGCCTGCGCGCTATAGGCTACAATCTACCCAACAGGTGAAGGCCGCCTCGAAGTGCTGACTCAAGGCGCTGCCGTCGTGTGAAGTGGGGATATGAGAGTGTGTGAAGGGACAGAAAGGAGGCCATGGCGCCTGACCTGACCTGACCTAGCTGCAAGTAGAAAGCAGTCGAAAAGAAGGCGCTATGATATATAATTAATTCTTTTAAATAATGCAACCTCAGCTGATTAGCTGCGATAATCCTACTTGAAGAAAACTTAAGAACATATGCTGGCTTCCTTTTTTAATGAAATCGTTGAACTGATATGGGGCTGATAGCATGATTGAGCTTACAACACAATTTATATAAATAAAAAAGAACAGCAGACGACTATAGATTCAGGCGATAGGAGTTGGGGAGGGACAAGTCGAAGAAAGGGGGAGTAATATGTCAATGGGAAGTGAGGGTTAGACCTGAAAATTCCCTCTTCCAAAGCCCAAGCCTTCAAGCTTCATTCAGTTCAAGACTAAAGTATCACACAGCCAGACAGAGTGAGCTCCAAGCCGATGCAAGTTGGTCCTGCTTCGCCGGACTAGAAGGTTTAGGGTCCGAATCACCGAACATAAGGGGCCCTAAGAAACCCCGCAGACATCTGAGGGCGGCTTGTCGCGGCTTCCCGGGAGGACCGTGACAGCCTTTTGGTGCTGCATATCACCGGTGCAGCACCGATGCATCTGTCTGTCTGTCAATCTGTCCGCAATGAAGAGCGCAGCAACAACAGGCATCAGACTGCCCAGAGGCGCACTGTCAAAATGACTTGTTCATATACACAAAATATTTACAGATTCAAATGGCGGGGTCTCTGAAGTAGGCTAGCAGGACACATGCAAGACGTTTCATCAGCAAAGACATTTGTGAAGATATTTTTGGAATATTGGCAAACCCAGGAGCCAAAAGTTTCAAGGCGCTGTCTGGCTGCGACTAATGTTTCTGAAATAAAACAGTAGTTTCTCCTAGTAATACAGCTTCTGTCAGGTCTATCAGACCCTCCAGGTCACCCAGTCCCTGATAAATTCTCCATAAAGAGGTGTTAGATCTCTTCAGATTGCACAGGGCTTCAATTCCCTAGCTCTGCTCATCGGAACTCCAGGCGCCTTGTCAGTCAGGTGGTAAATAAAGTTATTTATTATGTTATCGAATCAGAAAATTAAAGAGCCCAAAGAGAGAAATGTGCTCCTGTGTGGGTCCGCTATGTTTGCCTGGCAATAAAGGTTTCCTACAATCTGTGGCAACAGTAGGTTTCCAGGAATACAAACGCCTGGGAATCCTGGCAGGAAAACAGTTTGCAGCGCAGTAACTGCAGGACTCCAAGTCAATGGGTTCTTTATCAGTCATGGAACAGAAGAAACTCGACCAGGCCCGGAGGTTAAGACAGAAGAAAAAGGAGACAGGGCCTACAGTAACACAGACGGTGGGCATATTAACAATCCTGGCCTGTTAATTGGGCTTTTTACGAACAATGCACTTATAAACTGAAACCTAAGGCCCTGGAACTGGCTGTATTTTACTGAGGAATTCTAATCTCTCTAACATACACACATAAAAGAAAGACGATCTGTGCGTCAGGCTCCGAGGACGCGCCGCAGCAAAGCAAATGCTGTACAACTTCGATACTTTCACATTTTATGGGCGTCTGAGACAGTGTGTATGCAGCAGCGAGTAAAAGATTGTGTGCTTTTTTGGTCGACAACTTTTTTTAGTCGCAAAAGTGGCTTTCGAACAGATAAGATAAAACATTCTGTTGAATCATACTATCAACAGCAAGACTACCTGACGACACACAGAGCGGTGCCCAGAACACAGTGAATCAAAATGAATAAATCGTATGATAAGGGCTCCTACCGTAGCGTAGGGTTTCTGCAAATCGCCGACCCAGCAGCACAGACTGTCTCCACTCAGTCCAAGCACGGTGGCACGCATCAGAGCACAGCGCGGGGGCTGGCCCAGGGCCGTCATTGGTGGCGCTATAAGATTGACGGCCCTGGGACCCACAAACTGGGTACGCTGCGCATCGCACCATCACCACTATGCTAGTTGGTGGTGCGTGCGTGCGTGCACTGGCGCCCCCGCCCCCTTAGCTACGCCACTGGAGCTGGTGCATAAGGGCTTACACTGTCAAAAAGTCCCTGGATTTGTATAAACAAGAGTGTGTGAGCAACCGGTGGCACTGTAGTGAAGTGCAAGTAGTCAAGCTGCAGCATTGCAGATCTCCTTAGCGAGTGTGAACAGCATGAGGATTCGGAACAAGCTTGCACAGTGAGCGACAGTAAAGGTGAAAGCAGGCAGAGCAGAGGCGAGGCTGCAGTGCAGATTGGTGTCACCCCAATTATTGGTGTCACCCGGTGCGGTCCGCACCCCCCGCACCCCCCTAGTGACGCCACTGCCTATTAATTGTATTGGCCTTTTTGCCTCTCTGTTCTGTTTCCCTTCTTCCCCTTTGCATTCTGTATCATGTTTTTTCCTCCGCTGCTCCACTGCGGCCTCACCACCCCGCTCGCCCATTCGCCGCCCCGCTCCCACCTCCCAGCTGCTCTTCCCTCCCACCTCCCCTTACATGATGGCCGCGCAACGTTAGCGCCGATGGTGGGCCAAAGGCAAGCCCGTCTGCGCCCGTCCAAGCCAGGACCGTACCCAGCGCCAGAACCCCAGGCCCCCACGACGCCCGACTTGGCTACGATACCAGCACCCTCCTCGCACTCAACACCAGACGATCGCACACCTGTGTCTGGGCCACCCCAAAGCGCACCCAAGGACCCTTCACCTGCAGAGTTGCAGCTTCACCAGCATCCAATCCACAAATCCACCCACCGTGAAAGAACTGAACCACCTCATCTGTATCCTCCTCAACACCTGCTCCGCGCGTAAACATGCGTTGAACTCTGGGACCTACAGGACTCCACCTCCCCAGACGTTTCCTTCCTGACAGAGACCTGGTTGAAACCCTCCTCAGCACCTGACATCACCATAGCCATCCCCGACGGCTACAAGATCACCCGCAGGGGCCCCACCAACGGAACAGGAGGAGGAATTGCCATCGTCCACAGGGACACTCTCACAATCTCGACCAGCACCGACGACGTACTCAGCACTGCATTTCCAGATCCACAACGACCCCAACACCTCCATCAGAGGAACCCTCGTCTACAGACCCTCCGGAACCCGACCATAGTTCTGCGACTCCATTGCCGACCTCGTCAGTACACACGCCCACGCCTCAACAGACTACATCCTTCTCGGGGACCTGAACTTCCACCTCGGGAACAACAACGACACCAACTCCATTACCCTGATCAAGAACCTGGGACTCAGACAGCTCGCCTCAACACCCACCCACTCTGCCGGCCACACGCTTGACCCCCATCTTCTCCGCAAGCTCTAACATCTCCTTCAGCCCACCACCGCACTCCATTGGACCGACCATCGCTGCATCCACTTCACCTTCCAGAAATCCACAATGCACCACCGCACCCAACAGATCCCCTGCCGCTGCTAGTCCAAAGTCACCGAAGACCAGCTCACTTCCACCCTCACCCAGAGCCCACCGGCCGATCCCACCGATCCCGACACCGCCGCCCCCTACCTCAGACAGTGGATCGAAGAATGCTCCAACACTCTTGCCCCAATCAGAAACCCTCCAATGGACACACCAGCACGAAAGCCAGCTGGTTCACGGAGGATGTCCAAGCATCCAAGCAAGCCTGCTGAAAACTTGAGAAGAAATGGCACCACGAACAGACACCAGACAGCTAGGCGGCCCACAAGAACGCCACCCGCAGACACCATCAGCTCATCAGATCAGCCAAAAGGGCCTCCTTCAAAGACTGCCCAGACAAAAACACACACAACAGCAAAGAGCTCTTCAACATCGTGAAGGAACTCTCCAACCCCAGCTCCAACACCAACGACATCCCACCTTCACAAGACCTGTGCGACTCCCTCGCCACCTTCTTCCATCGCAAGATCGCAGACATCCACAACAGTTTCATCGTCTCGACTACCCCGACAACCACTGAGACCTCCGTCCCCATGACCACCATCAGCACTGACCCCCTGCTTTCCTGGACCAATGTAAACGACAACGACACCATCAAAATCATGAACACCATCCATTCCGGCTCTCCATCAGACCCTAACCCACACCACATCTTCAACAAAGCCAGCACCACCATCACACCCCATCTCCAGAAAGCCATCAACATCTCCTTCGAGATGATTACCTTCCCAGAGAGCTGGAAGCAGGCCGAGATCAGCGCCTTACTGAAGAAACCCAAGGCTGACCTCAAGAACTTTCGGCCCATCTCCCTGCTCCCATTTATTTATTTATTTTTTATTTATGGTCTTATATCGCGCCTGAATAAACCCCCGAAGGGGTATCTCCGCGCTTTTGCCTGGTGAAGGAACATAGGATATACAGGTTCGTGCTCAAAGGTGACTGAGTGGGGGAGGTGTATTTAACTATTAGTGAAAAGATGGGTTTTGAGAGTTTTTCGGAAGGACAGGTGATTGGTGATTTGTTTTAGTGTCTGGGGGAGAGAGTTCCAGAGAACTGGGCCTGTGTGTGCCAGGGCACGACCTCCCTGTCTAGATTTTTTTATTCTAGGCACCTGCAGCAGCTGAAGGTTACTCAAGCGTAATGATCGCCCAGGGACATAGGGTTGAAAGGTTTTAGACAGGTATTTAGGCCCCATGCCTATCAGGCATTTGTGGATGGAGCATAGAATTTTAAACTTGGCGCGTTGTCGTACAGGAAGCCAGTGTAGTTCAGTAAGCAGAGGGCGGGAGGGAGTTCTAGGTGGAACATTTAGAACTAGCCTTGCTGCCGTATTTTGGACTACTTGCAGTTTGGTAAATTGGCCTTCATTAGTTGAAAGGAGAAGGCCATTGCAGTAGTCCAATCTGCTTATGACTAATGCCTGAACTAAGGTCTTTCTGTGTGTGTCTGGGAGGTATGGGAACACTCTTCTCAGAAGTCCAATGGCCCGGAAACATGTACCGGCGACTTGGTTAACATGATCTTTGAATGTTAGGGCTTGATCGAATAGCACCCCCAAGTTTATCACGGTTTGTTTCGGAATGGGAACAGGTCCTAGTTCTAAAGGCCACCACTCATTAGACCATAATTTCCCCGCATCCCCAAACAGTAGTACTTCTGTTTTGCCCACATTACATTGAAGGCAGTTCTTGGCCATCCACTCTGATACTGCCCTCATTCCATCTGCAAAGGATTGTTTTAAGGCAGGTGTAAAGGTTTTAAAACGGAACAGAAGTTGGGTGTCATCGGCGTATGACACCGGGGTGAACCCAAAGGACCTCACTAAGTCGGCCAGGGGGGCCACGTACACATTAAATAATGTGGGGCTAAGACATGAGCCCTGTGGCACTCCCCTTGTGAGCTCCCTAGAGATGGATTTGTGGGAGCCCAGCCTGACTTCTTGAGAACGGCCAGAGAGAAAGCTCTCCATCCAGGACAGAGCTACGCCCCCCAATCCCACATCCCTCAGACGACCGAGAAGCACTTCATGAGACACTGTATCAAAGGCAGCGGATAAGTCCAACAGCACCAGAATCATAGACCCCCCATCATCCAGTGTCATCCTGATGTTGTTGGTCACTGCTAGGAGGTCTGATTCGGTGCTGTGGTTTGGCCTGAACCCAGATTGTGATTGGTCCAGGCCATCCGTTGCCTCGATATAATTTGATAGGTGGGTATTAACATGCTTCTCAGTCATCTTCCCTATGTGTGATAGGAGGGAGATGGGCCGCAGGTTAGGGAGGTCTGTCCAGGGAGAGGCTGACTTTTTCCTTATTGGGTTCACCACCGCAACCTTCCATTCCCTTGGGACTTGACCTACCGTCAGTGAGATGTTCATCACTGACTGTATGGAGGGTCCCAGGAGGGAGATCAGAGGGGGGAGCATTTTAGCTGGAAGGAAGTCGTTGGAAGACCCAGTTTTTATATGGTTGATAAGGAGTGGTAGATCAAGATCGCTAACTGGTGGGAAGGAGAGTAGTGAATTTTTGTTTTGAATTGGCAGACCTATAGGGAGGGGAAACGTGATTCCAGCACCGTTGGACGCTAGGATTTTATTATAGATGAGGTTAATTTTGTCCTCAAAGAACATAGAGATCTCATTACAGAGTACTTGGGAGAATTCATCGGGGCTCTCACTAGCTGTGGGTTTTACAAAACTCTGTAGTATTTTGAACAGCTCCCTTGGACAATTACCTGCCTCTGCTAATTGTGAGGAAAGACAGTTCTTCCTGGCTTGCTTTATGTTTTTGTAATAAGTTAACTGGGCCTTTTGATAGATTATCCTTTTCTCTTCAGTTTTTGATTTCCTCCATGCTTTTTCTAGACGCCTGCATTTCTGTTTCTCTTTCCTAAGATCAGGTGAATACCATTTTTCTTGCTTGGTTGAGAGATATTGTTTATGAGGTTTTAGTGGGGCCAGAATGTCGATGGCGGATTTTAGCGATTCGTTGAGTTTCCCTAAAGCAGTGTCAGCTGTGTCTTCAACAGTGAATATAGGTTGAATCCATTTATCTCGCAAATTATCCACTGATATTTTATGCCATTGACGGCGCAGTATTGGCGGAGCCAGTTTTTTGTGCAAAGGTTTTGTTGGGCCAGTCAAAAGGAGAAACTCTATCAAAAAGTGATCGGACCAGAGGATTTCTTTGGCCGGGAGGCAATGTATTTTTGTACAGTTGGAAAATAGTAAGTCTAGGGTGTGGCCCCCTATGTGGGTAGCACCGGTATTTATTACTTTTAACCCTAAGTTAGACAGATCAGTTTTAAGTGTGATCGTTTCAGGGTGTACCGGATTATCCATGTGTATGTTAAAATCTCCAAGGAGGATGAAGTCCTCCTTGGCTTTGAAATGTGGGGCTAAAAGCTCCAACAGGGAAAGGGCAAAGTCAGGTTTGGATCCTGGGGGCGATATACCAGAGCGCCTTTCCAGAAGGTGTGACCCTCCGTTTTGATTTTGAAGATCATTATTTCCAGGTGGGGACTTGACCTTTGATCTATGATGGTTACATTAATTGCGTCTTTATATATGATGACCAAGCCACCACCGGTTTTATTAATTCGGTCAAAGTGAATAATTTTATAGCCTGAGGGGACCCCTAGAGTAATAGCTGTAACTGTGTGGGGTTTCATCCATGTCTCGGTGAGATAACATATGTCAGGCTGCATTCCCAGCGAAGGTTATTGAGAAGACCGTCAACAAACAACTGACCCGCTACCTCGAGGAGAACAGAATCCTGGACCCATCCCAGTCCGGGTTCCACAGCAACCACAGCACTGAGACTGCCCCACCACGGATGACATCAGAGCCCTTCTGGACAATGGCGAGACTGCTGCCCTCATCCTCCTGGACCTATCAGCCGCCTTCGACACCATCTGGCGCCGTACCCTACGCACACGCCTCCACGATGCCGGAATCCGGGACAAGGCTTTGGACTGAATCATCTCCTTCCTCTTCGGCAAAACCCAGAGCGTCCGTTTCCCCCCATCCACCCCAAAACCTCCAAGATCATTTGCGGCGTACCCCCAAGGCTTGTCCCTCAGTCCAACATTATTCGACCTCTACATGGCACCACTCACCCACGTCGCCTGACTGCACGACCTCAACATCATCTCCTACGCCGATGACACCTAGCTGAACCTCTCCCTCACCAAGGACCCCCACACCGCCAAAACCAACCTCCAGGAAGGAATGGATGTAGAATAGCCGCCTGAAGCTAAACTCGGACAAGACAGAAGTCCTCATCCTTGGCTCCACCCCCTCGGCCTGGGACGACTCCTGGTGGCCGACCACACTGGGAACAGCACCAACACCCACGGATCATGCACGCAACCTGGGGTTCATCCTTGACACCACCCTCTCCATGACAAAGCAGGTCAACGCCGTCTCATCCTCCTGCTTCAACACCCTTCGCATGCTCCGCAAGATCTACAGGTGGATCTCCACCAATACAAGAAGAACGATTACCCAGGCTCTCGTCAGCAGCAGATTGGACTATGGAAACGCCCCCTACGCAGAAGCCCCGGCCACACTCCTGAAACGATTACAACGAATTCAGACGCCTCCGCATGCCTGATCCTCGACATCCCTCATCACAGTCACATCACACCCCACCTGAGAGAGCTACACTGGCTCCCCGTCAACAAGAAGATCACCTTCAAGCTCCTCACCCACGCACACAAGGCACTTCACAACACTGGACCAGCATACCTCAACAGACGTCTCACCTTTTACACCCCCAGCAGCCAACTCCGATCGGCAGACCTCACTCTCGCCACCGTCCCCCGCATCCGAAGAGCGACCGCCACCGGCAGATTGTTCTCCCACCTCACCGTCAAGACCTGGAACTATCTCCCCATCCTCCTATGACAGACCCAGGAATTGCTCACCTTCAGAAGACTACTCAAGATCTGGCTATTCGAGCAGTAGCAGAACTAAAGTGTCTTTTTCCCCTAGTTGACGGCCAAGAGAGGAATTCTTTAGGTCTAGAACACTATTCCAAAAGTAGTTCATCTCTGTCAGGCACAAATTCGTATTAGACAGAGAGGACACAGTAACTAGATTCCTCAGCCTGTATGCAGAATCTGGCAGTAATGATAAAGATGCTTCAGTACCATTTAATCTAGAAAAGAGCAGTTCAGCTATGCTCCTGAAGGACTCTTCAAAATGGGGTTGACAGTTTTTAACATGGTCTAGCATGGACTGATTCAGATCAGACATATCTGTAGATCATGAGACACACTAGGCCCTTAACACAATTCCAAGCCCGTTTTGCTGTTAGCAGATGTTGCTTATTTGCTTAATAGTCCTTGGTCCAATGCATCGCTTCAACTGTGCAACGCATCTTTGAGGCAGATTCTTGCCAGTTTTTTCTTTGCCCGAATCAATGGAGCAGTTTCAGAGGTGAGGTTTAAGTTACCGGTATCAATAAGAAAGGGAGAGAAAAATCAAGTGCAGTCGCCAGCATTTTTCCGAAACAGCTCTTTGAGTAACACTTAGCCTTTCTTCAATGTTATTTATTTAGTTGTTAATTGCCCCATGGCATTAGGAAAAAGGTTTGTAATGGGGTTAGACACAGTATGGGTAAAATTAGAGGTCCCTTTGCCTATGCTGTATCCTAATAGTAACGTATCTTAAACTGAAAAAACTCAAAGGCCAAGGTTGTGGCCCAACCAGCCTCTTCTGGGCTCTGATGGGTTTAGACAGGCCCATTGCGGCTCAAGCACAGTCTGGGTGTGGTCGCACACATCACGAATAGCAAGACTGACAGGTGAGCTATATAGATCTGGTGGCCCTGCCTCCAATGGCAGTAGAACAGCAATGCATTGTGGGCCCTGGAGTCCCTTTTGTTCCCACACAAAATCTAGCACAGAGACACGTTCTGCACAGCTGGAATGACAGGTTGGCTGTATAGAGCTCATAGCCCGTCTCTAAAAGATGGAGAACCTAGTTGCATTGTGTGTCTTTGAGTCCCTATTGACCTCAAGCAAATTCCAGCAAGCAGGCGCAAAATTGATTTAAATTTCTTGGAAGACTGAAAGATCAAGGTTGTATTACATTTACCAGGCAAACCATTTGTCACGATGTTACTAGTAGCGTCTACTATCGCATTTCATATCCAAATATGTCCACAAGAGGGCACTGATTTGTGGATTTACGGCCACATGCATCAATGTTCCCGTTTGCGAATTCTTAATTGCGAAAATTAAGGAATCGCAATTAAGAATTCGCAAACGGCTATGTATCAAGAAATTGCATTTTTTTTTGCGATTTCTTAGTTTTCCTTAATTGCGATTCACAATTTGCGAATCGCAATTAAGGACTCCCTTTCCATTGATTCCTATGGGCCTAGAGGCCCATAGGAATGAATGTGAAGGCATTCTCATTTTGCGATTCGCAATTAAGGAATCGCAAAATGAGAATGCAATTTCAAGGGTGCAGGGGGGGTCCAAAGGACCCCCCCTGCACCCCTGAAATGTACCTTTAAGTACATTTTTCACACACACATGCCCCAAGGGCATGTGTGTGTGTAAAATGAAACTTTCAAAAATGCACTTTTGTGCACTTCTGAAAGTTTTCGCAAATTACCATGAAGCTTAACTTCATGGTAATTTACCACTACCTATTTGCGATTTCGCGATTTAAAAAAAAACATGCATTGCATTTAAGAAATCGCAAAATTGCGAGTTCTTAAATGCAATCGCAATTTAAGAAATCACAAATAAATTGCGATTTCTTAAATTGCGAAAAAAGGAAAAAACTTAATGATCCCAAAAAAGGGATTTGCATTCGCAAACGGCCGAATTTTGCGATTCGCACCGTTTGCGAATGCAAAAATCCTTGATGCATGTGCCCCTTAGTTGCGAAACCTAGTTGCGAAACCTGGTTCACAAAGGCCCATTGCACTTGTGGCATAGGCCTGCAGTCGTGGAGGAGATTACACCCGAGTTCAGAGACTCCCACACAACTTCGGAGGCCCTTTGTAAATCAAGCCCTTAGTCTCTCTACCAAGAGTGAAAATAAATCCAGTTGTACATATTTCTTCAGACTTTTTTATTTGCACTCAACCAACCTTTGCAATTGCACACAAAAAAGCTAACTGAGAATAAGTCGCATTTAGAATCTTTGTTGTGTATGATTATTTTTACTTTATTTTTATTTATATACTTACTCAAAATGTGTATATATAGTACACCTGCACTAAAAATTATTGGAATATGTTCAATTTTAACCAAGTTATGTACACACACATAACAGCACAGGAAAGGCCATTGTACGATGAGAATGCTGAATATTCGGCTTTTATTCAGTATCCTTTTTTAGGTTAATGGGACCGCACAAGAGGCCAGGTAACAAACCATTTTAGATTGTGGATACATTCATATCCTTGGTGGGAAGTAAAGGCAGTGTTCTGTGCAAACACTTTTTATCTCGTAGCAAACACTTTTTGACTCTATAATGTGAATACAATACTCGGACTCTGTGATGTGTGACGCATGCGTGTGTTCAAATTTGCTGAGTGACATGTTGATTTGGTGGTGATATGTTCTGTTGTTTTTTTTGTGCTGCTGTCTATTGTTGCTGCTCGATTGCAATGTGATTTTATTGTGTTGCACTGCAGTGGTTTGCATTGCACTCTGTTTTGACTGTTTTGTTGTGATGTACACCGTTATGATTTAACTATGTTGTTTTGTTCCTTTGCGTATGTTACTGTCTTATGTTCTGTTGTTTACTTTAGATATGTCAAAGAATGCTGCTACATTTGCAGTCAAAAGCTGCTCATGATAATCATTTATCACTGTCTAGGGTGGTAAAATAGCGCTGCTCTACCTGTTCCACTAATTAAGACACCTGCAGCCCTAAACTGTGGCAAAACTGTCTTAACGTAGTGCCCCAGGGCCTGTATTACATACCGTGCACTGTTCTTGCTACACCTTTAATCATGTGTGTCAGATGCAAACAAGGACAGTGCGCCCTATGATATTAAAGGTGCTGACCCCAGGGAAGCCACAAACTCATGCCTGCCCTGAGGGCAGCACATTCAGTGAAATACAGAGGGGCTCATTCAAAGCTGCTCCATTTTTTCGTGTTGTGTGTAGGCAGCAAACCTCCAGCCCTTTAAAGAAGGGCTAGATATCCACCTGTATTCACCTACAGGGGGATGGGTGTATTGGGGGTCCATAGACCCCCATTTACCCCCTCTAGAGGGCTGACTTAAGGGGACACACTGACAAAGCGGCACATTTTTGTGGTGCACTTTCAGTGCTTTTCCTAAGGGCTTGTTTTCCTCTGCGCCCACGTCCATAATACATCACAGTTGCAGAAACAAAGTGATTCCCTCATTTTCATTGGACCATGCCTCAATGCGAATGAGGGAAGGCACTCTGAAAGTAGCATTGGCACTGTATGTGCACCAGCACTATCAATATAACAGAAGGGGCTGCACAAACATCTGGGGTGCCTTCTGTAATACCATAGCACCCTGGAGGCATAAAAAGCGGGTGCAAACACCTGTTGCGCTTTGTGTAATAAGGCTCTTGGTGCTCACTTCTTGCACTCTCCTGGAGAACAAACCTTGAGGTGAGGAATGAGTTGCTGTGAGGAACTGGTTCAGGTCTCTGATGACAGTGGCCATGCAAAGAATCACTGAAACTCAATATCTGTAAAAATTGAGTACTATGTTGTGAGCGAAGGGATGTGGAAAGGAGGAATAAGTAGGGTATTTGAAAACAGGAGCCTATCGGGGTCAGTGGGATATTCAAATCACTTCTGTCGATCCCTTATGGCACACAATAATTCATCACAATAGTAAACTCCTAAGTTCTAAACATAGCATGACAGACTTATACCAGTGCTGTGAAGCTGATGAAATTGATAAACAGAATAATATCCCAAATATAGATTTTTTTTTTCAAAATATTTTTATTGTTGAATTAATAAAAATCCTTACAATAAGAAAGGTAAGATTAACCAGTGTTTGCAACGCAGGTTACATTATAAAAAACAAGAAGATAACAGTTTAAAAAAGAGTTAAAACTAGAGCTCCCTCTTACAAGATAAGGATTTATAGAGTGGGCAGGGGTTCACTAGCAAAGAGGGTAGGGGCAAGGCAATATGTAAAATGATCATTGGGAGGCCTGTAGCTGCTTTCTAATTTCCATCATAAATTTGAGACCCCGACAGGTCAGGATTGGAGATGAACCTCCCAGCCAGAAAATAACGGCCTAGCGACATGTTCTTATTTTCAGGTTGTTCAATATGTCCCGTATAAAGCGTCTTCTAGATACCATAAGTGATGGACATACACAAAACAAATGAACTAGAGATTCAGTATGATATCCGCAGAGTCGACATTTTGGGCAATCATCTTGGGGTTTCCAGGAAGGTAGTAAATCCTTAGATTCGTGAAGGCCCATACGGAGGTTGATAAGGTATTTTTTTAAATAGTGGCTAAAATGGGTTGCCAAATAGGCCTGAGGTTGTTGGAGCGAGTAAGAAGAAATGACTGACCATGAATGACGTCGATGGGACAATGTTTGTTTGTCTTCTAGAACAGACTTCCTTTTAGCAATAGAATTTACTATTTTGCAGAAACTGGCTTGATCAATTTTTTTATTCGATGTTACTTGCAGATCAAAGTCCACAAGGCATTTCTCCAAATGAATGGCCCAGGGCTGAGTAGGATCTGTATTAATTGCTTGCCAACAAAGATTATTTAGAGTGTCTGGGTCGGCGGCACGAAGTTTGTGGCAAAATTTAACAAATGTTGACTTGGCCCTGAAGATTTGATTCTGAAGCCCGAATTCTAATCTCACCTGCGCTGGTGAGGAGCATTTAGGCAGTTTGAATACTTCTTTATAAATTTTGTTTTGTAGAGTATTTAGTAGACCAATCTCCCCTCCAAGCCATGTTACCAGCCCATACGATAATGTGGGTAAAACCTGAGCGGCCATTACTTTTAAAAGATGGGTATAATTTGGACCATCCAGTTTTTGCAAGAGACGCCTGTATCCATAGATTAACGTCTGGGACTTAGCTTTTACCACCGCAGAGTGTTGTTTTTTTTAATTATCTTTGCCGATGGTGACCCCCAGATACCGATAGTGCGGCTGTTCCCCTATTGCAAGGTGGTTACATGTCCAATTGTATTTAATTGATTTTCGCTCTACAAGACGTATTACTTTTGTCTTGTCTCTATTAAGTTCCAGATGTTCTTCATCTAAGTAGAGTTGTAGAGCATTTATCAACCTTTGCAGCCCGATTGGAGTTTGGCTTAAAACGACAATGTCGTCTGCAAACTGAATAATTGGCATTGGGGTGTTGCAGAGGTTCGGAGCATGACTTACAACTTGACCAAGTTTTTTC
Source organism: Lissotriton helveticus (assembly GCF_964261635.1). Lineage (NCBI taxonomy): Eukaryota > Metazoa > Chordata > Amphibia > Caudata > Salamandridae > Lissotriton > Lissotriton helveticus. The sequence continues at coordinate 916,010,881 of NC_136059.1, read as the reverse complement.
CCTAGATCGGCGAGGTATAGATTAAATAAGCAAGGAGCCAGGACACAGCCCACTCTGCAAGTATCATTAGTCGTACCTTTTTAGAGAGGAGAGGTCCCCTCGTGGACGTAGGATTAGGAACCTATACATTTCTAGTGCTGCCATGACAACATGCCTTGTCATAGAGGATATCATTTGAGATCCTCTTGTAGTATTTCCCCCTTGAGTTCGACTAAAATAAATAAAGAAAGTACTGCACATTTTGAAGGCTTGAAGAAAAAAAAATGAGCATCCTAGGGCACAAAAATGGAAATTGGTCCATTGCAGAACTTGCAGAATAATTACGTATTCCAAAGGTCCTAAAAATGCATGTTAGATAGTTAAGTATAGGTTTCATATAGGTCGTCTAGTGGCTAAAGTATTGACCTCTGAATCTGATGACCTTGGTGCTAATCTTGAGCCTTACACTTGTCAAAATGTGCAATTAATTTGCTGCAAATCAACTCCCTGTATCTGCATGCACGCACACACACACACATTTATATTTTTATATATGTGTGTGTGTGCGTGCGTGTGCATAAAAGTATCAACAGGCATGCTGTACTTCCATAATATAGCCACACTCACTATCAATTACACCCACCATCTATCTTCGTCATCATTGTGCTGCATATGATCTGAAGTACTTTCATGCTGCTATGTACAACCTTTCTGGTAAAAAAGCTTTGTTAATATACAGGTCCCCTCTTTTTTAAAGTACATCTTGCATCTGTCTTACGAGACAGTGCTCACTTTAAAATGTGCCGGGCTGTGACTCTGCCGGGTGCATCTAAAAGTACCGCACTGTGCGTCTCGGCAGCCTAGTGCTATGCCATTAATGCAGAAACCAGTGTCAAAACCTGAAGCTTTGATGCTGTGTTTTGGGGCATAATGATGTACCCCTTACGTGTCCGGTGTCTGATGCTCACAGCTTTCAGTTCTCCCGGCTATGATCAGAGTGATTACCACTAAACTTGAAAAAGCTGTGTTGATTAGAGGATCTGAAACCTGGCATATCTATTCTGTGATAATACCTCGGCTCTTCACTCTCTCTTCACAGGTTGACAATTCCATCTGCTTTCTGAAAGCTTTCGTCTCGAAAGGAAGCCATGTTATTATCTTTACAATGGGCTTTCAAGGTCTCAGAATTAACATTAATCAAAACTGATGAACCCTGTCTTTATAGCCTGAAAGGCCCTGTGGATTGGGGATGTAAAACACAATTAGATCGGATTTCTATTACCTCCTCCGCTGCACAGTCACATAAAAGGCTGCTCACTCACCGGACCCTTGGTGCCTGAAAACATTTATTGACAGGGCTTGATCACTTCGAGACATTATCCAAAAACTTTTCAGTCGCTACAATGGCTCGATCTAAGCCATTTTGTGAAGTACCGTCAGCACAAAAAAATTAATAATCATCAATTTTTTAATTTGATACAAGTGCAAAACGAATATATTAATTTGTATATGCTGATTCAGACACATATACGTTTTGAAAATGTTGAAGTTTCATAGGACTTTAAGCACTATCTCAATATTCTTTAGAGTTGCACAAGCCTTAATAAGGTTTATAATAATAAAATAAGGGTAATAATCATAAAAATAATCCTACAATCGGTGCTTGCCACTAGAGAGTTTTTGAGACCTGTCAGCCGTAGTGACTTCGTTGGTCAGTGCCATATTTGGGTTCCATAGTGACCTGCGCGTGTGACCACCCTGTACACACTGCGAGTTTGCTCAGGGCCACTCACGCAATGAGGACCAGACACCAGGGTTTGAGGTGTGGGCTGGGAGTAGACTGGATTTGACTAGATGGCATAGACCTGAGAAGAAAGGTTCCTACATGAGTGTAGAATCTGATCATAATTGTTTCTCCTTGCGAAGGTCACGTGTTTTTGTTAGTAGACGGCCATGCCAATATCCCTCATTAGGAATGTTCTGGGAAATGGGTTGGCAGTGCCCCACCCTCAAAGGTACGAAACAAAGTGCACCATTAACTACAGGCTCGGAGAAAATTCAGCCCTTATGGATATGGCTATACTAAGAATGGATTAATTACCGGGGAATCTGGCTTGAGGTGTCCCAGTAATTCCTCATTTTGCACTCGGAAATTGTGACTGCCCTTATCACCTGAAAGTAAAGAGCCCTGCAGTATTTCTGCGGATCTCATAATTGCGATGTGGCTGGCAATTGCCATTACCAGCACATCAGAATTAAGTTGCAATTTGTAACAAGGGCCTATATGTCTGCTTACTACAAATTTACACTATTACATCCATTGTCAGTGACAGTAGGTGAGAGTAGAAGTAAATAATAGCTTACCATTACTAATTGATTGGAAACAAATGTCCCATATTACCTTTCTTTCTAAATAATTTGTTCCAAAGGTCCCTTGGATTTATTCTCAAATGTCACTGTTTGCTGATTCAACAACAAATCAGGTAATGGCAGGAATTGGAATAATATCACCATGGACTCAATAACACAATTCACTAAGGACTCTAAACCCGTCCCCTCCAATGATCTTGACATCAGCATTTTGCACTTGAATAAGTGGGTTGGTGGGGCACATGAGGCCCTTGCGCCATTGAAAGTAGTAAAATCACCTAGGTCCTCTCCCTCTGCACCATGTTTTCAGAGGAGCTTAGACAAAAAAAAAGCGGAATGCAAAATACTAGAACCTAGTTGGAGGCTAACGTATCCTGCAGGAAGTAAGACAGACTATCGGGCAGCTCTTAAAGAATACCGTTGAATGCTCATAAAAAGCAAAAGAGAGTTTCTAGCGGAGAGAATTGACAATGCTAAATGTGCTTCCACGGAGATTTTTTAAATTGTTAAGTCCTTTACCGATCCTTTAGCCCTTACCCTCTCTCACCCCCCTCACAGAGTCCATGCAACAAACTCTCTGAGTTTTTGAGGAAAAAATCGCCGTGATATACGCATCATTTCCTGAACCAGGAGATGAATCCCAGATCTTTATTGATTCTGGTCCAGGGAAGCCCCCCAGCTCAATCCTCTCAGAGTTTGCAGAAGTATCAGAGAAAGCCTCTCTCCAGGAATTGCAAAAATGCAAATCAGGCTCCCCGAGTGACCCCATGCCAGCTAAACAATAGAAAGCCCTGGCGGGATTCCTCAATCCGCACTTGAATCCCATCTGGAATTCATCACTTAAACTGGGAATCTATCCGATGGCCTGGAAACATGCCTTTCTCCAGCCAATCTTAAAAAAAAAGTGAATGTGGATCCAGAAGTTCCTGGTAACTACAGATCCATCTCTCTACTGCCCGCCCCCACGAAGATCCTGGAGAAGCTAGCTTATCAACAACTGGCCGGCTTCATTGAGTCTAATGATCTTCTTCATGAGTCTCAATCCGGCTTTCTGGCCGGCCATAGCAGGGAATCTGCATTAATTGAAATGCTGACTCGATACGCTGGGCAGTAGATGGAGGTTCAAAGGCGGTGTTAGTGCTGTTAGACTTGTCTGCAGCATTTGACACCGTCTCACACGCTATCCTCCTGTATCGACTCAAGGGCATAGGAATTCAGGGCACGGTACTGACTTAGATAACGTCCTTTCTCTCTGACCGCAAACAACAGGTCCAAACTCACCCTTTTATATCACCGGTTAAACCTCTTAAATGGGGCGTGCCACAGGGCTCTGTCCTGTGCCCGCTTCTCTTTAATGTTTACTTAATCCCCTTTGTGGAGATGATCTTTAAAACTGGGATCAAAATTGTTTCCTATGCTGACGATTACCAGCTGCTAAGAATATTGCTGCCAGGATGGACCGCAATTTCTTGAAACTTAATGCTGATAAGACAGAGATCTTATTTGTTAATCAACCCTCCCCTCTGTCCCCCAATCTATGGTGGCCTGAGGAACTGTGCACAGCCTCACTTCCCAAAGAATCGGTTAGTAATCTGGGTGTCAGATGGGACAAACATCTATCCCTTGGAGTGCAGGTGCAAGCGGTTTCAGCCGCCTGTTTCGGAAAAATCAAAACCATCAAAAAATGTATTAATTACCTGCCTAACGCTACACGCAAAATGGTAGTCCATGCCATAATAACCTCTCATTTGGACTACCCAAATTGATTATATGTCGGCCTTTCCCTGGGATTGATCCGCAGACTACAGACAGTACAAAACGCTGCTGCCCACCTAGTCTGTGGTGTTCCTCTCAGACAACATATCTCCTCTTTTTGTGTCAACTCCATTGGCTCCCCATTGCTAAGCGGATCGAATTTAAGGTGCTGACACTGGCATTTTGGGCGGGTAAAGGGCTAGGGCCTGTCTATCTTAGAAGGAGACTTCCCCCTTATGCTCAGACCAGAACGCTACGGTCCAACGCCCAATGCCAGTTGATTACATCCAGATTCAAAAAAGCCAGATCTGGTGGTAAATCATTCAAGGTGGGTGCCACTCAATGTTGGAACAAACTTCCCATGCACCTACGCCGCATTCCGTCAGAACCCCTGTATCGTAAAGCCCTTAAAGCCTGGTTATTTATCCGTCAGGACTAGTCTAGCTTGGCCTCTTGCCCTCCTCACTGTCTGCGATAGCGCCGGGACACCCCGTGGGGTAGCTGTGCGCTTAACAAGTGCCTATTTATTATTATTATTATTATTATTATTATTATTATTAATGGTGTGCTAGTGTTCCTTGAGAACTAAAACGCGGCTTTACTTGTTTGTTGATATGATGGAAGTGTACTCTCATTCTAGTCTTAGTGCTTCCCCTATTCATTGATGACTCAGAAACAAAATGAAGCATACAATGCAGTGCAAAATTTGAGTCTGTGGTTGCAGGTGGGGCCCACTGGCAATCATTTTTTGGGACTCGAACTTTTTTTCCCACCAGACTTAGACCCAGAGCAAGAGAAATATAGGGTGAAATAAAGAGGAAGACAAAATGGAAAACAGTGGAAAAGGGAGAAAGCAGGGATGAAAAAGAACCTGCAAGCATGAGAAAAAGGGGAGGGAGTGTATGATGGTGGATGAAAGGGGGATGAGGTGTAAGCAAGATGAGATAGCCTTGGCTTTTGCCAGTCTCTGTTAGGCCATGCTGGCAGCAGGGATTCTTTGGGCCTCAACCCTTAGGGGCCTATTACGATGGCGGGCGGATCACCCCGCGGGCAGGCGGTAGCCACCGCTGGCCCGGCGGGGGCAATGCGCCCGCCATCCATACCTGAAAGACCCCCTGCCATATTAGTATGGCTGGGGGGTCTGTGGCGGATGGAAAGACCGTCCGCCACTTTTCTGCCGGTCACCTTGTCGATCGGGGGGAAAAGGGGCATGATATGGTGGCTGTGTCTGCAAGACACCACCATCCATATCATGATGCAGGCAAGGAGAAGCCTTTCCATGACGGCATGCCGCCATGGAAAGGCATGCAGTCTCCACTGTTGGGGCCCTGTTAAGGGCCCCCAGGATGTTGGGGTGGGGGTGCACATGGGGGGTACCTATGGTATCCCCCTGCATTTGCATGCACAACGTGGCAGGCACCGTGCGGTGCCTGTCACGTTGTGCATGCAAATGTAAATGCACAACATGCATTTTTTACATTGCGGTGTGCGGTGCGTACAGCACCGCCTGCCGCAATGTAAAAAATGCGGGATGTGCCCAGAACTGTGGCAGGCACATCCTAATTTGAATGGCGGGACCGTCGCACCTATGGCGGGTGGTCCCTTTTGCCATTGCAGTGGCGGGCCGACTTTGTCCACCTGCCATCGTAATAGACCCCTTACTATTTTACAAATTAGGCACTGATTAGTGTGCCTGATATCCGTGACTTTCTGGAATTCCCTAATAGAGGCAAAGGCATGTACTAAAGTATTAACTTGATGCATCTCAGCGTTATTATTCAAAACTGGCTTTGAATGGAGCTATGGGTAAAAAAGGGGCAAGCTGGTATCTTAGGGCAATTACTTTTACTTTGTAAATATGGCTAAATGATATACCTTTGTGGTGATATTTGCAACATGTCCTCTTTTACCTATTAATTCCCATTCCATTCAGAGCTAAATAAATTAAATCAGAAAGCTGGGGATAAAAACCTTGCTCTAGGACTGAAAGTGTAGATGGATAATCTACCAAATGAAATTTGTGGAACAATTGTTATTACTAAAACAACCCATTTCTAATTTGTTATCAAGTAAAAGTAGTAGTTGTAAGATACTAAAATAGCTGGATCAGTCTGTATTGCTACCACAGTTCTGATAGTTCTGAAAATGTGTTAAGTGGACCTATAGTGACCACAATTCTCTTGGCTAATACTGTTTACAGTCATGTATTTGCCAGTAATAGCCTAATTCAATCTGGGGAATATTCTCAAGGAGCTATTGTCGAATTATCAGCACTTTATCACAGCCAAAGTCTCGATAAATGTATATCCCCATTCACAAGCTGGTGCTAACAGCTCATATCACCAGTTTACCTGTGATAGCAGCCGCCGAGAAACATCGCCACAGATGACCCAGCAACTACCAAAGGCAGCGACAACACAACTCTGCAACATTCTCAATGACCAGCCAGATCGGCGATAAGATCACAAAACATGCGATAAGGCGATTTACAACTGCTCTGACCTGGTGTAAAGTCAGACCACAGCCTGCACCAGAAAAAGGAGCCCAGCCCACAGCTACAACAGAAGTACAACAGATGCCATGGAAAAACTGATCATGCAGCTAGGAGCCCCAACAGGGCCACAACACCCACCGCAACCACCCCCGGACCCCCCCTCCCCGTGCACCCCCCGGTCAAAGACATGCCACATCAACTACACGGAATCATGTACCAAATAATCCACCTAATGTTGCACAATCATATTTGGTGACATGCATGTGTCATCACAAAAATGAGCATCACACATTCACCTTCGAATTAACAAGTGAAAATGTATTCAAATAAACACAGAACAGAAATGAAGACACATGGCGACTCTCCTCAGAACAATATGTAGGTCACAGCCTGCAAGACAAAATCCAGATGAGAAGGTGTGTCTTGGGCACATCAAAGGAGAGAGAGAGAGAGAAGGTGAGAGAGAGATACAGAGAAAGAGAGGGAGAGAGAGAAAGGCAGAAAGAGAGGGGGAGAGAGAGAAAGACAGAAAGAGAGGGGGAGAGAGAGAAAGACGGAAAGAGAGGGGGAGAGAGACTCAGAAAAAAGAAGAGAGGGACAGGGAGAGAGAGTGCCGACACTGCGCGCCCAGGCCTCACAGCTCACCTGCTGACACCAGTGTGTCTCCAACCACATGCTGGTATGTAGTGCAGTTCACCAGGTCCCACATCGAAAACAGATCCGTCATCTCAAACAAAGTCCAGATACATGAATGGCAGAGTGCAAACAATTGCACACACCATCATCGCCTCTCCGCCCCTGCCCACCCAGGCAGCTCCCCCCCAGCCCCTCCCACCGCTCAGCGGTGCATGCCCGCCCCTGTGCACTCAGGCTTCACTGCTCACCTTCCACCACTGACGAGTCGCAATGAGGGCCCACCATGTACTGGTGCAAGCCCCAAGCCCGGGGCCCGCGAACAGGGCACACTCCACATCATGCAGCCCACCTCCACAGGCCACCAGGTCTCACATTTGATTCTGGGTCTTGATTTCGCCATGACAGAGGACATACCAGTGCACCCGGCATCATCGCAGGCTGCACAACCCCTCAGCACTTGAGGTGCCACTAACTCTGTGATTAGGGAGGCGACGCCACGTGGCGGTAGGCCCACGCTGCCTGGTGACTCTGTCCTACACTGCAGTCCAGCAGGGCACACAAATCCTGAGCAGTCCAGGCCACCGGGACAGGGCATCATCGCAGGCTGCACACCTGCTCAGGACATAAGGTGCCCCTGCCTCAGTGTACCGAAAGTCACCGTCCCGTGGTGGTTTGCCTGTGCCGACTGCAATGTATCCTGTGCCACCAAGTCTGTGCCCCGCAAGTCATGGACCCTGTATGATTGGGTATCGTGGTGCGGCCACCATCATGTCACCTCCGGGCTAGGAGAATGTGATGTTGCAGGGCCCTAGGCCTTCATGCCTACATGAACACCACAAAGATACACCCAGATAGAGAGTTGAAATGGCGTCGAGCAAATGCACCCGCCCTTTTTTATTGGCAGGGTCACTTGTCCTATGAAGCGTGTGCTGGATAGGTGTGGTGTGGGTGTATACCAGCCGTGAGGGAGTGGCCGTGGCATGATGACAACTAGACCTGTGACCAGCAGATTACTACAGGGAATACCTGGGACATGTAGCTTTGCTGTCCCCCCTGTGAGCATAAGCAGAGTGGGCTGGCCTGGCGCATGCCAGTCCAGCGTAAGGGTGTGCACAATGACCCCGGGGCTCTGGGTGTGGGTGCGTACTGGGCTGGACAAGGAAGTAACTAATACGTGTGTCCCTGTTGTTGTGTCAGTGCCACCCGGACCGCATTCTGAAATGTGTCACCCTGTGACCCCAGTTCTACGACATGAGCCACATGGACATAAGAGGAATCCACTGAGCCTACATTCATCCATACTTCCACACTTGAAAGACCATAGACATGACACATCTGTGTGATTAGGAATGTTTAATGCACATTCAGTGGAGTGTTGCATCTGGAGCAGTACAGGGCCATGCAGACCCCACATGACGATGTTGGCCCATGGAGGGCCAGCCAGAGACCTTCAGGGAATGACAAGTCCAAAGGAAGAGGAAGATTTCAGTCTGCAGTTTGTTTGCTGTGTCATTGGTGATCAAACGGCACATGGCAGTCATGTCGATGTCCAAAGTGAGTGTCGCAGAGTGCATCGGGGGACAGTGGAAGGTGATGATGCAGAGGGCCGAACCAAGCAGAAACAGGCCATATGGCGGAGATGAATGCTACTGCGTCCCTCATTTCACAATGGCAGATTCATCCGCATCTTCAACCTCTGCTGTTGCATGTTGCATGTGCCTCACGTGTGGGTGGTGGTATTCTGTCTCCTGCACTGTGTGGCAGTGACACCTCAGGGGCTGGAGGTGAATGTCTGCCGCACTGTGTGGCATTGACACTTCAGGGGGCTGAGATGTGGATGTAGTGGTAGCAGCAGCATGCATCAGCGCCAGGTCTTGTGGCAGCAATGCCATGGGGATGGTCTTGAGGTCATTGAGGAACACAGCTACCATTTGCTGGTGTGCATCCGTGGCAGCCGCTCGTTCTGCATTCGCCCGCTCCATGGTCTCCAATCTTCATTAACCTCCGCATGTTTCCCAACTCCTGTGTAACATCGCTAAAGCCACTCTGACTGGAAAGTTGTTCTATTCTCAGGGCTCCAGCGATGTCAGCCATGGTCCATTGGAGAGCATGGAGCAGACTGTGGGTGTCCGTTAGGGATTAAGAGGGGTCCCTGATGGGAATTAGACACCCACATATGGCATCTAGTTTGTCTACCATGTGGTCGAAGCCCACCCGCACCTGTTCAACCAGATTCACCTGGCACCATAACACACGGTGTTGGAATGCCATGTGTTTTGTTGGTGGGGGTCCTGGGAGGAAGCTGTGGTGGTGGGTGCTGCCTGCTGTGTGGTCTGTGCAGGGTCTGAGATCTCCTTATAGCAGCTGGGCTGCCCTTCTCCTGGAGGTGGGCTGCAGAGGCTGTCCATGAGCTGTTGGGGGGCGACGTAGTCAAAGATGTGGTGGTCCTCTTCATCATCAGACAAGAGCGGTTCGGCCTGCTCTGCAGGAGGTGTTGATTGTCCCTCTACAATGTGAAGGGGAGATGCTGTTTAACAATGTGTTCAAATGTATGTTGTTGCATTGTACATGTTTTCATACAGCCTGCATGACTGTGTACTTTGTGGCTGTTTGGGAGGAGCTGCCTGTTTGATGGGGACAGTGGACATTTCGACCACACGACGTGTGTGTGTTTGTACTTGTACATGGTCAACTCACATTTCCCTGGAATGCCAAATGTGATTGGCCAGTGTCTACACCCAGTCGGCACCATTTGTGTCCTGTGTTCTGTTGTGGACGTGTTGCGGTTTGTACAATATTTTTGTCAGTGTTGATGTGCTCTGCATGTCATGTGTGTGTGCTGCATTTCGGGGTAGTCGCCCCTGCAGCACTTTATTTGCTGCCCCTTCTCCCTTTCATGTGGTGTGCCTTTGACGTCTGTGCTTATACAGTGCTGAGATGTGGCATACTTGGGTACATTGGTCGCTTGGTGGGAGTTGGGGGCTGAGGCATGGTTTGTCTGCAGATGTCCTCGACTCAATTGTACATGTGTGTCATTGTGCCCATCTCCCCCTGTCTCCCCAGTCCCTGGCTGTTACCCACCCTGGTGCTGTTGTGTCCGGTCATGTTGAGCAGTGTCCAGTCCCCCAACTCCTGCCACCGTCTCCCCACTGATGACTGTGGAACCATTTTGTCCATATCGTCTAGCTCCTCCTGTGGCGCTGGACTCCCACCTCCAGTCTGCATTGCTGCCTTCCGATTGTTTGCGAGTTTCAGCTCGGTTTTGTGCTTGACATCATTCCAGTGCCTCTTGACCTTTTCCACTTTCCTGCTCAGCACTCCGACTGCATTCACCTAGTCCACAATAGACTGCCATAGTCCATTTTTTGTTGCCAATGACACAGTGGAGGTGACGAACAGTTGTTGATGGTGTTCTACCGCCTCCCTTATCAGGATCCTGTTTTCCTGCAGACTGAACTGCTTCTTCCTACTCTTCTTCTCCTTGGCGTTCCCTGACCCCGAGGTCCCAGGCAGGTCCTACAGGGGGCTCGTGGGGTTCTGGTTCTCCTCCGTACTTGCTCCGGCAGCATCCATTGTGCTTTGCTGTTTTTTGGCATTTGTTTGTCTGTTTTTTTCTACTTTTTATGGTGATTTTTCCACCTGACGTGTGTGAATTGCATGCCTGTGGCTGTTTTTCACTGATATTTGTATTGTGATTTGCCTCATCTCAGCTTTTTTTGCGTTCATGTTTCGCATTTTTGCGGTGTCGCTTTGGTTTTAATGCAGTCATTTGACGCGTTATCATGAGACTATCGCATGGTACCACTGTGGTGTAAATACTTAGTTAACACTGCGAAAATTCCAGAGATAGACTGCGATGTTGAAAGTTGCGTTAAGCTAATTTTGCGATACTTATCACACGTTCTTGAGAATACCACCCCCAGTGTGTTGTAGTCTTGTGTTGCTTCTTTTGAACCAATTTGACTAAGCCACCTGAAATTACTAATTTGTAGGTGAAAAGATCAGGACTGGAGATAGCCGACCACTTGCTGATTTTGTAAAGAGAAAATATCTAACATATGAACTCTAAAAAAAGGACAATTCGTAAACTTTAGGAACCATCTTGAAAATAATTTTGTGCTTGTGAATTCCCAGCTGGCACTTTTCATACAGGCGAAGGCACTCAGAAAGTATTAGGTGATTTGCATAATATAGCCTTTGAGGTATTGTACATGCAAGAGGCTGCACTATTACATCTGAAAATTGTTCCTCAGAGGTTAAATAAACTCCCTCTCATAGTAGGTATTTAATTCAAAATTAAATGCATGATAAAATGAGTGACTCCAGTTTATTTAAAAAAATATCAGCACATCAGATTTTATCCTTCCAAAGACGGATATCTGCTAGAAGTACTTTTGTGATTACTTGTAACAAAGCATATGGGCAGAACGTTTTCTGTCAAGAAGCGATCATGTGAATAAAAATATTACTGGGTGTTTCATCAGCTCGACAATGTCATGCCTCTACGAAGAGAATTTAGTATTTTAGGCTCTTCTTGGTTGGCTTGGCAGGAAGACCAGGCTGGAATTCGTACACGGGTGGACTGGAGTGTGTGATCGAAGCTTGCTGTGTGGAGAGAGTGGCTGGTGATGACTTGTGCTGAATGTCCATGTGAGCGACAAGGTTCTGGTGCTAACGGACTGGTTTGAGGTCATTAAGAGCTCATAAGTTTGAATTTAAAACCCCAAGACCCACAACAAGGGTCTAGGAACTGTGAGGCACCTCTTGGGGTGGATGTAGGTACTCACTGAAGACAGGTCCAGGAGCTGTTGGGAAGCCTGTAGGTCAGCAGACTAGCCCTTTTAGTCACTCTGGGGTTTTGGATTCAAGATGAATTTCCTGTCCAGTTCTTCCTTCCAAGGCAAGAGGGCAATAGGCAGCATGTTAGTACAGCAAGGTAGCAGCTCCTTCATAGTTGCAGTCCAATAGACTGACAGTGGCAGTGTCTGTCGACCCCGCGTATTTTTTGATGCCAGGTAACATACTGCATACTTGCTTACCTAACGCCCTGCTGGTTATGTGACGGTGAATAGCAACTGATAGATTTTAAAACGGATTTTAGAATAAATTGAATACGAATTTAATAACATTTTAATGTATTATAGTTGATTAAGAATTGTAATACACCTCCCTTTGTGCTTCACGCTCACCTACGGCGCTGCCAAGAGCTTTAGGACTCTCAAGAACTCAGTGCTCTGTGGTACAGCCTGCCCGCCCCGGTCCGACTCGGTATCCAATACCGTTGAGCGGAGGGCGGGACAGGTACGAGCCTGAGAGACTCACTCCCTGTTGTAGAGTTGAGCGGTTAGCGCTCTAGCATTTCTGTAAGAGGGGCTATTAAGGCGGCGAGGAGGTGAGGCAATTTGCGGTAAGACTGACAGTGGCAGTGTCTGTCGACCCCGCTTATTTTTTGATGCCAGGTAACATACTGCATACTTGCTTACCTAACGCCCTGCTGGTTATGTGAAGGTGAATAGCAACTGATAGATTTTAAAACGGATTTTAGAATAAATTGAATACGAATTTAATAACATTTTAATGTATTATAGTTGATTAAGAATTGTAATACACCTCCCTTTGTGCTTCACGCTCACCTACAGCGCTGCCAAGAGCTTTAGGACTCTCAAGAACTCAGTGCTCTGTGGTACAGCCTGCCCGCCCCGGTCCGACTCTGTATCCAATACCGTTGAGCGGAGGGCGGGACAGGTACGAGCCTGAGAGACTCACTTCCTGTTGTAGAGTCGAGCGGTTAGCGCTCTAGCATTTCTGCAAGAGGGGCTATTAAGGCGGCGAGGAGGCGAGGCAATTTGCGGTAAGACTGACAGTGGCAGTGTCTGTCGACCCCGCTTATTTTTTGATGCCAGGTAACATACTGCATACTTGCTTACCTAACGCCCTGCTGGTTATGTGAAGGTGAATAGCAACTGATAGATTTTAAAATGGATTTTAGAATAAATTGAATACGAATTTAATAACATTTTAATGTATTATAGTTGATTAAGAATTGTAATACACCTCCCTTTGTGCTTCACGCTCACCTACGGCGCTGCCAAGAGCTTTAGGACTCTCAAGAACTCAGTTCTCTGTGGTACAGCCTGCCCGCCCCGGTCCGACTCGGTATCCAATACCGTTGAGCGGAGGGCGGGACAGGTACGAGCCTGAGAGACTCACTTCCTGTTGTAGAGTCGAGCGGTTAGCGCTCTAGCATTTCTGCAAGAGGGGCTATTTAGCCACTCGTCGGTACTAGCGCGCAGCGGTTGCACGCAGGGGGCGCCTCATACACGCCGAAGACAAGCCAAACACCTGCCCGTCTGCGCCCATCCGCGCCAGAACGGGCCGGGGCCATGGCAGATTACGCTATTCAATCGGCTGATCCTTCCCCGAGAAAGCTAACATATTCGTCTAAGGGATTGCGGAGTTTGAATACTCGATCCGCACTAGGTATGAGTTGCACTGTCAAATTAGAGGTCGAAGGCCCTTTTTCATGCCGCCTCTGTCACACTCAGTTTTCTACGCAACCGACTAAGACATTTTCTATCAACTGTCCTAATACTATGATTCCCACTGTATATCAAATTGCTGAAGCCCCTCCACTGGGGAGGAAAAATATTTTATGCAATATCAGGTCCCTTTCGAAACATACCGCAGAGATCTGGGAACTTATCTCTTCCAAACAACCAGAGGTATGCTATTTCACAGAAACGTGGCTCAAACCACACAGTACTCCTGCCATAACTCTTGCCACTCCTTGTAACTACAAAATGGTTAGACTAGACCGTCCTCTGAAAACTGGCGGTGGGGTTGCTATTGTATACAAGGAAGAGCTTGTAATTTCGGTTCTTGAGGAACTTCGCTCCCCTGATATTGAAATTCTAGTTTTTAAAATACAGACATCTCCTAAAAAAAATTACAGAGGTGCCTTAGTTTATCGGCCACCTGGTCCCTTCAAGGATTTTACTAACACCTTGGTAGAATTACTAGACCCTCATATTAATAGCGACAATGAGTTCTTATTAGTTGGAGATTTTAATGTACATTGTGAGAACTCAGATTGTAATGAGGCCCAATCCTTAATAACTGACCTATCATCTTTAGGTTTAATACTGAGGAATAGCGGACCTACCCATCAGGCAGGTCATACTTTAGACCTGATATTCTCCAATGTCCCGCTTGTTTCCTGCCCGCCTGCAACTCAGGTGAGTTGGACTGACCATTTTATTGTGGAATTTATTTCCCCCTTTAAAGCACCTATCCCTTTGCGCTCCAGCTCTATACCGTGCATCCGTAGACAGTGGCATAAAGTTACCAACTTTACTTTTAGAGCAAATTTTAACCCCCCTATCCTATCACCAGTGGATACTATCGAAACTGCTCTACATAAATATGAAGGAGAGACCAAGAAAGTCATAGAGAAAATCGCCCCTCTAAAGCATTTTAAATCGAGGCCAGCCAAAAGGCAAGAAATATGGTTCTCTGACCATTTAAGAACTCTTAAATTAGGTGCCAGGAAATTAGAAAAAAGGTGGAGAACATCCCATCTTTTAGAGGATAAGAATATATATTGGAGTGCATTATCCTCTTATCATAAAGCGATTCGTATTGCACGAAAAGCCCACATTGCATCACAAATACAAGAGACAGGGAATTCCCCCAGGGTTCTTTTTCAAATACTGCAAACTTTCACTAAACCCACTGCATGCGAAGCCCCTGACATGTCATCTCAACAGTTGTGTGGTGAAATTTCCTGCTTTTTCACAGATAAAATTAACAAAATTTATGATAAAATAGTGTGCTTAAACTTGGCCACTCCTCCTGACTTCGATCCCTCCTTGAATTTTACAAAACCTATTTTGGATGCACACTTTTTAGACATATTTCCACCTATTTCATTACAAGAAACATCTAACCTTTTAAAACAGATTAAAAGTGGGAGTCCAGAGGACATTATCCCCGCCAGACTAATGCCTGAACTGGATGAACAATTATGTCCATCGATAACTGAATTAATAAATCTCTCACTTATCTCAGGAACTGTCCCCAAGGAATGGAAGCGAGCTCTTGTCAGACCTATAAGGAAGAACACCGCCTTATTATGGTCCGACTTGACTAATTTAAGACCTATTTCCCTGCTACCATTCTTGGGGAAGCTGGTAGAAAAGCATGTGAATCGCCACCTATCCGGACATATAGAATCTGTAAAAGCTTTGGATGACTCCCAGTCAGGATTCCGCCCCAAATACAGCACAGAATCCACCCTTCTCTCGGTTACTGATGATCTCCATGTTTACCAAGACAAGGGCTTTTCAGTCATCTTGGTTCTATTAGATCTATCAGCAGCGTTCGACACCGTGTCTCATACCATCTTGAGTCAACGGTTGTCGAACGCTGGTAGTAAGAACAAAGCCCTTGACTGGTTAAAGAGTTTCCTATCTGATCGCACCCAGAGAGTCACCATGGGTGCATATCGCTCAGCAGAAATAGAGATTTCTAAGGGGGTGCCACAGGGCTCATGTCTGAGCCCTACTCTCTTTAATATCTATGTGGCACCCCTGGCTGGAGTATTGCGCAAATACGGCTTTATCCCCGTATCATACGCAGATGATACACAGCTCCTTTTTCCCTTCAAAACTCTCTCTGCTGAGGTTAGGAACTCTTTTTCATTAGGCATGAAAGAAGTGGCAAAATGGATGTCGACCAACTACCTCCAATGTAATGTCAGCAAAACGGAGGTCATGCTGTTTGGGGAGGCAAAAATACTATGGACTCCAGAATGGTGGCCACCAGAACTAGGAGCAGTCCCTGAACCTAAACAGGTCGTGAAGAATTTAGGAATTAGGTTGGATCACGACCTGTCTTTAAAACAACATACCAGCTATACTTCAGGGATATGTTTCCACACAATTAGTTTGCTCCGCAAAGTCTTTCCACTCTTACCGGACTCTGTTAGGAAAACTCTTGTTCAAGCACTGATCCTTAGCCGGATCGATTATTGTAACGGTCTGTTACTCTCTGCAAATGAAGGAGTGTTGGCCAAGTTACAAGTCATTCAAAATACGGCAGCTCGCCTTGTTTTGAATGCTCCTCTGAGAACCGCCTCTAAGCCCCTCCTCGAACAACTACACTGGCTTCCAATCCGACAGAGAGCAAAATTTAAAATATGCTGTCTGATCCACAAGTGCTTGAATGGTCAGGGCCCGGCATATCTTGAGCGGAAATTTACTCCCTATGTTCCGGCACGATCCCTCAGATCAAGTAATGAACTCCTCCTTATGGTACCACGTGTCAAAAAGGTCAGACATGGAGGTAGAGCTCTGTCCACTACCGGTCCTAAGCTGTGGAATAAACTCCCTCTGCCTTTAAGACAATGTAAAGAACATCTGACATTCCGCAAACTCCTAAAAACTGTTCTGTTTAAAAATTAAATATAATTCCATCTGTATATTATGCCTAATGTCCTACCGGTTTCAAAAAAGCGCAGAGATACTCCTGCTGGAGTGGATTCAAGCGCTATATAAGCCAATAAATAAATAAATAAATAAAATAGTTGCAGTCCAATAGAGTGGCAGTCCTTAGTGCAGCACAGCAATCATTCTTCCTGGCAGAGTATCCACAGGTCCAGGAGTGTACTGAAATGGTTGTGGCTGAGGTCCTTCTTTAATACACTGATAACCTGGTTCTGGAAGGTGGGAGAATCTTTTAGACAGTGGCTTTGAAGTGCATGGAATTCCCTGACTCCCGTGCCCTGGCTCCAAGGTGACTGAAGGGACAATGCAGGGTTGTTAGGCCCTTTGTGGGAAGACAGGACACAGCCTATTCAGGTGTAAGTGACACTGGGCACAGCTTCTCCCTCACATCCTGCCAGTGATGGCCCATCACTCACCTCTAAGCTCCCATTGTGTATGACTATCTAGGAGAATTACTCAAAGTCCAACTGCAAACTACGCCCAGTTATGTGACCAGAAACAGACTGCAGGCACCAAATGACTACGGCAAGAACATGGCAACTTTTTAAAAGTGTAATTTGAAATCTGATTTTACCTTGAACTAGGATTTTAAATTAGGATTCCAAGGACACCAAACATGAACTAGCCATCTCTTCCCATTTGAAAATTAACGTATAAATTGTAGTAAGACAACTCCAATGTTATCCTCTGAGAGAGACAAGCCTTGTAGTAGTGAGAAATGGGTTTAAGAGATTTTCACTACCAAGACATGTAAAACCTAGAAGTACATGCCCCACATCTCAAATTCACTACACCCTGCCCTTTGGCGGGCCAGGGCCTACCCTATGGGTGACTTATATGTATTAGAAAGGCGGGTTTGGGCCTACCAAACGGTTTTTTAGGCCAGGTCAAAATGGCAGCACAAAACTGCACACACGGGACATATTGGGAGGCCTGAGACATGTTTAAAGGGCTACTCAAGAGGATGACATACTAGTAGCATTTAATTTATGTTCCTGGCACATGTAGTGTCACTTTACTAGAGACTTAAAAGAAAAGAAATATGGTAATTGGGGAAACGCCAATTTACCATGTTTCAAGGGGAGATCACAAGCACTTTAGTACTTGTCAGCAGTTATAAAGTTCACAGATTCCTAAAGCCAACAAAAACAAATTAATCAAAAATAGCAGGAAGAAGAAAAAATGTTTGGCAATGATCCTGCAGAAAGGGCAAGGTACAACTCTTTTAGTATGCATAAAATAGGTAATATTTGGGGACGCCTAATGTTCATACGTAATAAGAAGGAAATAGTTTACCAACAAGTCTTGATTATTGCAACATATATAAATATCCAGATATAGCTTCCTCCTAAGGCAGACAAGTAAATACATGTTTATCAATACAGGAAAACAACTCTGTAAAATTAATATATTTCATTTAGTTTATGTAAAGAAAATCACAAAAGTGACACAAGCATTTAGGGAACCTGCTCATGCAAATTAGAAGTCACATTTTCTTCAGCCACATTAACATGGTTGTCAGTGCAAGCAGACTGAGGCCTAGTAATTAAAATTTAAATTTGAGGACTAGTTATGCTAACTTAAACACAAAAACAAACATTCTTTTCTAAATAATAAAAAATGCCTTCTCAGCACCAAATACACTTTTTACATTGTGTTACATTTTCTTGGCCCTCAAAACAAAATGTTGGGTAAACAATGCCTAGAATAAACTAGATAGATATGAGAGGCTTCATATATGAGAGGCTATTTCAGCTATAATACCAATACAACTTACCATGACACTGTTTTGGAATCCCTGTTTTGCAGTTCTGAAGATACATCTGAAGCTTCAAGAATTCACAGAGTTAAGAGGAAACTATCTGCTAATGAAAAGAATCACCACAACTGAGAAAGAGCGACTGGGTGAGCATAACTGAGTAAACAATGCTGGATTTTCTGGATGTTGGTAAAAATTTGGAAATGCACCTCAAACAAAAATGTATGAAACATAAAAGTTCTGGGTTTTCAAGGTCCCAGCTAATTTTGAGCTGGAATTCAGAGTAAAAAATGCCCTCACAGTTTTAAAGCGATACGTTAAAATACCCTGCCCACAAAGTACTTTTCATGTGTTCTGAGCCTGAGCCATTCACAGTTTTCATATCAATAATTTAATTGTAAATGTTGCAGTGATATTATCAATGACGTCAAGGAAGATGTCATGAGTGATGTCACTGACCATGTCATGAGTGATGTAATATGTGACGTCATCAGCAGTGAATTTGGGGCGCGTGAGTTATAGTTAGCTCAACTAACTATAACAGGCAAATTTCTCTGGTTTTATACAAGTCAAATGTCCAATTAACTTTAACGTCCCTGAAACCTATTGTTTTTTAGTAAATTTCAAAGGTTTTTTAAAAGCTAATTCCTAACTATAACGTCTGTAAAACCTATTATTTTTTCACAGAATTTCAAAAGTTTTTTAAATGTTCATTTCTTATTTTAATATTTATAAAACCTATATTTTTTCTATTTTTTTGTAATATTTTGGAACTCTATTATCCTTTTTTGATTAACTTTAAAAATTATGTAATGTTTTATATCTTCAAAAAATATGTATATCATTTTTTGTTGTTGAGAAAACTGGAGTCCCGTACCGGTAGTGTACCAAGCTCCATCAGCACACAAATCCTATCCGCCATATTGCTAAACTCGTAAATGATGCGCATTTCGTATCCGACAGGTTTGTGGCACCGCGTCCTGTGTAACATCATATACATATGAGGTCGCGCCAGCTGCTACTTTGGTATGCGTCGGGTGCGCAGTACCAAGCCGCGCGTTACGTCATGTAGTTATGGGGTCACGCCCACTGTGCGTTGCGTATGCGACGAGTGCACGCTGCCAAGCCCTGTGTTACATCATAGACATATGGTGTCACACGGGTACGCCATTCCCTCATTTTTGTATATGTCTCAAAACTATATCTAAATAACTTTAAAGTGTATATTGAGAGCAAGCAATAATATAAAATATTTTAAACATTTATATATTTCTAACTGTAATAAACTTATATTTTGGTAAATATATTTTCTCAAAATTGTGTCGGGTGCGGTCTCCTTGCGCTGGGTGCGCGATTGCCATGTGACCTTAAAAAAAAGCATTTGATTAGATCATAACATTTTCCATTGTAGCAGTTGGAGAACGCCACCCATTGTTGTCATTCTCTCTACAGCATTTGATGAGACACACCTCTTGATGAGACGCACCTCTTCTGCTTAGAGAGCTTTTTTGAAAACTGTTTGCTATCTACACATATCTTACACTACACACAACATCTAACCATCAATATTCATGGTCTGTAAAGTCGCCTTCCACCTGTGATACCCATGCACCTAAAAGTTACATAACCAAAATGTTCCCCATTGCCAGAGGTAACATGGTTGCATACTCTATCCACAGCACAATGTAATGTGGTAAGGCCCAGGGGCAGTATCATGCATTGATAATGAACATGTGGACACAGATAGAAAGTGGAAGTGGGTACGGCCACGTGCGCTCGACTCCTTTTTATTACCAGGGTCACATATTCAGTGACGTCTGTGCTGGATGCGTGTGGGGTAAGTGTAAACCAGCCCTCAGGGAATGGTTGCTGCTAGCATCAACTACAACAGTAATCTTTGGATCACACACAGAGATTCAATAATAAAAGGCTCAATAGTTTGTGTATTATTTCACATCTACTATCCCTACCTTACTAGGGATAGTAGATGTGAAATAATACACAAAATATTCTATCGTAAAAGCACCATAACTTGTGGTATACAGAGACACAGGCAGTATATCTGAAATAATACACAAAAAGATTGTATCATAAAGGGTCAATCAGTTCTAGTGCACTCAGATAGCCACATCAAAAGCATTCAGCATGTGCACAGCCAGCAATGATGCGTGCTGCGGGCGGGCCGTACTAGGAGCAATGTCTGTTGCGTACAGGACTGCATCATCTGCAATAGCGACTCGATCTGAATTGCGAACACTGCTGTCTGCAGTGTGGGCCAGAGAGAGTGGTCAGCAAGGGCCCCCAGCCATGTGGCGTTGACTTGAGCTGCCAAGTTTGTAATACACGAAGTGTGTGCGTAGCCTGCTATGATGCATATGCGTGGTGCAGACAGAGCGCACTGGAGCAATGTCTTTTGCCTACCGGACTGTGTCATCTACAATAGCGACTCGATCTGAATTGTCAACACTGCTGTCTTCAGTGTAAATTGAAGGTAGTAGTCAGCACAGACATCCAAGAATACATTTTCTCACTTCCTCTTCACAAAATACAACAACATAAATTACAATAAACTCTGCAATAAATAAATCAAAATAATTCGAATTGCGATCTGTGCTGTCCACAGTGTAGACTGTTATTCAGTGTTCTTTTCCACTACCAAAAATAATTTGGTCATTGTAGTAAACCTATATGTCATCTAAAAAAAGTTCTTCAAGCAAGTTTACTAAAAGGATATTGTGTATATTTCAATAGACATTGTAGTTAGTTGCCTACTGGATTCTGTAATAAATCAATCACCACTCGAAGTGAATTGTGAGCCCTTCTGACTGCAGTGTAGGCCAGAGGCAGTGGTCATTAACGCCCACAGCCACGTGCTGTTGGATTCGGAAGCACGGAGTTGGTTGCACCTGATCGGAGGGGGTACACAGAAATCATCGCAGACTTTAACTTCTGACATCCTCAATCATAGAATCAAGACCCTGCTTCACTGTTCGGACCTGCTGTACCGCGGTGTAGTCCAGCAGCTGCAGTCGGCCAAGCCCAATAATCATGTACAGCAATTAGCTACAGAAGCACAGAGTGTGATGAACCTCAACGGAGGAAATTGTATTAAAACCAAGCAGCAGGTAATATCGGACATCGTCCATTTGTGGGACCAAGACACCGTTCCACTGTTGGGACCTAGAGTTGGTTGCACCTGGTCAAAGGGAGTACCTTCATCTCCACTCTCAGATGCAGTTCTAACATCATCCATTGTGTGATCAATAAGTATGGGCGGATTTTGCGAATTGGCAATCCGCGAAATTGCGTATTTACGGATTCGCAATCCGCAAAATCCCCGAACTTTTTTTTGGGTTCGCAAGTGTTTCTGCCGTTTCGCGAGGGTTTTTTACCAGTTCGCAAACGCAAACTTACTTGTCGGGTAGCAACGGTCGCGACCATGTTGTTTCTACGTCTGGTTCATCACAGCACCCTCTTTTTCACCACTGCCACCCTCTGTTTCACCACTGCCACTCTCTGGCTCACCCATGCCACCCTCTGTTTCATCACTGTAGATTATGGGGGGAAAAGCACACCTGCCCTGCCTCAACTGACATTAATGAATTAGGGGCTGATTGATTAATGTGTCACTGAATTTGAACTTCCAGTCTGGCACCTGCTTCCTTATCTGTAATTGCTCTCTGTTGCAGTCTGATTTTTTTTAGCAGGACCTTTGTGGCATACTTGTAGCTATTCTCTGAGCCTGCTGTGAGGGTCAGAGCAGGGTCATAGAATAGCTGCAAGTTGGCAACTGAACTCTGGAGGGGCCCCTCAGGAAGCACTAGAGGGAATGGTTACTAATGATAAGATTGAACTTTTGCACCTGCTGAGTGCTTTCAGTTTTGCAAAAATCATTTTTCTGCAATTTCGCGCGATTCACGGGGCGCGAATTCGGGCGAGATCGATTTCGGAAGCCGCGAATTTGTGCGAATACACGATTTGTTTTTTTTTGCGGCGTGTTTGTTCACGTGATTTTTTGCGTGTTTGCAAGCCGCTTGTAGCGCAACGTTTGCGAAATTACCCTAGCGGTCGTACATGGGCGCGGCCATCTTGTTTGCGTGACGTAATTCCATTTCCGGGCGCTATGTGTAATCTCGCAAAGTGTGCGGCTCGCTAGTACATGTTCGCGTGTGATCGCGGGGGAAATCTCGCGCGAACTTATCCACGTGGTCGTGAACGGGCGCGGCCATCTTGTTTTTCATTCATTGCTATGGTTCTGGGCATGCTTTCTGTATCCTCTGTCAATCTCTGCCATCCTTTGCTTGTTTGAAGTTTTTTTTTAACTATTTTACTTATTATCTATCCCTCTATTTTTCTAGCTCTATATGTTTGTGTTTTCTGCTACTTTTGGTTAATTTTAAACTACTTTTTTAAACTCTTTTCTTTTCTTCTTCCCTATTCTATTTCTTCTTTATTATTTACCTTCCCTTCTGCCCAGACCATGGTAAAGGGAGCCGGGAAGCAGCCCTCGAAGGGGAAGGGTCCCGCACCCCGTGCCCGGGTCCCGTGCGGGCGTTTGAGGGGGGAGCAAGTTAAAGCTCGGGAGATTTTTAGTGCGGAGGAGGTGGCCGCACTAGTCTTTTATGTCCAGCACCGCCTCCCCAGGACCATCATGGGAGGCGGCAAGGTCGCTACCGGCTACGGACTCCGGGAGCGCCGGAAGCGGTGGGAGAAGGTGTGCCAGGCCATGTTTGAACACTCTGGGGTCCGGCGCACCTACAACCAGGCCACCCACCGCTGGACGGATCTCCTGGACCGGGAACGAGACTTGCTGGACGTGCTTGGCATCGAGATCCCCGGGCTTGGTGAGTAGTAGTAGCTATTTCTAGCTATTTCATCACTACTCTGTTTTCTCCCGCTCTGTGTGTTATTATATTGCAAATTTGTGTTTTTTACCAAGAGTAATAATGCTGCCGATTACATTGTAGGTAAATTATATTTCAAAATCTTCTGTGCATTTCAGGTGCACTGCTCTCCTTCTCAGTAGTGTTGCTACTATGCTTATTTGTTTTCTATTTTGTGTTCATTTCATTGGCCTGAGAAATTATGTATGAGTGTAGTGTAAAGAACTGCGTAATGCTAGACACTAAGGGTCAGATTTTCAATTACCGGCGCATCCCTGCAAAGTAGCAGGGATGCGCCAGTAATTGTGCGCCACGCCACCACCACCCATGGTGCGCCGTATTTACAATGCGGCGCACCATGGTCTCAAAACGTCACAGAAGCGTTACGCATCTGTGCCGTAAAGGCGGCGCATTGCTGGAGTTGCGTCACAACGCAGCTCCAGCAATGCTCTGGGGTGCCCTATCTCCCCAATGCTGCGTCAAGCCGTACGTCTGCTTCAAGCAGGCGCAGGGTTTGAGTCACGCATCATTGTCCTAAAAGTGACTGATTGAAATCTTGTAGATTTCCCTCAACCACTTTTAGGATGCGTTCCTGCGCAGGAATGCCCTCCCTTGCGCCGGAACGCCCCCTGATGACGCAGGGCTTTACAACGTGATGCATCTCCCATATGCGTCATGTTGTTAATATACGCCGCACCATGGCGCCTATTTTGTTCTGCCGCTGCGTCACAAAAGTCACGCAACAATGGAGCAAAAGAGCCGCAAGGGGCTTGTAAATCTGCCCCTACAGACTCAAGTCCAGTCCTTCCTTTGTACACCTGGCAATAAAAAGAAATAGTGGTGGTGGATTGATAGTTTGAGTGTTTGAGTATTTTAATGACTTTATTAGTGTTGTCGCTGATCTGCAATCACGATGGAGTTCGTCTGTCACTTCGCGTGCTGCGGACTGCTGCCTGCCAGTCCTAGGCGATCTTTTTTAGTAGTTTGTTTAGTGAGTTACATAACTTTCCAAGTCGACGGTCCGCAAATCAAGCAATACTAATATCGTAGTAGACCACATGAGATAGGTCAATATATCCCGTGGAATAGTTGTCTATTTGCTATTTCGCCAAAATATTTTGTTATTGTTCTTTTGAAATGTTTGATTTGGTTGACAACAATCATCCATGTTTTCGGGTCTTTCTTTCTTTCATGTTGTACATCAGCTCCCGACATGAAAAACAGAGGGGAGAGCAAGGTATTTAGTTCACACGGTGAACTGGGGAATACTCCTATACCCCTGGGTATATCAATAGAAAACAAAATAAGGAGGTTCTCACTGCTACAGGGCGGAGGACCGCACTAGGTACAGGGCCATTGACCTCGCTACTGAACTAATACGTTCTTTCTACGAGGATAACCTCTCCCCGCCCTATGAGGTATCCCAATACCCTAATACGAGTATTTTGATTTTTCACGCTTACCCAGCCGGGTTTAAGCACATACCACAGACATATTTTTGTCACGTATTGTGGTCCCAGAAGGTAGGACAGGGTGCGCCTTTTAGGGGACGCATACCTCCCACCCTCTGGACATCGGTCCTGAAGAAAACCTGGTGAACCTCCACCTTCATGGTTGAAACATGTAGACCTGACAACACATAGAGATACATGGGCTCATAATTACCCTCACTTTATCTCACACTTTTGATTTTAACATTGTCCAGTTGCTTATAAATAAAACTTTATTTTCCTAAGTTAAACCAGGACAATTTTTAACACACAAACTTTTTTCCTTCACGCATCCTCACTCACAACCAGCTCCACTGTAATCAGGTGTTGTAGCACACCCTGATGACGCTAGGTCATTAGGGTGGACCCCGATGATGAAGCATGTCACCACTAGGTGGTGAGTGAGGGGTTTCTTAACAAAAGGAGAGTCCCCCCCCTTTTGCATCAGCCTGCACCCCATTAGGAACTGACAATTCGACGTGGGTGGTACTCCTTATTTTGTTTTCTATGTACATCAGCTCCCCCCAGGGGCAAGAGGACAGAGGAGGAGGGGTCATCGGATGCTGCTGCTGTTCACGGCCAGGATCGGTCAGGCGAGGGTTCCTTTGCTGGCCCCGGTAAGTTTTAATTTTAATATAGAGTACCTATTTTTTCCTAACGTTATTCATTTGATTTTTTCTAAATCGTCTTTGATCTTCTTGTAGATTGTATCTAAATTCTTATCCTGCCTCTACTATGACTCCCTGTGGTATTACTAGATTATTCTTATTAGTCTGTCTGTGTAGCTAACTAAGATTGCACAGTTGGCAAAAGGTGTTAAACGAAACTCCCATTCTAGTCAGCAATAGCTCTATGCACTGAGTGCAGTCCTCAGGGATTGTCCTTAATGTCTTTTCAAGTCTTCTAAATGTTTATGCTTTGACAATTACCAACAATAGAAAGGTGAATGACCACCAAGAAAGAATAAGATACTACTTTACTTTTGGTTTGGATACGAGGACAATCCATACTTCTACTGTTGCAGGGACAAATATGAACAAACAGAACTATGGACACTAAATAGTGCATTGTTTATCAATTATAATAGGCGCAGGTAGACTTTCCACATACCTCAGTGATATCAGACTTTGAAGAACCCCCAATCTCCTTACTGACTAGATAGTGTGGCAGAGTCATTTAGCTCCCGAATTCATCGATGATTGATCCCCAATGATGATTATCCAACGCAGGGCAAAAGTACGGAGTCAGAGTCCAGAAGTCCAGAAGTGTCAGAGGCACGGACTCATGCTTGGAAAATGCAAAACCTTTTGCTCAGTCACTCTTGACCAAAAACCACAGAGTCTATTTAAGTTTTAAAGCTTTATTAAAAGTAAAAATATTTATTAAAATCAAGCTTGTCATAAAACATAAATGGTTGATTAAAAATGGAAAAGTGCTTAGTGATTTATTTCACACATTTATTGTGGGCGAGCCGAGCCCTCACCTGGTTTGACTTTGAACTTTAATTTTTCTTACTGGTGCTGAATCGTTGGTCACTCCGTCCTAGTGATGATGATTTGTTCTTAGAAGTGAAGCTTCTGTCTGTTATGAGAAAAATGGTGCGTGTTAAAAAGCATGCATTCATCAGTTGTGCCAAAAAGTGCAGCAAGACAACACCCTTCCCTGGAAAAAGGGACATTTTTACTTTAGAGTAGACAGTCACAAATTATGAAATTGGTTTCTGTATTCACATTTCTTCATTCCTAGACAAAATACTAGTGAGTGGTGTATGTCTATGACATCTAACATTCTTAAATGTACTTTGTAGGTGGAACATCTGGTGCTGAGCCCAGCGCGGAGGTGGAGGACAGTTCTGGTGAGGAGGCGGTGCAAGTGCCGGACGAAACTGCTGTGCGGGTTGCCACGGTAGTGGCGGGCAGTGGTAAGCTCTTATATTCCTTACTTATTGAGATTGCAGACTGCATAGTGTGCTCTCTGCACGGGTGTAGTATATATGTGCTACAGTTAAGTTACTATACTGTTAAGCAGACTTTCAAATTTAGAACAAAGTTTTTTATCAACCAGGTAGTAGCCTCCTCTAAATTTACTTCAACACAGCGGTGAATTTTTTTTCGAGAATCCAAATCAGATCTGAGATGACCTTGATGGATGGGATGAACGAAAAGCGAAAGAAGGGTGTAAGTAAGTGTGGAAGGACGAGCAAGTTAAAAGTAATGATGACTGACAAAGAAGAATGATACGTGTTTGATTGGTGCCCGAGGTGGCTGGGAAGGAATATGATGCATGGCTGGGTGAAGGATGAAGCAAGGATGGGTGGAAGGAGAACAGCCTGGGTGGGTGAAACAGAAACTGTATGTGTGCGCATTATATATGCTTTGGTTGAAATTCAAATGCAAGTCAAGCATGGATGTATGGCTTGCGGTTTCCCAAATAAAATGAAAAGGTTGTTTTCCCATGAGAAAACGTAAGGTTTGTCCAGATGAGAGACATGAAGAAGAATGATTGACATATAGTTTGAATGGATGGATGCCTGGATCATGGTACTATCTGACTCTTAGATAGCATATGTGTATCTAGAGAGAGTAGACGGTCACTGGATGAACTAAGTGTTACTTTGAAGAGCATGTAACACCGCACCCGCACGTCTGTCCCAGTGTAGGAAAGGCAAGGGAAAGAAGTTGTAATTTTGTCCGAATACTACCATGAATAGTAGCAGTAGTTTGTATTGCAAGCACAGCATATATCCGGCTATTACGATAGCCACTCACTACCTCTGGTAATAAGTTTAGTAGAACTCGGTCATTCATGTGTGGATGTATCACTGTTCACTTAATAAAAAGCAAAGCACCTAACGTCATCCCATATGTAAGCAAATACATACCATGTGCAGTGATAGATAATTAGATTATTTATCTTCTTCATTTTCCTTTTCAAGTATTCATTGGCACTGTAGGGTGAAAGTTAAATTAATTAAGCAGTAGCCCTTGTAACAGAGTATTCTCAGTGCCACCGTAATAGAAAAGTAAGAGCACCACCACCTGCATGTACTGGACTGGTACAGTAACGCAAGTCTGTCTCACTCATCATGGTGGGCGTCTGTTTTTCTCGGGTGCAAGTTGACTGCGCTGGCATTATGCCGGCTTGCAGAAGTTGACGTACTAATTTTGCTAAACAAGAGAGAAGAAGAAGAATAAGACTGGTGTACTGTCATAGTCGACTCTAATGGAGTGAGTCCATAGTGCTCGTAGAATTGATTCCTTAAACTCCCACTAATGTTAGAGCAAGGATGAAGAAGTGGGAGGTTAGATAGATACTGGCCACAATAGTTATGTACTGCGCTTGCAAGTTGCTAGTTCTACTGTGACACAACTTTCTGCTGAATCATTTTGTGTTAATCTTAAAGAGCATTGGTTACACACTATGGGGCCGATTAGGATGGCGGTTTTTCCGCATCCTCCGGGCCGGCGGAAGTGTCCGCCGGCCTGGAGGATGCGGAAAAACCGCTGCGGAGCCTCCAAAGACCCACCGCCAAATTAGGATGGCTGGTGGGTCTGGAATTCCGTCCGCCGCTTTTCCGCCGCGGTCGGCTTCCGACCGCGGCGGAAAAGCTATAACATGGCAGGCGGTGTCTATGAGACACCGTCCGCCATATTAGGATGTTCGTAAATACATGCTTTTCCACGGCGGCTTTTCCGCCATGGAAAAGCATACGGACATTCACTTTGGGGGCCCGTTGCGGGCCCCCTGGGTGAATGGGGGGTGGGGGGTGCACATGGGGGGTACCTATGGTACCCCCCTGCATTTGCGTGCACAAAGCAGCAGGCACCGTGCGGTGCCGGCCGCTTTGTGCATGTAAATGTAAAACATGCTTTTTTAACATTGCGGCGGGTGCAGCTTGAAGCTGCACCCGCCGCAATGTTAAATATAGAGGATGTGACCGCCACCCTGGCGGTCACATCCTAATCAGCACGGAGGGAACGCCGCAGCCCCTGCGGACGTTCCCTCCTCCTCAAGGGTGGCGGACGGACGCAAGTCCGTCCGCCATCCTAATCGGCCCCTATGTCTTTCTTTCTTCATATAGATGCTCCTTCCAAACCAACACGGAAGGAGCTGGCTAACAGGGCCTGGCAACGGAGGCTGGAGGCCACTGTCGCCGAATATCGGCGGCTGGTGGCCCAGGAGGAGGAGGACACGCACAGTCCGTCAACAACATCCACGGCGACACGTGCATCCTCCTCCGCGCTCCCTGGGTCAGCCAGTCAGCGCAGCAGGTCCTCAGCGGTACGGAGCCGGGGTACCGCAGCCACCCGGCACCGCCGAGCAGCAAAGAAATCAGCTGCCCCCCACAGCAGGTGCAAGGCACGCGCGCACCGCCTTTCACTGAGGGTGTCCTACCTCGAGCAGGAGCTCCTCAACACCAAAACCCTGCTCGAGACCCTCCGCAAGGAGCATGCAGACCTGGCCCGAAAAGTCAACAGCAGCAGCCAGCAGTAGGAGGAGGAGACTGTCCCTTGCCCCTTTTTTAAAGACTTCTGGGGGGTGGGAATTGGGAGTTGGGTTTTCTATTTTTTTGGACTTAGTTTTCACGGACATTCGTTGGGGTTTGGGAGGGGGGTGGGTTGGGTCTTGCGGGAGATTATTTATTTTAGGGATATATAAATATACTTTAAACTTTATCTTAGCATACGTGTTTTTTACTGCTTTTGAGGCTGGCGGGTGGGGGTTTAACAGTAAGTTTGTTTTCCTGAAACTTAAGTGGCATCTTGATTCAAGTTGGGTAAGTACTAGTAATTGCCCAAATGTTTTCAAAACTAAGTGCCTGTCACAGAGTAAGTGAATTCAATAGTCCTAGGACCTTCAGTCTATTGTCTCTCCTAATACTCCATTATACTACCTCCCCCCAAACGCTTATCTTACCTGTAATTTGTGTTTGGAAATAGGGCTAGGCACAGGGCTGGCTGCACGGGAAATGGCGATTAAGGTTGGCAATCCTGGGCGGATGAAATGTCATCATTGCGGTCGTACTTGTGGTGTTACACAGTGGCAGTTGCAGCATCTGAAAAAAAAAGAAAATGAAACCTTGTTTGTCCTTACCGTAGCATTAGAACGGTACGATAGAGGATATAGCAGGTGACAGTACACTAGAACAGTGCCACAATGTAGCCGAACAAATGGTAAAGTATTGAAAGTACTTGCATTGAATTTCTTTGACATTGGCTACTACTACAAGAAATAGTACTGAAGGTGAAGGACACAGCAGCGTAATATTAATTTGCCACGTCTAGGAGGAGGATGTTCTTGATGACCAATCAAGTTGATGGCGCACATGAAAATCTGCTTTCATTTGCCAATAGTGACTCAGTGTCAAGCTGAGTAAGAATATATCCTCGGATTCCTTCACCAGCCTGTTGCTATGACCTTATCCTCCCCAGCAAGTGTGTGGAATTATTCCTGTCATTTAGTCACACATCAATCAAAACCACACAGCCCGGGGGAAGAGGGTTAGGGTTTGGAAAATGGATGGGAATGGTTTTTTTTGGGAAAGTTTTGTTGAGAGAAGAAAAAAAAAGCACAGCATGGACAAACAATAATTGAAGATAAACAAATCTTCCATAAGCTAGCCATAAATCTTGTAAGTGACATAAAGGAAGTGCATGCACTACTACATGCATAGTTACTGAAAAGTAAGTAGTACTTTCGACAACCGTGAATGAAAGAATGCGACAGTACAGGGCTGCAGTAATAATTATGCGTTTTTTACTTACCTATCTCTGCACTCAGAGAAACACTGCTTACATTAAATTAGGTTTAAAAAATAGCAGAAGTAAAACCTATAGAATGGCTGTAGGGATGAATTTAGAAGCAGAGATCAAAGAAATACAGAGTCACACTCATAGAAGTTCACAGCAATAACATTACTTAAAAGATAATTAGAAAAGAACGGATACTGTATCTGTATGTGTTTGTAGTTGTCCTGTTGAATTTGGTAAGTTGCATGCATCCAACCATTCCTCTTATTAGCAGGACTCCTCCATTCCATCTGACGCTCCGTCCATCAATGTTGGTGACCAGAAGACACCCTGTCCACTGCCTGCCTGGCGGATGCTGAATTGCGGCTCGCTAATGTGAAGCCTGACTTCATCCTTTTTTTCCCATTGCACAGGCTGAAAGCCGGCCTGTAATTATTGATGGAAAAACAGGAAGTGACATTAGAACACCAGTGACAAATAAATATAAGGTATGTACGCTGTGTAGTGCAAAAAGTCACACTTTGAGTTTCCTAATAGACAGTACAATATTTTTGAAAGTGCCTACTCTGTCTGAGTCTCCTTTTGAAGAATAAATAAGTATGGTCAAATTAATTTAGCGGATCCTTCCCCTCAAGCTAGGTGTACTGTAAACTGTGTTTTAGATCAAAATTAGACCTTCCCAGCAGTGCTCCCAGACCCTTACTAAACCCAGTCGCAAAAATGTCGGAGACCCCCAATCAGATCTCCAAAAACGAGGCCTAGTAGAAAATGGTGACAAAACGTACTTGGAAAGTTAAGTAGGCCCAAATCCCCCCTTACCCACCATGGATTGTATTGAAACCACTTGCAAGCAAGCAAAAGTATCCATACCCAGCATTGCTCCAAGACTTGCAAACCCCCCCACAAACACCAGGAACCCCCACAAACAGCCCCCCGAAAACGGTAGAGTGAGCGAAATCTCAGAAAATGCTAAAAACTTTTTCCCCAGGGATTGTCTTCAAAACACTTTCTTTCGGGTATTAGACCTTTCCAGCAATGGCTCCAGAACTGTCAACCTGGGCGAAAACAAGTTTAACCCCCCCAACAAGCCAAAAGGAAAAACCCGGGAAAAGCCACACTTAAAAAACTTTGGGCCTACTTGGAATTCAGTCCAAATGCGCTCTGCAGCTAGGCCCTAACACCCCTTTTCCACCATGGATTTCCTGAAAAACAAATACAATCAACATTAGCCTGTGCCAGCAGTGCTCCCAGACCCCAAAACCCACCCACAACAACCTAAAAGCCCGCCAAACAGCACCCCAAAGACAGGCAAGTGATCAAAAGCGCAAAACCTTTTTCTGATCCGATTTTCTCCAAACCACTTTTAGCCAGTATTAGACCTTCCCAGCAATGGCTCCAGACCCATCAACCCAGGCGGAAAGAAGTAGAAGACCTCCAAACAGCCAAAAAGCAAAACTACAAAAACGGGGACAGAAATTTTCAGCCAAATTTCCAAAATCACTCCACGCGCGCTCTGCAGCTAGGCCCTAACTCCCCTTTTCCACCATGGATTTGCTTCAAACCTCTTGCAATCAAAACTATCCATACCCAGCAGTGCTCCCAGACCCCAAAAACCATCCACAAGCACCCGGAACCCCCCAAACAACACCTCAAAGACAAGCAAGTCAGCAAAAACGCAAAAAAAATGTCACCTCCGATTTTGTCCAAACCACTTTCATACGGTATTAGACCTTCCCAGCAATGGCCCCAGACCCCTTCAGCCACCCGCAAAAAAGCAGAACACCCCCAAACAGGCAAAAAGCAAAAATGGGCCTACTACCTGGAATTCAGTCCAAATGCGCTCTGCAGCTAGGCCCTAACTCCCCTTTTCCACGATGGATTTCCTGAAAAACAAATGCAATCAACATTAGACTGTGCCAGCAGTGCTCCCAGACCCCAAAACCCACCCACAACAACCTAAAAGCCCGCCAAACAGCACCCCAAAAACAGGCAAGTGATCAAAAGCGCAAAATCTTTTTCTGATCCGATTTTCTCCAAACCACTTTTAGCCGGTATTAGACCTTCCCAGCAATGGCCCCAGACCCGTCAACCCAGGCGGAAAGGAGAGGAAGACCCCCAAACAGCCAAAAAGCAAAACTACAGAAATGGGGACAGAAATTATCTGGCAAATTTCCAAAATCACTCCACGTGCGCTTTGCAGCTAGGCCCTAACTCCCCTTTGCCACCATGGATTTGCTTCAAACCTCTTGCAATCAAAACTATCCATACCCAGCAGTGCTCCCAGACCCCAAAAACACCCACAAACACCCAGAACCCCCCCAAACAGCACCTCAAAGACAAGCAAGTCAGCAAAAACGCATACAAAATTTCACCTCTGATTTTGTCCAAACCACTTTTATCCGGTATTAGACCTTCCCATCAATGGCCCCAAACCCCTGCAGCCACCCGCAAAAAAGCAGAACACCCCCAAACAGGCAAAAAGCAAAAATGGGCCTACTACCTGGAATTCAGTCTAAATGCGCTCTGCAGCTAGGCCCTAACTCCCCTTTTCCACCATGGATTTCCTGAAAAACAAATGCAATCAACATTAGACTGTGCCAGCAGTGCTCCCAGACCCCAAAACCCACCCACAACAACCTAAAAGCCCGCCAAACAGCACCCCAAAGACAGGCAAGTGATCAAAAGCGCAAAATCTTTTTCTGATCCGATTTTCTCCAAACCACTTTTAGCCGGTATTAGACCTTCCCAGCAATGTCCCCAGACCCGTCAACCCAAGCAGAAAGAAGTAGAAGACCCCCAAACAGCCAAAAAGCAAAACTACAAAAATGGGGACTTAGAAATTTTCAGGCACATTTCCGAAATCACTCCACGCGCGCTCTGCAGCTAGGCCCTAACTCCCCTTTGCCACCATGGATTTGCTTCAAAACTCTTGCAATCAAAACTATCCATACCCAGCAGTGCTCCCAGACCCCAAAAACCACCCACAAACACCCGGAACCCCGCAAACAGCACCTCAAAGACAAGCAAGTCAGCAAAAACGCAAACAAAATTTTACCTCCGATTTTGTCCAAACCACTTTTATCCGGTATTAGACCTTCCCAGCAATGGCCCCAGACCCCTGCAGCCACCCGCAAAAAAGTAGAACACCCCAAACAGGCAAAAAGCAAAAATGGGCCTACTACCTGGAATTCAGTCCAAATGCGCTCTGCAGCTAGGCCCTAACTCCCCTTTTCCACCATGGATTTCCTGAAAAACAAATGCAATCAACATTAGACTGTGCCAGCAGTGCTCCCAGACCCCAAAACCCACCCACAACAACCTAAAAGCCCACCAAACAGCACCCCAAAGACAGGCAAGTTATCAAAAGCGCAAAATCTTTTTCTGATCTGATTTTTTCCAAACCACTTTTAGCCGGTATTAGACCTTCCCAGCAATGGCCCCAGACCCGTCAACTCACACGCAAAGAAGTAGAACCACCCCACAAGTGCAGAGTCTTTCTTCATTGGGCGTAATCCAGCCATCTGCTTTGAGGGAAATAGGAGTCTGGAGGAGGAGGAGGATAGAGGAGCATGTTCTTGTGAACTGGTGAACATGAGGAATGCAGACTGCAGCACCTTCAAATCAATAAGCAAATAAGTGAAGACAGTTCTGCTGATGGGCTTGTTTTTGTGATTAGGTGATTAAAGTTTTGTTTATATAGATTTTGCAAAACAAAGAAAGACAGACACACAGGAATAAAAGTGAATAAGGACGAAAAAGAAAGTTAGTGATTCATTGACACATTTTCAGGGCTCGGTGTCAGGGAAAAAGAGCTCGTCCCCAAACTCTGCGAATTCATACGGGAGTAGGTCACTTAACAGAGTAGAACTTCCCTCATCTAAGTTGGTGTCCTCCTCATCTTCTTCCTGCGTGCATTCTCGTATTTTGTAATCTGGTGGTATGAGGTGCTGATTCATCTTGATCATTGTTAACCTCTCCACATTTTTGGGCGAGAGGCGGGTCCTTTTGGAAGTTACAATGCCACCGGCAGCACTGAAAACACATTCAGAAGACACGCTTGCGAGTGGGCAAGACAAGTAATTTATAGCCAGGTTGGTGATCTCTGGCCACACAACTGTTTTCCCATGCCAATACGCCAATGGGTCATGAGAAAGATGGACCTCTGTTGAGATTCAGATAGGCCTGCACCATCAACTCAAGGTTCTCCCGGGTTCCTCCACTTTGCTTACTTTTTTCTGGGACCATTTCAGAAGCAAACCCAAGCTGAGTTGGCCAATCCTCTTCATCACCCAATATTACTGTTGTGTCTGGTGCAGATGATACGGTTGCTGGTGTCGTTAACGGCTGAGACGGAAAATCACTCACTTCTGCCACAGCCACAAATGAAGAAGTGGATTTTTTTGACTGCGGACGGCCTGCTGATGCTGATGTACTGCCTTTTCCTTCAATTTCCTGCCGTTCTCTTTCAAACCGAGTGGCTGACACAGCTAGCCAATGTTTGTACTTTGTAACATCTGCGTCATCAAAAGGAAAGAATACTCTGCCTGCCACTGCCTTTTTGTACCGTGGATCCAGAATAGTAGCACAAATGTAATGCTGTTCTGTCTTGATCATTTCAAGACGACCATCGCCAAGTAGGCGGTGTAATAACTTCTCCGCCAACTCAAATGCTTCTTCCTTTCCATCTTTTTCAAACTTAGAACACACCGCCTTCAGTTGGTGCTCTAGCATGCTCAACAATGGGATAGCTTTTCCCAAATTACAGAACTCCCTGTTGACTGCACGCGTGAAGACCTCAAAAGGACGAAGCATGTCTGTCAGGCTATTAACTAGGTGCCATTGCTCCACCTGTATCCTCATGTCCATCATAGGTGTACCCAGTTTAAAGAAATACTGATCGACTATCGCATACTGCTCATACAGACGCTCAAGCATGTAGAAGGTTGAGTTCCAACGTGTTGCCACCTCCTGGATGAGTGCTTTCACTGGCAATTTACGATCATGTTGCAGGCACCTCAGCTGCTTCCGGGCCTTAAAAGAATGGTTGAAATGTGTGCACATTCTTCGGCAGGTGGTCAGTAACCCGGAGACTGGACTTTCTTCACTCAAGAATTTTTTAACAACCAGGTTTATACAGTGCGCCAGACACGGCACTCTGAAATAGTTACCCATATCCATGGCCTTAACTACATTGGTGCCATTATCCGTGGAAACATAACCAATCATGCGTTTTCTTGGGGACAGCCATTCAAAAACCTTTGTGTTAAACTCATACAAAATGTTTTCTGCTGTATGACTTTTCTCCATGGCAAACATAGTTATTGTTGCATGTTTCCGAGCAGCTTTATAAACTTTGTCCTCGTCAACACCTGCGTTTATCTTTGCTTTAACCCCTGAAAAAGAGACCCAGTGTGCAGTGATGCACATGTAATCAGTGGCTGCGCAACTGCTCCACATGTCTGTTGTCAGATGTATAGTGTGAACAGCACTCTTCTGCAAAGCTGCCCCAATCACCTCCAGCACATCTTCATGTAGTGCTGGAACCGCAACTCTGGCAAAATAGAACCGGCTAGGATCCTTCCATTTAGGGCAGAGCGTTGCCACCATTTCAAGAAAACCCACCCCTTCCACAAAAGAAAAAGGGAGAAGGTCCAGCGCTAGTATTTTAGCCAGCTTACTGTTATACAGACACGCCATTGGGTGGTTGCGTTCATATGGCGCTTCTGAAAACAACATTCTTCTAATGGTGGGCTGCACCATTTTACGGGATGATGATGACTTCTGCGACCCAGTTTCGCTCCGTGGTGAACTTTTTCGCGTTGGTGTCTCACTCTCTCCCACACTCTTTGTGTGGCTCATAGATCTGCTGCTGACAGGGGTACTGGGTGTAAGTGAAGAAATGTTTGAAGCTTCTTCTTCCTCCTCGTCATCAGCAGATGAAACATCAACGGATACAATTTGTTGACTTGCAATTCGGGCATCCTTGATCTCCCTTAGGTGTGCATGCCATTTGACAGTGTGCTGTCTCTCAAGATGACCTCTCTGGCCTCCGGCACCATAGTTGGTACCAAGCTTACCACGACTAACTCGAACCTTACAAATGGTACAAATGGCTATGTTTTCCCTTTTTGGGCTAACACTAAAGAAGTCCCAAACTGCGGACTTCAAATGTCTGTGGGAAGCGGAGGAGGCGATACTGGGAATGCTGCTAATGCCAGATGAACTGGAGGATGTGTGTTGGCGAAATTTAGTACGTTGTGCACTTACAGCACCACTAATTGAGGAAATGGAGGTCGAGGTGGATGGAGGTCCCTTCTGGCGAGAAAATATGGAAGCTGTAGGTGGTGGTGTACTAGTTAACTGCATTCGTGGTGGTCCCATTGCCACGTCGCCATCATCACGCTCAGCAGCATTTCGGGATAGGGTAAAAATGTCTGTTTGCTGCATGCCCGCTGAGGCTGGAGTGACGCCTATGATGACTGCATCGTCGTCGTGAGAGTCTTCATCAGCAGGAGTATACGCCACGTCTTGTTCAGCGTCATCATCACACTCCATAACTCTGAGACTTTCGGGGACCTTCCTTTTACGCTTAGCTACCTTTGTCAGATCATGGTGTGCCTCACTCTCAGACGGCCGTGGTGGTTCCCAAGTTTCATCCATATCATCAGAAGGAAGGGGGCTTGAAGAAGAAGTAGACAACATCCTTGATCTTTTCCTTTCTGGGGATCTGGAAGACAATGAATCATCAGGAGGAGTGGCTTCCTCATGTGATACCTCGGCTTGAATGTCGATTTCCTGATGTGCCCCTACTTAGGGAGGAACAACTATTGTGGGCACTTGTGCCGCTCCATGCACCTCTGCTTGCTGCTCTCCTTGCGCCGCCTCTCCTTCCACATGTACTTGGGCTTGAACTTGCACATGTGGTTGTTGTTGCGGCTGTTTTTGTTGAACACTCGTCAGATGAGTTACAACAACCTGTGTTGATTGAGGGATGCTGCAACTTTCTTGCGATGAGCCAACATCACTGGTCGATGGTGATTGAACAACTATAATGGCTGCCTTTGCAGCACTCAAGGGCTTGGACCTAAGTTGGCATGGTGGTGGTGGCACTGAGCCCAATGGAGCGGAGGTGCTGCTCCCAGCTTGGTCCCCAGCAGCCCCCGCTGCTGCTGCAGGCGTACCTGTTTTTTCCCAAAAAAATGTAGCGGTCGTCACACCAGTCTCCTTGGTAAGTGGCGCCAGTTGCTTCTTCTGCTCCTTACTGGCAACTTTCTTGCTAGAGGAGCTACGGCAACTTTTTTTGGGGCCATCTTCTTCAGATGTCAGAACAGCCGGCCGCAGTTGCACAAGTTGCAGAGTTGTCTGTGGCCACACGAGACGTTGTGCTGCACACACCACAGCAGGACTCCTTCCTGGCACTGATGAGGAACGATGAGGCTGATGATTCGTGTTTCTGCACCTAAAAGCAAACGAAGCCAGAGGAACATCAGTTAAATAAATGTTGCATATGTAGCGCTTCAATTAATAGTTTGCAAGTAAGCATTTTTATTATACCCACCCCACAAAATGGAAAGACCAATAAAATGCACCACTGACAGAGTACCCCTGGGCATAATGGATGAAAGCATGGCAGACTGGGTGCAGGCCTATGACACAACAAAGCACACTGTCTGGCTTCAAAATTGCCCCTATACCCCCACCCACATGGCCAGGCCCTGCCTGGACCAGGCCTCAAAATGGCCCCCACCCACATGGCCATGCCCCATCAACACCCTCAAAATTCGAAAAACACACAAAAATCACCACAATCCAATGCCATCCATGCCCTCAATGGTGTTTACATTCAAGACACCCCACAGAAAGACTAGGCCCATGCAGAGTTGTCTGTGGCCACACGAGACGTTGTGCTGCACACACCACAGCAGGACTCCTTCCTGGCACTGATGAGGAACGATGAGGCTGATGATTCGTGTTTCTGCACCTAAAAGCAAACGAAGCCAGAGGAACATCAGTTAAATAAATGTTGCATATGTAGCGCTTCAATTAATAGTTTGCAAGTAAGCATTTTTATTATACCCACCCCACAAAATGGAAAGACCAATAAAATGCACCACTGACAGAGTACCCCTGGGCATAATGGATGAAAGCATGGCAGACTGGGTGCAGGCCTATGACACAACAAAGCACACTGTCTGGCTTCAAAATTGCCCCTATACCCCCACCCACATGGCCAGGCCCTGCCTGGACCAGGCCTCAAAATGGCCCCCACCCACATGGCCATGCCCCATCAACACCCTCAAAATTCGAAAAACACACAAAAATCACCACAATCCAATGCCATCCATGCCCTCAATGGTGTTTACATTCAAGACACCCCACAGAAAGACTAGGCCCATGCACCACTGAGTGAGTACCCCTGGGCAAAAGGCCCCATCTACACCCCCAAAAATCGAAAAACACACAAAAATCACCACAATCCAATGCCATCCATGCCCTCCATGATGCTTACATTAAAGAAACCACACAGAAAGACTAGGCCCATGCACCACTGAGTGAGTACCCCTGGGCAAAAGGCCCCATCAACACCCCCAAAAATCGAAAAACACACAAAAATCACCACAATCCAATGCCATCCATGATGCTTACATTAAAGAAACCACACAGAAAGACTAGGCCCATGCACCACTGAGTGAGTACCCCTGGGCATAATGGATGAAAGCAAGGCACATTGGATGCAGGCCTATGGCACAAAGCACACTGCCTGGATTCAAAATGGCCCCTTCACCCCCACCACATGGCCCTGGACCAGGCCTCAAAATGGCCCCCACCCACATGGCCATGCCCCATCAACACCCCCAAAAATCGAAAAACACACAAAAATCACCACAATCCAATGCCATTCATGCCCTCCATGATGTTTACATTCAAGACACCCCACAGAAAGACTAGGCCCATGCACCACTGAGTGAGTACCCCTGGGCAAAAGGCCCCATCAACACCCCCAAAAATCGAAAAACACACAAAAATCACCACAATCCAATGCCATCCATGATGCTTACATTAAAGAAACCACACAGAAAGACTAGGCCCATGCACCACTGAGTGAGTACCCCTGGGCATAATGGATGAAAGCAAGGCACATTGGATGCAGGCCTATGGCACAAAGCACACTGCCCGATTCAAAATGGTCCCTTCACCCCCACCACATGGCCCTGGACCAGGCCTCAAAATGGCCCCCACCCGCATGGCCATGCCCCATCAACACCCCCAAAAATCAAAAAACACACAAAAATCACCACAATCCAATGCCATCCATGCCCTCCATGATGTTTACATTCAAGACACCCCACAGAAAGACTAGGCTCATGCACCACTGAGTGAGTACCCCTGGACAAAAGGCCCCAAAAGCCAAAAAAATCGAAAAACACACACAAATCACCACAATCCAAAGCCATCCATGCCCTCCATGATGTTTACATTCAAGACACCCCACAGAAAGACTAGGCCCATGCACCACTGAGTGAGAATCCCTGGGCAAAAGGCCCCAACAACAGCCAAAAAATCGAAAAACACACAAAAATCACCACAATCCAATGCCATCCATGCCCTAAATTATGTTGAAATTCCGCAAAACAGTTGTATCATGCACCCATAACTAACCCTGGTTCTACTGGATAATGTGGCTACCCACAATATATTTTATTTAATGTTCTGAAAAAGTTCTAAAATTGTAGTTGCAGCAACTGTAATGCCCCAAACAAACAACATCAACTTACTTGTGAAATTTCTAATCCAAAAGTGATCCAAAGAAAGTCAAAAAGGCCTCAAATCCAAATATCCAGCAGCATCCACAAAAAGTAATCCTTCCAGGTCAAGATCCAAATCAAAGTGACCAGCACATGAAGAAAGCACTGGGAGGAGCCTGCTGGACAGGAACAGGAAGTTGGAGACTGTGGGGCACTTCCTTCCTCCCACCCCCCCCCCCAAAATGGACTCCTTGCAAAAAAAAAGTGCAGGCAAATGTCAACCTGAGGAGTTATTCTGATAAAAATCATCATTTTCATTCTGCTGGTGAATTTCTTCTGCGAAGTTGCAAATTTTGCAATCTCGCAATTGCGAGATTCTCGCTGCCCGCCGCATCTACGTGTTTGCAAGTGTTTACTCCCGCGATGCGTGATCACGGGCCTTTATGACGTACTCGCGTTGACAAACTCTCGCTGTGCAAGTTGGCAAGCTGCGATGACGTAATCGCGGTCGACAAACTCCCGCGGGATCCCGCAGCAGGATCCAAAATGGCGCAGCACACGCAAACATGGAGAAAAACAACTCTTCAAACGCTGAATGACGGTAAGTGAACGCTGCGCGCCGCTAAATTGTATAGTATTCTATTTGGCAAGTGCGACCAAGCAAAAAAATCCGCTTCGCGCGGATTTGCAAATTTTCGGCAAATTCGCGAGAGTTCGTGGATTGCGAATTTGCCAAAAATCCGCAAAATCCGCGAGCGGAACGGATTTTACGCCCACGCTTAGTGATCAAGACACCGTTCCACTGTTGGTACCTGTTTGTCTACTGTGTTAGTAGTATACAGAGCACTCCACGGTGCCTGGCCTCAGGCTGGGCACTGAGTTCCTGTGTCGCGGTAGCCAGTGTTGATCTCAGGAGCCTTCCAAGCTCGCAGACCTCGGCTCAGGAGCTTTCGCCGGCACGTGGTGGGCCCTCTTTCACGTATGGCGGTGTTGAAAGGTGAACTGTGGGGCATATGTGCGCCACAGCAGCCATAATGGTTTCTGGGTACCATCAGGCGGAGAGCATCATTCACGCAGCCACCTTCGCTCAACGCATCAGTCTCGTGGTGGTGTAAGCTGTGCAGACCTGCAGACATGTTCGCCATTCTGGTAGAGAATCACACCCAGAGAAACGTACCTTTTATTCATACCCCTATGCTAGCCTTGCATACGCCGAGCAAGCCCACTACGCTAAAGATTTGGGGGTGGAGGGGGCACATACGCGTTATGTTTTCGCAATCTTCCCTACTGACTGTACTATCATGGTTGCGTCC
Source organism: Lissotriton helveticus (assembly GCF_964261635.1). Taxonomy (NCBI): domain Eukaryota; kingdom Metazoa; phylum Chordata; class Amphibia; order Caudata; family Salamandridae; genus Lissotriton; species Lissotriton helveticus. Next base: position 915,969,203 of record NC_136059.1, on the reverse strand, counting down.
ACTTCACTCAATAGAACATCAGTGTGTGTTGACATGTACATGTCTGTGCTCTGCATACTTAAGTCTGTCTGCACATCCCCTCAACACTTTGCATTGTATACTTTTATAATCGAGAATCACTTGCCACCTTTTCACATACTTTGCTCCCATCTCTCCCAGCTTTCTGCATTGTGTGGCATGGCATGTTTGTTGTGTGTACATGGCTAGCCACGGTTCCCACAGTACGTAGTGTTGTTGTGCCTGCTAGGTGTATATGTTGTTTGTCATGTTGTATGTGATTATATAAGGTAGCACGTTTATTCACGAGCAGTGGTTTCCCCCATTTACAAATTGCTGTCTTAAAGAGGATACAGAAGTTTTTCTCACAGGTGAAAAGTGCGACCACAATGGCAGTCATTCATTACTATGCAAGAATGTCGAACTGTACGACTCTTCTAAGCTTACAGCCCCCAATCTTGCGTTCTTTCTTAAAAGTACGCCAACTCCCACAATCAGATCAACATTCACACAGCTTTCTAACAGCAGTTATCTGCTTCTTAATAACATGGAATGCTGCGGAATGTGAGCTGGCATACCATATGTCCTTACTGTTTCAAACCCAGTAACTTCCTGTGGCAATGTCTAGTCCCACCCACACAAAGTAACTCCCAAAGTTCAACTTGGCCTTCAACACCTACTTTAAAAACAGATTTCATTAAACTGAGCAAACTGAAAGCGATTTTGTTTCAAAGAGAAGTGTCCATCACTTCTGCAAACAAAACTTGTCAACTGCAGATAGCACAAACTTAAAGAAAAATACAGTCCCTTTTATATACAAACCTCCCATTACACTTTGTGAATTGTTACACAATTTTCAGCACATCTGACACGAATGGATCTATGCCTTGCCAACATCCCAACAATCGCTCCCACTATCCAGCAGGTAATGGAGTATCTTGAAAACCATGAACTTGATTGTTAGGCCAGTGGAGCATTGGCGGATGCAACGCAAAAAGGTATCCTGGTGGAATGGGATTTCTGCTCAGCCGCGAAAGATCTCCTGCAATGTGTGACCTTTGACATTATCTCAGATTGCCTGTCAATTCAAATTGCCGCTCCAACATTCGAGGAACATTACTGTCCCTTCGAGGATATGAATTGTATTGCTTCGCTTTTCTCACACGATGGCAACAATCGCCTCTTGGAATATTATGCATCTCAAGCCGCTGAAGAACTTCTGGACTGCAATCTCCAAGACTTGTAAGAAATTCACGTTATTCTTGGATTGATTTTTTCCAACTTTGTTGACTTTTTCCTGCTACAGCGGCCAGGATCCTACAGCACCCACAGCACACCACTTTACAGCAATCAGCTCACGGCTTAGGCTCACGGTTTCATCCCGGGTCTTCAGATCGGTTGGAGTGAGTAGTTTGCTTCCCACTCCTGCTATAGTCTAAACGCATACTAACACCACCTGCACAACTATGCTACAGCAGCCAGTATGCCACAGCACCCAGAGCACATCAGTTTACAGCAATCAGCTCATGGTTTAGCACTTTCACACTGGCGGCGAGTACTGCGCTTCACACTGTATAGCACACTCTAACCACTCCACAGAGCTCACAGTGCTCCTACCCTCCTCTTTCTTACTTTTTTCACCCTTTTTTCCCCTTACTCACTTCAATGGAATCACAAAATGGCTGCCAACACTTCCTAGTTGCAACCGTTCGCAGGCAATAACCAGCAATCTCGTGCTCGTAATGCCTCAGCCAATCAGATGGCAGAATTCCCAAATATCGATATCTGTAAATTTCAATATTTCTCCAAAACTGCTGAATGGATTTATACCAAAAAAACTAAAGCATGCTTTCTAGACCAAGACCCTTCTCCCTGCTAAATTTGAGGTACTTCCTTTCACCCGTTCAACCTGTAGCCATGTCTAAATTTTCCTATGGAAATTGCATGGAGAAATCCCGTTTTAGGACCCCCAGTTATTGTCGGGCCCCCCTTGATGAATCACCCCCAAACTATCAACATAGGAGCTGATATGAACAAAGAATTAGTTTGAAAAATTTAATGAAGATTCATCAAAAGACGCTAAAGTTATAAGCAAAACAAAAAATGCTCTACTCAAGAAAACTTGGTCCTAAGTATAACTACCTACATGCCGATCGCTTTTCTTTCATAAATGTCTTGAGGAGCCCCACTGTGTCCCTCACTTCTTATGATGGAAGGAAGTTTTGTGGCATATATATATATATATATATATATATATATATATATATATTTTTTTGATTTTTTTTTTTTTTTTTTTAACATGCCGAATTCTGTGGGGATAAAGAAGTCAGCAGAGAGTGTGGCATCTTCCCTGATACAGGACCCACTTGGGTTTTTACTTTTGTATACAAAGCCCCGGTTTGCATCCACGACGGGGAATGAAGGTCTACATACCCCAGAATGCCATAAGGCTAAGGAAGTCCCATTTGGCGGGGTTACTTGCTTAACAGTCCTCACAGCTGCCGGGACTGAGTTGATTACAGCCAGTAAACAAGGGCATGGAGCCCGAAACATGTTTGGCGTTTCTCTTGTGGTGGGGACTTACGTACTGTTCCTGCTGCCCACATTAAAGGAGGTGATCATGCTCAACTATGTTGGCGTTTCCATGCAGAGTGCTACAGGGTGAAAACTACTTTTGGGTTTTAAATTGCGGTGTGCTCCACCGCGGAGATGCCCCGCCGCAAAAGAAAGCGGACCTGCATGCCTGCAGTCATTAGCACGCACAGGAGTTGAACATGCCGAATTCTGTGGGGATAAAGAAGTCAGCAGAGAGTGTGGCGTCTTCCCTGCCACAGGACCCACTTGGGTTTTTACTTTTGTATACAAAGCCACGGTTTGCATCCACGATAGGGAATGAAGGACTACATACCCTAGAATGCCATTAGGCTAAGGAAGTCCCATTTGGGCGGGATTACTTGCTTAACAGTCCTCACAGCTGCCGGGACTGAGTTGATTACAGCCAGTGAACAAGGGCATGGAGCCCGAAACATGTTTGGCGTTTCTCTTGTGTTGTGGACTTACGTGCTGTTCCTGCTGCCCACATTAAAGGAGGTGATCATGCTCAACTGTGTTGGCGTTTCCATGCAGAGTGCTACAGGGTGAAACCTGCTTTTGGGATATATATATATATATATGTGTGTGTGTGTGTGTGTGTGTGAGTTTGTGAGCGTGTGTGTGTGTGTGTGTGTGTGTGTGTGTGTGTGTGTGTGTGTGTGTGCGTGTGCGTGCGTGCGTGTGTGTGTGTGTTTATATGTGGGTGTGTGTGACTGAATATATATATATATATATATATATATAACGCTCCTTGTCCCCTTCTTTTCTTTCAAAGAGACACAGCACTCACAGGGGGAGAGTTAAGATTTTATTCCGAAACGCGTCTGGTGCGTTTGAGAGTTTAAATAAAATCTTAACTCTCCCCCCGTGAGTGCTGTGTCTCTTTGAAAGAAAAGAAGGGGACAAGGAGCGTTATATGTTGCGGTGGCGCCAACCGCAGACAGCACCCGTGTATGAGTGCGTGAACAGGGTGCAACAGGAGCGATAATATATATATATATATATATATATATGATATACATATTTTTTCACTGAAAAAAACATAGGTTTCAGGGGTGTTATAGTTAGTTGGACATTTCACTCATATAAAACCATAGAAATACCCCCGTTATAGTTAGTTCAGCTAACTATAATTCGCGCCCCCGCAATGCACCTCTGATGACGTCACATATTACATCACTCATGACATAGTCAGTGACATCACTCATAACATCACTGATGACATCTCAAATGACATTATTGATGACATCACTGATGACATCATCCAGTGAATGTGTTTTTTTGTGAAATTTAAATATGTTTTATATATCTATATGTCGAGGTCGATGGAAGAATAAGGTGGTATATAAGTGTCTAAATAGATGACTTTGTTTGTGTGAAACTGATTATATAACTGACTAAGTGTATCTTAGTGAATATATGGGTTAGTGAGTAATCTTTAAATGTGTAAACATCTGTATCAGTCTCTCACTTTGTGTATAAAGGACAGCTTGGGTTGGTCTACATGGGTTATTAGTTGGTTTTTTAAGTATCAGTATGAGTGTCTGGGTGTCTGTGTGGTTCGTTGGGGGTATTACTTTGTGCATAGATGCATGAATGAGTAAGTCACTGTATGTGTTGAAGACAGCATGTGTGCAGTACTGTATGGGTGGATGAATGTGTGTATGGGTATGTTGGTGAATGACTGACTGTCTCAGTAGTGTCTTTATGAGTAACTACATATGTTTTAAACTAGTATATGTGAGTATTGGTGTATGTAAGTGAGTATATGTGAGAGTGAGAGATTGGAAGAGTACCCGCATAAATAAGTATGTGTTTCTATAAGTGATTGTTTAAGAGAATAAGTATGTGTTAGTTTCTGTAGAAGTAAATTTGGTGGTGTGTGTATAACTGTATACCCAAGTAAATGGATGTTTGATACTTTATTTGTATGTGTGACTATGTGTGTGAGTAACTCTATGGATGAGGGATGGTGTGTAAGTGTATGTATAGGTGTAGGAGTACATATAATGAGTAAGTGCATGTCAGAGTGACTGTGTAGGACATTTGGTGAATGAGTGTATGTGTGTGTAGATCTTGGAATTAGTGAATGGGTATGTTGTAACAGGTATTGGTTTGTCCATTGTTTTGAAAATGGTATTTTGTATTTTAGAGTGCGCGTATAAAAGGTTATATTGGGGTGAGAGGTCTGCCACTCTATCACAAGGATGATGTCTTCAGTGATGTCATTTGAGATGTCATCAGTGATGTCATAAGTGATGTCACTGGAAATGTCATGAGTGATGTAATATGTGATGTTATCAGCACTGCATTGCGGGGCCGTGAGTTATAGTTAGCTGAGCTAACTACAACAGGGGAATTTCTATGTTTTTGTACGAGTGAAATGTTCAACTAACTTAAACGCCCCTGAATCCTATGTTTTTTTCAGTGAATTTCTAAGGTTTTTTTAAAGCTAATTTCTAACTAAAACGTGCCTGAAACCTATGTTTTTTTCCGTGAATTTCAAAGGTTTTTTAAATGCTAATTTCTAACTATAACGTGCTTGAATCTACTTTTAACGCATTCCCCTAACTTTCCCAAATTTAAAGTATGCAGAAATGACTAAGCCTCAATGTACGCATCTTGGCTGATATATTTTCTATTTATTTATGACGCAAGAGTGTCTTGCTCTACAGTACACAATTGGTATGTGGCTAGTAGAAAGTAATGGCACTTGTGACAGTCCATACTTTGAACAATGGGCCCCATGTGCAGTGCGTTGCAGGAGATGCCAGGACATTGCACATTTCCTAACACTAGATGCAGTTTTCTGGCCACAACGTCTTCCAGAGCACACAAGGCCGTGTGCACTCAAAGCACCAAGTGTTTGCTACTATACATACACACGTATTTGATGGTTGTGAGAGACTGCACACCTCCTGCACTTACACAACCCTTTGACGTTTTTTGTCCAAATTTTATGTAACAGTTTTACGCAACGGAAACATTGAAAACAAAATGTAAATACGAGGCTAGCAATTTTGTGAAAAGGGCCTCGTGTTCCAGTTTATTAAACTTTTGCGTGGAGTCTACCCCTTGTCAATTGTGAGATTTGTTTTCTCAGGTGCCAAGGACAGAGATAATATTCTGGCTGGCGCTCGCTAGCTCCTCACTGTTAGCGCCTTAACACGAACCCTAACAGTTAGCTGGAGTAGCACTATTGTCTGCTTGGGGAGGGACGTGTCCTGCTCCTTGACTGACAAGACCCTAAACTTGTATACTGACCCAGAGTCACTGGCACTGGGGAAAACTTCATAAATATCCAATTGCTCAGCCAAGAAGTGGCAGGCGGGCCCTGCATTCTTCCACAAACTGATCAGGTGAAAATGAAATATTGCTGGCTAGTACGTGTTTATAGTGCTTAATACTAGATTAAGGCAGTTTCTAAAACAACAGGATTTGTGCACTTATTTAAACCCGTGGTTTAGAGAGAAAGAAATTATGTGCTGAGGATCACATGTATGACCAAGAAGTGAAGCAGAGGTTACAATGCATACTTACTGGCTCTACATTCACCAACAGACATCAGACACATTGGGAATCCATTTTAGGCTACCGTTTCATAAATGATTTCAATCTACAAACACCGCAGCAGTTCTAGCACCCGCATCGCCTAAATACGCATTAACAAACAGCGCTATTTCAAGGCTTCAGACGCTAGGAACATTCCCCTAAGAGAGTGAACACACAAGGTAGGATGCACTGGCCGTAGGGTGAGCCTCCTCCACAAAACAACACGAGATATAGAAGAAGCAGGTTACCTTTTAAAAATAGTATGCTGTTTATTTGTTAGGACACAGAACGGATCAATTGCGATGTCGGTTCGTTCACCGAACTACAACCCCCAGACCACTCACGCGCGGAACTACCCTACCCAGCATGCATAGCGCAGAGCATGCGCAGTACGTCCCGGCGGACGAGCCGGCATAAAACAGACTGCGGACGCAGAAGAAGGCATCAGATATTCCGTGTCCATAGGGAGAACCAGCGCTTCTGACTAGGTGAGTCATTGCTTGTTGGAGCGCCCTTTGCCGAGACCCGTCGTGCACCGTCGCAGTCCCTGCACGAGGGTCACATCAAACCCGTCCAAATCCATGCACTCTTGAGACCATTCAGGCGAGCTTGATTTGCGCCTTGCTGCTCTGAACGCCTCAGTCCCCGCTCGAGGGTATTCGAGCATTTCGAACTCGTGCTCAAGCGCACGCCTTGACACAGTCCCCGCTCGAGGGTTTCGAGCACCTTGGACTCGCGCTTATTCGCGCTACTCGTCCCTGTCCCCGCTCGAGGGTATTCGAGCGTATCGAACTCGCGCTCAGGCGCACTCATTGACTCAGTCCCCGCTCAAGGGTATTCGAGCATTACGAACTCGCGCTCAGGCGCACTCATTGACTCAGTCCCCGCTCGAGGGTTTTCGAGCTCCTTGAACTCGCGCTTAGCAGCGCCATCTGTACCAGTCCCGTTCGAGGGTTATCGAACGTGCTAGATTGGACGGCCGTTTCTGTCCACACTTGAGGTGTATCGAGTGTGTTGGAACCTTTGCGTTACCTTATACTTTCATCCAGTCCCCGCTCGACGGATACGAGCCGGAACTGAGCTTGTGTTTGTTACCCTCCGTTGGATGGTGTCGGGACCGACACTAATGCGGAGGACGATCCAGGCAGCGAAGCAATACTCTCCCCCCCACAACGTTCGAGTGGCATTGTCGGCCACTACTTAGCACAGTGTCCTCTGTTGGTGAATGCCGGGACCGGCATTCGTGCAGAGGACGGTTGGAAGGAGAGGTTGGTAGCCTACAACATCGGCTTCCCACCAGCTGCCGTTTACTCACTGTGCTGTGGGTTGTTGTACAAACCTTGAGTGATTAAACCTGGTTTAACCAACAACAAGCCTTCTTGTGTTTTTGCACGAACTGACGTTAAGGGGAGTTCTTCCTTACTCAACCCCGAGGTACTCAGGGGTTACATAATATCCGACCTAACAAACTTTAATCAACCTCCTGGTTGAGTACAGGACCATGGCCGCAAAGGACAACGTGTTGGCAGCCTTGCTTGACGTACAGACCGAGCTAGCCACGTCCCGTCAGGAGACAGCTGATTTGAGGGCTAGGATGGACCAACTGCAGAGAAATCCCTTCAATGCAGGGGCTCCTAGCACAGGACAACCAGCTGCGGTAGTGGTGGAAATGCCGGTCGCCATACCGCTGGCCACACCAGAAAGATACAGCGGGGACCCCTCTACAGTACAGGTATTCATAACGCAGGTAACCCGGCACTTCTCCTGTAAGCCTAAATCCTTTCCGACAAACCAGGCGAGGGTGGCCTTCATGATCTCGTATCTGGTAGGGAATGCTGCACAATGGGCCGTGCGTTTGGTGAGCAGGGATGACCCGCTTCTGTACGATTGGGAAGCCTTTCAAGAGGAATTTGTCAAGGTGTTCGACAGGAGAGCAGATACGTACACTGCAGACAGAGAACTACTAGGGCTGAAACAGGGGTCCACAGGGCTCGTCCAGTATCTGAACGCGTTCAGGCGTCTTGTAGCAGAAACGAAATGGCCGCAGGCAAAACAGACAGCGCTCTTCCACCAGGGACTGAGCGAAGAACTGAAGGACGTGATCGCCCAGATCGACCCCCAACCCGCACATTACGAAGACCTGATCAGCCTGGCCCTTCGCCTAGAACATCGGTTAAGCGAACGCCGTGGTGGTGGGCCAAAGAAAGAGAAGACACCATCCGCTTCAGGGCATCCAGGGTCCGCTGAACCGCTTCCGGCTCCTCGGAACGAGCCCATGGATATAGGGACTGTTAGAGCCAGCCTCACTGCAACGGAGAAAGAGTCCCGCAGGAAACAGGGCCTGTGTTTGTACTGCGGAAATAAGGGGCACTATTTCCGCGAGTGTCCGGCTAAACCAAGAACAGGTCGTTCTCGCCCCAGCCGACTGTCAACAGCGACAGTGGAAAAGGGGGCGGATAACTAACGGGCTCCCGGAACAAAGAAGGGGATTCCTGGAGTCATGGATACATCCCTTCCATACAGCGGCACGCCTTGATCAGTCCCAGACATCTGTTCATTCCTCTACGTCTACGAGTGCAGGAGGAGTGGGTCTCTGTCTCAGCGATGGTAGACTCAGGAGCCACTGGGTTGTTTATGGATGAGAAGGAGGCAGACCGTATCGGGGTCCCGCTCCTACCATGTTCGGTCCCAGAGGACGTATATGCGGTAGATGGGTGCAGGTTGGTTTCAGGGCCCATCAGTCACCACACGGGGGATATTGAGGTGGGTTACAGATCACAACACAGGGAGGTCATGGACTTCAATGTCATCTGTGCACCTCAATACGGAGTCATCCTAGGGTTGCCATGGCTGAAGAAACACAACCCGTCTATCGACTGGGAAACCCAGACAATCTAAATGGACTCCCCTTACTGTTCCCAGTTCTGCGGACGGTCCTCGGAGGAACCCTTATCGGAGAAGACACAAGGGTATGCGGTGGCCATGGCCGCAGAGAAGGAGGTAACCCTCCCAAAGGGTATATCATGAATTCCGGGATGTCTTTGATGATAAGCAAGCTGAGACGCTTCCTCCCCATAGGGTCTATGACTGTCAGATCGATTTAGTCCCTGGGGCTAACATACCTAGCGGGAGGCTGTATGCTTTGTACGAACCCGAGAACAACCACCTCCGTTCCTATTTAGACACAATGCTGAGTCTGGGGTTCATAAGGCCATCAAGATCACCGGCGGCCTGCTCTCTTTTTTTTATCCCAAAAGCCAACGGAGAACTTCGCGCTTGCGTGGACTTTAGGGCGCTGAACGCCATCACCGTCAAGAATAGATACCCCTTGCCACTCATAAACGTATTCCTGGAACAAGTCAAAAGTGCAGGGGTATACACCAAGCTGGACTTGAAGGGGGCGTACCACCTTGTCCGCATGCGTTGTGGGGACGAATGGAAGACGGCCTTCAAAACGAGGTTCGTCCTATTCGAATACAAAGTGATGCCCTTCGGGCTTTGTAATGCCCCTGCGGCATTTCAGTTCTTCCTGAACGACGTGTTACGAGACATCCTGGATGTGTACGTCGTCTACATAGACGATATTCTGGTGTATTCGGATAGCATGGAGGACCACGTGAGGCACGTGTCTACAGTCCTACAGATCCTACGGGAAAACTCCTTATACTGCAAGCTCAGCAAATGCGACTTCCACGTCACCTCAGTGGAATTCCTGGGGGTAATGCTAAGCCCTGACGGACAGACGATGGCCGAAAGGAAAGTGAAGGCTGTTGTAGCCTGGCCGGCCCCCAAGAACGTTAAGGAAGTGCAGAGCTTTCTTGGCTTCGCCAACTTCTACCGGAGGTTCATCGAGGGGTTTTCTGGAATGGTGGCTCCCATCACCCAGTTGCTAAGGAAATCGTCTTCGTTTCTGTGGACCACAGGGGCCCAGGAGGCCTTTGATGCTTTGAAACTGTCCTTCATAACGGCTCCTGTTCTGGCTCATCCTGACCCGGATCTACAGTACATCGTGGAAGCGGACGCCTCGGATCTGGCGGTGGGGGCCATCCTATCGCAAAGGAACACGGTGTCAGGAGTGCTGCATCCGGTGGCTTTCATGTCCAGGAAGTTGAATGAGACTGAGAGGAATTACCATGTAGCCGAGAAGGAGCTGTTGCCCATTAAGGACGCCTTCACTGAATGGAGGCACTTGCTGATGGGGGCCAGGCACGTGGTCGCTGTGTTCACAGACCACAGGAACCTCCAATTCATGACTGCGACCAGGCAGCTGTCTCCGCGTCAGCTGAGGTGGATGCACTTCTTCTCCGGCTTCCACTTTACAATCACGTACAGGCCGGGTACTGACAACAAGAAAGCTGATGCTTTATCGAGACAGAACAGCGATGCGGGACGTCCCTCGCCGACCGTCAGGTCCATCATCTCTCCAGGTGCGGTGGTAGGAGCGATCCAGCCGGGGGCCTACCTCCGTGGAATACAAAGAGGAGTCCGCACCTTCGAGTGGAGGACATGGCTTTGCAGACACGAAGAATGGAAGGTTAAGGACGGGATACCGGTTCATGGCGGTTGCATCCTGGTTCCCACGGCTAGGCTGAGGAAACAGGCGTTCAGGTGGTGCCACGAGTCACCTAGTGCAGGACATTTGGGCCTGGAGAAGACGGTTGACTACGTATTGCGTCAGTTCTGGTGGCCTTCGGTGAGGGCTGATGTTCGCGGATGGGTCGCCGCGTGCTCCATATGCGCAGCCATTAAATCGGATCACAGTCGTCCCCAGGGACTCCTACAACCGCTTCCAACCCCTGTACCACCGTGGGAACGCATTTCCCTGAATTTCATCGTAGGCATGCCTAAGGACCAGGGGTGTACAGCCATACTCGTGGTGGTCGATTACCTGACCAAGATGGGTCATTTCATCGCCTGCAAAGGGGTACGGACGGCGGGGCAATTGGCAGTCACGCTCCTAAAAGAGGTGGTGCGTGTCCATGGCCTGCCCAGTGTGATCGTGTCGGACCGTGGGTCGCAGTTCACGGCACGGTTCTGGAAATCATGGTGTTCTGCTCTCCACGTCACTACGGCCTTATCCACCAGTTATCACCCCCAGACGGATGGCCAGACAGAACGCCTCAACCAAACGCTGAAGCAATATCTCCGCTGTTCCGTCGAACAGGGCAAGGAGGAATGGGTGGATAAACTGTGGCTTGCAGAAATCGCGTACAATAACGCCACTCAGAGCTCCACGAAGGTGTCACCTTTTTACAGCGACTATGGACATCACCCCAGGTTCCTCCCGCTGGTGCAACCCTTGGCCAATACGGGCGTGCCTGCAACCAACAGAAGGGTGGCCCACATCAAGGACACGATCGTGAGTACCAGACGGTGTTTGGAGGAGGCCAAGGTGGTGTACAAGGCGTATGCAGATCGGAGAAGGAGGCCGGGTCCGCTTTACAAACCGGGGGACTTCGTGTGGGTTTCCTCGAAAAACCTGAGGTTTCGCAAGCACAGCGTGTTCCACCCACGATTCGTCAGGCCTTACAGGATCAAGGCTTGCGTCAGCCCGGTGACCATGAGGTTGGAATTGCCGGCCAGCATGAGGATCCATCCGGTGTTTCACGTGTCCCTGCTCAAACCGGCACACTCGGCCGGGCGTTCCATCCCATCTGGGGTTTTGGTTGATGCCGAACAGGACTTTGAGGTCGAGGGCATCAGGGATTCCAAATGGAGCAGGGGCAAGCTCTGGTACCTGGTTGCGTAGAAGGGTTATGGGCCGGAGGAGCAATCGTGGGAGCCGGTGTCCGGAATCTGCGCGCCTCGTTTGGTGTGAGCTTTTCACAGGAAGCATCCGGACAAGCCCGGCCCGGTGGAGCGGCCCTTGGGTGAGGGGGGATGTACTGTTAGGACACAGAACGGATCAATTGCGATGTCGGTTCGTTGACCGAACTACAACCCCCAGACCACTCACGCCCGGAACTACCCTACCCAGCATGCATAGCGCAGAGCATGCGCAGTACGTCCTGGCGGACGAGCCGGCATAAAACAGACTGCGGAAGCAGAAGAAGGCGTCGGATATTCCGTGTCCATAGGGAGAACCAGCGCTTCTGACTAGGTGAGACATTGCTTGTTGGAGCAGCCCTTTGCCGAGACCCGTCGTGCACCGTCACAGTCCCTGCACGAGGGTTGCATCGAACCCGTCCAAATCCATGCATTCTTGAGACCATTCAGGCGAGCTTGATTTGCGCCTTGCTGCTCTGAACGCCTCAGTCCCCGCTCGAGGGTATTCGAGCATTTCGAACTCGCGCTCAGGCGCACTCATTGACTCAGTCCCCGCTCGAGGGTTTTCGAGCTCCTTGAACTCATGCTTAGCAGCGCCATCTGTACCCGTCCCCATTCGAGGGTTATCGAACGTGCTAGATTGGACGGCCGTTTCTGTCCACACTTGAGGTGTATCGAGTGTGTTGGAACCTTTGCGTTACCTTATACTTTCATCCAGTCCCCGCTCGACGGATACGAGCCCGAACTGAGCTTGTGTTTGTTGCCCTCCGTTGGATGGTGTCGGGACCGACACTAATGCGGAGGACGATCCAGGCAGCGAAGCAATACTCTCCCCCCCACAACGTTCGAGTGGCATTGTCGGCCACTACTTAGCACAGTGTCCTCTGTTGGTGAATGCCGGGACCGGCATTCGTGCAGAGGACGGTTGGAAGGAGAGGTTGGTAGCCTACAACATCGGCTTCCCACCAGCTGCCGTTTACTCACTGTGCTGTGGGTTGTTGTACAAACCTTGAGTGATTAAACCTGGTTTAACCAACAACAAACCTTCTTGTGTTTTTGCACGAACTGACGTTAAGGGAAGTTCTTCCTTACTCAACCCCGAGGTACTCAGGGGTTACATTATTAGAGTCCAACTGGGGAATATGCCTAAATCTCCAAGTTTTCCAAAAGCTTAAATTAGTTGGGCTTTTTAGACAAACGCACACAACTTATGTTTATCTGGGTTCGTTTATTCAAACCTTTTTACTTAGTTTTTTGAAGATGTTTTCTTCAATCAAATAGAGAGATAGAAACAATGTCTTTCAGTTTTCATATTACAAAAACATATCATACTTTATTTACACGACTAACAAATCATATTTGACAAACAACCTCACACAACATTTTGAATAAACAATTTTTGTGACAAAAACACTTTGTGAAAAACAATTAGACTGCAAAGAAACAATGAAAAAACACTTTTCATCATGTGGAGTAAAGTACAATGACACAACTACTTTTCGTATATTGCCCTAAAATGTCGACAGGATTTTCACCATTAGACCAATAGAATGAACACTATTGTTTCTATCTCTATATTTGATTGAAGAAAAAATCTTCAAAAAACTAAGTAAAAAGGTTTGAATACTGAACCAAGATAAACATAAGTTGTGTACGTTTGTCTAAAAAGCCCAAATAATTTAAGCTTTTGAAAAACTTGGAGATTTGGGCATATTCCCCAGTTGTATACCCATTAACGGCCCTGCCTAATCTCTGTCCCGAGGGCCTAACTCCTCTTGATTTTGGTTTATTAGAGTCCAACACAGGTTTCATTCTGGAATTAACATTTCCGATGACTTTAGTATAACAAGAAAAGTTGGACTAAATATATTATGGCAGATCGCTTACAAAATGATAACTTTAAATGCATAGTTCCTTGGCTTCACCAGAGGCGCTTGGGCACGTGGACCTGACTGAAAGGGATCCTTGCATTCTACACATGGTCCCCACATGCTGGAGTAATGCACAAGAATATTATAAATAGATAGATATATATATATATTTAAATATCATTTAATACTTACTGGATGTGTCTGCAGAGTGTGGGGAGGGGCCAGGAAGTGGGGCGGCTGCATGTACAAAATCCAGGTCATTTGCATTATTTATAAGTTCGTTTGTCACCAGTAAAGAATAAAAAATACAAATAGATAAGTATTTAATTTTCACAAAAAGCGGGGAGAAATTTCATATTTAGCGACGTTGCCTCTTCCCACCCGTTCCCGGATTTCAAACGTCTAGCTCAGGGTTTAGTAGAAAATTAATATTTTCCTCACACCACACAGTTGGAAAGGGTGCTCGCAGTGGGCTGTTTGGAGATGGTCCTCCCACCCTCTGGTGTCAGTCAGTGTGCTGGTATGTCAGCAACACTTCGAATTGTCACTCTTTTTAACATGGTATCGAAGGCAGATGTTGCAGAACAAGTCCTTCTCTGCTCCCCTGCCTCTAAATGTGGATGCCACATTGTGTTAGGAGTGGGGTTGCGCCTCTGATCACTGGATACATAAGAAAATAGAAGACTGTTTTTGATTTTAAAAGTTAATTTTACATATAGATAAACATGCAATTAAGAAAGCAATGGCCAGCATCCGAGGGAGCTTAGTTGGGACCGTAAGCTGCTATAAGATTCTCAGCATAGCCTTTGCATAAAATTACTACAGCTGGCTGCTAAGCTCTAGAGAGCCCTGGAGTAGTACCTGGGCCCCGGGGATGGACAGTCAGGTTTGTCTGGGAATGGTAAGTGCGGGAGAGAGAGAAAACTGGGCATAGTGAAAGAGGTAGGGCGGAGAAAAAGAAAGAGAGAGGAGGAAGGGATAGAAAGACAAGAGATGGAGAGAGGGGAATAGATAGCAGGAGAATTAGAAGAGAGACGAGAGAGAAAACAGAAGAAACAATGCAGAGCCTCACAAATAGAGAGGAGAGAGGGGTTGTGTGGAGATAAAGAGAAGAGACATTAAAACGACTGAGAGAGGGGGTAGCGAAGGGAGAAAGAAAGCAAGGGAAAGGTGACAAAAGAAAGATGCGCCTGATATATTAGGAAAAATGCGAGATGAAAAGACAGTTCGTAACCGAAAGAGCTCACAAGAGAGGGAGATGTAGAGAGCGGGAGACCAAGAGGCAAATGGAGGAGAGTGAAACAAAGAGGGTGATGTGAAAAAGAGAGCAGAGCTGAGACACGAGCGAGGGAAGGCTAGGTTGAAATGAAAGTCACCCAGCACATTCTAAAAGATATTAACCCGGTAGCAACTTCCACAATAAATCTGGCCCCCGTCTAGCGCGAACAATGATCACCTTTAACCACTTTTTGTAACACTGGGGGCAATGCACGCTGCTCTCACACCCAGCAGTAAGGGGAGAGGTGGTGCCGCCAGCTGCCTCGTAGCCTGAAAGAGAGCGACTGTGCCCAAGGACAGTAAACAAGAGCTCGGAGGTCCCACCAGCGGCCCTTAAGCAGGCACTCTCAGCAGCCAGGAGTGATCTGGCGTTGCCTGTGTGACTTAACGCTGCTCAGTCCCTTCCGTAGCACGTCAGAAGCTGAGATGATCCCGGCCTGTGCCTCTCCACTCAGCAGCGCCAACTGCAGCGCTGCCTCCGGCGGAGCCCTGCACCCCTTCTCAAGGTAGGCTCGCTGACTGGCTGCTGCCTCACCTGGAGCCATGCACCCCTTCTCAAGGGAGTCTGGCGAAACTTTCGCTCAGCGTGTCTGTCTGCTTACAGACGGGATTACTGGGCCTACCAGGTGGACCCCGTGTTGACATCTCACACCGAGCATTGTAATGTTTAGAGACTGCGTACCCGCAGTCTAGTTGATACGCACGTAGCCGCGCAGGCTACATAATAAAGGAGGCGTGGCCACGGAGTTAGTCCGGGACCACGCGGAAAGCTAATGAGGTGTCCCGGGTCCTTGTGTTCAGCGCAGCGAGACCAGCGCTGCGCACCTAACCACAGGGCCCCGACAATGGCGACGAGGGTCAAACGGACCCATGCTGTGCCCCGGCGATCCTTTTAATCCGCCCTGCTGCAGTACACAATCGTGCCACCGACGCCAGAGGCCTCACCTGCGGCGATCCCGACCAGGGCTGTCTCTCCCCAGCGTAGGGAGTGACGCACGCAGACACGCTTCGCAGGAGGCCCTCACAGCAGGGACTGCACGTGGGAGACAGCGCACGGACGCTCAGCACCAGGTACGGGCGTGGCTCTGCCCGCGATCAGCCTGAGGAGGCCCGGCGCCCCCTCACTACATCAGTGGGCACACCACAGCACCGCGTAGGTCGTTCACCACCGGCAGGGGGGACCCATTCCAGCATTCTCTGGCGGCCCTCTTGGTATAGCTGACAAGAAGGAGCCCCCTACCTGTGACGCTCGCCCCTGCGCCCTCACGAAAGAACGGCTAGCTGCCACGTGCCACCATGGCGACCATTCCGCCCATTGAACCATTTGTGGTTGACGGCGCACCAGCATCCCTAGCCCCACGATGGAAGGACTGGACAGAGCGCCTACAATTCTACTTTGAGGGGGCCGGAACAGCGAGAGAACGACGCAGGGCGCTTCTTCTTCACCTTGGAGGAAAGGCATTCACAGGATTTATAAAACCCTGGTGGAGGCCACTCCTCACACCTATGTCACGCTCAACGCACATTTTGAGCCCATGGCCAGTAAGGACTACGAGCGGTTCATCTTCAGGCAAGCACGACAGGAAGCTGATGAATCCCTCGACGCTTTCCACGGAAGGCTAAAAGAACTGGCCAGCACATGCGGTTTTCGCGACGAGCAAGAGGAAATACGTGGCCAAATCATACAGGGGTGCTATTCCTCCAACCTGCGGGTGAAGATCCTCCAAGAAGATGGGAAACCACTGGCTGATATTCTGAAGTTAGGCCGTTCCAAAGAACTGTCGCAGACGAGAGCGTCACACATGGAAGCGGCGCTCCATAGACCAGTCAAAGTGGAGCAAGTCCACGTGGCCGAACAAGTCAATGTGGTCCGGCCGAAGCAACGCCCTTTTGGAAGAGGACGGCCACCTGAACGTCGAAAAGATTGCGGATACTGCAGAGGCGCACCACATCGAGTTCAAGACTGTCCGGTGCGTGGGAGAAAATGCGGCTCGTGTGGGCGGCTGAACCACTTCGCAACAGTGTGCAGGTCCTACAAGCAAAAGCCCGAAGCAGCCCAAGTCATCAGAGAAGACCCGGACAGCGAAGACATCGACGAAGACTCCAATAATTACCCGGTCCACTATGTGTTTGCCATAGACCAACCACAAAGGAAGAAACAACGCCTCCCGAAGTGCCGCATAATGATACTACACCAAGAGGTGAGAGCCACAATAGACATAGGAGCCTCGATCGAACTCATGGCGGCAAATGTCTACAACCAACTGCGAGAGAAGCCAGTGTTGAAGACGGCCAAGATCCGAGTGTTCGCCTATGGACAAAAGACCCCAATCCCATTGATCGGGTGCTTCCAAACCGAAATACAACACCAGGATCGGAAGGTTCCGTCAACCATCTACCTAACCAAGGAGGGCAGTGGAATGCTACTCAGCGGTCAAGCAGCCGAAGACCTCCACCTGATATCCTTCGCGATGGCGGTGCTGGAAGAAGAACTGGACACGATTCTTGAAGAATTTGAAGACACCTTCCAGGGCATTGGATGTCTGAGAGGGAAAGAAGTATCCCTCCACATTGACCCATCCATTCAGCCAGTAGCCCTCCGACACCGAAGGATAGCCTTCCACCTGAGGAAAAAAGTTGAGCAAGAACTTGACACCCTCGAAAGACAAGGCATAATAGAGAAAGTCAGCGGGCCCACTCCGTGGGTATCGCCAATCGTGGTGGCGCGGAAACCCAAACAGCCGGGACAGGTCCGCATCTGCGTCGACCTGCGCCTACCCAATGCAGCAGTGAAAAGGGAACGACATCTCACGTCCACCATAGATGACATTCTAGGAGAGTTGAACGGAGCGAAGTGGTTCTCCAAAATGGACCTAAGGTCAGGGTACCATCAGCTACCCCTACATCCAGATTCAAGGTACATCACCACTTTCTCCACCCACGTGGGCCTCCGGCGCTATCGACGACTCAACTTTGGGATATCGAGCGCCGCCAAAGTATTCCAGAACACTATCCGGGAGGTCCTGAGCGGACTCACTGGGGTCCTGAACATCAGCGACGACCAGCTCATATACGCGAATACCGTCGAGGAACACCACCAGAGACTCAGGGGCGTACTGCAGCGGATCAAGGAGTCAGGTCTAACGCTACATCGTGAAAAATGCCAGTTCCTCCAGAATAAGATAAGTTTCTTCGGATATACGTTCTCTGACAAAGGAGTTGCCCCCAACCCAGACAAAGTGAGAGACGTGCAAGCGGCTCCAGCGCCGACCAACATATCGGAGGTACGGAGTTTCCTAGGTATGGTGAATTTCTGCAGAAGGTTCATCCCTGACTTGTCCATTCTCACCAGACCCCTACGGGAACTTACCAAGTCCACCACCCCCTGGCAGTGGGGAGAAGAGCAGGATCTGGCATTCCAGAACACAAAAGCTGCGCTATCGGCTGACAAGACTCTGTCGTACTTCGACCCTGCCAAAGCAACGAACATCGCGGTGGATGCAAGTCCATACGGACTAGGAGCGGTACTGACCCAGCGCCAAGGAAGTGAAGACTGGGCGCCTATTGCCTACGCTAGCCGATCACTGACCGAAACAGAGCAGCGCTACTCTCAGATCGAGAGGGAAGCAATCGCGATCCATTGGGCCTGCAGGCACTTCCATGTGTACGTCTACGGACATCCTTTCACCGTATCCACCGATCATAAGCCTCTAATTCCACTATTCCGAGGTTCTGTATCCAAACCACCACCCCGAATAGAGAAATGGATCCTCCAACCTCAAGAGTATGACTACATGCTGGAATTCAAACCTGGGGCGACGAACCCGGCGGATTACCTATCCAGGCATCCCAGAGCGGCAACCAGCAAGGAAGAAGAAGATGCTGAAGAAACGGAGGAATATGTAAAATTGTTACTAGAAAGGTCAAGGCCCCTTCCCATGAGCGTCGACATGATCGTGGAAGCGACCCGCAATGATGAGGTCCTACAACTGGCAATAAGCGCCATGCGGGCCAACGACTGGAAAACACTTCAAGCATCACTAAGCAAGAGAACGCCCGAGGCTAAACGGGCGCTGGAAACCATCATCAAGGTGAAAGACGAGCTGTCAGTGGACAGCCGAGGGTGCCTCCTGAGGGGACCACGGATCGTGATGCCAACAAGCCTGACCCAACAAGCAGTTGAACTGGTTCACCGCGGACACCAGGGAATAGTGAAGTCTAAAAGTCGACTCAGGGCAAAAGTGAGGTTTCCAGACATGGATTCCAGAGTGGAACAGACAGTCAAGGAATGTCACTGGTGCCAGGCGGCAGGACTGCCCGAGTGCCCGCCCCCAGTCATGACCGAAGATAGCCCGAGAAGACCATGGGAACAAGTAAGCGCAGATTTCGGACACCTTCCTGATGGCCAATACATGCTCGTCATCGTTGATGATTTCACCAAATATCGGGAAGTGGAAATAATAACTTCACTGGCTGCCAAAGAAGTGGTGGGCAAGTTCGAGAAGGTCATCGCCACCCACGGTATCTTTGAACGGGTCAAGACTGACAATGGACCACCCTTTCAGGGGCAAGAATTCGCTGAATATCTCAAAGAGTGGGGAATTCAGCACCGAAAGGTGACCCCCAGATGGCCCCAAGCCAACGGGGAAGTCGAGAGGTTAATGCGAACTCTTAACAAAGTCATCCGGATTGCCCATGCTGAGGAGGCACCGTTGGAGAGAGCCATCTACACTTTCCTGAGGGAGTACCGGCTCACGCCCCATCGCACGACTGAAGCTGCCCCGGGGCCATCAGCAATGGGAAGGATGGTCCGAGACACAATACCCCACCATCATACCTGGGCCCCTAACGAAGTAAGCTCCCAACGGACACTGCTCAATCGGAAGCGATCAAATGACTACGCCAGTTTCAGACGCCGAGCCAAAGACCCGTCCATCGGGGAACGAGATCGAGTCTATGTGAGAGACAGATACCCGGGAAGCAAATTCCGGCTCCCGTTTGAACCCAGGCCCTAGACAGTCACACGCCGCTCCGGCACCATGGTAACTGCTCAACGAGACGGAGAAACTGTCACACGCAACATATCCTTCTTCAAGAAAGCCTCTGCTCCATCAGATGATCATTCCAGCCAAGCACCAGACCGAGAGCCAATGAGCCCAGGGGAAGAAAACAACAGCCCACCAAGAGATGAACGTGGAACCCCTTTGGACAAGTCGGCATTGAACTCGCCGGCAGCAGAGATGCCTAGCGCTGCTAGCCCCCACCTGTCTGGAGAGGGGCTGTCGCCCGCCATGTCCCGAAGGAAGCCCCACGGAGAGTTCTGTTTAGTGGGGAGGCAGCCGGCTATGGACTGAGGAGAAACCCAGCCCCATCTTCGCAGCTGGAGGACTTTGCAGTAGGCTGAAATCAGAGGACCTGATCACCAGACTGGTAACAGGCCGGATGGCCGTTCTTACTTATTCCCTCATCAGCATTAAGCTAAGTGACTTTTGAATGACCGCTTGTGTTTTGTTTTAATAAAGGTTAAAAGGAATGTAATGTTTAGAGACTGCGTACCCGCAGTCTAGTTGATACGCACGTAGCCGTGCGCCTGCGGGTGCGTGATACGTCACGTCACGCAGGCTACATAATAAAGGAGGCGTGGCCACGGAGTTAGTCCGGGAACACGCGGAAAGCTATTGAGGTGTCCCGGGTCCTTGTGTTCAGCGCAGCGAGACCAGCACTGCGCACCTAACCACAGGGCCCCAACAAGCATGTACACACGGCAAACAAGCATGAAAACAGTAAAGCTGCTGGATGCTTGAAACAAAGCACAAACTTTCATTAATAAATTGCCCCCGGGACCTGGCCCACCCAGGGCTTAATTAAACGAAGCACCTGAGCCAGAGCTTCGTTTTTTTTAAATTTTCTCGTCCGTATTCGTGCACCCAGCACGAATTCAGCACATTTTGTTTTAAAAAAAAAAAAAAATTGGGGGGCCCTGGGGCTCCTTGTGGGACCCCCTGAGCAGGCCTAGGGTGTCAGGGTGTTTCTCAGCAACTACTGAACGGTTTTACACCATTTAAAAAAAAGAATGCTTTCTGAAACAAGCACTACCTTTTTGCAAAATTTGGTGTAATTCCGTTCAGCAGTTCCGGCAGCTGTAGCCGTGTCTAAAGTTTCCTATGGGAAAGGCCTTTTTCGACCTCTTTTTTAAAAATTTCCCAGGAACTACGGAACGGATTTACACCATTTAAAAAAAGGTCTCTTTCTGAACCAAGGGCTACCTTTTTGCAAAATTTGGTGTAATTCCGCTCAGCAGCTCGGGCTGTAGCAGTGTCTAAAGTTTCCTATGGGAATTAACATAGACAAAACACGTTTTGGGACCCCCTTTTTTTCTTGGCCCCCCTTTGCTGAATCACCCTGAAACTTCTAAAAATAGGAGCTGACTGGAGTGGGCCATAAGTTTTGAAAAATTCGCAAAGATTCATCAACCAGCGCCAAAGTTATTGGGAAAAGAAAAAATGGTTTTTGAATACAAACAAGGTCCTAGCTATAACTACCTACTGCCGACCGCCAGTAAGTAATATATATATATATAGCATCTACTAAGGGGCTTTCAAATAGCCTTCTACATCCACCAGTATGTTGTCATGCTATTTATATTTTGCTTCTGCCCATCACAACATACGAAAAAACAAAACAATGGCCGGGCAGTATTAAATTGACTACACAGTACACAGACCTAGTGTAATAAATCACTAGGTTGGACAACCATTTGTGTTGATTGACTTATTATTTTTTATAAAATATTTTGTGCAAGAAATTCTTTAGCATCAAAAGATACAACACAACATTCATGACACAATACAAAAACCAAATTCAGTGGACTGAAAAACAATTGTCAAAACAATATGAAAACAATGAAATTGTCATACATAAATAACGTGGACAACTGGGGAAAGGCCTCAAATTAATCACTTTACAGAGGCTCCAATCCTGGATATACAATAAACAAGGGGACTGTTCAGTTTGAAAAAAACCTCCTCGTTATAACCATCACAAGATACACAGTGGATACCACATCAGGTGCTCAGGCTAGGAACAACATGGGAACATCTAAACAATTCCAAAAAGTGTTTTAGTTGAATCCTAGCATGCCCTAGCGATTTGGTATCTTGGAGGTAAGAACGTCGACGCGTTTCGAACCCGATACCATTCGGTGGGTTCTCCTCAGGACAGGGACTGGGGGGTTGTTGTCACTTATTTGTGAGATGGAAGGGTCACTCCCTTGACAGAGGACGAGGTTGCCGCTGAACAAGAACGCGATGCCGGCCGTGGTCAGTTCTTCGATGTATAGATCTAAAGTCTTGTTTGACGAGGTCGTTTATTTACATAGAGCGCGTGGGAGGCGGCGGCCGCCGCACGGGCTGGCGTGTTCTCAATAGAGAAAGCGAGCTGCAACGGTCCGGCACCCAGTGACTTCAAAGACACAGCTTATTACTAATAATAAGCTGTGTCTTTGAAGTCACTTTAGATCTATACATCGAAGAACTGACCACGGCCGGCATCGCGTTCTTGTTCAGCGGCAACCTCGTCCTCTGTCAAGGGAGTGACCCTTCCATCTCACAAATAAGTGACAACAACCCCCCAGTCCCTGTCCTGAGGAGAACCCACCGAATGGTATCGGGTTCGAAACGCGTCGACGTTCTTACCTCCAAGATACCAAATCGCTAGGGCATGCTAGGATTCAACTAAAACACTTTTTGGAATTGTTTAGATGTTCCCATGTTGTTCCTAGCCTGAGCACCTGATGTGGTATCCACTGTGTATCTTGTGATGGTTATAACGAGGAGGTTTTTTTCAAACTGAACAGTCCCCTTGTTTATTGTATATCCAGGATTGGAGCCTCTGTAAAGTGATTAATTTGAGGCCTTTCCCCAGTTGTCCACGTTATTTATGTATGACAATTTCATTGTTTTCATATTGTTTTGACAATTGTTTTTCAGTCCACTGAATTTGGTTTTTGTATTGTGTCATGAATGTTGTGTTGTATCTTTTGATGCTAAAGAATTTCTTGCACAAAATATTTTATAAAAAATAATAAGTCAATCAACACAAATGGTTGTCCAACCTAGTGATTTATCACACTAGGTCTGTGTACTGTGTAGTCAATTTAATACTGCCCGGCCATTGTTTTGTTTTTTCATGTACTAGTGGTCCAGGCCGGTCAGTGACAGGACCCAAGCCTTCCACAGTTTTCCCTTGCATCACAACATACAGCATGGAGTAATGGGTCTGCCCCACTATAGGCCAACTTCACGGTGAGTGAATGCACTCTGCTTTTTCACTTGGAGCCCATCTGCACTCACAGTAGTTCCCTGCTATGCCAGCACAAAAAATACTTTTGCTTTCAGCCATTATTTTGATGTTGTCAACGCTCTGCCAGCTCCCCTAAGAACAACGTTTTGCAAAAATTGCCTTCGGTTTTCTCTGAATAATGTAAATCTTTCCTTCGAAACACATCTTTGTTTAATCCCACAATCCAGTTTAAATCCAACGGAGATGGGAACTATAAACATTATCCGCCAAATCAAATGGGACGTTTATTGTAATTAGTACCCAGAGTGAATGAAATACACACGTTTTTTACTTAACTTTCATGAATACCTCAACTGTCTTCGAATCCCGTGCAATCATGGGCTAATCCTTTGTGAGAAAAGTATCAATTTTAAAACACATCACACTTTGAAGCTGCAGTCTGTGCCTACACTTTACATTTAATTGCATGCAGTACTGTCTAGGTGACCTACATTTTATGACTTGCCTTTGTTCAAAAAAAGAACGTGTGGCACTACTTGCACCTCACTTATCCTGCTGCCCTGTCACTGTGACATTCTTGGATTAATATTTCATAAGTAGATAGTCTTTCACAGTTGTCAAGTGTCTGTTCTTTAATAAATTATTTGACTCTGGCATGTGTCACCTCTGCAGTCAGGTGGAATTAATAGGTTTTCAGTAGCTGTGAGTTCTAGAGAATAGTGTAAGGCAGGCAAGACAAATCAAGGTAAATCATCAGAAACGTGAATGAGTTGAGGCTTCTTGGAGTTCACATGGAATATTAGGAGGAAGATCAGGAGAGGAGAAATGAAAGAAGAAACACATTCTGAAGTTCTTGGTATTTCATTAGTGTTGCAAGCATGAAGCTGTTAAGTTGTGCTCGTTATTTCACTCCCTCTGTGTGCACAAGCATTATTTTGACAGTGTAGATAATGCTGTATGAGCTATGCACCTCCTCGAGATAAGGAAGTGTTCCTGTGCCTTTCGGCCCTCCCATAACAGCACATACTGGAATACATTTCCTGTACCAATTTGAATTTGAAATATTTAGACCAATGAAACCCTGTATCGGATAGACCAAGTTAAAATTGACCAAATTAACTACCAATCACGAGTTTGGCAGGCGGCCTGTCGTCCATTAGGGTGGCACACGTAATTACCTCTCAACCTGGCCAAGCTACCCCACACTATATGTTGAGTTCTCTCCCGGCCCTGTGGAGACCGCTGGGCCTTCAGAGTAGATACCAGGTTTCAGCCGGCTGATCAATACACTTTTTTGCATCTGAAAGAAAGCTTCCAAAGTATGAGTTTGTTATTGAAAAGCAGAAAGCTAATGTTCTGGTTCAAGGAGGATCTGGCCTGGCAGTTCGGGCTGGACTGTTACTTTTGGAGCGGGGTCAAGACTAATTTGCATATGGTTGGGTCGAAAACGAGAAGGCATGGTGGGCAAAAGGGTGATGGGTTGGAAAGCTACCGAATTGATTGCCAGTGATAGAATAAATGCAAGCATGCCTCTCATCATGTTTTGTGTGTTTAGTGTGCAGCCCTAAGTGGGAAGGGTAAGCCCAGACATGGGTCCCGTGCTCACTGTGCCCCTAGAACCAAGCTACCCCAAGCAATTGCCTGTTTTTAGGCAAATAGCATGAACTCCTACCATCACCTTTTGTGTGGTCAATAATCAAATAAACATCTTCCCCGGATTACACTATTCAGATGCAGCCCCTGAGATGAGCTTTCAAGGCCATTTAACATGCACTGCACAGAGATGAGGCGCAATACGCTCTTTATATTCAGCGAAGTTATATCGGACAGAGTCGCATGTTTTCGTGTCTCCGACAGAATCATGGAGAATGCTGGAATACCAAGGACAAACGCCGATGGAAACCAGACTGCAAAACTAAACCCTACTAAAAAAATAAGAAAGGCGAGAGAGGCCACTGAGCAAACCAACCAAGAAGAGCAGCACAGGAACGAGCGCAGATGGTTGAATACAAGTGAACTGTCATTGGACACTGCCATGCCTCAATAGATGAAGATGAGGATTCAAAGGAGGCATCTGCATTGGGGACGGTCAAGTGGTAACTCCCATGGAAAAAGAAATCATTACATGATAGCATCACTAAGTAAGTAAGACTAGAGGAGAGAAAGTTGAAAAGTTGAAAATTGGAGAAGAACGAAGTGAAAGAAATGCTGGGCTAAACTGATTGTGCAGGGTGTTGCTTTGGATGGTAGTACCCATAATTCTACACTTTTCTTTTGAGTTACATACACCACACATGAAAAAGAAAATAGTACATATGTTGAAAGGCTGTACTAGCAAGAGAGTTGCTTCAGCCTCTGACTGGGGTGAGAGTCATAAATCAGCCAGAGTGCACATCACTCCGCATGATGGAGAATTAAGGATAAATAGAATGACGAGTGAATGACACTACCGACACGCACATCCTACCTACGGAGTTGACCTGTCTGCCGACATGATACATAGGAACGTTGATAGACAGACTACAGCCATTAAGAGTATTGGGGCACTGTGTTGCTTAGAAATGCACAGAAGCACACGCACAAAATAAATAATTGTGTCATTCGATCGTGGCACCCGACCTAAAGGCCATTAGGTGTTTATGCATTTGAGGCACAGGAAAATACATATTGCATGACAGCATGAGACCCCCCTCTTTGGGGTAGAACTAGAGAAGCTGCGTCGTGATGGAATCGGAAACTTGTAAGGACTATGGGCCTCATTTATGGCATTTTGGCTTAGGGCAGCGCAGCAAGGCACCTTGCTGCGCTGCCGTACGCCAAAGTGAAAGGGTAGGAATGCACTATATTTAAGCAATACAGTGTATTCCTTACTTTTTGCCAGAGTTACCGCCATTTTGGCAGCTCAGGCAGCTCAGCGCCAACATAGGTTACCTTGAACCATGGTGCAAGGGGATGTATGCCATTATAACGCATGCTTTTACAACGCATGCTGTTGCCACGCAATTTTTACAACGCAATGCCTTTACAACGCATAGTGCTTTGGGTGCTGGATAGTGAATAGTTTAATTTACTATTCCAACTCCAGTCGCCGTGGACACTAGGGAAGGTTATTGGATAGTAAATTAACCTATTCACTACCCATTCCCTATGTCAGATTGCCCCAAAGCGCTATGCGTTGTAATGGCATGCGTTGTAATAGTTGCGTTGTAATGGCACTGCGTCGTAAAAGTTGCGTTGTAAGTGCTGTATACCGGTGCAAGGGTGCCTCAGTTGCATGCAGGACTGTTTTTATGCAGGAAGGAGCACCTTCCTGCCAAAAACAATCCTAAGAGGAGAAATACAAGTATTTCTCCTCTTTAGGCATCACCTTGGGAGGCACACAGATTTGGAGTTTCTCCAGGTTCACATCACTTTGTAAACCTGGAGCAGTGTCAAATTCCATGGGTATTGCATGGGAAAGCAATGCCCATGGGACGCCTTATTAAACGCAGCATAAGGTGACCAGCGCTTTGCACTGTGTCACCTTACTCGTGATTTATGAGGCCACTTATAAATCTTTCTGAGAGCCCTGCGTCATATATGTACCACTTTACATAGTGCAAAAGTGATGCAGGGGCTCTCATAAATAAGCTCCTGTCTTTTCAGCATAATCACTGGGTGTGCTAGTGTGAATTGCCTCAGGAGCTACACATACAAACGAAGAGAGGCGATTCAGATTATTGAAAGGATCGCTGGACGGAGAGTAATTGATTTTATTGTAAGTAGCATGTGTGACTATAATGCAGATCTTACTATCACCAAAGATAGACTGATCCCATCACTTCAGGATGCCCTTGTAGGACTCTATCACAAATATT
This sequence comes from Lissotriton helveticus, assembly GCF_964261635.1. Taxonomy (NCBI): domain Eukaryota; kingdom Metazoa; phylum Chordata; class Amphibia; order Caudata; family Salamandridae; genus Lissotriton; species Lissotriton helveticus. Next base: position 915,941,989 of record NC_136059.1, on the reverse strand, counting down.
CACTGGCTGGATGGGGAAGTAGCAATTTATTAATAATAAAATAAAAAAATAATTTAATAATTTTATTAATTTATTAATGTCTGGAAGGAGACTGCATCCTGATACAAGAGAACAGCTTTTACTCTCCCTCGTATGGGATGCTCACACGGCTAGCTATGTACCGGGCGAGGATGAAGCAGGAATTGGAAAGGAATACTATTGAATACCTTTGCTGAAGAGAGTAGGATCATAACCCACTATTACTACAGTTTGAATGGGGTGGGACTCGCCCTGCCATGTTGACCTGTTGCCTACAACTGCAGTTCCTGTTAAATGATCCCTTTCGATACAGTAGGGGAACACATGCATCATTATTTTAATGAAAAGGAGGGCACAACATGGTACACCACAACTGAACTGGGTGGCTTTAAATTGGTAATCAGAGCAAAATATCTAAAGACCACTTATGGAATCAAAATGACCATAAATCTGCAAATTCAGTCGAGAAAGGAAGAAATATGAGGTCTAGAAGTAAATGCAAGAACAGACCTAGGTCGTCGAAAGTAAGTGCTTGACACAGGGAAACTACATGCCAAGATGGTAGACAGACTGAAGTGAGTGAGCTATCTATAACGAATATGTGACCAGAGAGCACAGTCAGTGTGAAAGAGACGGACACTTGTTGGCACGGTTAACATGCAGAGATGAAGAAAGAAAACCCACATGTGATATCAGTCTGAGACAGGTTGCATCTTATGCACACAGACGTAAATAAATGTTTCATTCGTGACATACTATGAGAGACTGTATTCGACTCTCTGTGGGCTGGAGGTGGGCTGTATTGGATGAGACACCCACACCCCAGTTGACTGCAATACAGAGAAATGCTCTGAAAGCATCTTTGGATATAGAGAAAATATATAATGCCATAGATCAACTGGCAAGGGAAAAGCGCCAGGGCCAGCTGGTCAACCTCCTGAGTTCTACTTGACATACAAATTGGTGTTGGCTCCAAAACTACTGGATATGTATAAAATTACTGATGACAAGGGTATATTACCGGTACAGTCAGAGAGGTCACAATAGTGTAATTACTTACAACAGGTCGAGACACAATGGATGTTATGTCCTACTGACGTTTATCCTGATTGAACTTAGAATACAAGATCACGAGGGAAATGATAGCAAATAAATTGTGTCTTCTCAAATGGGATTTTGCATACCTAGATCAAAACAGGTTAATTCATAGACATAACACCCATCTAAATCTGATGCGTTAGTTTTGTGTGCTTGAAAATGGACTCCCACAGACTAGATCCCATTAGTGCCTTCTCAGATATTGAGAAGGCTTTCAACATCTAGTAATGGATATAACGTTGTGAGGTGCATCAAAAGAGTTGACGGGGAGAGCTTCCTCAGACGGATTACATTTTTGTCTTTGAAACCAATGGAGTGAGTCCATACAGGCCAGACATTCTCATAGCAGCAGCAAATACAAAGGATATACTTTTAAACATTAACACCAACAAGATTGTGATACAAGATTATCAATGACAAGATATTGAGGGACAAAATATTCTACAGGGATGAGCATATAAGGAAGTATTGCTTTACTTTTCCTCTTGCCACTACTAGGAACCTTGAAGATATATGAACCACATAGACACATATATGTGGAGTTGGGTAGAGAAAATCTAAACCAACTTGCCTGTCAATATTTTTTTCAATATTGTGTCCTCGATATTCTGTCCCAAGGATCTTGGGGACTCAATATATTAGGTTCACACCCATACAAAGAGGTATATGGTAGGGGTGCCCACCCTCCCCTTTGAGGTGGAAGCACTGTCTGTGTGCTATATAGGAGGGCCTGAGAGTGTGGAGTACATGAGTACCTGAGATGGTTGCATTTTCAACCTGTCAGCATTGGGGTGGTCTTCCCCTAATCATTTTCCTGCTTACCTCCTCTTTTTGTTGATTCTGTTTGTTGGCCTTAGGACTCGAGCACTTTACCACTGCTGACCAGTGCTAAAGTGTGCAAGCTTCTCCCAAAAACGTGGTAACATTGGTTTAGTCACTATTGTGATATTTAATTTATCTGTAGGTCACCAGTATAGTGCACTACCTGTGCAGAGGGCCAGTAACTTAAATGCTACTGGGGGCCTGCAGCACTGATTGTGCCCCCCACACAAGTAGCCCTTTAAACATGTCTCAGGCCTGCCACTGCATAGCCTGTATGTGCAGTTTTCCTGCCATGCCGATTTGTCATTTAAAACCCATTGACGAGCTTTAAAACTACCCTTTTAATACACGTAAGTCACCAAGGTGGGCCCTAGGTAGCCTGTAGGGCAGGGTGCTATATAGGTAAAAGGCAGTACATGTACTTTAAAGTTTTGCACATCCTGGTAGAGAAAAACACCTTCATTTGTTTCTCACTAATGTGAGGCTAATTCCTCTAATAGGTTAACATTGGCAATCCCTAAGGCCCATTTATGATGTAATTCCTGATTGAGTAGCAGTAGTCCTATCATGTTTCATATTTTTGGAATGGTAAAGAAAAATGCTCTACTAGCAAAGTTAGAATTTGCATTGCTACTTTAGAAAGTAGGTATTTCTCTGCTCTTAAAGCTCTGTGTGTCTGCAGCTTGTCTCCAATTCACACCTGGGAATTGTGACAGCTTCACTTTGTGCATTCCCTCTAGACAGCCAGACACAAAGAAAGGTTAGGTGTGTCTGAGTGCCATCTGCATTCTGATAGCTCATCCTGGGCAGGATGGGATGGGAGGGAGGAGCTGACGCTTACACGTAAATGGGCACTATCCTGTTCCCACACATAGGGTGGAATACCTCCCTTTGGAGAGTCTGCAGCCACAGGTAGGAAGATAGGACCTCTGTGCACTTCAAAGAAACTTCTTTGAAGTCACCCCCACTTCAAAGGCACAACTGGGTATAAGCAGTGGGTCTCTGACCCCACCAAATGAGACACTTCTGGACCTGAAAAGAAGCTCTGACAGTAAGAAGAACTGCTGTGCTGCTACAAGGACTGTCACTCTGCTGGCCTGCTGGTTTGGAAGTACTGCTTTTCTGCTGTTCTGCCCTGCTGCCTGCTATACTCTGCCCCTGCACGGGAAGATCTGTTCTCTGCTTAAACCCAGAGTGACCTTCAAGGGCTTGTTGGCTTGGCTCCTGTTTTTGAGACTCCAATATCAAAGTCTCACCACCTGCTTCTTTGCCTCGTCCATTGGAGGTGGACCCAGGTGCTAGCTCCAGTTGAACCAATGCATCACCTGTCTGTTGGAAGCAGAACTGATGCATGATCGCTATTGCACGAGCAGATTTTGCGCATTGCACTCAGAACCAGCGCATCGCCTTAATGAACCGACGCATCGAACTTCTGCATTGCTGTGGGGGAAGTGTGGGAAGATCAATGTATCTCCTCAACTGTGTGGAGAAACACAGTGCATCGTGGAACCCATGCCCCCTTGGCCTGCCGTATCGTCTTCGGAACCAGAGCATTGCCACCACTGCATGAAGAATATCGACGCATCACTTCAACTGTGGGATCAACACTGACCCATCACTTGCTTCATTTAGGATTGTACTTTATTGAAAGGAAACCGCCTAAGTATATTTAGTATTCAGTTTATTTATGCCATTGTCGGACCCATGTATTCTACCAAAACATCAAAACTTTTTACTTAAAATATGGTTTGAACATTCCGAAGAAAAGTATGAATGCATTTTATAACTCTGTGACTCCATCCCTCCCCTGCAAGACTTGTAAAGTTTGCACACAAGGGGCATTACCCTTCAGTATGGGAATTGATTTATTGGCTTCATACCAGTACTTTATTGATTTTATATGTTTTTAAACCCCGCTTGTAAAAAGCATGTTTGTTTGTTTTAGCAGATACAACATATCAAAACTCACTAGGTATGCATTAACAGTAACACAGTAAGTGAGATTTGATATGAATTTTTTGTAACAATTTTTAATAATTGACACAATAAACTACTCAAACTCAGACTCACTTGGTTGCACCCCTCATCTCGCTGTTGCGACCAGGGTCAAGTTACTTTGTTCAGTGAACCTTGTGTGGCTCCTGTATCTGGCCTGAGTTTCATCTGCCTGAACTCTTGACTTTTCCCCAGTCCAGCATGACCAAATAACTTATTGTTTCTAAGTGCTATTTTTACATTTAATCTTTAAAAATTCATATCTCCACTTCTACTTATTGAATTCTTGTCATTTTGATTATATTTTATTAATAAAATTCTAATCTATGTTTCTAAACTGGTGTGGAGTATTTTTGTGGTGTTTACACTTTGTTACTGTTTGAAGCATTGCAAACATACTTTAGACACTACCTCTTAAACTTAGCCTGCCTGCTCTGTGCCAAGCTACCAGAGGGTGAAAACAGGTTAATGTAAAGTGTGTATCTTACTTACCATGACTAGGATTGTGGTTCCTGCTTGGACAGGGTGCATACCTCTGCCAAGCAGAAACCCATTTTCTAAATCTGCGTTACTCACACAGTGCAAACTTGATGGTAGAGGGACAGCAATGGACACAATACTACTAACGATTCATTAAATTAGAAAACCAACCTCCATGAAAGCTGCAAGATGCACAAGGTGTGCAATGTGGTATGAAGGACTGTAGGGTGAACACCTGCCCATAATTTACAACTTATCTTTAGTGCTAGATATATTGCCATGGGCTGGAGAGCACATAGGGACCAAATGTTAGAATAGGGTCTGTGATGTTAGAAAGTGATCCAAACCTGAGATGGTTGCGTTACTCACACAGTGCAGAATTGATGGTAAAGATGTGGCAAAGGACACACTACTACTAGCAAATTAACTAAATTTGATAGCCAACCTCCTTGTAAGCCACAAGGTATGCATGGTGTCCAATGTGTTAAAAAGGACTGTAGGGTGACGACACATCCATAATTCACATGGACAGTACGGAATTTAGCCCTAATATCAGTCATCCGTAGTTGATGATTTAACAGATGGCATTTGTCTGTAATTTTTGCCTTTCAGCTAAATGACAAGGGTGAATACCACCAGTTGAGATTCCCCAGCTGAAGTGGAAGGGAGGGGGTCGCTTGTGCTGTGATTCCAAGGGAGGGACAGATAGCTAAACAAGAAACAAGCATTCTTGCCAGGGTGTCTGCTGCCTGAAATAAATTCAAATGTCTGCAATTAGTTGATCTGCAATTGTAAAGGCTGCTTGGAAGCTAGTATAGGTGTTAATTGATGGAGTCACTTGAAGCTTTCTGAGGACAAAGATATTTTCTCTTTAAGAGTTATTGTAGGCGTGTTCCAAGCTGAGCTAGTGAAAGAAGTTATAAAAAATGTTTGCACTTGACCTAATCTACGTACCACTAAAATCTATAGATTGGAAGAACTTTTTTATCGTGAACTTAAATTTATTTTAAAAATTTTTGGCAGTCTAAACTATACTGTGTGCAATGCAAGTTTAAAGTAATGACTTACACATTAACAAGGCTTTCGGTGAGATGCATAAACCTCCTAGACCTAAGAATACGCAAGTCATTTTTCCCTGCTGCACGAAACGGGATTAATTTCGGTGAGCCTCTGTTTGCACACCCAGACATATGCAGTAATTTCAGTAGCAGCTAGAAGTCCCGTAATATAAAATAGTGCATTTTCCACTATTAGTTTAACTTTCAATTATTTGTCGTTTATGGTGTGCATTATTTTGAATGCAATTACCTGATGGTGAAAGATCAACAAATTAGTTACAGCAAATGTTGCTCTTTTCAGCCATCCCTTCGATTTGGCATCCGTTCTCAATGAACTAGTCTCATAGTATCCATACTTTCGTCTGTTGAATTGATTAGCTATGTAAAGTCTGAAAATGGAAGTGATATTAGAATAGGGGATCCTGCCTTTCCTTACCTTCATTATATTCCTTTTTTTAGCTATTGTGTCAGATTAACCTGTGATCTGTATTTATGTAATGAAGTATATTATTCATCTGACAGAATTGTATGGCAACACTGTCTTCTGGTGCTAAAAGGGAGTGAGAAAAGTAAATTAATTTAGTCATTGTCTTCATTGCAGTATATGTGGCCAGAACGCTTGTATTCAAAACCTGGATTCCCTGTATAATTACAGTTTTCATATAAGTTGAATCAATTTACTTCATGTTGGAGAAAAGGATGGTGCACTAAAAATTAAAGTCCGAAATGCTTCCAATTTTGTTAAGGTTAAATCCTTTATTTTTCAATCTTTAAAACGAAGCCTCAGCCAACGCCTTTCGTTCCTTTCGGAACTTCTTCGGGGTTTTATTTTTTGTTTGTTTTGCCTCGAACAAGTCTACTTAAGCCACCAGTGGTACTATGATCAACCCTCAGAGACAAGTGAAGACACTTCCTCCCCCTTATCACCGCAGTTGGCTTCAGCGCAAGAGATCTTGTAAGCACACGCGCTTTCGAAGAGAAAGCCTTCTGGTGGCTTAAGTAGACTTGTTTGAGGCAAAACGAACAAAAAATAAAGCCCTGAAGAAGTCTCTAAGGAACGAAACACGTTGGCTAATTGTTGGAAGGGGGTTGTATTGGAAATTGCCCTTTTTTGCAGGGTTATCCCCAAACTTTTTGCTTCTTCCTGCTATTTTTTACTCACCTGTTGTTGTTGTTGGCTATAGGTCTCCGGGCACTAAACCGCTGCTGATCAGTGCTAAAGTGCATATGCTGTCTGGGTAAATTGTTATTGTATTTGGTTATCCATGATTGGCGTATTTGATTTACCAGTAGGTCCCTAGTAAAGAGCACTGAGTGTACCAGGGCTGATAAATCAAATGCTACTAGTGGGCTTGCAGCACTGATTGTGCCACCCACATAAGTAGCCCTGAAAAGTGTCTGAGGCCTGCCACCACAGTGCTTGCACGCAGTTTGTCAACTGCCATGTCAACTTGGCAAGTGCACCCACTTGCCAGGCCCTAACCTTCCCTTTTTTTACATATAGGGTACCCCTATGGTAGGCCCAAGGTATTCCTTGGGCAGGGTGCTGTGTATGTGAAAGGTAGGACAGGTACTGGAGTGTGTAACATGTCCTGATAGTGAAATACTGTCAATTTAATTTTTCACTATCGAAAGGCTATCTTGCCCCATAGGACAGAATGGGGAATATTTTGTAACATTTTACAAGCATGTCTTCCCATAGGGATAAGATTGAAAAATTGAGTTTAGTATCCCTGAACTCAGGATTTAATTGCACATCTTTTAGTAAAGATGGTTTTTAAATTGTGTGTTTGAAAATACCACTTTTTAGAAAGTGGATATTTTCTTGTTCAAATATCCTGTGTGCCTCTGCCTGGTTGTGGATTGACTATCTGTCTTTGGAGTGACAAGGGCTGGGGAAGCGCAGTGGGTCCATGAATCTGGATGAGTCAGCACGAGGCTGAATAGGCCTGATCTGCATTTGGAGTGGTGGGAGAAGTAGAACCTGTACCAGAATAGGACTGTGCCTGCCAGCCACAATGCTGGTTCCGCCCCCCGTGGTGTGTCTGGAGCAAAGGCTCACGCTGACAATGGATGTTGTTGTGCACTTGCAGAGTGCCCCAGAACTAGTTTGAACTGGTCTCAATGCCTCTTGCACAAAGAGAACAAATGCATTTTGGGGTATAAGTATCAGACCCAAAACCCCAGACTTTAGATAATTCCTGGAATTCAAGAGAAACCTATGGCAAATTAGGAGAGATGGAGATACTGAGGAGAAGTACTTCCCTTTCTGTGTGTCTGGGGTTGGCCTGCAGTTCTGAAGTCTCAGGGTCAAAAGGAAAAGACTTCCTGCAAATCTGCTGGTGCTGCTCTACTCTTCCATCGGTGAGTCCTACCCTAGCCTATGGAGCCTCCTTCCAGTTACTGCACCGCAGAGGTGGGTTTTGCAGCTAATCTCTGCAAGAATTGGCACGAAGCATCGCGAAGCCATGCAAAGATTCTCAGAACCGGTGCCGGATGAGGCAAAGCCTCGCCGAGTCTCGCCTGGCGACGCGAGGTCTCGCAGCGCAGCCCCAAGCACCGATGTCGTATGGCGCAAAGCGATGCATCGCCTCCGGTGTGTCATGCATCGTACCTCTGTACCAAGTTTCCCACGCTTCACCGGCAGACCAGAACAGTCTTGGATTTTGACACCTCACTTCGCCCTATAGTCCGGATTCAACGCATCACTTCTCCTGTGTGCAGCAGAACTGTCACCTCGCCTACCCAAGGACTCTGAAACTGATGCATCGCTGTGTTTTCCAACGCCTCCTTTCTTTGCGGTTGTTTGGCCTTGTGAACTTTTGACACATCTATCTACAGGTACTTTGGTGAACAGTCACACATCCATAGTTTTGCATGGTACAAATTCTTGAAACCTTTTGAAAGTCATATTTTTTACTGTGTATGTTGGATTTTTGTCGTTTTGGTCTTGTTTAGTTTAGATAAAGATACTTTATTTTTCCAAGCTGCCGTGGTGTCCTTTTGAGGTGTTTTTGCTGTGTTACTGTGAGTGTTGGTACAAATACTTTTACAGTTTGCCTTTGGGATAAGCCTGTCTGCTCGTGCCAAGCTACCAAGGGGGGAGCAGGGGTTATCTAAAGTGTGTATCCCACTTACCCTGACTAGGAGCAAGGGTCCCTATTTGGAGAAGGGTACCTACCTCTGCCGACTAGAGACCTCCATTTCTAACACTGAGCTACCAGTTCCGAGATAAATGTAGAATCCTGAATTACAGATAAGTTGTTGTTATGTCAGATCTTTATATTAGGTGTTAGACTGTCATCCAAACCATCTGCTCTGCCTCATTCATTTTTTTAAGCTTAACATCCAGGGAAGGATGATGTGAGCCACATGTTTTTCTTCAGCCTGTCTAAACTATCAGAAAGGGAAATGGTCACTTACTTTAATGTTTCCCAAAATGTTTGCCACAAGGTTTAAAATGTTTAGAAGCATAATAAAAATGTTGCTGCTACTTTCTTTCCAAGAAAGATTGGATACATTTGGGTAGGGGTGATGCCCTTGACACCATCCTCAATGACATCAGTTAAGTTCTGAATAAGAACATAATATACCACCTGAATGTAGCACACCTAGAGGTAATGATATACTGAGCATAGTGAATAGATAATGCTATTTAGAAAATAGTAAATACATGCACTGATAAAGTAGTGGGCAATGGCCTGTCCTCGGATGTGTCTGTAAAAGTGACCATTTGTCCCGTATTTTTGTCCTGAATTATGACCCTTTACCCTGAAGTTTTACAGTCCTGTCCAGGATTTGCCTCCACACCAAGTGATCACCCTATAAGACTGGTATGTTAACTATGGAAGGCGTGAGGAGCCACAATTGCGAGACAGGAAACAGTATAGAAATTAAATAAAACTGAACCTTTAAACTAGGTTGTGGATTGATTAAGATGTAGGGCACTGGGTGGTATTAACTCCTGACACTGCTGCAAAATAATAATACCTGAAGGGCAGAACACATTTTTACATGTATGCTCTGGTTAATGAGGAGGCTGTCCTGGTTTTGGCTGATGGGCAGTTAACAGTATTGTTTAACACTGTTCTATACAAACGCTTTGTACTAACATAGCCTGCGGGTTTGTTAGATGTGCGGAACCGATACAATAGTAATGACGTAATCTGATAAATCTAAATTCAATATAGAACAAATAAAACATTTCAGCAAATCCCATATCTGATTTGTGATACCTGCATTGTTATTCTCTAAGTATACAAATCAAGTTTTAAGATGTTCAAACTATACCTATTTTAATTAGTCTTTTTTCTCTTTTTTTTTAACATCTCATAATAAAAATTCCCGTAAGACCTTCAACGGTAGTCTTGACGACTCTCTCTGCTGGCCTTGTGCTTCTCACTGCAAGGAGAACTCCTTATTTCTTTCGCTTTGGTCACTTATTCACACTTTCAGGTAGCCGCGTTCCGTGTAGGTAAAAGCGGTGGGGCTGTGTAAGGGGGGATTTCAAGGGACGATGGTGAGGGAAAATTAAATTAGATAAATAATTAATTCGCCCTCGGCATCGTCAAACTCTGCAAATTACTGAGTGAGCATAATATCGCATTCTTACCCCTGCTGACCGTATACGGCCAACGTGGCCTTCCTACTAAATCACCTCTGATTAACTACGCTTTGTGAGGCCCTCTCACCTTGGTGAACCGCGCGCCAACCGGTGGACTCATCATAACTTCTTGCAGCTCCGATTTTTTTTCTAACTTCTTGAAGCTCCGGTCTATTTTTCAACCCGTGGTGAGAAGACAAAGAGGGCTTCCCCCTCCCATCCTTACCTTTTGATCTCTTTCTTGGGGAGGGGTCACCTGCACACCTTAGTGATGTCCTCAGGGGATTCTCAGGTTTCCGGCTATGCCCCCTCACATTTGCATGACCGGAAGAGACTCTACTCTGGGCTCCGCACGAGATGCCACTAAAGGCACCACGCCCCTAGGTGTGGGTGGCGCCCATCAACCTGTGGTAAGCAGTAGGGTAGCCCAAAGGCTACTGTAGTTATTGGTATTGTCCACAATAGGTCTTCAACAATACACAGCTATTAGATTGTTGTAGGCAAGACCTAAAAAGCTGACATTACTAAATATTTGTAGTGAGAGAAGAAACAAAGAGATGGAAACTATATTGAGTCTGTTGAATTTCTTTGGCCAGGAATATGGAACATGCGATGTTTACATCTCATATCAAACCCCCAAATGATTAGTGCATGTTAACATTGATTTAATAGTAATAACAATAATTACAGTCATCATGTACAAAATGCCATTCCAAACGGAGGTGTACTTTAGAGTTACCTGAAAAAAGGTAGTATAATTAATTAACACAATGGTCTAACTTTATCAACCCTTAAAGGATGGAAGTCTGAATCAGGAACACTTGAGAATTGATCTACAAATAAGTCCATGGGTTTGACATCAAGATAGCTCACTGAGTTAAACTATTATTTGTAAATCACACATTAGAAACCTGTTCAGGTCAAGTCAGCCTTCGACCCTCCAAAGGTGTATACATTGAGCAATATTAAATTGGGTAGTAGAAACACTTGTTGAGTACAGTGCTTAGAAATAACAGGACTGTGGTAGGGAGTGCCGCAGGTTAATTTTATTATTTGTTTGCAGGTCTAGAGAAGGAATGCACATGAGCCAGTCGAGCTTCTTACTATTCTTGGCCCAGGGATGTGACTGTTCCTTGCCACAGTAACCTGAGGTAGGCATTCCCAGAACAGTGAACAAATAGCAGTACATATAACATAAATATATAAAATATAAATATACAGGTAACATACATAACATATGGTCACTTGCTTCATGTTCTGTGATTTTAAGTTTATCTCCACTGACTTGTAAATTGTGACAAACAAACAAATGTTATGTTAATTTGTTATGTTAATTTTTGTCTTTTATAGCGCACGGCTACTCCGTGGAGTGTCCCGGTGCTTTTAATACAACCATCACAGAGTAACACAACACATTGAAGCAAGGAGAGACAGGAACAGAGGCAAACTACTTGGCAAAAAGCCAGGTTTTAAGGCCCTTCCTAAAAATCAGCAGATTAGAAGTGCTGCGAAGTGACAAAGGGAGCGTGTACCACATCTGTGGTGCCAACAGCCCAAAAGAACGACCCCCAATGCGAGCCTTTTTTACTCGAGGGACCACCGCTAGAGACAGGGATTCAGACCTCAAAGATCGGGTCGGATGGTAAAAGACCAGCCTCTTCTGGAGATATTTTGCCCCCGAGGCATGGAGAGCCTTAAGGGCCAAGGTCAAAGCCTTAAACACTATCCGTTTCCGGATAGGCAGCCAGTGAAGCGACTGCAGGAGACCCGAAACTCTGGCGCGCCTATAAAGGCCAAAAATGGCCCGCGCAGCCGAGTTCTGGACCACCTGGAGCCGTTACAGAAGGTAGTCCGGCAGGCCAAGATACAGGACGTTGGAATAGTCCAATCTTGAGCCGATTAAGGCCTGCACCGTCAGCTTCCTGTGATCTACTGATAGTAAAGGGAAGAACTTACGCAGCATCCTAAGCAGGCCAAAACAAGTTCCCGAAAGACCAAGAATCTGAGACCTTAACGCCAGGCCATTATCCATCTTAATTCCCAGATTCTTAGCCAACTGGGACGAATGTGCTGGGGGAAACATGTTAACCGGCCACCATTCCTGCCAGTCTGGATCGTGAGGACAGCCGAAGAAGAGTACCTTAGATTTGTCTGAGTTGCATTTGAGGCTGTTCAGCTGGAACCACTCGAAAACAGCCCCAAGGCACTCACGGATACTCTCTCCATCAAACTCTTCTCCTTTCCTACACGTAAAAAGGAGCTGAGTATCGTCAGCATAGGATACGATCTGGGCCCCATAGGACTCCGCCAGTGCCGCAAGAGGGGTCATAAAGATGTTGAAAAGCGTCGGGCTCAACACAGAACCCTGCGGAACTCCGACTCCCAAAGGCGGCATCACGGCAGAGCTGGGTGGGGCCCAGACCGTTTGTCGGCGATCGGCCAAAAATGATCTAAACCAGCTGAACACCGTCCCCCTCAGACCGATCTCATGGAGTCTGATGAGGAGACCCTCATGGGGGAGGGTGTCAAAGGCCGCCGACAGGTCCAGCATGACAAGCATGGCTTTGCCTCCCGAATCCCGCACCTGAATTGGGACCCTTTGATATCAGCTCGGGTCCAAAAGGTTACACAATCAATTGAAGCCCTTTTTCGTTTTGCCAGTAAACTAGGTCAAAGGCGAATAGCAGAAATAATATCTCTGTATAAAGCCAAGTGTGTCTCCGTTGCAACTTTCGGCGCTGGTGTCTGGGGGTCACAAAATAGTGAAAAGTTAGAGGTTATGGAGAACAAATTTATAAAGCGTCTCCTATCTGTCCCATCAGGCAAGTTGAACAGTTATTGTCATGGGGAGGTGGGTATGGAGTTTGTAAGTGACATTATACATGTAGCGCCACTATTGTTATGGTCTAAAGTTTGGCAATCTGAAGAACTGAAATTGACAAAGGATATTTTACAAGATTGCCTTAAACTTGACCACTCTATGGAGATTCCATGGCTCTTATACATTAGGGATACCTTTTATAAGATTGGGTTAGGCAATATGTTTGAAAACCCTGATATGAGTGGCAAGGATTCTAAGTCAACTATCAAAAATGCCTACTGTTCTAATTTGGGTACCTTAAGGAATAGTGAGCATGCACTGTATGTTAGAGGCAAATTGCAGTGGCCTTTTTACTTATCGTATATTATCCATACCCAATGGCGTTTCTATCTGACAAGGTTTCGCCTTAGTACATTACACTTCCTTTTTGCCTTTCCAAAGCAAGGGGGGTGGTGTGAGAGTCTACCTCCTTGCCCCTGTAATGATAGGGTTTCGCAAAGTACTTTGCACCTTATCCTTTTCTGTGCTTTGTATAAGGTCCCAAGAAACACATTTATTAGACCTGTTTTATTATCTTTTGGATCATGCTATTACAAAGAGGGCTATGAACATTTATTGTCCTTGTCAACTCCAAGTATTTGTAATGCTGTACTCAGTTTTATTAGATCGGCCTTTGCCATTAGAAATCGATATTGAAATAAGGTATTGGTGGAAATTTCCATTAATGTTTTCTCTGTTGGCCTCTTGATAAAATCCACTTAGCACTTTATGTCTTGTACATATATATGATCAAGGTTATTTTTTAATGCATTGTAAAGCTTAAATATGTAAATATGTATCGTGGACTTCTAGGACAGACTATGTACTTTTACATTGGTGTATACTTTTATGACTCCTTTCTGGAATCGAAATAAAGTTATTTGAATGAATGAATCCCGCACCTCTTTAATAGCCTCAGACACCTCCAAGAGCGCCGTCTCGGTGCTTAAATTGGGGCGGAAGCCAGATTGAGTAGGGTGCAGGAGACTGTAAGATTCCAGGAAATTGGAAAGCACAATATGAACATGCTTCTCGAGAACCTTCGCCAGTGCCGGGAGGAGAGAGATTGGCCTATAATTGGCCAAAGCCTCCGGGTCAAGACCAGGCTTCTTGAGAAGGGGAATGACCATCGCCTCTTTCCAAGCCTGCGGGACCACCCCCCTACTCAAGGAAAGATTCAGGAGCGGGTTCGCCAGTGGGTTTATAACATCGGCCATTTTCGCAAGGAATTTGGCCGGACATGGGTCAAGAGGTGACCCCGATTTAAGGTTAGCCATAAATGCCAACGATGAAGAAATCAAAAGAGGTGGAAAAGCCGCCAAGACTGGGCCCACAAAAGGCCGCGAACCTGACCCATCTTCAGAGCTCCGAGGAACTTCAAATACCCTCAGGGGAAAAGAGTCCTGGATCAGTTTGATCTTGGTTGTGAAAAAATCAGCGAGAGCCGAGACCCAAGAGTCCGGTGGAGCGGCCTGAGTTGAATTAGTTCGTGCGGTTGTGAATTCCCTAACAATTGTAAAAATCTCCTTGCAGGAGTTAGAGGCCGCCTCTATCCTTCTAGCATAATAGCCCTTTTTCTCCAGAAGGATGTCACGATGCCAGGCCTTAACCGCGATCCTATAGGCAAGCCTGGCCGCTGGATCATACTGGGAGCGCCAGGCTCTTTCCGCCACCTTACACTGCCTACGAGAAGCCGACAGTGCTTCGGTGAACCAGGGGGCAGAAACCCGTTTCGATGTTGCTCGGGGGGCCATCACGGGGGCCAGATCGTTCAGCCTATCCGTGAGCCACACCTGCAAGGCCTCTACATCCCTCTCCAGGTCACCCGAACAAGGGCAGGGATGATCACAGGATGCCTGAGCCAGCATTGCTGGAGTCACCCGATGAAGGGCCCTGGAGGCTCGCCCCCGCTGTCTAGGAGCGGTACTAGATGGCTTACTGGTACCTAGTACAAAAAATTTCGCCAGGCTATGGTCTGACCAAAGCACCGGCAGAAGTGACATGACCTCGATGGGGGACGTGGAGAAAACCTGATCTAAGGTATGACCCCTTACATGCGTTGGCCCAAAAAGATACGGGGCAAGGCCAAGGGGAGCCGTAATCTCCATCAGCTTGATCACATCCGGGTCCAAACCCTCATCCATGTGGAAGTTAAAATCTCCCGCCAAAATGCAGTGCTCCGCTCTCAGAGCCAGCACAGAGATGGCCGACTGAAGCTCATCAAAGAAAGAGCCTGCCAATCCAGGGGGCCTATACACTAAGAACCCCTTAAGGGATTGATGCGGCGACAGCGCTATAGAAAAAGCGAGGGCTTCAGATCCTGAGATGGAATCCATAGGAATGATGGTGCAAGTGGCAGACTTCTTCACCACAAGTGCCACACCCCCGCCCCTCCCCTCCTGTCTATCTTGTCTAAAGATATTGTAATCGGGGGGAATTGCTATGGCTATGTCAGGATTAGACGAGTCCTCAAACCAGGTCTCTGTCAGCATCAGGCACAGCGGCTTTTCAGCGGCCAGCAGATCGTGAATATCCTGCGCATGCCTGCGTGCAGATCTAGTGTTAAGAAGCAGACAAAGATGCTTCACACTGTCTGCCTCGCTACTCAGCAGAGTGACCGGGGCATAGTCTGGTACCCAGTCACAACCAGGGCAACGTCTCTTACCCTTATATCGACCCGGGAAGACTGTGTGGCAACCGCATAGAGAGTCTCGCAACGCCCATAATTCAGATGATGTATAGGTAGTCCTACTAACAGTAGGATGGGACAGACCAGATGAAAGAGCCCCACCCGCTGCTCCGCTCGCCTCCGGGACGCTGACGGGCGCAGACGGGCTGGACTCTGGCGTGACTCCGGCGGTGATCCGGCGTTCCCGCAGCGCGTAACCGCTGCGCATCAGCATGACTTCCTTAAGAGGAGGTCGAGCGTCCTTAGGCGCTAGAGCGTGTACTGCACGCCCGGCGTCCTTCCCCTCATCCAATATGGCCGCCGAACTGCCCAACTGCCGAGGGGCCTTCAGTGCCAAATTTATCAACGTTTTGAATTTCCCCTGCACCACGCGCGGTGGTGCAGGGTGATGCAAAATCTAGATTCAGATTTACCAAGCCACATAAGGCCAACTTGCATGGCCCTCCATAATTTGGTAAATCTGGTATAATGCAAGGCTGCCTTGTGTTACACTGTATGGTGGGGCGTTACATGGGTGCAGTGTGGGGATTCCCATGCATCCACCAATGTTTTCTGACACAGCACCAGACTTAGCAACACTGGTAGACCTGGGAATGCGTCGGATTTTTGCTCTTTCCTACCAGAGTCTCAACAAGGAGAAATATCTTTATTTCTCCTCTTTGATTCCAGAATGCAGCACATACCCCAAAACAATCCTACCTACAATGCAAGCATCAGTGTAGCCCGGCGCAAGGATGTCTGTGTTGGTGCAAGGCAGCACATTGTGCGACAGCACAAGGAGAAAAAAACAGAAACACTGTATAATGTTAAATATAGTGCATGCCTGCCCTCTACTGTTCGTGTAGCGCAGCGCAGCAAGGTAGTGCATTATGTGAAAACTTGTAAAATCGGACCCCAAATGTGAAGAATTACAGCTTCTTTATGTGTGCTTTGTTCTGGATACATCTAGGGGCAGATTTACAAGCCCCTTGCTCCACGTTTGGTTCACTTTTCCCATGTTAAAAGTGACGTAAACGTGGCGCAAAGGGCTTGTAAATCTGACCCTTAGCCTTTAGCTGCTGTATTGAAGAGTTACTTTACGAGGCCGTCCAGTAGCATTTTAGATATCAACCTCAGACTTCATGTAGTAAAGCCTGACAGCATGTCTGTATACGAGTGAATTACTACATGGATGTAAAACTTGTATAGCTCCTCAGTGCAAATGGATTCAGCTCTATTTGTCTCGGAGCATGACTAGTCGGTACTAGAATTCTTTGCATCGACAGATACACGGGTGAGCCTTTAAATCTATGTGTCATTTTTAATTCTGGTTGATCTGGAAAGCGCTTATTTTTAGTTGAAAAGTGTATTAAGCTATAACACATTTTACACGTGAGTAGCACGCAATAAAGTAAGTAAAAGTTCAACAATTCTATGGGCAATCTCATGTGCAGATGGTCATGTACAGGATGGATTAACAGGCACATAAATACATTGCCCAATAGTGGTCTTATAGTATGCGGTACATTGACTTGATTGGGCTGGAGAGCTGTAAGTGCTGATCTTGTTGCAACTGCGCCTAAAGTTGCACCTCGGCCTGAAGTGGGGACCACCTGGAATTCCTGTTGGTTGTATCGTAGTCACATCTCATTGCAAAAGAAAGTGACTTCTTCGACACTAGACCAAGCCTATTTTATTTTCTAAAGGCGGGGGAGACACGTGTTTGTTTTTAAGTACAATGGGGCATATTTACAAGCCAATTGCGCCAAAGGTACATCACTTTTAATATGGGAAAAAAAGACGTACTGGTGGCACAAGGGCTTGTAAATAAGCCACAATATGCCCTCATATACACTACAGGCTCAATATAAAATGCAAGAGGCTTGAGGGAATAAGGTGCAGTAAAGATGGTAGTGTAATTGTTTAATCGTCTTCCTGCAACTCGAGCCATCATCTAGGTGATTTTGGTAAATATATCGGGGCAGATTTACAAGCCCCTTGCGTCATTTTTGTGCCGCAATTGCCTCACTTTTTGTGAAGCAGCTGCAGCGTAAAAATGTGGCCCACTTACAATATGATGCATCTATGGAGATGCGTCATGCTGTAAAGCCCTGCATTACATTATACCTGAGTCAGGTATAATGTATGCAGGGTGGGCGTTTCAATGCAAGAATGCCTCGTAGAAGTGACACAGTGAAATCTACAAGATTTCAATGCGCCACTTCTAGGACGCCACTGCGTCAAATATTTACACCTGCTTAAAGCAGGCATAAGGAGTGACATAGCACAATAAGGATAGGCCTCTCTCTAAATTGCTGGAGTTGTGTCGTGCTTGCAACACGACTCCAATAAAGCGTGACTTTTGTGTCAACAAATGCGTCAGAATTTCTGACGCATTTGTCAATCCTTGCACCATGGTGCGCATCCATAGTGGCGCAAGGGTTTCTCAAAGTGGCGCAGGGAAAGTGACGCATCTTCACAGATGTACCACTTTCTTGTACATCTGCCCCTATAGTCGTGCCCTGCAGAAGGGGGGTGGGGGTCAGTGTAGAAAGTTTACTGATTGCCGTGGCGCTCTAAAACTTAGCGTGGCATATAGCTGAGGAATCATGCCTTTTCTACATGTTTACCCTCCCTGGTATGTGTGTGTGTGTGCGCACGTGCGTGCGTACACACTCACTGTTTGATTATGTTTTTGGTTATTTGTCATCTTATATGTGGAATGGGCTACAATGAGATATTCCGTGGTAGTCAGTGTTGCCAGGGTTCTTGTGTTCCATACTCCACCAATCTATGCGATCATAGCAGTACATTCAAAACGGCCAGCTGGCCACATTAAGAGCTAAAGCTACCTGTGTTTTACTGGTATGACTAACCATCATCCGATAAACACATTTTACCCTCGTTTTACATGTAGTAGCTTCTCTCCTTGGGCATTTGGGCTGCGGTAGAGCAAATCGTTTTCAGCCGTGCTGCTTGCATGGATTGGGAAGTTTACCAAAGGCATACCTTTCATGCTGTCTTTGTGGATGCATCCTAGCAAAGCAAGCGTCTGCCACCGGAAGAGACTGCATGAACAGACTCGCATAAGTGTGTCATTGCCTCTGGTATACGCAGGGCACAAGTCCTAAAAAAAGAAGTGGGGGGACTCACCTAGTTAATCAGTATGGAAGTGGTATCGCAGCACGTGGCATCACAGCGCGTGACATCACCGGAACTGGCATCACAAGAAGTGACATCAGATCTTAAGCCCTCACATATATGTTTAGCAGGTGTATCATGAGTACATTTGAGCACATTTCGAGTATACTTGCAAACCCTCCTGATTTAGGCAGAAGATTCACACTTTTGTACGCTACTTATAAAACAATGTTAACTTTTGTCAGCGTTAAGCTTTCTTTAGCTATAGTGCTTTAAAAGAAATAGTGATATTTAATTTATTACAACGCCTCCTCAAGGGTAATAAGCGTATATAAATGCAATTTATTTTGTGCAAATACTGGGAAAGATCAACACATCTGACGTTCTAACAGTGCATGCAAATCTCCTAAACGGAGCCTGAACAAAGTGAAAAGCTGCCTCTCCTAAGTATGTGTGAGGTGCTAACAAGGTGCAAGCCTTTGTTTACCCTCTGCTGCATTGCATAAGGTGTGAGGTTCCTGACTGCTGCCAGCCAGGCAACTCCAACAAAAGGAAGCTTGATGACCCCTGAGACTCGGCCTTTGTTATGACCGAGTATCCCAACAGGAGTCAGAAATAAGAGAGCCCCGTCCCCGCCTGCACGCTGTTGTGATCGAAAGCAGACAACAACGTGCAGGCGCTGCTGAATGTGCCCCGGTGTTTGGAAATTACACCGGGACGAATACAGTATCTTTTTTAGTGAAGCCCAACATCTTGGCAGGATGGACGGCATCCACCCTGTGAAAGAAGTGGGAGAACGCCGTCCGCCCGCGCAGGCCCCCTACTCATGCCCTGGGAATAGGGACGCTTCTGGCTCCACATGTGACCTTCAAAGACCCAGAAAATTCTAGCTGGATGGTACACAATGGGGGGCTTGGTGGCGGCTTTCAAAGAATGTCCACCCCGGGCAGCTTCCGGCATGTGGTTTCGACAGAGCGAGCTTGCGCAGGCAAGGCGCCTGTTTTAGAACGCAGTGCTTTCAAACGCGGCGTTCTAATTGATGCCAGTTGGGGGTCCTGCAGTGAGGTAGGCAGCTCGCTCATTTTGTGCCGCTCCTGACTGATTTACTTCCACTTTGGGAGGCTTGTTTGTTTATTAACAATGGCTGAAAATGCTGCTAAGGAGAGGGAGGCCCTGAGAGTGTTGTGCCAGGCAGGGAGGGAAGATGTATTGGCCCCTGGGGTTTTATGTCAAGCTTGGACCGGGTTTACTGTTAAAAAGAGGGCTTCCTCGGAAGGGGTTTCTGCAGCAGTGATTGCCTGCACAGTGTCAGACAGTTCCCCTGAGGTGGTGACTGCAAAAAAATAAATAACTCTTTAAGTAAAATGTCTAGAGAGGCTCCCCTGCTTACTTATTTACAGCAGCCATCTCCTGCGGTTGTGGTGAAGTGTGGAGCAAAAATCCCTGTAGACGCCAGGTTTTTTTTGAGGCAAATTTGAATTAGAGTGAAGTAGCCCAAAACGGGCATGCCACTTCCTCCACGCCCTTCCCCGCAACAATTACAGCCTTCCTATGGCAAAAATCTCACTAGATGCCAGGGATTTTTTGGGAAAATTTTAATTAGGGTGGGGGCATTGGCATGCCCCTTTTGGGCAGGCCCCACCCTAATTAAAATTTGCCCATATAACTTCCTGGCGTCTAGTGGACTTTCAGCCCCCCGGGGGGCAGATGGGGGTATTATCCCCCATCTGCCCCGCCGGGGGGGCAAAAAGCCCTGTAGACACCAGTTTTTTGGGGGGGCAAATTTGAATTAGAGTGGGGCAGCCCAAAACGGGCATGCCCATTCCCCCACTCCCTCCTACAATTACAGCCTTCCTGCCCCCCCATGTGGCATATGGGGCAGTAGCCCCCAATCTGCCCCCCCCGGGGGGCAAAAAGCCCACTAGATGCCAGGGATTTTTTTGGGCTCATTTTTATTAGGATGGGAGCATGCCCGTTTTAGGCAACACCGGCCCTAATTAAAATTTGCCCAAAAACTCCTTGGCGTCTAGTGGACTTTCAGCCCCCCCCCCCTGGGGGGCAGATGGGGGCATTAGCCCCCAATGTGCCCCGCCGGGGGGCAAAAATCCCACTAGACACCAGGGTGTTTTTGGGGGAAAATTTGAATTAGAGTGGGGCTGCCCAAAATGTGCATGCCCATGCCCCAACCCCTCCCCCACAAAAATGACAGCCTTCCTACCCCCCCTGTGGGGCAGATGGGGCAGTAGCCCCCAATCTGCCCCCGAGGGGCTAGAGGCCCACTAGACGTCAGGGATTTTTTTGGCAAATTTTAAGTAGGGTGGGGGCGGCCGAAAATGGGCTATGGGGGATCCACCCAAGCCATACCTCCTTGGAAGCCACCGGGTGTCTAGTTTTCAGAAATGTGTGGGTTTGGTAGGTTTCCCTAGATGGCCGTGGAGCACGAGGCCAAAAAAACAGGTGACCCCCCTGCAAAACCAGTGGTTTTGAGATAAGCAATTTTGATGTCGCTTTACTACATTTTGGGCCCTTGCCTGTCACGGGTACTTGGGCCTCCCACACAAGTGAGACACCATTTTTATCGTGAGACCTGGGGGAACGCTGGGTTGTAGGAAATTTGTGTGAGCCCGGTGATGCCACTCTTTCCCACACAAAAATGTGTGAAGAAAATGTTTTTTTTCAGCTAAAATTGAGGTTTGCTAGGGATTCTGGGTAAAGAAATGTTGGGGGATCTGCGCAAGACATACCTCCTTGGAAGCCCCCGGGTGTCTAGTTTTCAGAAATGTGTGAGTCTGGTAGGTTTCCCTAGATTGCTGCCGAGCACTGGGCCAAAAACCCCCCTTGCAAAAACCATGTGGTTTTGAGATAGGCAATTTTGATGTCGCCTCACAACGTTTTGCGCCCTTGCCTGTCGCTGGTATTTGGACCTCCCACACAAGAGAGGCATAATTTTTATCAGGATACCTGGGGGAACGCTGGGTGGTAGGAAATTTGTGTGAACCCGGTATTGCCACACTTTCCCACACAAAAATGTCTGAAAAAAGTGATTTTTTTCAGCTGAAATTGCGGTTTGCAGAGGATTCTGGGTAAGGAGGCATTGGGGGATCCACACAAGCCATACCTCGCTGGAAGCCCCCAAGTGTCTTTTTTTCAGAAATTTGTGGGTTTGGTAGGTTTCCCTAGGTGCCGGCAGAGCTAGGGTTCGCGAACTACAGCTAGGCACGATGCCAAAAAAGGGTCATTTTTCACTGCGAAATTGAGGTATGACCACGTTGCGTTTTGCCCGTTTCCTGTCGCAGGCACTAGGCCGACCCACAAAAGTGAGGTACCATTTTTCTCGAAAGACTTTGAGGAACGTGGGGTGTGGGAAATTTGTGGATCCACGCAGATTCCAGAACTTTCCACCACAGAAATTTGGGGAAAATTTGCTTTTTTGGGCAATTGTTTGGGTTTACAAGGGATTCTGGGTAACAGAACCTGGTGGGAGGCTGTAAAGTCACCACATCCTGGATTCTCCTGGGTGTCTTGTTTTCGCAAATGTATAGGTTTTCTAGGTTTCCCTAGGTGCCGGCAGAGATAGGGTTAAAAAACTGCAGCGAGGAACTTTGCCAAAAAAGGGTCATTTTTCAGTGCGAAATTGAGGTATGACCGTTTCCTGTCACAGGCAATAGGCCGACCCACACAAGTGAGGTACCAGTTTTTCTCAGAAGACTTTGGGAAACGCGGGGCGGGTGGAAATTTGTGGATCCACGCAGATTCCAGAACTTTCCACCACAGAAATGTGGGGAACATTTTTTTTTTGTCAATACTTTAGGTTTACAAGGGATTCTGGGTAACAGAACCTAGTGGGAGGCAGTCAAGTCACCCCATCCTGGATTTCCCTGGGTGTCTAGATTTCACAAATGTATAGGTTTGCTGGGTGTCCCTAGGTGCCAGCAGAGCTAGGGTAAAAAAACTACAGCTAGGCACTTTGCCAAAAAAGGGTAATTTTTCAATGCGAAATTGAGGTGTGACCATGTTGCGTTTTGTGTCGTTTCCTGTTGCAGGCACTAGGCCGACCCACACAAGTGAGGTACCATTTTTCTCATAAGACTTTGGGGAATACGAGTTGAGTGGAAAATTGTGGATCCATGCAGATTCCAGAACTTCCACCATAGAAATGGGGGGAAATATATTTTTTTAACAATTTTTTTAGGCTTGCAAGGGAATCTGGGTAACAGAACCTGGTGAGAGGCAGTCAAGTCACCCTACTCAGGATTCCCCTAGGTGTCTAGTTTTAAAAATGTATAGGTTTGCTAGGTTTCATTAGGTGCCGGCAGAGGTAGGGTTAAAAAACTACACCTTGACACGTTGCCAAAAAAGGGTTCATTTTCACTGTGAAATTGCAATTTGCACCGTTCCCTGTCGCCGGCACTAGGCCGACCCACACAAGTGAGGTACCATTTTTCTGGGTAGACTTTGGGGCACACGGGGTGGGTGGGAATTTGTGGATCCACGCAGATTGCAGGACTTTCCACCACAGAAATGTGGGGAAAATGTGGGTTTTTGGACAATTATTTTTAGGTTTGCAAGGGATTCTGGAACAGAACATGGTGGGAGGCAGTCAAGTCATCCCATCCTAGATTTCCCTGGGTGTCTAGTTTTTAAAAATGTATAGGTTTGCTAGGTTTCGTTAGGTGCCGGCAGAGCTATGGTTAAAAACTACAGCTAGGCACTTTGCCAAAAAAGGCTGATTTTTCACTGGGAAATTGAGGTGTGACCACATTGCGCTTTGCGCCATTCCCTCTCACAGGCACTAGGCCAACCCACACAAGTGAGGTACCATTCTTCTTGTAAGACTCTGGAGAACTCTGGGTCAGTGGAAAATTGTGGATCCACGCAGATTCCAGAACTTCTGTCAGGTTTGGCTTCGGAGGATTCAGTCGCATTAGAATAAAGGACCATCTCCTGACAGCACCAAGTACCCTGACATGGGGTTCCCCCCCAGGGTCTTCGAGTTATCAAGTGAGGGACACTAGGTAGGGGAGGGGTCAGCAGGGACAAAGGCTCTGAAAGACATAAACACAAAAATAAGATAATGTCAAACAATCTACTCTCTTCAATTCTCGCTAAATCACAGATGTCAATAATACCTGTTTGTCCTCTGCATACGTTTATAACAAAACACCATATGACACCCTGTAACACCATCTGATGAGGAAAGCAGAATAATGCATCAGTGTATATTCATTAATAAATAGACTCTCAACAAAAGTGCTTTTATCAGGACCCCTACCCTGCTTGTAAATCCTATTAGCAACACAGGACCTGAAAACCTCCAGGGAAATTTGAATCCGAAGGCAGAAAGACAAGGTTGGAAATCCCCCTGACTGAAGGCTACTCAAGTGAAGAATACAGAAGCCTTCCTTGGAAGTAGGCGCTTGGTTACCCCTTACCTAGGAAAGTAAGTTGCTCTGATTATCAAATAAACCAAGTACGCTGTTAATCTCACAGCATAAGCATAGAAGTTCACTCCAAAGGAAAATCCTCAAATACAGTAACTTGCGGTTGCGACCACCGCCAAGCTCCGCACTTAAATAACTGTTTGTAAGGTTCCCAATTAACAGACGGTGTTACGCTGCAGCCGCACGCAGTAACCCGCTGTAATGTCCATTGAACACCTTTCCACACATGTGTAACAGACGGCGTTACGCTGCTTCTTCAGCACGCAGTAACCCGCTGTAATGTTCATATCCAAACCAAGAAGAATCCTCACATACGGAGTTACGCGGCAATCGGCTCGCAGTAACCCGCTGTGCAGAAGAGAAAGATCCGCCAAACGGCAAACGCCCGCTAGCAGAACACAGCAACAGACGAGAGACGGTGCTTCAGCTGCAACCGCTCCGTTTACTCACAGACTCTGCTGAAGCTCAGTCACGGGAATCTTCAGCTCCAAACTCGCTCTCCAGAACCAGGACTCACTTCGCCAACCCAACGAAGAACCAAAACAGGAAGAATTAAGCGCAACCTCTCATGCGTCATGACAGGATTTATCACTTCCTGTTAGCACACAGGAATCATGGGAAATTTAGTTCCATACATCAGAACGCTGCAACTGCGGCTGAATCCTGACAGTACATCCCCCTTCCTAACGCCGCCCCGGCCCCAGTTTGGCAGGGAACCGGCGATGGAATGAACGAACTGCAGCAGGGGCATGCACATCCCGACATGATTCCCAGGAATCGTCTTCCGCTGTATACCCCTTCCAAGACACCAAGTACCACAACACCCCCCTGCGTATCTTGGAATCCTTGATGCTCCTGACCTCATATTCCAGCCCCCGTCACACAACACCGGAGGAGGAGCTCGACGTCTAGCCCCCACAGCTGGCTTCAATAGACTACAATGAAAGACGGGGTGTATTCTCAATGAACCTGGCAAGCGCAACTTGTATGCAACAGGATTGATACGCTTCACCACCGTGTATGGCCCAATGAACCTGGGATGGAATATACTGCGCAACTTGAACTTGATGTTCTTGGTTGACAACCATACCTTTTCTCCCACCTGATATTGAGGTCCGTCACGCCTGTGTCTGTCCTCCCATCTCTTGTACACCTCCTTAGCCTGAATCAAGTGTTGTCTCACCTTTTTCTGTAGGTTTTGCAGTCTCCTGACTTCCATCAGTACCCTAGGCTGATTGTGAACCTCTACGGGGATGTTGATAGGCAGTACCTTAGCGTCAAACCCATACGTGGCATGGAAGGGAGACAGACCAATCAAACTGTGCCATGAATTGTTATATGCCAGTTCTACCATCCACAACATGTCTACCCACGATTCCTGAGCATCCTTGGCATAACACCTCAAATACTTTTTCAGTGTCTGATTCAACCTCTCCGTCTGACCGTCCGTTTGCGGATGGAAGGAGGTTGAGAGGGAAGAATCGATGTGCAAAACCTTGCACCACATCTTCCAGAACCTGGCTATAAATTGAGGTCCCCTATCCGACACAATAGTCTCAGGTACTCCATGCAGTTTAATCACATTAGACATGAGGATTTGGGCTGTTTGGCTGGCAGTGGGAAGGTTGGTACAAGGGATAAAGTGACCTAGTTTAGTAAGGCTGTCTATCACCACCAAGACAGCTGAGAACCCCTTTTCTAGGGGTAGACCAGTGATGAAGTCCAAACTTATATGTGTCCATGGACTCATAGGCACACAGGAATCATGGGAAATGTAGTTCCATACATCTGAACGCTGCAACTGCGGCTGAATCCTGACAACTTCCACCATAGAAATGTGGAGGTAATATGTTTTTTTTTTTAAATGTAGGTATGCAAGGGATTCTGGGTAACAGAACCTGGTGGGAGGCAGTAAAGTCACGCTATTCTGGATTCCCCTGGATGTATAGTTTAAAAAAATGTATAGGTTTGCTAGGTTTCATTAGGTGCCGGCAGAGCTAGGGTTAAAAAACTACAGCTAGGCACTTTGCCAAAAAAGGGTCATTTTTCACTGCGAAATTGTGATTTGCGCTGTTCCCTGTCGCCAGCACAAGGCCGAACCACATAAGTGAGGTACCATTTTTCTTTGAAGACTTTGGGGCACACAGGGTGGGTGGGAATTTGTGGATCCACGCAGATTGCAGGACTTTCCACCACAGAAATGTGGGTTTTTTGACAATTTTTTTTAGTTTCGCAAGGGATTCTGGTAACAGAACCTGGTGCGAGGCAGTCAAGTCACCCCATCCTAGATTTCTCTGGGTGTCTAGTTTTTAAAAATGTATAGGTTTGCTAGGTTTTCCTAGGTGCTGGCAGAGCTAGTGTTAAAAAACTACCCGACCCACACAAGTGAGATACCATTTTTCTTGTAAGACTTTGGGAAACACGGGTTGAGTGGAAAATTGTGGAGCACGCAGATTCCAGAACTTTCACCATAGAAATGAGGGGAAATAGGTTTTTTAAAACCTTTTTAAGGTTTGCAAGGGATTCTGGGTAACAGAACCTGGTGGGAGGCAGTCAAGTCACCCTTTTCTAGATTACCCTGGGTATCTAGTTATAAAAAATGTATAGGTTTCCTAGGTTTCGTTAGGTGCCGGCAGAGCTATGGTTAAAAAACTACAGCTAGGGACTGCCAAAAAAGGGTCATTTTTCACTGGGAAATTGAGGTGTGACCACGTTGCGCTTTGCGTCTTTCCCTCTCGCAGGCACTAGGCCAACCCACACAAGTGAGGTACCATTTTTCTTGTAAGACTTTGGGGAACACGGGTTGAGTGGACAATTGTGGAGCACGCAGATTCCAGAACTTCCACCATAGAAATGAGGGGAAATAGGTTTTTTAAAACCTTTTTAAGGTATGCAAGGGATTCTGGGTAACAGAACCTGGTGGGAGGCAGTCAAGTCACACTATTCTGGATTCCCCTGGGTGCATAGATTAAAAAAATGTATAGGTTTGCTAGGTTTCGTTAGGTGCCGGCAGAGCTATGGTTAAAAAACTACAGCTAGGGACTTCGCCAAAAAAGGCTCATTTTTCACTGCGAGATTGAGGTGTGACCACGTTGCGCTTTGCGCAGTTCCCTGTCGCAGGCACTAGGCCAACCCACACAAGTGAGGTACCATTTTTCTTGTAAGACTTTGGGAAACTCTGGGTGGGTGGAAAATTGTGGATCCACATAGATTCCAGAACTTTCCACCACAGAAATGTGTGGAAATTGTGTGTTTTTGACAATGTCTTAGGTTAGCAAGGATTCAGGGTAACAGAACCTGGTAGGAGGCAGTCAAGTCACCCCATCCTGGATTCCCCTGGGAGTCGTCCTTTCAGAAATGTATAGGTTTGCTAGGTTTCCTTAGATGCCATCAGAGCTAGGGTTCAAAAACTACAGCTAGGCACTTTGCAAAAAAAGGGTCATTTTTCACTGAGAAATTGAGATGTGACCACGTTGCGTTTTGTGCCGTTTCCTGTCGCAGGCACTATGCCGACCCACACAAGTGAGGTACCATTTTTCTGGGAAGAATTTGGGGAACGCGGGGTGGCTGGGAATTTGTGGAACAATGCAGATTCCAGGACTTTCATCCACAAAAATGTGGGGAAAATGTGGGTTTTTTGACAATTTTTTAGGTTTGCAAGGGATTCTCGGAACAGAACCTGGTGCGAGGCAGTCAAGTCACCCCATCCTAGATTTCCCTGGGTGTCTAGTTTTTAAAAATGTATAGGTTTGCTAGGTTTTCCTAGGTGCTGGCAGAGCTAGTGTTAAAAAACTACAGCTAGAAACTTCGCAAAAAAAGGGTAAATTTTCACTGTGAAATTGAAGTGTGACCATGTTGCGTTTTATGCAGTTTCCTGTCGCAGGCACTAGGCCAACCCACACAAGTGAGGTACCATTTTTCTTGTAAGACTTTGGGGAACACGGGTTGAGTGGAAAATTGTGGATCCACGCAGATTCCAGAACTTCCACCATAGAAACGAGGGGAAATATGTTTTTTTAAACTTGTTTTAGGTGTGCAAGGGATTCTGGGTAACAGAACCTGGTGGGAGGCAGTCAAGTCACCCTGTTCTAGATTCCCCTGGGTATCTAGTTATAAAACATGTGTAGGTTTGCTAGGTTTGGTTAGGTGCCGGCAGAGCTATGGTTAAAAAACTACAGCTAGGCACTTTGCCAAAAAAGGGTGATTTTTCACTGCGAAATTGAGGTGTGACCACGTTGTGCTTTGCGCCGTTCCCTGTCGCAGGCACTAGGCCAACCCACACAAGTGAGGTACCATTTTTCTTGAAAGACTCTGGGGAACTCTGGGTGGGTGGAACATTGCGGATCCATGCAGATTCCAGGTCTTCCCACCACAGAAATGTGGGGAAAATATGTGTTTTTTGACAAATTTTTATGTTTTCAAGGGATTCTGGTAACAGAACCTGGTGCAAGGCAGTCAAGTCACCCCATCCTAGATTCCCCTGGGTGTCTAGTTTTTAAAAATGTATAGGTTTGCTAGGTTTCCCCAGGTGCCGGCAGAGCTAGTGTTAAAAAACTACAGCTAGACACTTCGCAAAAAAAGGGTACATTTTCATTGTGAAAATGTGGTGTATTCACGTTGGGTTTTGAGCCATTTCCTGCCATGGGCACACAAGTGAGGTTCCATTTTTATTGGGAGATTTAGGGTAATTCAGATTTGTAAAGCATCCATTATTACCTAATGATTTTTCATGCATTTCTGCCTTCCAAATGAAAGACATTGTGTAAAAAAGAAGTCATTTTGAAAAATGACCGATAATTCTCATGCTAGTATGAGTATTCCCAATTTCGAAAATGTGCAAATATTTACTGTTTCTAAACTCTATAATTTGTTCCCATTTCAGAAATACATAGGTGTTCTTCAGACCGACTTTTCCACGTATACATTTTCCCACAATAATTGCATATACCCGGTACATAATAAAAAGCCATTGCAAATTGCTGCTCAGTTTTTGACTCTGGGTTCGTGTAGTTCTTAGTGAACCTACAAGTCCTATATATCCCCACAACCAGGAAGGTCCAGCGGATGTAATGGTATATTGCTTTCAAAGAGCTGTCATAATTACAAGAAGTTACAGGTGAAAACGGCTGTTTTTTCAACTAGTTTTCAACTTTTCCTATATTTAACTGTTAGTTTCTATAAAGAAACCTTGATGTATCTACACAAATGACCCCTTGCTGAATTCAGAATGTTGTCTACTTTTTAAAATGTATAGTTTTCTAGGATCCATTATTGCTTACACACCCATTTCTACCATTAACTGTAAGGAGGTTGAAAGCTCATAAAATAGCAAAAATAGGCTTCGTCCCAGAAAAATGCCAAAACTGTGTAAAAAAATGTTGGTTTTCTGACAAGTCTGTCATGCCCTAAAATCTGGGAAAATGTTGATTTTAGCCCCACAAACCCTTTTTTGATAGCATTTGCAGGGAAAAGCCCAGATGCTTTCATTTGTAGCCTATTTTTCAATTTTTTCCCCAAAAAAACAAAATGTGGCTGTATTTTGGCTAATTTCTGGGACCCCTCCAGGGGAATTCACAAACCCTGTGTACCTTTAGAATCCCCATGATGTTGGAAGAAAAGGACGCAAATTTGGCGTGGATACCTTATGTGGTCAAAACGTTACAGGGGCCTAAGTGCGCACTACCCCAAATAGCCAAAAATAGGCTTAGCACAGGGGAGGAAAAGGTCTAGCAGCGAAGGGGTTAAGAAGCATTCCTGCTGTTTCTTCTGCCTCAAGCTACTTGAATTTCCCTGTCAGTGAAGTGAATAGGGCTAGTGGTTCAACCCCTGATTTAGGTGGCACAGATGTCAGCTCTGTTAGGGCAGCCAGCAAACCTCCCGGAAAGGGTAGGTGGGTTTGGTTTGCGGGGACAACAAAAGGCAGTCTTTCGGTGCCTGACAAATTTCAAGAACAATGGTCCTGAGCAGACAATACATTTCAAAAAGAATTGAATATGGTCCATGTTGGGTTACTATATAGATCCAATGTCCAACCGGACAAGGAGTTTTATTCACACCATATTTGAAAATAAAGTAAAGGATGAACGAAACAGACATTCGTAGTGGGGCACAGTCCTGAATCATAAATCGAGGGGGAAGTGCGGGGGAACGGAATGATAAGTAAACAGTTTTGATAGACAACAAATACAGGCAAAGACTTAGAGCTGTGGCAACTTGCATTCAAAGGAAGATTACTGCAAGTTTAGCCAAATAGTGACCTCAAAAATTAGGCACAGTGGACATTTGTAGCACTATTTTGAAATGTCAACGTTTCGATCCCAAGCTCATTAATTAAGGGGATCATCATCAGGACTAGAACATAACATTTGCCTGGTTTATACAGTTAACGCTTGTTGGGGTAAAAAAAACAGGGAAACAAAAGAAAGTGGCCTATGAGAATCAACGAAAACATATAGTTGGTTCAGCACGTCAGCAAGTCATTTGTCATACGTGCACACAGTGGTTGGGTTCAGACGATCAAGTTACGGTAACAGTCAGACATAAAAATAATCAATGTATTACTACAGTGGGCGTGAGAGTGACTGTTCGCTATCGATCAGGCATTTACAATAGTGGTGGTGAATTGTTGAAGCAGTATTAATAAAAGGCGGAACGGGCACTAAAAAGGTGAGTACAGGTGAGCACCAACACGTCTCGCAGAGCTTGATCCTTCTCCTGGATCAGAGCTGTCTGAAGAGTCAGCAGAGGTGTCTGAAAAGCCCACCAGGTTTTGGCGCCTGCTGAACCTGCCCAAAGGCCTACTATTCTGAGGGTTAGAATAGGATCTGTTGTTGTAAAAATCTTTTTGTAGATAGGGGTAGGTATTTTCTACGTTGTATAGTTTAATGTCTTTTTTGATTTTGTTTGCCTTCTTATTCTGCTCTAGTCTATGGAAGTCAGCGATAGTTTTTTCAACTTGTTCCAGTAGTTTTTTGCTATCTGCTGTGCTACTTGAGTCTTGAAGTTGCCTTTCAATAACTAAAATCTCTGCTTCTAATGATTTTAGGGTTTCAGTTGCAATATCTATGACCAACACTAGCCAGTGTCGGGAGCAGGTAGTGCCGATGTAGCTGAAGTTTGAGATATACTTGGGATTATCGGTAAAGATACCGGGGATGCTCCTAACTTGTTGGCCAACAGGGATCATTTCGGCTTTTAGGTAGTCCGTAAGCATTAAGATCATAAGTTTTAAGCGGACTTGTTTTTTTCTAAGTTTTTCAAGTTGTTCAGGGAGGGAAGAGTTAGTGAGGGTGGGGGCATCGGGAGTGTCTGAGAGAAGATAGGGGCCTGAGCATATTTTCTTGATATAATCGTCTGAATAAAGTGGTGCATGCGCTGACATGCTGAAATGAAAAATGAGGTTGGTGTAGGTGAAACAACAGGGAGAGGGTACTAGGAAGGCCCAGCCCGTAAGAGGGTTGGGAAGGGTAAGAACCCCTTGCAATCCAGCGATTGCGCTAACGTTATTTCATACAAACAAGAGAACCCGAAAAATGGCTAAGGACCACGGGTATCAATTATAATTCAGAGAACAATGGTCCGGAGCAGACAATACATTTCAAAAAGAATTGAATATAGACCATGTTGGGTTACTATATAGATCCAATGTCCAGCAGGACAAGGAGTTTTATTCACACAATATTTGAAAATAAAGTAAATGATGAATGAAACAGACATTCGTAGTGGGGCACAGTCCTGCACCCTACATCGAGGGGGAAGTGCGGGGGAACGGAATGACAAGTAAACAGTTTTGACATTCTTGACAACTTTGAAGTTGCACTTTTTAAACTTTGCATGTTATGGTTATTTTTTTGGGGAGTTTAGGGTATCTGAACTTCTAGGAAATCGTTTATTCAAGGTCTAAAATATTCCAATGTATCAACCTTGTCCGATTCACTATGAATCCATTTAGAACCATTTAAAACAGACCAGAGATGTAAAGGGGCTACTGTAGTGTTGCGGAAACTTAAAATCGTGCTTTCTTGGCCCAACACGAAAATAATATTTACAGCACTTGTACCAAGACGGGTTTGAGGGCGTAAAACGTTTTCTGCCATAGACAGGGCCCGACGTAAATTTAACAGAGAACTACACCAGTTTTGTATCATCAATGACATTAGCGAGCTATCACCCGATGGCATTGGAAACAACGATTTTCAATTTTTCAGATCGGATGGGATCCATTTGTCCTTCATTGAAAATGAGTTGTATATTGTAAATATCAAAGATAAATTGTCTTATATTTTGGGCCTGCATCCGTGGGGTTGAAGGATTGCATAAGCGGCTTTCCTTCTTAAAATTTATGATATTATAGAATTTAGTTTTTTCCCACAAAATGATTTAGGGAGTTTGATTAAGATTGCTAATTGCACTTTATTTGGTAATTATTCATCTCCAAGCACCGTAAAAG
The DNA here is from genome assembly GCF_964261635.1 of Lissotriton helveticus. Lineage (NCBI taxonomy): Eukaryota > Metazoa > Chordata > Amphibia > Caudata > Salamandridae > Lissotriton > Lissotriton helveticus. The sequence continues at coordinate 915,909,356 of NC_136059.1, read as the reverse complement.
GGGGGTTGGGGGAACAGGAAAAACGCCTCTACAGGGTGTTTTCCTGGTGGCAGATTAGCACGGGATTAAGGCAGGCAGGAAGGGTTGGGCAGGCAGAATAGCTTAGGACAGAAGGGAAAAAGAGATAAGGGTTTGGGGTCGAGGTTTCAGGAGGGGGAGAATTGGGGATCTATTAGGGGGGAAATATTCTTTGGGGAAATCTCTTGGGGGATCGATATGGAGGAAATTTCATTGGGGGATCAAGGAGGGGTGGTGGGGGCTGGACATTCTTGAAAGTCAATGATTGCTTTATGATTCTGTTTGTTGTTGCTGATTAAAAGCGGCCTTTTAACCCCCATTGATCTGTGATGTGATTCATTGCCCGATTTCTCATGTGTCGTCACACAAAGAAGTATTATTAAGCTAGTTCTTAGCTGCAGAAAGCACGGCACACAGGCACAACCCAGTAGCGCGTCAATGGGAACATCTATGTTACAGATATGCTATCAACCAGTAGGGGCAATACAATGATGTGCATTGTTAGCTGGTCGCAGACAAGTAAAAGCTCAGGCAATGTCCTGCAATTTATTGAGGGCCTGACTTATTAAGCTTTTTCCACTTATAGCCATTCATATGCAGGAGGGAAGTTGCAAAGCATGATTCGCAAATGAAACAAAAACTGTGTAAATGCAGCTCTCCTTATCCTTCACCCTTCTCTGTTGTACTTTAATTAATGCAGTACACTGGCATCTTACTGTCCTAACAGGAGAGGGACTTGCACTCTTTCAGTTTCCTGAGGTTATGTCAGCCACAGCACTTTTTACCAATGTCCAAGTAGGTGTGTAAATCATAGAATTTTAGATATGGTACCAAATTATAATCTGTTGGTTACCATAAGCAGACATCCAGATTCAAGTTACTAAACTAAATTATGAAAATAGCAGTAGTAAGAAAAAGAGGAGTTTCACTGCCTTATTTTCAACAGAGTATTATACTAATATGCATATGTAAACGTAGGAAAGATCATAAGTCTGTAATTAATCTTCCTTCTCTGCCACTATAAAGCTAGTACCATATATCAAATTAGGCATTTCATACAATAAATCATTAGTCCCAGAAGTCTCCCTGATTTAACCACATCAATGCTACAGCAATTCTCCCTCAGCGCTGGAACTCATTTATTCCCATTGTTCATGACAAGCTGAGCTCGTCATGAGCACACGGGCAGTGTACTGCATGATGAGCTGAGCTCGTTGTTAGCATGGAAGGGGTTAAAGAGAGGTTCTATTATTATCCAAGTCACAAATATCTTTAAAATATAAGTCTGGCTGGTTTAGCCAAGTAGCCATCTTTAGCCAAACAACTGCAACTAGCAAAGCTCCATGACTCACATTGATATTCTCTCTGAGAAGTGCAAACAATGACAAAGATGCAAAATCGAGAAGATTGACAGCCTAATGAGACTCGATGCCACTGCAGTAGTGGCTGCTACTGCAAAGGGGAGGGTAGGTGAGGCAGGGGTATGATTTTAAAAAAAATACTTACCTGGAACGGCCAGCTACTGCCTCTCCTCCATCCTCTTCCATATTCCTTTTTCCTTTCTCCAGTCCCGGCCAGTGGCAGGAAGCACCTGGGCACACAGGCTTTGAGCTAATCACAACACTGCAATGCGGTTTGGTGCTCAGACAGCGACAGGGAGTCTGTGCATGTTTCTCACCAAGCTGTCTAGTGCAGCCTGGTGGGGAACATGCAAAGTGTACATAACTGTTTGGCTAATACATTATTATCATTTAATTTTCCTTTCGAGCAGTGGGTTACGCTCCTCTGCCTTAGAGGAGGAGCCGCCACTGTGCCACTGACAGTGATCCAGCTTAAACGCTGGTTACCCTTTATACAGCATATAAAAACGAACATGAGAACATTATACATATAAAATGTATGTGCACCATGCACACATTATAGAAACATCAATGAGCAAACAAATGGTGCAAGCACCGTTAAAGAGTGCTTAGAGTGTAGAAATAGAAGAACTTCAAATAGGGAGTGTTTAAGTTGCCCAACAAATTGAATTTATATAAATTTGTGGGATTTAGAACTCCTAAAAGTGTATTTTCTGCAAATACGTAATTAATGAGAAATTACTATGTCAACTAAAAGTAAATATATTACTGAGTTTCAGTTGCATTTCGGTGGATTCCTAAGATGATTTCCAACATAAAAGACTACAGATGTTTTTCTTTTGCGACCATTGTACTGCACCATCGACTTTGAAAATTGGTGCAACTCTTTTGCTCAACAATTTAGAAAGCCAAATTTCAGAATGAATAATCTTTATACCATAAGTTATTTAGATTTCCTAAAAACGAAAAAGTTATAAAATGATATTAGTGTAAGTTGCATGTAGGTACTTTGAGATTGTGGTAATAGGACATACTCGACAATCAATAATTTCATGAGATGATTTATGGTAATTTAGCCACTTTCCTAAGTGCAATAATTGAACTACATCTGTTTATTTCTAAAATGCATGTATATATGTTTGCTTCATATACTGAATGTAATGCTTTAATTTGAAGTTATTCCGAAAAATGTGTATGCTTCAGCTCTCACTCATTTAGCGTTCTTGTACTTTCTATTCTAAGTTTGAAATCAAACGATACAAGTTGCAGTATAGCATGTTAACACTACTCTGTGAGAATAACTCTTTGCTACTAGCACAATGAAAATCTTCATTAATGATTGCTTCTTTGTGGAATAGCTTATGCGCTCAGGATGGACAACCAATTACCATGGATCGTATGGGAAAAAATGTAAATGTTGCCACTCTTACTCCTTATTAGCGGATGCTGACCTCAGAACTACCTGATGATAACGGTGGGACTGTCGATGTCATCTACTGACTTATAAAACTACATTATTCAACGTTTAATGAAACCTGAATGCTCTTATTCAGGCGCTTACTTTTGGAGGTGCACTTGGTCGGACACCTATAGCTTTTGCCTTGCCTCCCTTCCTCCATGTGGTGCCATGCTACATTGAACTTCGTTAAGCTGGAGCTGGGCTTCGTGCATATGCTGAGCTGAGGGAGGCTTCTCTCTTGATCATGGGAAGGCAACATCTGTCCCTCTTAGTACTGCTGCCCTTCTAGCCCATGCTGTTGTACTCTGTTAACTTGCCCATTCTTCTCTATTCTTCTTTACTAGACTTTATGCATTATGAAAGAACCCTGATAACTTTTCCCTGCCCTTGTTGGTGGCAAAAGCACCTTGCCTAGAAGATTTCCTTAGACTCTTTAGCTGAACTAAACTTTGCCCTAAACCTGGTTTACCACGTTTCATATATAGATGTTGAGAACTGTTTTCTGTACCTTGATTGCTTCATGAACTAAAATTGCATCTACACCCGGACTCTGCCATTGGTGAGTCTACTCTATCAAGTGCTGCCACTCAAGATCTGGACACTTGGAAGTGGGCTGAAAGTACGTGCCAGCCTCTGTGGCCACAGCAGAACTGACACATCTCCTCTGCTGAACAGTGCATACCTGACCAGAACTGACACATCACTGTTGCTGGGTGAATTGCCCCCATCACAAAGACCCACATCGCAGCTCTTTGGAACTGTAGCATCACCCTGACTGGGTGATGCATGCTCGGTGCAAGCCCTCACATCCCTCATCAACTGCAGCCTCAATGGCGATACCAGACTCTGTATCGCAGCTCTTCAGAGATGATACCTCACCCTGAATGGGCATTGTATCCTCAACACCAGACTTCACCTCACAAGCCCCATTGACAGGATTCTCAATGATGATACAGGCCCTTGCATCACACGCTCGCCACATCTCAGAACCGAAGCATAGCTTTGGCTGCCTGACACATCTTTGACGCAGATCCACGTAATGGCCCATAAACCAGGATATAAGTTACTTTGTTCAGCTGGCCTAACTGTGTCCTTGTCCTCATCACGGTTGGCCTGAATTTGTGATTTTTTCCTGGTCCAGTGCAACAGATATCCACAGTAGGCGCCTTGTGGCTCTATTTTTAGATAAACGTTCATCTTAAATATCTCAAGTAATACCGATTAGATTTTTATCATTTTGTTTTTATTTGTTAAAGAAAGTTCTATTTTCCTAACTTAGGGCCCAATTACGATGCAGGCAGGAAGAGCTCCGACTGTCGGTCGGAGCCCTCCTGCCCGCATCGTAATCACTGACTCAGATTCCCTTCCGACCAAGCTATTATGATGGGCTCGGTCGGAAGGGAATCCAAACCAGTCTTCCGAATGACTTACGATGGGCTTGGAGAGCCTGTCTTCCATTCAGAAGGCCCACAGTAATCCCTCGTCCGGGTCTTTCCGGCCGAGGGATTATGATAGCAGTTTACATCTGCTCTTTTCTGATAGCCTTTCTGGCACAAAAAGGCAGTGAGAAACAGCTTTGGGGCCCCCCAGCAGGGTCCCCATGGGTGCAAGGCTGCCAAATGGCAGCCCTGAGGTGCCTGCCATGGGGTGCAGGGATGAACAGCACACCTGCTCTTTGCTATGCATGCTCTCATAGCAAAGTAAAGGATTGCAACCTCCTTATTCCTGGTCTGGAACCGACGACTGGAGGCCGATCGATTCCAGTTGCACAACGATGCCGGATGGATTTGGGTCAGTCCGGCATCGTATTTGGCCCCTTAGTGTGGGATCCTTTTTTGGGTGATGTTTTCACTATCTTACTGTTTGAAGTGTTACAAAAATACTGTATACATTGCCTCTAAATTAAGCCTGACTGCACTGTGCCATGCTACAAGGGGATGGAGCACAGGTTAATTTGGGGCTTACTTGTGCCTTACCATGACATGGATTGTGGTTACTGCAGGGCTCACGCTCCAGTCAACCCATTACTCAATTTCTTATAAGGCCCCTGTAGGAGAGGATGTTATAATATGAGCCTTCTCCTTTTTTGTGTCGCAGCCACGTAAGGATAAATATGCCGATAAGTGGATGTTACATGTGGCTTCAGTATTACTCAAAAACAGCATAGCTCCCATAGTTCCACATAGTGTAATTATACAGAATTAATGAAAAAATCAGCAAGATTACACACAATTACATAAAAAGAGTAATTCTGCAATTAACACTATTTGCTTAGAGAAAAAATTAACCTTCATGTGCAAATTGGACACGAAGATGCATTTTGTGTTCGGAAATAACACTAAATGCAGTAGAACATGAATAGCGAGATTCTGCAGCCACGCATGTTCATTAACTAAGTACATGGGGTAGGATTTCCCCCAATTTACTCCCATGATTTAGCACTAGTATTTCAATGCAAAATGCACCCGAAATTGACGAGAGAGTGCATTTTGCACTTAGAAAATAGCGCTAAATCGAACAGAACATCAGCAGCAACAAAAACAAACACTTGTGCTAGCTAAATATGCTTCATCTGTAGAATTTATTTTCCCAAATTACTCTTCATTAAGTGAGTTGACATAATCACATTATTATCTGAGATTTGGCATCACAGAGTAAAGCAAAATTACCGAAATTACTCCAATTACTCTGCCATAATTAAATGTCCACCCAAGTCTACTAAAAAACCAAGGGCCAGATGTAGGAGGCCATTTACCGGCCTTCAGAATTCAGTATTTTACCACACAATCCTATTGTGTGGTAAAATACCGAATTCAGGTGTGCATGCACATCTGTGCATGCACACCTATGCCATGTGACAGACAGACATGCCCTTAGAGCATGTCTGTGTGCCACATGGCGCACATGCCTGTATTTGGGGTGCTAGAGGGTGTCAAAGTGACACCCCCTGCACCCTTGCTGGAATCGGTATTTACCGAATCGGTATTGCCCATTGATTCCTATGGGCTTCAATGCCCATAGGAATCAATGGGCATTACCGAATCGGTATTTACAGAATCGGTATTTACCGATTCTGAAATACCTACACCCCCCACCCCCTCTATTTTACCACTTCTTAAATTCTGAATCGGTAAAATTCGGTATTTAAGAAGTGGTAAAATAGAATTAACTACATCTAGCCCCAAGTCAGTTGGGATACATCTGCATTGCCACGTGTAATTTCAATGCACGACTGCAGGTGCAGACAGAATATCCAATAAATCCAGAGGTTCATGAAAGTATCAAACAAATCATAACTGATTTGCAATATCAGGGTGTTATCATCCCATGCCCATCTACAATGAACACCCTAATTCGGAAGTCAAATAAACCTTGGAGATTAGCTTTGGAGTATCACAATTTGAAACAACATTGTACAAACTAGGCAGGATAAAAAGAATGCAATTGACATCCAAGAAATAGAAAATAACAGAGCAAATGGGGTTTTCACGAAAAGCATAGCGGCTGAAACATATTATTTGACTTTGTTCACATTAGGAGGAACCCAATTTGGCTCTACATGATTGCCACAGGGTAATTAAAATATTCCATGGCGATTTTCTACAAGAATAATTCAATTATTACATGACTCGAGTGTGGCTCCTTATGTTGATTTCACAAAGATCACTGAGGATGATTTGCCTTATCCTCTGCAACCTTTAAACACAATGATTACCAGTCTTGATGAATCAGGTTGCAGAGTAAATTTCAAATTATGCTCTTTGAAGGTAAACCTTCTGGGATATGAGTTATCCAGGAAAATAAAGGGACACACACCTAGGTCCTTAGAAAAATGTGGGACTCTTGAACTGCCTACTTCTCATAAAAATGTACAGCCATTAATGGGATTCCTGAACTTTGGTAGAGCATATCTCCCATTTCATATAGATTGAGAAGCTCAGTTCCAAGAAGATCGAGGTAATTAAAAAGGTGTATGCCGCAAAATCTTTCACTGTAGTATCATATGGGGCGAGGTTTTGGGAGATGGTGGCAATTGATCAATTACAAAGAATAGAGGATGGCTTTTACAAAAGATTACTAGTACTCCCAAATAATTGTGCAACTTGTATTTGTCACGCTGAGCTAGAGGTCCCATACATTTCAGACATAGTGAGACTTGCTTATGTTATGGCACTTTATCTGGACACGGTTATGTCATCATGGACTGCCTGAGCCTAGACAATGTACATAAGATCACATGGCTGCAATACGTGAAAAGAATGTTGGGAAGTCTGGGTTTGTATATTTGTTAAACCTTCCAGTTGTAGATCTATGTCCAAAAAAAGAAAAAAACAAATATCCCTAGAGAAGTCTGTAAGCAACCTAGCAGAATCAAGTCGCACTAAAACCTCAGTAAAGTTACACCCCAAATGTTCATGCACCTTACTCAGGCGGGTGAATCATATTTGATATTTGTGTCGAATTCACAACTCCATTTCATCCTGGTTATATTTCGTCTGAACTATATACCGTTAACGATGGGCTTTCCCCAGAATATTTATTTGCTAAATGATCTGCCAATACGTCCTAGTGATAAATGGTCAGTCCAGTCCGAATTCCATATATTATTTTTTTGTAGTTTTTATAACTCACATAGGAAGAGGTAAATTTTCCAACTTCGGTGAAAATACCATTATAAACCATGCTGTCCTGCACTTCATTTTATAAAACAATTGCCTAATCCCTTTGTTTGTGATATTACGACATTGTTTGAATGGTCCTCTTGAATTACAAGAAGGGCCTCGACAGAATGGGATAGTAAAGTATAAAACGGAGATGACTGAGATTAAGATCGAGGGCCCAATGCATGGCACATCTTTGCGGAGATTGTCTTTTTAATCATTGGATTTAATAGGTGAATTTGTAATTCTGTTTTATGAGGCATTTTATATGTTATGTACACATATTTGTATCGTAGATGTCTTTATTTTATCTAATGTGCTTTCTATACACTGGAAACAATGCAAAATAAAGGTTTCAGATGGACTGATTTAAAGTAAGTTATATCAACTGGTCACGCCAACACACTCAAATCCATTGAGATTTTTGATGAGACATGATCCCAATTACACACTACAAACATAATCACTTCACACAATTTAGGGCCTGAGTCACGAAGGTGAACTTAGACGTTTGTGTAACTTTACTTTTTTTTATTCACAAACTACTCAAACTTTTACTAATAATATTTTTAGAACTGTGGAGACTCTGCACTTGGGCCGGAAAACTACATAAAAAAAGTTCAGGTCTATCCTTTTATGTGTGAAATTTCTACCACAAGTGCGAACTTCACAGGCGTTAAATGACTATTATATAAATTAAACTTGCGGTTTGTGAGTACCAAAAAAATAGTAAACTTAGACTAAAGTGTAAGTTTACTTTTGTGAATCAGTCCTACTGTCACTAGAATAGTTCCTAGTCAATCAGGGTTTACTTATATTGCTTATAATGAAGGACAGGCAATGGCACTTGTTTATAAATAATCATATTTACATTCTGCAGCTGGGTGTTTGCTCCCATAAAAAAAATTTGCAATGCCATGCAGACAGCTATTATTTACCTATTATTAGAGAGTGTTCATCATCTCAGGGAAAACAATAATTATGGTAACACCAATATGTTCATTAGAAGCAGCTACTAAAGGGAGCATTCCAACTGCGTTCACTACATGTGCACTGGGTACAACGGGCCATGCGACAAATCAGTATAGAGGTATAATTTGAATATAATCCTATATTAAAGACAAAGGAGTTCCTAGAGTGCTGACAAGCAATCAAAGGGGCCCTGTCCATGAAAACACTGAGATATGTTTTATCTCCATAGATCAGTGCAGCCAGCTCGAGGCTCAAAGCAGTAGTATTCCACGGGGTGTGCAGCTGTGCAGGGAAAATGTGAAGATTCACCATTTAAAAAAAAGTAGATACATTTGAAGCCCTTAGGTGACTCAACCCCTCAAACTGCTGAATTGCATGTGTTCCTCTCAGCCTTCCAAAAAACTGATAGTTCAGTTCCTACGTTGATTCTGTAGTGTTCATAGTTTAGCATGGATCGATACACTGTAGATTCAAAACTTTGGATGACCAAGGATCAGAAAAACTCACAAGTTAACATTTTCAAATCTAAACAGTTTTGAGCTCAGATAGCTGCCTTCCAGTGACAGCTTCCTTTAGTGGATGTCTAGTACATGTTGGCACACCAGAGGGAGGGACCATGCTCCAGAATCAATTCTACCTATGATCAAGCTGTGAAACCTGTTGTGCAGATTCAGGTATGAAAAGTAGCATCAGTGTCCAGTTGCTAAGATTGATATGGATATACATTCCCTCCAAACATCACAAGATAAAAAAGTACCACGTCCTAGCTTCCCAGAGTAGTACGAATAGTTCCTGGGACAAGATGAGAACCCTACAGTTAACATTCCCAAACTCAGTGATCACAAAATATCAAATGAATCCAACCAATTCAAACTTAGTCAGAGCTGCTCATGACTGGATAGGATATGTGAATGTCAGAGTATTTGCTAGCTAGCATTATTATAAACAAAGCAATGTGTGCAAGTAAAAGTTGCCAACAAATAAAGCTTTCTACCGTTGTGGAAACACAGGAATCTCGATAAGGAAAGGCAGAGCATCGCTTCTAAATCTTATACGTAGACCTTGCGGGTCCATTTCAGCCTGTAGATGAATACAATATATTCTAAAAGCAGTTGATTCATTGACTGCATAAGGTAACAGCTCGGCAAGCCATAAAAGACATGCTATGCTTTGTATTGATGGGTGGAATTTATACTTTGAGAGTTCTAGCAAAGGCACTTGCTGAGGTCGGAGTAAGTCTACAGTTATAAGACCCGTTTGGGCCAATTCCGACAGGTTAGTTGGGAGAGTGAGTGATATGTTAAAAAAGCATTGACTACAAGGGCCCAAGATAAAGATGCAGCTTGGTTGAGGAAACTCAATGGGACACTGAGATATTAAACAATATGCTAAGATGTGTTTTGTTGAACTGCACTACTCATGATAAGCTGTTTGATGTCAATACATGCACCAGACCATCCAGGAGGGAGGGATCAATATGCACAAGAGACCTGTTGATCTGTTACATATCACATGACACAGTCTAATCCAGATTGCAGCTCCAGTGCTTTGTCCACTAACTAGCTGGTTACCAAAGGTTGGGGAGTTCATGGTAGACTGGTAGAAGAAAGAGTTTAGCCCTGCCTGCTGCGAACCTGCGCTGGTGCTTGTGATGAAAGGAGCAAGAACAGTGAGTCTACTACTGCTACCTCAGATGAAGAGACCAAGACTGGTGGCAGAGCCACCCATGGGAAGTCAAGGAAATGTGATTCCTCCAAACCCCCATGGAGTAATAGTCAGCCCATTCTAGAATAAAATGTGCTGATGACTGGTTCCTAGGGGCAGGTGGGTTGGTAGAGAGAGAGAGAGAGAGAGAGAGAGAGAGAGAGATATTAACCACGGCTTCTTATGCACATTTTTTGCTGGATGGACGCTTGGCTGGATTCTTCTCAATAATTAACTCAATGTTGCCTTGATTATTTCCCTTGCTTCACCTTTTGCACAAGGAACGAGTAACATATGGTGAAAAGAACAACAATCATACAAGAAAGAATCTTAGAGAAACTCAAAAATCTTCTCAGTAATATTTTCCCATACTCACTTCTTGCTTTATTATCACAGAGGTGCTCACTAGTGTATCACTATTACCATCATAGAGATAAATAAATCTTTCTCCTAGTTTTTGGGTTGTTCTCATGATTGGCATGAATACACCATTTGTTCCACAAATCTTTATGGCAAGTATTTTCTCTTTGCACATGGAAAGTGCTATTTGCTCATTAGTACATTGTTTCTTTTCTTTGCATTAAGTTTCTAGAGCGAGTTTTGAACTTGTATTGCCCCGTTAGTATTAACTAGTTTTTTCAATATGATTGTCTTTAGCAAGCAGTGTTCATTTACTAAATACTTCTAAAACATATCCCTTCAAGTTAGAGATAGACAATAATTAGTGTGCTAAACCTAATTTTGGTCATTCAAGTTTCTTTGTGCTGGATTCTTCCTATATATTTGTTCTTTCTCCTCTCAAGTTTTGATCTTGGACTGTCTGGATTTGTGCCTCGAAAAGTAGCACAGATGGCTTTCCCTTAATCTTGTGAGCTACAAAAACTGGAACGCAGTAGGCTTTTATGAAGTTCATTTCCTCATCCTAAAGGTGGTGCTCATGGTAACATTGCCTTATTAATAGTCATTTGAGTGCTTACAGCTTGTTGGCCCATGCTTGGACCTGGTTGCTCTTTATCCTTAGCGGTTTCTAATTGGGACACATTCTGGACCACCTTCAATAGTTGCACAGCCAGCAGTGGCTTTGGAAGTTGCACTGGTCTGCTGTACAGGATAGTATCTACTGAGACAAGCTGTTGTAAATCAGGCCACCTGCTCTACTTGTGATTCCCAGGTTCCTTGCTCCTGTTACTCACAACCTTGCATGCCCCCTCAACACCTCCTCAATCACTTTCCTAACAATGGCTTTGACTTTAGATATAACTGCTTAGTTCTTTATATTAATTATTAGTATCCTGATACACCTGTTTCGTAGATGGATTATGCACGTAAAATGCCAATATTTTCATGCAATATCTGTCTCCGGATTCTAGGGTGGGACTCCACCTACAAAACCCATGCAGATGAGAAATCCTTTGACAAGATTTGTGTAACTCTGAACTACCAGAGAATAATTCATTGGTTGGAGGAATGAGAGACAACTGCCAGTTTTCATTTGCTATGAAAAGGGTATAATATATATATTTCCTTTTGAGGCAAAGGATATCTACAAGGTGTGAATCCGTATAATTTGGGGGACTCAGCACATCATTTAAACATATGATATTGTGCATTTCTTCTAATTCAAATATTTGACCATCATCACATTGATTTACTAAAAACACAGGCTGCAATGATTCCTTCATTGAAAATATGTTTTTCGCTTATCAAATCGTAGCAAAAAAGATTCATGCTTATGGACAACTTCAGTACCTGGGTTGATTTATTGAGCAACAAACAAACTAATGTTGTGGTGTAAAATCAAGAGTCCCCAAGATTTAACCAATCTATTTCTTCTCACTAACTCGTCAATTCACTATCTGGACTGTTTTTTCTTGTGAAATGTCAATGTCTCAAAAACAAGAGTCAAACCTAAGTTATGGATGTCCCATATCTTGATTACCCTGCTTACACAATTAGAATGAAACCACAGAAGATTAAAATCAAATGAATAGTCCATGCCAACCCAAAATAGGCCACTAAAAAGGGCATTGCCAGCTAGATTCCATGCAGTGCTCACCATCTCTGCTTGACTCACTACATGATAAAATATACACAATGCTTGATGTTATGGTCCCAACAGAACCCACAAAATGAAAGACATGTCAGATGGTCTACAGCAGATGCTTCAACGAGAACTTGGTCAATATGCAATGCAAAACATTACTGAAAACTAGAACAATGGTGGAGATAAAGTGAAGAAGCAAATGCTAAATAGAAATGGGGATTCCACTTAGGGAATAGTGTAAATCAGTACAGATTGTAAAGTGAGTTCAGTGGTTCATCAACTAGGCCTCACACTGCTGTAGGGAACCATTAAAATATTTCTGGAAGTTAAACAGTTGAAGGTGAGTAGAGGATGTGGCTATACTGCTGGAGCGGTTGACCTTGAAACTGGGGAGCCGGGTTTGAGTCTCGGCAGGGATGCTCAACATCCTGTGATTCTGGGAAAATCACATGGGGCCTCATTACGATGTCAGTCATAAAGTCTCTGGGCGGCATTCAGATTTTCTAAACCTGTGTCGGAACCCAAGTTTCCAACCGACTCGGAAACATTTCCGTCTGACCCATTACTATAAAAGGTAACCATTCGATCTTTCTGACTCAATTCTGACCGGCATTCAGAGACTCCAAGTCGGTCAGAACTGAATCGTACAGCTCTCGATTATGGAAAGGGCTGGTAAAAGTTGAAGCCTGAAGATAAGAGGACTTTTTTGAGCAGGACACTCACATGATTTTGTTACAAGAAGAGTAAGAAAATGAATAGAATTCCGTGTTTGAGACTGACTGTGCTGTAGATGTGCCTAACAAGCAGTGGTTCTACATAAGAAATTTGTGAGGTCTGTGTAGTACATAAGGGGTACTTAGCGTCCGCTGTTTTCTTGGAGACAAGATGTTCCATAATACTACATTTTGCCCTGAAGAAGTCCCATGGGAAAAAGGACGAAACGCGTGGGCTGTTCCCATCATGGATTTGTCTTTCTGTTTTATCATGAATCTTGATTAATTAAAGAATATATATGATGAAAAACAATCCAATTGTGAATGCAACATTTGTGCCATATGACTAGTGAAAGTCTTTAGCTTTCTTTTTGACCTCAACAGGTGTAGTGTACAGATTTTTAAGTTTCAATTTTAGACTCTTCTAAAAAGAATCGTAATGTGCTCCTCAAAATTGTAAAAATACTATGCAACGGAGTGCAAGAGCAACTCAAATCTTAAGTTATATTTATCAAGCCACGCAAGGTCAAGTTGTGTGGCTTGATAAATCTAGAGTGACGTAATGTAGTGCAAATCGCTTTGTGGGGTTACTCTGCCCCAGGGAGACATTCAATTAGTGGAGAATGAGTGTTCCTACCCATTCATTCATGATTTTGGCGCATTCCCAGATTTACCATTACTAGTAGACCTGGGAATGCGTGAAAATGCTAAGCCTCTCCAGGTATGAAATGTTACTTCCTCTTTCAACGTGTGTTGCATTCAGAGGATTGCATCAGAGGATTGTTTCTGTGTCCGTACCTGCACAAAAACAATCCTGCTTACAACGCAGAGACCCTTGAACCATGGTGCAAGGGTGCCTGCATTGGTGAAAGGCAGCACATTTTGGCCAGCACTAAGAAAAACCAGGAATGTGCTATATTATGTTTCATATGGCACATTCCTGACCTTTCCCTATCATACAGCTATTTTTCATAAATATGCCCCTTAGTGTACAGTATTATTTATAATTATTTTATGTGTTTATTTTGAAATTTAAATAAGGTTATATAATTTTGTTGATTTTATATATGTTTGCTAATTTTCACTTAATATTTAAAAATAAATGCATCTCAGAAGGGTTTATTCGTTGATTATATATAATGGAGATAGAGTACAAAAATGTACATATACATTATATATAGATGTATATATACATATATATATATATATATATATATATATATATATATATATATATATATATATATATACTAACTATATATGTGAATTTCAATGGTTTTGTGTGAGTAAAATAAGGTTTTGTAAATGCTAATTCCTAATTATAGGGTTATATGGTCTATAACCTATGGTTTTTTCAGTGAATATATATATATATATATATATATATTCACTGAAAAAACCATATATATATATATATTCACTGAAAAAACCATAGGTTATAGACCATATATAGTTAGGAATTAGCATTTACAAAACCTTATTTTACTCACACAAAACCATTGAAATTCACATATATAGTTAGTTGCACTAACTATATATCGCGCACCCGCAATCCACTGCTGATCATGTCACATATTACATCATTCATGACATGGTCAGTGACATCACTGATGACATCACTGATGACATCTCAAATGACATCACTGATGACATCTCAAATGACATCACTGATGACATCACTGATGACATCACTGATGACATCTCAAATGACATCACTGAGGACATCACTGATGACATCTCATTTGACATTACTGATCACATCACTGATGACATCATTCATGTGATAATACGATGAACCTCTTCAGACTCTAATATAACCTTAGATACACTCAGTGTAAACAGACACTCACAGACTGTCACTCATCCATGGAGTTACTCACACACCTAGTCAGTCATGCAAAGAATCAATCACACCTCCATTTCCTCATCAATACAGTTATACACACCTTACTTATTCAAACATATACTAACACATATTTACTCTCTTATACAATCCCTGATACAAGTTCACAATGATCCATACAGCCACTCACACATTTACTGGCTCTTATGCACAGTTATTTATATATGTCAACTCTCACATGTACTGTGTTTTACATATGTACTTACTTTGACATGTAGCACTGAGATATCCATTCACTCACCAATACACTCATGCAGACAGTCAACCGCCCATACAGCTGTTTCCACATGCACTTTTGAACCCATACATCTAGTGAATCAACTGCTCACACATCTATGCACAGAGTCATACACCTCCCAGCCACCCACACACACACTCAGTCTCCCATACAAATACTTGGGCAACCAATCAATAACCCATATAGTTACTCATATAGCTACTGATCAACACATGCAGCAGTTTACAGAACAACAGACATAATGATGCACAAATTAAGACAGTTTAGTCACTAACCCATGCACTCAGGGAGACACATTTAATCACTCACTCATACAGTCAGTCATGCTGTGGAAAAGTAAATTTTGCCATGTTCTGTGTCCCTACGCCTCATCCATCATATGTTATGTGTGCATGACCAATATGCATATGTTATTCCCCATGTCCGATTAATGACGCAATTACAGTTGTGTCCACCTTTAGGATGCTAGTTTCCAGTCCTCGTGAATACTACGAATATCAGGCCTATGTAAAGTTACGTTGCCACGTTTCTCAGTGTGCACGTTATTCCATTATAAAGTCCCCGTTTCCAGGCCTCAAAAAGGGCCCGGACCACAGATTCAGCTCCTGTCTCCTGAAGTCTCGCTGAGGAGCGATACAGCCCCCACCTGTATCCTCGACCCTTCACTTACTTCCTGCCTCGCAGTGCCCGGTGCAGCCTGGCTCTGCCTCTGAGTCTGCCAAAAGTATGTTATAGTTCCAGTTATCAGTTCAGTCCTCCTTCTCTGCATTCCTAAGCTACTGAACTGCATCAATAGTTCCCGTCATTGTCTAGCCTATGCGGCTCCACGTTAGAGAAATACTGTATTTAATGGTCATTTAGTATTCTTCATCACACACTACATGTAGAATAATGCATGGTCCAGTCTTGGAATCAAGTTAGCCTTTCCCCTCATGACTTCTAGTTTATATCAACATGTTCCCTAAACATCAGATACTAGATAGGGTTTAGGTACAAGTCGCTCCGACCCTCCAGACTTTAGTCTCTGCTCCTAGCACAGAGTTCATAGCCCCCAGCTTCTCCTAGTAATACGTCATTGCCAGTTTGCGTGCACCACCAGGTTAGAGGTCCCGGCTCCTTAGGTAGCCCCCTCCTATGTTTCCGCCCCATTCATGACATATTCTGTTACGTTTGCACCACATGTCTATGTATACGCCCAGTTACACCTACTTTTACTGTTATCTTTCGCGACTGCTACGCGTCACGCCTTCTGCTCCACCCACTGCTACGCCTACTGCAATGTAATGCTATGTGTTTGCGCTATGTATATAAGTTCATGTATTGTTATTAAAAGTTAGCGCGCTCATCCCAGACCCGGCCCCAGCAGCTGCTGGGTCATCCTATGCAGGTTGTCCTGATCCTGTCCTTATGCTGTAATAAACCTGCAGAAACTCCTACTACCTCGAATCTTGACTCTTATTTATTGAGCTATCTGTTATGCTATATGCCTAGTCAAAAATAGGGTATTATTTATTTATTTACCACATAATGGCGCCCGAACAGGGACTTGCCCTTTCCCCACGCGTCGGTGAAGCCACGCCGACCCCCTGACCCTCTACAGTCGTGACGGAACTCTTCTGCGCAGTGGCAGATATTTCTGCTCAAGTATCCCTCAGGCCCACGGAGGAGACGGAGGAGGCGGTCCAGCATCCGAACGAGACGGTGGAGGAACGCGGCGAGTCCCGACCAGAGCCCAAGCCGAGAGTCCAAGGTCCGAGGTATCCGGAGGCCCACCCGTAACTGAAGTCCGAAGTCCGTCGTCGTCAGCCCAGTCCCGTCCGAGGCCTTCCGTTCTTGCTGCCCGGTGAGTACCATTGCTGGGGTAGTATCTAGACAGGACCAATCTAAATTGACTCCTGGTCCGTGGGTTGGTGGTACCCAGACTCACAAACGAAGTGTTCACCTAGGTGGATACGGGTCTTGATGCGTTCCTTTATGGGACCGGTATGTTCCGTACTGTTTCAGCAGTGCATCCAGTAATTCTAGTCTGTTCCGTTCTCGAGAAATTCTGTTCTGTTTCTGTTCTCAAGTATTCCAGGTAATATTCTGTTCGAACTGTTATGTTATGATATTGTTTAATGTAATTCCAATGTCGTGGTATGCCTGAATTGTTTTCCCAATTGTTATTGTTCTTCGTGTATTGTATTGTGTTCCGATTCAAGTTTACAATGCCGCTCTTTTCAAGATTACGTCAGCTAAAAACTAGAAAGGGTTTATTAGAAGAAGCAGTTCCTGTCCCGCCTAGGGACAGTCCAGGTCACTTTATGTATCAGAAACATGGCATAAGCGCCATATTGTATCTAGATTTATGGGTAGAGTATACCAAACAGTTAGAAGAAAAGTATAGATGGCCCGTATCGGGTACATGGGATGCCGAATGTATCATGCGAGTAGAAGAAGCATTATGGAAAAAGAAAGCCAGACAGTCACAGAAAGATGCCATCGAGTTATGGCGTAAAGAAGCGCATAGAAGAACCGAAAAGGAAGTCAGAAAGTCAGAGTTAAGTAGAGAATCCCAAGAACGAGCCCAAGAAAGAGAATTAATCGAGATAGGTGAACGAGTCAAAGCCGAACAGTCAGACAGACAGAGGCATGCCCTCATTAAGGGTATGTATCCTCTTCTTGCCGAGGGCTTGCCAAAAGCGACCCCAGAGGCATCCAGTAATTTCCCGCCACCATTACTTCCGACCAAGCTACGTCACAAACCGACCGCAGCTGATATTTTTATTTCGTCCTACTTGGACGACACAGTCCCAGAATATGTAAATCCTGTTCGCGCTCCGCCAGTCCCTGTAAATCAGGCACTTCCCGCTCCTCCAGACACCGGAGTACCTGTTACGGTACCCCCGGTCCAGCCCGCCATACAAGTCCAGCCTACATTTCCATTTCCCACTCTGCCAGGACGTAGAGCCTCAGTAGACGACTCCAGTTTAGGGGCTGCAGGAGGAGGTCCTCCTCAAACCCCGCCGCCACACAAGCGTTTAACGTTAGCCGAATTACATGCACAAGCATCACAGCGTACGCCTAGGTATCAGTCTGTTGCAGAAATAAGAAAATCCCTTGCCGAATGTTGCTATGATCCAGTCCCAGGCGAGGATAATATGGTTTTATATTCATTTCGCGTAAGAAAGGTGGCCGAGTATCTAGTCACCTTACCGAATATGAAAGAAGATCTAGACAGAATATATCGTTTCATCCGTACAGGGGATGATCCAGAAAGTATTAGCGAGACTATGTCTCAAAGGAAAGCCGAGATCCAGCTCATGATATTAAAGTTCCTGATCAATTGTCTAATAAGAGAACAAGATTACCCGTCTAAAGATTCCGCCGAAATGAGAATCCTGACAAGGTGGAGTGATAATATAGCCGAGGGTAAGCACAAGACCGTCGGTGCTATGGAGAGTATGTACAAGAAAATCCGTAAAGAGATAATAAAGATACACGAACAGCGTAAAGCAGCACAAGTAAGCGAGAAAGAAAGTATCTCTGATCCCGAAGAAGAAGAGGACGAGAATCCCGCCAGAATAGCGTATGTAGGAAAATCTAGATTTCCAGATCGCCATTTACGCCTAGAACCCAAGTCTATTTTTCATCATTCAGCACCAGAACAAGGTTCTCTAGAACAAGTATTTCAAGCTACCGATCACATTCTGAAATCACGAATCGGTTATAGTGAGTTAAGTACCATGCATGAACAAGAACTAGCCCGATCAGCAGTCCGATGGATTACTGATTCTACCACTTTTCCAGACGAAATAGTGGCACAAATGTTTCTGAAAATGCCCCCAGCCGAGCAACGACTGGTGGGTATGTATATGATTCAGCACCTCATTACTCTGTATGAGGGTCAACACTCTGATCCAGGTCCGTTACATGATATCCTGAACGAGTTACTCCAGTACAGATGGAGAGGTCTAGGTACCGATTTAATTAGTGTCATTCTAGAACAACGCCACAAATATAGAACGTTCTTGAACCCACATTTTGTTCATGTCTCACCCCCAGAAAGTAAATCATTCTACATAGACCGACAGAATCCGTTACGAGAAGTCCACCCAGTCAGAGGGACGGGTGGCGAAATGCAACGAGTGTTTGTATACACTCCAATAACAAAGATGGAACTCCTTGAAATGAAGAAATTAATTCCCTGTCATGACAAAGATCCAGCAGGGTTCCATAGAGAATTAAAAGACATGCTCCGTATGGGAGAATACACTTACCCAGATATCATTAAAATGTTAAAGGTCCTGTTACCCGCAGGGGTGTATGAAAAGCTAAAGGAAAAAGAATGGGAGGTGGGAGAGAAAAAGATCGATTGGACAGCTCTAGAAGCTGAAGACAAGGCTCGAGTTCCAGGTACCGGTCTTGGAGATAAATGTAAAGAATTACCAGAATTATTGATTCAAGTTTTACCCAGATTATTGACAACTAGAAAAGAAGACTGGGATGCAATCTCAGCCTGTAAACAGAAACAAGACGAAGATATTAGTGATTTTTATTCTAGATATGAAAAATGTTTTAGTATTAACAGTGGTCTCAAGACAAGTAGTGAGTCATACCCTCACCTTTTCGTTACTAAATTAGTCGAGAATTCAAGTCCTCAAATTAAAAATCGAGTTTTGAAAGTCGAAAGCACCTGGCAAGCAAATACTCCGTCCCAGATGCTCCAGATGCTCCAATACCACCAGAATAGAATCAGAGAAGAGCAAGAACACGAAAGAAAACGTATGAAAGACACGAAAATGAAAGTGCTAGTTGCACAATCTGTTCCTCAAGACAGTCAGAAGAGGGGTCCGAATCAAGCCAGTCATCCTGCAGCTCCCGTTAAAGGGAACTGCAATTATTGTAAACAGCCAGGTCATTTTATAAACGAGTGTGCAGTTCTGAAACATAACATAGCTACTGGTAAGACTAAAGAAAGACCACGCCCGCCTAGACAAGAACAAGTTTCACAGACTCCTCAGTCACAGAATGCACAACAGACAGTTACAGTACCGCAGCCTATTGCTGCAACACAGCATGTCACATCACAGATGTACCAGTATGCACAGTCCGAGTATCCAGAGTATCAGCCATATTCATGAAACAGCCTAGAGAGGGAGGTAGGCTTGCCTCTCATCGAGATACCTGTAGATCAAGAAGGTCCCTATGTTCACAGTCAAGTATTAGGGAAAGACAGAAAGTTTTTGATCGATACAGGGGCAAGTAGGACCACAATTAGTCATGCCGAAGTTCCAGGGGCTCCGCTCTCAGGCTCAAGAAATGTTTCCCTTGGATTTTCAGGAAAACCCATTATAAATGAGATCTCAAAGCCAGTTACTCTAGAAGTAGGTCCATTGTCCCGCACTACTGATCTGTTACTTACTAAGTCATGTCCAGAAAATCTATTAGGCATTAAGACACTGAAAGAGTTAGGTGCAGTCGTTTGCTGTTCCCCAGAGGGAATACGTCTGTTCCTACGTGACTTTAAGGGTCACTATGTATTACGAGATTTTGATTCCAGACTGTCTAATGTTCCGCAGCATCTATGGGCACAAGGTCCAACAGATGTAGGTTATATGCAAATCACACCCTATCGTGTGACTCTCAAACCAGGTGTAGTGTTACCACGAATCAGACAGTACAGACTGCCACCCGAGGCTGTAGCAGCCTTATCCAAAATTATTGACGAGCTCATGGCTCAAGGAGTAGTTGTAGAAACTGACTCCAATGTATGTAATTCTCCGATCATTCCAGTCATGAAACGTACTGATCCAAATGCACCCCCAGTATATCGATTAGTGATTGATTTACGAGAGCTTAATAAATGTATTATTCCTCAGTACCCAGTAGTCCCAGATATCTCTTCCCTATTAACAGCCATTGATTCTGAAGCCACGTTCTTCACTGTCATAGACCTCAAGAATGCATTTTTTAGTGTTCCTATTCATCCAGACAGCCAGTTTCTTTTCGGATTTTGTTTAAATGGAAGGAGCTATATGTTCACACGCGCTCCTCAAGGTTTCACAGAAAGTCCTAGTATTTACAGTCAGGCACTTAAGAGACAACTAGACAACATTCACATGCCAACGGACACTGCCCTACTCCAGTATGTCGATGATCTACTGATCACAGCCCGTTCTGAACGTGCTTGCGAGCGAGCATCACTTACAGTCTTGTATTTTCTAGCCGAGATGGGGCACAAGGTGTCCCCTTCGAAGCTTCAATTCTGTGTCCAGCAAGTGGTCTACTTAGGACACTTACTGTCCAAGAGGGGTAGGCAGTTGACACCCGACCGTATCCAGTTAATAGCGAGTCTTCCCCAGCCCAGAACCCAGAAGGAGGTACGTGCTTTTATCGGCCTTACTTCTTATTGTAGACAATGGATTCCCCAGTATGCATTTCTAGCCAAGCCACTGATACAGTTAACGACACAGGAGGCAGCCGTATCGACTGTCCTCCCTTGGACATCTGAACATACACTTAGTTTCAACGAGTTAAAGAAAGCCCTATGTCAAGCTCCAGTTCTAGCTACACCGAACTACAGTAAGCCTTTTACACTTTTCGTTACTGAACGTGAAGGTACAGCATTATCTGTTCTCACACAAGATCAAGCAGGACAATCCAAGCCCTGTGCTTACTTTTCTAGCACATTAGATCCAGTCGCCCAGGCGTTGCCTGCGTGCCTTAAGTCAGTTGCAGCCACCGCACTAGCTATCAGACAAAGTGATTCCATAGTTTTAGGACATTCCCTGACAGTACAAGTTCCACATTCCGTGGAAGTTCTTTTAAACCGAACACAAACTCAGCACTTGACAATTGCACGTTTAACAGGTTATGAATTGACACTGTTCCAGCCACACATAGAAATTAGACGCTGCAACGTCCTGAATCCTGCTACACTGTTACCATCAGTCAGTTTGAACCCTGACCCACATGACTGTGTGGAAGTAGTTAACATTACGACAAAGCCAAGACAAGACCTGACAGACATTCCGTTACCAGATCCTGACCTGACACTTTATGTGGATGGTTCATGTATGAGAACTAGTACAGGAGAACTAGTCGCCGCGTATGCAGTGACTACTGACACCGAAGTTATTGAAACACACCGTATTGATACCCTGTCCGCTCAAGCAGCAGAGCTAGTTGCTCTGACACAAGCCTGTATACACGCCAAGAACCTGAAAGTTAATGTTTATACAGATTCACGTTGCGCATTCGGAGTTGTACACGACTTCGGAGTGCTCTGGCAGGAGAGAGGTTTCATGACTTCTCATGGAACCAAGATTCAGCATGGTCTCCTTATTCAAGCTCTGTTAGATGCCATACATTTACCGACATCCATTGCTATCATGAAATGCAAAGCACATACGAAAGTTACTGACATTATTTCCCAAGGTAACGATCTAGCAGACCGCACAGCCAATCTTACAGCACAGACTCTAGACATTCCAGTTAATCAGACACATACTCCAGATCCGACTACATGCATGACAGTTAAGGACCCTACACAAGATGTCATAGATATCCAGTTACATGCTACTCCCGAGGAAATCCAGAAATGGTCCGAACAAGGAGGGGTCCAGACAGATCAAGGATGGTTAACAAAGGGTAGAGCCACATGGTTTCTCCCCGACTCTATGGTTCAAGTCATTATCAATACCGCACATAGTCCAGCACATTTAGGAGAAAAAGCTATGTTAGACAGTATCCAGAACATTTGGTTCAACAAGCATTTACGAGCTGCAGCCAAGCAGAAAGTCCGTACCTGTATGATATGTTGTCAGTTTAATCCAGGTAAAAGTGTCCCGGTGGAACAAGGTGGTTTCCAGCCCCCTGACCACCCTTTTGAGGTCCTCCAGATGGATTATATTCAAATGGAGCGATGTCGAGGTTTCAAGTATGTCCTTGTAGTAGTATGCGCTTTGTCCAGGTGGACAGAAGCATATCCAGTCCCAGATTACACAGCCGCGACCACTGCCAAGCAGTTGGTTCGTGAATTCTTCCCTAGATATGGACTCCCTAGAGTCGTATATTCTGATAACGGTCAGCCATTCTCCTCAGAGTTAATGAAGCATGTTTCCCTGTTGTTAGGGTACCAGTGGAAGTTCCATTGTGTACGCCATCCTGAAGCAGCCGGTCTAGTCGAGAGACATAATCAGACCCTGAAAATCCGTATTGCAAAAGTTTGTAAAGAAAAAGGTGTGGACTGGCTAGTAGCTCTGCCAGTTGCTCTATTTTATATGCGCATGGTCGCACATTCCAGATCAGGTCTGTCCCCGTATGAGGTCGTATTCGGCCGCCCCCCTAACATGTGGGGTACTCCTAGACCCCGAAGTATTACCGATGTTTCATGTAATATGTTGACAGATTACCTAGCTTCCTTGATGTCTGCCCTCAACTCATGTCGTTCACAGGTTGCCGCCGCCTTTCCAGACAATACCGAGGTGGCACCGCATGAAATCGTTCCAGGTTCCCTTGTGATGGTCCGGAATTTTGACAGATCAAGTCCGCTGGAACCTCGTTGGAAGGAGCCACGTCAGGTCCTCTTGACCACCCGTACTGCCGTCAAGCTGGAAGGCAGGAAGGGGTGGGTCCACCTTTCTCATGTAAAACTTTTCAATGGATTGAAACCCGTTTCTAAAAACATTTCCAAGGAGTCCCAGGATTTTAAAGACTGCCGAAATATTGTTCCTAAGGACTGTCCCGCAAAAGACATTGTTACAACCCCTTCCCTGTTAGAGAAAACTCCGCAACAGGAGTATAAGCAAAAACTACGGTCTAGTAAGTCAGTCAGTTTGATTGTATAAGTCCTCCCCTAGGTGAAACGGTTAGATTGTTTCTGACATGTATAAAATAGACCCCCATAGTGAGAGAGTCAGTAAAAACTCAATTCAATGTATCGTTTTTCTAAGTTTCATATTATTCATCAGCCTAATGATTTCCTGCACCAGTTATGCCTTTTTCCTATATTTTCCAGTTTCTCATGTAAATAAGTCTGCTAATGCTACAGTAGAGCACACGTTTAGTGATCTGCCTCCTCACGAATATTCTTACCGCCTCGCTATGCGTAATAATTCATTTATCCGTATGTTACATTATTCACACCAGACCAGCAATGCCACTAATTGTTGGGTGTGTGGTCGACTCCCCCCTTTCCAGACACCGAAGGGAGTTCTGCCACTCTTTCCTTATCCTTTTTCACATAATGGTTCGTGTGGAGCATGGTCCACGTTAACGTCATCCGCAACAGATATGTCTTTTCTTAACAGTACATGTTTCCCAGACAAGCAAGGTCTCCCCCACAGAACCGGGTTAGATCTAGAAAATGAAGTGTATAATTTAGGTAATTATTCGTCGAATTTCATGGTCCTGAATGTTCAGTCTGATACTACTCCAGACTCACCTGCTATTTCAGTACTACCAGTCAAAGGCGAATTATGTGTCCGTAATTATGGTTCTGTACACGTAGGCCATAGTGAATGTACTACTGTTATTCAGTATAGTGACAGTGGGAAATCTATTTTTAAAGCTTCACGTCATTCTTATTTTGTTTGTGGTCAAACTGCATATGTTCGTCTGCCCCTCGATTGGGAGGGAACCTGTTACATTGCCTTCCTACTGCCACCTGTTTTCCTAGCCCCACCTGACTACCATAGGAATTCCTTCCTAGTACATACTAGACACAAGAGAAATCTCCCGATTGTCGATTATACTGAAACTGCCGCAGAGCAATTCATTGATATAGATAAAGGTGTTTTCCCTTATTTAGGCACAGTTGTAAATAGTAAGCTAATTCGTAGGTTAACAAGAACCCTTGAAGCAGTAGTAGATGAGACTGCCTCCGCTCTAGGTAACTTAACTGAAGAGCAATCCTTTATGAGAATTGTCGTTTTACAGAATCGTCTCGTCCTTGACGTCATACTGGCCGATAGGGGCGGGGCCTGTAGAGTCCTCGGATCTAGTTGTTGCATTTTCATTCCAAATAACGCGCCGTCCGTTTATTCAGCTATAACCAGACTCCATAAAATTGCCCATCTGTTACATCAAGATCCAGGCACCTGGACATGGTCCGGTTGGTTCTGGAATATAATTTCCGCATGGGGATGGAAATTCCTGTCCTTTCTAAGTATTGCAGTAGCGATCATATTTAGCTGCTGCCTCTGTATACAATGTGGCCCTGCGATTTGCAGCATGTGTGCTACCTCTTGTATTCCTAGTCCTAAGCCCCGTTCTAAGTCCCTTTCCAAGATAATTCGAGACGAGCAAATGGTACTGTATGAAATGATAGATGGTATCATGAAAATTGATGTTTCCTGATGGAAACGTAGTGACAAGGAGGGAATGTGGAAAAGTAAATTTTGCCATGTTCTGTGTCCCTACGCCTCATCCATCATATGTTATGTGTGCATGACCAATATGCATATGTTATTCCCCATGTCCGATTAATGACGCAATTACAGTTGTGTCCACCTTTAGGATGCTAGTTTCCAGTCCTCGTGAATACTACGAATATCAGGCCTATGTAAAGTTACGTTGCCACGTTTCTCAGTGTGCACGTTATTCCATTATAAAGTCCCCGTTTCCAGGCCTCAAAAAGGGCCCGGACCACAGATTCAGCTCCTGTCTCCTGAAGTCTCGCTGAGGAGCGATACAGCCCCCACCTGTATCCTCGACCCTTCACTTACTTCCTGCCTCGCAGTGCCCGGTGCAGCCTGGCTCTGCCTCTGAGTCTGCCAAAAGTATGTTATAGTTCCAGTTATCAGTTCAGTCCTCCTTCTCTGCATTCCTAAGCTACTGAACTGCATCAATAGTTCCCGTCATTGTCTAGCCTATGCGGCTCCACGTTAGAGAAATACTGTATTTAATGGTCATTTAGTATTCTTCATCACACACTACATGTAGAATAATGCATGGTCCAGTCTTGGAATCAAGTTAGCCTTTCCCCTCATGACTTCTAGTTTATATCAACATGTTCCCTAAACATCAGATACTAGATAGGGTTTAGGTACAAGTCGCTCCGACCCTCCAGACTTTAGTCTCTGCTCCTAGCACAGAGTTCATAGCCCCCAGCTTCTCCTAGTAATACGTCATTGCCAGTTTGCGTGCACCACCAGGTTAGAGGTCCCGGCTCCTTAGGTAGCCCCCTCCTATGTTTCCGCCCCATTCATGACATATTCTGTTACGTTTGCACCACATGTCTATGTATACGCCCAGTTACACCTACTTTTACTGTTATCTTTCGCGACTGCTACGCGTCACGCCTTCTGCTCCACCCACTGCTACGCCTACTGCAATGTAATGCTATGTGTTTGCGCTATGTATATAAGTTCATGTATTGTTATTAAAAGTTAGCGCGCTCATCCCAGACCCGGCCCCAGCAGCTGCTGGGTCATCCTATGCAGGTTGTCCTGATCCTGTCCTTATGCTGTAATAAACCTGCAGAAACTCCTACTACCTCGAATCTTGACTCTTATTTATTGAGCTATCTGTTATGCTATATGCCTAGTCAAAAATAGGGTATTATTTATTTATTTACCACAATGCACCTACTAAATCCTTCATCCAGACACTTATACATCCACTCATTCTTCAATATGTAAGACATATTTTAACTTTACAGAAACATACAGTCACTGGATGTTGTCATCAGTGATGTCATCAGTGATGTCATTTGAGATGTCATCAGTGATGTCATCAGTGATGTCACTGACCATGTCATGAATGATGTAATATGTGACATGATCAGCAGTGGATTGCGGGTGCGCGATATATAGTTAGTGCAACTAACTATATATACGAATTTCAATGGTTTTGTGTGAGTAAAATAAGGTTTTGTAAATGCTAATTCCTAACTATATATGGTCTATAACCTATGGTTTTTTCAGTGAATTTTCAAGGTTTTGTAAATGCTAATTCCTAACTATATATGGTCTATAACCTATGGTTTTTTCAGTGAATTTCAATGGTTTTTTAATAGCAAATATCAAAAGCTGTAAAATGTATTCTTCTTTTAAAGGAAAAATATATTTTATATGTATTTAATATAATTTTTTTATGTATATACATTTTTTGAGGGAACGAATTTATCAACTATCATGCTGAAGAAGAGTGTGGGGGGAAAAAAACAAAGAGGAGGACTAAGAGGAAAGAACAATCAGTTCAAAAATACAATTGCTTTAAAGCATAAAGTGCTTTTCCACACATTTACATTTAAATAACCCATATTAGAACATACAAAATATCTACAGAGGAGATGGTGTACATTGAATTTTAGACTCTTCATTGGTACCTACATGTTGATACTTACATCACCCACACAACACAACAGCTCTATTCAGAGCTACCCTACCTCAAAGCACTCTAAAATATTATTTTAATATTTCCCTTGGTTTTCCCCTTGTTACGCTTTCCGGAACGCTACCCGGTGCGCGGACCGGGCGCTAACCGTGCGAAAATTTGAAAAAAAAAGGTTTTTTTTTACATATATGGGCCTCCTCAGCCACCCTCAGAAAATCTAGGGGGTCAGGATATGTCTCCCGTGCCCCCTTATACCCATTCCCAAAATTGTTTTTCCTCCATCTTGTGACTAAATTTGTCCGAAACACAAGATGGCGGACTCCCGTTACGCTACCAGTGAGCTATCCGGTTCGCGTACCGGGTAGCGCTTCCACCGCGAAAAATCGAAAAAAAAAAATATTTTATTGTTTTGCCCCGCGGGGCCCTTTAATAGCCCCCACATCAATCCTAGGGGGTCAGGAGGGGTCTACCTTGCCCCCTTTCATTCATTTCCCCCTTCGTTTATTTCCACCTCTTGTCTCTCGATCCTACCGAGAGACAAGATGGCGGCCGCTCTGGACTGTTTAGAATGTCGAGAGTCACCGGAGAGCCAATCCGCTTCTCCTCGCGAAGTTCCGTTACGCGTCTGGTACGCGAACCGGGGCGCTAACCGGGATGCTGTCACAGATATATATATTTTTTTGAACGTTAAGTTCTCAAAATCCACTGGAGCACATATCTTGAGACCTAGCAAAGGCACATCGGGCAAACAGTCTCTACAATTTTGCCAAGTTTCATAGAAATCCATTCAGCCGTTCGAGCTAAAAGTGAGTCCAACCGCCCTATGGAAAACTCAATGTTAAAAACACGTTTTGGGACCCCCCTTTTTTCTCGGCCCCCGCTTGACGAACCCCCCCAAACTTCCAGGGGACGCTCAGAAACAAAATGTGCCATTTTCCTGAAAATTTCAGCCAATTCCGTCCATCAACGGCAAAGTTATTTAACATAGAATTTTCAGAAATCCCTATTCATAAAAATCCTAACTATATATACCTACTGGCGACCGCCAGTAGGTAATATATATATATATATATATATATGTATATATATATATATATATATATATATATACATATATATATATATATATTCACAGAAAAAAACATAGGTTATAGACCATATATAGTTAGGAATTAGCATTTACAAAACCTTGAAAATTCACTGAAAAAACCATAGGTTATAGACCATATATAGTTAGGAAATAGCATTTAGAAAACCTTATTTTACTCACACAAAACCATTGAAATTCCATATATAGTTAGTTGCACTAACTATATATCGCGCACCTGCAATCCACTGCTGATGATGTCACATATTACATCATTCATGACATGGTCAGTGACATCACTGATGACATCACTGATGACATCTCAAATGACATCACTGATGACATCACTGATGACATCTCATTTGACATTACTGATCACATCACTGATGACATCATTCATGTGATGATACAATGAACCTCTTCAGACTCTAATATAACCTTAGATACACTCAGTGTAAACAGACACTCACAGACTGTCACTCATCCATGGAGTTACTCACACACCTAGTCAGTCTTGCAAAGAATCAATCACACCTCGATTTCCTCAACTATATAGTTATACACACCTTACTTATTGGAACATATAATAACACATATTTACTCTGTTATACAATCCCTGATACAAGTTCACAATAATCCATACAGCCACTCACACATTCACTGGCTCTTATGCACAGTTATTTATATATGTCAACTATCACATGTACTGTGTTTTACATATGTACTTACTTTGACATGTAGCACTGAGATATCCATTCACTCACCAATACACTCATGCACACAGTCAACCGCCCATACAGATGTTTCCACATGCACTTTTGAACCCATACATCTAGTGAATCAACTGCTCACACATCTATGCACAGAGTCATACACCTCCCAGACACCCACACACACACTCAGTCTCCCATACAAATACTTGGGCAACTAATCAATAACCCATATAGTTAGTCATATAGCTAATGATCAACACATGCATCAGATTACAAAACAACAGACACAATGATGCACAATTTAAAACAGTTTAGTCACTAACCCATGCACTCAGTGAGACACATTTAATCACTCACTTATACAGTCAGTCATGCACCTACTAAATCCTTCATCCAGACACTTATACATCCACTCATTCTTCAATATGTAAGACATATTTTAACTTTACAGAAGCATACAGTCACTGGATGTTGTCATCAGTGATGTCATCAGTGATGTCATTTGAGATGTCATCAGTGATGTCATCAGTGATGTCACTGACCATGTCATGAATGATGTAATATGTGACATCATCAGCAGTGGATTGCAGGTGCGCGATATATAGTTAGTGCAACTAACTATATATGGAATTTCAATGGTTTTGTGTGAGTAAAATAAGGTTTTCTAAATGCTATTTCCTAACTATATATGGTCTATAACCTATGGTTTTTTCAGTGAATTTTCAAGGTTTTGTAAATGCTAATTCCTAACTATATATGGTCTATAACCTATGGTTTTTTCTGTGAATTTCATTGGTTTTTTAACAGCTAATATCTGTAGCTGTAAAATGTATTCTTCTTTAAATCCAAAAATATATTTTATATGTTTATGAATATTTTTTTTTTAAAATATTTTTTTTTCTTCGTTCCCGCTTCGCGAATCAGGAAGCTTCCCGTTAGCTGACCTTGATGCCGCGAAATAGACCGCGAGCCGGTAAACGTTTCTTTACCGCAAGTGCCGCGTTAGAAAACAACATCGTGACGCCTCCCGTCTGCATGACGTTCCACGTTGTCGCTTGATACGTCATATGACGTGCTACGTTAGCGAACTGGTACGCGAAGCGAGTGCCAAAGCGCAGGTTTCTGGAAGCAAACAGGGAGGCCCTGCAAAGCGCTTAACGTAAACACAGCAAGTCATGTGACTTGGTAATAACACTTTTCATTGGTTCATTTCACTTTTGGTTTCCTAATGATGTAAGACTAGGTCATATAATCTAAAATGAACACTTTTGATTGGTTGAGAACTCTTGTTTTTCCCAAATGATGAAAATCCCTCCTTCTTTCCTCACTCTGACTTTCATCATTGTGAGAGAAAGACCCTTTGTGATCACTGAGCAATGGCTTCTTTAGTAGCTTCAGCTGGTGCTTCCCCACCACCTCCACCACATCCAAGGAAGAGTGGACCACCTGCTCAAGTTGTAATTCAACAAGAAGAAGAAGAAGAGGAACAGGAGGACGAGCACGAAGAGAGGCAGTTTTTGCCTGAGCAGCCCAAGACGTCTCACCGGAAAGAAAACTTAATTTGGCAATTTTTTTAAATTCCCAAAGGTCAGAAAAAAGTAAATGCAAGATACGTAACTTGCCTTATATGTCAAGATAGACTGTCCAGAGGGACCGACAAAAAATACAGTTTCGGAAACTACACAATGCATCGCCATATGACTAGGTGGCATCCTAACAACTACAGTGCTGCACAGTTTCGGAACGACCTAGATAATCTCCCTATTATGGCCAGAAGATCTGTTGTACCGGAAGTAACGGGACCAGAGGGCAGGGAGATGGTGCCAAATATACAAATGAGATTTGGTGAAGTAAAACACACCTGCGTATTTTGCGATGGATTCATTTCCTACGGAGAAAGAAGCATCACTCTGATCAACAGAGCTATTGACTATCATATGCAAGTTTGTCCGAAACGCCCAAAATAATAAATACTTCTTTTTTTTGTTTTGTTGCTCCTGTTGAGCCCTTTACAATGAATCGTTTTCATTGCCCCCTCCAAGAAAAACCCAAAAAAATATAAAACTGTTCCGAAAAATTCAAAAACAGTAAAAAAATGTTCAGAAAAATGAAAAAAAAAGTTCTTTTCAGAACTACCTCCCCGTTATTAAAAAATTGGTACAATATTTGGAACTGTGCCAACCTCTATTTCTCTTAGTTCGCTTCCTAGTTCGCTCGCTGGTACGCGAACTGGAAGCGAACCAAAAACAGTAAGTATAAGGGAAGGAAACACACACTTATGTTAAAAGAAAGACAGCTATAGGGGAGTAAACTAGAGATACTATTACCCATAATCCACTACTGATGATGTCACATATTACATCATTCATGACATGCTCAGTGACATCATCAGCAGAGGATTGCGGGTTTTTTGGCAACATGCCTTATCCACGGTTTAATAACGCTGCCTTTTGCTTTATATAAGTTTTCAAATTGTATGAAATATATACCAATAGGTCTTTATGAACCTTTAGGTAGTGCTTTTGTTCATGAGGTCTGGTCGCTTCCATACACATACAGATGTTTCAAAGATGATCAAGAAGTTTATCTGAATGGAGAGGAATGCACTGAGACGCCAGATCATTCACTAATGTGTAGGCACATACAGTTACACGATTCATGCAACAAACACCGACCAAATATGGCTTGCGTGTTGCAAGGCACGCCAGTTCCTGCTATCATCCCCACGTTCAAGTTGTTGGAAAATGGTAGTTATTTGATGCTCAATAATGAAGATTGTTCTGAGTTAATTAAAAGTATTCCTTTTATCGTAACAGTAAGTGAACGGGTTATTTGCTGCAGAAATGTTCTATTTCCTCCCACACATGAACATAGGGAGTTTTCAATCTGGCCACAAATACCAACCTTGGGACACGTTTCAACGGCATGACAAGAATAAGAGCTCTTTTGTCTCAGAGAGAGGTGGCCTTGAGTTCGGCCCGTGAAACTTTCGTACTTCACATAGCGAACACCCGTACACAGGTTTGCCTTTCAATTTCAGCAACATGTTTCCGACTATCTTTAACGCATCCTCCACAAAATCCCTGGCACACTTTTTTAAAGTTGTTACCAGTGGTCTCGTGACTTCATTTGAGAAAATCTTTGGA
The DNA here is from genome assembly GCF_964261635.1 of Lissotriton helveticus. Taxonomy (NCBI): domain Eukaryota; kingdom Metazoa; phylum Chordata; class Amphibia; order Caudata; family Salamandridae; genus Lissotriton; species Lissotriton helveticus. The sequence goes on along the minus strand of NC_136059.1, from coordinate 915,877,016 downwards.
GTCATCCCTGCTCCCTTTCATTCCATTTTCTCCACTCTGGTTCGTGGATTGCATTTTTACTTGCATTACCAGCGGACGCTCTTGTGCTTTTTTACATTTTTAAATATGGATGTCCCTCCTATGCAACCTCCGACCCTGCAGCTGCTGACACTGTTCCGCAATCGCATGCTAGAATATTATGGCACAATGCCGTTGGCGATATTAAGCACGGCATATGGATTATCTTTTCGGTTCTCCTACTTCACCTGTGTCCAGCCTGTATTTCACTGCCTGACCTGTGATTTCGATTGGGCCATTGATTTGTGTCTCTGCGGACCGGTTTCTCCTGACGTCGACTTTAATCAGCTGATGACTCCTATCATTACTCACGAGTTGATTTGTCCTGGCGAAAGGATTATGGCTGTGGCATTGATGCATGGACTACTTGGTCCCTGGAATTTACTGGCGGCAGCACAGTCTTTCTTGGAACACAGCTTTCTTGAAAACCCACCGAGCTGTCCTCTGATGGTGATAGAGGATCCGGTGCTGGGAGAGCACGTATGTTCTTTTCCGCTTTTAAATTGGATGGCTGAACTGTTTTCGGATGAAGACGGTGACTTCCTATTGGAGGCTGTTGCAGCTTATTTTGCATACACAGTTATGTCATAGACCTTTTTCATGTTTCATATGCTGAGTACTAGCATTTCATTGACAATTCATTGACTTATTTGTCAAGTTTTTATTATTTACCTTGCCTATTGGCTTAAGACTCGATAAAGTACTTGGCTGTTTTATTTTTCTTTAGCATTGAATTTTCCTAGTTTTTAATGCTTTACCTTGCGGACCGTCCACATATAAACTTGCAATCTGCTCTCATGAGATGGCACTTCTATTATCTTATTCAGTTCGTTTCCGGATCATGAGGAGGTGTCATCTAGGTCCTGGATATCTTTACACCGTGTTAAGTTAGCATGGGCTCATTACCGGTTTAAACGCCATTTTTCCTTTTTTGCAACTTCTGCACACGACACTTAGTTGTTGCTTTAGCTTTCCACCTAGTAGTTCATCGTGGTTTACATGAGAATAATATGTTATTGGTCTACTATCTGCTTTACTTGTTAAACTATATCTGTACAGCGAGTGCTAAAGTTTCAAGAACAACACGATACAGAATTGTTATGAGGTCTGATCTCCACGACTTCATACTCATAACATAAGTGCAACTTCTGCCAATTCTGGGCATGAGGCGGGTTTTATATTGCTTTGCCGAACACACATACACAACAGTTGATGCGGTTCACATGAAGAGAGAGCTGGTGTATGCTGATGTGATTCCTTCAAATCTAAGACACTAAAGTATGGGCACGCCCTAAACCAACACAAAGAGACCTTCTTAGCAAATAATATAATATGTGTATTAGGGAGGGTGAGATATAAGCAGCCGCGGGCCGTGGAGGGAGTTACGGTGAGGCAGGGAGGCGGGGAGGGGGAGAAGCAGGGTGGAGCCCTCTCTACCTTGCCCCTCCCCCTCCCCGCCTCCCTGCCCCACCGTAACTCCCTCCACGGCCCGCGGCTGCTTATAAGTGTTGCTAACTCTTATTCATTTACAGCATGTTAACATACTGTCACCATTCGCTTTTTATGTACTAGTAACTATGCTGGTAATTTTGCTACTGATAATATGTGTACTTGTATTCTCCACCCTGCTTCTCCCCCTCCCCGCCTCCCTGCCTCACCGTAACTCCCTCCACGGCCCGCGGCTGCTTATAAGTGTTGCTAACTCTTATTCATTTACAGCATGTTAACATACTATCACCATTCACTTTTTATGTACTAGTAACTATGCTGGTAATTTTGCTACTGATAATATGTGTACTTTTATTATCTAAGGTACTACGCCTGAGAAGACGGCATTAGTAAATAAACATTTCAAATACACATGTGTTCTTCTTAACTCCATGTTCTGGTTTCTAAGAAATATATAACGACCGACTGTTCATGAGTTCCACGTATCCTGAGGTACTATAAGTTCATATTCTGGATTGTCTAAACATTGAGAGTTTGTTATATCCAATGTGACACTGTACCTAGCTTGCTAAATAGTTTTTGATTACTAACGTGAGTTTTGGGACACCCTAATTCGCCGAGGTTCCAATCCTCTGTCCACAGTTCTGTGTGAGAACAGAAACCCTGCGACAGGGGCACCCCCGACCCTTGCTGGACCTTCATCACACTTGCGATACAACTCCAGCAATGCGCCACCTTTACGGCACAGATACATCACGCATCTGTGCTGTTTTTGCCCCATGATGCGCCGCATTGTAAATGCAGCACACCATAGGTGACGGAACAGCGGCACAGAATGACTAACACATCCCTGGTGATGCGCCAGTCATCATAAATCTATCCCTATGCTTCTTATCTTGTTAGAGATGAACCGCCATATGTATCATCAAAGTTATTTGCATTTCCTAAATAGCGAACTTTAAGGAATAAATAGCGATTCTTTACCATTCCTAGTTTGCGATGAGCTATTTGCTAATTAGCCGAATGTAGCCCAATGAAGCCCAATGTAGCCCAATGTAGCCCAAAGATGGCCGCCAGACACACAAAAAAACAAATGTAGCCCAAATATCAGCCAGATGTAGCCCAACTATAGCCCAGTGACAGAATGACCAATCAGCTTCGCAAACCTCCGTTACGCGAAGCGGAGCGCTGTTACAGATATATATCTTTTTTTGAACGTTAATTTCTCAAAATCCACTGGAGCACATATATTGAGACCTAGCAAAGGCACATCGGGCTACCAGTCCCTAATATTTTGCCAAGTTTCGTGCAAATCCATTCAGCCGTTCAATTATTATTTTTATTATTTTTTTTTGCCCCGCGGGGCCCTTTTAAAACCTCCACATCAAACCTAGGGGGTCAGCGAGGATCTACTATGCCCCCTTATAGTTATTTCCCCCTTTGTTTTGACCTCCTCTTGTCTCTCGATCCTACCGAGAGACAAGATGGCGGCCGCTACGGACTGTTTGGAATGTTGACAGACGCCGGAGAACCAATCAGCTTCGCTTCACAAAGCTCCGTTGCGCGAAAAGTCCGCGAACCAGAGCGCTAACCGGTCCGCTGTTACAGATATATATCTTTTTTTAAACGTTAATTTCTCAAAATCCACTGGAGCACATATATTGAGACCTACAAAAGGCACATCGGGCTACCAGTCCCTACAATTTTGCCAAGTTTCGTGCAAATCCATTCAGCCGTTCGGGCTAAAAGTGAGGCCAACCGCCCTATGGAAAACTCAATGTTAAAAACACGTTTTGGGACCCCCCTTTTTTCTCGGCCCCCACTGGACGAACCCCCCCCAAATTTTCAAGGGCTGCTCAGAAACAAAATGTGCCATTTTCCTGAAAATTTCAGCCAATTCCGTCCACAAACGCCAAAGTTATTAGACATAGAATTTTCAAAAAACCCATAGAGAAAAAATCCTAACTATATATACCTACTGGCGACCGCCAGTAGGTAATACATATATATATATATATATATATATATATATATATTCACTGAAAAAACCATAGGTTATACACCATATATAGTTAGGAATTAGCATTTAAAAAACCTTATTTTACTCACACAAAACCATTGAAATTCCATATATAGTTAGTTGCACTAACTATATATCGCGCACCCGCAATCCACTGCTGATCATGTCACATATTACATCATTCATGACATGGTCAGTGACATCACTGATGACATCACTGATGACATCTCAAATGACATCACTGATGAGATCACTGATGACATCTCATTTGACATCAATGACCACATCACTGATGATATCATTCATGTGACAATACAATGCATCTCCTCACGTTTTAATATAACCTCTGTTTCACCCAGTGTTAAATACAGAGTATAATTTTTGAAACCATTGACACACCAATACTAGTTACTACATACGTACTCACTGATTCCTACGTCTACACACACATTCACTCATTCACCCATACAATCATTCATACATACAATCACTCATCTTTACAACACTATCATATGCACTCATACACCTATACAGACACTTACACTCTGCCACTCATCCATGGAGTTACTCACACACCTAGTCAGTCCTGTAAAGAATCAATCACACTTCCATTTTCTTGTCTATACAGTTAAACATAGAGCACCTTACATTTTCAAACATATACTAACACATACTTACTTTCTTATACAATCATTGATACAAATACACATTGATCTGCACAGAGTCACACACCTCCCAGCCAGCCACACACACACTCAGTCTCCTATACAAATACTTGGACAATCAATCAATAACCCATATAGTTAATCATATAGCTACTGATCAACACATGCAGCAGTTTACAGAACAACAGACATAATGATGCACAAATTAAGACAGTTTAGTCACTAACCCATGCACTCAGTGAGACACATTTAATCACTCACTCATACATTCAGTCATGCACCTACTAAATCCTTCGTCCAGACACTTATACATCTACTCATTCTTCAATATGTAAAACATATTTAAACTTTACAGAAACACACAGTCACTGGATGATGTCATCAGTGATCTCATCAGTGATGTCATTTGAGATGTCATCAGTGATGTCATCAGTGATGTCACTGACCATGTCATGAATGATGTAATATGTGACATGATCAGCAGTGGATTGCGGGTGCGCGATATATAGTTAGTGCAACTAACTATATATGGAATTTCAATGGTTTTGTGTGAGTAAAATAAGGTTTTTTAAATGCTAATTCCTAACTATATATGGTGTATAACCTATGGTTTTTTCAGTGAATTTTCAAGGTTTTGTAAATGCTAATTCCTAACTATATATGGTCTATAACCTATGGTTTTTTCAGTGAATTTCAATGGTTTTTTAATAGCAAATATCATAAGCTGTCGAATGTCAAGTACGTGGTAAGTAAAAACATTTTCGTGTTTATGCACACTGATCTGCTTTGAATGCTGCCCCCCACCCCTCATTTCTATTAGGAGTACTCTCGCTTTGCAGATAGTGAAGGGTAGTTAACGCAGCCCTTTGCCCCCTTTGTAATCCGTCGTGCCTGCTTCTCTCTCCATTTGATTGATTGTTCTCTTTGGTTCATTCTCTATTTACAAACAAGCACAGAGTCGCAATACTCTGTTTAGTCTTTGCAGATAGCGAAAAATCGTGTAAAAAAACAAAAGGAATCGAGCAAAATCAGTAGGCCACTAATGGGATCTCTTTTTGACCTCGCTAAAATAGAAACATTAGGAACAACCTGTTGAAAATAGCAATGCGTATGTACATAAGCGGCGTTCATTTGTGTTCACAGTACCACTTGTTGATTGTTTCAATCGAGCATTGAATTGTTCGAAGTTAATTCTCTTAAGGATCTTCTCTACCTGCAAACGAGGAAGAATAGGAATATTCTCTCTCCCTTTGCAGATAGTGAAGGGTAGGTAACGCAAGCCTTTAACACGTCGTACCTATTTCATTCCTCATTGATTGATTGATTGTCCGAACATTGACTGTTTGAGAATTAGTTCTTTTTGGAGGTATTCCCTGTTTGCAAATAAACGTAGGAAAATCTTTGGAAGTAGTGAAAGGGTACGTAATGCGGACCTTTCTCCCCCGTTGTAATCTGTCATGCCTATCTACTCCCCACTGATTGATGCACCTTTTTCACCCGGACCATTTACTAGAGATACGTCATCTGGCCCGACCAGAGAGCACCCCTAGTGAAAAGGACATATGCAATAATAACGAAGTGATCACTGTATCCTGTTAACAGAAACTTTACCATGAAACAACCTGGAAAGAAAAAATAGGAAAACGAAAATCAGTAGGCCACTGATGAACATGAACTTTTATTAAACAACGAACAAAGAAACGATAACATAACGTAATGATAAAACCTATTAATGTCCTAGAAACAAGAAAACGTTAAAATATGCCAGTGGTGAGAGACCAGAAAAACAGTAAGAGAAACCAAATCACCCCTCGCTGTCCCACCGCCTGCCACGCCAAAAAAATCGATAGACTAGGGAAAATGCAAGTCAGTAGAACATCCGCCCCCACTCTGGAAACTGGTGGGGCAGGGTTCCGGCTACGCCCAGCCGGGAGAAGCCCATATAAGGCAGGTCCTGCTGCCACGCCTCGGCCAGGAGATCCTAACGTAGGGTGTAGCCGGAGGAGAGGCCGAGGCCAGCGGGACCCGGCCAGGGGATTGCCTTTACAACGCTGAACAGTTGCAGGGGGGGGAATGTCTCCTCGACCCTCCCCTCTCTCTCCCAGTCCGGCCGCGGTGGCCCTTGAGAGTTGCAGGTAGTCCCGCCACATGCTCTTCCGGTCCGGCCACCAACGGTCGGGGGGCCGAGGCCGACGGGATCCGGCTGCAGCCGATAAACCAAGAAACCCGTTCATGGGGCCAGAGCCAGGGGCGTCCGGCCGACATCCACCGGAAGCCCGGCCCGAAGACGGACGGGACACTTCTTTCTTTTATAATGGCTGCGACAACACTGGGGGGGGATGTCTTGCACATGCCTCCGACCCCCCCCCCCCCCCTCGTCCTCATCGCCTGGTCCGGCCATAACAAATCTCAAGCGAGACGCCGTGGGGTGCACTGGGAGGGAGAGACGGTGCGAACAGGCCTCTCCCGCCTCCCCAGGTGGAGGCTTCCCAGCTGCACCCTCAGCGCTCCAGGCGCCCGGAAAAGGGTTCTTCCACTGTGGCCATGCTGCAACGTCTCGCCCGGCAGGGTGGAGCCCGTCCGCTCATGTGACCCCGCGATCGCCGGTAGCTGCCGAACTCTCAAAATGGCGGTCGACCTGGCAAGAGCGGGCCCAGCATAAAGAAATGGCCCGGTCACTGGTTGACTCCACCACCGTAGTCCTCCACGACCTTGAAGATTCTAGAGGAGCCGCGGGAGTCTCCGACCCCCGATGGGGAATGACTGCCATGATCGCCCGTGGAGTGACGAAACTGTATCCGCGGGACGTCGGCGCTCCCATGCTGGCGCCAGCCTCACTTTGAATTACTAGAATCCTGCAGACCTCACTTCCGGTGAAAGCACAGTGTGACCCAGTAGGAAAAATTATTGCACCCCCTCCCCTTTTTGACTGATAGTTCAAACCACCGATCCTTTCCTTTGCCCTTTTAACGGAACTTTGGACTGCCTCCCCCTCTTTTACATTTTCTAGAGAAAACAAAACATTAACCACTACATTAGCATAGCAGTTGACACCAGAACTGTTTTCAAATTGAAAACCAACAACATCTTCAACAGAATCCTTTTTGTTTCTGCTGTGACCCTGCTACAGCACAGGCATTGTCCCCAGCAGTAATTCTGCAATGCCGGTAAGAATAGCTGTGGTACCTACTGGACTCACTCACCCCCGCGGCGCCCCACGCCGTTTTTTGCTGGGCGGCAACTTACTAGACATCACTTTCGTGCCATCTAGATTTCAGCGCGTTCTGCTGCCTTGGAACTATTCGCACAACAGACCGCTACTGACAAGAATATTTCATTATTGGTGCTGTCAATTTCAATAAATCTATTGGATAATTCAAAAGAAATTGCCACGGTCTCTTCGTTGTTTAAATGTTTTTACTGTTTTTGTTTTCTTGTATATATTTATATGTTATTAAAGTTTTATATTCCTACTACTTTGTTGGAGTGCTATATATTTTTAATGTGACACATAATTGTAAAAACTTTGATGTACAAAGAGTCATTCCTGGAATCTTCCGCTTCAGGCTCGGTCCCCTCCCCAATCACAATACAGGATGGTTTTCAGATAGTAGGAACACGTGTGGTGTGACGGATCTCATCGGGTGTGGGCCTTGATCTACTATAACTCCTTTGAAGAGGGGTGATTCTTTACAGCTGGGGCCATAAACTACATCTGCAGGGCTAGCTGATAGCCTGGACAATCGGACACAGAGAAAGAGGAGTGTCAGAGGGTGCGGTAGTGAATAGGGCGGAAGGGAGGTGTCGGGCGGGCACAGAGTGTGATTCTCAGGGAAGAGCAGCGCAGATGGGGGGAGGTTTATTGCCCATGCATAAGACAGAGAGCGGTGGTGACCAGTGCCTAGGGAAGATGCTTGCGTGGGTGAGGAGCCATGCTACGAAAAGACAGCGTGCAGAGAGTGGGTCTGGTCAAGACATCTAAAATGGCTGCCGTGCACGACAAAAGTGTGGCATTTCAAAAAAGGCAAGATGGCGCAGACAATGTTTTTCAACACTTCCTGATTTCCTTCGAATCGAACGTTAACAGACGTTGGGGCATATTACCAAAGTTAAGCGATATTTATCGCTAACGATGCTTACCAACCAATTTTTTACCACTAAGCATCGTCAGAAATTATCGAAGATAAACCTTGCTATTATCAAGGTTTATCGCAAATGCGATAATAAACGGCCGCAATGCATGAATATCGCTAAAAACTCAGCGATATTCATGCATTACCGAGCTAATGCTCTTAGCCATGTTATCCACCTCCCATTGGATAACATGGCTAAGAACTGCTCAGGGCAGGTGTTACTTTTTGGAGATATTCGCGCTTAGCGCGAATATCTCCAAAAGTTGGTAATAGGAGATAGATATCTTGCATGTTGTAATGCAAGTTATTGTGGTATATGGAACTCATACCATAATCTCTCAGGAAAGCAGAAACTGATCCTTTTGGGACCGCCTAAAAAGGCCTAGGGGGTGAGGAGTACTCTACTTTGCCCCCTTTTCACGTTCCGAACTATTTTATTTTACTCTCTTCTGTAATTACACAAAATAGCAGCGATAAGATGCATCGGAGACACACAGTGAGAGAAAGGAGGCCGGAGATGAAGAAGAGATGTCAAATACACATTGGAGATAATATAGTGGCAGAAGGGAAGTAAATATGAGTAAACTTACCATGTAACATAAAAATGTTGCACTCTATACTATAAGTCTCATTTTATACTACAATCACTTCGCTACAACCTCATAAATTAAAAATAAAAATGAATAATGTCTCAAACAATTTTTGATTTCTAAATATAAATTTATTCTTCAGAATTTTCTAAATTTGAAAGAACTAGTAACATGTCCTCATCAGCAATGTCCTCATTAAAAGTCTCCAATGATGATTCTTGTAACTCTATGGTCTCCAAACACTCGATAAATTCGCCATCAAGAGATTGATCAAAAAAATCATTCAAGTCATCTCCTCCTTGTGACAATATTTCATTATTGGTGCTGTCAATTTCAATCAATGTAGTGGAATCATTCAAGTCATCTCCTCGTGACAATATTTCATTATTGGTGCTCTCAATTTCAATCAATGTAGTGGAATCATTTAAGTCATCTCCTCCTTGTGACAATATTTCATTATTGGTGCTGTCCATTTCAATCAATCTAATGGAATCATACAAGTCATCTCCTCCTTGTGACAATATTTCATTATTGGTGCTCTCAATTTCAATCAATGTAGTGGAATCATTCAAGTCATCTCCTTGTGACAATATTTCATTCTTGGTGCTGTCCATTTCAATCAATCTAATGGAATCATACAAGTCATGTCCTCCTTGTGACAATATTTCATTATTGGTGCTCTCAATTTCAATCAATGTAGTGGACAATTCAAAAGAAATTGCCACGGTCTCTTCATTGTGAGCCATTTTATTTTGAAATTGCTTGCTGTAAATTGCAGAAAAAAATAATCACTTTCATTTATCGTTTTTAGTAATACATAATATAAAACTAACTTTATCAAGTATTTAGTATAACAGAAGGACTGCAAATAAATAACAGAAAACATTTTTCAAATTATCTTCAAGTGTACAACATAGTTCCCCTTACAAATTAACAACTCACCTTTTTAAAAGTAGCAGAAGTGTTAGTACTGTGTAAATCAAACACCAGAAATTCACCACCAAAAATTCCTCACAAATGTACCTCAGACAGTAGTATCACAAAATGGCTGTGGTTTCCTCTCATTTGACATATATACATAACCAATTAACTTTCATCACACACAAATACAAAACCAAAGTAACATTTTAATTGGTTCTAAATTTCAACATTTTCAAATGTGTTTTCCCCATGCAATTTTCCATAGGACATTTACATACGTCTATAGCCTGAATGGCTGAACGGAATTACACCAAACTTGACAAAATGGTACATCAAACCTAAGAGGTCAGGAAGGATCTACTATGCCCCCTTATGGTCATTTCCCCCTTCGCTTTGGCCTCCTCTTGTCTCTCAATCCTACCGAGAGACAAGATGGCGGCCGCTACGGACTGTTTGGAATGTTGACAGACGCCGGAGAACCAATCAGCTTCGCAAAGCTCCGTAACGCGAAAAGTACGCGAAGCGGAGCGCTGTTACAGATATATATCTTTTTTTGAACGTTAATTTCTCAAAATCCACTGGAGCACATATATTGAGACCTAGCAAAGGCACATCGGGCTACCAGTCCCATATATTTTGCCAAGTTTCGTGCAAATCCATTCAGCCGTTCGATTATTATTATTTTGTTTTTTTTTTGCCCCGCGGAGCCCTTTTAAAACCTCCACATCAAACGTAGGGGGTCAGCGAGGATCTACTATTCCCCCTTATGGTCATTTGCCCCTTCGCTTTGGCCTCCTCTTGTCTCTCGATCCTACCGAGAGACAAGATGGCGGCCGCTACGGACTGTTTGGAATGTTGACAGACGCCGGAGAACCAATCAGCTTCGCTTCACAAAGCTCCGTTGCGCGAAAAGTACGCGTCCTGGAGCGCTGCCCGGTCCGCTGTTACAGATATATATCTTTTTTTAAACGTTAATTTCTCAAAATCCACTGGAGCACATATATTGAGACCTACAAAAGGCACATCGGGCTACCAGTCCCTACAATTTTGCCAAGTTTCGTGCAAATCCATTCAGCCGTTCGGGCTAAAAGTGAGGCCAACCGCCCTATGGAAAACTCAATGTTAAAAACACGTTTTGGGACCCCCCTTTTTTCTCGGCCCCCCCTTGACGAACCCCCCCCAAATTTTCAGGGGCTGCTCAGAAACAAAATGTTCCATTTTCCTGAAAATTTCAGCCAATTCCGTCCACAAACGCCAAAGTTATTAGACATAGAATTTTCAAAAATCCCATAGAGAAAAAATCCTAACTATATATACCTACTGGCGACCGCCAGTAGGTAATATATATATATATATATATATTTAGGTCCACATCCTTCGCGGCGCCGGGACACCGAGACAGCGGTGCAGCTCAGGGGCAAAGGAAACCCTGTACAGTATTCAGGTCCTGGAGGAAATACAACAAAAAACAACAACCAGTCAGGAGGGGTGGCTGGAACAAGCGGAAGCACGACAACCCCAGTGGGAGTGGAAACACGGGGTCAAAAGAAAATACGAGGAAAATGAATGAACGCAACGTGGTAAATCTTTCCTCTCATACTTTGTCTAAAGTAGAATTTGATGTATTACAATTTGGCCTCTCCTTCTGCCCTTCGGCAAATTTTAACTATTCCCAGGAACGAGTAAACTTGTTTAAATTTACTAGGAAATTGCGGCTGCAAAAATGGAATAAACTTAAGGTGAAAAACATAGTTAACACTGTTCCTAGTGTCACACCAGCTAAAGAGACCATTGAGGAAGTAGAAACATTAATTGCCATGAAAGACCTAGAGTTTGGTACTCCTGAGAATACTCCCAATGATGCGACTTCGTTGGGTTATAGAACGGATCTGAATTGTCCAAATCATTTCAAATCCAAATCCACTTTTAACCCGGCATTGCCTGCTTGCAGCATTGACACCTTTGAGACATTGGTTATAAATGACTTCAAGGATCTTGCTAAAAGAAAGTGTTGGTCTAATGATAACTTAACCAAAGCAGAAAAATCAGCTATTAAGTCCCTGGAAAACGACCCCTCTATTGTTATTCGACAATCGGACAAAGGGGGGAACGTGGTACTAATGGATGCTAGTAACTATATCAATGAGGGCATGAAGCAATTAAATGTAAAGGAATGTTATGAAGTTTCCTCCTTACAGGCGATTGAACAAAGTAACAATGCCTATTACGAATTGCTAAAAAATTGGCGCGAAAGTGGCATCATTGAATGGGATGAGTACTCTTTCTTATTAAATCGTAACCCAAGAGTAGCTGTCCTATACTTACTACCTAAGTTACACAAAGACCCAGTCACTCCTCCTGGGAGGCCAATAGTATCTTCTATTGGGTCTCTTTTGGAGAATACATCGAGATATATCGATTTCTTTCTGAGATCCTTTGTTGAGAATGTCCCCTCATATTTCAGGGACAGTAGAGACTTCATCAACAAAATTTAAAATTTCGAGTGGAAGGAAGGTTATCTACTTATCACGTTAGACGTGTGCAGTTTGTACACGTCTATCAGACATGAGGACGGCATAAAAGCTTGTCGGAAATTTTTGAGCTCCAGATCAATCTCTTATCTCAAGCATTCTGACATGATTGTTCAGATGATGAGGTTTTGTTTGGAGAATAACTTCTTTGTCTTTAATGATGTTTACTATAAACAACGACAAGGTACGGCGATGGGAACTTGTTTTGCTCCCAGCTTTGCGAATCTATTCATGGCAAGCTGGGAGCAGCAAGTGGAGAAGATTCACGAGATGTACCGTGGCCATGTAAAACTATGGCTACGATACATCGATGATCTGTTCATTATATGGGAGGGCACACAAATGGAAGCAGAAAGTTTCATTGTGGGCCTCAACAATAACGACCAGAACATCAAATTGGAAGGTCACATGGATACTCAGAGTATGGTGTTTTTGGATCTGCATGTGGGGGTGTTAAAAAAGAGGTTAATTACCAGTCTCTACCGCAAAGAAACCGCAGGAAACACCTTATTACATGCGGAAAGTGGACATCCGAAGGCCCTGATTAAAAGCATTCCCTTTGGTGAATTTCTCCGGGCTCGGAGAAATTGTAGCACTGAAGAGGACTTTGTGGCTGAAAGTGCATGCATGGAAAAACGCTTTGTTGATAGAGGGTATCAACCTTCAATCATAGAAGCTGCACGGAAAAAGGCTAGTGAAATCAGCCACCAAGCATTGTTAACTTCCAATGAAGACTCAAAACCTGCAAGCACTAAAGAGGTAGTTAGATTCATCTCTACTTACCATTCCAAATCTTGGCAAGTGTTTAACATTTTCAAATGCCACTGGAATGTGTTGAAAACTGAACCTACCCTGAATGAGGTGTTGCCTGAAAACCCTAAGATAACTTATAGGAAAGCCCATTCTTTAAAGGATAGGTTAAGCAAGAATGAAGTGAGTCTTACTGCAACGAAAACTAGTGATATCAAAGGTTTCTACACCTGCATGAAATGCAAAGCCTGCAGGCATAGTCATAACATCAAGAGAGTCTTTTTCCCTGTTGAAGCAACCGAAAAAACTATCAGTAAACACCTCACATGTCTTTCAGAGTACTGTGTGTATATCTTGACGTGCCCATGTGCAAAAAAATATGTGGGAAGCACTATGTTTCCTGCAAAAAAACGGGTGTTAGAACACATGAGATCTGTTGAGAATAAAGATCAAACCTCACCAGTTGCACGCCATTTCGAGGAATTTCATAAAAGTAACAGGAATCTGTTGAAATTCTTCGTAATCGACAAACTGCCTGACATGAAGAGGGGAGGCGATAAAATTCGCAAATTAAGACAAATGGAGAATAGGTACATTCTGGAGCTAGACACCCTAATACCGAGAGGCCTGAACTCTGAAGAAGAGATGAAATGGCACCTGGGGGATTAGGGTATAGGCAAGCTAGAGTTCTTAGGCTCCTCAGATGATCGCCTTGGCCCTACCCACATAGAGATGTAATAGGACCCTTATTCTTCATAGCGCAATCTGTGATTTTAATTAACAATAATTGTTATTGTATGTTTCACTGTTAAATCCACTAATGTTTGACTCAGTACAATGATGGTGGTAGGGTGGTATGCTTTAAGTTATCAGTAACTTTATTAGTCCACTCTCTCTGTCTTTTATGTCTCACTTGTAGGTATTGCAAGGTTAATGGTGCACAGGAAGAAATTCTACTGAGATATTTAAACCTGGAGCGGTCAGAGTTCATGCACTGTATATACTACTCACTAGAGACTTTTGGAATCAAGTAGACATTTATCTAGTACGGTTTATGAGGATAAATGAATTTCGCTTGATGATTTGCACTGTATATACTACTCACTTGAGACTTTTGAAATGAAGGAGACATTTATTTAGTGCGATTTATGAGGACAAGTGTAATTCGCTTAATGATTTGCACTACTATGAGTTGTTGCGAGGGACTAGTGTTTATCATTATGATCAATGTGTCTGTAAGATGCAGCCCACTTGGGCTATATTGCGCTATTTTTGAAAATGCAAAATTCGTAAATTTGAAAATGCAATATTTATAATTTAAAAAATTTGTTTTAGAAAAATTTAAAAAAGTTAAAAGTTTACAAATCAAGTTTACCTCATTGCTAGACTCACCCAGGATTCAGTTTGAAAATGAATTGCGTCTCAAATGTCAGATTGACTTTGGTTAATAACTGGGGGCACTATATCTTGAAATAACACTGGTAACAATGAAGTGAATTATTACCGAAATCGCACTTGTTAGCATTATGTTGAGTAATTGCACAATGATGCTTTAGGAGTGTCATATGGTAGGCACAAGGCAGAGAGTTATTGTTATTGTTTGTGTACTATTTAATTCATGAGAAACAAAACTCCTTTCCAAGATGGCCACGCTATTGATGTAATGTCTTGAGTCCCCTTTTTATTTTTGTCACACTCAATCACGTGAAACTTTATTTAATGTCCATTCACTGTTTCGAAACTACCCGTGACCAAGGCGAGTTGTCTCGTTGAAACGCGTTGGGTTGTTTCCATTGTTTTCATCACGTTGCCTGTTTTGAAATAAATTAATGATTCTGGAAGAGCGCTTTTGATATTGCATCATCTCGAGTCTCTCAAGGGGAGTGCAGGACCGTAGCGCTGCTACGTTTGTGGACCTGAATATATATATATATATATATATATATATATATATATATATATATATATAACATTTCTATGGCAAAATGAAACCCCTCATTTTGTTCCTTTTCAAATTAAATGTATTAAGTGTTACCACTTTATTCCAATCAAGATGACTTCAGGTGTGCCATATTTTTGTCATAAGTTTTTTTTTTTTTTATATATTTATTAAGCGCTCGTACGCCCGAGGGCTTCATGGCGCTAAAGAAAGGAAACACAACACAGCAGTTAAAAGTGAAATACAGCTCAACAGTAGGCCTGCAAGAACAGCCAGGTTTTAAGAGAATGTCTGAAGCTAAGAAGGTCTCTGCTCAGTTTCAATTGTAAGGCAAGCGAATTCCAGAAGGTGGCAGCAAGATGGTCAAAACAGCTGCCACCAAGGCGCTTCCTTTTGTAAGATGGAACAATCAATAGAAATTTTTTAGCAGAGCGGAGATTTAAAGATGGATTGTATCTAGAGACCAGCTCTTTTATAAACTTCGGGCCTGAGTTTTGTAAGGTTTTAAAAATTATACACCCGGTTTTGAATGTGATTCGCTGCGCAACAGGTAGCCAATGTAGTTGTTTCAAACCAGGTCTAATAGATTGCCATTTTGTGAGTCCCAGAATAAGCCTGGCGGCTTGATTCTGGGCCAACTGAAGTCATTTTAACTCTCCCGCTTGGAGCCCCAAATAGAGACTATTAGAAAAGTCCAGTCGGGATAAGACAAGGGCAATAATGACCTGGATGAGAGCAGACTGCGTAAGAAAGCAAGCTATTTCCCTTATTTTTTTTAGTTGAAAGAAACTGGACGACACTACAGCGCCTACCTGTCTTTTCAAAGAAAGGTCCTCACTAATTATTACTCCCAAGCTTTTGACTGAGGACGATATCATAGGTGGAGCCCCCATGCTGGAAGGCCAAAAGCATGGGCTCCAACTTAGTTCACTCTGCCCAGGCAAGACCAGTTCAGTCTTGCCTGGGTTAAGTTTCAGATGATTACGACTCATCCATCCCTGAATGTGTGTCATGGTGTTATTAAATTCTTCCACAGAATCCTTGGTGTTCAGAGGGAAGATGAGTTGCAGATCGTCCGCATAGTTAAAGATGGTAACTTTGGCATTTCTTAGGGAGTACAGTAGTGGGCGAAAGTGACAAAGATGAGCCCTGGGGTACTCCACAAGTGGTGGGAATGGTAGGGGCTGTAAAAGGGCCCAATCTTACTGATTGAGTGCGGCCTGTGATAAAGGAACGGATCCAACTCAACGCAGGCCTCCTAAGGCCAGCTTGTTCGACACGGTTGACCAGGATGGTATAGTCAACCGTGTCGAATGCTGCCGAAAGGTCGAGTAGTACCAGGGCCTGGTGGATTCCTTTATCCGCATTCCGCCTCAAAGTATTTTGTACCGCCAATATGACAGCTTCCGTTGAGTGACACAAACGGAAGCCAGCCTGATTGGGTTCAAGATATTCTGTTTGTTCTATGAAATTAGACACGTTTGCACAGACGTGGGCTTCCAATAGCTTAGAACTATAAGGCAGCAGTGATATAGGCCTGTAGTTTAATGGATCAAGCGGATCTGCACCAGCTTTCTTGATCAGGGGGATAAGCAGGGCCTTCTTAAGACTATTGGGAACTTTACCCTGTAGGAGTGATCCATTTAGCAGAGTAAGCACACCCTCAGGAATGGCTGTCCCCACCTCTCTGAGGATATGCGGGGGGCAGGTATCATCAGGTGAACCCGATTTAACCCTTGCAAAAAGATTGGACAAAATCTTACTATCAATAAGGGGGAAGGCCTCTAGCGTATGAGGATTATAGTAGGTGTCATCCAAAGGAGGGGGGAGTAAAGCATTAGAGATACTCTCTTTTATGGTACGAATTTTATTAAAGAAAAAAGAGTTCAGTGAATTGCAAAGATCCTGGGTTGGAGTGACCGATAGAGAGGTTCTATCACTACTACTAAGCTCATTCACAATATTGAACAGATCTTTCGATTTATTACGAGAGTTCAAAATTTTTTCAGAAAAATAATCAGTTTTTTGTTTTAGGACAAGTTTTTGATAGTCTTTACGAGCCTTGCAATAATTGGCTTTTTCTTGTGTGGAGTAGCCAATTCTCCACTTCCTCTCTTTTTGATGTACTTCCAATTTTAAGGACTTCAGGTGTGGAGTAAACCACTTATGTGCGTCATTAGGGCGGGAACGAGGAATGTTTGTACAAGGCGCGTAGGCGTCAGCTGCCTGACATAGCCAGTAAGAGTAGGCTTCTTCAATAGCATCGATGTCCTTGGCTATGGGGGGAAGGGACGAGGCCAAGGTATTCAGAAAAGCTGAAGTATCAATGTCCTTCCATTTTCTGATTTTCCCGCCTGTTTGGAAAACTTGTTTTTTGCCCTTCTCAATGGTGAGCATAAAGTGTATAAGAAAATGGTCTGACCAAATACAAGGAGTTATAGAAAGAATAGAAAGGGGAATATTCTGGGACCATATTTGATCAAGGCTATGCCCTTTTTCATGGGTTGGCAGATGGATCTGTTGAGTTAAGTTCAGGTCTAGGAGTAAATCCTTAAGTTCTGCTGCCTGAGCGTCCAAGACAGTAGCATCAAACCAGAGGTTCAGATCACCCAACAAAACAATTTTCGTGTAATTAATTACAAGAGAGGCTAGTTGTTCTGCCAATGAGGCAGCAAACTTAGGCATAAGTTGAGGGGGGGCGATAAATAAGGACCATTAACAGTGTTCCACTGTCAGTGTCCATTTTAAAAACGATATTCTCTGAACCTGTGAGGTCGAGAGGTGGTAATAGGGAGAACTTGTGGGCATTACGAATAATGGCTGCGACTCCTCCACCTCTTTTATCGGCGGATCTATCAGCATTTAAAATTTAATAATCAGAGGGAACAGCCGCCAAAATGTGTGGTAATGAGTCAACGTTGAGCCAGGTCTCCGTAAGGAGCAGGATGTCGGGTTGCTCAGATCGCAGCATTAGAAATATGTCCATATGGTGTTTAGCCATCGACCTCGTGTTCAAATAAAAGCACTTAAGCTTGGTCTGTAATTCTAATAAGGATGGAGGACAAGCGCGGGGGCTGGGATGGTTAACATTTCCGGCTGTGTAATTAGGCTTTACAATACCATAGGTGGCAGTGCGTTTAAGTACATGAGGCGATAAAGGTGGGCATAAGTTGTCTAATTGTCTTAACAGCAACAAATCATACGAGGAGTATGTGTAAATTTGACCTGGGGTTTTAGCCCCCGGCCCCAGTCAGCCGCGGACGGGCGCAGACGGGCTTGACTTATGCGCGACTTCGGCGCGCCTTCGTCGCGCCCGCTGCGCCCGTCCGCTGCGCTCCCGGATACACATTTAGTTATAAGCCCTGCCTCCCGGAAGAACTAGACCGCTAGCTCCGGTCCAGCCCCACCCAAGATGGCGCCTCGCCTCGCCCTCCACACAAACGGCACCAGCCGCGGTGGAACGGGGCGGGGTACAGATAACAAATAGACCACAACACAGTGCGCAAAATTAGTGAGTGCAATTAAGTTTTTTTAAATTAAAATTCAGGCATAAAAATTATACAGCGCTGACATCTCGATCATGCCAGTACTGTCTGCAATCACAACAAGTAACTGTGCGTGAAGTTGTACTAACAATCGGTTCCCCAGAGAGCAAAGTTGCTGCCACCAACCTTCTGTTCTCGAGGGGCCCTGGGCGTTGGATCGTTTAAGCCCTGCCTCCCGGAAGAACTAGACCGCTAGCTCCGGTCCAGCCCCACCCAAGATGGCACCTCGCCTCGCCCTCCACACAAACGGCACCAGCCGCGGTGGAACGGGGCGGGGTACAGATAACAAATAGACCACAACACAGTGCGCAAAATTAGTGAGTGCAATTAAGTTTTTTAAAATTAAAATTCAGGCATAAAAATTAAACCGCGCTGACATCTCGATCATGCCAGTACTGTCTGCAATCACAACATTGGGCTACATTTGTTTTTTTTTGTCTCTGGTGGCCATCTTTGGGCTACATTGGGCTACATTGGGCTACATTTGGGCTCTAACATATATATAGCCCAATGTAGCCCAATATATATTTTTCAAAGTTAATTTTCGTAAAAACCACTGGAGCATATATCTTGAGACATAGCAAAGGCACATCGGGCTACCAGTCCCTACAATTTTGCCAAGTTTTGTGGAAATCCATTCAGCCGTTCGAGCTAAAAGTGAGTCCAACCGCCCTATGGAAAACTCAATGTTAAAAACACGTTTTGGGACCCCCCTTTTTTCTCAGCCCCCGCTTGACGAAACCCCCCCCCAAACTTTCAGGGGACGCTCCGAAACAAAATGTGCCATTTTCCTGAAAATTTCAGCCAATTCCGTCCATCAACGCCAAAGTTATTCAACATAGAATTTTCAGAAATCCCTATTCAAAAAAATCCTAACTATATATACCTACTGGCGACTGCCAGTAGGTAATATATATATATAAATATATATATGATTACACATATTTACTTTACATTATAATATGTTTGACTAATTATTTTAAATATATAACTTTAAATCTATATATATGAAAAAACGATATTCTTATCTGTTCCTGGTCGATATCATGTCTGCAATATTTTTCAGACAATATTTTGTCTCTTACCGTTATGAGCATAGGGACACGATATTACAGAAAAAGATAATTGGGTTTCTGGATATTTATGCCTGTGACAATCTGTCACACAATCCGATAAATTCTAAAAAGTAACTATGAGGAGGGACTGAAAGTAATCCTAACACAATGCTGCCGTCTAGTAAGTAGGTTGGCCTCAATAGCCTGCTGTGTTGCACTATTGTAAGCTGGAAGGAGTTTTGCCTCAAATCTGCATGTGAGAATGGTTTAAGACGTTTTAAAGCTATTGTTAGATTTGTTCTGAGCTTGTGTGTGAATGAATACAGCCTAATCTTCCTCAGCATCATAAATACAGAGGCAGCAGTGATGTGCACTAGTTCAATTGAGACTCCTGGTCATAGAACAGTTCAGATATGCCCTGTTCCTTGAAATGTCATTCCTGTTCCTTTTTAAAGCACTTTTGAAATTCATTTGTTATCTCCTGTTATTCGAAGATAATGGTTTTGTCTTTTGCTTTGCCATTTGGGTAGATTAATTCTCTAAAAATAAATTGTGACTTGGTGAATTTAATAATTTACATGAAATAAATAATACACATAATTAGGTATTTATTTTAACTTGGTTACATTTGTACTCAATTTGGCCTATTCAGTTTCTAATTTCCTTACTCCCTTGTGTTCATTTAGATCAGATTGCAAACATCTGCATAAAGATAATGAGACAGGACACATAATTATACCGATATTTCAGTTACTGCATTGTACAAAATAATAGGCTGTTGAGATCTGTAGGATCTAAATGTGTTCTTCTTGAACAGTAAGGTCATTTTCAGGGTCAAGGTTTCCCTCTAGGTTCTAAATCCCTTTCTCGTTAATGAGAACGAGTCGGTGAGGTTCAATGACAACAGACTGTTTTTGAAGATTTAATTAAAGCAAACCCAAACCTGACACAATTTGGGCAGCAACTCCATTCAACTGTAACAAACTCATGCGTGATTCATAAAAACACTTATAAATTATGACATGCAGAGAGGACGCCTACATAATGGCATAATTGTCACCCCTTTGGCTAATTCATGAACATTTCTGATTTGGGAGTGGGTAATATATGCATTAATTAAATGATCAATAGGGAGTACAATTATAGTTTGCAGTGTGTTTAGTTAAGTGAGCAGATCTTCCATAATAACAGCTTTCACTCTATACAGCGTGTTAGCCTGAAACGTTTAATAGCATGTCATCTGCAACATTTTTGTTGATTACCAAATCTAGCTGCTGATTACCCCAACCTCCATCGAAGGTATGCTAGAGATGCATTTCTAGTCATGTTTTCCAATGGATCTGACATTAGGTTTTTTTAAGGAACACGAGATGTGTGCTTGTTTAAGGTCATTTTACTTGGATTCTTGTTGGAGTTCGACATTAATGTGTTGTTATATCCAGGCCATGTTGTAAAAGCTGCATAGTAAGCGGAAGGTATCGACCTCCAGGCACGTTCTGAAGTTCTGAGTGAACGCCTGTTCTCGTTGAGAATACCGTTGTACCAAGGTTTTGAATCTTTCGTAGAGACTCTTTTTAGTTGTAGAGGTGCTACCTCGTTTATTATTGATGTCATGGTCGCGAGGTAGTGATCGGTGAGATCATGTACTTTGGCAGATCCTGCGGGGGGCAACAGTAAGTTGTGACATGAGGGAGGCAAAGTGTTAGGGTTGAGTTTTTCAGGTCTCTTTTCCACACCTTTGGTCTTGTGGATTGAGCTGAGATCAGTTTCACCGTTTCATTAATGGAGAAGTTGATGATGTGATGGTCTGACCAGTCGCAAGGTTGGAACGATTCTAGCTGAATGGAGTCTGTTTTAGGGATTATTAAGTCCAGGATCGAACCTTTGTCGTGTGTTGGGATGTTGCAGAATTGCGTTAGGTCTAGGTCATCTAGGAAATTCCTGAGACTGTTCACCGCTGTATCGTTTAGATCGTCCCAATGGAGATTGAAGTCTCCGAGGAAAATTTGGGTATTTTGTCGTCCAGTGTTTGAGTATACCAGGTCCATGAGGTGCTCGGTGAAGGTGGGGTTCTCGCCTGGTGGGTGATAGGTGATGTGCAGAGAGCAGACAGGATTGCCCTTGCTAGTGACGTCAAGGCACATGTATTCGCAAGACTGGAATGATGGGGAAATTTCTCTGTTTATTGAGATATTGTTACGATGAATGCAGGCAATGCCTCCCCCCGACTTGTCAGCTCTGTCTTAGTCTAGTCTGATGATGTTGTAACTGGGTGGTACTAAAATGTCAATGATTGGTGCGGAGGATTCCTTCAGCCAGGTTTCAGTTAGCATTATCAGGTCTGGTTCATGTGTGAGGATGAGATCAGCTATGTCCGCTGCATGTCTAATGGCAGATCTGCAGTTTAGGAGAATACATTTGAGTTTGGGCGTGCTGATAGTTGAGGAGGGTTCCTAAGTGATAGGGATTCTTCTAAGGTTGCTGTTTGTGACCCCTCTAGAGTTAGGTTTAATGGTCCTATGGGGATTGGGGGGAATAGTGGGGATCAACGATGATGCGGGTGTGGGTGTCTTCATGTGGGTGGGTTCATAAGTGCTCAACAGGGAGAGTAATTCACTCTCTGAAAGTGGAATGGTGCTTCTAATTGGTCGGGGTGAGTTATTGTAGGAGGGGACTGAGGACCAAATGGGGCAATGGAGAGTCGTATTGGTTGTGAGTTGGTTCCTGGGCCAGCCAGTTTTGGGGTGTCTTATAGCTCTAGTTCCCCATGGTTGTCTCGCAAAACGATCATTGAGTGTTTGGAGTTCTTCTTTGATTTGATTCAAAGAGAGCATGATATCATCAAGTTTAGATTTTTGTGCATGCTGGCGTGTGGTATGTAGCTGTGTTATGGGTGTGGCTATGGACGCATGCGTTTATATCTGGCCTGGTGTACGGTTGGTTGTATGTGTGAGTGTGGAAGAGAGGGGTGCTGCGGGTGGGAGTGTGTGTGTTGGGTGGGCTGTGGGGGTGCCTACAGAAGGTGAATGGGTCTGTGTTATGGGTGAAGATGTAGGCGCTGGGAGCTGGCCTGGAATGTGGTTTGGGACCACTGTGTGGGGGAAGGTAGGGGTGCTGTGGGTGTGAGTGGGTGTAATAGGTGGGCTGTAGGGGAGGATGGCTGGGATGAGGGTGTGGGTAAAGATGCGGATGACGGCGAGTGGGATGTGGGAGTGGACGGCTGGGATGTGGGTTTAGGAAGTAAGCCAGGGTCCAAGGTGATGATGGAGGGCCACGAGTTTTCTCTGTCCACTGAGTGGGGTTCATAATCTGGTCTAACAGCTGAAGTAAGGGTGGTGGACTAGCGTTAGGGGGTGGTTATTATGGGTGACGGTGTTTGGCCAGGTTGCGGAAGCGTGAATGTAAGTGAGGGAAGAGATGGTGTTAACCAAAGGGGGATCTTTTGTAGTGGTTAAGGGGTGTTCGGTGGTTACTGGAGGTGCGTAGGTAGCTTCAGTTGTGTTGGATTGGGGGTTTGGTGTGATGGAATGATGCATGTTAGTATAGGGGGAAGTCCGGCGAGTGTCAAATAGGTCACATGCAGGTGAAGGACGGTCTGGCACGTCGTTGTTGTCGGTAAGGAGAGGACGTGGGAAATTTTGAGTAATGGCGGAAGGGGTGGCCTGAGTGGTCGTTTGGGGTTTAGACACTTGCTCTTTGATTATTGGGAAGATGTTATCTAAGAGGCTTAGGTTACGATCTGTAGATTGCATACGGATGGTTCCATTGTTGTAGATGGTGATGGTTGCAGTCACTTGGAAAAGTTAGGAGGGGGCGATATAAATCACTAGGCCATGGGGGATTTTCCTGGTGGCGGAGAGTGTAAATAGGGTAAAAATGCTTTTCTCCATTGTGCTCTCCGTTTCGTATGGAAGATGATGTCATTGGTTGTGTTTCCGTTATGTATTGAGAAATAGGGATCAGCTATGGGTGTTTCAGGGTGAAGTTTTATGAGATTGTGCTTGAAGCGTTTGGCGTTTTTAGAGAGTTTGGCGGGGTAAGTGATGGTGTAGGTGTGCGTGCCCGTGAGCTCCATAATAAGCCCAAGGTAGTTGGTGAGGCGTTGTATGTGTGTTTCTGATAGCAGTCCATGTTAAACTGTGTGGGGTCGGGCTTGGGGTGGTGGGGGCATGTGTAAGGAAGTGGTGAGTGGGTATGAGGGAAGGTGTCAGCTGTGGTAGTGGCATAAAGATAATGAGACAGGACACATAATTATACCGATATTTCAGTTACTGCATTGTACAAAATAATAGGCTGTTGAGATCTGTAGGATCTAAATGTGTTCTTCTTGAACAGTAAGGTCATTTTCAGGGTCAAGGTTTCCCTCTAGGTTCTAAATCCCTTTCTCGTTAATGAGAACGAGTCGGTGAGGTTCAATGACAACAGACTGTTTTTGAAGATTTAATTAAAGCAAACCCAAACCTGACACAATTTGGGCAGCAACTCCATTCAACTGTAACAAACTCATGCGTGATTCATAAAAACACTTATAAATTATGACATGCAGAGAGGACGCCTACATAATGGCATAATTGTCACCCCTTTGGCTAATTCATGAACATTTCTGATTTGGGAGTGGGTAATATATGCATTAATTAAATGATCAATAGGGAGTACAATTATAGTTTGCAGTGTGTTTAGTTAAGTGAGCAGATCTTCCATAATAACAGCTTTCACTCTATACAGCGTGTTAGCCTGAAACGTTTAATAGCATGTCATCTGCAACATTTTTTTGATTACCAAATCTAGCTGCTGATTACCCCAACCTCCATCGAAGGTATGCTAGAGATGCATTTCTAGTCATGTTTTCCAATGGATCTGACATTAGGTTTTTTTAAGGAACACGAGATGTGTGCTTGTTTAAGGTCATTTTACTTGGATTCTTGTTGGAGTGCGACATTAATGTGTTGTTATATCCAGGCCATGTGTATCAATGTGGTCTTTTAATGTGATGAATTAGTAAGTCTTGGCTTGGATGTTTGAGTCTGCCATCGTATTAGTTATTTTGTGCACTTGCTCAGGACTCATTATTGCAAATACTGAAAATACTGTTTGTATGCTTGGAGGTTTGATCGCTATGTCACATGCGATATCTGGGTTCTCTAAGATCTCAGGTAAGGGCTTTTGGGTCTTATTCTCAATCACATCTCCAGATAGTAACATTATTGGTTAGAGATGGCAGGGGTATTTTAACACCTCTTATCTCGAGACATTGGTTGAAGCGGACTGCTACAGGAATTAGGGGGCACTACATGCCCTAATGGCTAAAGAAAAATATGGAAACGGCTGGTAAAAGTTGAAGCCTGAAGATAGGCGGACTTTTTTGAGCAGGACATTCACATGCTTTCGTTACAAGAAGAGTAAGAAAAAGAATGGAATTCTGTGTTTGACACTGACTGTGCTGTAGATGTGCCTATCAACAAGCAGTGGTTCTACATAAGAAATTTGTGAGGTCTGTGTAGTACATAAGGGGTACTTAGCGTCCGCTGTATGCTTGGAGACAAGAGGTTCCATAATACTATTAATTTATTTATTTATTCATGTATTTTGAAAGTTTTATAGAGCGCGAACAAGATCCTGACGGATATCAGAGCGCTATACAACCATTAAAAGTTACTTATACATGAAATATAAACATAACCACACATATGTACACAACATATTGTAAAAGCTGCATAGTAAGATGTATCATCCAAATGTCTTGTGGTTAAGTGCGCGAGTGCATCTCATCACAGGTTTTCAGAAGACCATATTCATGTGAATTTGGCCATGAGGATGGATTTTGCTTCCTTTTTAAAAGAGGTAGTGGATGGGTTAAGTCTGGTTTCTGGGGGTAAGGCATTCCATATTCTGGGCGCCATCCCAGAGAAGCATCTGTTATAAGTTTTTTCTTATGGAATTTTTGTGGTTTCAGTAGTAATTTTTCACCATTTCTTGAGGATCTGGATCCACCTGAGATCGTCAATTTCTGTGCCAGGTAGCTTGGTGTCTTGTGATGCATGGCTCTGTGCGTCATGCATGCAATTTTAGTTGAAGTCTAGCCTCCAGGGGTAGCCAGTTCAGGGATTGTAGGTCCGAGGAGATGTGGGAGCTGCGTTTAGACCCAGTTATGAGTCTTGCTGCGGCGTTGATCGATGCCCTTAGTGGTCCAGTTGATGCTTTGGGTAGGCCATAAAGAGTGACACATCCGTATTCCACTCAAGGAATAACCAGAGCCTGTACTGCTTGCTTGAAGTCATTGTGTAGCAGGAAGGGTTTCAGTTTCCTCAGTGTGTTTATTTGGAAGTTTGCTCCCTTTGTGGCACTGCTGATATGTTTTTGCATGTTGAGATTACTGGCTAAGGTTATACCTAATGACTTAGCTGAATCCACGATGGTGGGTTGAACGTTGAATGCCGTAATATGTTTGATCCATTCTTGCATTTTGGGGATTTGGGACGGAGGAGCTATTAGTAAGAATTCAGTCTTTAGGTCATTCAATTTAAGATGATTTTCTGCCAGCCAGGTTTGGGTATTCCTAAGCGCTGTATCAAGTCGTTTGATATCCTCCAGGGTGTGGATCTTGAGGTATAGTTGTGTGTCGTCTGCATACATGTGATATTGCACGTTAGAGGTTTGTAGAATTTCGGTGAGAGGTTCCAAGAAGAGATTAAACAATTTTGGGGATAGTGCGGATCCTTGCGGGACTCCCAAAGATACTGGGACGGGCTTGGACAGGGTGTTGTTGACTTTGAATTGTTGTGTCCGATTTTGGAGAAATGAAGTGAACCAGCTTAGCACTGTCCCAGATATGCCCATTCTGTGTTTCAGGAGGTCTAGCAGGTTCTCATAATTGACCGTATCAAAGGCCGAGGAGAGGTCAAGTAGGATGAGTAAACGTGATCTGTTTTGATCAAGTATTTGCAGCGCATCGTCAATAATGTGTGTCATGGCTGATTCCGTACTATGGCCTGCCCGGAAACCTGATTGGTGTTTGTTGAGAAGGTTAAAGTGATCAATATGATTCGTTAGCTGAAGATGCACACATTTTTCCAGCAACTTGGCTAAGGTAGGGATATTGGAGATGGGGCGGTAGTTGTTTAGGTCCACGGGGTCTGCCGTGGGTTTCTTTA
Source organism: Lissotriton helveticus (assembly GCF_964261635.1). NCBI lineage: Eukaryota > Metazoa > Chordata > Amphibia > Caudata > Salamandridae > Lissotriton > Lissotriton helveticus. The sequence continues at coordinate 915,850,210 of NC_136059.1, read as the reverse complement.
GAATGGGTGAAACCTGGCCTACTTTGAGGGAATCTGGGATGCACCCCTGTTGAAGTGAACTGTTAATGATCTTGGACCAAAGCGGTAGCAGCAGTGGAGTAAGGTCTTTGACTGCGTTTGCCGGAAGCGGGTCAGAGAAGTGGTTAGCGGGGTTCAATGCACAGAGTATATTGCCTATGGCATCTTCAGAATAGGAGGTAAATGATGACCAGTCTGCATTATTTTTTGGGTTGGACTTTGATGGGCTTTGGCATGATGCGGTTTGGGCGACGGAGGGGTTTGTGCATTCGTTCTCGTGTATAAGGTTAGATCCTTAAGGAGGTCGTTCCTGATGGTATCAGTCTTCACAGTGAAGAAGGTGGAGAATTCTTCACAATTTGGCTGTGGGCATTCTATACTTCGTGGACGATGAGTTGCCTCCTTGGATTGGGTTTTGATCAGTTCAAAGAGTTTTTTGGGACGATATCTTGCCTAGTCACGTTGTAGGCTGAAAAAATCGGCTTTGGTCCGCTTGATCTTTCGGTAATATGCGTTTCTCTTTGTTCTGAGAATCTTGAGGTGGTTGGCGGAAGGTATCGACCTCCAGGCACGTTCTGAAGTTCTGAGTGAACGCCTGTTCTCATTGAGAATACCGTTGTACCAAGGTTTTGAATCTTTCGTAGAGACTCTTTTTAGTTGTAGAGGTGCTACCTCGTTTATTATTGATGTCATGGTCGCGAGGTAGTGATCGGTGAGATCATGTACTTTGGCAGATCCTGCGGGGGGCAACAGTAAGTTGTGACATGAGGGAGGCAAAGTGTTAGGGTTGAGTTTTTCAGGTCTCTTTTCCACACCTTTGGTCTTGTGGATTGAGCTGAGATCAGTTTCACCGTTTCATTAATGGAGAAGTTGATGATGTGATGGTCTGACCAGTCGCAAGGTTGGAACGATTCTAGCTGAATGGAGTCTGTTTTAGGGATTATTAAGTCCAGGATCGAACCTTTGTCGTGTGTTGGGATGTTGCAGAATTGCGTTAGGTCTAGGTCATCTAGGAAATTCCTGAGACTGTTCACCGCTGTATCGTTTAGATCGTCCCAATGGAGATTGAAGTCTCCGAGGAAAATTTGGGTATTTTGTCGTCCAGTGTTTGAGTATACCATGTCCATGAGGTGCTCGGTGAAGGTGGGGTTCTCGCCTGGTGGGTGATAGGTGATGTGCAGAGAGCAGACAGGATTGCCCTTGCTAGTGACGTCAAGGCACATGTATTCGCAAGACTGGAATGATGGGGAAATTTCTCTGTTTATTGAGATATTGTTACGATGAATGCAGGCAATGCCTCCCCCCGACTTGTCAGCTCTGTCTTAGTCTAGTCTGATGATGTTGTAACTGGGTGGTACTAAAATGTCAATGATTGGTGCGGAGGATTCCTTCAGCCAGGTTTCAGTTAGCATTATCAGGTCTGGTTCATGTGTGAGGATGAGATCAGCTATGTCCGCTGCATGTCTAATGGCAGATCTGCAGTTTAGGAGAATACATTTGAGTTTGGGCGTGCTGATAGTTGAGGAGGGTTCCTAAGTGATAGGGATTCTTCTAAGGTTGCTGTTTGTGACCCCTCTAGAGTTAGGTTTAATGGTCCTATGGGGATTGGGGGGAATAGTGGGGATCAACGATGATGCGGGTGTGGGTGTCTTCATGTGGGTGGGTTCATAAGTGCTCAACAGGGAGAGTAATTCACTCTCTGAAAGTGGAATGGTGCTTCTAATTGGTCGGGGTGAGTTATTGTAGGAGGGGACTGAGGACCAAATGGGGCAATGGAGAGTCGTATTGGTTGTGAGTTGGTTCCTGGGCCAGCCAGTTTTGGGGTGTCTTATAGCTCTAGTTCCCCATGGTTGTCTCGCAAAACGATCATTGAGTGTTTGGAGTTCTTCTTTGATTTGATTCAAAGAGAGCATGATATCATCAAGTTTAGATTTTTGTGCATGCTGGCGTGTGGTATGTAGCTGTGTTATGGGTGTGGCTATGGACGCATGCGTTTATATCTGGCCTGGTGTACGGTTGGTTGTATGTGTGAGTGTGGAAGAGAGGGGTGCTGCGGGTGGGAGTGTGTGTGTTGGGTGGGCTGTGGGGGTGCCTACAGAAGGTGAATGGGTCTGTGTTATGGGTGAAGATGTAGGCGCTGGGAGCTGGCCTGGAATGTGGTTTGGGACCACTGTGTGGGGGAAGGTAGGGGTGCTGTGGGTGTGAGTGGGTGTAATAGGTGGGCTGTAGGGGAGGATGGCTGGGATGAGGGTGTGGGTAAAGATGCGGATGACGGCGAGTGGGATGTGGGAGTGGACGGCTGGGATGTGGGTTTAGGAAGTAAGCCAGGGTCCAAGGTGATGATGGAGGGCCACGAGTTTTCTCTGTCCACTGAGTGGGGTTCATAATCTGGTCTAACAGCTGAAGTAAGGGTGGTGGACTAGCGTTAGGGGGTGGTTATTATGGGTGACGGTGTTTGGCCAGGTTGCGGAAGCGTGAATGTAAGTGAGGGAAGAGATGGTGTTAACCAAAGGGGGATCTTTTGTAGTGGTTAAGGGGTGTTCGGTGGTTACTGGGGGTGCGTAGGTAGCTTCAGTTGTGTTGGATTGGGGGTTTGGTGTGATGGAATGATGCATGTTAGTGTAGGGGGAAGTCCGGCGAGTGTCAAATAGGTCACATGCAGGTGAAGGACGGTCTGGCACGTCGTTGTTGTCGGTAAGGAGAGGACGTGGGAAATTTTGAGTAATGGCGGAAGGGGTGGCCTGAGTGGTCGTTTGGGGTTTAGACACTTGCTCTTTGATTATTGGGAAGATGTTATCTAAGAGGCTTAGGTTACGATCTGTAGATTGCATACGGATGGTTCCATTGTTGTAGATGGTGATGGTTGCAGTCACTTGGAAAAGTTAGGAGGGGGCGATATAAATCACTAGGCCATGGGGGATTTTCCTGGTGGCGGAGAGTGTAAATAGGGTAAAAATGCTTTTCTCCATTGTGCTCTCCGTTTCGTATGGAAGATGATGTCATTGGTTGTGTGTCCGTTATGTATTGAGAAATAGGGATCAGCTATGGGTGTTTCAGGGTGAAGTTTTATGAGATTGTGCTTGAAGCGTTTGGCGTTTTTAGAGTTTGGCGGGGTAAGTGATGGTGTAGGTGTGCGTGCCCGTGAGCTCCATAATAAGCCCAAGGTAGTTGGTGAGGCGTTGTATGTGTGTTTCTGATAGCAGTCCATGTTAAACTGTGTGGGGTCGGGCTTGGGGTGGTGGGGGCATGTGTAAGGAAGTGGTGAGTGGGTATGAGGGAAGGTGTCAGCTGTGGTAGTGGCTAGATACTAAATTGGGTGTAGGTGAGGTATCAGGCGGTGAAGGGATATGAGGGGGGTGTCAGCTGTGGTAGTGGCTTAACGAGTAATGGGATATGAGGTGTGTTGGTGTGTTGGTGAAAAGAGAGTTAGCCGGCCTACAGGACGAAAGAAAGTGAGTGAAAAGGATCAGCAGGGCGAGAGATAGTGAATAAAGATGATGAAAACCAATCCAATTGTGAATGCAACATTTGTGCTATATTAATAGTGAAAGTCTTATGCTGCCTTTTTGACCTCAAGAGGTGTAGTGTACACATTTTGTAAAGAGTTTCAATTTTAGACTCTTCTAAAAAGAATCGTAATGCGTTCCTCAAAATTGTAAAATTGTATGTATAAGCTTAGGGTTTTTTCGTTTGCCCCAAAGGAGTGAGCATATTCAAGAACATTGAGGACAAATATTGTGCAGGCGAATTTTAGGCCACAACCGGATCTTTGTGTGCTACCTCGTTGCCTGTTAAAATTATATAGATATGTATGAGCATATTAATTAAACTAATGTAATAAATATTAAAAATAAATATAATTTTTTGGGCAAAACAATATAAGCATTTTACAAAACAAATGTAAAAGAAAATGCATATATCATTAAACAACAATAGTACAAATAATATATTTGCTCTCTAGCCAACATAAGGGAAACTGTTGAAGCTTGAAGGGGTTGTATTTACTATTCCTACTCCAATTTACACAACAGAAGGGAAGGTGTTGGACTTCAAAAGGGTTAGATCTACTCTTACCACTCCAGTCTAAGCAACAGTAGGGAAAGCGTTCGACTTTGGAGCGGTTACATTTAATATTCTCACTACAGTCTAAACAACAGTAGGGAAAGATTTCGACTTCTGAGGGGTTAGATATAATATTCCCACTCCAATGTATTTAACAGTTGAGAAAGTTTTATACTTTGGATAGGTTAGATTTACTATTCCTTCCCAGTCCAATCAAGCCAAAACTAGGGAACGTGTTGTACTTGGGAGGGGCTATATTTCCGATTCAAACTCAACTCTAAGCAACAATTGGGAAAGGGCTTGATTTCGGAGGGGTTAGACTTACTGTGCCCACTCCAGTTTAAACAAAATAAGGAAAAGTGTTGGACATCGGAAGTGGTAGATTTACTATTCCTACCCCAGTTTCAGCAACAGTAGGGAAAGTGTTGGAGATTGAAGGGGTTAGATTCACTACTCCCACTTCAGTCAATGCAAAAGTAGGGAAAGTGGTTGACTTCGGAGAGGTTAAATTTACTGTTCCCAATCCAGCCCAAGCAACAGTAGAGAAAGTGCTGAACTTTCTAGCGGGTACAAAACATGGACAATACCGAAACACTATATATATGTATATATATATATATATATATATATATATATATATATATATATATATATATGTGCGCTCGCGTGTAAGAACACGGTCACACTCGCGGGGAGAAACTTGAACTCGCCTTTCTTGCCACAGCGTGCTTGAATAGCTGAGGAGCTCAAGAGAAAGTGATTCAATCCCATTTCGCCGTGGAATTCCTGACGCGTTTCGAAGGCTCCCGCCTTCTCTTCAGAGGATTTGGCGAACTGATGATGGGAATGCAGGTACCAGCCCTGATACTAATCATGGCACGCCCCTGATGGGCAGTCCAAATGTCCCAGTGCCTGCTGGGACTGGTAGTCCTGTTTAGTCTTGGCGCCCCATGTGTGGATCGAGGCGGACGAGTGGTCTCCCCTCGCCAACCAAGCGACCTCGCGATATCGGAGTAGCAGACGGATATATGCCCGTCAAACTAGCAAGCTGGATGCTTGCCCTAGTCGGCTCCTACCTTGAGGCTGCTTGGCGGTGCTCAGCGTATATGCAGGGGCTCTGCTCGCTCGTTACCATCATGGCGCTGCTGCACTCTTCTGGCGGGTGCGGTAAAGGGATGGTGATGGTTCCATCCACATATGTGCGCTCGCGTGTAAGAACACGGTCACACTCGCGGGGAGAAACTTGAACTCGCCTTTCTTGCCACAGCGTGCTTGAATAGCTGAGGAGCTCAAGAGAAAGTGATTCAATCCCATTTTGCCGTGGAATTCCTGACGCGTTTCGAAGGCTCCCGCCTTCTCTTCAGAGGATTTGGCGAACTGATGATGGGAATGCAGGTACCAGCCCTGATACTAATCATGGCACGCCCCTGATGGGCAGTCCAAATGTCCCAGTGCCTGCTGGGACTGGTAGTCCTGTTTAGTCTTGGCGCCCCATGTGTGGATCGAGGCGGACGAGTGGTCTCCCCTCGCCAACCAAGCGACCTCGCGATATCGGAGTAGCAGACGGATATATGCCCGTCAAACTAGCAAGCTGGATGCTTGCCCTAGTCGGCTCCTACCTTGAGGCTGCTTGGCGTTCGCCATCAGCGGGGCACTTTATGGTCGGGTGCAGAAACGCGGTGGCGCACCACGATAAATACCAGGCTCAGATTTCCCTTATCTTCAGTAAGGAAAAGAATAGCATTCACGAGGATTCTTTGGCTCAGCAGCAGTTTTATTTTCGACAAACGCGTTTCAGATTTACATCCTTCGTCAGTGTCGCAGTTTCTAAACTTTTTACTAGCGGCCATTTTTTATTAAAACAAACCATGTCACGTGGTAATATGGTAAAAAACGGACTATGTGTGCCCTCGACATAAACGGGCGCCATCTTAAAACAGTAAATACTGAGTATAATTTCAAAACAACGGTTACATATGCCGATAAATTGACTACTAATAAACATGTCTTACGATGTTTTTCAAAACAATTATTTAAATGCAATGCAATTCACATTGTAACAATTCCGCCGTGGATCGTCAATGCAGCCTTATATTTCCAAAGGCTGCCTGTCCTTAATTACCAATTATTATTACGCCGTGTATCGGCTCAAAAGACATGGTAACATTTATACAGATATTGGTTAAAAAGATCACATTTCATCATTTACAGTTACTGATTACACTTATTTGTTGAGATGAACTGCCAGCTCCTCCCCACCATTCAATCCATTAGGTATCGTCGTCCCCAAATCAATAATGTAACGGGATTCGAGTCTTCTTAATTTCAACACTCGATCCCCACCCCTGATGTGAGTAGGTAGGTAATCTAAACAATAATATTGCAGCAGATCCCTGTTGCTATTATGTTTCACTGCAAAATGTCGTGCTACAGGATAACTAAAATCTTTGTTTTTGATAGCACGCATATGCTGTAGTACCCTAAGTTTCACCATATTAATGGTGCTCCCCACGTATTTTAATCCGCAGGGGCACACAAGGCAGTATATGGCAAAAGTGGTCTGGCAAGTCATGAACTTGTTAATTTGTTTCTTGTGTTTCATACCATCTACCTTGTATGATAGAACTCTTTTGCTCGATATACATGCCTTGCATTTTCCACAAGGGAAAAACCCTTTCATCTCTTTTAGGGTACCTTGAGTTGGGGGGTGAGTTTATTAAGGTGGCTGGATACCAGACTATCCCTTAGGGAGCGGGCTTTCTTAAAGTCACCAGTGGGTTAGCAGGAATGTCAGTTGCTATAACGGCATCAGTTTTTAGGATATGCCAATTTTTTCTTAGGATGTTTCTTATTTTGCTGGACTCCTTAGAATAGGTAGTAATCATTATAAATTTTCCTGCATCTTTTTTAGATTTATCCTTTTTAGTCAACAGATTTTTCCGACTGAGGTTCTTGCCTTTTATTAGAGTGTTTTCTAAGAGTATAGTGTTGTATCCCCTGGCCTGAAAACGTTCTACACTTCCTTTTATTGCCTCATCAAAATCCTTTTCATCAGAGCAATTCCTTTTTATCCTCAGAAATTCCCCATAGGGGATGCTGTCTTTAAGTTTCTGAGGATGTCCACTGTCTGCGTGTAGGATGCTGTTTCCAGCAGTGGGTTTTCTGTATAGGGAAGTAACGATTTTCTCGTCCTTAATGGCCAGTCTCAAATCGAGGTAGTTAACTGTATTTACACTAACCTCCCCCGAAAAGTTAAGGTTGATATCATTAGTGTTTAAAGTTTGTATGTATTCCTCAGCCTTCTGTTTAGAGCCATCCCAAATAAAAAACAGATCATCAATATATCTGTGCCATGTTATGACTTTTTTGGTCCATTTTTCATTTGCCGTGGACCAGGCCTCCTGCTCCTCCCACCAGCCCATGAACAAGTTCGCGTAGCTGGGGACTGGGAGCTGGCAGTTCATCTCAACAAATAAGTGTAATCAGTAACTGTAAATGATGAAATGTGATCTTTTTAAGCAATATCTGTATAAATGTTACCATGTCTTTTGAGCCGATACACGGCGTAATAATAATTGGTAATTAAGGACAGGCAGCCTATGGAAATATAAGGCTGCATTGCCGATCCACGGCGGAATTGTTACAATGTGAATTGCATTGCATTTAAATAATTGTTTTGAAAAACATCGTAAGACATGTTTATTAGTAGTCAATATATCGGCATATGTAACCGTTGTTTTGACAAAAGAAATGAAATTATACTCAGTATTTACTGTTTTAAGATGGCGCCCGTTTATGTCGAGGGCACACATAGTCCGTTTTTTACCATATTACCACGTGACATGGTTTGTTTTAATAAAAAATGGCCGCTAGTAAAAAGTGTGCTATTCTATTCCTTACTGAAGATAAGGGAAATCTGAGTCTGATATATATATATATATATATATATATATATATATATATATGTAGCGAAACGCGTTGTGAATTAAACAACACTGACATCACTCGATTTGCTGGTTTCTTCACTTTCCTGAGAGCGCGCTGACCTTTGCTGGAATAATTTGCCAGTTTACTCCGCCGGCGTGCGTGCCACTCTTCAAGGGTCCGAGTGGGAGTGTCGAGTATATATATATATATATATATATATATATATATATATATATATATATATATATATATATATTCTATTGGGAATAACTTTGGCGCCGGTTGAGGAATCTTCCTGAAATGTTCCTTAACTTTGTCTTGCGGCGCTCAGCTCCTTCCCTGAAAGTTTGGGGGGGATTCGTCAAGCGGGGCCGAGATAAAAGGGGGGTCCCAAAACGTTCTGAACCTACGTGATTTTCTCTCCATTGGTGCATTATGGGTACTAAAGGATTAAAGGACTACAAAAGTTCCGAGGTATTTTACCTTTTAATTAGGACCACTTGGCAGTAACCCATCCCCCAATGATTAAGGCTTACGAGCTGAAACGCGTCTGGAAGCGATTGAAGGTTGCCGCCCTGTGTTAAATAAAGAGCTCTGCTTTTCTCGACGTTGGGCCTTGGCTTCTTTTGTGTGTACTGATGTGTCAGAAGCAGGGTGCTTCGTTCCTGCATTGCCGAGGCCGCCCTGTCAGGGTCGGTGGCCCCTCAGAACGGAGAAAAACTTGTGCATGTTTAAATTCGGGGGCATGACCCGCTTGCTTCAGCCTAAGATGAAACAGAGGATTTACCTGAAATTTCAAGGAGGCGAGCAAGGGATTCGAGAGGGGTATTCCACCACCTCTTGATGACGTCGGGGGCCCGGGCTCTTTTGGACACTGAATTTCTGTGGCATCGCATTTCAACGGCACCTGGGGAGTGTGGACATTACACGGAATGCAGAGTGCGGGTATTTAGCCAAAAAAGTAATTTACATCCAAAGTGCACTGCATTCTGAACCTACGTGATTTTCTCTCCATTGGTGCATTATGGGTACTAAAGGATTAAAGGACTACAAAAGTTCCGAGGTATTTTACCTTTTAATTAGGACCACTTGGCAGTAACCCATCCCCCAATGATTAAGGCTTACGAGCTGAAACGCGTCTGGAAGCGATTGAAGGTTGCCGCCCTGTGTTAAATAAAGAGCTCTGCTTTCCTCGACGTTGGGCCTTGGCTTCTTTTGTGTGTACTGATGTGTCAGAAGCAGGGTTCTTCGTTCCTGCATTGCCGAGGCCGCCCTGTCAGGGTCGGTGGCCCCTCAGAACGGAGAAAAACTTGTGCATATATATATATATATATATATATATATATATATTACCTACTGGCGGTCGCCAGTAGGTATATATAGTTAGGATTTTTTCTCTATGGGTTTTTTGAAAATTCTATGTCTAATAACTTTGGCGTTTGTGGACGGAATTGGCTGAAATTTTCAGGAAAATGGCACATTTTGTTTCTGAGCAGCCCCTGAAAATTGGGGGGGGGGTTCGTCCAGGGGGGGTCGAGAAAAAAGGGGGGTCCCAAAACGTGTTTTTAACATTGAGTTTTCCATAGGGCGGTTGGCCTCACTTTTAGCCCGAACGGCTGAATGGATTTGCACGAAACTTGGCAAAATTGTAGGGACTGGTAGCCCGATGTGCCTTTTGTAGGTCTCAATATATGTGCTACAGTGGATTTTGAGAAATTAACGTTTAAAAAAAGATATATATCTGTAACAGCGGACCGGGCAGCGCTCCAGGACGCGTACTTTTCGCGCAACGGAGCTTTGTGAAGCGAAGCTGATTGGTTCTCCGGCGTCTGTCAACATTCCAAACAGTCCGTAGCGGCCGCCATCTTGTCTCTCGGTAGGATCGAGAGACAAGAGGAGGCCAAAGCGAAGGGGCAAATGACCATAAGGGGGAATAGTAGATCCTCGCTGACCCCCTAGGTTTGATGTGGAGGTTTTAAAAGGGCCCCGCGGGGCAAAAAAAAATAATAATAATAATAATCGAACGGCTGAATGGATTTGCACGAAACTTGGCAAAATTGTAGGGACTGGTAGCCCGATGTGCCTTTGCTAGGTCTCAATATATGTGCTTCAGTGGATTTTGAGAAATTAACGTTCAAAAAAAGATATATATCTGTAACAGCGCACCGCTTCGCGTACTTTTCGCGTTACGGAGCTTTGCGAAGCGAAGCTGATTGGCTCTCCGGTGTCTGTAAACATTCCAAACAGTACGTAGCGGCCGCCATCTTGTCTCTCGGTAGGATCGAGAGACAAGAGGAGGCCAAAGCGAAGGGGCAAATGACCATAAGGGGGCATAGTAGATCCTCGCTGACCCCCTAGGTTTGATGTGGAGGTTTTAAAAGGGCCCCGCGGGGCAAAAAAAAAAATAATAATAATAATCGAACGGCTGAATGGATTTGCACGAAACTTGGTAAAATATTAGGGACTGGTAGCCCGATGTGCCTTTGCTAGGTCTCAATATATGTGCTTCAGTGCATTTTGAGAAATTAACGTTCAAAAACAAGATATATATCTGTAACAGCGCTCCGCTTCGCGGAGATAAAATTATATCTGTATTACCTAGCTGTTGCTAACACCAGTTAGTGACGGCTAGTAGGAGATAGCGACCATCTTGGGCCCCACTTTGCATGTGAGTGATATTTATCACTAATGACATGCAAAGTGGGCATGCCAAGATGTTAGCGACTGGAAACAGTCGCTAACATCGCTATCTCCTATTATCAACTTTTGGAAATATTCGAGATAAGCGCGAATATCTCCAAAAAGTAACAGCTGCCCTGAGCAGTTCTTAGCCATGTTATCCAATGGGAGGTGGATAACATGGCTAAGAGCATTAGCTCGGTAATGCATGAATATCGCTGAGTTTTCAGCGATATTAATGCATTGCGGTCGTTTTTTATCGTATTTGCGATAAACCTTGATAATAGCAAGGTTTATCTGCGATAATTTCTGACGGTAAAAAAATCTTTGCAATGCATCGTTAGGGATAAATATCGCTTAACTTTGGTAATATGCCCCAACGTCTGTTAACGTTCGATTCGAAGGAAATCAGGAAGTGTTGAAAAACATTGTCTGCGCCATCTTGTCTTTTTTCAAATGCCACACTTTTGTCGTGCACGGCAGCCATTTTAGATGCCTTGACCAGACCCACTCTGTGCACGCTGTCGATCCTTAGCATGGCTCCCCACCCTCGCAAGCATCTCACCCAGGCAGTGGTCACCCCCGCTCTCTGTCTTATGCATGGGTAATAAACCTCCCCCCATCTGCGCTGCTCTTCCCTGAGAATCACACCCTGTGCCCGCCCGACACCTCCCTTTCGCCCTATTCACTACCGCACCCTCTGACACTTCTTTTCCTCTGTGTCCGATTGTCCAGGCCGGTCCTAGGCTATCAGCTAGCCCTGCAGATGTAGTTTATGGCCACAGCTGTAAAGAATCACCCCTCTTCAAAGGAGTTATAGTAGATCAAGGCCCACACTCGATGAGATCCGTCACAGCAGAAGCGTTGCTATTATCTGAAAACCATCCTGTATTGTGATTGGGGAGGGGACCGAGCGTGAAGCGGAAGATTCCTGGGATGACTCTTTGTACATGAAAGTTTTTACAATTATGTGTCACATTAAAAATATATAGCACTCCGACAAAGTAGTAAGATTATAAAACTTTAATAATTTATAAATATATACAAGAAAACAAAAATAGTAATAACATATAAACATTTTTAGGGAAAAACAACGAAGTAGCGGTCGGCTGTGCGAATAGTCCCAACGCAGCACAACGTCCAGATTTCCGGCGTGGGGCGTCGCGGGGGGTGGGTCATCAGTAGCAAACTGTTGTGCGAATAGTTCCAAGGCAGCAGAACGCGCCGAAATCTAGATGACACGAAAGTGATGTCTAGTAAGTTGCCACCCAGCAAATAACGGCGTGGGGCGTCGCGGGGGGTGGGTCATCAGTAGCAAACTGTTGTGCGAATAGTTCCAAGGCAGCAGAACGATGGCACCAAGGTGATGTCCAGTAAGTTGCCGCACTGGTTTTGGTATCCTACAATGCTGCTCCGAATAACGGCGTGGGGCGCCCCGGGGGAGGCGGCGTGAACGGGCCTCTCCAGGTGGAGTGTCATCTGTTGTAGTGGGGCGCCCCTTTACCGTTTCAGTTGCCATTTCGTCCGTTTTTGGTCCACTGTGTCAAAAGCCGCAATTCAGCTGAGTTGCGCCCACTCTTGCGGTGCAGCGATAGGCGGCTGTCACAGGACTCTCAAAATGGCGGCAGGCTCTTTCCTTTTTGGGCCTGGTCCACTGAAATGGCCCTGGGACACCTTGGAAATCGGACGCTTGTCTGCTAGGTCTTGGACCCCATTCTCGAAAGCGTCCCCTCCGCCTTGAGAATTCATCAAAAGTTTTGGGGGCCCCGACTCCTGCAGGCTTCTGGTGGGGAGCGGCTGCCATGATTGCTCGCGGAATGACCACGACGGAGCTACGAGATGGTGGTGCTCTCATGCTGACGCCAGTTTAGTCTGAAACATCCAGAAACAAGGTGGGGCTTTCATCGTTTGGAAAAAAAAAAAGTTTTCATCCAATGAAAAGTGTTGTTTTTAGGTCATATGATCAAGCCTTCCATCATTAGGAAACCAAAAGTAAAATGAACCAATGAAAAGTTTTATAAACAAGTCACATGACCTGTTATGCGGCATAGGGTATAAAATGCGTAGAAAATACGTTGGCACGTGAGGCGGCGTCAGTAGCGGACCGATGTGCGAATAGGCCGAAGGCAATACAACGCGCCAAGATCCGGATGGCACCGAGGTGGTGTCAGCAAGTTGCAGCACTGGTGTGGCCATCCTACAATGCTGAAAGTGGGCGTGGGGCGCCCCGTTGGCCTGTGAGTTTGCGTCAGTAGCGGACCGATGTGCGAATAGGCCGAAGGCAGCACAACGCGCCAAGATCCGGATGGCACCGAGGTGGTGTCTAGTAAGTTGCCGCACTGGTGTGGCCATCCAACAATGCTGAAAGTCGGCGTGGGGCGCCCCGTTGGCCTGTGAGATGGCGTCAGTAGCGGACCGATGTGCGAATAGGCCGAAGGCAGCACAACGCGCCAAGATCGGGATGGCACCGAGGTGGTGTCTAGTAAGTTGTCGCACTTCTGTGGCCATCCTACAATGTTGAAAGTCGGCGTGGGGCGCCCCGTTGGCCTGTGAGATGGCGTCAGTAGCGGACCGATGTGCGAATGGGGCCAAAGGCAGCGCAACAATATTTTCTGACTGACACCACAAGGTGCTGAGATGCCAAGATCCGGATGGCACCGAGGTGATGTCTAAGTTGCGGACTGATGTGCGAATGGGGCCAAAGGCAGCGTAACAATATTTTTTGTATGGAAGATACCACTAGGCGTTGAGATGCCAAGATTCGGATGGCACCGAGGTGATGTCTAGCAAGTTGCTGTACTGGTGTGGTCATCCTACAATGCTGAAACTCGGCGTGGGTCGCCCCATTAGCCTGTGAGATGGCGTCAGTAGCGGACCGATGTGCGAATAGGCCGAAGGCAGCACAACGCGCCAAGATCCGGATGTCACCGTGGTGGTTTCATAGTTGAGAGGCACTTCATCTGCAGTGGGGCGCCGAGATCCGGATGGCACCGAGGTGATGTTTAGCAAGTTGCTGTACTGGTGTGGTCATTCTACAATGCTGAAAGTCGGCGTGGGGCGCCCCATTAGCCTGTGAGATGGCGTCAGTAGCGGACTGATGTGCGAATGGGGCCAAAGGCAGTGCAACAATATTTTCTGAAGAGAAGACACCAAAAGGTGCTGACATTCCAAGATCCGGATGGCACCGAGGTGGTGTCTAGCAAGCTATGCAGTTGAGTTGTGTGCGCACTTGCGGCGAATAGGTCGAAGGCAGCATAACAATGTTTTTTGAATAGAAGACACCACAAGGCGTTGAGATTCGGTTACCACCGAGGTGATGTCTAGCAAGTTGCCGCACTGGTGTGGCCATCCTACAATACTGCTCCGAATAACGGCGTGGGGTGCCCGAAGGGGGGGGGAGCCGGCGTGAATGGGCCTTCCTAGGTGGAGGCTCGTCTGCTGTAGTGGGGCGCCCCTTTACCGTTTCAGTTGCCATTCAGCTGAGTTTCGGCTGCTCTTGATGCTACAGCGACAGGCGGCTGCAAGAGGACTCTCAAAATGGCGGCCTGTTCTCTGGATTTGGGCCTGGTCCACTAAAATGGCCCTGGGACACCTTAGAACTCGGACGCTCGATTTTTTTTTCCTTTCCTGTACATGCAAAAAAAGGTAAATGCCCGGTACGTTACACGCTTCATCTGCCACGATGAACTCTCCAGAGGAACCGAAAAAAAATATAGTTGTGGTAACTATACCATGCATCGTCATATGGAGAGGTGGCACCAATTAATTATAGTGCTGCATAAAAGAGAGATTTGGAGGAGAACCCCTGACCTGCTAGTACATTCATCAAAGAAGTGGCACTGAGAGCTTCAGAGGCAAGGGAAACGGTCCCAAATATTTAGAAGAACTTTGGAAAGATTAAAATGACATGTTTAGATTGTGGCAAATTAATTTCATGTGGACAGATGAGTGTTACTCTAATAAATACAGCATATGAACATCATCATAGTCGATGGTTGGTAGAGACATTTTGACTATATCCTGGACCTGCCCGTCCTCGCCCAAAATGGCGCCGGAATAAATGGGACTCGTAACTCCTTGTTGTGTACTGGTTGCAGAACCTTGAAATCACGAGATACGTATGCAGTTTTGAAGCACATGGCGGGCGGGGACGAGAATTGATTGACTATTTCGACATCCCTATTGATATTAAGTTCTGATGTGTTATTGATTACTGTACTGTTGAAAGTTCGAATTAACGTCACCCATGGTACTTGCCCGCAAATGTATATCTAGATAATTTTATTGTAACTGGCCCTGTCGTATTTTAATTATAAAATGTACGTCCACCGATTCCGTAACTGTTAGACACCTTAGTTCTTGCAACCTAATGGCCCGCCCGTTACGTTCCTCTACAGTGTAAATGTCTATTCATCATATACGATTACAGTTTGCTCTGTGGCAGGCCCACGTGGTTATAGGCTCGTATTTGTATAATGACATTTTCACAATAAAGGTTTTTAAAAGAAAACATGGTAGTAGTATATACATTGGTAAAGTTTTTAATAATAGTGACTGTTTTAGAATCATTAAAAGGCAAGTGAAATAAAGCAGACCAATTACATGAAGGGTAAAAGGTATAATACGAAGGAACGCAGTAAAGATAAATGGTCAAGGGCTGTTGTGTTTTCTATTCCTGCAACATAAAGTGATCGATAAGAATCTCATATTCAGGCGTTTCGGCGACTAAGACAGCAGGTCGACCCTCTTTTGCTCAACGGCTCCGTCATGGGACGAAGAAACGCTCTTTTTCTCGAAAAAAGAATATATTTTACTTGCAGGACAGTTGTAAAATTTCCGGGAAAGTACATTAGCCTGGAACATTATAACATATATTTAAGAAAAAATAATGTTCGGAAGTAATGAAAAGCGTAATTTTTAGGTCATATGACCAAGCCTTTCATCATTACAATAAGAAAAGTAAAATGAACCAATGAAAAGTTTTATTAACAAGTCACATGACTTGTTATGCTTACGTTACGCGCTGCGCGCCCCGGATGACTTCCGGATGCGCTAACGCGGCGCGTCATATGACGCATTACGTGACAACGCAGGTACAGAATATAGTCAAAATGTCTCCACCAACCAGCGGTCGGAACACAACCCCTTTCAGCAGGCTAAATAGTTCTGTTAAATGGCAACAGAAGGGACAGGCAACAAGAACCATCAGTCAAAGAGGGGAGGGCTAGTTCTTCTCTACCGGGTTACATTGGGGCGCTACCGGAACTGATCGAATTGGTAGTCTACAGTGTTTCTGGATGTTTCAGACTGAAGCTGGGGTTAGCATGAGAGCAGCACCATTTCGTAGCTCCGTCGTGGTCATTCCGCAACCAATCATGGCAGCCGTTCTTTATCGTTATTTTGGGCGGGGTGGGTGGCGGAGCCGAGCTGTTTTGCAGCCATCATTGTGTGGAGTTCAGTTCATCTCACTAGTTTTGTATTTGTCATGAGGGGTTGTTCCTAATGTTTCTATTTTAGCGAGGTCAAAAAGAGATCCCATTAGTGGCCTACTGATTTTGCTCGATTCCTTTTCTTTTTTTTTACACGATTTTTCGTTATCTGCAAAGACTAAACAGAGTATTGCGACTCTGTGTTTGTTTGTAAATAGAGAATGAACCAAAGAGAACTAATTCTAAAACAGTAAATACTTGGATAACAATCAATCAAATGGAGAGAGAAGCAGGCACGACGGATTACAACGGGGGCAAACGCCTGCGTTAACTACCTTTCACTATCTGCAAAGAGAGAGTACTCCTAATAGAAATGAGGGGGGGGGGCACCATTCAAAGCAGATCAGTGTGCATAAACACGAAAATGTTTTCACTTACCACGTACTTGACATTCGACAGCTTATGATATTTGCTATTAAAAAACCATTGAAATTCACTGAAAAAACCATAGGTTATAGACCATATATAGTTAGGAATTAGCATTTACAAAACCTTGAAAATTCACTGAAAAAACCATAGGTTATAGACCATATATAGTTAGGAATTAGCATTTAAAAAACCTTATTTTACTCACACAAAACCATTGAAATTCCATATATAGTTAGTTGCACTAACTATATATCGCGCACCCGCAATCCACTGCTGATCATGTCACATATTACATCATTCATGACATGGTCAGTGACATCACTGATGACATCACTGATGACATCTCAAATGACATCACTGATGACATCACTGATGACATCTCATTTGACATCATTCTTGTGCTAATACGATAAACCTCTTCAGACTCTAATATAACCTTAGATACACTCAGTGTATACAGACACTCACACACTGCCACTCATCCATGGAGTTACTCACACACCCAGTCAGTCATGCAAAGAAACAATCTCACCTCCATTTCTTCAACTATACAGTTAAACACACCTTACTTATTGAAACATATACTAACACATATTTACTCTCTTATACAATCCCTGATACAAGTTCACAATGATCGATACAACCACTCACTCATTCAGTGGCTCTCATGCACAGTTATTTATATATGCCAACTCTCACATGTACTGTGTTTTACATATGTACTTACTATGACATGTAGCATTGAGATATCCATTCACTCATCAATACACTCATGCACACAGTCAACTGCCCATGTAGCTGTTTCCACATGCACTCTTGAACTCATACACCTAGTGAATAAACTGCTCACACATCTATGCATAGAGTCACACACCTTCCAGCCACCCCCACACAAACTCAATCTCCCATAGAAATACTTGGGCAACCAATTAATAACACATATAGCCTCTCGTATAGCTAATGATCAACACATGCAGCAGTTTACAGAACAACAGACATAATGATGCACAAATTAAGACAGTTTAGTCACTAACCCATGCATTCAGTGAGACACATTTAATCACTTACTCATACAGTCAGTCACGCACCTACTAAATCCTTCATCCAGACACTTATACATCCACTCATTCTTCAAATGTAAGACATATTTTAACTTTACAGAAACATACAGTCACTGGATGTTGTCATCAGTGATGTCATCAGTGATGTCATTTGAGATGTCATCAGTGATGTCATCAGTGATGTCACTGACCATGTCATGAATAATGTAATATGTGACATGATCAGCAGTGGATTGCGGGTGCGCGATATATAGTTAGTGCAACTAACTATATATGGAATTTCAATGGTTTTGTGTGAGTAAAATAAGGTTTTTTAAATGCTAATTCCTAACTATATATGGTCTATAACCTATGGTTTTTTCAGTGAATTTTCAAGGTTTTGTAAATGCTAATTCCTAACTATATATGGTCTATAACCTATGGTTTTTTCAGTGAATATATATATATATATATATATATATATATATATATATGTAGCGAAACGCGTTGTGAATTAAACAACACTGACATCACTCGATTTGCTGGTTTCTTCACTTTCCTGAGAGCGCGCTGACCTTTGCTGGAATAATTTGCCAGTTTACTCCGCCGGCGTGCGTGCCACTCTTCAAGGGTCCGAGTGGGAGTGTCGAGTATATATATATATATATATATATATATATATATATATTCTATTGGGAATAACTTTGGCGCCGGTTGAGGAATCTTCCTGAAATTTTCCTTAACTTTGTCTCGCGGCGCTCAGCTCCTTCCCTGAAAGTTTGGGGGGATTCGTCAAGCGGGGCCGAGATAAAAGGGGGGTCCCAAAACGTGTTTTCCCCATGTTAATTTCCATAGGGCGGTTGGACTCACTTTTAGCCCGAACGGCTGAATGGTTTTCCACCAAACTTGGCAAAATTGTAGGGACCGGTAGCCCGATTTGCCTTTGCTATGTCTCAAGATATGTGCTCCAGTGGTTTTTATGAAAATTAACTTTGAAAAAATATATATTGGGCTACATTGGCTATATATATGTTTGAGCCCAAATGTAGCCCAATGTAGCCCAATGTAGCCCAATGTAGCCCAAAGATGGCCACCGAGACAAAAAAAAACAAATGTAGCCCAAATATCAGCCAGATGTAGCCCAACTATAGCCCAATGACAGAATATCCCAGAGTGTTCTAAAGAACAACTAGAGCGCTAACAGTCTTACTTATGACAAAAGTATGGCACACCTGACGTCATCTTGATTGGAATAAAGTGTTAACACTTAAAACATTTAATTTGCAAAGGAACAAATTGAGGGGTTCATTTTGCCATAGAAATTATGATTAGTGCTGAAGAAAGAAAAAATAGGGCACATTTTGAGTGACTTCTCAAATCCTCTTATATTTCATTAAAAAAATACTGATATGCAGTCTCCCAAGATGGCCACCAGAGACAAAAGAGCCCAAATGTAGCCCAAATATCAGCCAGATGTAGCCCAACTATAGCCCAATGACAGAATGTCCCAGAGTGTTCTAAAGAACAACTAGAACGCTAACAGTCTTACTTATGACAAAAGTATGGCACACCTGAAGTCATCTTGATTGGATTAAAGTGGTAACACTTAATACATTTAATTTGAAAAGGAACAAAATGAGGGGTTTCATTTTGCCATAGAAATTTTATATATATATATATATATTCACTGAAAAAACCATAGGTTACACACCAGTTATAGTTAGGAATTAGCATTTAAAAAACCTTTGAAATTCACTGAAAAAAACATAGGTTTCACACCAGTTATAGTTAGCTGGAAGTTTTACTTGCATAAAACCATTGAAATTCCCACGTTATAGTTAGTTGGACTCACTATAACTTGCACGTCTGCAATACACTGCTGATGACGTCACATATTACATCACTCATGCATATATTTAAATATTTAAACATTACTCGCTAATATATGTATTCACTAAGATACACTTAATAAGCCAGTTAACCAATCAATTTTTTTTTAAAAACACTGAAAAAACCATAGGTTTCAGGCCTTATATAGTTAGGAATTAGCATTTAAAAAACCTTTGAAATTCACTGAAAAAACCATAGGTTTCAGGCCTTATATAGTTAGGAATTAGCATTTAAAAAACCTTTGAAATTCACTGAAAAAACCATAGGTTTCAGGCCTTATATAGTTAGGAATCAGCATTTAAAAAACCTTTGAAATTCACTGAAAAAACCATGGGTTCCAGGCCTTATATAGTTAGGAATTAGCATTTCAAAAAACCTTTGAAATTCACTGAAAAAACCATAGGTTTCAGGAGTTATATAGTTAGGAATTAGTTTTTAAAAAACCTTTGAAATTCACTCAACAAACTATAAGTTTTAGTGGTGTTATAGTTAGCTGGACATTTTACTCATACAAAACCAATGAAATTGCTCCTATATAGTTAGTTGTACTAACTATATTTCGCGCACCCGCAATCCACTGCTGTCATTTGAGATGTCATCAGTGATGTCACTGACCATGTCATGAATGATCTAATATGTGACATCATCAGCAGTGGATTGCGGGTGCGCGAAATATAGTTAGTACAACTAACTATATAGGAGCAATTTCATTGGTTTTGTATGAGTAAAATGTCCAGCTAACTATAACACCACTAAAACTTATAGTTTTTTGAGTGAATTTCAAAGGTTTTTAAAAAACGAATTCCTAACTATATAACTCCTGAAACCTATGGTTTTTTCAGTGAATATATATATATATATATCTATATATATATCTATATATAGATATATATAAATGCATAAAATATAAACTTAAAGATATAAAATAAACCATAAATTCCCAATAAAAT
Organism: Lissotriton helveticus; assembly: GCF_964261635.1. Taxonomy (NCBI): domain Eukaryota; kingdom Metazoa; phylum Chordata; class Amphibia; order Caudata; family Salamandridae; genus Lissotriton; species Lissotriton helveticus. The sequence continues at coordinate 915,829,786 of NC_136059.1, read as the reverse complement.
AAATTTGTAAATATTTCAATTAAATTATTTTGTAAATTAAACAAATAAAATTGAAAGGGAGTTACAACATTTTTGCAAATAATAATATGAAAACATGTACAGACACTTTAATGAAAATATTAATTAAAATAAATAATTTAAATAGTAAATAATTATGAATGAAATATATTAAAAATTAGATTTTTAATAACTTCCCAGCATATTCCCCTAAATAATGAACCACAACCCAATTGTAAAATATAAATTTGTAACAGAATTATGGAAATTAAAGAGCTACATTATAATTTACAGTTGAAACTTAAATAAAATACCAATTAAATAATTAAAAACTAATTCAACTAGTAATTGATGAAGTATTTAATTTCCGATAAAAAAGTAATTAACATATACATTACATTAATTGTAATTTGATAAAACTCCAACTCTGTTCCCCTTCAAAACCAACAACCCACTAATAAAATATAAATTACTAACATAAATTTAAAAATGAACTAATTAAACTTAAAAAAATACAATCAAATTATACAAGCGATAACCAATTACATATTTAATTAACAAGTAAAGTATCAAAATTAAATTCATTGTAATTTACCTAATTTCCTACCCATTCCCGTACAAACCCACAACCCACTGCTACATTATAAATTATTAATTCAATAAAAAAACACATTTAAAATTACAAACTATATTTAAAAAATAATGACAATACTAGGAATTAAATGTAATATATTAATACATATTAAATTAATAAAAGCAATATTCATTACAACTAAATTAAACAATAACAAATACAACAATATGTTTAAAACAATACTATATACCAAAAATCCACCCAATGTTCTTTTTTTATTAAACTTAGTTTATTGCTTTTCACAACCAGAAACATGCCTGCTCATCACAAATATCAAACTGCATTGTGTCACAATGCCCCAAAAAAAGGGATAAACATTGGCAAGGCAAGTACAGAGGATTCAGCAGTTGCAGTTGCATTACCATTGCAAGAATGAAACTATCACATAATATAGGGGGGTCATTACAATAGCGATGGCACCGACAGGACGTTGGTGACGGTTTCACCATCGACAGACCGTTGGTCCGACTTCTGCATTATGATGCATGCGTCCAAACCGTCAGCTGCACAAGGACAGACTGCCGCCTCCGACAGGTTCTAATATCCCGTAGGGGCGGCGCCTAATTGTATCCCTTGAATGCCGGCTGTGCCTGCGCAGGCACTACCTACGGGATTACATTGTCCCTTTCCCACAGTCTTTTCATGGCTAATTGCCATGAAAAGGTTGTCTGGAAATTGGTTTGGGGGCTGAAAACAGGGCTCCTGCCCCCGTGGGCCACGGTAAAGTGGCCCTGAGGGCACAAATAGTGCCCCCAAACACATCCATGCACTGTATGCCAGGCACCACATAGTGCCTGGCACAAGGTGCATGGAGGTGTAGGAAGTGCCCTTCAACACTGCAGCTCTTGCTGCGGTCCTTTTTCTGGGTCGCAGCACAAGTGGCAATGTTAAAGTGCATTTTGCGTCCGCCAATCCTGCGGTCACATTGTAATAGGGCTGTCAGACTGCCCACATGTCTGTCAGCGGTCTCCTGACCGTCGCAACTGCAGTCCTCAGTCCGACGGGGTCCATTGTAATGAGTTCCATAATACCATAGTATTCAAATCTTCACAAAGTATATTCAACGGAATAACAATAGGTGTGTGCACCGACAACTCCTGGCCCCCTCCCTCCCATCAACCCCAACTCAGTCACCAAGAAAGTCTAGACTCCATTAAGTAAATGACATATGATGTAAAGAAGTGGAGCATGCCCTACCTGAGAAAATCCCAGACTGCCAGTACCATTTGAGAACATCAGATAGGAAAGGAACGTGGAAAGCTGTCATCTTCTCATGCAAAGGCAAAAGAGACCCATCAAGTATCAACCAGCATCTCCTACTGCCATTTTAAACTGCTCTAACAGTGTGCCCCTGATCATTGCTATAGGTCATTTGCTTAGTCCCCTGTATTTCTCCCTATGCAATGCCAAGCTCTTGCTTTGCCTCAACAGCACACCTCCTCATGCCAGCCCAACACAGAAGGCAGAATGGGAGACTTCCAAGAACTTGTTATTTGCTATTTTGCAAGAAGAAGTACTAGGTTGACAAAACACGCTTCTGTCAAGGAGTCTTTTGACCCCAGTATGCAATGTTCCACCGTATCTCAGTGGGTATGTTCCACTAGTGCTCTAAGTGAGTCTTGATTCCCTCCCAGTAAGATGATCAAGTGTGGCATGCCCATAGCTTATGCAGGAGATCAGCTTCCTCAGTGGGCAAAAGGATGCAGCTTTGGGAAGCGTGTCGGTGTTTTGGATGGCATCAAGTAGTCCCAGTGCAATTGTGTAAACTGAATTAATTTGAATCATGTGTTGTGAGGTAAAATGGTAGAATATTTCAAAAGGAACTACTATTCATTATTGTGAAGCAGGTAGTCCAGGTCTGCCTTCCATTTGACCCATAAGGGGGACAGCACCAAGTGGTGATGGGAGCGCCTTTATAGAGCCATTGAACCAAGTGTCTGCCCGTATCATATCTTAACTTGCCTGCACAAGTGTGTATGTGTTTGGTTCCCCTCCAGTTGGAGACCAGCTCAGGCATATATATTGTACGATTGTGGCATGTGTAAGCAGCAGTGCGGCCAGAAGATCATGAGATTGTATAAAGTCCTGGTGCGGGAGCAACATACTGTTCTCAAAGCGGTGGCTGCACACAACATTTCCAGTCATAAGAACACCTGATGAAGTGGGAAGGACTCACAAAGGAATAGACAGAGTGTACGGAGTTATAGTGTCTGTGAGATGGAGTGCAGTTCTCCGATATGGAAGAGCTTTTTGGAGAAGCAACAATAAGTTGAGAGAATGTCAGTCACTCCTGGGCAATAACAAAGCATGAAGGCTCTCGGTGTGCAGTTTCGCAGATGTATAACCTATCTTGAAGATGTAACCCCGATAAGAGAGCCATTGGAACTGGGCCGCAAGACAGTAAGAACAAAAGTCGAGGCACAAGCCCTCCCTTCTCTATGGGCAGCTGCAATTTAAGGAGACCAATGCGGTGACAGCCCGAGGCCCATATGAGGTCAACCAAGAGAGAATCCAATGACTTAAATATAGGCCATGGGATAATGATTTGAAGATTCACAAAATATTATAACAATTTAGTAAGCCTCACCGTTTTGGCAATGGCCAATCGGACTCTCAGCGACAGATGCTGGGTCACCCATAATTCCACCTAGGCTCTCATCGTTGAGATAGCTTTAGGCAAGCTCCCCTCTAGCAGGCCCATGTGGGATTGATAGACCTGAATGCCCAGATAACGGAACATGTGTAGAGCCACTGGCATATCATGTGTGCCCAGGGAGATCCCACCAAGAAGATGAGCGCCCTGGAAGGAGAACATGTGTGATTTTGTGTGATCGACCTGCAGACCGAACAGGTCTCCAAACATTTGAAGAGTATTGGAGATAGGCTTAAGGTTCCTGCCCAGGTCGAAGGTATATTTGATCATGTTGTCCACGTATAAGGAGTGGAGTGAGCATGGGATGTCCCAGCCCCTCATGTCTTGGCTTAGCCATTGTGCCAGGAGCTCCTTTGCTGGCAATACTGACGATAATGCGCATCCCGGCCATGATCCATGTGATATCAGGTATGGTGTGGGGCGATATGTGCACTTGTTTCGGCCCAGGCAGTCGCATGTACATAGAGTACTCTAAACCAGTTCATGAAAGCAGCAGGAATGATAAATGTCCCCTTTACCAAGTGCAGATAATCCCAGTCCAGTGACTCAAAGGCTTGCTGCAGGTCTAGTGAAAGGCGGCCCGCGTTAGGATAAGGAACACCATTTCCATAACATGGTATAGACAAATAATATTGAGAGAGGTACTCCTGTGGGGAACAAATCTGCAGTGGTCTATTTAGTATGGTAGTATGTGGAGCAATCCCTGGGTGAGCACCTTGCTCCGAATCTTGTAATCCAAGGTTAAAAGGGATAGTGGTCTTTTAGAGGTGAGGTCCTCTGGGGCCCGGCTGGGGTTCAGCAGGGATGTGACAAGGGTTTGACTAGTCATAAAAGGTAAAGATCCTGCCTCTAGAGATGTCCCCATAAAGCCTCCATAAAGCATTTCCAACCTAGGGACCAGGCATGTAGCAAACAAGGAATATTATTAAATAGGCAAACCATCTATACCTGGTGTCTTGTTACACACAATCACCTTAATTGCAGTACGCAGTTCTGCTTGTGTAATAGGAGCCGCTAACACCACATGCTCTTCCTTCAACATCTTCGGGGGTCTCAAGTCACCTAGAAACCTATCTCTTGACGCTGGGGATGGTGTGTAATTAGCCCAATGCAGGTTCACATACCATGCATAAGAGGTCTCATTAATGTCCATTTGTGTAGTGGTGAAAAGGGGTGAGGGGCCTGGGGGCCATCTCCCGCTGGAGCCAGCTCTCAATGAACAACATTGGATTGGGGCCGTCTGTACCCTCTGGCATCCCTATTATTGACATGTTATTCCAACGTGCATGGCCTACAGCGTCCTCTGCTCTCTCATGCAAGATGGTAAGTTGTTTCCAAAGCTCCTCAATGGCAGTGCTATGTGATGCCTGTTGGGAGACCAGCTCTGATAACATAGTTTTGGCCATGTGGACTTTTGTTGGACAATTTGTGATGTTCTTCTCGTAAGATACCGAGGTCTGCCGAGAGGGAATCGATACGGTCTTCAATGGCAGCCCTCGAGCTTTGTATTTCTGGAAGAATCCAGTGAAATTTATCCAGTGGGGAAACCTGACTCGTAGGAGTCTTCCAAGGTGTGCACAGAGGAGACAACAGACTGGCTTTGTTGGGAGGGTTCATGCCCCTGCGTGGTTGAAGAGTGAGCACTGCAGACCTAGTGTGCCCCATGGCAAAGCCCCATAAAGAACCCCAGCTGGGATGAGCTCAGGCCAACAGTCCCCGCAACAGATGCGGGTTTTGGGTGAGAGAGCACCGCAGGTGCCGCAGTTCATCCGGCAGGTGCCGGGACATGAAGGGCCCACCGCGCAGGATCTAAGCACCTCAGGGGAGCCAAGTAATTATGTTCTTAGTCTATGTGTTTCTCCTTTCAGTGTAAAGTAAAAATGAAACGCTAATTTTATTCTAAAAATAGAATTGGGTATTGCCTTTGTCACTTTTACTTATACTCACGTTGAGGGAGGTCAGGCAAAAAGGTGTATTGTGTGTGCTGAAAATGGAACCTTGTCAAAAAAATAATAAAAATTGTAATAAGAAGATAGCAATAAAAATACTAAGGTCTTTTGAGTAGGGATGGGCGATATCTGGCCACAGTTGATGGAATTGTGGCTACTTCACAGTACAGAGTTTTTCTCACACATGGCTCGCAAACAGTAAGTTGCTGAGCAAAGTTTGGCATCCCGTAGCATGATTTTTGGTCGTTAAAGGGACCCCGGCTAGATTTCTCCAACGCGGGCAGTCACAGATGGCCACGGCCTTTCATGGTCAGAAAGCTGCCACTCTATGAAAAGCAAAATCAGCTCAAGAAGCTGAGCCCTCTGGCACGCCTCATGTGGCAGGTTAAATGTGTATTGACAGAGAGGCACTTGTCATCTAATGATTGAACAGAGCACAGTGTATAATATATCAATCTTCTTCATAGGAAAGCATGCTGACAAGTAAGATAGCAAAGTTGTTAATATTTGCATCCCTGTTTAATGCTCTTATAAAACATATCTAAAAGCTCCTCAGTCTGAACTCTTGACTCGTAAGGAAAAAGAACGTCACAAAGTCCACAGCAAGATGCTATTCAGATTCTAACCTGATAGTTATTGCACTTTTCTACGCTGTGGAATCAAACCAAATGTATTATATTTAAACAAAATCTTGAGTACTAAATATTTCAAGTGGTGGAAATAGGTTGGATTGTTAGTGCAAGAACAGCGTACAGGGTTTATATGTGCACCTTTCACTTTAAAATGAAGACACCCACCAAGATGTAGATTTCCGATTTCATTGTAATTCTCATACTCGCAAGGTGGACTTGGGGGAAAATAAAACCCTGTAAGAGAGGAGTTTGAATGAAGAGAAATCAAACGAAATGCTTTCAGTTGTTTTTCCACCCAGGCATGTAATTGATCCTAAAGTGCAGGGGTACACAGCCCCATGAAGACAAATACAGCAGTAGGCTCCTTTAATCAAACATTTGTCAAAAGGACAAACTTGCCACTTCAATGAATATGCCAGCTGCTATGGATGAAGGGGACTTTTTTAGATTTCTCTTTATTCACACTTGTCCCATGCACTACCTATGCTACATACCTCATAAATCTTAGTGATTCATCTAGGATTAGTGACTAGGGGATCTCATGTTCCTGATGAAGAACTAAGACCTATGCTTTAACCCAGTTTATTAACCAAAATATGCTGACTGCTGGGGTGTATGAACGACTGCATTCTCAAACATCCTTCCATTATCATTTCTAACCTTATCGAAGATAACCATGAATAAAATACTGTGGGTTAGTTTCAGATAATTTTATAGGGCATTATTGTGCACAGGATACAATTGGTTTGAAGAATTATTGAAAAGATCTTTGTAAAAGCTCCTTGCATCAGAAGCATATTTAGACAAGGAAACGTCCTGCTCTGAATGAGGAATCAGCAGAAAAATGAAGCATGACACTACTGGTGGGTGAGGGTCTTGCATCCTTACACAGGGATGTATGACGTTACAACGCATACTTTTACCACGCCTACCATTACCACGCATTTTTTACAACGCAGGATCCATGACAACGCATACCATTACCACGCATGTATTTACAACGCATATACCTTTACAACGCATACAATTACAACGTAAGTATTGGTAAGTATATAATATTTTTTAATATTTAATTTAATTAAAATTAATATAATGTAATTTAATTTAATTTAATTAATTTAATTTAATTAATTTAATTTAATTTAATTTAATGTAATTTAATTTAATTAATCTACTTTAATTTAATCAATTTATTTTAATGTAATTTAAATTTAAACCCAAAACTGACCTTGAACCCAAAAAATACCCCTTTTACCCAAAAACTCAAAACTGACCCTGAACCCTAAAAATACCCCTTTACCCAAAAACCCAAAACTGACCCTGAACCCTAAAAATACCCTTTTACCCAAAAACCCAAAACTGACCCTGAACCCTAAAAATACCCCTTTACCCAAAAACCCAAAACTGACCCTGAACCCTAAAAATACCCTTTTACCCAAAAACTAAAAACTGACCCTGAACCCTAAAAATAACCCTTTACCCAAAAACTGAAAACTGACCCTGAACCCTAAAAATACCCCTTTACCCAAAAACTGAAAACTGACCCTGAACCCTAAAAATACCCCTTTACCCAAAAACTGAAAACTGACCCTAAACCCTAAAAATACCCCTTTACCCAAAAACTGAAAACTGACCCTAAACCCTAAAAATACCCCTTTACCCAAAAACTGAAAACTGACCCTGAACCCTAAAAATACCCCTTTACCCAAAAACTGAAAACTGACCCTGAACCCTAAAAATACCCCTTTACCCAAAAACTGAAAACTGACCCTGAACCCTAAAAATACCCCTTTACCCAAAAACTGAAAACTGACCCTAAACCCTAAAAATACCCCTTTACCCAAAAACTGAAAACTGACCCTAAACCCTAAAAATACCCCTTTACCCAAAAACTGAAAACTGACCCTGAACCCTTAAAATACCCCTTTACCCAAAAACCCAAAACTGACCCTGAACCCAAAAAATACCCCTTTACAAAAAAAACCAAATAATATTTTTAATAAAATAATATACTTACCAATACTTACGTTGTAATGGTATGCGTTGTAAAAGTACCTGCGTTGTAAATACATGCGTGGTAATGGTATGCGTTGTCATGGATCCTGCGTTGTAAAAAATGCGTGGTAATGGTAGGTCGTGGTAAAAGTTGCGTTGTAAAGGTTGTATACCTTACACAGTAATGCTTTGAAGATTAGCTGTTGGTCTGCTTCTCCAAATAATATGTTCGCTACATCCTACTATGCTTTTAAATTTCTTTGGGCAGATATGAATCAAGCAGGTTAATTACTGTTCTCACCCTCTGTTTTTCTTTGATGGCCATTCAAATGAATGACCCGATTACTTACCGGTAATCTTTATTTTTTCCACATCAAGGTCATCCTTGTTACAACCCTGAAAAACTGTGGTTTTGCCTAGCTATACAGAATCAACTCCCCTATCCAAGTATGAAAATAAAAAACGAAATTATTTGAATAGCTTTGTCTTTCCTAATTTAGGCATTTCTGCTCCACTAGTAGTCTAATTGAAGGTGCCTGCCTTTTCCATTCCTGTAAAACACAAAATATATTGAAGCCAAAAATATCTGTGGGCACCAAATATTTCTTCGCACTGAGTATTTCTCATGACAGAAAAATCTCAAACTCTTGAATTTTTCAAATGCTGACTGCTGACTACATCTGTCCCTCAAAATAGGAGGAACAAACTGAACCAACATGTAGCTGTAGTGGTTCAAAAAGTGTGAGTGGAGGTCCACCTGCCAGCACTGCAAATATCTTTCAAGGAAGCACCCCTAGAAGCTGTCTAGGAGGTATATATTCACCTTGTAAAAGTCAGTAAAATCACCAGTTTATGTTATTGACTGAGAGTAGAGGACGTTGATCCGAGGAACCAAAAGTTAAAAAAGTGAGACAGATTTATGAACTTGTGTCATGCTTTGTAGATAAATGGAAAGAGCCCTGTGTGCTTTTAGGGTATAAAGCAGTGTGACTTCTTCTGATGAAGGCAAGAGAAAAAATGTAGAGAACCATTTTTTTGCAATACAATGAAAAGCATATGGCAAGAAATCAAGGGCTTGGTTTAAAATCACCATTAACCTGAAAAATCATAAAAATGTAGGAGAAGTGTTAGACTTGGCACCATTGGCATGCCTCTCCATTCCACTTATTGTTGTTGCCTCATCTGTTTTAGCTGATTTACATGCTTTGGGCACTTTGCTACTGCTGTTCAGTGCCAAAGTGCAAGTGCTTCTTTTTGTAAATTGATATAATGGATTAGTGATTCCATGATTGGCTGGTTTGATTTACTTGTCAGTCCCTAGTACAGTGCACCATGTGTCCCCAGAGCCTGTAAATCAAACTCTGAGGGTGGGAGTGCAGCACTGATTGTGCCACCCACAAAAGCAGCATGTAAAATGTGGCTCAGGCCTGCCATTGCACCGGATTCTTCAGAGCCTGTGTGCACGAGTCAGGTTTCCCCACTGGATACATTTCACCGGATTCTGCAGAGCCTGTGTGCAGTCTGAGACTGCCATGTCGACTTGGCAAGTGCACACACTTGCCAGTCCCTAAACATTTCATTTTCTGTCTGTTAGTCACCCCTAAGGTAGGCCCAAGGTACCCACTGTGGGCAGGGTGCATTGTATCGCGCTTTATAAATTCACAAGTTACAGTTACAGGTAGGACATTCCTTGATGAATGTGGCATGTCCAGATAGTAAAATACTGCCAATTTCGTTCATCACTATTGCAAGGTTATCTGCTCCGATAGGCCAGAATGGGCAGTTTGCTTATAACATCTTATAAACATAACTGACCCAGGGAACAAGACAGGAAAATAAAGTTTAGTATGCCTGAACTCAGAATGTTGAAGTGCATCTTTTAGTGTGGGTGATTTTAACATTCTGTGTTTGAAAATACCACTTTTAGAAAGTAGGTATTTTCTTGCCTAACCATCCAGTGTGCCTCTGCTAGGTTTGTGTATTGCATGTCTGGCTTGTGAGTGACAGGAGCTGGGAGAGGACTGCAGCTCCAGCAGTCTGATGAGTCTGGTTTGGGCTGAATGGGGCCTGGGTTGAATTTAGAGTAGGGGAGGAGATTTCCTTTCACCTTACTGGGCCAGGTCTGCTTTCAACAATGTTGTTTCCACCTCCTGCCAGGAAGCTGCACCAGAGAGGACAGAACTGGTTCTGGCTGGGTACAGACACTCTCTGCCTTCAGAGACAAAGGATTTGTGTGTATAAAAAGGGGGCCCAGACCCAAGAAACTATAGATCACTTCTGGGAAATCAAGAGGAACCTTTGCCAAGGAGAAGAAACAGAGAAGCTGAAGGAGGATTACTGCCCCTGTGCTGTTTGCTGTTGGGGGTTGGCCAGCAGTGGTTGCTTGCTGCCAAGGAAAGGAGACAAAAGACTTTGCTGTTTGCTACGTCACCTGCATGAAGAAAATATCTCCAAGGGGTTGAAACTGAGCTTGCCTCCTATCTGAAGTCTCAGGGACACAAAAACTTCACCATCAGCTCCCCTGAATTTCCTTGCCTGGAATTCCAACCTGCAAAGAGGTGCCTGCTGCTGTTTAGGACCTCTAGAGACTGTTTGTTGTTGGGAGGTGGAAGATCAAAGCAACAAGGATGAAGCGTGTCACATCCGCACCGATTCCGATGCACCGCCGAGTCACGGACAGGACGCTTGCCCCATCTGCGCCCGGTCCCGACGCATTGCCGAGCCTCGGAGAAGAAGCACGTCGCATCCACACCAAGTCCCAACGCATTTCCGAGAAGTCCCTGTGGCTGCAAACGTTCACGCATTGAACTGACCGTCGCATCGCATCAAGGCGCCATTTTGTTGCATCGCATCGCACGAATCGGCGCCACACATTGAGGCACCATCTTGTCGCATCGTAAACGGAACGCATTAGGAAACACACGCATCGCCTCTTATCCGGTAAGGAACAGACGCATTGCGTCCCCTGCGCTGCAGTAAGGAACAGGTGCGATGCCTTCCCCGAAGTAAGGAACTGATGCATCGCCTTCCCTGCGACCCTTTTGTTTGTTTTGCGTGACGCATCTAAGGTACTTTGTGGGAAAAGTGTTGCATTTACAACTTGCATTAAACTGAACTATTTCCACCATTGAAGAGCCTATTTTTGGTACTGTATTGTGGATTTTTGCCATTTGGTCTTGTTTAGATAAAGAATACTTATTTTTCTAAACCGGTGTGGCGTCCATTTATAGTGTTTTCACTGTGTTACTGTATGTGTTGTCAAATGCTTTACACACTTCCTCTGAGATAAGGCTGTCTGCTCGTCCCAAGCTACCAAGGGGGTGAGCAGGGGTTATTTTAGGAGTGTATCCCCCTTTCCCTGACGAGAAGCAGGGGTCCCTATTTGGACAAAGGGGCAAACCATTGCCAACTAGAGTCCCCGCTTTCTAACAGTGATGGTGAGCGGTGAGGATTTGGACCTCCATTTGTGATTTACATACAGGTATTGGTGTATACCACTAGTGAGTGCAGACCATTACACACCACATACATTTTGGTAGAGTTTTTCCTCTTTTTTTGAGAAATGCCTGTTTTTTTCACCATGAGTAAAGTAGCATCCATTGCATCTGTGGATCTTGAGTTTGAAGAAGAGAGGTTTGATACCTACACTGTGCCACATCTTAAAACCATCTGCAAAACATTTAAAATCTCTGTGAAAGGTCTCACCAGGAAGGATGAATACCAAAAGGCCTTGAGGGCCTGGTTGGAATCTAGGAATGCCAGTGAGCATCCAGAAGAGCCTAGGGAGGAGGCAGAGAATTTAGATGGGCAGCTGGAGGGGCCATTGGGTCTGGCTGGTGGGAAGTGCCCTCCAGGGTGGGCAGCAGTGTCTCTTCACAGGGTCCCCAGAGGAGCTGGAGGACAGGGAGAAAAGTAGAGTGCATGAGATGGAGCTAACCAAGCTCAAAGTGGTGAGTCAGAATGTCATAGACATTGGAGTTAGAAAATAAGAGGTTAGCGTTAGAGGAGAAGAAAATGCTTTTAGAGCATGAGAGAGTGGTGAAGGAGCTGGAGCTAAGAGCAAGGGGCTTAGAAATCACTCCCTCTGGTGGCAGCACACCGTCAGTGCCTGTAGAAAGTAAAGTATATATTCCCAAGGATGTCATAAAGGAATTCATGAAGCATGAGGACATTGGGCAGTGGTTTAAGGCCTATGAGGTAGTGATGACATCCCTCCGGGTCCCTAAGAAAGATTGGGGAGTGGCTTTGTGGAGCCGCTTTATGGAGGAAGGAAGGGAGACCTTACTAGCACTGCCCAAAGAGGAGCAGATGTCCTATGCCCCCATGAAGGAGGCCTTAGTGGCCAGGTATGGATTGATCCCAGAGCTTTATAGGCCAAAATTTAGGAATTGCAAGAAGCTGGAGTCTAGTACCTGGTTGGAATATGTCTCTTTGTTTTGCAGAGCATTGAATGGTTGGGTGAAGGGTAGCAAAGTAAATGATTTTCAGGCGCTCTATGATTTGGTTGCATGAGAGCACTTGTCCAGAAATTATTTTCCAGAGCTCTGCCAGTACGTGATTGATAGTAAGCTAACTGTGCCCAGAGAGCTTGCTATGGAGGCGGACCGCTGGGTCAGTACCCGGGTCCACAAGGGTCATGTGTAAGACTTTGCCAAAGGAGGGCAGGTTCCCCAGCAGAAGAGTGGGGGGACAAGGGTAAATAGAGGGAGTTCCAGAGAGAGCCCCAAAGTAATCCCCAAGGGAACCAATGGAAGGGTACCCAGCCTCCCACTGAGAAGAAGCCAGGGGCCCGACAGATAAACCTGTTCTGGGGGGTTCCAAGAAATGTTTTAGTTGTGGCCAGTTGGGCCACTTCTTCTGGGATCTTAAGTGTCCCAACAAGGCTAACGCAGCACCCACTGGTGCACCTCCCCGGCAGATGGCTAGTGTAGCCCTGGGGAGGAGATGGGTGCCCAAGGTGGGTGGAGTCCCACAGAGATGTCCCTAGTCTCTTTAGGAGACAGTGAGATGGTCCCAAGGACTCAGCTGCCTGATAACACTAAGAAGTACAGCCAGGGGATGACCATCAATAGCCATAGGGTGGATGCTCTGAGAGACACCGGCGCCAGTGTGACAGCTATCAGTTGCTGGCTGGTGTCTGAAGAGCGGGTGATCCCCAATGCAATTTACCCGGTAGTTGCTGCTGACAATTCAGAGTGCCTCTGCAAGGTGCCACAGGTTCCCTATGAGTGAGGGGGAGCTCAGGTACCTTTCAAGTATCTCTGAGGCCAGCCATGCCTGTTGACTGTCTGCTAGGCAATTATTTGGAGACCTCCCCTTGGGCTAAGGTGAAGAGAAGGTCTCATTTGGAGATGTTGGGTCTGCCAGAGTGGGTGTGTGAGACCACTCGCTCATTGGCAGCCGGTAAGGGTATTCAAGAGGACCTGGAGCCTGAAAGAGGAGCCCAGGTGCCTGCCTTAAAGAGAAGAGGCAGGGGATGTGGGAAATCGGCCTCGAAGTTCCCATGCTCCAGGAGGAGGCAGACCATGAGGGGAACAAGTAGCTGAACTGAGGGACCTACCTGAGCTGACCCATTGGCAGCAGGAAGGAGGATCCTCCAGGGAAGAGTTCTGCGAGGAGCAGAACTAGTGCCCTTCACTTGTGGGTTTGCCGCAACAGGCTGCAAACCAGGCACCAGCTGATCAGTCTGGATCATGAAGGAGGATCACGTTTTACCATATAAATTCCCAACATAACATTCTGCTCTACCCATGTAGCATGAAGGTCCATGTATAGACCCCACCAGCTCCAACCTGAGAAATGTACTTTCTTGACCATTTTTACCACCCACAATCATTAAGTACTACCTCACACATCCCTTGATATGTTTGCAAACAAGCCCAAGCCCAAGGCCACTGCCTTATGTTATCCTCTTCAGTAATAAAATCTACTAGTCCAGAATATTCTCAAACATGTATTTCTCTTGTGCCCAACACTGCGAGGCAGCTTGGCAAACCACAGAAACTTTCTACAGTTACAAGAACAGCTCAGCTCACCCACACACTCAGGACCAGCTGGTACATTCTCGACATTTCACGAGTATTGTTTGCTTCATTTTTTATTATGAAACTTTCCAAGCTTGCTCAAACGAAACCCAAGCACCTTGCAATGACAACACCTGAATCAAGACCCTCTTTCACATATAGTTTCCGAGAAACTTACGCTAAAAATGTTTTTTTTTATATTTTGCGGTCAAGCATTGCTGTCCACCAGCTCAAACAGCTTGCCCACTAGGATACCACTTCTGTGTTCCCATGATACCACTTCTGTGTTCACAGGGTCAGGGTTTTAGCAACACAACTGTAGGCGTGCGGTCGAACCCTTGCATCAATGTGGTTTAACTGTCCCACATTGAAAAGGTATATAACACCTGCACCCCAGATTGAGAACAGAACTCTTCTGCAGTGCCTCGCACAGCATGGATTCCCGACCTGCCGTATATCTGCACTGGGTCATCAAAGCCTACTATCAGGTGGTAGATCCCAATCGAGATTAATATTTTTTCTTTTTTGATCTCTTCTCTTATACTCGGGTTTTCATCCTCACCCAATTCATTGCATTTAATAAATATTGAAACTGTAATTTTTGCATGGTTATTTTTCTCATTTAAGGTAGGCACTGGCATATTCATGAATACGTATTTTTGTGTTGCCATTTATGACTGATTAACATTGTGATTCTCAATATTCTTTCTAAGTTAATGAATTGATGAATATATTTTCTGCTGTGTTAATGACTTAAAAGTGCCACTTCAACGTAAGACCATTGTTTCACACTCGTGTTCTTATTATTAGACAAGCAGTGTTGAGGTGGCCCATGACCAGCACTGAAGGGAAACAATTTACCCTTAATCAGGTGGCGACCACGAAGAATTCATGCGGACTATTCCTGTCTGTGGCGGACATAGGACACTCCGCCAGATTGTCCACGAACCTTCCCATCTCCTCCCACTACCGGCCACTGGGTAAGTCAGGGATCCTTTTCATTTTTTCCCCTGAGTTATTCTGGTCCCTGTTGTGTGGTTGTGAGGTTGGAGTTTTGGGGTCTCTCTGCCTGACTCCTCGATCCCTTGTAGCGGTCTGTCTCGCCACGATTATCACCCTCTTGGTTTTGCTTCGGATAGGTATAGTGTTGATTTTGATTACATAAGCCTTGTGGTTAAATTTCTTTGTGGCCTTCCCGGTTTGAGTCCGGAGATGTTGTTCTCGGTTTGACATTGCACCCAGGATTACGTCGTGGTGGTTCTGACTGCATTGGGTCGTTCTCGATTTCTCTCCCATTCCAGGTATGTGTCCGGCTTATCATTATATTGGGCTTTATTGTGTATCGAGGTTCAAGTCCTCACAAGGTCCAAGTCCTCATTGTGATCAGATTACAGGTTTGAGTCCTCATTTGTGGTTATTTTGCCTTTTGCCTTTACGCTCCTAGTCGACTGTATTTAGCCTCCGTTTTAATCCATCTGTATATTTTATTATTCAAAAGTTTTTTCTATCTTGTGGGTTCCTCATCCTGTCTCTGCTTTCTGGCTCAGGGTCCCTTTCTCAATGCTCAATGTGTGCATCCATTCTCTGCCCATTTTGTCCTTTCGGCTCTCATTGTTTCACAGTCTTTCCTCCTGTCTTCGTCTCTTCTTTTAACAACCTCGTTCTGCATGGATTGGGTGTAACCTTATTCTCTTTTATTAAACTCTTTTTCATCTGTAAATGTTGTGTCTTTCCTTGACACTCTTTTTTTGCTGCGCAGCTCACTGCCACCAAAAGGGGAAGTCTCATGTGGTTACTTCGCAGCTTTCACCTGCCTTTCTTACTTGTGGTTCCCAGCCCAGCTGCCTCAGCTGCACTGTCTTCCTTACCACTTTCTCCTTTTTCTTCGTCTTTAAGCCCTCACCCACCACTTTTCTTCTTTCTTTTACCTTCTTTCTTCTTCTTTCTTTCTACCTCCTATAATATACGCTGTTCTCCCTGCTCCCCCCTTCTTTGCACTCTTTCTCCCTTTTTCTGTGCACACTCTCTACTCTTCGGCTTCATGTCCCTGCCTCAGCAAAGCCTGCCCCCGCACTACAACTCTTTTGGTCTCTCTCCATGTACTCTTTTTGGTTTGGTATCTCTCTCTCCCTCTTGCTCTCTGATCTAGGGTTCTCTCCTAGTGTGGTTCAATATCTAGGTCTGTAACTGTACCGCATGTATGCATTCTTATTCATGATGCATCATATTTATTTATTTATTTTAACGACTTGTAGAGCGCCTGGTGACCCGAAGGCATCCCCGCGCTGTGATGATTTTGATATCCAGATGAGATGGAGGAGAAAAGGAAGAGGGGGGGACGTTATTTCGGGAATAGGAGTGTTTTCAATTTTTTCCTGAAAGTAAGATAGCTGGGTTCCAGTCTGAGGGTATGGGGGAGTGAGTTCCATCCGGTGGAAGCTTTCACAGAGAAGCGTCGGCCTCCAGTGCGTGTCTTTTTAAATTTGGGGATGTTGGCTAGGTGTTCATTCCCGGACCGCAGGGATCTGGGAGCTATATAGGGGGTTACCAGGTCGCTGAGAATCGGAGGGCCAGCTCCATTAATCAGTTTGTAGGCCGTGCACATGGCTTTGAATTCCACCCTTTGACGGACCGGGAGCCAGTGCAGGGCTTTGATGGCGGGTTTAGCTGACACTCTGGAGGGAAGGTTCATGAGTAGTCGGGCTGCAGCGTTCTGTGTTCGTTGTATTTTAGTCAAGGTGGCCTCTGGTGCTCCCAGGTAGACCATGTTACTATAGTCCCGCCGTGACAGTATTAGCCCTTGGACTAAAAGTTTCCTGGAGGCGGGCGGGAGTAGGGGAAGAATCTTGCGGGTGGTGCGCATGAGCCCAAAACAGGTTCCTGCAGTTTTGGCCGCTTGTGTTTTCATTGAGAGTTCGGGTTCTAGCCAGACTCCAAGGGTTTTGATTTCTTTTTTTGGGGTGGGAATTTCCCCGAACACGTCTGGCCAGGCTGATGGGGGGATGGTCACCCATTGCTTTCCCATGAGCATCACTTCGGTCTTCGACCCGTTTAATTTGAGTGATGATTTACACATCCAGCCATAGATTTCCGTAAGGCAATTTGCCAAATTGTCTGGGTGGTCGTCTAGTTGGGATAGGGAGACGACCAGCTGTGTGTCATCCGCGTAACTCACTATTTTGATGCCGAAGGGCGTCACCACGTCTTCAAGGGGGGCCATATAAGCATTAAAAAGCGTAGGGCTTAGAGATGATCCTTGGGGGACCCCGCTCGTGAGAGGGAGGGTGGAGGAGTGGTGGTTGCCGTCCCATACCTGGAACGTGCGCCCGGCAAGGAAGGACTCTATCCACCTGAGCGCCATCCCGGTGAGCCCTGCTGCCGCCAGCCGCTGGAGGAGGACACGTTGGTTGACTGTGTCGAAGGCTGCACTTAGATCCAGGAGGATCACTGCTACTGACCCTCCTGAGTCCACAATGCGCCTTGCCTCCTCAATAACGGCCAGAAGGGCAGTATCAGTGCCATGACCCGGGCGAAACCCTGTTTGGGATTGCCGTAAGATGTTATTTACTTTGAGAAACTGAGACAATTGTCCGTTGACCAATTTCTCGGCTATCTTGCGAATGCCAGGGAGGAGTGAGATTGGCCGGTAGTTTGCCATGTCTGCTGGGTCTAGCTGGGGTTTTTTAAGGAGTGCTTTCACCACTGCGCTCTTCCAGCTATCGGGGACAGATCCTTGGGCAAGCGTGCTGTTAATAAGCTCTGTGATCTTGGGGACGATGATAGGGGCTACGGTTTTGAGGAATCTGATTGGTGCGGGATCCATAGGTGATCCGCTTTTCATGTTGGCCAAGGTTGCATCTACCTCGTTGCAAGTTACTGCCCTAAATGTAGCTAGTTGGGGGCGCATACTGCTTCCTGCTTGGCTGGGGGGTGATTCAATGTCCGTATGACTAGGGGGACAGGGGGGGGGGGAAGGGATACTAAGATTCGGGCAATTTTGTCATTGAAATAGGTGGGTAATTCGTTGCTTCGGTCCACAGGGGGGGCGTTGGGGGAAGGAGTGGTTGGTACTTTCAATAGCTCTTTTACGATTAGGAAGGATTCCCTGGCTAAGTTGGTAGATTCTCTTATATGAATGTCGTAATGGGAGGCTTTAGAGCGCTTAATGGTGGTTTTGTATAATCTAACTGAGTTCTGGTAGGCTTCCTTGCTGGCGTGCTGCCAGTCTTTCCTCCATAGTCGTTCGGCTTTCTTGCATTTATTGCCTCCTCATTTATTTTTCCCTAATATGTCCTGTTTGATGTTTGTTTTTCATGTTTTTCATGTTTCATGTTTTACTGTCTTTGCTTTGTTACTTGCCTGTTGTCCCTTTCATATCCCAGTTTCCGCTGTCCTTACACTTTCACACTCCCCTTAGGTGAATGTCAGGGCCACCAGTTAGCACCTCTCCTTGTTGCTGTCCTGACACTTTCACACCCACTAGCCGAGTATCAAGACTGCCAGTTAGCAGGTGTCTACGTTGCACTCACACGTCTCTTCACCATTTAAGCCTGCGACTCTGCTTGGTAGGTCACCCCATCTACAGCTCTCTCCATATTGCCTTCTTTTCCCACATCACCTTTTTCTTCCTTCACCACTCCCTTTTACACGTTTTATGGCTACCATTTGCTTCTGCAACTGCTAGCCAAAAGGGGGGGTGGAAGTATTCCCCCTTCACTCTTTGCCACCTTTACTGCGCCCTCCCTGTCCGTTATGACCAACACCCCCATGTATCATCAATTTCACTATCCATTTAGTAAACGGCATTGCTATAGCCGTCCATAACACCACTTTTAATGAAATAACTACCCTTACAGAACATTACCGTGCCATCCTCTCTGCCACTTAGGAAATTATGGGTGTCACCTTCACCCCCAACACCCAAGTCCGCTTCTCTACGTTATCCTTGACTGACCTATTTGCTGCCCACACACGTACATCTCTCTCCCCGCCGTCTCCAGACATCACGCGCCCTGACCTGCTTTGGCCTGACCACTTATCTAACTCTTCTACCATGTCCATCCCACACCACACTCCCTCTGAACACTCCGCTCCTTCTGAGTACTCCGCCACCTCCCCATTGTGATTATCACCGACGTGGAGTCTTTACTGGACTCCACACAGTCTGTAGGTTCATCCAAAGCAGCCTCTCACCCACATCTTGATGCCCCTTCCTCCCACACACTCTCCAAATCCGCTTCTTGCATTTCCTTGTACCACCCACGCGCACTAAACAACCCGTCACCCCTCTTAAGGGCACTCCTGCAGGATTATTCACAAGACTCTGCGTCCCTGACTGCCCTTGCAAGCCCACCCCCTTGCTCCAACTCAATATAAGGGGGGCAACATCAGTGACAGGACACCCTACCTGCTGGTCAGACGCTCGCTCCTGGGGCCCAAACGCTGTGGTCTTGCCGTTGCCGCATCGTACCACCTCGCGGCTCGCGGCTGGAGACTACAGCTCCCAGGGAGCCTTGCGGCCACTTCCTGCTTCCTGCCACAGCGCGCCCGGAGGCGCTACTTCACCGAGCGGTGGAGCGAGGTCAACATCAGTGACAGGACACCCTACCTGCTGGTCAGACGCTCGCTCCTGGGGCCCAAACGCTGTGGTCTCGCCGTTGCCGCATCGTACCACCTCGCGGCTGGAGACTACAGCTCCCAGGGAGCCTTGCGGCCACTTCCTGCTTCCTGCCACAGCGCGCCCGGAGCCGCTACTTCACCAGGACGCTCCCTCAGTGGAGCGGGGGCAACATCAGTGACAGGACACCCTACCTGCTGGTCAGACGCTCGCTCCTGGGGCCCAAACGCTGTGGTCTCGCCGTTGCCGCATCGTACCACCTCGCAGCTCGCGGCTGGAGACTACAGCTCCCAGGGAGCCTTGCGGCCACTTCCTGCTTCCTGCCACGGCGAGCCCGGAGGCGCTACTTCACCAGGACGCTCCCTCCGCGTCACGGGACGTGCGCGGGCAACGCCGGGCGGAGCCCGGGCAGAGAGCGGGCCATCTGTGGCCGTTCGAGGCCGGGCTGGGCCACATCCTTAATAACTATCTATCCGGACTATAACTGCCATCAATACTGTAAGTGGATCTTTGCGGGGACTGGCTGATATACAAGCGAAAGTTACTTATGGGGAAACGCAAAGCAATGGAGGGGGGGAATGGATCTGGTAATCCCTCGAAGCTCCGTAAGGGGAGGAAATCATCGAAAAAATCCAATCAATCTGCCGGAGATAATGTAATGGACTGTATTGATGCTCTTGTGGACGAGTGCAGGGATATTCTTGTGACTGATCAAGGAGGTACTAGTGAGATTGCCTCAAGTCCAAAGGGACGGATCCCCACAAAGCAAGTTCATGATCCTGCTGCACTCCCAACAACAATCCCAGACATGTTCAAGGCTAAAAGAAAACTTAAGGATAGCATGATTAACCTAACTGGGGACTGTTTAACTCCATCTGTTGAGACTCTTAATAATGTTGATCTGTCTACCCACCTTGACCTTGACCTCGAGAACACAAACCAGCCTCCGCCACCTGTTTCGCAAGTACTTCTTGGCAACAGGTTTGCGGTTCTGGCCGAAATCCACAATGAGCCCCCGGTCCCCTTAATCATTGACAATAGCAGGGATAGGGCACCACCCGTGGAAGTTGGTGCTCTGACTAACCTTGTTATACTTTTACGGGATGAAATAGAGTCCCTGAGGGCTTTAGTCATTAGCTTAACTTCTATTGTCAATGACAAATGCAAGGGGGTAACTAGACTAACATCTAATGCTATACCTGCTGCACGAAATTTTTTTCCCCATAAAAACCCACAAAGTTATTAAAGTACCCCTAGCTAAAAGCTTGAATAAACGCAGTGATCAGATCCCGGGGAAAGCCGCTGGTATGAGTACTGTCTCGCCTCTCCCGAATGATAAGAAAGAAGGGTTTTCAACCCAAGCCCGGGGAAGAGAGGGCAGAAGATAAGAGGCAAGGGAAATAACGCTTGATCTAGCTGGCATAGAAGCTAAACCATCAGGGGTGGCTGTGGGTCCGACTAATGTTGAGGACAATAAACCCTGGAACAGGGGAAACTCGTTCTTTATCAAAGCTCACTATAAAAGGAACACAATATATATGACCAATGTTCCCAAATTAAGGCCTTCGAAGCTAGGTAACAGCGAGCACCCAGACTCCCTAACTAACAAGGCTATCCACTGGCTTCGCCATGTTAGAGGATGTCGCTCGGTAATCAGGGAGGACATCTTAGAGGCAAAAAGGTTAAGTTCCCCGAATTTCTCATGTGACTCTATAGAGTTGACTTTAAAATCTGCATTCCTTGCTGATAACCTCTTTACATTAGAGTTTAGATCCAGTGCTCCATCTCAATCACAGATCCAACTAAGGAAAACTTGTCCCCATAATCTGCCCCCAATTCCAAACACCGTAGGAAAATCAAATGTTGGGAATTGTTCTGGGTTAGATAACAATGATTGACAAACAGCTGTACTACTGATGTTAGTTGGCGGAAATCTGATGGTTCCAAATGGTGGGGAATGTATGGAAGTTCCAGTAACTGTAGACGCAGTAGGGCTTGCTTTCCGGGAGGATGCCTCACCACCGAGGTTTACTCCAGAGACTGATACCATGAGTAGGACTGGTTTCAAAACCAATTTACATCTAGAGATGCCAAGTGTATCCGATCAAGGCCAGTCCACACTTTCCCCTGTAATTATCACATCTACATAGTCTGGTGGTACCAAGGAGGGTTTGGGGAGGTTGGTCTCATGGAACATTGCAGGGTTGCGTTCCAAACAAGACTCTCAGGATTGGGTAAACTTTGTTAATAGTTTTGATATGTGCATGTTCCAGGAGACTTGGCTATGTGAACCATATTTTGCCCAGGGATACCTAAATTATTCCGTGCCTGCATCCAAGGGTGAAAAGGGGAGACCAATGAGTGGTTTAACCATTTGGGTCCGCCAGAGTCTTCCGTTAACTGTCAAGGTCATAGACACCAAAAACAGAGACATTCAACTCATCAGAGTAGCCTCAGGTATTTTGGGTCATCTTGATATCTACAATGTTTATGTCAGGGGTAGCAAGGGTGGGAGGTCAGAGGTTTTAGCGGCCTTGGGTTCCCTCCCTGACGCCTATTCCCAAAATAACAATATTGTGATTGCTGGTGACCTAAACCGAACCTTTGAAACCTTGTCAATCGACGATGACTTCCTTGGAGATGAATAGGATAGGCAATGGGGAGTCCCTAAATTAGAGTTAAAACCAGTTTCACGTTGGACCGAGGATGTCATATGCCTGAATGCCATTTGTTACGAAAAGGGTCTGCGAGCATTGAATGGGAGGACTCTGAGTGATAAGGTTGGGTCCTGTACATTTGACAATGGTCGGAACAGAAGCAGAATTGACTATGTTTTATGCAGTCTAAAGATATGGTCCCTGGTTTGTGACATGGAGGTCAAATGGCGGATTGAGAGCGACCACAACCCGCTGTGTGTAGAGCACAAATGGTGGTTCTCTACCAGTGTGGTTTCTAATACCGAGGGCGCTCTCCCGTCTTCGATTGTCCCTTCAAACGACATGCGCAGGTTAAGATGGGCACATGTTGCGACTAACCAACAGGTTATCGCTAGCATCAACACTGAAGCTGATAAAGCAATATTGGCCATAGAACAAATTAATTTGTCCTATCCAGGCTCAAGCAGTGTAGCTGCAATTCATGACACTCTCTTTTGTGCCATCAAGAACCATTTTGTAAAACCTGTGAGAAGTAAGGGAGAAGGACCCCGTAAGCAGGCAAAATGGTACAATACCCAATGCAGGAAAGCCCGTTTAGCTATAGGAACCGCTATTAAAGAGAGGCAACCTATGGCTATCCGATCTGCTAGAAAGGATTACAAGGATAGTGTAATAAAGGCAAAGAAAGCATGGGACGAGCTCCATTGGTTAGAATTAAAGGCAGCAAGCGATAGAAAAGATCCCAGGTATTTCTGTAATATTGTAAAATGGGGCAGAGAGGGACTACCTGAACCTCCCAATAATAATGTGCCAGAAGAGGAGTGGGTCAAATATTTTAAGCCCCAATATGCTGAAAACCAACATGCCACTGTGGTGGCTGACTTAACTCCCGTTTATTATAAAGAGGACTCTTTTAGTATCAAAGAAATAATGACGGCCCTTAGCACACTGTCCAGCGGCAGAGCCCCAGGATTAGATGGTGTTCCAGCTGTTATCTTTATCAATGATAAAGAGCGATGGTGTAAGTATATTCATCTTCTTACCAACGCAATCACTCGGGGCACAACTGTACCAACATCCTGGCAGGGTGCAGTAATAATACCTGTGTTCAAGAAAGGCGATCGATCCCAACCGGGTAATTACAGGCCCATAAGCCTTATTAACACCATTCAAAAGGTAGTTGGTCGTCTAGTTGTAAACAGGCTCCTTGACTGGGCCGAGGAGAACAACGCCCTGTCCCAATTCCAAGCGGGATTTCGAAGGTCTACTAGTACGGTTGACCAGGTGTTCCGCATCACCTTGCTCCAGTGGAGGACTGTGTTGCTGGAAGGGGGCAGCCTGTATGCGGCTTTTGTCGATCTGCGGGCTGCCATCGACCTAGTACCTAGGTCCAAGCTGTGGCTGGTGCTGAGAAATCAGGGTGTACCAGAAGAGCTGTTGACCATGATAATGAGGCTCCATGAAGCCAACTTTGCTAAGATCCAGTGGGGGGGGCAGGGAATGGTGACTGCAGATTTCCCAGTTGAGCGCGGCGTCCGCCAAGGGTGCTCGATGGCGCCCACATTGTTTACACTATATATCAATGGGGTTGTTGCTCGTATGTTGTCTTCGAACGTGGATGCTCCCTCGTTAGCTGGCACAAAAATTCCTATTTTAATGTTTGCAGACGACACGTTGATTTTATCTAAGACGCCGAGCGGACTACAGCGTGCTCTGTCTATTTTCGACCAATTTTGTGGGGAGCATGGTCTAGAAGTCAATGTGACCAAAACAAAACTTATGATTTTTAACCCCCACCGTAGCTTTAAATTCAAGTTAACTATGAATGGTCGTCCTTTAGAGGTAGTGGAAGCCTTTACATATCTGGGAATCCGTGTATCTAACGATCTCAGATGGTCTCAGCATATAGACATTGCTTCACTAAGGCACAGGCAATTGGCTGGCGCTCTTGGTCTAGAACATAGAAAATCTTTGACTAGAACAATAAAGCCAGCATTGCAGGTATATGAAGCAAAGGCTCTCGGCTCTGCACTATACGGTGCTGAGCTGTGGTGATTTGAGATGGTAGTAGCCCTCCAAACCTCGGAAAACAAGTTTTTCCGGGCCATCACTGTTGTCCCTAAGCGTACCCCACTGGTGCCTCTCAGGTATGATCTGGGTAGAAAAGCGGTTGGAGACTTGGTTAGACTTCGTCCGATCTTGTATTGGCGAAGGCTCTGGATTACGCCTGAGCTTTCACATTATGCAGAGGGCTTCCTAGACATTATCAAAAGGGATGAGTTCCACAAAATCGGATGGCTTAAAACTCTCTGTCTAACCCTGAGGGAACTTGGTCTTCAGGCACTGTGGAAAAATCCAGCGGGTACCCCCTTCCCAACAAAAAAAACCATAAAAGAAATCTACTGGGAGAAGGTTGCTGTTCGGACCTGGAGTAGCTCCAGTGCAGTGTCCATGGCTGGAGGACTTTTAGAAGCCAAGCTATATCCTTGCCTTGAACCATACTGGGATGCTATAACAAAGCCAGGCGACAGAAAGCTCCTCTTCCAACTAAGAGCAGGAGCGCTCCCACTTAGATAATTGATGGGAAGGTGGGGTGATGGATTACATGATAGCTGCCCTGCTTGTGGTGCTACTAAAGAAACAGTTGGTCATTTTTTATTTTCTTGCACGGCGTACTCTGACCCAAGACGCATTTGGCTAGCACAAACATGCAAAAATCTAGGTACCACCAGTAGTACCGTTGCCTTACGAATCATTCGCACAAGCACTTTAATGCCTTTAGTGATAGCTATAGCCAAGTACCTTGGATGGGCATGGTCTATTAGACAGAGACTAATAGCCACTTGATTGTGTTTCTTCTAATTAGTCGGTCTGCTTTTTATACTGTCATTTTTTTATCTAAAACTTTTTATTCTAACAATTTTTATACCTGTACCTTTTAAAATATTTTTTATGTATAGAATTTTATATTGTAAATGCATCTAAATTGTATTTTACTATCAAGTCTTAAATTTTAAAAAGAAAGTCTTACTTTTTAACTGTAATGATTGTAATTGATTGTCAATTTTTGTCTTGTGTACTTGCTTTAATGAGTGTACCTCGAATAAAGCATTATTTGACTTGACAATATAAGGGAATGACCGACAACTCCCACGACAATACCCCACCTCAACTCACGGTATACCTGATCAACAATCACGTCATGGGTCTTTCAGAAGGTCATCCCTCTTATTTTATCTACGTGACACCCTTAACCAGTACTGTCAACCTTAATATGTTTCAAGCACTCGGTATTGACTATAGTCACACATGACAAATCACGCTCTCAATAGCACCAGCATTTTTTTACCCCATTACATCAAAAACTTGTGCACCAAAGCACAACAAAAAATAATCCCTGCTGGCATACTTCTGTACCCTCCACCCTTCACGACTAAAAAGGTCCCATGAATACAATATACAACAAGAGAATATTTGGCACCTCTGTGCACAAAACACTGGAGTGGATCTGCGTACGTATCTGCCTAATATCTCCTGGCTTAGGATTACCAACCACATTGACCACTTTGTGGCCACGTAACCCACTGCAAAGTAAGATTATTACTGCCCTTTCCCACCATAATTTAGAATTCCCTGATTTCTCCCCTGAGGGAATATACACCGGACCAGAGGAATTGGATTTAAGATTCATAATCTACCTTATCGTTATTCACGCCATAGGTGACAAACTTACAAAAGACCTACATCCCAACAATTCCAATAACTAGTCTGGGAAAAGATAAATAGGGTACGCTTCCCGTCCCCCGCAGTAAGCACATTGCTCCTCTCATGCTTACACTGTGTCGCTCTCACACTAGTGTCCCTATAAATAGGATACTGAGCTCTACAGTATAGAAAACAACCACTGGCTTTCACATATACTTTATCATACGAGTCGAAAGTTGGGAGGGCCCAACCATGCTATCAAGCTTTTGCCCGATACACCCCCTTCAGACTAAGATTTTTGACGCCTGCTTTGGTGGTCAGCTCCACTGTCCTGGGTGCACTCCTGCACAAGAGTTCACCCTACAAGACGATGTATACCTCCGCGTCCTTCAGGGTGTAGGAAAATAACTTATACCAGATCTGAACACCAGCCACTGGGAAAGAAAAACATAGATAGAGTGCGTTTCACTGCAACACCCTCCTTCCATTAGGTAATTTACCTTGTATTTACACATCAAACTACAGCATTATGCCCACGCCCCTGCAGCACGTATTGAAAACATTTGGTGGGCAGGAACAACACATACTTAAACATTGTAGAGAGCTTCACAAACTCACAAAAAACATGAGTCAACCATGGCCGTCAGAGCGTAGTTTAGACAGAATAATACTAGATCATGCTAACACCTTCCTAGACACCAAGTACTCCGGCACCAAGTTACAGAAGAGGAAGGCTATCCTAGATCTCTGGTGTATTTTCAAGAACAATGCACAGGAGCACGCTGCCATGATGCATACGTACATGCCAACTGCTCCTCCAGCACCTCTACCCTATCATGCCAGCGGTATATACACTGAGCTCGCCCACACGGCAAATCCAGATCTACAGCCTACCAGCTGCCGGATTCAAACCACTTCCAGATGGTTCACCTCCCCACCAGACCCCCCTCCACACACTACTGCATGTAGTACGCCCCCACCTGCACCACCCATCACTAGCAGTGGCCCGACGATACACACCACAGGGCCAGGAATATCAGGACAGATCGATGCACAATTTATACTGAAACTCACTCCCACTTCAATGACCACACCACCACCTGAGGAGGAAAGTGAAGATTCTGACATTGACTCTCACGCATCATCTCACCGTTCTCACGTATCATCTCACCATTCTTTAGGACTCCTAAAATGGGAAAAATCCTAATTTTAAGACTTTTGGTATTCACAGAAGGCATGAATATTGAAATGAGTAAGTGTCTTCTGTGAATACCAAAATGAGTAAGTGCCTTCTGTGAATATAAAAATGGTAGTAAGTTTAGGATTTTGTCTTAAGTTAATTATGTGAATTGGGCCCACCAAGGTTACAAAGTGAACAAGAACAAACTTCAATACTGCCAAAAAGATGTGCACTATCTTGGCCAATTACTGTCAGCATCAGGAAGACAAGTCATGCCAGACAGAGTTGTGGCAATAAAGTGCACCTCTGAGCCAGAGACAGTCAAGGACATGCAGAAATTCCTTGTACTAGTGAATTATGTCCGCCAATGGGTCTTTGATTTCTCAACAATAACTGCCCCTTTGCTGAAAGCAGTTAAAACAGCTAAAGACAGACACAACAAAATAGACTGGACACCTGAGATGACACCATCCTTCAAGCAGTTAAAAGATGAAATAGCAAACGCACCAGTGTTAAACTCACCTCACTACACAAACAAATTCTACCTGTTCACTCATTGCAACGGCCAAGACATGACTGCAGTACTTATGCAAATATCCCATGGGCCATAAGCCCATTGCCTACATCAGTGGTATGTTAGACTCTGTCATGAAAGGTCATTACCGAAGCGAACAAGCTCTTGCGGCATTCATTGTAGAGAAAAGCACCCCCATTGTCATGGGATCCCCGTTAACACTGTAGACTGAATAAGCCGTCTTTGCCATAATTCAGAAAGCCAAGACAACATTAACAACACAGAGAGTGTCTGGTTACGAAGTCATACTGTCACTGCCTTCCCTGAAAGTTGTCAAATGTCACACAGTCAATCCTGCAAAGTTCTTTGCCCATCCCATTGAAGCCTCGGATGATGATACTCATGACTGTGCCACATATTCCCCAGAGGGGTCAGGAGCAGCAAAAGAGGACCCCTTGCCACACAGCACCGTATATTTTGATGACGGGTCCTTCAACATTGACCAAGAAACAGGGGTCAGGTAAACAGGAGCCGCAGTGGTCAGGGTCCAACAGCATGAGTCCTCTGATTCCCTAGACATTGTACAGCAGATTTCATTGCCTCCACACTACTCAGCCCAAGCAGCCGAGTTAGTGGCACTTATTGCCGCTTTAAACCTTGGGGCTGACAACTGCATCACTGTGTATTCAGACTCTGCATATGTCACAACAACAAAACACTCCAGCATCTTGCGCTGGAAAAGGGGTGGATTTCTTAAATCAGATGGGACGCCTGTGATTCACAAGCAATTATTAACTAATAGAGGCCCTCACACTGCCAGCTGAGGTAGCTGTAGTCAAATGTGCATCACACACTAATGGACAGGACTTTATCTCCAGAGGTAACGCTCTGGCAGACTGGGCAGCAAAAGCTACAGCCATAGGTCCCCCACCTGTAGCTGCACCGGATGCTCAGAACGCCCCTATCCTACTTGCACAAAAAGTCCCTCCAACAGAGCAGACAGACATTGATGAAGGAACACCTGACGCAAACACCCCTTACACTATCAATGACACACAACAATATGATCACATTGCCCAACTACATCTCAGAGAAATACAAGAAAGTGCACCAGATAAAGAGAAAGAGTCATAGAAGAAGAGCGGAGTACAGCAGGACCCTGCTGATTTCATTTACAGGCAAACCATGACTGGAAAGCCTGTCATGCCACAAGCCTTACTGCAGGTGGCACTGGATCAACTACACCTTCCCACACACGTCTCCCGAGATAACATGTCTACAACATTACAAACAGACTGGTTCATTCTCAATGCCCATGAGCAAATGCAACTCTTTGTTAATAAATGCCTTATCTGTCAAAAATATTCACCAAACCCAACTCTCAAAACAGTCGACTCCACCATCCCTAAACCTTCTGGCCCCTTCAAAAAACTCCACCTCGACTATGTCGACATGATTGATCGATGCCAAAATTACCGATATCTCATTGTAGTAGTATGCCCATTCTCACGCTGTAACGAAGCTGGACCATGTGCCCATTGTGATACCAAAGCAGCAGCCACATTCCTACTCCATGGGGTGATCTCCAGATATGGCGTCCCCGACACCATCCGGACCGATAACGGAAGTCATTTTTCAAATGCTATTTTTTCCTCCCTGACAGCAATGCTAGGCATAAGACACAAACTAACATAAGCGTATCACCCACAAAGCAATGGCATCTGTGAACGGCTCAACAGCTTGCTCAAAAGTAAAATTAGCCAAATAAGTGCCACAATCGTTAAAAAATGGCTCTACTGTCTCCCAATTGCCCTCTTTTCACTAAGAAATACCCCAAGTTCGGATCACCACCTCACGGCCCATCAGCTTTTAACCGGACGATCCATAAACGTAGCTGTCCCTTCCTCCAGGCCCAAAACAGATAGTGAGTCATCCTCTGAGATTGTTAAAGCAGAGCTCTACGATTACTTGTGTACATTAACATGCTCTGTGCAGTTCCTTTCTACCCAGGTCTCCAAGAGGAAGGAGAAGGGCCCCATCGATCCTGAGCTCCCACTGATCAGTCCTGCGACTTTAATCTTTATCCAGAAACATGTCAGGCACTGGAAGGACCCCAAATTTGAGGGCCCATTTGAGGTGATTATTCGAGAAATAGGCAGGGATCCAACACCGTGATATCAGACTCAACCCTGCACCTCAGCAGCCCCAGACAATGGACTGAAAGAAGAAAATTACATGCCTTTGGTCCCCCTGAATGAGGACAGCGGCTTCCCTTCCACTGTTGATGAAGACGAAGACGACACTCACGTGCTGCTCCATGGGTACAGCAGCCGCGACGCAAAGATATGTATTGGTTCTATATTAATGTTATGTATCATTTTTGGAGTGGCACTAGCAACATTTAATTGGTACATTATTTTCATTACTGTACAGAGTTACTTTCCTCAAAATACAGATAGCAAAAATGCCTTGAGACCTACAACACCACCCACTTTACCAGTGACCACCCATAGCCGACAGACAAAATGCTTACCACAACACACTAGGACCAACACACCCTGACAGGAACACTAGTCGCACACACACTAGTATGCATCCCTGACACCCAACTTCCATTCTAGGCGGTACAGATACTACATGGGACGGTACATATACCACATGCAATGGTATCCTTGATCTAACAATAGGCCCCTGCTCTCAGAATGGCAAGACAATACCAACAACTCCTGCAGGCCCTGCACAGAACACGTAGATTTGTTTTTGCAGGCCCCCGAGTCTATACACCAAAAAGGCACACCCCTATAAAGCACACCTCTAAAAGATCAAAACAGACAGCAACAAGTTGGGCCTCTGCACTTCACGACACAGTTGTCTTCATTGCCGAGCAGCATCCCATGCCTGCCTTCCATTCCCCTAATCTTGACCTATCAACAAGTGATCATGGGGCCCATAACGCTTTGTTAGACAACATGTGGTACAGGGACATTACCTCAGTAAGGAAAAAGGTCACACAGGAGTCATGTTACGTGTGTGCACACATCCCACATGCTGTAGGAGCAGATACTTTGGTCTTTCCCCAAGAAATACCACCACTGACTGACAAATGTCTCCTCCACGTATTCCTTTGCTGTATACACGGTCAGACCCAGCTCCTGTCGGCAAGTCTTGATACTCCATTTGTAAACACCACGGCATGGGATCTTAATTATGTCACATTCAGAGTTGTGACTGACGAGCAAGAATTTGAGAGGGAAATGGAGGTTATGACCGCTGAGCCTGTAACCATGCGAGGTCGCCCCCACACACCCCTGCTACTGCCTCCATCAGCTGTGCCCTTTGTGCCCTTTTGCTGCCTTGGTTTTGCTGCCTTCGTTTTCTTAGTTTTTTTATTTCCTTTCCTAGCGTTTTTCAAAGGGCGACCCAGCCGCCGCTGAGCCGCCCTCTGCCCTCCTTTCCCACTGCTGCCTCCCTGCGGCCCGCCCCCCTCCTGCCCATTCGCCGCCCCGCTCCCACCACCCAACTGCTCCTCCCTCCCGGCTCCTTCTTATGTCGCCCCCGCGTACGCACAGCGTTGACGCGCAGCGGGAGCGCCGATTGTGCGCAGAAGGCGTGCCAAAGGCAAGGCCGTCTGCGCCCGTCCGCGCCCGCCCGCGCCTGGACCGCGCCCAGCGCCAGGACCCCTGGCCCTCCCCACCGATGCAAGACGACCCGACTGACCTACGACGCCGCCGCTCTCAACGCACTCAATGCCGGCCGGAACCCCGCCTGCTGCCGGGCCACCCCGAAACGCATCCACGGACCCTTCACCTGCAAAACCTGCAAGTTCACCTGCCTCCGTACCTGCACCGCACCCGCCAAGCCTAACACCAGCAGCAACCACCTGAAGTGCATCCTGCTCAACACCCGCTCTGTCCACAGACACGCCGTGGAACTCTGGAACCTCCTCGACACATCATCACCGGACATTGCCTTCCTCACGGAAACCTGGATGAACGTCTCCTCAGCCCCCGACATCGCCATCGCCATCCCGGACGGATACAAGATCATCAGGAGGGACCGCGTCAACCAGACGACACCTTCTCCACCGCCGAGCACCTCCACTTCCAGATACACACCGACCCAAAGACGACACTCAGAGGCACCCTCGTCTACAGACCCCCGGGACCACGCACACAATTCAGCGAAGACATCGCCGACTTCATCAGCCCGCACGCCCTCCCCTCCGCAGACTACATTCTCCTAGGGGACCTCAACTTCCACCTGGAGAACAACAAGGACCGCAACACCGCCGCCCTGCTGGACAACCTCGCCAACCTCGGACTCAAGCAACTGGTCAACAACCCCACCCACTATGCCGGCCACACGCTTGATCCCGTCTTCTCATCCAGCAAGCACATCACCTTCAGCCACTCCACCGGACTCCATTGGACCGACCACAGCTGCGTCCACTTCAGCTTCAGAAGAACCACGACCCACCACCACCCGCAACAGGTTCCTCACAGGAGCTGGAGCAAGATCACCGCCGACCAGCTCACCACCTCCCTCAGCCAGAACCCACCCGCCAGCACAACGGACCCCAACGAAGCAGCCCGCAACTTCACGCAGTGGTTGACCTCCTGCGCCGACGACCTCGCGCCACTGAAGAACCCTCCCAGCAGACCCAGAAGCAAGAAGGCCTCCTGGTTCACCGATGAACTCAAGGACTCCAAGAAGACCTGCTGCACCCTCGAGAAAGCCTGGCTCCTCGACCAGACCACCGACAACATGACCGCCTCAAACACGCCACCCGCAAGCACCACCAGCTTATCCGCACCACCAAGAAGAAATCACTGAAGGAACGACTGGACAACAACGCCCACGACAGCAAGGAATTCCTCAGCATCGTCAAGGAGTTCTCCAACCCCAGCACTGGCAACAACGACATGGCTCCTTCACAAGATATCTGCGACTCTCTCGCCTTGTTCTTCCACCGCAAGATAGCCGACATCCACAACAGCTTCAGCGCACCATCCACGCACCCAACCGCAGAACCTACGCCCCCCACCGCCACCCTCCGCACCTGGACCACGGTGACCACCGAAGACACAGCCCACATGATGAACACCATCCACTCCGGATCTCCAACCGACCCCTGCCCCCACCACGTCTTCAACAAGGCCGACTCCACCATCGCACCCCAACTCCGGAACATCATCAACACCTCCTTCAACACAGCCACCTTCCCGGAGAGCTGGAAGCATGCCGAGCTCAGCGCCCTACTGAAGAAACCAACGGCGGACCCCACCGACCTCAAGAACTTCCACCCCATCTCGCTCCTCCCGTTCCCTGCTAAAGTCATTGAGAAGATCATCAACAGACAGCTTGCCGCCTTCCTCGAGACGAACTGATCCCTCGACCCCTCACAGTCCGGTTTCAGAGCCAACCACAGCACCGAGACCGCCCTCATCGCAGCCACCGACGACATACAAGCCCTGCTCGACAACGGGGAAACAGCAGCACTCATCCTCCTAGACCTCTCTGCAGCGTTCAACACTGTCTGCCACCACACCCTAGTTCAATGCCTCAACAACATCGGCATCCAGGAGAAGGCACTGGAGGGGATCATCTCGTTCCTCGCCGGAAGAAGACAGAGAGTCCGCCTCCCCCGTTTCGATCCGAGGCCACCAAAGTCCTTTGCGGCGTTCCGCAAGGATCATCACTCAGCCCCACCCTCTTCCACGTCTACATGAGACCTCTTGCAACCATCGCACGCCAACACAACCTCAACATCATCACCTACGCCGACGACACCCAGCTGATCCTCTCCCTCACCAGAGACCCCAACACCGCCTGAACCAGCCTACACGAAGGGATACAAGACGTTGCCGAGTGGATGAAGAACAGCCGCCTGAAACTGAACTCGGACAAGACGGAAGTCCTCATCCTGGGACCATCGCCCTCCGCCTGGGACGACTCCTGGTGGCCCCCCACCCTAGGCAGCGCACCCAAGCCAACAGACCACGCACGCAACCTGGGCTTCATCCTGGACTCCTCCCTCTCGATGACCAGACAAGTCAAAGCCGTCTCCTCATCATGGTTTCACACCCCCTAGCATGCTCCGCAACATCTCCCGATGGATCCCGACCGAAACCAGGAAGACGGTCACCCAGGCACTCGTCACCAGCCGACTGGACTACGGAAACACCCTCTATGCCGGAACCACAGCCAAGCTACAGAAAAGACTCCAACGCATCCAGAATGCCTCCACCCGACTCATCCTGGACATTCCCCGACGCAGCCACATCTCCGGCCACCTGAGGGACCTGCACTGGCTCCCCGTCAACAGAGAAGTGTGGCTCAGTGGAGAAGTGTGGCTCACTGGTTAGAGGCGATACAAAAGGGGGATGATGGATGGAGCGTTTGAGCAAATCAAACACTCACCCCCAGTCAACTGATCTGGGTTTAATCCATCACCATTCTTTAGTTCACTCAGCCACCCCAGTTCAGACATGGTCATATGCAAATCAGTCTGACCCTAAGCCTCATGGGAATAGTCCAGCCCGAACTGCCAAGCCATGTCTTCCCTGGACCGTAAACAAGCATCCTGGGACCGGTTTCGGATTCATAATCCTCATCAGCCAGGCTATCTTGAATCCAGTGGCCAAGTGAACAAGGGACTCACGTCTGAGCATACCCTGCCAACTTAGGGGGAACAAAGCGATACAAAAGGGGATGATGGACGGAGCGTTTGAGCAAATCAAACACTCACCCCCAGTCAACTGATCTGCGTTTAATCCATCACCATTCTTTAGTTCACTCAGCCACCCCAGTTCAGACCTGGTCATATGCAAATCAGTCTGACCCTAAGCCTCATGGGAATAGTCCAGCCCGAACTGCCAAGCCATGTCTTCCCTGGACCGGAAACAAGCATCCTGGGACCGGTTTCGGATTCATAATCCTCATCAGCCAGGCTATCTTGAATCCAGTGGCCAAGTGAACAAGGGACTCACGTCTGAGTATACCCTGCCACACAAAGCGATACAAAAGGGGATGATGGACGGAGCGTTTGAACAAATCAAACACTCACCCCCAGTCAACTGATCTGGGTTTGTTCGCCCTAAGGAACTCTCTCCCCATCCACCTTCGGCTGACCCAGGACCATCTTGCCTTTAGGAGACAACTCAAGACCTGGCTGTTCGAGCAGTAACGGACCCCCTCCCCCAAGCGCCTTGAGACCCTCCCGGGTGAGTAGTGCGCTATACAAGTGATATGATTGATTGATTGATTGATGTATAGGATGAAAGTACGTAAGAGCCCGAATCACAGAACTAACTTAAGACAAAATCCTAAACTTACTACCATTTTGGTATTCACAGAAGGCACTTACTCAATTTGGTATTCACAGAAGGCACTTACTCATTTCTGTATTCACAGAAGTTAGGAGTCCTAACTTTAGGAACCCTAAATGCCTTATGTGAATACTGAAAGTCTTAAAGTTAGGATTTTGCACCCGTTTTGCAGCAGTGCTACTATATCAGCCCCTAGTAGCAAAAGCAGCAGGGGGGCTGGTCGGTCAACATTGCCAGGGCTGCTTTGGGTTTCTAGTCCAGCACTGAACCCAACAACTATCTAAAAAAGTAAGTAAAACTTATAATTAAACTAAAACCTACTTCTTAATAAATATTAAATGGTTAATTTCGTAAACTATAAAAGCCACCAGGGACATTCCACCTACCCCTAGAAGGAACCAGGACATAGAAATACCTGAATAATTAGCAATATTTCCTTTTGCATGATTATCTAAAAATGAGAAACAAATCCTAATATTCTCTACAGCAAATAAGTTACTAAAACTAAGTCAATGTCAAATCTGAATGATGGATGGAACCTTTTAAAAT
Organism: Lissotriton helveticus; assembly: GCF_964261635.1. Lineage (NCBI taxonomy): Eukaryota > Metazoa > Chordata > Amphibia > Caudata > Salamandridae > Lissotriton > Lissotriton helveticus. Next base: position 915,794,353 of record NC_136059.1, on the reverse strand, counting down.
GTGTCCCAAACCATTCACTCAGACAAGCACCATGCATGTTAAATATCGAAAGCAAATATTGCTTTTATATATGTCCTACTACCAAATAAACAATGCAGCACTTACTACGACTTTTTAACCTCTTTCATGCTCACGCTGGTTCCCGGCCATCAGGAGTCACGGTGGGAGGGTGCTCATGACGGCCAGGAGCTGTCGTGACCACGCCTTCGATGGGAATGTCTAGCACTGCGGCAGAATCACCACCACAGTCAAGAGGTTAAACCATCTCAAACATAAAACAAATAACTATTACCCCCCAAAAAATAATCTTAGACTTTCAGCAAGCCTTGATTCTTATCATTTTAAAACTTCACCCCCAGACAGCTATACAGGGCTGTTCCTAGAGTTTCAATCAAAGCATAAGGAGACACCTCCAACAATCTGCCCTTTGGCTCCCATTATTATATCAGGCGGATCGCCACTGCTGAGCCGGCAGTGGACACCGCGTCCCAGCGGTGGCGATCCGCCCGCCAAATGTCCTTGGTTCACCCCCCACCATATTAGTATGGCCGGGGCACCCCCGTGGACAGGAAGACCGTCCACCGCTTTTCCACCGGTCGGATTGCCGGCCGGGCATAAAAGGGACTAAATATGGTGGTGGTGCCTTGCCGGAACCGCCATCCATATTAGTATGCATGCCTTTCCATGCCGGAGTCTCCGCCATGGAAAGGCAAGCAGGAAATCTCTGTGGGGGCCCATTGCGAGCCCCGGGTTGGCTGCACTGGGGGTGCCCATGGTACCCCCATCATTGCCAACATGGGCATTAACATTGCGGTGGGTGCTGCTTACAGCACCGTCCGCCGCAATGTTAATGTCGAGGATGCGCCCGCCAGTGTGGCGGCGCATCCTAATTTGCATGGCGGGACCGCCGCAACTTCAGCAGGCAGTCCCGTGCTCCATTGCGGTGGTGAGCGTACAAAGTCCGCCCGCCATCGTAATAGGCCCCTAAGCGTATAAATTTCTACGAACAGTCAATTTGCCTTTAATAAAGAGTGATGGCACAAGCTTATGTCTCTGCCTCAGAAGTAGCTAACCACTCCAATTTACTAAAAGAAAGCCCTTCTACCAAATAAAAGAAGACAAACTAAACCCCCTAATAGACAATTGGGTTGACAGACTGCATCACACTGGACATGAGCACCAACCTAAATTCCAAATACAATGGTGGAATGTCTATGACAGCACTTTGGTACAGGAAGACAAAATGAACAACTCAGTGGAAGGATGGCACAATGCCTTCCAATCCACACTATTTTTTTTAAAAACATTTTTATTATTTTTTAAGCAAAAGAAAGAAGGTACATAACAAGCATGTCACTGTCAAGCCACGGCCCTGCGCCCCCCACCCCACCTCCCCCCGCACATTCCAACAGAATTTAGGCCCCTCCTAGTGTTAGTCAGATACACACGTAGTGACGGCTCGTCAACATATCCATGGTGTACAATCCCTGAAACTCGAGCAGCTCCATCTTAAGTATGCATCATAGGTACGTACAAACAGCATTTCTCACAGTCCTCCATCTAAACCATGGTAACGTCTCCATTTGCCCCACACTTCACGGAACTTCTTCAGACACCCTCTTGCCCTATATGTAACCCTTTCGGCATCCATGTACAAATCCATGCCCCTCCTCCATTCTCCTAACTGGGGCGTATCCGGCGCTCCCCATTTCCTGGCCACATCCCTTTTGGCTACCACCAGTGCTAGGGTAAAGAAAATCAGTAGCGGACGGGCCAGGTCCACATCATTGGACATCCCTAGGAGGATGAGTTTCGGGTCCAGTGGGATAGCCATCTCTAGCACCTCACCCAGTTCAGCGTTGACCTCCCCCCAGTAAGTCTGTATATGTGGACACAACCACACTGTATGGAAGAAATCTCCATTTGCAAATCCACAGCGCAAGCAGCTAGGGTCCGTGATCCTCCCCATCTTAAAGAGCCGGATCTGTCAAAGTAAACCCTGTGTAGGATCTTAAATTGTATCAAGCGGAGTCTCGACTTTATCGCCACCTCTCTAGGGTGCATTAATACTATCCCCCAATCCACATCATCCATCTCTCCTACTGCCTTCTCCCACTCCGCCCGAAGGCCCTCTAATCTGTCTGGTTTATTATTCATAATCTTCTTGTATGTCAGTGAGACTGCTCTTTCGGGGATCTTTTCCTGCAGCAAGCGGCCTTCTAGAGGCGCGTATTCCGGGAGTGTCTCTTGTAGTGCCCTTTCCGCTCGCCATGCGTGCCTAAATTGGATATATTTGTATAACTGTGAGTGGTGTAGCCCAAACTCCGCCTGTAGTGATTGGAATGACTTCAGGGTCCCACTTTTAGTGACATCTCCTATGGAGGAGATACCTATGTCGTCCCAACCTCTGAAACCTCTCAGTTTACCAAGTTCTTTCAACCAAGAGCAGTCCCAGATCGGGGTCTGTCTCGAGGGTCTATGCGCCCATCCTGTAGCTGTCGAGGCCTTCTTCCATGCCCCCAGAGTAAGTCTAGTGGCCGGTAGGAGCCTGGTCTGTCCCTTCCCCTCATATATGTAGTGCAGACAAGTGTGTGTGCCCATAGAGTACCTTTCTAAGGCATATGTGGGGTGTGTGGCCGGCGCATGCACCCATTCATTGATGGGGGCCAGATGTTCCGCCCAGTAATAGGCCTCCAGGTCAGGAAGTGAGATCCCCCCATCGTACTGGTGTCTCTGTAGGGTCGCCAGCGCGACCCTGGGGTGCTTCCCCAACCACAGGTAGGACTTCAATTCTGCATGGACTTCTCGGAGAGTCTTGGGCCTCAACGGAAAATATTCATTCTGAAAGGCGTACAGGAATCTCGGTTGGGAGATCATTTTAAACATGGCCGCCCTTTCAAGAATTGTCAAGGGGAGTAATTGCCACCTGCCTGTGTCCAGTTTAAAGGCGCTAAGAACACGGTTAATATTGCGATCGTAGGAGACGTCCCAGTTCGTTGTTATGAATATCCCTAGATATAGAAATCCCTCACTGGACGTTTGCAGTCTTTCTGGTAGCTGAGGCCACTCGTTCTGCCCTCGGGGATCGTAGAGCGTCGACTTATGCCAATTGATTCGATAACCAGATCTGGCCCCGAATTGCTCTAGTTCACTAAAGAGCGCCGGTATCGTTGTCTCCGGCAGCGTCACATACAGTAACACATCATCAGCATAGAGGGATAGTTTTTCCTCCTGTAGCTCTGCTGGTCCCAGCCGGAGTCCTGTTACTCTAGGGTTCTGCCTAATCGCGCACGCCATGACCTCAATAGACAAGGCAAACAATAGGGGGGACAGGGGACAACCCTGCCGAGTTCCCCTCTGTATGGGGAAGGCCTTGGATGTCGCACCATTCACCCGGACTCGAGCACTAGGGCCGGAGTAGAGGAGGCGAACCTTCCGACGGAACTTGGGCCCAAAGCCCTTATGCTCCAGGACTCCCTCCAGGAAGGGCCAGTGTACTGCGTCAAACGCTTTTTCGGCGTCAAGAGACAGGAACCAATGTGGCTCGGTCCTGCCTTCCACTTCACATAGCCAATTATGTGTCCTACGCAGATTATATCTTGTCGCCCTTTCTGGGATAAACCCTGTCTGGTCCATGTGTACCAAGTGTGATATGACTCGTCTCAGGCGAAGAGCCAGAACGGTTGCATAAACTTTCGCCTCGACATTCAACAGGGAAATGGGGCGTAGGACGTGCAGTCGTCCACGGGCTTTCCCGTCTTATAAATTGGAATAATCGTGGCCTGTCTGAGGTCCAGCCGGAAGTGTCCCTCCCCCTCAGCATCTCGGTACAGGCCCAAAAGGTGTCCGGACAGAAGGTCCGCCGTCCTCTTGACGAACTCCGCAGGGAATCCATTTGGGCCAGGGGCCCTACTTGCACGAAGTTTTGTCAGTGCCACCCTGACCTCTTCCTCCGTGACATCAGCCTCCAAGTCCTCACAGTCCGTCTCCTCGAGCTTCGGGATGTCAACAGTTGCTATGTATGCCAGCGCGTCCTCCTTAGACCCCAGGTCACGGGCCTCATAGAAGGTCCCATAGTAGTCTGCGAAAGCGTCTGCTATCTCGGTGTCAGTACATGCCCACTCATCTGGACCAACCCTCACTCTTTCCACCCATCTCTCGTCCCTCTCTCTCCTACCTAACCACGCCAGAAGCTTTCCGGACTTGTCACCCACATCATAGATGCGATGTAGGGTGACCAACGCCTGTGTCCTGGCCTCCCCTGTCACTAACTGTTTATACTGGGCTTTTATATCCATCAATTGTCTCAAGGTTCCTGGGTCTTTAGTACGATAGTGATCCGTCTCCAATTGCAATATCTGCGTCTCCAGGGCTTGGATCTCCGCCTGTCCCTTTCTCCTAGCATCCGCCAATCTGCAGTGCGCCCTATCTCTCAGCACTACTTTAAGCGCTTCCCATACGACCACCTTAGAGTCCACAGACCCCACGTTTTCTGCCAGGTATACCTTAATGTCGGCTCTCAGTCCCCTTAGCAGCTCCGGGTTCTGCAAATCCCATGCCGAAAGCCTGAGAATTCTAGGTCCGTCTCGTCTCCTCCCGCCCACCTCTAACACCAGCGGCGAGTGGTCAGACACCCCTCGGGCACAGTAGTCTGCCGAGTCTGACATCTGTATCGTTTGTCTCGCCATGAAGATATAGTCCAGGCGGGAATAGACTTTATGTGCTCCCAAAAAGAAGGAGAATGCCTGGGCATTTGGGAGCAACCATCTCCATACATCTAATAGGCCAAGGGCAGTTATGGTTTTGGCTAATGGAGTCACGGTCATGGGTCTGTCTCTGTCTCCCGTCCTATCTACCGAAGGGCGCATTACATCATTGAAGTCCCCCCCAAGAATCTGGATCATGTCGGATGTGTTAAGAATGATGTCGGACACCCCCTTTAACGTGTCCGCCTGGAGTTTGGGCGGAGCGTAGGCAGAGATGAGTGTGTATTCCTTCCTTCCCCATAGCCCTCGTACTCCCACATAAGTACCCCTTGGGTCGGTCCAAACCTGTGCTACTCTCATTGGTGGACATTTTTTAATCAATATTGCTATCCCTCTCGACCCAGAAGTAAATCCAGCGTGAGCCAGAACTTTATATTGTCCTCTCTCTAGGAAGGCACATTTCGTACCCCTCAAATGCGTTTCCTGTAGGAGTATCACATCTGCTCCAGATCGCTTAATATAGTTGGTAACCAGACCCCTTTTTATCTTACAGCCCAGTCCATTAATGTTCCAGGTCATCACTCTAATACCTCCCCCACGTGCCATTCTATCCGGATCCCCTACCGACATAATGGTGGAGTCTCAATAAGCGGTCTCGGGCGCCTCGCGCCGGCATTCGCCGTGTGCTGTACGTGTGTTGCCAATCCGTGTGTGAAGGAGCCTTCGGTGACATCGTAATAATCCTTTTGGTGTGTGGTGTAAAGTGCGCCTGTTCTTCCAACAAGTGACTGCAGTGCTCATGCCAACCATCCCCCCTGCCCCCTCCTCCCCAGCTGCCTCCTCCCTCCACCCCCATCCCCCCGCTGCCCCAACTCGCCCATCCAATCAAACTCAACATAATGTCCCCACCAAAACCCACTCCCCCCACCCTACCTTTCTCCCCCAGCAGACCTATTGAGTACTTCCACTCCTGACAGGACTTGCTGGTAAGAAAAGGTCTGTCGCCCTCCCTGAAATTCTCCCCCTCTTTGAACTACCCCAGCTCATTAATCAACCTGTAACCAGATGGCTGAGTTCCGCAAAGTCCAAAAAGTCTAGCGGAAGTCCGTTAGAACGTAGGGGAAGTGAGAAACAAAACACTACCCTCCCCTCTCTCACTACAATGAACAAAACTGAACAACCCACAAGAACCAAAAGTAGGGTGCGTCTGAGTCACTTGCGTGTTTCCATGCGGCCATCCGATATCGTGTCCATCCACCATTGTTAGTTTCAAGCGATGTGGGAGCCAGACGCTCCCTGCCCTGATGGCCCATCAGCATCTGGATCTCCCTCCAGTTCATGTATGGCCAGCACCAGCGGGTGCGGTGCCTGTCCCTGACCCTCTTCCACCTCCGATGCCTCACCCTCTGCTGCGCTGTCTCTATCGGTAGGGTCCTCTAGTGCGAGGGCCGAGAACCTAGATCCGGATATCGTGTCCATCTGTGGCGGATCGGTAGCTTGGCGTCTCCCCGGTGGCCTATTCTGTGGGGGGTATGGCGTCGTTTGGGTCTCCCTCAAGATCCTCGCTCTGCGTCTCCTCTGCGGCAGCGCCCTCTCCCACAAAGTCCCAGATGGTAGGCCTGTCCTCGGCGGCTCGTTGCCATTCTCCTCTCGTCTGCGAAGGGGCGGGTGCTCCTCCAACCATTGCCAGGCATCATCTGGATGTACGAAGAAGTATGTTTTGTCCTTGTAGATGACCTTAAGTTTGGCCGGAAATAGAAGCATATATTGGTTCTTCAAGTCCCGGAGTTTAGCTTTGACCGAGTCAAACAAGCGTCGAGCCCTCTGCATCTCCAGGCTGTAGTCAGGAAAGATCATGATTTGCGAGTCCTCCAGCCGGATCTCCCCTAGCTTCCTCGCTTCTCGGAGGATCAGGTCTCTATCTGCAAAATTCAGAAATCTCGCTATTATCGGTCGCGGCCGACCCCCCACCAGAGGTTTGGCCATGAGAGCTCTGTGCGCCCGTTCAATAATAAAGCAGTTAGAGAAGGTTGCTTGGGGCAGCGTTTCAAGGAGCCAGGAGTGCAGGAAACCCACCATATCCGTCCCTTCAATTCCTTCTCTAAAGCCCACGAAGCGTAGGTTGTTTCGTCTCGCCCTATTTTCCGCATCGTCCACCTTCCATATTAGCTGCTTTCGGGTGTCCTTCAGGTCCTTCACAGCCTTCCGGAGGTCTTGTATGGAATCTTCCACTTTGCCCAGCCTGGTCTCCGCCGTAGTGACCCTTTCTGTGAGGTTCCGAAAGTCCTGTCGCAACAAATTGACCTCCACTCCCACCTCGCCGATTTTCACCTCAAGGGCCGCTCTAGACGCCTGGATGTCTGCTCTGGAGGCCTGTATCGCACTCATTAGGAGGACAGTATCCGAGTTCGCCCCCGCTCCCTCCGTGCCTCCCGTCTGTTGTGCCATCGCAAATTTGTCAATTGGCCCTTGCTTCTGTGTGTTTAGGGCCATGTCCTTCTTTCCCATGATGGCCTGACCTCTGCGCCGCAAGTGTGGGGTGGGAAAAGCAACCGCCCTTGCGGGAATCTGACGGCCGCTGCGACGCTCCATCTTGTCTTCTCCCGGTCAGGACGGCTCACGGGGCTAGGACGCACCCCGCAGTGCCCACCGGGGAGGCCAGCCACAGCAATGTTGCACTTTGCGACGTCGAAGTTAGTCGTGGGACTACAGGGGCAAGTAGTCCCCCAGCAGCCTGGCCGCAGCCCCACCACGGATGTCTCCCCAAGACCCGGGGCTAGTATCAAGTTCTTCCGCTCCAGGGATCGGGCCCTCGTGTTCCCGGTGTCACAGGCCTGACTCTGAGTCTAGCGTCTTAAGGGACCTCGTGTCTAGGCCAACCGGGTGACACCACCGCAGATTTTACGTGTCCCAGACCGGCACTCTGAATTGCCGCACCCTGAAGGCTCCTCCGTAGTGGTCTCCTCTCGGGCCGATGTTGGTGGGCGGCCCCCTCTCCAGGCGTCCCCCCCTCGGTGGTCGCTCACCTCGGATGTCTTCCTCCAGGGGCACCCTCTCCTCCGCAGCCGCTGTCTCCTGGCCCAGGAACTCCACCGCACGGGCCGAGGGGCCCCCGCCGCTTCCCACTGCTTCGTCCCCACCGAGCAGGGAGCAGCGCTGGGTCCGGGGATATTACAGTGACGCCAGCCGTAGCCTCACCGTGCAAGCGGTGAGTCCAGATCACAGCCCCGCAGCTCTGAGGGCGGGCGTGCAGGCGCAGACCCAGGGATTCTCAGCGCCGCGTTGCTGCTTCTGCCATCTTGCCTCCGTCCCGGACTCAGGCGCGGGCTTCCAGATCGCCGGATTTCGCCTCACGTTGAGCCTCCAGGGAGCTCCCGATATCGCAGTTCTGGTCAGCTAGTATTCCGCCGTCACAGGCGTTATTTTCGGTGTCCGGTAGATGGGTAGTAAATTGTCGGATTTATACGGCCGGCCGGAGCTAGCACAGAGTGCGTCTCACTCGGCCATGTTGCAAGCCACGCCCCCCTCCAATCCACACTATTTAATAAATAAAGGAACCCAGTCACTATTGAGTTCTGCTCTAGTGACCGGGTTCCTTTATTTGTTAAATATTGTTACGTTGTCCTACCCCGCCCTAGTAAGGACACAACCCAACTCTTTTCATAATTCCAATAAAATTATATAAGCATTACAAAAAGACCAAAGCTACCAAAACCTTAAAATCAATCAATCTGTTGGCCAAATTGCCCCTAAATTTAGCAAAGAAAATCAAAAGAGCCAAAAGAATGTATGAGATGCTACAATTTAAAGTCAAACTCTTTATAATAACAGTATATATTTAAATATAATAGCCAAAAGCATATTATAAAACAAATACTACCCTACCAAAGTCCCAAAAAACGATCACAAAATATGTACCAACATGACAAATCCTTTTTTTAATAATAAATATAATCTTTTATTACAAGTCTACAAATTAAATAAAAGTCCAATATTAAGGAAGACAATAAAATGATAAAGAAATTATTTATGCAAAATATTTAACCATCACCAACTAAAACACTAAAAAACTCAATCGATCACATAAAATAATTACAACACATAAACCACACAGTTTCAAATAATAATCGCATAATATTTACACAAAGAATAAAATATAACAGTCCCCATCCAAAAGAAATTAAATAAAAAAGACTTAGGGGCCTATTAGGATGCCGAGCGGACGTGGCGGTGCTGGCACCGGTCGCCAGTGGTGTGGCAGTCCCGCACCGGCCATTAGGATGCCACCGCCACGGTGGCGGTGAAATCCCCCATCCACATCTTTGTGGCCGTCAGTGCACGTAGCTTGTTGCGAAGAACAGCAGCACCTTACAGCAACCTTGTCCCGGGAAAATAGATTAAACATAACACAAATAGATTACAAAATAAGGAGTAACTGTTAAGAAGTTTAGTTTATTGATGTTAAATCAATTAAAATCGTTACATCTTCAACAGAGCGAGAAAAGTACAAACAGAGTAAAAACACACATTTGTGCGGTAGAAAGGAAACACTGCTATACAGAATAAATCTCACAGAAGTGTGGTACTATACGGAAGACATTACAAAAGCAATCAGGACACGGCCATTCTTTTAAGGGCAACCCAATAAGTGCTTTGTGTTGGGGAGTGTTTGTGAGTCCTTGCAAAGGGGGTCAGACATTAAGGGGCGCGACTCCGAACGCGATCCGGCCAGGGAAAGTAGGAGCCGTACGCGTGTTCTCTGCCTGACTCGTACAGCTGTACAAGCGAGCGAGTACGATGCCAGCAGTGCAAAATTTGTCGACCAAATTGTTTCAGGGTCTGACCTCTCCGTACATCTCGCCCGTAAGCAAACCGTGCAGTGTCATGGAGTCGATTTCCGACCGAGGCAGTACGATGCAGGTGTTGGACAGCCGGTTCGAGCTGAAGTTTCCAGCTCACAAAATGTCCAAGAAGCTGCCTTTGGGGGTCCACGTCAGACCCCCCGTCACCCGCAGTCTTACAACTCGGGTCTCCCCAACACAGGAATGTACGTAGCGGATGGCACCTATGCGTACCCACTATAGGGGTGCTCTTGTGTGAGACGTACCCATTCAGTCAATGGGAGCCCATGTACGCGTCGTACGGACGGCTCCCATTGACTTCTATGGGAGTCTGACCGAACCGATTCTGGCAGCATGTGGCTGCATCGTACTCGCTCGGGCAGACTGCAGGAGTCTGGCTCGGTCTGAAAACACTCCGGATCTGGCTCGGCTGGAGAGCTTTCCGACCCAGATCATAATCGGCCCCTAAGTAGTTTCATATACAAATTTAGGCCCAACCTCCATGTCAGTGGGCAGCAGTCCCATACACCCAATTAGGATGAGACCGATGTGCAGGCAGTCCGAAAGTGCTTTTCACTACTGTATCTTGTGCTGCGGCCCAGGATAAGTGCTGCAGCACAAGCCTCAGTAGAAAAAAGCACTTTTTGCACATTCGTACACTGGGTGCCAGGCACCCTGTGGAACCTGGCACATGGTGCATGGATGTGTGGGGGGCACTACATGTGCCCCCAGGGCCACTTAGCAGAGGCCCACGGAGGACGGAGCCATGCTTGGGGCCTCCAAAGTCTGTTTCTGTCTGCCTTTTCATGGTGGACCGCCATGAAAAGGCAGTCAGAAAGGGACATTCTAATCCCTACGACAGTGCCTTTTCAGCTCACTGCCACGATGGGATATTGGATCCTGTTGGAGGTGGCGGTCCTTTCTCCTGACTTCTGCAGTCCGACCATCTGCATCCAAAAGCTGCGGTCGGACTAATGGCTTGTATGTCACTGCAACCACCACCGACAGCCTGTCAATGGCAGTCCCACTGACATCCTAATTAGGTCCCTAGTCTTTATGGTAAAAATTTGTTTTATTAAATGGTTGCAAAAGGAGAGTACCTCCAAGGTATGAAAAAGAAGGAAAAGGAGCTGGAGTGTGCGGACGGTATTGAATATGCTGTGTCTGAAGGTGGTAATAATTCATACACTTTTGATTAATATTGCAGAACAGGAAATGATATGCTATGTGTTTCGTATACCACACAATATTGAGAAATGTGGATGGCCATTTGTACATATGTCGCTGAATATAAACGTGCAACAACTGAACGGATTGAATATGAACCACATTCTTCACAGTAACAGTTCATTTACTGCAATTATATACCTCTTAGCTTCGGGTACAAGGAAAAAATGTACAAAGGACGTATTGGAAAATAAGCATAACATATGTTTGTTCATTGATGGATCAACCACATTTAGCGGGAAATCTGTGCTTTTATTTTGCTTGGGTGCAGATGTTTCCAAATGATTCAGAGATGTGTTATTTTGTTTCTTACTTGATCTTGATGGAACCACAGCTACTGTTGGTTACAAACTACAGAGAAAAAAACCTGCCAACCACTCAGTGTTTTATGATGCCAAATGATCAGCCAAACAATTCACTCAATAATCAATATATGTAAAGACAATAAAACCAGGCAGGTTATTCATTCTCAATGCCACATTCTTAAAACTAATGAGGTGGATTCGGTACTACCTAGACCATTGTTTGCCTTTTGGAAGAATCACAATCTCAAGGACAAATTGGTGAAATCAGTGCTGAGACAGAATATCGAGTACAAAATATCGAGTTGCACAAATATCAAGTCATTAATATATTGGGTCAGAAATATCGACAGCAAGAATATCGTGGTCAAGAATATCGACTGAAGGTAAGTAATATTGATTTTAAAAATATTGAAGTGTTTAATATTGATTGCAAAAATATAGTTGTTAAAAATATCATTTTTTATTACTGTTATGTATTTTAGTATATATTTTATATATATGTGATGTATAATGTTTTGTAGAAGATTTGTTTGTATTTTAAATATATGTGTTGCATTTTTATAAGTTATTCAATTTTTTTATTTGAATTTTGCGCACTTTAAAACTCTTCAACCCTTATTGTCTTAGAGAGCTGATTGAAGAGCAGGCAAAGGATCCCAGTGGCTGCGGGAGCTTTGAGGCAGCCTGCTCCAACCCATCCTGGTGCTTCTCTCATGCTTCTTAACATTATCAGCAGAATGAGATCAGCATCTGGATTGGTTTGGGGAATTGGTTCAGACCAGCGCAGACAGGCTGGAAGCACGAGGACCAGAGGCGGCGAGCCAGTGCATTGAAGTGGTTAGGTGTATATTTTATTTTTATATTTATGACCCAGTGACATGTACTGTACGAAACTCACACTGCCTTCAGCCTCAACACCAGAGCTCTCATTCGTGGTCTGTTATGAACACTGTTTACAATGAGCAATGATTGAAAGCTTTGGCATTGACCTTAAAAATATTGCTGGTCTGTGGGTCAAATAATTGATGTGCTTACCCCACCAATTATGCACGGCAAAAGCTGCCAATGTGAGAAATTTGCATATTGCACCTGTAATTGTGAGAATAAGTAGATTTTTCTGCAAGAGTACAAAGTGTGACTACATGCATTTTAATGTACACCAGGTAATATTTAACATCAAAACCGGAACTGAACACTAAAATGCCTACAAACTGAAGCAGGTAATGAAAAGGAACATTGGAACGTATGAGTCACCACGGCATAGGGCACTGTTTGTGAGCCTTAGCAAAGAACTAGCACTCGAGTTATCTCTTAAATGCATTTAGAGAAAATTATGAGTCATTGAGATATATCTTTCTTATAAATGCTTTGATAAAAAAATTGAAAATAAAATATCTGACTGCGGAGCAGCTGTCTTCCAGCAATGAAGGCAATAACAAATAGGTGGTTTCATAGGCACACACATATTTCCATCTCTGAAATTCATTTTTAATTAATCTACACCAGGCAACTTTTAATTACTGAGAGCTCAATTTTTCAGCTAGAAGCAGGAGAAAAATAGTTGAAAATATAACTGCGTGAAGCAGAAGTTGTTGTTCTAAATTGCACCTTGACTGTGTTTTGTGTTTTATTAATTACAACTAGGATAACTCATTTGTCCTAAAGAGGCCCATTAATTCTTAATAAAGCCATATTGGTATATTGTGAATCTTGAGATGTAGGTGGTCATTTAGGGTGTTTTCAGAGCCGGAGACCTGACGTATTTTGGTCATTCTCCTACCCTATCAAACCTACAGTTCCTACACCCCATTTAAAGATATTGCATCTTTGAAACCTCAGCTGGCTCTGCCACTGCCAACCTTTGACCTGGGATCCCATCTGACAAATGTTCAATGAGGTATAGTGACAATTATCCTTCTTTGTTTTGGACAGGGCAACCATCCCTAGTTTTCCTTGCATCGGCATGTATAGCAAACTCGTGCAGAGAAATTAGTTAATTGGCCCTGATGCAGAAGAAGAACATTCTTTGGGCATCACAGTCATTAGCTATTTTTTATTTTCCAGCACCAAACCCCTACTTTAGGATATTGTTTCTGGGACTGGTACTTTGCTGAGCAAGTCCAACAAGCACAGCGCCTGCTTAAAAAGCTCAAACCTTAGCCTGCTGTTGCAAAGAGATCCCTGCCTGACAGTCAAGGATCTCTAACTATGGAGCAGAGGTCCTTTGCCAGGGGAGCAGATCTAATATATGGTCAAGCTGCTCACAAGGGTCTAAGTGAACCTAATTGGCTGCAATTAGGAATATACCGCTGTGATTCCTGCGGACAGCTGAGTATTGCCAACAGGTATTACTGTCATAATTAGATTATGGTTATTTATGCCTTCTTGCTCTGCCAGTATTTAATATTTGCTGGAGTTACTAGGTACGACCCTATCAGGATCACATCTCCCCATAATCAGCACAAATATGTAAATTGCTGAAGCAGAAAGAACATTCCAATCAATATCTATCTTCTTTCTTAAACTATTGAAAACCTTTACCAAAATATTGACTATTATCGGGTGGCATCTGCATGTAATACACCAAATCACTTTTCAAAATGGATGTGGATTATTTTTTCAAGAATAGCATGTCTTTTATGCTGGCTGTTAAGCTTTAGAACAATAAGACTTTCTTAATTGTTTAGGGACCACTTCTTTAAACTTTTTGCGCACCTAAGTGAAAATCTGGAGCCCAAAAAATGCTACCAGCCGTTGTCAGGTTCTGATTAGCAGAATCTTCATCTGTCAGTCCTACTGAATGAAGATTGTAAAGAGGTTACCAGATGATCGCATATCACCCGGGACAATATTTGAAAGTCCTGGGTTTTCTTTTTACAACCTTTGTTTACGGGGACAGAAACATTGCTTCACAGCATTGTTTTGTTCTGTATATTTGTAGAGTGTACTATCACCAGTAAGGGTGTCTTTGTTCTGAGCAGGTCTGTGTCACTAGCCCTGCCTATGGTAGGTTAGGTTAATTGAAAAGCCAGGTCTTCAGCTTCTTGCAGAATTCAGGAAGAGAGAAGGAGGCTCTGATGTGAAGTAGGAGGCTGTTCTACCGTATAATAGCAATGTAAGAGAATGCCCCTCCTCCTGATCTGGTTCTGTGTATGCACTGGAATGAGTGCAAGTAGGAGTCCCACAGAACAGAGGTGTCTGGGTGGTAGTTGGAAGTAGATATGTTGCAATTGGGTTCTGCTCAATCAGTATACCTGGATTTCTTTGCTTTTTGGATCACCCAGTTTAGGACTTTGTAATGTGGGTGAGTCTCACTACATGTGTTTAACCCAAGGTAATCACAAGGTAAATGCACTGCACATGTTTACCGACAGTATCCCCCTTTTAATATAAGGCTGCTGCGATGCAGCTTGGTAAGGGGTACTTGGCTGGTTACCTGTAAACACATGCACACGCATGTGCACATGTGTGTGGGCTGCTCTTGTGAGACTACTGTTGTGCGCAGCCCGGTAACTATGCACAGGTAGCCTGCAACAGAGGGGACTCAGCAGGAATTGATAATGACCAGGAGTAGACTGTATAATGTTAGTGTACACTCATGGGCAGGTCCACTGCAAATATGTAGTAGAGGAGCAATAAATTACCCTGCAATGTTGACCAAATTATGTGCCAATAACAGGCAAATTATGGGGCATAACGCAGCGCAGTTTGTCATAGTATTACTTCATTATTTTGTCATTTTTACCACCGGTAACAGTGTCTCAGAAAAGGGTTCACCTTAATTAGTGCCAATATAACACCCAAATACAGCAATAAGCAAATGAAAGATGACCAGTCAGTCTTTATGAAAAGCCTTCTGGTGCGCAGGAGCACTAGTTGCCATATGTTGTGCAATATTTGATCCATTTGAGCTAGAAACAACTTTGTTATTAAAATCTGCAGATTATGTGGGGGATAATGGATTATGTAGCAAATCCAGCAAATTCATAATTATTCAAAAATCACTGTGGCTGCTCAATCTCCTAATTCCAGTGTCCCTGCTTATAGGGAAAGTCAGTGTGGTTTACTTGTTTGTCTTCAGTGACACTCTATTATACACATAGGGGGAAAACTGCCCAAGAGTGCAGCTTCACTTCCTTTGGCCTACAATGTTTAGTAGAATATCACAATAGGGTGGAACATGTGCTCCAAATTCTGAGAGTTCCAAAAGTGTATCCGTACATGTTATGGGTCATCCAGAATTGGCATATTTCTCTGAGTCAGCTCAAGATCATTGTCCATCCCTTTTGTCACCCCACTGAGCCAAGTTCATTAATCTGCACTCCAGCTGCAGGAGCAAAGGTCCCCACACCAAAGGAGTAATTAAGAGTACTTGCCTCAGCTCCTGCAGAGGAAAGGGTGGGGATAACAAGCAGCATCTGTTAATTACCTGTCAGACTATACCAGGGACAGTCCAGTCGCACAGAACAAAGGAGGAATTCCAGACAACTGGAGCCAATACAGGAGGGGGCTCCTCTTTGAAGTTTTGGTGGAAAGGCCCTGGTAGCGATGTAAGTGAGTGGCAGAGCTGAGACCCCAGCAGCAGATGTGGCCAGTGACTCCTGGATGACATCAACTGGAACCATCCCAGGATGCTGTGCAGGAGGGTTAGGACAAGGGTGGAGAGGTGATGTGGCACCTGATGATTAGTGCCTGGTTTTAGAAACGTCCACCCCATTAAGAAACTCCTCCATAATTGAGAGTTTAGAAAGTGGCCCTTTTTGCAGGGTCACCCTCAAACGTTTTACCCTCCTCCTCTCCTTTTAACTGAATTTGTTTTTGTTGGCACATTATCACTGCTAACCAGTGCTAAAGTGCTTGTGGTTTCTCCCTAAAAGTCCCTAGTAAAGTTCACCGCATGTGCACAGGGCCTGTAAGTTAAATCCTACTAGTGATTCTGCAGCCTGATTGTGCCACCCACCTAAGTAGTCCTTTGAAACATGTCTCAGGCCTGCCACTGCAGGGCCTGTGTGCAACTTACACTGCAATGTCAACTTGCCATTTAAAACTCCTTGCCAAGCCTTAAACTCCTTTTTTTTACATATAAGTCACCACCAAGAAAGGCCCTATGTAGCCCATATTGCAGGGTACTGTGTAGTTAAAAGGTAGGACGTGTACTTTTAAGTTTTACATGACCTGGTAGTAAAAAACACCTAAATGAGTTTTCACTACTGTGAGGCCTACCCCTGCTATAGGTTAACATTGGGGATTTCTTATTACCCTTAATAAGCTGTAATTCCAATTTGGAAGGAAGTAGAGCACCTATAGAACTGTAATGATAAACCCTCTTTACTGGCAAAGTCAAATTTATCACTACAAGTGTAAAAATGCCACTTTTGGATAGATAAAAAAGAACAAATTGTCTAGCTGGCGGCTTACAATACTGCTTTCTACTTCAAAGACTAAGACCAAACTCAAAGTGTCTCAGTCTCCATAATTGATCATGTTACATAATAAATTATGGAGACCAAGGAACTTTGAGTTTGGTCTTAGTCTGTTGAAGTACAAAACATCATTGTAAGCCGCCAGCTAGACAATTTGTTCTTTTGTATTTACCGGTCTGTTCTAGATGCGTAAATTAGGGCCAACCCCCTCTTTTGGGGTAAAGTTTAGGGAAAGATGGCATTGCTCCGCTCTTCGCCCTTTGTGCCTGCATCCAGTCTCCATTACACATCTGGGTGGGTGATAGCTAGGCTTTTGCATTCCCTCTAGACAGCCACACACAAGGGGAGCTTAGATGTGACTTGATGGGTCCTCCTGGGCAGGATGGGAGACGGTAGCTGGACACAACCTCACACTTACAACTGAATACTCTGTGTCCTGTCCCCACACAATTGGCTGAATACCCCCTGTAGTGGGCCTGGAGTCAGGGCAGGAAGGGAGGATCTCTGTGCACTTCAAAGCTTTTCTTTGAAGCCACCCCCACTTCAAAGGCATCACAGGGTTTAAGAATTGAACATCTGACCCTGCCACTTCAGTTCACTTCTGGACCTGTGGATACTCCGTCAAGAAGAAGGACTGCTGTTAAGCTGAAAGACTGCCACACTGCTGCTCTGGAACATCTTTCTTGCTGTGCTGGCCTGCTGCCTTCCTTCCCTGTGTGAGGAGGACTGGAACCACATCACTTGAACCCAGAGTGACTCCAAGGGCTTGCTGGCTTGACTCCTGGTCTGAAGTCTCAGGGACATCAAAGACTTCCAACCATACTGCTACAGAACCTATACTCTGCTATCTGTGAGCCTTGCCCTGCTAAGTGGTGTCAACCCAGTCATGGGCCCTTGCATGTGGGTATAAAGTACTGTTCCTGCAAAAATCCATGCATCAATGCCCTTGCGCGGTTTGGAACCGACACTTCTCCATCGACGCAAGGAACGACCATGACGTATCTCAGCCGCTGCAAGGATAATCTGTAACGCATTGCCGATTCAGTGGCGCATCAACGTAATTTGCGATGCATCTTCGACTTTGCGTTGCTCAGAACCGGCGCATAGCCTGTATACTCTGGATCCTCGAAGACGCTTCGCCTCCTCTACCCCTCACATCTCGAAGTCGACGCAAACAAGGTACTTTGCAGCGGGCAAAGGCTGGACTCTGCATCCGACCCATGCTCCATCGGTGGTCCGCCTGAATTTTTAGAGTTGACCCTGTCTAGCGCAACCAGATAGCCTTGGTTGGCTCTTTATGCTTTCAAGCGCTATATTTCAGTTTATTTTTAAACAATGTGTAACTCCAGTTCTACTTATTGGAGTTTTGTTGGTTTGGTCTTGTTTTGTTCATTAACTTAAGGTCTATCGTTTCAACTAGTTGTGGCATCTTTTAGTGTAGTGTTTGCACTGTTTTACTGTTTGAAGTGTTGCATAAATACTTTACTCATGGAGTTAAGTGTGACTGCTCTGTGCCAAGCTTACAGGGGTGAGTACAGGTTAATCTAGGGTGTGTTTGTGACTTACCCTGACTTGGATTGTAGTTCCTGCTTAAACAGAGAGAAAAGGCTGTTGATGTTTTTGTGCTCTTTGCTCCTGGACCCTGTGTCCCTGTTGACCCTGGGACCAGTTGGTCTTTCCAAGGACCAGGGAGGCTGGTCCCCTTACACAATCTGAGGACCAGTTGGGGGAAAGGTTTGCTCCCAGGAACAAAGACCAGGAGGAGAGCTGGCACAGGGAGCAAATGGAAATAGTTCCTTGCAAAGCACACTGCCTTGGAGATGAGGAGGTCTGCTAAAGCTGCTCCTGGTGGTTAGAAGTTACCACCAGGAGTAAAATGCGACCACTATCATCTATATCTGCCCAACAAGGCCTGAGTTATGGCCTTTTATATGTTGGGGACCTTTCATCTTTTACAAAAATGGAGCACATAGGTCTCCGCTGCATCTCCTGTCCATTACCCCTGGGTTGGGCCAGGGTCTAAGGATTTGCACAAGGAATATTTATTTATTCCAACCAGGGAGGAGGTGTGCATTGGGCTCACTACCAAGGCTCATGTTTGCCCCCGGGACCTCCATCTCTCAGGGGCTGTACAGTCAGTGGGGGAACGCCTGCCACAAATATACACAAATAATTGTTAAAAACACAAAACATAATCAAGACCAATTTTGGTGTCTCTCACTCACATCTTTCGCAACAGGTTTAACAAATATAAAGGTGGTTATATTAGTTCTATTACAGAGGTTTAAATGCCAACCAAAAGGTAATTTGTGAGGGCACGCAGTGATTTATTTATATCTCTTAATACAATATCCCATCAAGAATAGGTTAATTCATAATTTCCATCTGTAGACATACTTCTCCAAGAAAAGAACTGGTCAGCGAGTTTCAGCCTTCAAAATCTTTAAGGCTTCATCATGACCAGAGAGAAAGGGATGACAAATTAGCCCTAGAGGCAAAGCAAATAATGAATATTTGTTAAACATTATATAATGAATGCAGAAACTTATAAGAAACCTATCCGTTTCACCCAGAGGAAAACAATATGCTGTAAACATGCATGTGACAGAAAAAAGCACAGGGGATGTACTCAAACACTGCCATGGTAGCCAAATATACTTTAATCATCTGTGATAATAACAATTCCAATATTAGTACAGCAGTCTTAGTCATGCAGGTGCCCTAGGTACACTGCCGAAATATCGCCTATGAAAATATCGTCATAGCAAAATATTGTGACCAAAATATCGATGTCAAAAATATAGACATCCTATACTTATAATTGTAAGTATGAAAATATCCCAAAAATATATTGTTGTCATTATCATCGTTGTATTAAATGTAGTTTTTTTAATATATACATTTAAACATTAAATATATTTAATAGTA
This sequence comes from Lissotriton helveticus, assembly GCF_964261635.1. NCBI lineage: Eukaryota > Metazoa > Chordata > Amphibia > Caudata > Salamandridae > Lissotriton > Lissotriton helveticus. Next base: position 915,774,923 of record NC_136059.1, on the reverse strand, counting down.
ACATTAATTCAATAAAATTAAAATAGATGTAATATATGTTTCAACAAAAATAACCAATAAACTTCTTTTAAAGTTAAAGAAACAAATATATTATTATATCTATTTATCTATATATATTTACAAATATCTATTTAAAAAACTATTATTAAACTAATAATTTCTGAATTTTTTATAATGTAATAATATAGCAGATAAATATATATATTATATGGATGCGAGGGGAGAGAGGAAGCAACAATGTGTGCCTGATAAGGGGACAAAGGAATGGCTGGACTTCCCAGGAACCAGGAGTGATGTTGATACTCGCAGCCAATTGTGTTTGGGGTACCACATGGTGCAAGGAATGCCCTGTTACTCAATGGGCCTCCTCAATGGACTATCAAGACCAGCATGTACCTGTCTGGGGATTGTAAGCAAAGCAGCTGAACATCATTCAGCGGAGGAGGGGCTAGAGACCACCTGACTGGGAGTGTTCTCAGGAAGATCATAACATCGCTTGCCCCCCCCTGGAACATCAAGAACACCTTGAAACTGGCACTGATGAAGCCATTTGAAGGCTGAAACGCGTATGCCAAGCGTTTCAGGGACAGAATCTCTTTGTGCATGGAAAAACCATTAAAGCCATTAGTTTATTCCCCAGAGTTGTGTTGGGCCGTCTACTTACTTGGAAGAGAGCATGAACTGTATGATATAATATATATATACATACATACATCAATAACATAAAATAAAACCATAAAACAAACCATTTCAAATAAAGAAAAAAGTAAACAACATACATTTCTAACAATTTTATAAACATATTTTACACATTAAAAACATTAATAATTATAAATAATATAATTTTTAACAAGCAAAACATAATAATATACATTGTAAAAAAAACAACATTACATAATTTTACATTTAATACATATACTATTCCCACTACAATTTATACAAAAGCTCAAAAAGTGTTCTACTAAAGATGCATAAAATGTACTACTGCCAATTCATGCAGTGCAACAGTAGGAAAACTGGTACATGAGAAAATATTGGACAGCGTAGGGGTCAAATTGACTATTCCCACTCCAGTCAGTGCAACACTAGGGAAAATGCTGGATTGCTCAGGGATAACATTTACTATTCCCACTCCAATCAATGTAACAGTAGGGAAAGTGTTGGATTGCAGAGGAGTAAAATGTACTATTCCCACTCTAGTCAATGCAACAGTGTGGAAAGTGATGGATTGAGGAGAGGCAAATTTACTATAGCCCACTCCAGTCAGTGCAACAGTAGGGTGAGTGTTGGATTGCGGAGGGATATAATTTACTATTCCCACTCTAATCAAGGCAACAGTGGGGAAAGTGTTGGATTGAGGAGGGGTACAATTTACTATTCCAACTCCATTCAGTGCAACATTATGGAAAGTGTTGGGTTGCGGAGGGGTAAAATGTACTATTCCCACTCCAGTCCGTCCAACAGTAGGGAAAATGTTGGATTGCGGAGGGGTAAAATCCACTATTCCCACTTCAATGAGTGCAACCGTAGGGGAAGTGTAGGACTGTGGAGGGGTAACATATATTTTTCCAACTTCAATAAGTGCAACAATAGGGAAAGTGATGGATTGCAGAGGGGTAACATTTACTATTCCCTCTACAGTCAGTGCTACATTAAAAACAAGCAAACACTCTTCGACACAATAAAATAATTTCAGAAACGCAGTAAACAAATAAAAATATACATATTTAATAAATATGAAAAATTAAACAAATATCTGTATTACAATGTTAAATACAGATCATAAATAACTGCAAATATTATTATAATTATCATAAACAATATTTTTCTTTTAGATAAATAATTGTATTTAAAACCTACTTATTAACAAAACAATATTTATTAAATAATTTTATTTTTGTTACATCCCACCCTATAACCCTACAAAACCCACAACCCCAACCTAAAACCTCAACTTTAAAAAACAAATTATTCACACTATTGACATAACCATTTATCAATAAACTAAATTATCATTAGTTTGAAATTAATTATTACTTATTTATGATGAAGTTGATTCCCACAATATGCCCTCCAAAATTACCACAACACACTCCTGAAGGGTAACTTACACAATTATTATAATTATTTATCAATGTAATTATTAATAAGAATTAAAAAATGTATTATGACTTAATTAAAATTAAGTTACTTCCCACCCTACACCCCTACAAAATCCACAACCCAAATCTAAAATGTGTGTAAAAAATGTTTCAATGAACAATTAACATAATCATTTATCAATAAAATAATTATTATTAATTAAAAACTAAATATGAATTACATTTAATTAATTTACTTCTGTTTGAAATAAGGGTCTCTAGTTGGAAATGGTTTGCACCTTTGTCTCAGTAGGGACCCTTACTTCTAGTCAAGGTAAGGGAGTTACGCCCTTAGACAACCCCTGCTCATCCCCTTAGTAGCTTGGCATGAGCAGACAAGCTTATCTCTGAGGCAGTGTGTACAGCATTTGTGGATACATACAGTAATAAAGTGAAAACATGACTAATGGAGACCACACCAGTTTAGAAAAACAAGCAATCTTTATCTAAACCAAACAAGACCATAATGACAAAAATCCACAATACATATATACAAGATATCCTCCAAAGTGGGTTATTAATACAAATAAAGGGTGGCAAAAAATAGCTCCACCTGGAGCTATTATGACTTTGGGACAGATGAAAATCCAAAGTACGCTGCAGACAGCGAGGTGCGGGGCATCGGGCACTGAGTCACACAGACCCCCAAAGAACAGTACCTTGGCAAACGATGAAAACAAAGACAGTGCACGGTGTCGGTAAGATGATGTTCAAACAAAATAGGAAGGTTCAACGTGAAAATAAAAGTTTGCATCCATCATTGCGTTGGTATGTATGTCACATTCCCAGTAAACATTAACTCACCAACATCTCATCAACTAGAAGTAGGCCTCAAAATGTAGCTATTATGTCATCAGACCGGTTGATCAACACTGTTCCATGCCTCACATCTATCATTTGCACACAAACAGAACCGATATGAGAAGCAGTGTTCTGCATTAAAGAAACAAGCCAGCCATGCCACATTTCAAGATCCACATTGATCATTACTCTCCCCTTGCACTTGAGCAGTGCAGAGTGTCACAGCTAGTAGTCTTGCTGTGTTGAGCACAGCAAAGTGAACAACATATGCTACTCTGTGAAGTCAGGAATACAAACTACCATTCTTGAGAATAACCTTACATTGCAGTGTTTCTCACCAATGTCTTCTCATGCTGACTAACAGCATTTTGCAGAACTCATGTCATTGCAGATGCCATGTGAGATCAGGAGTGACATTTGCCATGGACAAAGGCCCACTGTCATGCAAACATGTAAACGCAGTCACTGGGAAAGAAAGTATACATGCACATGTGGCTTACCACAAACAAAGCTCATATGAGCTATTTCCTGCCTACGCCACATATACCTGATCATGGTACAGTTGATAAAAGACTTTCTTGCCATGCATTGCTAAGCAATGCAATGAGCACTAAAGGTCTTTAAAAAGACAACATGTTCAGATGACATTGTATAGTGCGTAAATGGGTAGACACTATGGAATTCAATAGGTTATATTGCTGCAAGGATTCTGCACATATACAGAACTATGCACAGGAAACCAGGACCTCAGTGGATAGTGGTGTACCAACCTATCACCTCAGTGCCAAAATCCCCCAAACCGACTAGTAATAGTGTCTCATTCGTTCTCCAAATAACAGCGAACCTATCAATGATTAGACAACCCAGAACACAACACTCCCGACTCTCAGGAATCGTGGAAGCAAGACAACTCTTTCGCTCACTCACTCATACTTGTCCACAATAAGAGTGTTCAGACTCGCAGTATAGTTTAAAATGTTTATTTTAACTGATGCACTCAGTGGTACAGTACACGTGCCATTACTAGCAGCACAAAACATAAAAACAATATCGTCAGCATTGTCACAATTCCATAAAATACAAACAGGGATATCATTTTATAAAGACAGTGGAAAAGGGCTACAGTGCCTAACCACCCTCCCCGTGATAAGTAGTATTTTATTATACCAAAGAAGACCTCTGGGCTTTGTCAGCAGACCCCATACCTCACGGCCTAGATGAAAGGTTTACATCTCAGGACAAGCACAGCCCTTCTCTCTGGAATGGTCTCTCTAGAAGTGCGTGAACAACATGCTTCGCTGTAATATTAAAGCATACGACTTTTAGTAGTGCAGCTGTGTGTCATGTTATGTCTAGGTGCGAGGGTCTGACCAGAACAGAATAACAAGGGACATTGTTTATCGACCTTGTACATCATGTGCAGACTAAACCTCAGAGCACAGCTGAAAACACGAAAAGCAGACAGTTCTCATGTGAAAAGGGCAAAAACAAAGTCTCGCAAAATAAACACATGTAGTGTTGTGCGCAAAAAGCAGCCTTCAAGGCAGCAAAGCTCATGCTAGCATAGCAATGTTGATAGTGACCCTACCATCCACACTACACCCCCCTGGTAGGTCCATAGCATGTAGATATAGGACGAAAACAGAGTTCAAAAGTGCGAGCACAGTTTAAAAGCTCTCCCATTTGTAAAAATAAAAGAGCGAAAAGAAGAGGGGAAAAAAAACATTTAGGGAAAAAAATTCGAAGATATCAATCTGAAATCTAATAACCTGCGAGATGTGTGTGGTGCATTAGCGAGGTTAATCCATCATAGTGTATGAGCAAAAGAATGCAACACCCTCCAAAAGGACATCATTGTCCTTGGTAGAAAAAAGGGATGCCATCCAATTCAGCAAGCTGAGTGAACAAGCGTGCTCCTCACAGTTGGGTGCCTCCAAGATCATCGCTGGATACCTTGCGTGATATGTGATGTAACGTTGAAGTAGGAGATTCTGTGAAGCTTCACAGATATCCCAATGAGCCAAGACTCCAAGTGCAGCCACACATGCCATAAGGCCAATCCCAGAACAGTCCTGCTCATGGTCCACTAAGGGACCCATTAACTGGTGGTAATCCGGGTCTGACCATGATGTATTGGAGAGGCATAAAACCAACGCCCATGTAAACGGACATCGTTAACATGAAAAGACTGGTTGCATGCAAGTGAAGTACACAAAGCGGAAGGACAACCCATAAAACACACTGAGAGTTGCCAGTGGTAGTGTACTGTAGCATCCCTACATACGGTCACGGAACAATTGCAGCCGGTCTGGTCTGTGCAGTATTACAAGAGGAGCAGCCATTGTGAAGCAGGCACAGCGGAAGCAGGATTTCAGCAGCTAAAGCCAGTAATAAAGGGAATCCCCCAAAGACACTGGAAAAGATAGAATGAATGAATGCAGGGATTACACCATATATTGTCTGAAAAGAAGTCATAAGGCCAGAGCCGACAGCTGTAAAACAATGTGCAAGGCCATGAGTATTAGACGCATTAAAAATGCGGTGTATAAGCTCCCCAAAATGTAGTGGGAGGTTAGTGTTCAGAAGGGTCTGAATTTCACTAGCAGTGCTGGTCACCTGCAAATTGAAGGTGTCAAGCGTGGAAGTAAGGGAGACTTCTTGTTGGAATAAAAGTGCTTTTAGTCTGCTCAACTTGCTGGAATCTAGTTTCAAAGTTGGTATGGAAGACAAAATCGAGCTATTGAGCTTCCTACATTGGGGAGTAAAAAGCACATTTTTACAATAAATCACGTGCTATGAAATTGTTACAATGTACAGTATTCCAGCAAGCAAACCGCAGCATTCTTGGCTATTTAATATAAGATAACTACCATTATCAAGCAGAGTGAATGTGGGAATTATAGTGGGAACTGGATTAACTTTTAAAATACAAGCAAGGTTCGGGGCAGACACATTACAAGCCCTGTGCAAGTTTATGATTTTGCAAACAAGGGAATGACCTACAGTTGAATCACAGGCCCCCCGTGAGGTATACCTCCTTCTCTTCCTGAAAACATCTGTATGTGACATGCAAACACCATAATTCAAGCAGAAAAGTGCTACCCAGAAGTTCAAAGCGGCCTAGCGGGTAATGTTTCATACAAGAACTGACTTCAAACAAAGAGAAAGGTAGAGATATCACTCCATGAATTAGTCAAACAGCAAAGTCAGTCTTCGCCACAGGGAAAGGCAAAGGGGCTATTTTTTCTATGTGTGGAAGAGTGTCGGTTGCATCTTTCATGGACATAAACTGCTGTTTGTCGGCCAAATTAAATGGCAAAAACAGAGCAGACACATTTAAATAATCGCATGGTACTTTTCCAATTTTTAGAGTTTGTAAAGTTCATGCGAATTGCATCATAGAGCGCAATTGATTTTGGCCATGATTTAACAAAGACACATCTTCTTGTACAATATCAATCACAGAAGAAACAATATTATCCAATGTGTAAATGCGTGAAGAGAGTGTGTTAATACTCTTGTCACCAACAGCAAGAACCTTTTCTAAGTTTGCTTGGTTAATTTCCCGCAGACGTGACGCTGCTTCAATCTGTGAAAGTTTCCATATTTCATTGAAAACTGCGTAAATTAATGTCTTTGTTCTAGGAGCCATGGGTCCCAAGACAAAGTCGGCCAAATTCCTGTTATTGGACAACAACAATAAGTGTTGTTTGACGGATGATAGTGTAGAGTGCTATAACCACTGTTGACATAATTTCCTAACCGAATAGGTTGTTACCGAATGTGCATCCGAAAGTCTTGTGTCGAGTCTATCTTGTGTATAACTCAAGTAGTGTTATAAAAATGTAGCTGGCAGGCATTCAACTTCATCTGCCATACCAGCCAACCTAAAGGATCTGCTTCAGAGACATTAAATGTGTTATTTTGAAATAAAGCTTGTAAGACATCAATGATATAATTTGTGTATGAGCGCCAATTATTATATTCAGCTAAAGAGGGAATGGAAGGGGCGTTCAACTTTTTTGCAGTTGCCAAACCAAAAAAAGTTGTCTGGTACATTGTATGATTTAAAAACAAAATTTGTGCTGGGGTGAGGCAGGCACGATGTAAGGCTTCAGTGCTTCGCACCTGCCAGCTCTTAGAACCCCAGATAGATTTCAAATCAATGGTCATAACGGCTTACTGACAGATCGTGCCCAAAAGAATTTGAATAAATAATTTAGTACAGGTCAACATGACTTTGGGATTTGAAGAAAGATTTAATTTAAAATAATAGGACTCATGTGTTGACCTTTCAAATTCTGAGAAGTAAGTACATTTATTTCTAAGATTTTTCGAGCTCCCTTTTAACGGTGTTGGGCAATGTTCCCACTGTTTGTAATTAAAAACAGGTCGTAATGTATTAGTCTTATGTAGGAAATGATGTCCATAATGTTGATAACAGGATAAATCGGCATAATTGGCAGAATTTAAATATAAATCTTCAGCATTAGCTTCTTCTGTGCTCATGACGGCCCCCGGCGGTCAAGAGTCACGGTGGGTGTGTGCATACGACTGCCGGAGGCCGACCGAGTCACGCCCAAGATTAAAATGTCCCAGCACAGAGACGGAATTTTCGCCACAGCGAAGTGGTTAAAAGCAGCATAATACTTCAAATCTGAAAACAATAATTGTATTGCATGCACATCTCAGTCATCTGAATGTATGTCCTGTGTTACCACATCACCCATTAAGACACGAAATACGTATGGCAAGCTTCATGGTGTGGGAAGATGAGTGGGGAGCCAAAATACCAACAACCAAGTACACAGCAGAGCGTTCGGGTAAGTAGTGACCATTTATGATTAGGAAAAACACTGTCACAAAACCAATTGACATGAAGAGAAAAATCAGGATGAGTGTCAACCAGATATATGTCCAAGGAGGGACTAAGTAAGTCTGTTTAATCCAAGAGACAAAAATAGTCAATTTAGTAGGCCAATTGAGGAGGTGGAGGCATAAGAAAAGCTGCCATGGTGTAAAGGACTTACGGGCAATCCATGCAAAGACTCTCCTGTGGGGTATGTGTATTCCATTTCCTCATTGCAGGAGGAAGCAGGAGGGACAGGCAAATGGTCAACAATAGGGTCCATCTCCACAACAGTGTCGTGTGGTGAGTTGAAAGATGCGCCTAACCCAGGATTCCTGGAAAATTGTGGGGCACGAAACAGCAGGCGTCACACTATTCAGAATCAGCCAGATGTTTTAACTTGACATCGTCCACTGAGATGTATCTGTTGTCTTTGCGACCAGGAAGGGGTGGTAAAATGACTGTATGAGTACCCTTTAAGCCAAGGACTGGAACATGTGCACGATAAGAGGGACCAAATTCTTTTTTGTTCTCCAACTTCTCTAGGACGAGATCACCAACTTTTGGAAGCCAGCCAGCCAGCCACCAGAATCAGCAGTGCAGCATCAGTGGCAGAGGGCACTGTAACATAGTAGAATGATTATCTATGTCAAAGGTTGCGGCAGCCGCCGCAATGTCCAGACCATCACGGTCTGGCACAAACATGTTGATGCTAAAGAGCATCTCGTATGGGGTCCGCCCACCCAGAAGTCTTCTAAGGAGATTATTAAGTGCACGTTGAACTCTATACAAATGGGCTAGCCAGTTCCCGCCAGTACCTAAGACTCTAACTGTCAAAGATTGCTTTAAGTCATCTTTCATCCGCTCCAAAATTGAATTGCCCTCAGGCCTGTATGGAGACGAAAACTGCACCAGCACCCCCAAATACTTCATCGCGTTCTTGTACGCCTTAGAGGCAAACACTGGACCTTGGTCTGAATGAAAGGTGCCACAGGCAAAGATCCCTACAAAAACACACAAATACCTGATAACATTTCAAGCGTCAGCACTGCGTTGTGGCCAAACCCAAATGAATCTAGTGCACGAATCAACTGCAACAAAAATGCATTTATATGCAGTATCTGAAGAAAATGGACCGTAGTGATCAAGTTATACGCAACCAAAAGGTCAGTCAAAAATGCATAGCTGAGTTGGTGGTGGACGTGTTACCGTAGAAGGCTTAATTTGCTGACATATGTCACAAGAAAATAAATAATTGCGGGTCTGTTTATATATATAAACCACAACACCAGTAATGTTGGTTCAAGACAGAAACTGTCGCAGACACTCCGGCATGGGCCGAGGCCATGCCTTCGTGTGTGGCTTTGATCATAGAGCATCTGTGGTCCACGTTGGGAATCAGCCGATCACCAACGTCCGGTATTTTTGCAAAAGGAACTTGTTTGGAAGTTAATTGATAATTATACTTTGAAGGGAAACCCTGCGGGTAATTAGTGCCCTCCGTAGTAGCAGCTATAGCTGCCAAAATCTCATTATCAATCTTAGTCATGGACCTTGTAACGGCTGCTACAGAACACGTGGCTACTGCAGATTTGGTTCCTTCATCAGCCAAAGAATTACCAAGAGCATGTGCCCCCACATGCTGATGGCCAATAGTATGAATAACATGTGTGAGGGGCAGACGTTGTTGAAGATCTGCTACTTGAACCCAAAGCGTTTTATGCCTAATTGCGCTGCCTGTAGAATCTTGATAATCATTTTGAGACCAAAAGAATAAGTTGTCATTGAAAGACTGAACACAGTAATAAGAATCACACACAATAAGAGTAGACACATTTGGATCTGCAAACTAGAGAGCAAGAACCGGAGCGCGCAGCTCAGCCAGTTGGGCGGTACAGTCTCCTAGCACCTTTGTATGCACTATATTAGACTTGAATTCTCCATTCACTATTGTACCAGCCACAATAGCACAAGCTGCTGAATAAGTGTGTTTAGAGCTGGTGGCCAGTTGCGACGAACCATCAGTGTAAATGATACATGTGTACTTCTATAAAGGAAGCAAAGACAGAGGAGGTGGATGAACATGTTCATATTGCAAGAACTCCTGTGTCTTAAGAGAGGGGTCAAAGATAAACATGACATCAGGAGACGTCAAAGAAGCAGCCCATTGCATCCAACAGGGATGTAATGCTTTAGAGTTTGGCACACTTGCCTTAGTCCCAGCTTCTAAAGCAGGGAAAGGTGTGACCCACCAAAATACGTTTCCCCTGCGCCAGTGCGCGTTCCTTCAGGACTGCCATCTGCACAGCTGTTAAAACTTTTTCAACAGTGGAAAACCGCATTGCGGCTGAAGTGTACAAGTGTGATTTGTATGCAATAGGTACTGTGTCACCTTCCTTGTACGTCAAATAAGTGAAACCCACTGCGCCATGGATGATTCGTATCACAAGATTTGTGTGGTTATCATGTGTCAACAAATACTTAGATTCAAGTAGATCTGACTGCAAAGAGTGCAGAATAGCAGAATGTAACGGAAGCCAGCTGGGTTTTGAAGAGGTAGGTTGTATCAAAGCATAAAGAGGCTTGATACGATGGGCTTTATCAGGAATGTAAGACCGCCTGAAATTTAAAAATCGCAGCAGATACTGAAGTTTTTTAAGAATAGATGGAGACTGCAAGCGTGCGCATTTCTCCAGAAAGTGGGGTGCCAGGCACCAACCGTCATTATTGAGCTCATAGCCCAAAAAGAGCACTGCATAACAAGCGATGTGTGATTTAGCAAAATTGAATTTGTAACCATACTCTGCAAACATAAGTATGATGCATTCAACGCGGCATACATGTGGCCATAGTTCATCGTTTGTTAGATAAATATTGTCAACGTACAAGTACGCATCTGGGTCAATGCTGTCCAACAAAAAGACAACACAGGCAGTGAAAACCCCGGGGCTATTCTTATACCCCAAAGGTAAATGCCAAAAATATTTCTGTTTTCCCCTGGCCATAAATGCTGTCCATTGACTGCATTCAGGGGACAGGTTATGGCTATAGAAGCCATTGGAAATGTCAAGTGTCGTTTTATATTTCTTATGAACATGACTGTCTATAAGAGCAGAGGTATCAGTATTCTGTACCGCAAAAGTACGACAATGAGAGTTCACATGCCGGTAAGCTAACACTATGCGATAAGACCCATCAGGTTTTGATACAGTAGAAAGAGGATTGTTCATCTGTAACACAAATGTCTCAATCACACCTTGATACTCCAACTCAGTTAGAACATCAGAAACTGGACCTTTAGCTTCCCGCCGATGGGATATTGAGGTTGAGGCTGTGGCATAGACCGCAATGGAATCTCAAGTGGTGGAGAATCTTTATCCCAGCCCACTTGATAATGGTACACCGCCGGTGCAAGGGCCAAAGCCCACTCAGCTGCAAAGGCCTCTGCATGCTCCTTGGGGATGTAGCGTGAAAAACTCAGAAGTATCACATCCTCCCCCATTGATGCGACCAGAACTAATGGTGGGGGCCAATCAGCCTCCGCCAGCAAAATGTCGTAAGAAGAAGTCAGATTCTCCCAAAAGATCCCCGTGATTACATGCTCAATGTCACCTTCAATTTGAAAAACTATATTATACAGTCTATCGGGGGCAACCAGCGTGTCAGCTGTCTTCATCAGTCAGCCCAATTTGGGTTGTCTCTGAAGCGTATACCGAACCAGCAATTAGTGTAAACAGTGTCAGTAGCAATCGTATGAACTTTTAACTGACCACCCCCTCCCAATTCTAACACCGCCTTATCGGGCCCACCCGTCCAGAGGTCTCTCTAACCACATCTCAATCAGGGGTACCTCAGGGGTACCCTCCCGTCCCTCCCCCTGTCTGCAGTCCCCACATGACTAACACCAGTTAACATTGTCTGCTCGGGGAGCTCCTCCCTATCTCCTGGACCATTACCCCCCATGCCTGCAATACTTCCGGGAGTTTAGCATCCCTCCAGCACTGCGTATGTGCCCCTCCTCTGCTAGCGCCCATTCCTTCAGGTCTGCTTTCCAGTTCGCTGCCAGCAGCCCACTCTGTGTCAGCCAGTTAATTGCTATTCTTCGCCTAGCCGTTACAAGTCCCAACACCAGGAACTTCCTGCTGGTTTTATGTTTAGGGTCCCGGGGGATCAGTCCAAGGAGACAAGTATGTATCTCCAGGGCAACTCTCCATCCCATTATTCTGTGTAACTCCTCTAGGATAATTGTGCAGTACCTCTGTACCAAGGGACATGACCAAACCATATGTGAAAAATCTGCCTGTACATAGTGACATCTGGGGCATCTTGGGTCTCTCGAGCTATCGATGGCGTGGAGGCGCTTGGGTGAGAGATATGTCATGCGGACCATGTTGTATTGTATCTGCTTAAATCTATTAGAAACCGCCACCTTACGGACGCCCTCATGAATTTTTACCCTCTCTCGTTGTGTGATCTCCTGAGGGCTCACTTCCTGCCATCTACCTTCTATTTTTAGAGGTGCACATTTTCTATCGTCCCGAAATGCCCTGTACAGATGAGTGACAAGTTTCCGCCCTCCCACCATGGCTATCATTGTGACCAGAGTATGTGTGTGTTCCGGGGCGTTCGGGAACGTAGGCCATAGATGCTGTGCCGTTGCCGCTATTTTGGCATATTGTAAGAATTGCCCCGGTCCTAGTTCAAAAGAGTCTACTGCTTCCTGATATGTTATGAACCCTTGTTCAGGATAGAGGTCCACCAACATAAGACAGCATCCCGCCTTCCATTAATCGATAGACATGACCCAGTCAATGAACGCAAAAGGCGGCATCAGCCAAAAGTCTGCCTCCGGGGCAAATGGTTGCACCTGTAGAAGCCGTCTAACCACCCTAGACCAGATAGCAGCCAGCAGTCGGCTCAGTGGAGGACATTGGTCCCAACGCCCTTTTGTATGCCATAGAAGCGCACCCAGCTGTCAATCCCCATATGTGACCGCCAGAAGCGACTTGCCACTTGAAAGCATACTGCATCGTCCTTGACATTGGCAAGGATCATATCAGCAACCACATTGAAAAACCCCACAGTCTCATCCCCAGCTCTACAGTCGCCTCTTCTCTGTGTTCATCTTGAGCACATTTACTCACGGACGGGAGTACAGTCATGGAGGGAGTGCTGAAACACTTTGAATACACTGCTGCAAACACCATGCCCCAGGTGCTATAATCAGCTACCTCAGGAAGTGTGTCTTTAGGTAGACTTATAGGAAATATCCTGTGTTTCTCTACAGGACTGGTATTTGGAAAGGCAGCCTCAAGTTGTCCAAATTTTTCAACAAGCCAATAAGGTCAATCATCCTTATTCTGTGGGCGCTTATCTATTACTGAATTAAGCATAACTGGACTGATAGTTACACCACCAGGTCCAGCAGGTTGTGCAGCAAAGCCATGTGGTCCCACCTGGAAGTTGCGTGCCATGAACTGTATAACAGCCCTATGCATGTGGATCAAAGAAGTATGTAATACGCAGAGTTCTGCAAGCATCGCTGCCATCAGGTGACACGGGTGAGGGGTATACCCCGCCAAAACGGGCCATGTGGCCCAATCTATTGATAAAGGTCCTAAACGGACAGGCGTTATTGGGTGAGGAAGGGTGCCATCAAACCAAATTAGGTGCTGCTAAACTGTAAGTGGAATTTCCAAAGTCTGATAGGGCTGATAAGCATCAGGAAGGGTCATGGCAGTGTATTAATGAAACAGATTATCCGCTCCATCCACCGCCGGAAAGAATAAAACACTTTGAAGAGGTATGCTGCATCTGCTTCTACTACAAAAATCAGCACAACACCAGCATCAGGGACTCCATGTTGAGTCAAAAAGACTTGGAGAGCTGCTTGACTGTGAGGCATAATATTAAACGCCGTCACGGAAAGGAAAGATTAACAACCTAGAGAGCTGCAGCGCAACAATGGGTTAACAATAAAGAGAAAACCTTTTCTTAAAATGTCAAGCTTGAAAGAACCTTTAAAAACACCAATATAGGAGGCTACACCATCACAGCTGTCTCTGGAAACAGAAGTGAGGGGATTGTGGACAAGCACAAGCACTACTCAAGCGTCTCGCAGATAAGAATCAGACCAAACGTTGGCGGCGTTATGTTGCAGGGATTCTGCACATATACAGAACTATGCATAGGAAACCAGGACCTTGGTGGATAGGGGTGTACCAACCCATCACCTCAGTGCCCAAAATCCCCAGAACTGAATCGCAATAGTGTCTCATACATTCTCCAACTAACAGCGAAGCTACCAATGAGTAAACAACCCAGAACACAACACTCCCGACTCTCTCAGGAATCATGTAAGCAAGACAACTCTTTCGCTCACTCACTCATAATTGTCCACAATAAGAGTATTCAGATTCACTGTATAATTTCAAATGTTTACTTTAACTAACGCGCTCTATGGTACAGTACACGTGCCATTACTAGCAGCAAAATGCATAAAAACAATATTGTCAGCATTGTCACAATTCCATAGAATACAAACGAGAATATCATTTTATAAAGAGAGTGGAAAAAGGCTACAGTGCCTAACCACCCTCCCCTTGATAAGAAGTAGTTTATTAAATAAAGACCTCTGGGCTTTGTCAGGTACCCCATACCTCAAGGCCTAGATGAAAGATTTAAATCTCAGGACAAGCACAGCTCTTCTCTCTGGAAAGGTCTCTCCCCAAGTGCGTGAACAACATGCTTCGCTGTAACATAAAAGAATACGACTTTCAGTAATGCAGCTGTGTGTCATGTTATGTCTAGGTGCGAGGGACTGACCAGAACAGAATAACAAGTGCATTGTTTATCGACCTTGTACATCATGTGCAGACTAAACCTCAGAGCACAGCAGAGAACGTGAAAAGCAGACAGTTCTCATGTGAAAAGGGCACAAACAAAGTCTTGCAAAATAAAAGCATATAGTGTCATGCGCAATAATCAGCCTCATGGCAGCGAAGCTCATGCTAACTTAGCAATGTCGACAATGAACCCACCATCAATACTACAATATGTAAACATTTGAACACCTGAAGGATACTGAGATGTCGAGTGTGATGTCACTTGGATCAAAAGTCAGATAAAAATGCAAGTGCACACACAGATTGAATTGCACAGTCAGATGGAGTGATTTGGATATGAACTTACCTTAGCATGTCAATAGTTGTGTACCACAGAACTGTGTGGACAAATGCATAGTTGAGCAGATAACACATATACTATCCACCCAAAAGGTGAAATGTTAGTTGAGTGTGTGCCATTTCATATGCCTATGCCAGGGAGTGCAGCATCCTTGAACCAGGTAGCACCCACAAAGGCCTGCCCTCAGAGACTATGTATTGCTACTAATGTTGACAGGAGTAAGATACAGATCATGTGTGGATGGCAGCATCGTGTTAATTCAACATCACAAGTACAATGGACTATTTATCCATGTCTCACTCCATTGGTGACTGATGGATTTCTCACCTATCAAAAGGTCTGTTGCTATGTGGCACACCGACCACAGATCTACATCATGTTTTATGACATATGTGGGCATGATACCACAATGTGTGTCACATGTGTGCCAGTGCAAGTCACAGCTGACATTTTATAATGTGTGAACAGTCTGCACATGCAGAGATTGCGTGTGTTGCTTAAGTTGTTCAGCTACAAACCCTCTTTCACAGTCCAAAGTGAGTTTAGTACCAAACAGTGTGCAATGACTGTGTGTCATGCACTTCATGATGTATGTTGCCATCTTACATATGTCAATCAAAGTATAGTTTACATGCTGTCCTGTGACTGTAAACAGAGGGGTATATAATGGACATGACCACACAGTGCAGCAAAGATAGTCTCCCTATACCACATCAATGTTTGCAAGCACATAGCAAGATAAGTACAGTATCTAAAATAACACTTACAAATGTTGACTCTTGACCTGTGCCCGTGCTGGATTGGCCACCTAACCCCAGTGCAGGCACACTTGCCCCATGAGGAAATTATGCAACTGTTACATGCAGGAATGGATGAGACTGTGATGGTGTGTCTTACTGTTAACCTAAAAATACTGTTAGCCCTAGTCCTCCATCTATGTCTGCATCTGTACACAAGACGCAAAGACAATCAAAGTAAAGATAAGATGTCCAGGACTATCTACATATCATATCACTCCTGTGAAGGTAGTACTCACAGACCTTACCATGTTTGCCTGGTGTCACCTGAAAGTAAATGGACATATTGCCATCTGAGGTGAATGCTTACTCACATGCAAAGCTCAAGGAAGCCCTCTGATGCACTGAGAAATGCAATGCAAACTTACTTAGAGATTCAAAAAGACAGCTGCAGCTGCCATTTACCATTGTGGTTAGCAGTCTAGTCTTCCGTAGTCCTCTTCTGCCTCATTGGTCCTAAGGCTTACATTAAGTGGAGGCCTGGGGAGTATGCGCTGAACTCTACTGGTAACTTTGTAACATTTACTGTAATTTTTTATTTGCATAGTTAATGTTTTTACATTGGCACAATTGCAATATTTTAATAACTTTGCACCAAGGCACTGGTATTTACCACACAGATAGCTGCTCTTATGGTTTGTCCCTGCTCACACTGATTTTGGGTGTGATTTGCATTGTTCTGTGTCCCAGGTGCATCACAGGGTGTGCTAATTGAATGCATTACTTAGAATTTCGGAAAGACAATTGCGTCTACCATTTTCCTGTACAGTTGGCAGTCTAGTCTTCTGAGTCCTCTTCTGCCTCATTGGAAGCTGAGACCTACACAAGAGGAGTCCTGGCGAGGATGCGCTGAACTGTACAATGCCGCTTTTAACATTTATTGGAGTTTTATATTCGCATAGTTAATGTTTTTACTTTGGAACAATTGCGATATTTTAATAACTTTGCCGAAGCACACTTTTATGTACTGCACAGACTGCTGTTCTAATGATTTTCCCGGCCCACACTGCATTTGGGTGTGATGTGCATTCTGCTGGCTCCCCGGTCCGTCATGGCGTGGCCGATTTAACAAAGGGAGACTGCTGACTTACTTAGAGATTCAGAAAGACAGCTGCCGCTGCCATTTTTCTGTGCGGTTGGCAGTCAAGTCTTCTGCAGTCCTCTTCTGCCTCATTGGGAGCTGAAGCCTACATAAGAGAAGTCCTGGCGCAGAGGCATAGAGGACGCTACCTGCTAGCGTGCCAAAGGTCAGCCTGTCTGCGCCTGGACTCGCCCTGATGCACCTGGACACCAGAAATGCTGCTACTTTTGCACAAAATAGTAAGATATTGCTCACAATAACATATTCCAGTAAATATTCTTAAAAGTATTAAACAAATAATATTCTTTCTCAGGCTTGCAGTATTTTATGTACTTCGGTACTCCTATTAGGACAAGACGGCCCCCATGTCTGTTGAATCTGTAATTGTGAATGTTTGCTCCTTACTCCTCAGGAAAGACATACGTCTTTTTGTAATAATTCCCAGCAGTTGGACATTATGACGGGCTGTTCTCCTCAGACAACAGAAACAGTACCTCTAACATTACATAATCCAGTAACACCCAGTTACGTGATATCAATTGCAATGCTTGCTCTAACCCCAAACATACCCTCAAACTTTGGGATTTTCTGGCCACTGATAAACCAGACATCTGTTTTATCTCTGAAACATGGCTCCACCCTATAGCACTTTCCTGTATTTCGACATCATTCCTCCTGAATACAGTCTAATTAGAATAGCTAGAGAGCCCAAAACAGGCAGCAGAGCGGCTGTTGCCTATCGAAAACCTCTGAAAGTCACTCTATTGGACTCTTTTCTAAAAGAGTGGGGAAGCTTTGTGTCTTCAAATTGGAATCCCTATCTAATGTAATCTGGATGTGTACTCTAGTATACCACCTTCTAGGGTCTAAAAAAAAAGATTTTAGCAAGGATTTTATTGAAATTGTTCTTCCTCATATTGTGGCATCGGACTATTTCATGTTGATTGGGCATTTCAAATATCGCACAGACCTACCTTTTGACCCCGATACTTCATGCCTGCTCTCAGACCTATCAAAAAGTATCAGGCCCAACACACATAGCTGGGCACACATTAGACCCGATTTTTACAAACTCACCTAACTTGCAAGTTGAACCCGCCCTCTCGTGCCACAGGTCTGGACAGACCATTTTTCTATTAACTTCAATGGTCACTTGGAAGAATCCTCGAGTCCCAAGATTGTAGCACCAAGTAAAGTCAGATCATGGATAAGGTGTCTCTTCAATCTTTTACTCCACATTTTCCTTCCTCCTTCTGTTCGTCCACTAAGATTTGAATCTTGCTCTGGAGGACCTTGAGAAAGCATTTACACAGGCATTAGATACCATCACTCCCCAAAACTCCAAAACACATAAGCTATGTGCCCTTGGTTCTCAGAGTCCCTTAAAGCAGTAAAGACAGCCTGCAGAAAATCAGAAGCAAGTAGTGAACCACCAAAACACCTGCAGACAAATTCCCCAATAAAGCAGAGTCGGTTATTTGCCACAAAAGTATTAAATCTGTTATGAAGACTCACATAGTATACTGATTTAACAAAGCCAGAAATGCAACAAAAGAACTATAGAAGATTTTAAAGGAATTTGTCAAGCCTGTGGTATGTGCCTCTTCTACTCCAGCATCTCAGTCTCTTTGTAATGAGCTTGTGAATCACTTCAACAAAAAGCATTCGAAAATGTATCACACTCTTTTGAAAGGTCTCACACAGGATGTGATGGATCCACCTGTGTTTTCATCTTCTATTTACCCTACTCTTTTGGAACCTTTTGGCGCAATCTCCTCCAACCAAATTTTGGTCCTGATAAAAAAGATTAAATCGGGTGCACCAGTGGCCCTTGCTCCTCCCCCTATCATGGCAACAAAGGCTACTGCATTTCTTCATATGATCACGTCTGTTTAATCAATCACTTATTATTGAAAATATTCCCACAAAATTGAAAACTGCACAGGTGAGACCTATGTTAAAGAAACACACGTCGTTCCACTCAAACTGGTGAATTACAGGCCAATTTCGCTGCTCCCTTTCTTAGGAAAAATCCTGGAGACAATAGTGAATAAACAGCTGGTGTCACCTCGAAACCCACTCTTTGATGGACTCTTTCCAGTCTGGCTTTCGGGCATCCCATAGTACAGAAACTGCATTAGTGGATGTTCTTGATACCATCAGGGTATCTCTGGATGATGACCACCCAGCTATGATGGTTCTTTTAGACCTATCTGCAGCATTCAACACCATCTCACATTTAATTCTAGTCTAAAGATTGATGGAGATTATCATCGGTCAAAGAGCCCTGGGTTGACTAAAACACTTTCTAAAAGATTGGACTGATACAGTCCAGTTAGACCTCTTTACTTCTCGAACCATGGGCCTGGACAGGGGGTACCCCAGGGCTCATCTTTGAGCCATACACTGTTTAATATCTATGTTGCCCCCCTGGCTCAAGTGATAAGATCTTGAGGGTTCAAAGTTATATCACATGTGGACAACACACAACTTATCATAAACATAGGGAAACCCCTGAATCTACCAAGATCAGTTTCAGGGAATGCAAGGAAAAAAGTAGCCCTCTGGATGTTGTCCAATTACCTCCAACTTAATGCAGTAAAAACTGAAATCCTGCTATTAGGAAAGGCTTCCTCTTTCTGGTCTGATGATTGGTAGCCTTTTGAACTAGGTCTGGTCCTTATCCCAAACAGGCCGTTAGAAATCTGAGCATACTGATTGATGATGCCCTCTTCATGAAATATCAGATCAATTCTATCTTTGGGCCCTGTTTTTGGAATTATGCACCTTCTCAGGAGAGATTTCCAATGGCTGCCTCTGCAGGCCAGATAATCCATAACTCAGGCATATATTATAAGTCACCTGGATTATGGAAATGCCCTTATGGTTGCTGCAAATGAAGCGCTATTTTCTAAACTTCAGGTGGTACCAAACACAACTGCCTGCCTGATTAGCAAACTGCTACCCTGCTATCCTACTCTCCATTTGGGCCCACTCTTAGGTCACTGTACTGGCTTCCGATAAAAAAGCTCTCCCTTTTTGTACTTCTCTGTTCACAAGTCACTTTTTCTATTTGTGGAACAAGTTGCAGTTCTATACTTCCACACATAACCTCAGATCCAGAGCTCAATCATTACTTCGCCCCCACCGCATTCATACCGTTAGACACAGGGGCAGATCCTTTTCATATTTGGCACCCTATATTTAGAGCAAATTACCCTTGTTTATTAGGGGTGGGTGGCCCTCGTGGAGTCGTACTCCGTGGAATTCTGAGGAGTTACATAAAGACTCCTTGTTATTCTGTGGACGTCCGCCAAACCCGCAATGTGATTTGTAACAGCGTTACTTGTGCAAATAATAATAAACCTTAAACTGTGGTGAGTTCTTGCAGACTCGCATGCAGTGCCTAGGGCTGCCACACTGATA
This sequence comes from Lissotriton helveticus, assembly GCF_964261635.1. Taxonomy (NCBI): domain Eukaryota; kingdom Metazoa; phylum Chordata; class Amphibia; order Caudata; family Salamandridae; genus Lissotriton; species Lissotriton helveticus. The sequence continues at coordinate 915,754,643 of NC_136059.1, read as the reverse complement.
ACCAGTAAGTCTCTCCCTGGTCTCTGGGCACAGCTGCAGCTCTTAGCCCCAGTCTGTTCTTGCCGCTCTGAAATGTAAAACTGCAATGACCTGCAGAGCCCAGGGCACACCCAAACTGGTGCATTGGTCTTGGAGATGCATGCAACATGCCAACTATAGTTTCCTTGGTCTCCAGGACCACTCCACACACTCACTAGCCCCTTTCTTTAGAATGGGATTCATGGCTCAGCACAGAAAACCTACAGGTTCGACCCTGTGGATGTCCCTCTTTCACTTGAGCCTGGAGCTGCGAGGAATGGGTGTTGTGCCTGGGGGGTGGTGGGGGTGAAGTGGTGAGCTCTGAAAGCTGCGATGGATGACTTCACTTAACAGTAGTTGTGGAAAAAGGGTTTTCAATCCCCTGCTTTAATTTCTGCTGTCCACAGCTCTAATTCGATGGAGTAACAAGCTGGACCACAACTTAATAAGGAAGCAGGGGGACAGCGGGAGGGCATGAGAGTCCCGTCTGGTGGCGGCTTGGCAGAGAGCGACCTGATGAGGTGAGTGCAAAGGTGGTGGGGTAGTGCTTGAGAACTGTAATGGACACTGACTGTCTGTGCTTCTCTTGTTGGTGTTTCATGGTGCTACCCCTTTTTTCTCTAAACAACATAAAGAATCACACAAGCCAATAAATTGTAATACATCTTGCCTCTTTCTGCAGGATACTCTCCCTCCTGAAAGTTCAATAATGCTGCTATTTTCACCCTCCATAATCATTAATCGTTAAAGTGCCTCTTTTGAGCGATGAGCCTCACAGGCAAGGAGGAGCCCTACAATAAGAATGGATGATGCACAAATACTATAGGACCTTTGTACTTATTACATGCCCTCTCCTCTTTCCACCCCGCTCCCCCTCTGTCTCAGTAGTCCTCTCAGCCATCCCTTCTTTTATTTGAATTTGATGCACTTACAGTCTCTGCGCTCGCAGCCCATGATGTGCCGCATTGTTCTCTGCAGTGAATTTCTCATCCGTCTCTTTTCTTCCCATAAACGGTGCTGAAGGATGACTTTTGGCTAATGCCATTACTTGAATCCTAATGTGAGAACTGCAAATTGTCTCATCATGCCTCAGCTCTTCTCACGAGTAACTTTTAAGATAATTGAACAAGCATGCATGGGAGACGAAAGCTTCCCCATTGTCTAAATTGCATAGTCACGTGATGAAACGTGATGTCATGCCAAGGTACTTAAGCAGTACGGATTCAGTTTTAGGACAAATCAAAAGAGATACAGGTGTAATCCCAAAGGCTACTTGTGTGTTAGGGGTAGGCATGCTGGTATACATCAAGCGACGGGTGGCTGGATTGTTGCCGAACTCCACACTCCAAGTGGAGCACGAAGTTGCAAAACTCGGTGTACTCTGCCAGCGGAATGGACATTCCCACCCACCGCTATTGTTCATAAGATCCTGTCTGGGCGTAGCACAATTCAAGATATTCCTCAAAACCTGGCTATTTTAGCTCCTTCTGAAATTGCGGTTCTGTTTTATAGACCCCTACAGGGGCGATTTTTTTACGCTTTATAAATATAACTAACAAGTGATATACTACATATAGTGTCACTCGGGATTCTACTCCATCTGGGCTCGTGATACTCAAGCAATAGCCAAACAGATTGAGCAAAGACATGTTCCAAGGTGCCGTGTGCATGAGGTGCACATATTGTGTCAGACCTCCAGCCCAGACAGCAGATCTGCCTGTACCACAACATTTTCATACGGAAGTTGACTAGTTTAGTGTGATAAATGATGTTTGGCCAACATAACTTGCGTCATATTGGCCTAGCACTATACCTATCACATCCATTCAGGTAAATGTCAAGCAGGATGTCGCATACACTGTAGACTGGCTGAACCTGCCAGTCCCTGTGCTTCCCTTAGTGTGTATTAAATCTGTAACACATCGTATAGCAGGTATTCTGAAAATGTGTATTAAGTTAGATAATGGGCATAATGGTGAATACAGTAGTGTAAGTCATAGGCAATGCAAAGCAACATATTTGACCAATAATATGCCTACTGAACAGCGACCTACGTTCACTCAAGCATACTACAAACTGAAAAAAGAATTTAAAAGTATGAATTTCTCTACATATCAATATGTATGTGTAATCATGATCAATATATTGTCACTCCATATTTCACCACGATAAAGGCTAAACATTACATATAGGTGCACTTTTACCGCTAGAAATCCAGACAACTGAAGATATTAAGGCTGTTAGGTAAGAGAAGAAGGGCAAGGAAAGTGAGCCCAAGGTGTATGTACCTGCATTACTCAGTGTAATAGACAATTGGCCAGTTGTGTGTGTTAGAATCCACCCACGCATTGACCCATTTGTGCATTGCCCCCGTTGCGTGGGTCGTAAGTCGCGCATCAGCGCCTATACGTTGAATACGCATTGTGATGAATGTGCTGTGCGTTATTCATGCATTGGATATTTTAGTACGGATGCGTCAGAGAAATCTACACATTTGTGGAAATGGGTGGGTACAGGCAGGCATTTTCCCACACAGATGGCACTTGACCCACTTTTCCAGGTTCAAGTACGGGATGTCTAATTGTCTATGCAGTGAAAACATATTGGCCATGCATCTATTCACATTGTTGGTTTAGTTTGGTTAAAAAAGATATGATATTTGTTACAAAGTCAGGCGATATATCTTAGATGTTATGTACATGTACTGACTGTGCTAACTGATTATTTCTATTTGCACCCTAGTCAACATGACAGCTGTGAAACGCGCACAGAATGTAGCAACGGCTTTCAGAAAAATGCAAAAACTGTAATGTGTGGACCGAAGTAGTTGGGTCCTAGAACATGGCCCAACCAACAACACCTGCAGTGCCAACCTTACCCCCTCAAACGGACAGACCAGGACCCAACCCACGCCAGAGCTGGGCAGAACCAGCCCAGAGCAGCCCCAAATTAGTCAAAGCCAGCCCAAACTGTTGCCACACCAGCTCTCCCAGCAGCCACACAGCATGTGGCTATATGGTCCAGGAGGCACCCCAACAGCAATGATATTACATCATTGTCCAGGAACTACAGAAACCGAATCGGAAACTGGATGGCATACGTGAGGAACGGAGCCAGCAGAGCATCTACCTGAACAACCTGCAGGAGGCAGATGAGCAGAATTCCCAGCTACTGTGAACAATCAAATTTGTTGTATATTTTAGTGTTTATTTTTGTTAATTAGGTAGTCATTATATAGAATAGGTTTAGATTAGATAGGTTTTAGTATTTTTAAGTATCTTTATAGCTTTTAGAATATTTAGGTTAATAAGGTGTTAGTGGGTGGGGGTTAATTTTAGGCTTTGTTTAAAAAAAATAAGAAAAATTCCCAAAAAGAAAAAAAACTAAATACCAATACAATATATATTTGTTTAGATTTTAATGTGTAGATTGTTCTGTATAGGTGTGGTGTATGTCTGTATTGTGTGCCTATGTGTGTTAAGGGGGTGGGGAGGTTAATGTTTAACATGTCTAGTGTGGTAAATGTGTAGCATCGATTAAGCTAGGTTTAGCTAGGTTAAGGTAGTTTTAAGTTAAGTTAGTGTAGGATAGGTAGGTTAAGATATCTGAAACTTAGATTCGATTTAGTTAGTTAGGTAGGGTAGGTTAGCACATGATGTTGAGTTTTCCTGCAGTGTTTGTAGATGTGTGTAACTTTGTGAACGCCTATGGCTAAGAGTCAGTCAATGTTGCAATGGAATCAATTAAGGGATCTTCAAGAATCTTTGGGCTCTGAAAGTGGTACTCATTGTGTAATGGATGCACAGCCCAACAGAGACAGTCACCTACTGTAGCACTGTGTGTGTACGTTATGCTACATGTATAGTAGGGATGAATCTGTCACCCCGTGGTAGCCATTCATGGCTGTGTTGGTACACACACTGGTGTCCGCCACTTACGCACTCACTCAGCATTGTACTTGTGCGTCATTGTTGTTTGCTGATTTGTATCCTTGAAAGTGTTCCCCACCAGCCCCGACATGTCTTTCATCCTTGGCCTTGAGTACTTGCTAAATGTGTCACTTTCTGCATATGGATTTGTGCAACTACTTGCTAAGTTAAAATACACAATTATCTGATGTTTGCTCTTAGCCTAGGGATTTGTAGCTTGGTCCCAGGATCTGTGCTCTGGCTCCTCTATATTGTTATGTGTGTGGATGGTACAATTGATGTCATTTTTGGTTACACTCGCACTCAATGCTTGTGAGAGCTCTCAGGGCAAAAGGGGCACATTGTCACTACGTATGCCAGTGTGCCTTACTAAACCTATTATCATTTGACACAGGTCCCCAAATACTTAAAAGTTGCAGTTCATGCTTAATGTCATCTAGGGCCTTATTAATGAAGACCTTACACCGCCATTGCATCAGTTTTCAGTGACGCTGTGGTGGCGTAATCAATATGCCATACTTTGCCTCATTTACAAAGTGATGTATCTAGGTAGTTGTGTCACTTTGTAAATGCCTGTGCCTCATTATAACTGTGTTAGGTATAATGTATGCAGGGTGGGCTTTCCCACATAAATAAGGCTCGTAGAAGTGGTGCAGTGAAATTTATGAGATTTCACTACGCCACTTGTACAACTTGACTGCTTCAAATCCTTATGCCTGTATTAAGCAGGCATAAGGAGTGACACAGGGCTTTTCACATGACACTCACCCATGTGTGAAGACACCAATTCTGGAGTTGTGTCAGTTGACCAACACACTCCAGCAATGCATCATTACTGCACCACCAGGTATGTCAGGATTCATGACGTAAATGGACAATACTTACGACATGGTGTGCAGTAGTGTAAATACAGCGCCTCCATGGTGTCGCAAGGAGGGACCAAAGAAAAGTGTTGCATCTCTTTTTTGCCCAGCAATGTGACACTTTTCATAAATGAGGCCCCCAAAGTGTAGCACTGAGCTTCTACATCCTTGAGTCGCATAGATATGATGCTATACAGAAGGAGTCTGGCCATAAATATCTGCTTATAGTCAGTGCATGCATTATTATGGTACTCATAGGATATCTTCAATTGAAGCATTTCAGTTGACATATGTGTATAATGACATTGTCATGATAACTGAGCAAGATATCTGTGGAAGTGTGAGCATGTGTTAGTGGCTAATCTGCATCACAGGACCCATTTTGTGCAGTTCTGCAATTGTGTGATTAGTTGGCCTATTTCACTGTGTAACACTGAAGTTACCAATGCTTATTGTCACGCCATGATGTTCAATAGTTCAAAGGGATTTGCAATTCAATCCCATGGCAAGGGTGGTCCAACATGCTTGGTCTTGTCCAACAAGAGAAAGTGATAGGGACTGTAGCGCAATTTCCTAGAGATGGTAGGAAGTACTTTTTGTTCCTGCACATCCACCATGGTTTAGTTAGTCCTATCTTCCACAGGCATACAACACACAGGTTCAAGGTAGGTGTGTTCATAGGATAATTCACAGTAGCGGATATTGCAGTTACAACCCCAACATTGTTTGAAAGCCAAAGGATTCTCAGACAGAGTCCATGGGGGATACACGTCATGTGACATGTTGAGGAGAGGAGTATTCCAGTGAGGAGATCCAAATTGCTATTAGGGAAGATAGGTCATATTGACAGTTCACAATTGAATCAATAAACAGGTGGGCATTGCAAAAGAGGTAAAAGTACCAGGTAGCAAGGTTGGTGCAATGATCATGAGCACAGGTCCAATGAGAAACTGGCCAAGTGGCACACAAATCTCAGTGGGGACTTGTCCACCAGAGAGGGTTAAAGTTACCATCTTCATCCTATGGTGTGGTGCCCCCCCTGAGTGTGGTGTTGGTGCAGGAGGCATCTGAGACTCACCCACACATCAGGGGCAGAAGATGTGGCTCCCTGACCCCAACAGCATTTGCCTGTGCCACCAAGGAAGGCAGCACAGAGCAGGAAAGGGTGAGCTGTCTTGTTCGCACAGCAGCAATGTTGTGGTGGGAGGCACCCATTGTTGCAATTTAGGAGTCCTGCTTCTGCTCCAAAGATTTAAAGATAGTGCGGATAGACCCCAGCTGGCTGGTACACTCACTGGTATCCCATCGGCAGGCCTGTTGTTCTTGCCTCTGCCACATGACACCAGCGGTCATGTTCCAATCGATGAAGCGGAGGGTAGGTGCCTCTTATTGCCTCTGAGGTGTCCTTATTGTGACTGAGTCACCTATGTACTCCCTTTAGGGTGCCCGTGACGGTTTTCATCCCTGCCCACATCTCATCTACCAGCTACTGCTGAACTCCTACCACCTGCTGTTGGAAAACAATTGTGAGGTCCTCGGAGTCCAGGACAGGGTTTGGACTGACAGATGAGGTATGTCCCATGGTAGGTGGTTCCTCTGGAGACACTGTGATGGTGTCAGCCCATCCGCAACCAGAGAAGGTGTTCCAACGGAGTCCAGGAGTTGATGAAAGGTGTCATCGTCCACAGGGGCCTGATGTCATCACCAGCAGGTTGATCATCCAGGACAGGCACCTGTTCAGGAGGTGTTGTTTCTCACTCTGCAATGAAATAGAGATATATTAATGGTGATCTATGCTAGATGTTCACATGAGTATTCTGGATGATGTAAAGAATTTATTCTCATCAACTTTGAGATCAACATTGATGTGTAGGACATGTGTGACTTGTAGGAATTGTGGCCAAGTTGCACTATTGTTGCCTTTCAGTTGGCAGTAGCTCTGCTTTGTTCCTTGCGAGAAATGCGCATGCACGGGCGCACTCGCAGATCATCGTGAAACCAAGGAAGAGGAGGACGGCAGCCCGGGGTCGCCGCAGTTAAGGTAAGTGTTGATTTTTTTTAACCTTTAAAGTATATTTAATGCAATTCTTCTTTGGGGGGGTGGAGGCAAGCGGCACAATGCGTAGGCCCACGGAGTTGGGGTCCAACTCCGTGCACCTCCGCATAGTGCCACTCAGCCATCTCCACCCAGGTTTAGTCGATGCATCAATTCTCATAAATGAGGCCCTATGTATTCCATCTCTTGTTTGGCTTGAAAAGATGTGACTGCAACACATCGATCTAGAAATCCCCACTAAGCAAAAGAGCAACCTTTAAAGCACTTTGCCTAGTACAAAATGTAATCACTGCCTGATCACTGAATTGTCAAACAGACCCATCAGTAGTCTCAGATCCATAAATAGATGTATATTGTCTTCCTGTTCCACCAGATACAAGAGTTTCAGGGGTTCAATATTTCATATTTAGAGTTCATACCTGCAGAACTCCTAATCACTCCATCTGAGATTTAAGCATTACTTCAACGCCAACTTCAGGACATTTTTTAAGTTTGGCTATTGTTCCTGGCATGTGATAATCCAGATCTATTCAAAACATTCTCCTTAGTTGGTCTTTAAAGCCCTGGCTGTCAGATACCTAAGGCTCACATGCATGCTTCACTCTTGAGGACTATGTTTCTTCAAAGCTTTGTCATCTGTTGGGTTGTATTTGATGGCTGGAGTCCTCAGCACACCCCACCCTTACCTGATGAACTAACATGGTTCTACATCAGCAGGGATTATACAGCATTATCCTGCCACCTGCCACTCTCTAAATATATCTACAACCTAATAACTCTGAAACTACTGGTGGATGGATTGTAGTCCAGGCCTAAATAATGTAAAAGGAGATAGGAATTCAGAAAATAGAGGTCTCCATTATGTAAAATTCACATTAATAGAAAACTGGCATAAACCAATAATGAAAGCTATGGCGGCCATTGAGAGTTCGGCAGAGTCAGAGCTCCACATAGGTTATAGAGCGTGTGCCCTACCAAACCTACAGTTCCTCTCTCCATTTAGAGGATGGGAGTCTTGAGGTTTTCAATGGTACAGCCTCAGCTGGCTCCAGTGTTTCAATGTGATGACACGTCATCTATCTGCCAAAAGGCAATGAGTTAGCAGAGGTAGGGTTTGCCCACATCACAAACAATGGCCCAGATGGAGATAGAGAGATGGCACCAGGGGCATTTCTTTTGTATTTATCTGAAAAACCTCTGCTTTTGTAATGCATAGCTGTCGAAAAAAACAGTGCCCTCTCAACATTTAGTTGTGTTACAGCGAATCCACTACAATGGAGAATTCACTGCAAGCACAGAAAGTCCCACTAGATAGGCAAGGATATCTAAATATATTCCTCCACGGGGGGACAAACATCAGGTCCTCAGCCAACCTTAGAGGTTGATAGGCCATTTAATTTTGTATTAATAAAAAAAGCAGAGCATGATTTTCTATTCTGGTATTAAAAGTGGGCTGTAAAGATAATGGCACAAATGTGGATTTGTGCTATATGCAAATGACTATAAGCTGTTATCGTTTTGCATGTAATAACCTACCAATTAGTCTTCAAATAACATCAAAGTAAGGAAAGTATAATAAAGTTCAAATATAGCAGGTCGGTGTGGTTTTGGAAGAGCTGAATGGGGAGGAAAAGTTGTTCATCTGAAAAAATATACCGAAAGACACACCTTGCGGTATCATATTTGTAATATTATGCATATGAGTGCTCTTGGAAATGTGTAGGTGCAGATTTCTAGGAGGAGTTACATACCTACAATGTATGCATTCCCTACGGCCATGAGGTTGAAAATCCACAAGAGTAAATACTGGCAAATATAGAAAAATGTACTCCCCATGGACAACCCCTCCCCTTTACCACTCTGCTTAATGTATGAGGGCTTTTATCTCTGTTCCCAATCTGGAAACCCACTTACTCCTACTTTGAGAGAAGCAAAATGCTTGTGTATTTTCAAATTCGGATTCTATATGCCAAGAATCTGTGAATACCCATGAAAGTTATATGTTTGGAGTATTTATTTATGCTGGACATTGCCGCTCCTATAACCACTCAGCACTTTGGCAACCATTCTATATTATTTATTTACCGTACAAAAATGCCCACCCACCATCTTAGAATAGTAATGTTATATCAAAGTATAAAAAAATTCCAAGATGGATGCTGCATTGTCAGCATGCATGTGCGCACTCGCGCAAGAATAGGTGGCCAACTTTGAACGCTTTTTGTTGTACAATATGAGAAAAAACATTTTAAGATGAAGAAGGCTGCCCATGTGTGGCTGACAGCATCCATGATGAAAATATTTTGCACTTAAAATACAACAAAAAACATTCTGAGATCATGGCCCTTGTGTGCATATGCGTGTGTATGCTTGCACATGCATACTAATCTAGCATGTATATCGAAGTCTAGGCCTGTTGTTTGACAAATGTAAGGTCCTGGTCTTGTCCTGTGACCTGAAGAGGTGATTGAAGTATGTCCTAATTGACAGACAGTGACCTACTGTTGTAAATTTAGTACATAAAGCGGTGGTGATTTATGAATCCATAGATTTGACCTAACAGTTTTATTTGTATGACTGGAGTGGAAGCCTACTGGGCTACTTAGGTAAAGGTCTGATTTTATCCACCTACCTAACTCTTAGTGCTAATATCCCAAGTGTGTGTTGGTAGTATTTGTGCCCTGCATTGCATATGCATAGTGTGTGTGAGTAAGCCATAGTAATGGAGGCTAGGGAAATTCCTTTAGCATAACCCCTGTGTGGCCTTTTCACAAAATAGAGGGTATATGTTTTTCCCAAAATTTACCAGTGCACGCTAATATTCCTGGAGCTTGGGGCAGGAAATCTAGGCACTTACATGAGGGAAGTAGAGCCATGGCTCCTTTAGAAATGTGATTAGGTCTTTGGCTTGACAAAGAGCTGCTGCTAAATCCTCCTGAAGACTGCCATTTACTAGACGGTAGGGGATAGGACTGCAGACTCTGATGAGCAACGCAAGGAGAATCTTTCATTTAGGCCAGCCTTATTTCTTTTACCTGATTATTCTTCAGTGAGGCTGATGACAGCCAGTTACAGAATGCCTTTATTGTGGGGGCACCAGGCTTGGGACAATCCAGCTTTGAGAAGTATCACTCTACACAAAAGCTGTGTCGTCTGGAGGGCAGCCTTAAAAAGTGAACCACTATAAAACAGCCCTGAAAAAGTAGTCTCCAGTCTAGTTTTGCTGTATAAAAGTGAGACCTAAACACCCCACATGCTTTTTCCAGTTCCATGTTCTCAACAGTTAAGAAAGGGAGTGCTCCGCAGAGTATTTATTGAACTGTTATGCAGCCAGAGCTGGTGTCAGCCAGCTTCCCACAGGAGAGGGGGTCATTACCTTTTTGACCTATTGCTAAAAGAGCTGTGTAGCTATCATGACACTTATAGAAGCTTGTCACAGGCTTATAGGAGCATGGCAAACCTACAGAAGGAGTGACAGTACTTGAGAAGTGGGATGCAGCAGCACCCCGCTGTCTATGGGTCACCCAGAAGAAGTTTGAGCAGAGCTATATTTGGACTCTGGTGATGGTGGGCCTCTGGAGTGGGAGGGTCTCTAGAATGTCAAATGCAAACAACATCAAGACCCTTGGTTTAGGCCAAGTGGGTCCTGCTTGTTCCATGGCCCCTCCAGAGGGACTGACAGACATTGGCTATTTTTGAAGGGTAAATTAAGAATGAAGTCTGCGCAGAAATGCATACACATTCAAAGAAGAAATTCGTAATTGACACATCCTTACAAAAAGACAAATCTTTCTTCCAAAAAATGGAGCGCAGCAAAAGGTCACAGAGTGGACTAGACAGAACTGAGCAGGGAGAAAGTGCAGAGTAGGAAGTAGGGGAGGGAAAGGAGCAGACAGGGGAGAGAGCAAACAGATTGGGAACGAAGAAAATAAAAGAAAGCAGAGACCCAAAAGAAAGAGTGAGAGAGGCACAAACTGAGGAGAGAGCAAACAGATGAGTGAGAAAAAAGGTAAAGTGGATGGCTGGAAGGGAAGAGATGGCGTACATCTGATGAGTTAATGTTTTATAAACACCATTCAGAGCACACACACTTACATAAAAAAAAGTGTTGGTAAATGCAAACCTTTAGTCTTGGAGGTCTGCTCTCATTATGCAATACAACAGAAAAGAAATTATGCCAAAAATATGTTTGCATAAAACGTGTTCTTAAAGGTATCCATTCATTTTAAGTTCAATTTTATTTAAGTGATCGGTCTTTAAAAATAAAACCATTATACCAATGACATTTTCAGATAGTGCTACTACATACTTATATAAACAAAATAAAATCGTTGGTGGAATTTTTACACAGTTAATCTACAAACTACTTCTGTGCAACAGTTATTTAAAAATTCCTTTAAAATCGAGATTTGGAAAGCCCATGTAAATATAACAGACCATATATAAGACAGCATTTTGCTTTTCGAAATTTCAATGGTTGTCCAATAATCTATTTCGATCTCCACAGTGTTCCAACCAATTTCTTTCAAATACAAATTCAAAAGTTTTACCCCCCTGCATACTAGGGGGATTGTGGACCCGCGGAGCCAGATGACTACTTCCTCTCTACATGTTCGTATTTTCATACTGTTCAGTAGTACTTTTAATAGTGACTTCCGTTCTTTTAATAACTTTGGGCATACGCAAAAAATATGTTGGATGGATTCATATTAGTATCCGCATAATCTGCAGTCTAGATTTTCCCTGTGATCTTTCCATGAGGGAATGAGATCTTTTGTTTCCCACATGCCAAGACGCGGTCTCACAAATTGATGTTTTTGGGTAAGTGAAGATTAGGCGGATAAATATTCTTGGGGCTTCCTTGTCCCATATGAGCTGATCACTGTCCAGGCATACCGTCCTTGAAGTAAAGTATTCTCATCCGCTGAGTGAGACAAATGTTTTATTGTAGAGTTGATTAGTTTATTGAAGGCCTTCTTCCCTATGCTAAGGTTCTAAATGTCTTGGGCAGACAGATCCTCTATCACCTGGTTTAAATAACTTAAAGGTAGTGTCATATATTTTGCCTCATGTCTTTTTTATGCCCCCATATGGTACATTTGCTCATTTGCCTAAGCTTTACAATTTATTTTACTTTTGTTATAGCTTCTGCCATTATTTTCATAAGTATTATTCATTACAATGTGCATACCATGCATTACATTTATTGTGTGTTTTGATCGTAAGGTTCTAGTTCATATTTTGATATATTCACTATAATAGATGGTGCTTAGGAAAATAGCTTTGGCTTCAATATGAGTCTCCAAGGGAATGCTCACATTATTTCTCTCACCTCACAACACAAGCACAAGGGTTATTTTTCTCAGGTTGGATGGCTCAGAGAGTATATAACAGATGTTCACTGCCCAGTCCGAGAGAGAGAAAGAGAAAGCAAAATCAGTAGCATTCCAGAGAGCAGAGCAGCACGGTTCTGAGTTGAGCCACCCATGGTCATCTGGGAATTGTTTGTCTCGTAGCTCATCCAAAAGAGATATCATTTAGCATTGTCTTGAAAGCAGGCCAACAAACTAGGACAATCTATGAACTTCAGATAAGAAAGTGTGCTGATTGTGTCGAAATACTCAAACCCCATTATGGCAATAACTTTCTTGCTCAATAGTTAGGCATGTAGGGAAGATTTTACTGATTCCTGCAACTATTTTATTTAATGTATTCTACACTACAGTTGGCATACAATAAAGCCTTTAAAATAACAGTGCAGAGTTTCTTTGTGTGTGTGTTCACTTGTTTCTTAAGGGTGTGAGAACTCACAACAATAAATATATGTGCCTAATGGTAGGTAGGCAAAAACAAAGTGTATTTTGACAATTGTCCATAAAACAGTCCCAAAAAATACATAAAACAGTTACAGTGTAAAATTGATTTAAAACCCATGAGGCCAAACCATCACCCCGCCTACTGTAATCCATCATTAAAACTCATTAACAGAACGTAAGAACCGAGCAATTCCTAATGCCTCATCTAAATAACGCATTTCTGAAAGCAACTCTACAGCCTTCATCCTGTGTACAATTCCGACTTAAAAAACAAAGCTCACATGAACTTAATCTGGCTCAAAAGATAAAAAACTCAAAGGCAGATTTACAAGAAACTGACACATCTGTAGAGATGTGTTAGTTTCCCTGCGTCAGCCTGTAAAACTCTTGCGCCACCATGGATGAGCCGTATTTACAATACGGCGCAAGGATTGACAGATGCATTAGAAATTTCGATGCATCTGTTAGTGAAAAAGTCACGCATTGCTGGAGTCATGTTGCAAGCATGACAACTTCAGCAATGCATGGGGAGGCCCCTATCCTCACAACACTGTGTCACTCCTTACACCTGCTTCAAGCAAGCGTATGATTTTGACGCAGTGGCGTCCTAGAAGTGGCGCAGTGAAATCTTGTCAATTTCATTGCATCAATTTACACAGCTTTCCTGCATTGGAACCCCACCCTGCATACATTGTACCTGACGCAGGTATAATGTGACGCAGGGCTTTACAACGTGACCCATCACCCTAGATGCGTGACGTTGTAAATTGGCCGCATATTTTACGTCGCCGCTGCATCACAAAAGTAATGTTACGGCAGTGCAAAAGTGTTGCAAGGGTTTTGTAAATCTGCCCCACAGTCCATAAGTATATGCACAAAGAGCATTTTACATTCAGGGGGCAGGGACAAGGACCATTATTATCCTGGACCCTAGCCTAACAGTAGGGATGAATGGATTTGATTACATCCCGCTCTTGCCCGTAAAATGTCATGCCTCAGGCCAGGATCAGGTACCTGCATCAGGTAGGGGAAAACTGAATCAAGACCTAGAGGGTGTATTGAAAAACTGAACAAAGGTTTCTGACTCCAGTAGGCAATGTCAAGAGCTCTGGCCACCTTTGCCACAGACTCTTTCAATACTTGTTTACCTGGAAAAGAGGAACAGGACATAATTGTACCACATTCAGAATGGAGGTTCTTAATACCACTTAATCTATTTCTTACTTTCCTTGTCCAACTCCTTTCACTGCCTTGAATCTTATCCTATATTCAATAAACAATGGGGTGACTCTGTGTCCCTCAGAACCTGGGTATCGCAAGGCAAAAAGTACAATGGTTCTGTCGGGTATGAACACAATATTTCTTATAAATGCAATTCAATTTGCGGACAAGTCGATTTATGCACCTGTTGGATGTGGAAGCATTTTCCAAAGAACACAGAATAAATACAAAAGAGAATTTCTGGGTATTACAGTATTTTATATAAATTAAATCATTTATATATACCCACATATGAGAAATGTTGTTATACACAGCTGCCAATGGGGTGAGAATCAAGGTGAATTGTGATAAAGAGACATTTTGTGTTCAGTGACTCAACAAGTGCGCGATATGTACCACGTGAAAATGACATATATACGGGAGAGGCCGGGGTAAACAGATACAAAATTAATCTCTGCACTATTCACTTTCAATATTCTTGCAAGCGGGGCCTTGTACTGGACAGGGAGGTATCAGCAACGTTTCAACCCTATATGCGCGATAGTTATTGGTCAAAGTGGGTCTTCATTAGGACTGGGGTGGGGGCGGGGAATGGCAGCCTGCTGAGTAAGAAGGAACGAGCTTCAGGAAAACATCTGTGTTCCAATAGCTTATTAGTAGCTATCGTGTTGAGGGTGACTGTGGTGACTAACCTAACAATAACCAGAGGGACTCCTGGTTAGGCTCAAGTCAATGTTGAGAGGGGCTCATCATCTTGATTGCTGGGGGTGAAAGGGTTCAGTTAGAATAGTCAAATCTACACTTTAATAAAAGAACCACCCTACTGGATTGGTAATGTAAATGCAACCCATAGAGATTAATGTGCTTGAATTGAGCACCCGCCATTGGAATGGATAGAGTCCTATACCAAAGGGGAGAACCACCCAGCGGGATTGGTAGCGCTTATAAAACCTTTTACATAGAAATGTAAATTGAATTTAAAATTAAACACCGGATGTGTTGATTAAACACACCCCAATGGTGTGTGGGCAGCGTCGGATTGGTAACGCGGGCACTCGGGCATTGCCCGAGGGGCCGGTGTCCAGTGTCAGTTGTGGGCTGCTTTTCTGAACACTGAGCAGTCTGGGGGACGATTTGGCGGTTTCTGTGTTGTTCAGATGCCACCATCAGCCCAGTGGGTGCCTGAGTGGCCTTTCTGGAGGTAGATAGGCCTCCATTACCTTCCTTTTATCAAAGGGCAGAGGTGTCACTCCCTTTCTCTCGCTGGGGCCGGCCCATTACCATATGCATATTGTGCAGGGGCAGGGGGCCCGGAGAAAAAGTGGCCTCACTTCTATTCAGGTGTGTTTCATCAGTGGAAGGTAATCCGTGCATTTTTTTTCACACACCCCCCCCTCTTTTTTTTTTAATAAAACTTCGGCGAAGCAGTGTTTTGCAAAGGCAATATGCAAATGTGGCCACTTTTTTTTTTTTATTTCAAAATTATTTAATAGAATTTTTTTTACAGATATAATTATACAATAGAGTACAGTAGTGATGCGGGGGCAAGACAGACGATCTCAACGCCTAGTTATGTATATCGACATTGGCATTAACCGGTTTTCCCGCTGCGCGCCGCGATTTTAAAAATCCCGCGTTACGTGACAAGGTCAGCTCGTCATCCGCGTAGCGCAGGTAACGCTCATGACGAGCTGACCTTGTCATGAGCTTAGAAGGGGTTAATGACAATTGGCATTGCTCAATGATTGCTTGGCAGGTGGTCGTTGCCCCTCAGTGCTTGGCCGAGAGAGATAGAGAGAAAGAAGAAGAAGAGAAGAAATTGGGGGGCGGGGGGATTGGCGTGTGCCAGTCTGGGGCGACCCACATTTCCCCTTTGGCTGTGTGTACCAGTGTGTGCCAGTGGGGTGATGCCGGTCTACGGGGGTTTGTGTGTTTCAAGGTGTGAGTCTAGGGCGGCCCACATTCCCCCTTTGGCTGTGTGGTTCGCTGAGTATTTCGCGGTGATGTTGTCAGCGCCTCTCAGGAAGGTTACCCAGTTGAACCACCTCTTAACTGTTGCTTTGCTGGTGTTTTTCCAGTTTGCTAGTATTGTCTTGACAGCAGCTGTGAGCAGAAGGTCCACTAGTCCCCTATCCTCCTTGCATTTTAGGTCAGGGGCTAGGAAAGCTGTGGCTATTCCTGCTAGGCTCCGTTGTATGTTGCCTCCCACTATTGTGTCAATGAAGTTATACACTTTGCTCCAAAAGACTTTGACCTTAGGGCATTCGTATTTGATGTGTGTTAGATCCCCTTTCTGTTTATAGCAGTTCCAGCACTTGTCAGATTCTGTGGCGCCTACTGCAGCTAGTCGGGCTGGCGTCCAGAACATTCTGTGCAGTAGCCAGAACTTTGTTTGCGCTAGTTGAGGGGATACTTTATTCTTGGACGCTGAGACCCAGAGCTTGGATTTCTCATCCTCGCTGAGGGTCCTGTTGTGTCTTGTTTCCCAGAAGGACATGGCTTTGGTGTTTATTGTTGTCGTGCGTGGGCATATGAGTCTGTATAGATGGGCTGTTTGGTGGCCTATCTTGTTTAGGTTTTGCGTGTATTTGATGATGGAGGGGGTCTCTTTGGAGAGGTTTGCTTTGGCTATTGCTGCTTTGATTTTGAGAAATTCGTAGAATTCGATATTTGGAATGCTGTGGGTTGTTTTCAGCGTTTCAAATGTGAGCGGAGCATTATCCTTTTCTAGTTGAGCAGGTGTTGTGATACCTCTCTCGTACCACTCTTTATTTGCCAGTGTTTTACCTCTGTACGTTATTGTTGAGTTATACCAGATCGACTCCCATTTTGACCTTTTGATGCTGCGTTCCATTTCTTTGTCTACTTTTAGGAGCGCTATCCTAGTGTTTTTGAGCACAGCGTTGTTAGCCTCTGGCTGTGAGTATTGCTACCGGGTTGCCCCCCCCCAGGATGTCTCTCTCTAAATCGAGCCAGACAGGTGTGAAGTCTGGAGTTGGGTTGATCCAGTGTATACTTTGTTTTGCTAGGCATGCTGTTTGGAAGGCCCTGAAGTTCGTCATGTTCAGCCCCCCCAGTTCTTTCCTTGATCTTAGTTTTTGTAGGTTTATTCTGCCTTTCTTACCTCTCCACAAGAATGTGTTGATCGTTTTATCGAGTTTCTTGTGGAATTCCTCCGTTAGTGTTAATGGCAGCATGCTGAGCAGGTAGTTGAGCATAGGGGTGATCATCATCTTGATGGACTCTACTCTTCCCCACCAGCTAATGAATTTGGGGCTCCAGGCATCTAGTTTTGCTTTGATTGTCTTGAGGATAGCCTCTTCGTTGTGGTCGAGGGTCGACCTTAGGTCCCTGCCAAAGAGGAGGCCAAGGTATTTTAGGTTTTTTTTTTGCCATGTTAGTCTCGATGTGCCCAGGACTGTACTTGTTGTGTGACAGTTCATGGGCTTGCACTCAGACTTTTCCCTGTTTAATTTGTAACCTGAAACTGCGGCGTATTCCTCAATTGTTTGCATTAGTGCTGCTATTGAGGTTTCGGGGTTGTTGGTTGTGATCAGAATGTCATCTGCATAGGCCGCTAATTTAACTGTGTTGTCCCTGACTTGAACGCCTGTTATCTGCGGGTTGTCTCTGATCATGGCAAGGAGTGGTTCCAGAGCTAGTAGGAATAGGCCTGGGGAGAGCGGACAGCCTTGCCTTGTACCTCTTTCTAGTGTGAAGTTTCTGATGTGCCCCCTTTGACTACTACCCGGGCTTTGGGGTAGTTATATAGCGACATGACCATGCTGCGGTATCTGGCCCCTAGACCGAATTTTTCCAGGCATAGGTCCAGGAAAGGCCATGAGACCCTATTGAAGACCTTTTCCGCGTCTAGCGCGATCATGACTGCTTTTTCTTGGCAGTTGGCTGTGCGGTGTATGAGATGACAAAGGAGTCTTGTGTTGTCCTGAGAGAGCCTATTTTTTTGGTATCCTACCTGTTATTTGTGGATGAGGTGGGGCAAGAACATGTTTAGCCTTGCAGCCATTATTTCGGCATATATTTTGCAGTCGACATTGATGAGTGATTTCGGGCGATAATTTTGTGGGAGCTGCGGGTCTTTCCCGTCCTTGGGAATGACTATGATGTTAGCCTCGGCCATAGAGTCGGTCATGCTGCCTTTTTGCGCACAGAGCTTGAACACCTCGACCAAGGTGTCCTTCAGCTGGTGTTGGAATTGCTTGTAGAAAGCTGCCGTGTACCCGTCGGGGCCAGGCGCTTTGTTTGGTTTCAGGGAGCTTATTGCCATTTCTACTTCTGCTGCCGTTATCTCTCCTTCTAATGTTTCTCTTTGCTGGTCTGTGAGCCTAGGAAGGTTGAGTTTCCCTAGCAGACTCGCACCTCAGTCTGTTGCTAGGTTCTTGTCAGCTGTGTAAAGTTCTTTGTAGAAGTCTTTGAAAACCTCTAGGATTTGTTTGTTGGATGTGTGCGTTTTGTGTGTTTTGTCTGTTATTGCTGCTATGGAGTGTTGTCTCTGCTTTGCTTTTAGGTATCCTGCTAGAGCCTTCCCTGCTTTATTGGCCGAGCATAGGTTTATGGATTTATATTTGTTAATCCATGTGCCGGCCCTTTCGCTCAAGATTCTGTTGAGTTCATACTTCCTTTTGGTTAGCTCTGTGAGGGTGTTTTTGTCTGAGAGATTTGTGCAGTGGCTTCTTTCTAGTGTTTTGATCTGATTCTCTAGCTCTGTTATTTTTTTGTTCCTTTATTTGTTCATTCTAGATTTGATGTTTTGCCTCTAATTGTCGCTTTCAGTGCTTCCCACAGGGTAGCTTTGTCTACCTCTGCCGTGTTGTTGAAGTCAAGGTATTCTATAATTGCTTCCTCTATTTCCGCTATGTTGGCTGGGTGTTCTAGGATGTCGCTGTTCAGTCGCCAGCTGCGGCTGGGGGTCTCATTGTGTTTGCCGCTGATCGTGAGGGTGATGTGTGCGTGGTCTGAGATTGTGATTGGGCCAATCTCCGTTGAGTCAGTGAGGTGTATGTGGGTGGTAGACATGAGGATGTAGTCTATTCTGCTATATGAGTTGTGCGGGTGTGAGTAGAAGGTGTATTCCCTTGCGCTTGGGTGTTGGAGTCTCCATGGGTCTGCTACCTCTAGTTTGGCACAGAGGTTTTTGAGGGTGCTCTGTTCTTGTGGTCCGTGGCTGGTTCTATGTGGGTGTCTGTCTGTGGCATTATCTATGGTTTGGTTCATGTCCCCCGCTAGGATCAGTAGCTCACCCTGGGGGATGTTGCTTAGTTTGTTCTCCACCCCCATCCAGAAGGTTTTGTCTGCCGTGTTTAGCCCATAAATGTTGGCTACGTGAATCGACTCCTCACCCCTTTTCAGGCTTGTTATTAATACCCTTCCGTTTGTGTGTGCGCTGTAGTTCTGGATCGTGAGTCTGGCTTTTTTGCTTATGATTGTAATGACCCCTCCTTTCTTGCGCACTGCTGGTGAGCATACTATCTCTCCTATCCATTTCGCTTTGAGGCGTTGCGCGTCCTCTTCAGAGACCCTGGTCTCTTGGAGAACGTATACATCCCCTTTGAGTTTTGCTAGATAGTCTAGGGTCTTCCGGCGCTTTATGGGGTGGTTGAGGCCCTTTACATTGAGAGACACCACTTTGATATCTGAGAGTGGCTGGGTGAGTGTATGTGTAGTCATGGTGGTTTGTTTGTTTGGCTAGCTCTTATGGCGTGTGTGATTGCGTACCCTCCTGTGGTTTGTTGGCCTAGGTCTGGTAAGTTGTCAGACTCCCCCCCCCTGGGAGATGGACAGGAGATAGATAAGGGAAAAGATAGAAAGTATATGAAGACGATAAGGCGCATCTGACTGTGCTGTGCGGCTCCCCGCCCTTACCCCCCTCCCCTCCACCCCGCCCGCCCCTCCTCCCCCCTGTCATCGTGCTGTAGGCATGCGGCAGCAAGGGTCCTCCCTCCCCCATCATCCCTAAGTCTCTTTTACCCCTCCTGCCCTTCCCTTATAAAACATCTTATCTCCGGTGGCAAAGGATATGCGGTGGATCTGCCCTCTTCATGAGATGTCCGGCGTTATCTTCGCCTAAGTGGCTTGTTGATTCTGCTGCCGCTTGCTGGGTACCCACAATGTCATGGCATAAAAGCAGTTCCGTGCCTGTTTCTTTGAGGTAGATCTGTTTTGCTTGAGGTAGTTCTCTTGTGTTGAGGCATATTGTCTCTGGTATCTAATCTGACAGTGTCGTGGCATAAAAGCAGTTCTGTGCCTGTTTCTTTGAGGTAGGACTGTTTTACTTGAGGTAGTTCCGTTGTGTTGATGTCGATTGCTCCCGCTAGCGTCCTCCTTCTGGTCCTCCTTCGGAGCCGTCTGATGAAGCCCTTCTTTTCGCTGCTCCTGGGCTATGTGCATTTCCCCGGTATCTGGGTCTTGTAGGTATCTCCGCAGCTCTGCAGATTCGTCAAAGATCTTTGAGCCCCCCCTGTCAGTGATTCGCATTCTGGCTGGTCCGGCGAAGGTGAAAGTTATGTTCGCTTTCCGGAGTCTGTCCCTGAGTGCCAGGAATCCCTTCCTTGTCTCTACCGTTAGCTTCGAGAAGTCTTGTGTTATGATGATCTTCTGACCATTCCATCTCAAGTTTTGGCCTTTCCTAGCGAGAGCAAAAATGGCGTCTGTGTGGCTCGCTCTCAGTGGTTTACATATAATTGGCCTTGGGCCCTTCCCAAGCGGTTGTTTTGAGGCTGGTATCCTACACGCCTTATCCACCTCGAACGGCCTGTCGAATTTTAAGCCAGTCAGCTTGGGTAGTAGGTCTTCTAGCAGTGCCATGCATGAGCCGGTTGTGTCCTCCTCGCCTTCTGGCACACCCAGGAGTCGGATGTTCCCCTTCCAGCTTCGGTCGTCTTGTTTCGCCAGCATCTTTTGTAAATCGCTGGTTGTTTTCACCCCGTAATGCATGTCTCTGGTTGTTCTGGTTGTGTTCTCTTCTAGATCGCTTATCATCTTTTTGGCCACGTCAATCTTGCCATTCATTTTGCTCTGATCGGCTCGTATGGCTGTGAGTTGTAAATGTAAATGTAGTTGAGTTCCATTTGTATATTGTCTATGGTTTTTTTGTGGCTTTCGCAAGTTCGTTGCCCTCATTTATCTTTTTGAGGAGCGTGTCTAGTGTTATTTCGTTGTTATTGTTGGGTTTCAGCTTCGATGGGGATTCGGTTGGATCTTTCCTGACTTTCTTGTTGTTGCTGGCGATTTTGTCATCTCTACCTGCCATTTTGTCAAAGCCCCTTCTTGCTAGGTAGGCGCTCAGTCTGTCGTCTTCCTGTTGGCTTGCTAGATGAGCTTTGTTGCTGCTTGCATTCCAGGTGGCCTTGCTTGCCGTTTTGCTGTCCAGTCTGAATCTGCTTGGCCACCTTATCGTCCTCGTCCTGGTCATGGCGAAAGCCAGCTCGCTCTCTGCAGGTGCAGTGTGTGATCTTGGGTTATCTGCCGCCCACTTCAAGGGTGGCCTTGGTAGTACTTGTGTGGTCGTGGTTGGTTAGTGCTTGCGCCAAGGGAGCTCCCTCGTCACTGTTTCTCCGCTGCTTGCTCCTTTCTGTTTGTCCGTGTGATGGCTGTGTTGGCAGTATCTAGTTCTGGTTACACTTGTTGCGCCCTATGTCACACGATGCTTATTGGAGTTTCCCAGCTTCGAACGTACTGTCTACTGGCTTGCCGTGGATGGATCTGTGCTTCTTTGGTCTGGCCTCGAGATTATGTTGTGCCTTCCACCATGCCTGTTTGTGGCCCTCAGGAACCGTACCTCCCTTGCAGGGGTGCCTTGTGGTCCCTTCGTCTGAAGGGTGCGCTGCCAGTTGGGGTGTAATGGGCAGACGGCTTGAGGATCGGCCTGGTGAGGAGTTGCCGCTTGTCTGTTTGGCCCCGCCTTCCTGCTCTCCAAAATGGCCGCTACCAGCGTTGTGGAAGGTTATTTTCAGTTTCGGTTCCGTTTCTCTCGCCGATCTGCTTTTGTCGACTTTCGTCGGCTTTGTGCGTCTTTCTGGCTTTATAGGCTTCGCTCCGTCACCTTCTGTGACCAGACCTCTGTTGCTCTTGCATATACTCGCCCCCTGCGTTGGCTTGCGCTCGTATTTGCGGTGAGTTTGGCGTTGTTCGCCTGCTTCTCAGTTATGTGCCGCCGTTTTCGGTTCTCGGCACTCCTCCCACTTGGCTGATTGCTCTTGCATTTGCTCACTCCCTGCGCTGGCTCTGCGCTGGCTTGCGCCCGTGCTTGCACTTGCGGTGATCTATGGCTTCTTCCTCTGCTTGGGGGTCCTCGCAAGGCACTCTGATGCCGCGGGGTGGAGCGCTCGCTTCCGGCTGTATCGGCTATACCGCTCTAGACTTGGTGTGCTTGTCTCTGCCTGGTAAGGCGTTGCCTCCTTCCGCTCGTTTGTTGGCCCCGCCTTCCCGCTGCCCAAAATGGCCGCTACCAGGGTTGTAGTGGGTTAGTTTCGGTTTCGTTTTTCTTAACGATCCGCTTTGTCTGCTTGCGCGGTCTTACCGGCTTTATATTCTTCACTGGTCCAAACTTCGTGACCTGACCTCTGCTGCTCCTCTTGCATATGCTCGCTCCTTGCGTTGGCTTGCATTCGTACGCGCTCGTACATGCGGCGAGTTCGGCGTTATTGCTCTACTCCTCCGTTGTGTGCAGCCATTTTGGGTTCTCAGCGCTCCTCACACTTTGGCTGGTTGTTCCTGCTCTTTTAGTTTGTAGGCTCCGCTTCTGTCTCCTACTTCTGCTCCTATGTTTCCCACGTCCTTTGCTCCTTTCGTGACCTGTTTCCCAGGCAGTTTTGCTGGTTTTCTCGCCGTTCTTCGGTTCAGGGTGACGGAGGTCCCGGACTTAGACGTCTGCCTGCATTGCCGTCCAAGCCACGCCCACCGTGGCTACATTTTTTAGCGTGCCCAGCCCGATTTTTAATCCCAATCCAACCATGTGTGTAGGGAGCATCGTGTTAGGCTAATGGAGCAAAGACAAAAACCCTATGGGACTGGGAAGCACCGATGCTGTGTGCAAATGCGCGTTCGTGTTACTCAGAATGCTTAGAGGGCAAGTGCGGCAAGATACTCCAAAAGAAAGCGCCCCGGGGGGCAAAGCACTTACCGGGGCCGATAGCGGGTAAAGGCAATCGCGCTTATCAAAGTGCCGAGACCGATTGGATTTGGATTTAAACGCCTGTCAAAATAAGAGACGGGAGCGCGAATTAAACGCGTTTATTCAATCTGGATTACGTGAGTACTGGTGTGATCAAGCCCTTGTGTCACTCACCTGAAGGGTGGATTTCCAAGCGTGTGATTTAGGCTTGCAGGCAGTAAATAATGACTCCTGCTGGGCAACCGCATTCCGTCGGTCTGCTGGAGCAAGACTGATCGACCGATTCTATTAAGGCTACTCGAGCGTGAGCGTGCACGACTGTGAATGACGTAGTACGTGCAGCTACGTGTAAGCATGTCTCGTTGCTAGGCAACGGATGCTATGCACGTCATGTTGCTTCCGTACACAACGGCCTGATCTTTCAACATCTAGTAATGTAGGCTATGGGCCCAATGTGTCTAACTGTAGTGCCCTGTGCCCGAAGACAATTGAATCTCCGGGTTTCAGCCCAGACTGATGTATGCATGAATCTCATAACGTAGGCAAAGGGTGAGGTATCAGGTTCTGTCAGACCTACATACTCTGCGAAAACTCTCGAACACCATATAATGGAAATTGGCACGGAAACTGGAAATGCAAAAGACAAGTTTATTAGGACCCCATGGGGTGGTGGTACATTCCTACAGCACCCTTCGGCAATGCAAGAAGTATCACACCGAACATCGGTGCGCGACCTCTTTTATACAGTTTAACAGCAATAAAAAGTTAGGCGGTATACATTTGAACAGTTTTAGGTACATATAAGGACATTTTTGGAACATAGCCTGCATGTGGGAGGGGCTTAATACCACTGGTCAGTTTGGGGAACATTCCTAAGGAGTGACCACTCGTTAGTCCAGAGATCAGATGTACGCATGCGCGAGACTGACCATTGCTAAAAATAGGCTGTTGCTGGGCAGGGTAAAGGTTCATTGGCATGGAGGAAGGACGAAAGGGCACGCTGACCACGAGGCCGCATGTTCATACAAAATGGAAGCCACCAAATACAAAATGGCCCCCGAACATTTGGTCAAGTTAACAGTAAGAGCTTGTGTAGCTGAGCTAAACGCTAACTCAGGTACTGCCAAATTATGACAGACGGCCCTTTTAGCGTTTAGCTGGACCTACCTCATAATGGAAGTAATCCGGATGTTCATCGTCAATATCAATCATCATAATTTTCATTACTTCGGCATTACTCATTTGTAAATTTTTAGCAATAGCTCGTTTGGATGGGATACAGGCTGCAATACATACGGAGCATAAAGTAGGACCACATTGAATACATAAACAACAGAAGAAGAATATCCCAATAATCACGCATAGACCCGTTAACAGTTTCCAACCCCATGTACTGAGCAGAGTCCAAAACCAACCAGAAAAGGTCCAGGTACCATTGTCAGAGTGAATTTCAGCAGCTATTTTGTGCAACTTAGAAATGGCATCATACACAGATGGCGAATTATCAGGGACATAAACACAACAACTACTTCCGATGATGCGGCATGCACCCCCACGATCAGCTAACACTACGTCCAGAACCATTCGGTTCTGAAGCGTAACAATTCTCGTAATCTGGAGTTCTTCAATTATATTCCCTAAAGCAGAGGCAGTTTCATTAGCAACTGCTTCCACAACACGTGTTAGCCACCTTATTTTCCTGCTGTTTAAAGCAGCACCAACAAAAGAGAACAGGCCTAAATTAAAATCCACATATTGTTGTAATGAGGTATCAGTTTGGTCAACGTCATCAATGTCCAATGTTCTCTTAACTCTATTCAATAAGAAATCGTGATACAATACAAAATCATTATGGTACATAGGCGGGGCAATAAACACAGGGGGTAATACAAAAGATATATAACATGTGCCTAACCATCCAAGAGGAAGACGATGATAACCTTTATTACCACAAATAAAATAAGTGTTTCGTGAGGCCACAAAAGAAATACCATTGGGTGTATCAAATGTGAGAGTAGTATTGCATTCACTCCTCCCTACCGGAATTGTTCCTTTATTTCTAATGCAAAGATCTGCTTTTGTATCAATAACTGTAATCATATGTAAACTAGACATATTTGTAAGTCTCTGATTAGTGAAAATACGAGGTGTAGATACATTGTCCGGTCGATATTCTTCCCACTCGAATTTAGTTCCTTCTGCTTGTGGATAGCCATCTCGAACGTTGTAACAGACCTTGTTCAATCGGAAAAGTAGTCCACCTTTTGTTGGCCATCTTAAGGTAAAGAGAAGAGTGTACCAAGCATTACACGAACCATTGTGAGAAAAAGGAAGAGGAATAAGCAGAGTTCCTCCTTTCTTCTGATGTCCAGGCAACATCCCACATACCCAACAATTGGAGGTATTTGTCATATTATGTGTATGGTGTAAAATTTGAATGAAACTGTTATTCAAGTAAGTCTGTCTATGTCTTTCTTCATGATAGGGCAAAGTAAAATGGTAATGTTCGGATGAAATTGGAGTGGTAGGCAGTAAATATTCCCGTGCAGGAAACAGTCTTTCTATAGTCCAAGCTATTACTGCTATTACCACTATTGTCGTAGCAAAAAGAACTGCACCCAAAATTCTTCTATTTCTCAATGTCATAGGTGCCATAGTACAAAGAACAAAGTCTCAAAAAAACTAAACTAAAAAATAAAAATATAGTGCTGAGAACCGAGGCTGCCGCTGGTTTCTTCTCCGAGATTCAAGACGGGTGTCGCTACACTGGGCAGAACTGATCTCCCCCCCTTGATATTCCCGGCTTCCGTTTTCACAAACCTCGGAACGGTTACTAACCAGTCACGAAAAATACAAAAAATATTATTTCCTTGGTCGCAGATTGTACTTCACTCCACCAGAAACAGTGTGGTCCGGGAAGGCTCCCTCCGACTCATGAGAC
The DNA here is from genome assembly GCF_964261635.1 of Lissotriton helveticus. Taxonomy (NCBI): domain Eukaryota; kingdom Metazoa; phylum Chordata; class Amphibia; order Caudata; family Salamandridae; genus Lissotriton; species Lissotriton helveticus. The sequence goes on along the minus strand of NC_136059.1, from coordinate 915,728,666 downwards.
GTAACAGCTGGGCTCCTCTCCGCGTCCAAGATGTCTCGGTAGTCAGACAACACAGTAGGGTTCACCAGATCCGGAGAGACACGTCGGCAGTGCGTTGAATGTATCCACCGCTTCTTATTCGTAACGCGCACAGCCGTTCGCGTTGCCAGCAGTACCTGTTCAGGGCCACGCCACCTCGGCTCCAAACTGCTGGATCTCTCAAACACTCGGATCATGACATGATCGCCAGGATGAAGATTGTGAGCCTCTCCAATGGAATTGTCGGGGAGCGCTTCTCGAACCTGTTGATAAATAGAAAGTAAATCATTTGTTAATCGTGCCATATAATCGTTCATCATTATACAAGGCACATCATGTATCAAACGAGGCTTTGGAACTCCCCAAATATTCATGGGCCTTCCGAACACCACTTCATAGGGGGTGAGGCCAGATCGGGAATGTGGCACTGATCTAATAGACAGCAATGCCAAAGGCAAAGCGTCCGGCCATTTCAAAGACGTGGATGCCACGATCTTTGCTAACTTCAGCTTCAGAGTCTCATTGTACCTCTCTACCAGACCTGCTGACTGCGGATGGAATACAGCATGACATTTTTGCTTAATTCCCAATCCTTTCAGGACATGCTCCACTACCTTCCCAACGAAATGAGGATCATTATCACTCCATAAAAATTTACAAACACCATAACGCGGGAAACACTCTTTGAGTAACACCGTAGCTGTTGTCAATGCTGTATTATCCTTCGTAGGGTAGGCCTCAATCCATTTACTGAAGGCACACACTACCACTAGGACATATTTGAGGTTATTACAGCGCTCAAGCTGGATGTAATCCATTTGCAGTACTTCGAATGGTGCAGTAGGTGGAACGAAACCTCCTTTAGGAGTATAGGTCCCTTTAGCAGTATTATACTGTAGGCATATCAGACAGGTCTGCACTATTCTCCTAGCCATGTTGGCAATCTCAGGATGCTCCCAAACTCGTGTAAGCAATTTAGTAATTGCAAGAGCTCCAACATGTGCCAGCCCATGTGTCATTTGAACCATTGCTTGCAAGTAAGCAGCAGGCAATTTCCATTTCTCCATATCTTTGCTTCTCCAACAACCCTCATCATCCAGTACTCCTTCTGTTGCCCAGTTTGCGAGTTCTGCTTCAGATGCTGACTTCTGTATGTCTAGAATTTCTTCTCTAGCATCATGCCATCGCTCAGCTTGTGATCTCACCACATACATAGGGGAGTCATTTTGCAACATGGCAGTCTCTCTCGCTATGCGGTCTGCAAAAGCATTTCCTTGCCCTATTTTGTCTCTCACTTTCTAATGTGCACTACATTTGATTATCGCAACCTTCTTTGGACATAATAGTGCATTCAGTAGGTCACATACCAACTCTCCATGCATGATGTGTGTTCCGTGTGAGGTCATAAACCCTCGTTCCTTCCAGAGTAGGCCAAAATCGTGCACTACTTCAAAAGCGTAACGGCTATCTGTATAGATATTCACACTTAGACCAGCACTTAACTCACATGCTTTCGTTAAGGCTATCAGTTCAGCTGCTTGGGCCGATTTTTGCGGTATTCGTGCTGTTTCTACCACTGTTTTAAGTGTCGTGATCGCATAGGCTGCGGAAGCCGTACCATCTGGCAATCTCACACACGATCCATCAACCCACAGTTCCCCATCTACATTTGGAAGTGGTGTGTCCTGTAGATCAACACGACCCTTTGTTTGTTCGTCAGTCAGAAAAACACAGTCATGTTGTTCTTCCTCCTGGGTCTCAGTAACAGGATATGGCAATAAAGTAGCAGGGTTCAGAGTGGCGCACCTCTTCAATGTAATGTGTGGCGCCAACAGTGTTAACTCGTATCCCGTTAAACGGGCACTGGTTAGATGCTGCGTTTTCGTTTGGTTCAATAGCGCATCTACCGCATGGGGAACTAACACCAACAATTTGTGCGACAAGACTATTCCCTCACTCTGCCGTATAGCTACTGCTGTTGCTGCAACTGCTCGAAAGCATCCAGGCAGTCCTCGAGCCACAGGATCGAGTACCGCTGAAAAGTATGCGCAAGGCCTCTGTTTGTCTCCGTGTAACTGTACTAAGACTGACAATGCACACCCATCCTTCTCATGTACATACAGTGTAAAGAGCTTTGTATAATCTGGTGTACCTAACACGGGTGCAGAACAAAGAGCTTGTCTCAATTGCTCAAAAGCATTCTGACATTCATCCGTCCATTCAAGGGGGATTGGTGCAGTTTTGGACAGCAATGCTAACAAAGGTTTTATAATGTACGAAAATCCTAGTATCCATTGCCTACAAAAGGACGTCAAACCTATAAAAGCGCGAACATCCTTCTGAGTGCAAGGGACTGGTGTATCTAAAATTGCTTGAATTCGATCTGATGTCAATGCACGTCCATCCTTAGACAAAAGATGACCGAGGTAGGTCACCTTTGGTCTACAATAAAACCTTGTGATTGTGTTTAGCAAGAAAAGAAAGTAAGGAGAGTGTACTCTCCTCGCATTGCTCCTGTGTGTCTGCCGCGAGCAAAATGTCGTCGACATATTGGATAAGAGCCACCCCAGACTGCAAATCAAAAGAATCAAGCTGTCTTTTCAAAGCCTGGCTGTAAATGCTAGGACTTTCTGTGTAACCTTGAGGAACTCGATAAAATCTATAAGATTTATTATTCAGTGTAAAACCGAACAAGTATCGACTGTCAGGATGAATGGGGATCGAAAAGAAAGCATTTTTCAAATCGATCACCGTAAATGTAGTAGATGTGGGTGGGACCAAAGTAAGTAAGGTGGTAATGTCAGACACCACTGGATACTGGGGTACAACTATTTTATTAATTTCCCTTAAATCAATAATGAAACGATAAATCTTAGTATCTCTATCTTTCTTTCCATTATCAAATCATTCACAATGTGTGTTAAAGCTATTTCGCCTTCTCTGGAGATCTTGTACTGAGGAACACGAGGCAAAGTCGCTCCCTCCTTTACAGTAATGCTTTCAGGAGGAATAATCATTTGACCCACATCAGTATCGGAAGTAGCCCATAAAGTGCTAGGAAGGGAAGCTAACGCACCGGCCTCCTGCATGAGACATGAGACACAATCTCTCAATTTCTGGGTAGTTCTCATTTAAAATAACCCGCACCCCTTCAGGGGCACAGCGTATTGTTGCACGAAAATGCTTTAGCAAATCAAGTCCCATAATATTATCTGGTGTATTTGGAGATAATAGAAACGGACATGGGGCAATGAATTTATCAATGTGAAATGTAAGGGGTTGAGACAATGGGCTTAGAGAAGGTGTTCCATCGAACCCTATTGCAGTAATTGTTTCGCCAGACAGGGGAGCCCTTGGAACCAAGTGTTTGGACAGAGCGCTACGAGTAGCTCCTGTATCAACCAGAAACTGATCAGTAGAACCCAAAACATGTGCTGATATATATGGACCCCTTTGATCGACTGGTACTTCAACCGATTCCACACCCCATCCTACGCATTCCTATGCATATCTATTATTCTGAGACTCAGTGTTCTCTCCTTCAGCTATCTGATATTGATTTCGTCGATCAAAAGTATTATGTTCAACCTGACCACGACCCCTCTCTTCAAACCTACCACGATCATTCGCTCCACCTCTCGGTCCTGAATAACTATTCCGTGACCTTCCACTTCCTCGACCCCTCTGACTACGCTGTTCACGAAGTACCGGACAATCTGCAACCCAATGTCCAAACTACTTACAATATGCACACTGATCCTCAGAAATGTCAGAACGAGGGGGATACGCAACATACGATCCTCGTCTACCCCTATCATTCCCTCTCGATTGCGTAGCATAAACCTGAGCCAACATCACCTTCGTCTTTAAGTCCTTCGCTTTCTTATCACTACTTTCTTTAGCCTCCAATTCCTGTCATTCATAATACTGAGCCATAGTTAATAAAGAAGCGGGCGTTGCAGTGGTCCATGAACTTTCACTAGCTTTTAACCGTTTTGCAATCTCCGGTAGGAGATTAGCCACATACTTGTCTACGAACAAGTGCCTGCCCGTGTCCTCTGTTAATAATTGACCACTGTAATCATGGAATGCCTCCTCAAAACGGGAAAAGAAATCAGAGACCGATTCGTCCGACTTCTGTTTACAAGACGCCAATACTGTCCAATCAATTTTCTTAGGGGGAACAAGCGTTTTTAATTTATTTAATATAGCTGTCGGTAAATCTAAAATCAATTGACACGGCTTGCATGCAGGTTCCCTATCTAAATCAGCTCTAGCTATGTCCTTCCACTCTGCACCTAAAATCGCTCGATCATCAAACTTACGAATCGCCCTCCACATATCAGGAGGCAATATCAATCTAAATAAAAGGTCAATATCGACTAACGTTATAATGCACGAAGAAATAGCGCCCTCCACACCTTCATAGAAAGCTGCTGGATTTTTACGGGGGTCAGGCAAAGCATTCTTAAGTGCCATAACATCTGCTCTATTCCATGGCGTATAAACCCAATTATATATAAAATAGCCCTTTGCATCTTTAGGCATCTTATCATCATCCGTACCATCCCCTTTAGGAGGGACATACAAAGGCGCAGCTTCCCGCATAGGCATAACATTAACCGCAACACTCTTATCTGATCCATAGATAGGGCACTCTCTGGAATTTTCCGTCGATCCAGACGCTGATGGATCCGATGCCTTTTTCGCCGCTCACAATCGTGTCGCCTCATCCCGTAGCAGAATCAACCGCCGGAAAAATTCATCCGCCTCTGAAAGAACAAAAATACCTTTACGAAAATTCTCACGACCAACTGATATATCTTTAGGTTCCAACTCAGGAGATTGCTTCCTAAACCGCTCAACAACTTCACCTGCAACATGATCTAAAAAATATAATCGTTCCTTATCAGACCACTTACTCATAAGATCATCAACCCCTGAAACAGTTATAGCATTGACATTAAGTTTACGGGCAACCGAACGCAATTCCGTCATACGCTCGGTAGGTAACCTGGTACGCTGTTTATCCTGATTATCCTCGTCCGATTCCTCATCCGGAGCCGTAGGCTGAACATACGGAGGCGGGCAACGATCTAACAATGAAAAATCATCTAATTCATTAGTAAGGACAGGATAAAGAAGACGTCGAATAGGAAACTGACCATTAACTTGTAAATTACGTTCTCGACTCTCTTTCTCTTTCTGTTCCTGCAATTCCTTCTCCTGCAGCTGTAAAGCTTTATCCCGAGCAGCCTTTCGCTGCTCTTTGTCCGCCAAGGCTTCTTCACGCTTCATTCGTTCACGCACCGCTTTCTCCCACATACGCACACAATCGAACATATCCTGTCTAGACCTGCGCTGAAACAAACATTGTTCCACATACTGAACTTTTCGTAGGTCAAATGACCCATGTAGTGGCCATTGCAATTCACGATCAGTTTTGGTATATTTGTGCCATAATGTGCTATACATAATGGGAGGAAGGCCAAATTTAATGTACATTTCGCGATTAGGAGTTCCCTCTGGGGGAGCCGGCTGAGATTCATTTAATCGATAATTGGTACCATTTCCAAAGCAGCACATTCCTCGGAGTGTGCTGAGAACAGGCATGTTCAAAATATCACGAAAACGTGATATTACCACAAATGGCACTTAAATGTACTTTACGCACGGTGTGCCGTTCAAACAAATTCAAAATCAGAGAAATATCCCTACATGCCTGCCTATGTGAGGTGCACTCCACATATAATTCAAATCATAGGTCCAAACGTTAGCTAACTCATACAAATTCAAATTCAAATTAAAAAAGCCACAGTAAGTGTCAATAGACTACCTTACCAAACATAAGCTTACCAAATATTTTCAAAAGTGTCCAGATTTCAACTGCCAAGTTTCGTAACCGAATCAGCCAAACGGGCACTACACGACAAGCCAAACGATCAGGATCTCAGTCGAAGACCGGCGCCACCTGGAAGGTCAGATCAGAAGGAAAGGAAAAAACACCGTGGGTGCCAAGACTCGGGTCACTCAGTGGCAGCGTACGCGTCCATAGCGAGTTTCCAATCCTTCGTCGTGACCTCTCCTTCTGGCATCCGAGTCGCCGATGAGTCCCTTCGTGGTCGCCAATTGAGGTATCAGGTTCTGTCAGGCCTACATACTCTGCAAAAACTCTCGAACACCATATAATGGAAATTGGCACGGAAACTGGAAATGCAAAAGACAAGTTTATTAGGACCCCATGGGGTGGTGGTACATTCCTACAGCACCCTTCGGCAATGCAAGAGTATCACACCGAACATCGGTGCGCGACCTCTTTTATACAGTTTAACAGCAATAAAAAGGTAGGCGGTATACATTTGAACAGTTTTAGGTACATATAAGGACATTTTTGGAACATAGCCAGCATGTGGGAGGGGCTTAATACCACTGGTCAGTTTGGGGAACATTCCTAAGGAGTGACCACTCGTTAGTCCAGAGATCAGATGTACGCATGCACGAGACTGACCATTGCTAAAAATAGCCTGTTGCTGGGCAGGGTAAAGGTTCATTGGCATGGAGGAAGGACGAAAGGGCACGCTGACCACGAGGCCGCATGTTCAGACAAAATGGAAGCCACCAAATACAAAATGGCCCCCGAACATTTGGTCAAGTTAACAGTAAGAGCTCGTGTAGCTGAGCTAAACGCTAACTCAGGTACTGCCAAATTACGACAAGGGGGCACCACGTGTATAACTGATGCGTTAAGGCATTGTATCAAACATGGCCTGCACAAATAGAGTGAAAACAGTTGCAGGTATAATATATTAAATCATTAACATATATTATTTATGCATCATAAACAGTCATAATGTAATCAGTAAGTAACCTCATATAATTGATTGATGCAAACATATTACAGTGGCGGGGTAGATCAAGAATGGTGGAGAGACAATTCTGGGTTACTGGTATATCGGCATTAAGTCCATAATGACCTGCACAATTGTGCAGAAGAACCGTAGTCATTACACGCTGCAAATAGTGCAAATACAGTACAGTGGCAGGGTGGATTAATAGTCACAGTATGATTGGTAAGTATCCACATATAATCAATTAGTGCAGATACATTACAGTGGTTGGGTGGCTTGAGAATGGCAAAGAAACTACATTTACAAATATACACATAAGTTAATATTCAGCAATGGCATGGGCAGCTAATGGTACATCAATACATATTAGCGTTTTTGTCCGTCGTTGCTTTCAGTAGAGTCGGCTCCGATGCTCGTGCCCTTCTGTCGCCGCTGCCTGGCTTCAGCAGGGCCCGCGGGAGAGCGCAGAGAAGGTGTACCCCACACCTGCCCGGAGAGAACCAGAAGCCAAGCTCTCCTCCCCCCCCTTTCCTGTGTTCTAACTATATTTTCACCCCCGTCGTTTCGTACACCCGCTACGTCAGAGTGGTGCCGATTCATGCAGGTTCTGCCTGTGTATTGGCGCTCCCCCATCTGGCTGTGCACACCCTACGCTTGTCACTCACTCATGCGCACACACGAGGGGGGAGCACGTACAGGGAATGAGGGAACATCGGCAGGGACACTAATACTTTAACATGGCAACCACACTCGGGTCTTTATGAACACTTAAGTCCTTTCTATTTGTTCAGCTAATTTTACGTCACATGCTACTGCTACGGCAGGATTCTGATTATTAAGGATTCGAGTATCTCAGAAGCCGGTTAGCGTATCTAGCATCAGAAAGGAAGATTTGAGGACTTTTCCATCCGTTTTATCATAAGTTTGAACTAGCTCGCACAGACTTATTAGTGCATCACCCGCCATTCTTTTTTTTAGTACGTAATTGTCACACATTGGTATTGTCTTGTTTCATATAGAGAGGGGGCATTTTTTCGAACTATCTTCGTTTTGCTGTTCTCGGTCGTCCTACCTGACAGGTGAGATTCATCACCGTACTCACTTTGGTGACGGGTCAGGGTTAACATTGGATCATGTGTCAGTTTCAGACCGCACTTATTATTTTTTTGACAGGGTACATCAGTACTGTTTCCGCTTTTCGATGGCTGACAGTGACTCGCCTAGCAGTTTGACACTTGCGATGTTCTTTGTAAACACGGCAGGTGAGCCAAGTCTTGTTCAGCAGGTTTATTCTTATCCAGCACTTAGTTCTATCCAGATTGTTACATCTCTGATATTTATTTCAGATTTTCTATTCAGATTCTCATAGGTATTGTTGGAATACTAGCATATGAGCCTCAACCTAGAGTGACAAGGTACTTTTCTGTTCCACCGTGGTTTTTGTTGTAATACCAGGCACGTATTCACTTCCAATCAGCATGTTGTGACTTCCTTCGTACTAATGCACTGAAAGCTCCATTGACTTCTCGAGAGGGATAATAAGGTTGTTTACAACAGAAGTAGTGGAACGTGTCACATGTCACGTGGGGACACTTGGCAGCTATTAATAATGTTTTTAGGACAATAGAGAGTTTCGCTTTAATCGACCCCTTTTCCCAGATGCCCCTTCTAATTTGGACGGGACCACTGACTGCAGAGAAGGAATTGTTTTCCTGTGGCCATTGATGGCTGCCCTTAGGCCTGAGTGGCAGCCTTGAAAGACATTAGCAGGAACGTGGCAGCGCCTACTTCCCATTTCATCTGCGAAAAGTCCCGGCTGCAGACTTCCTGCAGCAGAGAATTAGAATTACGTGGGGGAGTCAAAAGTTTGGAAAGCAGCCCTGATTGTCAGTGGAACGGTTAATAGACGCGCAAAAGGCAAGGCACCCTTGGTCTGGGCTGGGTGGCACGTGTGTGTTATCTGTGAGAGTTCCTGCACATTTAAAAGTATCTGAGGTTTGGCAAAGTACCTATTCAGAACCCAAGGCTAAGAAACCCTGCTCAGAAAATGTGCAATGTCCCTAATTGGTGAGCAGCAAAGAATTGTTTTTTTTAAGTCTCCCGCTCGTCAAGGGCATAAGAGATAGGGGGGGCCAGGGTCAAGCAGGAGAGTAATGGACTCTATCATACCCTGACTCTAGAATGAGGTATATCTGTATGAGCAGTACATAAACAATTAGCTCTGCATATACATTCTTTTGGGCAACATCAATTTCTATCAATCTCTTCAGTTGATATCTTTGTAGGTATGTGTATGTATATACCGCAAGCATAAATGTGGATCAACATAACACTCTGCAGTATGGTGGTATTGGAATATGGTACAAGTTTGTGTGCATCAAGTGAAGATTTAAAACAATTACACATTTCACATTTCAAAATATTTTAAGTCTTTTTCTTCCTCCTCCAAATAGGCAAATTCTCAAATACTTCACATACAACCTATGGGAAATGGCATGGCTTTTACTGAAGATATAGCCAACACAAGCTTATTCAACTGCATATGAATTGGCAAACATCATGCACACAGTTATAAATCTGCAAACATGTAGAAAATAGAAAAATACAGTTTACAAACAACTATATAACCACTCCTAATATTGCTTAACAAGAACAAGAAGGATTACAGTAAAAAACCCTCAAGGTTTGTCAAAGTGGGTGATTAACGGAAAAACTCTCACCTGCTATGTTAATCTGAGATTACATGTAGCAAAATATCTGTCTATCGCCTCTAACACAATGCAATAATGACCAGTTGTTAAATTGGCTTAGCAAATATTTTTCACAATGAATAAGTGAGGCCTACTGCCTTTGTCATAACTTTTCATAATAGGTTGATCAGACCTAATGTATCGGACATCATTTTTCCCAGTTCAGCAATCAGGGCTTTAGTTTATCACCATAACCAACAGAGTTCTACAGATTTAAGCATACACTTTTCCACAAGCAACCATGAGGCACACAGTCATAAAATTAGAAAAGTATACACAATTACAGTTGGCTAATCAAAATACAATCTCTCCTAGGTGGACCTGAAAAAGGATTCTCATAGAGCAAATCTTCTACATCCATGGTTTGTCACAAGGGGTAACCAACACCAACACCTGTGCCTACTTTGGTAATCTGTGAGATTCAGTGTACCAAAATACCTATCTGAAGGCTTTAGTATAATAAGGATCCACCCTTAAATGCCTATTCACTTTAACATATACTGCCTGTTTTGTAACATTTCTTAAGAAACAAACCAGGCCTAAGCAATGATCAATGGCATGGCACGGCAGAGGCACTCATGGCTAAACTGTGCGCGCCTCTACAACGCAGCCCGAACAATGAATGCATCTGAGCAACGCATTCTTTTATCACACATGCCTTTTTTTCCACACAATCTCATGGTAAAGGCATGATTGGTAAAGGGATGTGTGTTTAAGCTCACACCCCAGCCCCTCTGTCCTGAGCCATAAAACCCTGGCCCCTGCCCTATAAAAAACCTGACCCCCCCCCCGAGCCCTAAAAACTACTGCGCCCCTAAAACCTAAAATTACCCTGATCCCCTCCTGCCCTGAACCCTAGAACCCTGGCCCCCGCCCTACAAACATTGTTGTATGGTTTATGGGCCTCTTTTTGAGTGCATGTTAAGTTAGCATGGCTTATTCGAAGTTTAAATGCCATTTTTCCATTTTGCTGCTTTTGCACACGACACTGCTTAGCTGTTTTTGCTGGCTTAGCTTGGATGAAGGTATATACATTGGAAAAGGGTTGTTTTCGGCATCTCTAGACATACATCGTATCCCCAGTCTGTACAGTGAGTGCTAAGCCGCCAAGGTTATCATAACGCAAGCCTGTTTATTGGCTTGTCCGTGTAACACATTCTAGAAACAACAATTTGGAAGCAGCAAGCCGAGAAGGATTCTGGTGCCTTTATCATAGCACACTTGCCAGAATTGCACACACTTGGAAGATTCCAGGCATGCAGAGAGACTAACCGATCCCGATGTAATTTACACTTACTGAGCGGACAGGTAAATGGGGTCCGACTAAGAAAGCTCAAGAGACCTTCTATAGTTTTATAATACATACTTCCTAGATAGGGAGGGTGTTTTAAATAGGCGCTTTTATCACATGTTTGCACTATCATTGTAACATGATTCCTCCTTTTGTATTTCATGGAAATGTAACCATGCTGTCTGTATTATTATTATCCATATGTATGCTGATGTTGATTAAAATACTGCACTTGAGATCGAGTTGTTAAAATAAACATTTTAACCTTACTGTGTCTCTATTTTACTCCCGTTGTGGACTGGTATGAACGTATAACAAAAGAGTGTTCTCACTTCCCACCATTCCTGAGATGGTTCTAAGTCGCATGTTCTAGGTTGTTAATCATTGGTTTCTTTGCTATAGGACGAAGAGCTAATGTGACACTGATTGCCTGTCTAGTAGGGGACTTTGGGTACTAAGGTGAGTTTTGGCACACCCTAATTCACTGAGGTCCTAAGTCTCTGTGCACAGTTCTGTGTTTGCGCAGAATCCCTGTTACATGCCATAATGCCGGTACCAGAACAGTCTATTTCATGAGCAACTAAGGGACTCATTAGTAGATCAAAATCCAGATCAGGAGACACCGTGTTGCAGAGACACAAATCCAGGGCCCATTCGAATTTACAATCCAGGCAATGAAAAACAGGCTGCACGCAAGTGAAGAAAGAGAACCGGAAGGTTAAACCATACGCTACACTTAGAGTCGCCATAGGCAGTGCTCCATAGTATTCTAGCATCCGGTCACTGAGATGGAGCAGCCGGGACGGAACGTCTAGGGGCACATACAGTGCATCCATTTTGCAAAAAACAAAACAAAAGCAGAATGCCGGGGGCCCAAAGCCAGGAGCAAGGGGAAACCACCAAAGACGCTCAAAAAAATCGAATGAAGAAATGCAGGGATCACACCGAATATAGTCTGAAATGAGGTAACAAGGCCAGAGCATACTACTTAAAAAAAATGAGCCATGCCAGTAGTCGATGAGGCATTCAGGATTGTGTGGATCAAAGCACCAAAGTGCAAGGGCAGGTCTGTTTTTAATAAAGCATTTACTTATGTACGAGTATTTGCAACGTGAAGGACTAATGTCTCACGCGCAGATGTAAGGGGAACTTCCTTCTGAGACAAAAAAAGCACTTATTCTGCTCATCTTGTTGAACTCTGCTTTCAAAGTCGGAATCGAAGGCCAGATGGAAGCATCAAGCCTGCCATGTGGAGGAGGGAACAACACATACTTGTAACAGGTAACACGCTGGGAAACGGTAACAATGTAAGCAATACCGGCGAGCAACCCACAACACTCTTCATTATTTAATACCAAATAACTACCATTAGCAAGCAGCGTGAATGTTGGTGTAATGTCCGGGACTGGGGTGCCTTTTAAAACACACGCTAAATTTGGTGCAAGCACATTACAAGAGCCATGCAATTTAAGATTTCTGCATGTCAATGAATGATCGGGTGTAGAGACACAATCTTCACCATTTAAAAACAGTTTCTTACCATCTCTTAAACTTCTGTAAGTGAATGGGAGGTTCCAAACTTCATGAAGGAATGCTTCACCTAGGGGCTCAAACCTGGCTATAGCATAGTGTTTCATGCAATTCTCTAATTTAAAAAGAGAGAATGGTAAGGTTATTAACCCGTGGATAAGCCAAACAGCTGACTTCGCCTCTGCTACAGAAAAAAGCAACGGTTCTAATTTTTCAATATGCAACAGGGAAAATGTGGCATCTTTCATTGACATGAATTGTTGTTTCAAAGTCAAATTAAAAGGCAGAAATAACAAGCTTGTGTTCATGTAATCCCATGGAACACGACCAAACTGCATGACAGAACGTAATTGATTTTGCCCATGATACCACACTGCAACATCTTCTTGTACAATATCGACCACAGACGACACAATATTATCTAAAGTGTAAATTCGGGAACAAAGGGTGTTAATGCTATTGTCTACCACAGCTAGCACTTTTTCTAAATTAGCTTGATCTATAGCTCTAAGCCTAGAAGCAGCTTCCATCTGGGACAGTTACCAAACTTCATTGTAAGCAGCATATATCCATCTTTTCGATCTGCCACCCGCAGGGCCCTTAACAAAATCATTTAAATCGACAGATTCAGTGAGTTTGGACAAATGCGACTTGACAGATGCTAAGGATGAATGTCTGAGCCAACTCTGGCACAACTTGCCAACAGAATAGGTGGTGACTGAATGGTGAGTTTGAAAACGGGGATCAACTCTAACCGCCCTATAGCAAGGGGTCAGACCCAGAAAGTGGTGCTGGCAGGAATCTGTACTTTTTTGACCTGGGCAACAAGCCTTCGGGATTAATGCTGGGAACATTAAAAGAGGAATTACTAAGCAGTGCCTGTATTTCACTTAGGGGTGTACTGGTAAAATTATTCCAATGAGGGTATGCACCCAAATCAGGAAAGGAAGGAGTGTTTAATTTTTTAGAAGTAGCCGATCCAAAGCATGTCGTTTGTGAAATAGTGTAATTCAGAAACAACATATGGTTCGGGATGAGACAAGCACGATGCAAAGCCTCAGTGCCTTGCACTTGCCAACTTTTAGAACCCCAAACAGATTTAAGATCAATAGTATCTCTCCACAGTTCATAGCCCCCAACAGCCAACTGGTCTATAAAGGACTTCGAATAAAGTAATTTGGTGTGGGTAAGTCTAACCTTGGAAAATGACTCTCCAGGCAATTTAAAATAAAATGCATTAGGGTTGGATTGATCAAAATCAGTAAATAAGGAAAACTTTTTCAGAAACATTTTAGAGATGCCTTCCACTTGGGTGGGACAATGTTCCCACTGTGTGAAATTAACCATGCATCTGAATGAGCCAGTCTTATGCAGAACATGATTACCAAAATGCTGGTAACAGTACAAATCGCCATATATGTAGATTCGAAATATAAATCTTCAGCATCGAAGGCAGCATAATATTTCAAATCAGAAAGCAAAGCTTCAACTGCTTTAACATCCCAATCATCAGAGCGAATATTCTGTTTAACCACATCCCCCAGAGAAACATGGAGTACATTGGGAACATTAATAACCTCTGTGGGACCATGAATCTGGAACTTCACAGCAACCCATACAATCCCATCTAAAACGGGCCAAGCAGTTATATTAACATAAGTCTGGTCCCTCTTCATGATATGTGAAGAGGAGTGGGGAGCTAAAGTTCGATCAATCACTCGATTTGACGTTCTTTCTTCAACATAGTGTCCATTGATATAATGAAAGAAAATATACCACAAATCCTATGGACATGAACAAAAAAATTTCAATCAGCACCAGCCAAATGTAAATCCAAGGTGGGATCAAAAAATGTTTTTTAAACCAGGCAACAAAAAGTGAAACTTTTGAGGGGTCTTTGATGTGGATGAGCCAGTGTCAAACAAGCATTTGCAATGCAATAGGTCTCGCATTTGCGAGAGTTTGAGATATTGGCATTGTAAATGACAATGCCTTTTATTTATGCGTTTGAAAACATACAAGCTGTGCATAAACAAGCACTTTGTACTTATAGTCCTTGCTTATGAGAAGCAAGACTGGCAGTCTCTTCGTACAAAGTGCGAGTATATGCACCGCTTGCACGTTGTCGGAGCAAGTGACTAAAAGGCATTGTCATTTACAATGCCAATAGCTCCAACTCTCGCAAATCCAAGACCTATTGCATTGGAAATGCTTGTTTTGCAGGCATTGACGACCAATTCTAAGGCTTCCCCCAGAGCAAAGCAAGACTTAGGGGCTCATTAGGATGGCGGACGGAAGAGCCACCGCGGCCCTGTAGTAGGCGGAAAAAGCCTTTTCCGTGTCCGCCTGCCGCGGATACTCCGTCCGCCATATCAGGATAGGAAAACGTGTCAAATTCCCGTCCGCGACGGGAAAGCACGCTCCGCCGCCGAACTACACACGAGAGCGTGGCGGACGGAACACATCCGGAGGCCACGCCGTACGGACTGACGTCGAAGACCGTCCTCCAAATCAAGATGGCGGAAAATACACATAAAACCGCAGCGGAAAAACAACCTGTCTGAACACGGCGGAATCCCCACTGCGAAGACAGGTGACATAGCAGAGATACCCACCGCAAGCTGACCAACACCATGGACCCAGCGCTACACGCTTTCCCGATGCTCTTCGCGATCCACCACGTCCTAGTCATGGCCCACCACGGACGACGACGCAGGTAAGGCACAAACCATTGGCTGTCTGCAGGGGAATACCAGTAAGGGACGTGACGTAGGGAGGGGGAGTGTCATGTTACCGAAACCACTGATGAGAAGCATATACAAATACACATTAGTAGTACGCAAGCAGGAATGACAACGACAGACCACGAGACCTGATAGACAACCTTTATTGTACAAAATAGGGGTAAAATCACAGTGTATGCGTGAGCATGGGCAAAGTGGGCACCACAGCAGCTACATCATTGGCAGTCAACGAGAGGGCAGAATGCAGTATCAGAGCATCAACAGGGCATTGTGCAGTACAGAGCAGGTACATCATTGGCAGTCAACGAGAGGGCAGAATGCAGTATCAGAGCATCAACAGGGCATTGTGCAGTACAGAGCAGCTACATCAGAGGCAGTCAACGAGAGGGCAGAATACAGTATCAGAGCATCAACAGGGCATTGTGCAGTACAGAGCAGGTACATCATTGGCAGTCAACGAGAGGGCAGAATGCAGTATCAGAGCATCAACAGGGCATTGTGCAGTACAGAGCAGCTACATCAGAGGCAGTCAACGAGAGGGCAGAATACAGTATCAGAGCATCAACAGGGCATTGTGCAGTACAGAGCAGGTACATCATTGGCAGTCAACGAGAGGGCAGAATGCAGTATCAGAGCATCAACAGGGCATTGTGCAGTACAGAGCAGCTACATCAGAGGCAGTCAACGAGAGGGCAGAATACAGTATCAGAGCATCAACAGGGCATTGTGCAGTACAGAGCAGGTACATCATTGGCAGTCAACGAGAGGGCAGAATGCAGTATCAGAGCATCAACAGGGCATTGTGCAGTACAGAGCAGCTACATCAGAGGCAGTCAACGAGAGGGCAGAATACAGTATCAGAGCATCAACAGGGCATTGTGCAGTACAGAGCAGGTACATCATTGGCAGTCAACGAGAGGGCAGAATGCAGTATCAGAGCATCAACAGGGCATTGTGCAGTACAGAGCAGCTACATCAGAGGCAGTCAACGAGAGGGCAGAATACAGTATCAGAGCATCAACAGGGCATTGTGCAGTACAGAGCAGGTACATCATTGGCAGTCAACGAGAGGGCAGAATGCAGTATCAGAGCATCAACAGGGCATTGTGCAGTACAGAGCAGCTACATCAGAGGCAGTCAACGAGAGGGCAGAATACAGTATCAGAGCATCAACAGGGCATTGTGCAGTACAGAGCAGGTACATCATTGGCAGCACATGAGAGGGGCTAAGTGCATCAACAGTCCATTGCACAGAACAGGTCCATCACAGGCAGCACATGAGAGGGGCTAAGTGCATCAACAGTCCATTGCACAGAACAGGTCCAGAGGCAGCACATGAGAGGGGCTAAGTGCATCAACAGTCCATTGCACAGAACAGGTCCATCACAGGCAGCACATGAGAGGGGCTAAGTGCATCAACAGTCCATTGCACAGAACAGGTCCATCACAGGCAGCACATGAGAGGGGCTAAGTGCATCAACAGTCCATTGCACAGAACAGGTCCAGAGGCAGCACATGAGAGGGGCTAAGTGCATCAACAGTCCATTGCACAGAACAGGTCCATCACAGGCAGCACATGAGAGGGGCTAAGTGCATCAACAGTCCATTGCACAGAACAGGTCCATCATTGGCAGCACATGAGAGGGGCAGAATGCAGTATCAGAGCATCAACAGGGCAATGTGCAGTACAGAACAGGTACATCAGAGGCAGTAAACGAGAGGGCAGAATGCAGTATCAGAGCATCAACAGGGCAATGTGCAGTACAGAACAGGTACATCAGAGGCAGTAAACGAGAGGGCAGAATGCAGTATCAGAGCATCAACAGGGCAATGTGCAGTACAGAACAGGTACATCAGAGGCAGCACAACTACGTGTCCCTACCAAACCGTCACAGGGACCACAAGAGTGCCACGCAGTTCTCAATGGACACACCATGTGAACTAACATTTGAGTGAAGTGTACAGCACCTCACATCACAGAATCAGGGGGACTGCGTGAACTACCTGCCTCGGACACACTGGCAGCACCAGCAACAGGAGTGTGAGACACAGACACAGCCCGAGTGACACACACATGGGCCACGGACCCAGACACACTGGCAGCACCAGCAACAGGAGTGTGAGATACAGCCACAGCCCGAGTGACACACACATGGGCCACGGACCCAGACACACTGGCAGCACCAGCAACAGGAGTGTGAGACACAGCCACAGCCCGAGTGACACACACATGGGCCACGGACCCAGACACACTGGCAGCACCAGCAACAGGAGTGTGAGACACAGCCACAGCCCGAGTGACACACACATGGGCCACGGACCCAGACACACTGGCAGCACCAGCAACAGGAGTGTGAGACACAGCCACAGATGTAGTCACTGACACGTGAGCCACTGACCCAGACAGACTGCCAGCACCAGAAACAGGAGTGTGCAACACAGCCACAGATCTCCTAACTGACACGTGAGCCATAGACCCACATACCCTGCCAGGATCTGCAACAGGAGAGGGCACAACTGACACTGTGCCACCATCTGATACACGAGAGTCAACTGCACCAGCGCCACTGGGACAACTGAAATGATGAGCCACAGGGCTGTATGGGCCAGGAGGCAGGGTGGGCCTGGGAGCTGGGGATAGCTCACCTAGAGCCAAATCGGGGTTGGCAGGTGTCAATGGTGTGTGTCTGCGTTTCTTAGGGTGGTGTGAGTGCACCCTGGACAGGACAGGACTGCCAAGTGGTGGGGACTCCAAAGAATCACCACCCAGCATAGGTGGAGCAACTGCTGCGGGGGATCTGGTTTCGGGGGACGTGCTGGAGCCTGCTTGTCGTTTGCTCTGTGCCTGCCGCCTGGACTCGGAATGATGTGTAATGGGGGATGCAACAACAGGGGACACCCTCCTCTGCTTCTGACTGGCCTGGATGGGAGTGGAGGTATGGGGGGACTCCGCCGCGGAGACATCAGTGTTACGTTTAGTAGAAAACATCAGCCTCAGTGCAGCTAGGGGTGAAGTGTGCCTGTCCTTGATAGCGCCATTGTCCATGCCAGATGCCTTGTCCGTAGGATGTGCCTTATCCTTAGGTGGAGTGTTGTCTCTGGATGTAGCCTGTGCCCTGCTCGCCGCCCTGTTCCTGCCAGCAGACTTGTCGTCTGTGGTGCACCTGTCTCCAGCAGACACCTGCTGTCTGTGTGTGTCCCTGTCCTTGGGAGAGTCCCTTACCTCTGCTGTGGGCCTGCTCTTGGGAGTCTCCCTGCTCTTAGTAGGTGCCTTAGTCTTCTCACTGTCCTTGGGAGAGTCCCTTACCTCTGCTGTGGGCCTGCTCTTGGGAGTCTCCCTGCTCTTAGTAGGTGCCTTAGTCTTCTCACTGTCCTTGGGAGAGTCCCTTACCTCTGCTGTGGGCCTGCTCTTGGGAGTCTCCCTGCTCTTAGTAGGTGCCTTAGTCTTCTCACTGTCCTTGGGAGAGTCCCTTACCTCTGCTGTGGGCCTGCTCTTGGGAGTCTCCCTGCTCTTAGTAGGTGCCTTAGTCTTCTCACTGTCCTTGGGAGTGTCCCTTACCTCTGCTGTGGGCCTGCTCTTGGGAGTCTCCCTGCTCTTAGTAGGTGCCTTAGTCTTCTCACTGTCCTTGGGAGTGTCCCTTACCTCTGCTGTGGGCCTGCTCTTGGGAGTCTCCCTGCTCTTAGTAGGTGCCTTTGTCTTCTGACTGGCCTTGTCCAAGGAACAGTCCATGGACATGTGACTATCCCTTGCCTTGGGAGTACCTTTCGTGTTGAATGGCTGTGTAGCTCCGGAAGGCATGTCCCCCAACAACACTTGTGGATCCTGTGTGTGTACTCCAGTGCATCTGACGTCGTCTACGTGAACAGATTTAGCTGATCTAGGGGATGGGGTCTGTGCCCTGCGTGCCCTGACGTGCTGTCTGACGCTGCTTCTAGTGCAATAAGCTGTATTTGAGTCCTGCTCAGAATAATCACTACCCCCTGAGACATCCAGCGGTGTAGATGGTGAAACACAAGTAGCACCCTGTTCGTTCGACTGTACTATTGCAGACGACACACTGCTTGCCAATGACTGCACTGTCCTGTGTAGACCTGCAAGATCGCCATGCATCCCTTCCATGAATGCCACCACCTGCCCCAACTTCCTATCATGGTCCTGGAAAGCATTTGTCATATTGGTCTGCCCCACACACAGCTGTCTGAGCAGATCAACGGCCTCAGCACACAGTGCATTTTGGCTCACCGTGGCAGGGGCAGCGGTGCCTGCACCGAACGCCACTCTGCTCCCCCTACTCCTCCGGCCACGAACAGTACATGGTGCAGTTGGCGGAAGTGTGGGCCCTGTGTGCTGTCTTACGACAGAAGGTGGTGAGTGCCCACTCCCAGTCTGTGACAACAGTGCAGGCTCACCCAGAGTGTCCGACGAGGAGGACGATGGCGTCTCCACATGCGAGTCCTCAGGGACGGTCCTGTCCCCCTCTCCGGCGCTGGCCTCCTCCGTGTCAGTCTGCGTGTGTGCGAAGTCTGAGCCGGACTCATTTCCTCGGCTACTCTCCACCGTCTGTGGCTGAGTGTCCTCTGTCAAAGCTGAAATGCACAGAAAAGATGTGTGAGTCATGGGCACACTCACGTACAGAAGGAACAGGATAGCCAAATCACATAGCAGACAAAGGTTTAGGAGCCCTCATCCTGCACATGGCCCACCCCTACCAGTCATCCTCACATTTTCTGCCATGGGGCCATGGACCACTAGGGGATGTGCTTTTACACTCAACTACTAAGCAAGTGGCGTGTCAACATGGCGGACCTGGATGTCAAATGAGTACCGCCCAATGGGACCAAAAAGGCATCACAGGCATACATACGCAACACGGAACTCAATAGTGTGTCTGTGCACCAATACATGCATAGCACTCACAGGTTTCCTACACAGACAGTATGCTCACCGCTAGTTTGCTGTCGATCGGCACTCAGACGTTCGGCCAGTTCAGGATGCGTCACTGCAATGATACGTTGCATGAGAGGGGTCATGGAGCGTCGGGCCAGACGGGGCGTCCTTGGAATCAGGCCCAGTGTTACTTCCGCTACATTCTTGCTCAGCCTGGAAATGTCGTCCCAGCGTTTGTGGCAGTGTGTATGTCGTCTGTTGCACACCCCCAATGCCCGTACTTCCCTTGCTATGCTCCTCCACAGGTCCTTGCGAAGGTGCAGCTTGACCTACCATGATGGGAGACAAAAGGGTGGAAGTCAGTGGACAGGTGGCCTGTCACACACATAGGGGCAAGACGTTACTGTCAGCAGCCATGCACAATCAGGAACATATGTCTAGCCCACACTACACAGCTAAGATAGAAATAGGCCTGATCATTTGGCCCCCTCATGCACACCAACATGTCCCACACTGCACTTACCACCCGTCCCGGTGCGCCGTAGAGGCGTCCATAGTTGCGGAGTACACCGTCCACGAGGACATCAAGCTCCGCGGCGGTGAAGGGTCGAGACCGGATCTCTTTGCCTGACGACATGGCAAGATCACGGAGTATGGCACTAGAGCAGCAGTCGGTGGTCAGCTCAGCAGCAGCAGCAGGTCGAGGTGATGGTCACAGGCAGCAGTCGGTGGTCAGCTCAGCAGCAGCAGCAGGTCGAGGTGATGGTCACAGGCAGCAGTCGGTGGTCAGCTCAGCAGCAGCAGCAGGTCGAGGTGATGGTCACAGGCAGCAGTCGGTGGTCAGCTCAGCAGCAGCAGCAGGTCGAGGTGATGGTCACAGGCAGCAGTCGGTGGTCAGCTCAGCAGCAGCAGCAGGTCGAGGTGATGGTCACAGGCAGCAGTCGGTGGTCAGCTCAGCAGCAGCAGCAGGTCGAGGTGATGGTCACAGGCAGCAGTCGGTGGTCAGCTCAGCAGCAGCAGCAGGTCGAGGTGATGGTCACAGGCAGCAATGGTCCCCAGGGTAGAAAGTTTCATTTTGGCCAACACACATATATAGGGCCCTCAGCACGTGTCAGTGGCATACGTCGCCAGCAATTGGTCAGCCCTGGAAGCGTGATCGTGAAATGGCCCAATGACTGGCCCTGTTGTTGCGGTGCACAGCTTCCTCTACTTGCGATTGGCCGTATGCGGCCAGCGTCCCTCTTCCCATTGGCTGCATGTGCAGGGACCGTCACGGGCACACATCGGCAACCGCACGTGCAAGCCTCACGGAAGGAAGCTTCAGTTGCAACAATGTTGTATCACTGGCGCCTCCATGGCGGTGCACGTACACAGCGGGGGAGGTGCAGGCCTATACACCCTGTAGATGTACTCAATGGACATGCCAGTTCATGACCCCCCTTACAGTCACCTTGCATCATCCACCGTACACCGGCCGGAGCGGCCGGCCCATGAACAACCGCCGTGCCAGGCCCTGCCCAGGACCGCCGTGCCGGCCATGGCAACAACCGCCATTGCACGGCCCTTCCACTACCGCCGTGCCAGGCCCTGCCCAGGACCGCCGTGCCGGCCATGGCAACAACCGCCATTGCACGGCCCTTCCACTACCGCCGTGCCAGGCCCTGCCCAGGACCGCCGTGCCGGCCATGGCAACAACCGCCATTGCACGGCCCTTCCACTACCGCCGTGCCAGGCCCTGCCCAGGACCGCCGTGCCGGCCATGGCAACAACCGCCATTGCACGGCCCTTCCACTACCGCCGTTCCCTGGCGGTCCGTGCAATGGCGGTTGTTGCCATGGCCGGCACGGCGGTCCTGGGCAGGGCCTGGCACGGCGGTTGTTCATGGGCCGGCCGCTCCGGCCGGTGTACGGTGGATGATGCAAGGTGACTGTAAGGGGGGTCATGAACTGGCATGTCCATTGAGTACATCTACAGGGTGTATAGGCCTGCACCTCCCCCGCTGTGTACGTGCACCGCCATGGAGGCGCCAGTGATACAACATTGTTGCAAATCGACAATCCGTCCCGGAACCTTACACATGCACTTGCCGGTGTGTGGGCGTGACGGTCTGTGCACGTGCAGACAGTGTGAATGTCGAAGGCGGCCCGCGTATGCCCAGACGTAAACAGCGGATGCAGTGCACCGCCATGGCGTGATCAATGTTAGCATCTTAGCCGATGATGCACCTTGTACCATTGTCTGCAGCTGCCTGCTCACGGTTGTGTGCGTGATTGCGTGGCTACACATGTCATGCTCCATCCCATGTGTGTCCATACCATGGCCATCGGTGAGCCACAAGTGTCCATCACGTGTGCATGTCCACATCGGGTAGTACCCTACACAATTCAGTCGTACCTCACATGTACACAGTAGATCCCGTATGAATGGGCACCTGTGAATCAGTTGTGAGTGAGTGGTATGTGTCAGATGATGACTATGGTGGGGGTTCTGTTGTGTACTGTACATGTGTGTTGCCTATTGTGTCCCCATGCATGTGATGTCCGTATGCCCACCATTCCTGGTGTTGCCATTGGGGCATCATGATATGGGGGGGTGGGGGGTGTTTAATTTAGTATGTGTGCATGTACTTGCATGTGTGCATGTGATGTTGGGCCTACACATGTGGGTCATGTCACATGTCTGGTTGGCAGTGATGTTGAGGTGAGACACTGTGCATTGCACATGTTGCTAAACATCATGTTGCTAGTGGATGCACATTGTAGCTACGTCAGTCCATGTTGTCCTGACAATCAGAGGAGTCACACATATGACAAGCATACACTGGATACTACATGTTGGTAGAGGGCGTTGACATGTGATTGAGGTGCACACACGTGCGTTGTATGTTAATTGACTTCCATTCCATCTACTCCCACACAGGAGGGCTCCAAATGTCCTTCGCCCATACACTGTGCTGGAGGATATGGTGGACGAGGAGGTGATCCGGAAATTCAGGCTGGATCGCCGTCGATTGTTGCAACTTGTGACCCTATTGTCTCCTCATCTGCAGCCGCGAAGAACCTATCCAGGTTCCATGACACCCACGCAAAAGGTGATGGCGGCACTCCATTTCTTCGCAACAGGCACATTCCAGTACACAGTTGGAGATGCCGGGGGAATGTCACAGGCCATGTTCAGCACGGTACTCCGGGATGTACTGACAGCCATGATGCTGTACAAGCATGACTATATACATTTCCCTCAGGCGGCGGACTTGCCAGCGGTCAAAGCTGGCTTCTATGCCCTGGGTCGTATACCACACGTTGTGGGTTCCATTGATGGCACGCATATCGCGATCATTGCACCACGGGCACGTGAGCAGGTGTATAGGAATCGGAAACACTTCCATTCCCTGAACGTGCAGGTGGTGTGCCAGGCCGACAACATCATCTCACATGTGTGTGCAAGATTCCCTGGCTCTGCACATGACGCCCACATCATGCGGAGCAGCATGGTCCCCCAACTGATGGCTAATCTTCGTCCAGCACAAGCGTGGCTTGTTGGTGAGTATGCTGTGGTGACAGGAGTGATATCTGTGTGGCATGGTGTGCCCCACAATGCAGGTTGTGATGTTTCTCTCTCTCTCTCTTCCACCAACACAGGCGACTCGGCTTACCCAAACAGGCCTTGGCTGCTCAGTCCCTTACGCAATCCCACTACACCAGGAGAAATGAGATACAATGATGCCCATGGTAGGACACGTCGAGTGGTAGAACGGACATTTGGCCTGCTCAAGTCAAGGTTTCGGTGCCTGGATAAGACTGGAGGGGCCCTGCCTTACTCACCAGGCAAAGTATGCAAGATCGTGATAGCGTGCTGCATGCTTCACAACCTGGCTGTGCGCTATAACATTGAACTGCTCTTGGACCCTGATGAACTGCAAGTTCCTCGCCCTCCCGACCCAGCCATGTCAACTGATGAGGATAGTGGTGAGGAGGAAGGTGTGGACCAGAGGCGCCAGATCATTGATCGCTACTTCCCTTGATTGTGAGTGTGCTCCTCTTGTGCTGCTTGGGTATGCCCTGTGAATGTGTGCTGGTGTTGTGGCATAGTGGTGTGCTTCATCTCTGTGTTCTGCTATGTGATGCATGCATGTGTGTGTGTGTGCTAAATTGTGGCCAATGCACGTCTCCATGATGTGTGTCGTCTCATCCATTACTGTTGTGATGCGTGTGGGTAGTTAAATGTTGCACTGCAGTGTGTTCTGATGTGTGTGATCTTGTTTCCTGACGTGTCTTTGCGGTTTCTATTTTCCCTAGGTCACTCCCGCAGCGCCATGATTCTGTACCAGTTGGATACCTGTACCTAGTAACATCTGTTTCTGATGCATTCATGTGAATAAACATGGAGACAACACATGATTGAGTGAGTAAGTGGCTTTTATTTACAAAATGTGCATGGGTGTAGGTGCATATTTACAAATGAGTGAAGGGGTGGGGGAGTGAGAGTTGAAGGTTATGGCAGATGAAATGTCCGTGCGGACACCACATAGGGTGGTGTCTGCCTAGTACAGCAGGCCTGTGGCAGGTGGGACCGGATAGTTGGCAGGGTGAATGGCATGCGCAGGTACTGGGACAGTCATTTTCTGTTCCTCTTGGAGCGTGTGGCAGGTGCTTCCACACTGCTGTCGCCCACTTCCAGCCTCGGTCGGCCCCTCCGTCTTACTGCCGGTACGGTGTCAGCTGGTTGCGCAGGGGCATCGGGTACCACATCCGCCGCAGGTGGCGGTGGCGGTGGCGGTGGCGGTGGCGGTGGCGGTGTTTGTGGCCTGATTGTCCTGGTGAAGATGTCCACTAGTTGGCCAAGCCGCCTCTCAATGGCCCCCAACATTGCAGTGTTATCTACAAAGTCCTGGTGGGCCCGGTCTGCCTGTGCCTGACCACGTTGGTAGCTCACCTCCACCCTGCCCAGTGCCTCCAATGACTGTTGCACTGGATTGGGTGTGTTGGTATCCTCCCGTGTTCTTTGACGTATGCTCCTGCCTGCCGGATCTGGCCTTGCATCTCTGCCTTGCCTCACACTCTCCCTGCGTGGCTGGGATGGCGCTGGCACGGCGTTGGCCGTTGGGTTGGGCAGGGTGGCAGGAGTGGTGGTAGCAGTGGTGGTGGTGGTGGAGGTGGTGCTGGTGGTGGCTGTGCAGGTCACAGTGGCCGGTGTTGTCACAATGGCAGAGGCCGTAGTTGTTGGTGCAGGGGTGACCTGGGAGCCAGATGGCCCTGGCTGGCTGCTTGTGCCGGGATCATCCTCTGCCCCGGAGGTGGCTGGCCAATCGTCCCCTGAGACGTCTGTGATTGGCGAGTCTGGAGGGCGGGTGTTGCTTCCAGCTGTCAGATGAGGATGACCTGCAAAACCAAAATGTGATGATGAGTAATGTGGACTTGACAGGTTGTTTTCACTTTTTTGGCCGATTCTGTCTGCACTGGTACTCACCCCACCCACCACCCACCACCACCGCCACCGCCATCCCTATGGACATGGGGGCCTGTTGGGAGTTGTAGTTCCATCCCCTCACACCCACCACCACCCACCACCACCGCCACCGCCATCCCTATGGACATGGGGGCCTGTTGGGAGTTGTGGTTACATCCCCTCACACCCACCACCACCGCCATCCCTATGGACATGGGGGCCTGTTGGGAGTTGTGGTTACATCCCCTCACACCCACCACCACCCACCACCACCGCCACCGCCATCCCTATGGACATGGGGGCCTGTTGGGAGTTGTGGTTACATCCCCTCACACCCACCACCACCGCCATCCCTATGGACATGGGGGCCTGTTGGGAGTTGTGGTTACATCCCCTCACACCCACCACCACCCACCACCACCGCCACCGCCATCCCTATGGACATGGGGGCCTGTTGGGAGTTGTGGTTACATCCCCTCACACCCACCACCACCGCCATCCCTATGGACATGGGGGCCTGTTGGGAGTTGTAGTTCCATCCCCTCACACCCACCACCACCCACCACCACCGCCACCGCCATCCCTATGGACATGGGGGCCTGTTGGGAGTTGTAGTTCCATCCCCTCACACCCACCACCACCCACCACCACCGCCACCGCCATCCCTATGGACATGGGGGCCTGTTGGGAGTTGTGGTTCCATCCCCTCACACCCACCACCACCGCCACCGCCATCCCTATGGACATGGGGGCCTGTTGGGAGTTGTAGTTCCATCCCCTCACACCCACCACCACCCACCGCCACCGCCATCCCTATGGACATGGGGGCCTGTTGGAGTGATTTCGACGTTGGTGAGTATGTGGACTGCATGCATGGGTTGGGCTCTGGGAGATGTGTCTTCACAGTTGTGTGAGGCACACCATGTAGTAGTGCTCGTGGTGCTTGGTTTGTACTTACCAGCCTCTTCTCCCTCAGGAAGTCCATCAAGGCTCTCAGGGTGGATGATGGTCATCACCTTCTCCTCCCACTCGGTGTAGGGTAAGGGCTCCGGAGGGGTTCCACCGCCTGTATGATTAGCCCGGAGATAGTTCTTGGCTCGTATGGCTTTGACTCGGGTCTTTAGATCGTGCCACCGCCTCTGGATGTCCTGCTTCGTCCTCGGGACGCTCCCGGAGGCATTCACCCTGGTGACTATCCGGTCCCACATGCTGTTTCTCCTGGCTATGCTGGTCTGCTGCACTAGGGCCCCGAATAAGTGGGGTTCCACACGGATGATCTCATCGACCATAACCTTCAACTCGGTGTCAGTGAATTTGGGGGTTTTTTTTGGTGCCATGGTGTGTGGTGCTCGGGGTGTGGGTTTGCGTGGATGGGGTGGTGCAGGTGTGTGGTGTGTAAGAATGGTGTGGTGGGTGTTTGTGTGGTGGGTGTGTTTGGGTGTGGGTTGTGTGAATGCTATTTCTCTTTGGGCTCAGTTCAGTGGTGTGTCCTGCTAGCAGCTATGCTGTGATGCAGAGGAGTTGTGGAGTGGGTGGGAGTTCTTTTATGGTGTGTGTCTAGACCGTGTCTGAATGGTTATTGGCAGTCAGGTGCTAGGTGGGAGTGTTGGCAGGTGTGGATTGTGTGGTGCTTGGCGGTGGATCATTGTGTGTTGTGATTGGTTTGGATATTTTCGGTGGGTGGGCGTTTTTTTTCGTGTGTTTGGTGATAAACTTCCGTGCCAATGTATGGCATTGGTTTGACAGTAGGGATGTTGTTTGTGTTGTCGTTCCGCTGTGGTGCACGGATTCTCGGTGCATTGGTTCCGCTGCGGACGTGGATGGCGGTGACTACCGGGGTACTTGCGGAGTTATCCTAATTGCGGACACGGACATTGCGCAGGTATAGCGGGGGTGGTGGATGTATTCGCGGTCATGTGCGTACGCGGCGGTCGGTGTTTTTACTGTTCCGTCCGCCTGCCGCGGACTCAGGTGTACTCCGACCGCCGCGGACGGGGATTGGAGTGCTCCGTACGCCGCGGTCGGCGTTTTTTGTATGTTTTATCCTAATTGCTGTTGCGGATTTTCCGCGGACAGGTCCGGAGTAGCTTGCCACCTTCCGCGGCGGACGGTACACGTTTCCGTCCGCCATCCTAATCGACCCCTTAATGTGTGTAAGACAACTTGAGACTCTTGAACACGTGGTCCTGAAGTGTACAACTTTGAGCTTAGACACATCTTAGTACATCGCTATTAGTGGATATTCAATCGGAAAACGACATGCACTTACAGTCCAAATACTGAATGGCAGATTATATGGCAAATTATCAGATTTTTTTTCGTGATTTCAGAAGGGGCTGAGCAATTGTCTTAAAAGCGTTTGATCTACAAAATGCTGTAAATTCCCTGTAATGGAAGGCCACTAACGGATTTTGCATTTCTAACGTGATTTTTACAGTAATGAATACAGAATTACTCACTATATTGCTGAGACTTTAAACTGTTTCAAATGGCTAGATCTTTGGTACAGGCAGCAGTCACTAGTAGCCAGATATACCTCAGGCAGGCTTGAATGTGACTCTTTGGGGGCCGGACTGTCCCTCAAGCTAATGGTGCCTGCTGCACCAGCTGTCATCACTGAGCGCGAGTCAAGCCTCCAGAACAGTAGATGCTGGCATGTTGCTTTGATGATTTTGTTACTCAGGACTGCTAGGTCAGGCACCATATCCCAGAAGCATTGCATCTATAGAGTTGTGTGCTTTGTAAGAACCAGAAGGGTTCTTTAAGGGATTGGTTGTGCTTGCTTGACCTACAGATTGGAGAATTAAAGTCTCTGTTAAATTGTGCCTCTTAACTTTCCCCCCTGATCAGGTAGTTTTGCAGCCTGTCACTGTTTGCAGTCGAGGCTTCTTTCCAATTTAATTTAATGTTGGGGAAAAAATGTGAAGCTGGGCCTATGTAATGTAACTAGTGCATTGGATTGAGGTGACGCTATGTAAACTTGTAAAAAGAAAACATGTCACCCAGAAAACGTTTTGTCCCAAGTCATCTGCACTGGGCTGAGTGCTGATAAGAGTGAAGGCGAGCCTGTGTCTAAATCACAGGGCTGATGCACTTCAGAGGAGTACAGCGCAGAGTGCTTGCTGGACCGGGATAAAGCTCCATGTTACTGAAAACAGAAACACACAAAATAACTTCGCCGGGCCCAGGCCGGTTTCCATAGCAACTGGTCACCTCTCTATGACATGGGCCCAGATCATGGTTCAATATGGAAGCCGCCTGTCACCCAGTTAAGAAGCGAATTAGTACCAATTCAGTTTGATAGCAGTAAACCACTTTCATATTTTGCTATTTGAGGAATTAAATTCATTTATTGGTGCACTCACCTGACCCTGTGCCCGGATGTTGCCAGGCAACTGACCTGCCTTTAGACTGTCACAGGAGTGCCGTGCGTGTCTCGGCCCAGCCCGTGCTGTTCAGGACTCAGACATTGTGGTTGTAAGTAAGTGGCAGCACCACGGACAAACATATCCTGTTGTGCCGTCTGGAGTGCAGGGCCTCTCTGTCCCACGTGCACCTGGGCCGATTCTCTCTCAAACCGGATGTGAGAGGCCCGGCACACATCTCTTCAGCTTCCAACGAAATCATCAGGATGTTAAATGCCTTCTCTGCTGACTGACATCTGCGGCCCCATCTCAACCGTAGTAGTCAGTCAGTCAGTCAAAATTTCTTTATTCGATTAATTAAAATCATAAAAGAACGAGCAATACACGGTAACATTTCATTATGACACATAGTAATACATCTCAAAGAGTTTTCAAAAATTTATAACAATTTAAAAAAAAAATAATTTAAAAAACCCTAAAAACACATTATACACGAATAAAATTGTACATAATCTTATATAAAATCAATAAAATATAGAGGGTAATCATTTATCAGGGACAGAGTGCCTAGTGCTAAGACGATACTTATTTATTCGTGCACCAGCGACCAAAAAACTAGCTACATGAAATGCCACTTTTAAATTAGGTAAGAGTTGCAGGAATAGCATAGCTGGTTTTACCTGTGTAAAACCCATATTGCACAATATTGGCAGCAAGAATTTGTTTCTACTCTCTTTGTAATGGCCACAGAACAGGATAAAGTGCGTCGTGTCTTGAACAGAAAAATTATCGCAATCACAAAGATCAGCTTTTTCAGGTCTAGTCCATTTTTTAAAATTGCCCAGAATAAAAGGAATTAAATCAAGACGAAACCTTGTTTGGAGAAAACGATGGTATGGTTTGTGTACTGAAAAAAGATATGGTTCCATACCTAAAACAGATGTTATCGTACAATGTTTCCTAACCGTTTGTTTGTTCAACTCTGTGGCTTCCCTCTCCAAGACATAGCGATCAGTCAAAAGATTTTTGACTGTCTTTACTTCTACTAAATTTATCAAATGTGGGGAGGAAAAAAGCTCGGAACGGCCAACTAGAGTTAACTGCGTCTTGACATATTTTAGCCAAGGAATGTTATGTACATTGTCCAAGGCTAAACAATCTTTAAGAATATGATGGTTTAAAGTAAGCTCCTGATTGAGCCACACTTTCAACCAACCAATAACTGGGGCTGCCTTCAAGATATCGGTAATGTAGCCCAGACCGAGCTCTGTATGTGTTATGTATGTAGAAGTTGACTGGGGGACAGAAAGCAGGGTTCTCAGAAATTTATTTTCTACTTTCTGAATTTTGTCATACTCATGATTAGTGTACCCCCAGATAACAGAGCCGTATTGAGCAACCGATAAGCATTTGGATTTATAGACCTTTATAATGCTTTCCATGGGGCGTGCACCAAGCTTTTTAGCAAAACCGAGCAGCCCAGCAGCCGCTCTTGCTACTGCGCTGCTTTTGGCCATAAGCTGGGGGCCCCACTTGCCTTTTTCGTCAAAGATCACGCCTAAATAGGGAAAAGATGAAACTCTCCTAACCTCCTTCCCCGAACAAAAGAAAGTTTTAGTCTTTCTTTTCCTGCCTGCGGCTCCTGCTATCATTACATGGGATTTTTCTACGTTTGTTTTCATGTCCAGCGAAGACATGAAGTCCCCAAAGGCTGAGAGTAGTTTGTTCAATGCCACTCCAGAGTGTGCTAAAAGGACAGCGTCGTCCGCGTACAGGAGGACGGGTATCTTTATTTCTCCTGCACGTGGAATATCAGTATGGGACACTGCCAAAACTGCCTCAAGGCCATTGATATAAAGTGTGAAGAGAAGGGGTGCAAGGATACATCCCTGCCTAACCCCTCTTCCTGATACAAAGTGGCAGGTACATCTTCCTTCCCTGGTCACCCTGACCGACGTCTTGAGGTCTCTATGTAACTCTGCCAAATACCCCACCAGTGGGGCATCAAAGCCCATGGCCAGAAGGACCCCCCACAGCTTAGCCCTGTTAACCAGGTCAAAAGCTGAGGAGAGGTCCATAAAGGCCATGTACAGAGAGCCCCCCTTGGCAGCCACATATTTACTTATGATCAGTTCTAAATTTAAGCACTGATCTAAGGTTCCCCTTTTGGCTCTGAAGCCATATTGTGCATTCGATAAAATGCCCTTCCCTTCTAAGAGCTGGGTCAGTCTTCCTAAAAGGACTCTTCCCAAAATCTTAACACTTGAATCGATTAGGGAGATTGGCCTATAACAGGCTGGGTCTGTTCTTTGTCCCTTTTTAAAAATTGGTATGATGGTAGACTACGACCAGCTAATAGGAAAAACAAAATCTCTTGTGGCATTAAAAATGTTGGTAAGAATTTTGGCGCTAAGTTCAGGGGCACTCTTGAAAAAGTCAGCGGGAACCCCGTCGGGGCCCGGAGCCTTTTTAGAATGTGTGTCGCTGATAGCTTTTTTTACCTCTTCTATACTAAAAGGAGGAATGGGAGAGGCTGCTTGTGTGGATTTTAATCCACAGCCTGAGATATTATCAGGACAACTGTAGATATTACTGAAGTGTGTGACCCACTGATCGTCCGGTATGATGCAATCTGCTCTCTGTTTATCTAGATCGACAAAAAAGGGGTGATTTATTATCGCCCAGAATTTTGAGCTATCTCTCTGTATGTCGGGCGACAACAGGTCGTTCCAGGCCTCAAGTTTAATCTCTGATTTTCTCTTCCTGATAGCGTCATTATAATTTTTCCTTAACAACGCTATCTGTACTTTATCTCTTGCCTCAGCTTTTAAAGCCTTTAGGAGAGTTGAGTGGGCCTTTGAACAATCTGAGTTAAACCATTTTTTGCCCCTACATGTCCGGGCCTTATTTCTTACGGTCAGATCTAGATCAACCTGAGTACAGATGATGTTAAATGCTTCTAACAGCATAGTGGACGAATTATTATTATCCAAGCAGATTGCAACCTCACCCTCAACTTTGGACAAAGTGTCCTGTATAAAAGTGATCGGGGTGACTTGATCCCACTTCAGCCTACGGTTCTGGTCTCCCAGGACTAAGTTAGTCGCACATAAAACTGCAGCCTCTCTTTTTCCGAGAACTCCCTGAGGTAAAATCTCTAAAATTATTGGGTTGTGATCACTGAAAACTGAGGTTACAACCTTGTAGGTTGAAACCTCAGACAAAATACTAGACGACAAAAAGATATAATCTACTATTGTGCTAGAGTTGTTACCCACGAATGTTGGTAACCTCAAGTCTCTACTACTACTGGGAAATTCATAAAGGTTAAAAGTTGCTAGGAGTGATTCCAATGCCTCCCCACGCGATGAGTGTTCAAAGTGCGGAATGCAGAGGAAGGGGGGAAAATCTTCATATTCCTCACGGCAATCCATATTACATGGGTGGATATTGTAATCTCCCATGAGAATCACTTCAAAGCCGTGGGCACTACTCTCGCTGTGGGTGGACAAGAAATCCTCTAAGGTTACCAAATGCTCGTTAAACAATAGACTGACAGGAGAATTATAAAAATTAACTAATAAAATAGGCTGTGAGTTAAGTGTAGTTAATTCAACCGCTAATATATTTGTTGAGTTAGTTTTAATTTGTCTTGGCTTTCCCTGAACATTTAAGGAAATATATATAGCCAAACCTCCCTTTGCCCTTCCAGATATACTAGAAACAGCAGGTATTGAGAACTGGGAAAAGCCGTCTAAGGCAAAACCATCAGACGTCTCCCAGGTCTCCTGGAATACAAGAATGTCATGCGATCTGACCAATTCCAACCAGTTCTTATTACTAATTTTAGAACTAATACCAGCGACATTCCAGCTCAAGATACTACAAACCCTGTTACTTATAGTTTGTAAATCTGAAAGTACAGGGACAGATAAAGAAACAGGTAAAAAACCCTCGTTGTTAGTATCTTCTGAGGGAGCGAGTCAGTCGTTCTGATCCATGAAGGACAGTGGGGCATAGCGGTTAAATAACTGAAGAGGTTCAACAAAAGAGTTATGCTGTGGTAAAAGGGGATATTGGGCTACAGAGTTATGCCTTATATCCTGCCCCCGTCTGGGGTTAATATCCCAGGGTCTGTCCCACCCCAACGCTGGAGTCCTTGGATAGGTGACATTTTGTTGCTCCCCATAAAAGAACTTCAGGGTTAGAGGAACAACAGTGCCTTGTCTGCGTTGGGGGGGGAAGGAAGAACATCTTGATTCGAAAGGGTCACTGCCACACAGTCCCCTTTAAACTTTTTCGGGCGGTTTCCCAACCAAGGGACCCTGGTCGCAGACTTAATGACATTTGCCAAGTGTTGTTTCCCCCCTGGTGCTAATCGCATATTGTTAGTTAGCCAATGCAAAGCCTTGCTTGTAAGGGAGGTAGGGCTTTCCACTGTTCCCCCTTCCAAGAGAGGTACGTTTGCAAGCACCAAGACCACTGGGGTGGCCTCAACTAAAAATTGGAAGGGGGCCGTAGTGTGGGTAGTTGCTGGGGGTGGTCTAACAGAAGGGAAATCATCTGTTGGGATGGTAACTAAAAGAGGGCCCTCAGTGATGGTAGACAAAGGTATTAATGGCTGGGGCAATACATTTTCAACAGGTAACTGGATCCCTTCATTATCACGAAAAACTTCGTTAATCACATCTCCCCCTATGTTATTGGGCAAATTTGTGACTAACTTGGTGACATTTTCCACCCCATCTTCGACCAGAGTACTTAAACCACCCAACCTCTTAACCTCTGCATGCAGCTTGTCTAATTTAGATATTAGGGGTTTAACAATGGCATTGATTTTTTGTTCCAGAAAGTCAGAGATCCTTTCGAAAAAAGCGTCCTCGGAGATATGACTCTGTTTGTCCTCCACGACGTTTGCTTGTTTAGTCTTTGGAGTAGTGACCCTTTTCTTTCTTGCCCCTAAACGCGGGCCACTCAACTTAGGAGGATTCTTTGTGCATAAGCGTCTTGGCCTTGTTGCACGCCCTTTTGGTGTCATCTCCTCAGGAGCAGCTTGTGCATGTCTCTCTTGGTCAGAGTCAGTGTCAATATCAATACCACCCTCGCCCTGTATGTTAGAGGTCTCAATAGCCATAACTGCATTATCCGGTGCACTACTTAAATCTAGGAGAATGGGACCGCCAATTACATTCTCCTGACTAGTTTCCTGCAAAATAGTGTCATCAATCATGGTAGAAGCAGTAGGTGACAAACAGCGAAGGTCTGGGGATTGACTTAATCCAAGAGAGTCCCTCCTTTGTGTGTTAATTTTCCTAACTGTCTGGACAAGATAATTATCGAGGGTGTTCTGTGGGGCTTCCTTCGTTTTCACAGGCATACTTCTCAATGTACTCACAGCCAACGTTGTTAAAACTTAAAATACTTGATTTTATATGAAATGCAGCAAAATTACTTACTTGGATATAAATCCTGCAGAGTTTCTGGCCCTGCCCTGCCTCCTCGTGCCGATGAGGGCCGTAGAGGGCCCGCCCTTTGCCCGGGCTTCGCCCCGGGCGTCCCGCGAAGCGGGTTCCTGGCCGCTTATGACCGCCTCCCTGGCGCCCTCGCGGTGTCAGAATGCGCGCCGCCGCGTAGGCTGCCGGGATTTGTGGTCCCGGAGCGGCGACGCGTGTAGTCTGGTGGGAGATGACTCTTGGCGGTGGCGGCGTGCTTCAAGGTACCTGGCAGCGGTAATGGCGGCGTCTCAAAGGTAAGTGCAGTGTTTCCCCCTGCTTTGCCGGTTCCTGGCCGCTTATGACCGCCTCCCTGGCGCCCTCGCGGTGTCAGAATGCGCGCCGCCGCGTAGGCTGCCGGGATTTGTGGTCCCGGAGCGGCGACGCGTGTAGTCTGGTGGGAGATGACTCTTGGCGGTGGCAGCGTGCTTCAAGGTACCTGGCAGCGGTAATGGCGGCATCTCAAAGGTAAGTGCAGTGTTTCCCCCTGCTTCGCCGGTTCCTGGCCGCTTATGACCGCCTCCCTGGCGCCCTCGCGGTGTCAGAATGCGCGCCGCCGCGTAGGCTGCCGGGATTTGTGGTCCCGGAGCGGCGACGCGTGTAGTCTGGTGGGAGATGACTCTTGGCGGTGGCGGCGTGCTTCAAGGTACCTGGCAGCGGTAATGGCGGCGTCTCAAAGGTAAGTGCAGTGTTTCCCCCTGCTTCGCCGGTTCCTGGCCGCTTATGACCGCCTCCCTGGCGCCCTCGCGGTGTCAGAATGCGCGCCGCCGCGTAGGCTGCCGGGATTTGTGGTCCCGGAGCGGGACCCCCATAGTAGTAGAACGGAGACACCCCAATGCCTCAGATCACACAGTAAGTGGCACAGCACCTTTGGGAGGGGTGGCGGGGGCCGTTAGAGCTCTGTTTACAGCACTTGCACAGTTTTGGGCAGGATGTGAGGTAATAGCGCCAGGCGCAGCACTGCCAGCCGCACCGGCAGCCAGTTAACGCACAATTTTTATTGAGAGGGCAGGTCCCGGGGTCCCGATAATTTTAATTGGGCAGGGGTGAGTCTTGATGAAAACTGCCAATGACGCGGATGGGAGGGGCATTGGCAGCAGTAAGAAGCAGAAGAGGTCAATGACCTGGGGTTTCAGGGGACTGCAAAATTGAATGTGCTTCTGTGTCTTTTGTATGTGAACACTTCAATAATTTTCACCCAGCTAAATAGTCCTCGACTTCCTCAATTTGAAACAATAGATAGCTAAATTGGTCTTTCTAGAATTCAAGCTTAAGCGCTGAAGAGCACAGCAGAGGTCAGTGGGGAGCGTGAAAGGTACAGAGTTTCTTTCAAGAGGCAGCGATACTGCCAGTGGTCTGTTTTACGGTAACCGTAGCACCCAGCAAAGCTCAAGCTCCCTTGATTTACCGTCGGTAAAGAGATGGAAGTTGATGTCACATGATGTGGTTAGCGCCGCGGCAGGAATCAGCCAGCACTCTGCAGCCTGCAGTTTTGCAAAACAAAGCAGCATCTGATGGCAATTACTGAGTCTGCGGGGAGCGAGAGCTGTCAGTGTGCACTCAGCACAGGAGCCGCCCCCTCCCTTCCGCGCACACAGGTCAGAGGCACCACCACCATCCAGGCAGCGCGCGCTAGTAGCAACACCCTGGTTTTAGTTTAGCCATTTTCACCGCCGCCGCGCGTTAGCAGAGAGTCAGGGGCAAATGGTTTGAGGTTACTGTTAGAACCTTGTTCAGGGTTATTTACCGCATGCGGCGCCGGCGACTCTTAATGCTGGGTTGCAGTGTTTCTGGGCTTCGCTTTCTTTCAATAAAGCAGCCTTTTCCCCAAACCCAACGCGCCAAGAGCGGTCCCTCGGTCCCCCTGCAGCAGCTAGCGGTGGCGTAAGTGAGAATCCGACACTGCCACTCACGGTGACGTTACCAAAGGAATGCAGAGACCACAGCGTGACATTTACGATACAATCCCCAGTTCAGACATGGCCATATGCAAATCAGTCTGACTGGTCCTCGGAAGCTTGTTTCCGGTCCAGGGAAGGCATGGCTTGGTAGTTCGGGCTGGACTGTTCCCATGAGGCACAGGGTCAGACTGATTTGCATATAGCCATGTTTGAACTGGGGTGGCAGAGTGGGCTAAAGAACGGTGATGGATCAAACCCAGATCTTTTGACTGGGTGTGAGTGTTTGATTGGTTCAGATGCTCCGTCCATCACCACCCCCTTTTGTACCGCTCTTCTCAGCAGGGCCTTCACGACAGGCAGATTTGCAGCATCAGGTGCTCCAGTGTGAAACAGGTTCAGCCAATCGGCTGCAAGCACCTGCTAGAAAGCCAGGGATTGATTGACCGATGGTCATTTTGTATGTACTGGAAGTTTTCAATCATGCTTTACAACCCGCATTCTGCCGCACACGACACTACATACTTGTATTAATATTGTTGTCTTTAAACATTCACACGTTGAACCCAAATTTCTATCACAAGACCGGTTTCATTAAAAAAAGTTAGCAGTATCTCCTCCCCGGGCCCTCGCCCACAAGAAACACAGAACAAGGAATGCCCCCTAGGAATGAGGGATCCTACTTCGGGAGCAGCCCAGGGCCAGTGAAGGGAAACTGAAAGTGCGCGGCACAATAGCTGCTCGTGCACACACACTTACGCGCACTGAGCATGCGTGCTGCCACCATGCCTGGGACATGGACGGGGATGGAGTGCGTGGCAGTCCGGGGCAGTCCGGGTCTCCCGTGAGCTGAGGGAGCCCCGCGTGGAGCGCACCCCGCAGAGGAGACTGAGGAAGTCCGGAGTGACGGTGAGTTGGGCTTAGTTGGAGGGGGGGCGGCTCTTGGTGCGCTTGTGTGTGTGTGTGTGTGTGTGCACGCGCATGTGTGTGTATGTGTGCGACGGCGGGGGGGTGTCTCTGTATGTGTGCATGCGTGTATGTGCACTCGTGTGTGTGTCTCTGTGTGTGCGCATGCGTGCAGAGGGAGGTGTGGCTGTGTGTGTGTTGGAGCTTCCCAGGAGAAAGAAGATGGCCACAGCGTGCACGTTCGCACGCGCGCGGCCCAATCCGATCCGATTTTTGGATGCGCGTGGCCATCTCTTGTCTCCTGGAAAGCTGAGTCGCTGACAATAGGTCTCTGGCGAGACAGCGCTTTGCGCTGTAAACGCCACGAGACCTAATGAAAAACGGGATTGATTAGCCACACGGGTCTCCAAATCAGGCATAGATAAATCAGTTGGGTATGTATATTCATTGTCATTAAGAGAATCACCAGCAGGTAGATTCAATGCAGGATTCGTAAGTGGACTCATTTCAATAGCAACATCAGGCCCGATGGCAAGATCCGAGGCCAAAACAGAGTGTCGCACCATTGTTGGACACCAAACCGCAGGCGTAATACTATACAGTATTGGCCATCCTGTATGGTTTGACATGGTCAATTGAAATGTACCTGTTGCCCTTTTGTCAGAACTAAAAAAGGATACTCTTGACGTAGCTGCACAGGAACAGAGATGCTGGCTCCCGAATCCGCCCGGGGCAACAACCTAGAGCTCGGAAAACGAGACTCTAGCCTATTACCTCTGGGGGGAAGGGGGAAATTGGATAAAATAATAAACAACAAGAAGAGACACTCTTGGTTGGTTCCACTCGTCAGTCCGACCTGCAGACCACTTTCTTTCTGGATCCTGAAGGAAATTACATTTTGGTTAGTCTAGCCCCTAGATCTCTCTCCCTATCTCTCCACTACCCACTGAGCTCTCTACCTACCATTTGTTTCCAAGAGTCTTGCCTTCTCTTCTACTTCTTTTCTTGGCACGAAATATTGCTGTTCTTTTCCTAATGTCTTTCCTGTAATTCACAATTGTATTACTTGTTATACCTTCAATTACTCTACGCTACTATATTTTATTCTGAACTATTTATTCTCACTCACTCTTTGTGTTTTCTTTTAGCTCTGTTATCCTACGTGCCTCGTTCTGCTCTTGGCTGCAATCTCCCTGTGAAGTAATGCCACACGGTTTTATAAGAATTAATCCTCTAATTATTCGTTCTGCCTTTGCCTATATTTTTAGTTATTAGCCCTGACTTACAGATTGCTATTGGTTGTTTATATCTTGTATTAATCCTCTTTTATATCTTCTAATTTCTGTCTTCTGTTTTCTCTCAGGAATTTACTCAACTATCGAATTTTTCTACTCTTCGAAAATCGTAACTTTCCGCTAACAATACTCGGTAAGTATTCTTGGTACATTATGCGATATCGTTCTATTCAGAATCTGCCATTCGGTAAAACTCTTATCAAGAACTATTTCTTTTCTTTTACAGATTCTCTACTTGCGGTTCTGTAGGTTGACGAGATTCTTGACTTGGTTCTTGGCTAACCGCTGCTTCAATAGTTGCCGGTAGCTGCCGACATCTGTTTGACAGAGACTCGACGATGATATCAGGGAACGAATTCTAGAAATACGACTAAGTGGGAACTGTTGCAGTACTCGGGCTCACTGGGAAGGGGTATTAGGAAATTCTAACTACGCTCTTTCTTCGCTGGGTCAAACTATAATTCTCCTCACGACTCAAACTCTGAAACGCTTCCTCTCAGCGCAATGTCCTCGGTGAAGTGCGCAGTTTTCTCTCATCACACGCCTCACCTGGATTCCGCTGACAGCTAGTTAAACACTAGACTGCTGACCGTGGTTCAAGCTGGCGGCCATCTTGAAGTTCAGTTTTCTAATGTTCTCAGTCCAGGAACCCACAGTTTGTTGGGGTTTAACATTGCGACCTTTTGAGTGCATTACCGCCGCTACTTGCGCATCGAGGGACCTGACACCTTTCGCCCAGGAAGAGGAAGTAAAATGACTGTTCTTGTACCATGCACACCAAGCACGGCAACTGGAGCTCAATAGGAAGGTCCAAATTCTTTTTTGTTGTCGATCTTCTCTTGGACAAGTTATCCAACCTGGGTTTGCCAGCTGACTACCGGAATCTGCAACGCAGCTTCAGGCGTGGCGGGCAAGTGTTCCTTTGCAAGGCTGTCTCTGGTCTTTTGCACATTCAGCAAAGCATTAAAATGTTCGTCTACGTCAAAGGATGCGGCTCCCGCCGCCATGTCTAGACCTTCAAGGTCCGGAACAAACATCTTGATGCCAAAGAGCATTTCGTAATGGGGTCCGCCCACCCAGAGATCTTCTAGGGAGATTATTAAGTGCACGTTGTACGCTATGCAGGTGGGTGAGCCATTCTCTGCCAGCACCTATCACCTTTGCTGTCAATGATTGCTTTAAGTCATGATTCATACGCTCCACAACACTATTGCCCTCAGGCCTGTATGGGGATGAAAATTGACTTCTACCCCAATGAACCCATGGCATCCTTGTACGCCTTAGAGGCAAACGCTGGACCCTGGTCCGAATGGAAGGTGCCACATGCAAAAATTCCCACAAAGACACGCAAATCTCCTTTGTCAGTTCTGGCATCAGTGCTCCTTTGAGGCCACACAAAGCGCGTGCAAGAGTCAACTGCTACTAAGATGTACTTATATGCAGTATCAGAGGAAAAAGGACCGCAGTGATCCAAATAATCACACGCAAGTGGCTTATTAGATATGTACAACTGAGTTTGGGGCGGGCGTGCAGCAGAAGAAGGCTTAATTTGCTGACAAATGCCACATTGAAGTACTAAATCACGTGTCTGTTTATACAAACCCCGCCACCAGTATCGTTGTTGAAGGAGAGATCCAGTAGCTGACACGCCGGCATGCGCCGAAGCCATCCCCGCATGGGCTGCTG
This sequence comes from Lissotriton helveticus, assembly GCF_964261635.1. Classification (NCBI taxonomy): domain Eukaryota; kingdom Metazoa; phylum Chordata; class Amphibia; order Caudata; family Salamandridae; genus Lissotriton; species Lissotriton helveticus. Next base: position 915,688,507 of record NC_136059.1, on the reverse strand, counting down.
TAATCAAAGCCTGTCTGCGGTCCATGTTGGGAATCAGTCTGTCACCAACGTCGTTAATTCTCACATTAGGAACTTTATCAGGACTTAAGTGATAAGTATACTTTGAAGGTAAACCCTTAGGATAATTACCTCCCTTCTCAGTTGCGGTAATACCTGTCAAGATGTCATCATCAATCTTACTTTTGTAACGTGTAACTGCTGCCACTGCAAATGTTGCTACTGCTGTCTTTACAGCTTCGGCTGCGGGACAGTTGCCAACAGCGTGAACTCCCACGTGCTGATGACCTAGAGTATGAATTACAAAAACTAGTGGGAGACGTTCTTTAAGTTCCGCCACTCGAACCCAGATCATTTTAAGTTTTATTGTGCGACCTTTGGCGTCACGATAATCATTTTGAGTCCAAAGGGTAGATTGTCATTGAATGACTGTACACAGTAGTAGGAATCACTTACAACAAGAGTAGTCACACTGGGGTCTGCGTACTCCAATGCAAGCATCAGAGCACGTAGTTCTGCTAATTGGGCGGTACAGTCCCCTAATGTCTGTGTATGCAAGACATCAGACTTGAATTCACCATCCACCATTGTATCAACCACAATTGCACAGGCCGTGGAATACACGTGTCTAGAACCCGTAGCAAATTGAGCACTTCCATGAGTGTAAATGATACAACGAAAATCCTCCAGTGGTCGCATAGTCAGTGGAGCAGGATGAACAAACTCATACTGCAAAAACTCCTGAGTCTGCAAAGAGGAATCGAAAACGAACATGACATCAGGGGATGTCAAGGATGTAGCCCATTGTATCCACCGAGAGTGCAAAGCCTTGGAATTTGGTACACTTGCCTTTGTCACTGCCTCCAAGGCAGGATACGGAGTAACAACCACAATGCGTTTTTCCTGCGACAATGCGCGTTCCTTAACCCCTTCTACGCTCATGACGAGCTGAGCTCGTCATGAGTTATGCCTGTCGTACGCTCATGACGAGCTGAGCTCGTCATGTAACGCGGGTTTCCGCAAAAGTCAGCGCACAGCTGGAAAACCGCTAGCGCGCAAGAGGTTAAGAATCGCCATTTGCACTGCTGTCAAAACTTTTTCCACAGTAGAAAACCGCAACTCGGCCGAAGTGTATAGGTGTGACTTATAAGCAATAGTAACTGTGTCTCCCTCATTAAAAGTGAGGTACGTGAAACCCACCACCCCTGGCACGATTCTTATTATCAGGTTTGTGTGGTTATCACAAGTCGACAAGAATTTAGATTCAAGTAGGTCAGCTTGAAAAGATTGCAAGAATGTTCTGGCAGCCAGCACGATTTGGAGAAAGTAGGTTGTATCAATGCATCCAGTAGGCTTGATACGCTGGGCATATTCTGGAATATATGTCCGGCCGAAATTCAAAAAGCCCAGTAAGGATTGTAGCTTTTTCAGCATTGTAGGAGTGCGCAAAAGAGCGCATTTCTCCAAGAAGTGAGGAGCCAAGCCTCTACCTTCATTGTTGAGCTTGTAGCCCAGGAACAACACTGTGTATTCTGCAATGTGGGATTTTGCAAAGTTGGATTTATAGCCAAAGTCATCCACATTCGAACATGCATCTGCGTCGAGCCTCTCAAGCAGAGAGACAACACGGGCAGCAAAAACGCCTGGACTGTTCTTGTAGCCCATGTGCAAATAAAGAAACTGGCGTTTTTTGGTGCCACAGGTAGAACTCGTCCACTCACTACTAAAGGGGTACAAGTTATGGGCAAAGATGCCATTGGAAATGTCAAGTGTGGTTTTGAACCTTTTACGCACAAGACTATCCACTAGAGCAGAGCTGTGAGTATTCTGCACCGCACACGTACGACAATGTGAGTTGAAGTGGCGGTAATCCAATGCCAAACAGTATGAGCCGTCGGGCTTGGTCACAGTAAAAAGTGGGTAATTCATCGGAGACACAGATGTTTCAATTACACCTTGATATTCCAATTGTTCAAGGATCTCGGCTACAGAGGCTTTCGCCTCACGCCATATGGGGTATTGGGGTTGTGGCTGTGGCATGGACCGCAAAGGGATCTTATGTCGAGGGGATAATTTGTCCCATCCACAATGAGTACGGTACAACCCCGGAGCAAGTGCCTTAGCCCAATCTTCTGCAAACTGCAGTGCCTGCTTCTTCAGCACAGTGTGCGCGAAAGCGGGGAGGATCACCTCCTCCCCTTGGGGAGCGGCCAAGACAAACGGTGGGGGCCAGTTGACCTCCGCCAATAAAATGTCATAAGTAGTCGTTAGATGTTCTCAAAATACCCCTTTTATGGTATGTTCTATGTCACCTTCAATCACAAGGACTATTTCATAAAGCCTATCAGGGGGAGCCACTCTGGTGTCTGCTGTCTCAACAACAACGAAGGTGTCAGTCACTGTCACCTTCAGTAGTGGACGCAGCGCATCTCGAATGATGGTAATCTCTGCCGCGCTGTCCAGCAGGGTCAGAGCCCATGTCAGATTCCGAAGCTGCGTTCTCACTATCTGTGGCATATCTCGCTGTTACAGCAGCAACTTTCTTTTTCTGAAACTGGGGTCTCTGACGCAGTGACTAGTCCTGCTTGCCTTTTTCATCAGCCTTACGAGGCTGATCACGGCTCTGTTGGGCACCTTGAACTCTGCCGCCACCTCCTCCACCGGTGGCTGTTACCGATGTTTCCTACGAGGAGAACGTTGTTCAGGAACCTCAAACCTATCAGGCGACTTAATAGTACTGTGGTCGCGTAAATCATATTTACGCTCAACAGGGGCAGGTGTAGGCAAAGCCAGATGGGAACCCTGTTTCTGCTGCTGCTGGTGCTCCTCCCCCTGCTTTTCGTTCTTACTCCAATTTTGTTTCTGAACTTTCGGGCGGTCATCCTTATCAGATGACCCTTGCTGAGCTTGATATTGTTCTTTCTTTGAGAAAGGCTTAACACCTAAACTATTACGGCCCACGGTTTTATAAGCCTCCGTAATAATTTTCGGCAACTGACGGGGTTTGTCGGCGTCGGGCACCTCGCGCAGGGCATTAGAGACTTGGAACCTTACAGCATCCCTCTTGACATTAGCAAGGACAAGATCACGTACCATATAGTACGCTCTCACGAGGCGCATTCCCAACTCCACTGCTGCCTCTGGTCTGTGCTCATCCTGAACACGCTTGATCACAGTGGGCCCTGGAAGATTGCTAGACTCTAGTTAAAATCCACCAAGGTGCAGAGGAGATATGGGAGGGGTAAGGGAAGGGGCGGGGGTTGTTTTTTGGTACGTTAATACTCTCTATTCACAGGTTTTGTTTTTTAACCTCCTTGGGTCCTTTGCTCACTTCTATGTTGTAACTCCAAAAATATGTAACTCTTCGTAAGTAGACTCACCGTCCAGCACCAGGGTTGTAGGCATAAGGTTGTGTACTACTATTTGCATGACAATCGCTGCCTGCCAATCGTTGTAGACGTGAGCTGTGTAAAAGCCTTACTGATCCTATTAAAGAGAATTGTTCCATAAAAGCATCTGCTGGACACTGGAGAAAATTAGTTCCCCAGATAGATGATGGCTTCCCTGAAAATAGAAATGTTTGGTATCAAACATCTCATAATAATAATCCCACACTAGTGCCAATGTTGGCTTTAGTAATACATGCACTATGAAGTGCCCCCTGAAAACCTACCAGCCACTGGTGTACTGACTGGTTTTCATCGGTCTGCCACCAGAGGCAAGGTTCTGGCCTCAAAGGGTGAGGGCCTTTGCTTCCAGGAGGCCAGAAATTAAGCCTGCTCATGCAACCCTTCTCACAGGATGACCTGCAGATTAACATTCCAAGGCAGGGGAGCTTCAAATAGCCCACAGCATTTTGGTATGCAAATCTGGCATCTCTCACAGGAAAGAAAGCCAACCCCCTTTGTCCTGAGCCCTTTCTCACCTGGATGGGTGGAAAAAGTAGCTAATCCGATAGGATTGTTCTCCCTCAGGCTAATACCACCACTAACGTGGGCTATCTGAAATGAACACAACTTTTCAAAGTTGGCCATCTACATGATGGAAAACGTAGGAATTCTGCGACTGGGTTATGCCTCCTTCCCCCAGGAAGAGGTCATATAGGGAGCCCCCTAGGTCAGTAGCCCATTGGCTTCTACCATACACTCCCCTAACACTGTAAAACTCAGTATTTAGGGGAGCCCCTGGCACCAGAGAGTTACATCCTGCTGATCCAAAAGAATAATACAGAAGAAGCAAGTGACTTGGCACCAGCCCTGCCCGCCTGTTCACCTATTCTCAACAATTGTACCAAAGACAAATGAGCTGTTACCCTGCATCTTACAGGTACCAAGGACTGAGCTATGAGGCTCCAAGACATGAAAACCCAACATTGGAAAGCACCACTTCACCTGAGCTATCTAGCCCAAGCTGAAGTGGGCCAACTGTACCAGCGTGGTCCCCAGATTCTGCCGACCTACGAAGAAGAATAAAAAGGAAGAGCCACAAAAGCACAGACTGTGGAGGAAGCAATTCACCCAGCGCCAGCCCAGCCGGCCTGTCTGCTGTTCCCATCAAAGTGCGCCAAAAGTCATCTCGTCCTGCAACTGCTCTGCCTCCAAAGCCTGCCTTCAACAGAGAATATGGTATTTTTATAAATTGGTGTGGATCTCCTTATTGAGTCGTGTGATCATTTATTGACCATTGTGTGCATTTGCAGATGTCTAATACTCCTCTCTGATAAGCTTAAGAATGCTCGACCACACTATCCCTAGAAGAGCACCTTGGGATTGCTTGAGCAAGCCCTAGTCCACTCGTAAGGGAATACCTGAACTCTTTGTACAGTATACCTCTTTTTGATGTACTATATAGAGCCAGCATCCTACACCGCCCTCAACTTACACATTAATTTTTTAAAACTCTAGAAAAAAGAAATTGTCAACAAGGAGAAATGTGGTAGCAAATTTGTTCTGCTTAGTTGGTTGCAAAGTCTGTATTTTAAAATATCTTGTGTGTTTAAGGCACATGCTGCAGAGATCTTTGTGTGCCCAGTAAATCTCAGGGAATAATAAGAATGGTAAGATAACTCTGGAGGTTAACGCATTTGCTGTAGAGATCTGTCTTTTGTCTAGTACCAGTAGCAGGGAGGGTTATTATATCTCCTGCAAAGCACATCATGTGACGCACACACAACAGATTTTTATTTCATGTGGATAGGTAAGTGGGTTACTGCTTTTAACACAGGGATCCTTTTTTCTTACGTAACACATACTGTACATTGATTTACACATATATGATTTATTATGAAGGTTTAATGTGTAAGTGTGATGTAAAGCGCTCTGACACCCTGCATTGGGATGAGTAGTGCTATAAAAGAAATACAACAAAATAGGGGTAAATTGTTATCTGTGTACATACTAAGATAGACCAACACATCTGACATTCTTATGTTAAAAGTTTATGGATATCTTTTATTTAAGGGGACTGAACAAAGTCAAAAGCATGCCTCTCTGAAGTACTAGTGAAGTCATAAGCTGTGTGCATTTGTTTCCCCTCCATTGCTTTTGCATCGAGGAGTGAGGCTGCAGATAATTGCCAGCCTGGACACTTGAACAAAAGGAGACCTGATGGCCCCTTAACTTCAGCCTTTGTTTTTGGCCTGGCTGGAATTTAAAAAAACAAAGCCCTGTCTCCTGCCCGTTGCTGCGTGGAACTAAAGCAGACAACCTGCCGGCTCTGCTGAATGTATATTTCAGTGGGGCACAACTTATTGGCAGGGTGGACGGCGTCCAACCTGTGAAAAGAGTGGGTAGACACAGTATACCTGCGTGTTTCCAGACTTGTGCCAAGCACTGCTGCATTGTGTAATGTTTATTAGAAGTGATTTCTGCCTCCATCCCCACCACCCTGATGACGATGGCAGCAGTGACTGAAAAAAACAAGTAAATTGTGAAGGGCCCCCTGTACACACACCACGTTAGCACCCCATTCCAGGTCACCCTAAGATTGATGGCCTTTTCCCGATCTCTTGCTAGGCCACTTGCAGGCATAGCCAGGCAACCGAAGTAAGGTTGCTATTCCACTTCAATTTAAAAAAAACTTTATTTATACAGATTCACGGCTGATTACAACTAATTGTTATCTTATGTCATTTAACATGAACCTTTGTACTCAGCCACATCTCTTGGTAAGATACCACTTGTGAAGCTTTCGGTGTACATAGCCAGTAAATGGGGCACTAGGTTCTTGGCCCCTTGCTTATAAAATTAAACGGGATCCCGTTGGGTCCCATCGCTTTCCCTGTGTGTAGCACCCTTATCGCCTGTGTAAGCTCCTCTGGCGTAATGTCTTCCTCTAAGGCAGTCGTGGCATCTGCGTCCAGTGTGGGCAGTCGTATATCGTGTATAATGGCCAGATTATCTTCTATCGTTGCGACGGCTACTGGTGTGTATATTGTCTTATAGTGCTGCGCTAGTGCTTCGGAAATCTGTTGTGGTGTAGTCACTAAGTCTCCGTCCTTGGTCCGTATTTGTGTTATCCAATTGCTGACCCTCTCTTTTTTCCCCAACCAAGCCAGCAGTCGGCAGTCCCTGGTCATATATCTTGTGTTGAGATGCAGGGTGCCAACTTAGCATCTGGTTCCGAATTAAAAGCAATGGAGGCAGGCCAAATCTGAAAAGGGCTGCAGGCTCCAGCCAGGAGGCCGATCGAAGGAAACCAACAGCCATTAGGGTAAGCTATGGTGCTTGGGGATGTAGGAACACCTTTTGTCCTCTTCTCCAAGGCCCAGGATGGACGGGTGAAGGGGTGCATTTTGGTGCCAGAAATGACTAACCAATGCAGGTCGCGGTTGAGGGGGTCTCCTTGCAGAAGCTGCAGGCAACTTCTAGCAGTCCGGGAGAGGTCAGCTCATGGTGGAGTTGGGGTCTTGAGAGCAGGGGAACCTTGCTGAACCAGTGGGCCCCTTGGACTCGGGCTGGTGGCGTCAGGTGCAGAGGTAAAACCGGAGGGCAGGCTGCGCAGTTCTTCAGGTCACAGAGTATTTACTTTGAAGAAGGTTGCTTTGTGAACAAGTCCGCTGATCTCTGGAAATCTTGGCCTTTATTGATAGCAGGCAGTCCTCCCAAGGTTCTGGAGGTCATTGAGCTGCAAGACAAGTTGACATTTTGGTTCAAGATCATCCAGGGATGCAGACAGGCCAGTAGGGCTGGGACCGTGTCCATTGTTCTCTACAGAGCCTCACCAGCAGAGAAGGCTGCAGTGCCCGGCTCTTCTTAAGTCGCCAGGAACTAAAATTCAGGGTCTGGTGATGCCACCTAAAATCTTGATTTAAGGGTGTTACAAGGGAATGAAAGGTAGTGGCCAATGGGCCACTTTCCATGGGTGTCTACACCCTCTTGTCATGCCCACTTCCTGTGGGAAGGGGACGTAGTCCTAGCCCTAATTGGATAAGTCCCACCATCTTCAAGATGGTGGGCACTACAAAGTGTACTTCACCTCGCCTCCAGCACCTGAGGGTTGGAGTTGGCAGAGGGGACGGGGGGGACACCTCCTATTCTATCTAAGGTTTCCTACCTGTCCTCGCGCCAAAAAGGGGGCAAGGACAGGAAGATTGCTTGCTCCCTCTAACAGGAGAGGCTGGGGTCACATTACAAAAGGGGGCAAGGACTTTGAAAATCCCTGCCACAGATAGCTCTTCCTGACCAGGGGGAGGTGTGAACACCTCCACCCAGGAAAGGCATTGTTATCGACCTCAACGTGCACAGGCACTCTCCCCATGAGGACAGAACACTGTCTGGTGGTAGCAGGCTGGCTCAGGCCAGTCGATGATCACACTAAGGATTGGTAGATCTTAGGGGACCCTTCTAAGGGGCACTCTGTGCAATTTTTAATAAATCGGACACTGCAATCAGCGCAGGTTTATTATGCTGAGATATTTGGTATCATTGAGGGCAAAGCTTATGCAAGCACTCTCCTAGCGGAACTAGCAGACTGGGCTGGCAATGAAGACCTTCTGCCCTTTTTTCAGACCGGGTTCAGACCAGGGGGCTCCACTGTGGATAACATCATTGCCCTGTCATATCTAGCCCAACAAGCGGTGACCCATCGAACCCTGCCACTCTTTGCCTGCTTCATCGACTATTTAGCAGCCTTCGACGGGGTAGATCGTACCATCCTCTGGCAGAAATTGGCACGTTGGAACATCAGTCCACCTTTACTACAAGCAATTAGATCACTGTATTCACAAAGTTGGGTTAGAGTCAAACTCTCGAGTGAATTCGCCTCAGAGAAAATCTCCACATATCGGGGCTAAATCAGGGCTGCGTCCTTGCCCCGATGCTATTCAATTTATATACAGGTGACATGGGTCAAGCCCTGTATGGAGCCACTTTAGCCGCCCCCAGGATCGGGCACACAAAGATCCAACTGATGCAATACGCAGACGACCTGGTTCTTTTGGATCATACCAAAATTGGATTACAAAAAGCACTTACAGCCCTCGCAGTCTATAATGACAAAAACAAGTTGGTTGCTAACCCAACCAAATCTAAAATAGGGATTTTTGGCCACTCTTGAAAAAAAAGGGGCCATGTGGAGGCTGGGTCCGTTGACCTTGGACCGTGTACAACATTATAACTATCTAGAGGCATGGCTTAGCGAAACGGGCCGCCCACGGATTCATCTTAACAAACTGCAGGAGAAAGGGAAAAGGGTCACCTACGCTCTCTGCAAATTACACGCCACCCTAGATAGTCCAACAACAACCGCCATTCAAAGAGTACTGAGGGCGAAACTACTACCATCTATCAATTATGCCCAGCAGGCCTTTCCAGGGAAATGTGGGACTGATCTAGAAAAAATACACTGTACTGCCTACAAAAAGCTATTTCGCCTACCAGCTTGCACCAGGAACAACTTAATTCGTTTAGAGTTTAACCTCAACCAACAAAAACAGGAAGAGATGGCGGCTCTGAGTAAAACTTCTACCTAACAATGGCGGCCCGGGAGAACTCAATGAAAGCCGTCATAAAGCACATCTTTCAACAACCTGGCAATCCTTGGTCCGCTTGTCTCGCTTCTGCTAAAGATCTGCTTCAACTTGCAACAGAGAATTGGGACCCAAGCATAATCAAATACTCCAGTATTAAAAAAACAATAAAAATGGAAGTACGTCTACGGTCTCGGACCTTGGATATGTAATCCTTAGTAGCAAGAGGATTTCACGAGACTCAAAGTCTCCCCCACACATTGCCCAGCCTCAAACTCCATCTTACGCAGGCTGTGGGGAAAGAAGCCCTAAACAGAATTCTAGCTGCGAGACTACATCCCCTCCCTCTCAAAGACCTATATCGAACTGGGAAAGTAAGGTTAGCGATTAAGGAGTGCCGCCTTTGTAACTACAAACGTGAGTCTTTGGGCCGTATTCTACTCTGCTGCCCAGCCCTGCGTCTAGCCCGCAGACTCTACCTTAGACCAATTCTGCTCCAGCTGGGCACTCGCACTGTACAGGAGGCAGTCCTTTGCCTTTACACGTTGAACACAGTGAAGCACATGGCCAACTTTGGCAAATTTGTCCACCTCACTAGCCTAAAACTGATGGGCACTTCGCCCTCGGCTGCTCTGTAGACACTGCTGGGACTGCTGTTCGGCCCCCTCCCTAAAATAGGCTGATTTATTACAAAAGACTGATTTCATATAAAAGACTGATCAACATTTGGCTGTTTTGACCCAACTAAGTAAAGAGAATCTTAACATTGTATCGTATACACTTGCTTTGACTTTATACTGTTTTTACATAAACTGTATTTTTGTAATGGTTTAAAGTAACCACACAAATAAAGAATTCATTCATTCAGTGCTGCAGCACACTAGGGGCCCTTAGTTTACAGGCCATAGGCCCATGTAGGGCTACCTACCTTCCAGCACAAGCGCGAGCGAGATATTTGAAAACGGATGGTGCTCCGGCAAGGGAAATGTCAAACGTGCACAAGTGCCAATAGAGAACAGTGCAAAACATGCACAAGTTTAAACCAATTAATCAATCAATCAATCAATCAATTCACTTATAGAGAGCACTACTCACCTGTGAGGGTCTCAAGACGCTGAAGGGAGGGGGGAGGGGTGCTGCTACTGCTCGAATAGCCAGGTCTTGAGGTGTTTCCTGAAGGTGAGATGGTCCTGGGTCAGTCATAGGTTGGCGGGGAGGGAGTTCCACGTCTTGGCAGCCAGGTAGGAGAATGATCTTCCTCCGGTGGTGGTTCTGTCCGGTGGTGGTTCTGCGAATCCGTGGGACTCCCGGGGGTCTACCAGCACTCCCAGGGGTCTACCAGCAGGTCCAGAGTGGGAGTGAATCCTCGTGGCCATCACTCTCTCTCCTGCCGACTCGCTCCTTGTCAGTGGCATCACCAGAGTTCCTCCACTTGCCGAGACACCTTCAGGGCCAACCCAGTGGAGGTGGTCACAGCCCTGAAATTTCTATGGCCCCCAGGGCGATGCCGGGCTCAGCGCCACCCACTGCTCAGCCCAGCTGCAGTTCCACACTATGCGGCATGGAACTGCCGTTTCATCTCACGACGGTCCACAGGAGTGGATCGTGTCCACTGGACGTCCTCAGCCACCCCCAGTCCCACAGTGGGGCCCCGAGCCAGCCCCGCCAGCCACACCGAGCACTCTCCTCAGTCCTTCTGCCGCGCCGTCGTGTTCTGCTCAGGCCGCCATCTTGGGGACGCCTCTCCCAGCTTTCCTTCCTCTAAGGCCATTTTCAGGACATCAAGTGCCTATCTACTTCTGTTTTCCACCCACATCATAGTAATTACCAATCTATTTATTAAACTAATTGTCCTTGTTCGGCTGCATAGATTGCGCTGGGTGTGCACATTGTTTTATTTTGCTGATTCCAATGTTTTTCTACACTATCATCTTGAGGTGTGTTTATGTTCAGTTACTTATGGCTTTGTAATACATTGAGTCGTCTCTTGAACTGATTTTGAAATAATGTTGAACTTTCTTGCCTTAATGCTTTCAAGCTGTTAAATAGAACCAATGGACAGTGAGTAAGCATGCACCTCATTCTCGCACAGCACGGACATAGCTGTCCATTTAAAAAAACAAAACCATATTTTATTGATTTTTCATCACAAACAAACTTCTCATCCCTGCAGCCAATTATACACTGTCAAATAAAATTAACATTTCCTATTTTCTCTGGATTGACATATCTTACAATGCAGATCGTAAATCAAACAGTAACATTTCCACGTCCATCTTTGGCTCCATCTCTTTTATCCATTTTAAGAATCATGAATCACAACTGCCCAAATATTTCTTAGCACAATCCACTCCACCCCTCCAAGTCCCCCCTATCCCACCCTACCCCATTGGCACGAAGAACATTAAGCATGATACTTTTTATCGCAGTACAGTGTGTTTGTATAAGCAAGTAACCACTTTAAAGGTGACCGCCGCCATCACTGCATACTGCAATGCCATAGAAGTGGGAGATTCGCTTGGTCCTGTCTTCCAATGCGTGCGAATCGCTGCCATTAGTGATCCATGAAGGAGGAAATCTCCCTGCTCCATTTTAAACCTGTCTTGTAGCCACTCAAACGGGCGCATAGTTCCGTCTTGGTATAAGTCCCTGTTAGACCTGGCATCCTTGGCTTGGTTCTCCCTGACTTTTTGATCTCTGCCTCCCATTTTGTTGACTCCGTGCTGGATTATGTTTTGCTGGTCGTCGCTGCTGCTGCCGTCGCAACTCCGAAGAAGGAGGGTGTCGCCGCTGGAGCTGTCGCACTGCACCGCATCAGGAGAAGAATCTGGCAACGAGGTCGGAGCGTGACGCCGTCGCTCCGGGCTATCATGGCATCGTGAGGCAACAAATCCAAACAGTTCTGGCTGGCCGCGACGTAGAGGGCCGGGTACTGTGTCGGGAAGACCTGCAAACAGGACCTTTTAGAGATGCATGGCGCCGGCCACCTCTCGTTGAGCTTCCGAAAACAAGGCGTCCGCAGGCGTCGATTCCGGATGTCGTTGCATGAGTCGTCTGGGCCCTCGAAGTCACACGCATTACAGATCGATCTCGTCTCTGCTGGAGTCAGGATCACTGGCGTCGCCGGGCGTCGTGTGCTGCGGTGCGAAGTGCAGTGGTGTGATGTGCGGTGCCCCCGTGTCGCGGTGCGAGCAGCGGCTCTGTGGCGGCGTCAGAAGGCGTCATTGGTGAGACCAGGGTCACAGTGCGAGCTGAAGGCGGTGCTCATCACGGTGCTGGCAGGTCACGGTGCAAGCAGCGGTGTCGTCCTTGCTGAATCGCTGTTGTCAGCTGACAAACTAGAGTCGATGGCGCGGCGTCGGTAGCCCAAGGCTGCAGTGCGGGATGAGGGCAGTGCGTCGTGTTACCTTATGAGGGGTGCCCTCGAACCACGGTGCAAGCAGCTGCGTCGATTACGGCGTGTAGTGGCGTCATCGGGATATGGATGGATGCTGGTCTGGGGATGGATACTAGGTTGGAGATGGATGGATGCTGGGTTGGGGATGGACGGATGCTGGGTTGGGGATGGATGGATGCTGGGTTGGAGATGGGTGGATGCTGGGTTGGAGATGGGTGGATGCTGGGTTGGAGAAGGGTGGATGCTGGGTTGGAGATGGGTGGATGCTGGGTTGGAGATGGGTGGATGCTAGGTTGGGGATGGATGGAGTGGGATGGATGGATGCTGGGTTGGGGATGGATGGATGCTGGGTTGGAGATGGATGGAGAGGGGAGGGTGGATGCTGAGTTACAGATTAATGGATTCTGGGTTAGGGATGGATGGATGCTGGGTTTGAGATGGATGGATGCTGGGTTGGGGATGGATAGATGCTGGGTTGGAGATTGATGAATGCTGGGGTTTAGATGGATGGATGCTGTGTTGGGGATGGATGGATGCTGGGTTGGAGATGGATGGATGCTGGGATGGAGATGGATAAATGCTGGGTTGGAGATGGAGATGGATAGTTGCTGGGTTGGAAATGGATGGATGCTGGGTTAGGGATGGATGGATGGATGCTCGGTTGGAGATGGATAGATGCTGGGTTAGGGATGGATGGATGCTGGGTTGGAGATGGGTGGATGCTGGGTTGGAGATGGGTGGATGCTGGGTTGGGGATGGATGGAGTGGGGTGGATGGATTCTGGGTTGGGGATGGATGTATGGGGGGTTGTGAATGGATGCTGGGTTGGGGATGGATGGATTCTGGGATCGAGATGGATGGATGCTGGGTTGGAGATGGATGAATGCTGGTCTGGGTATGGTTGGATGTGTGCTGGGCTGGGGATGGATGGATGTTGGGTTGGAGATGGGTGGATGCTGCGTTACGGAAGGATGGATGATGGGTTGGGGATGGATGGATGTTGGCTTGGAGATGGGTGGATGCTGGGTTGGGGATGGATGGATGATGGGTTGGGGATGGATGGATGCTGGGTAGGAGTTGGGTGGATTCTGGGTTGGGGATGGATAGATGCTGGGCTGGAGAGGGATGGATGCTGGGTTGTGGATGGATGAATGGATGCTGAGATGGAGATGAATGGAGTGGGGTGGATGGATGTGTGAGGGGTGGATGGATGGATGCTGGGTTGGCGTTGGATGAATGTTGGGCTGGAGATGGATGGATGGATGCTGGATTGGAGATGGATAGATGTGTGAGGGTGGATGGATGTGTGAGGGGTGGATGGATGGATGCTGGGTTGAGAATGGATGTATGGTGGGTTGGGGATAGATGAATGCTGGGTTGGAAAAGGATGGATGCTGGGTTTGGAATGGATGGATGGTGGGTTGGGGACGGATTTATGCTGGGTTGGAGATGGATGGATGCTGGGTTGGAGATGGATGGATGGATGCTGGGATGGGGATGGATGGATGGATGGATGGATGGAGTGGGTTGGTTGGATGTGTGAGGAGTGGATGTATGAATGCATGGATGAATGGTTGACTGTGGGTGCTTGGAGCACGGATTGATGGATGTGGGGAGGCGTGTTTGTGCAATGCTGGATGGGTAACTGAATAAACTGTGAGGCCAGAGGCCTAAGGGCCCTCAAGGCCTGAAGTGCGGCGTATTCACCATTCACGCTGGCTTGTGGCCTCTGTGTGTTTGCAAGAAGGTGACCCGTTGCCAAGGAAGGTGCTGTATTTTCTGTATTTTACATTTTTTTAAACAATCTTGCAGTTAAATTTAATAGGCGGTTTATCTGTAGTAAACCAAGACTCTTGCCCCAGAATGTATTTACTGTTGAAATGAATGCTTACGAATTAAATCCTCATTTCCCTGTGACTTAGGAATATAAGGTCACCTCCCTGGGCACCATAGAGATGTATGAGTGGGAGTCCCACAGGCGAGGGTCAGTCTCTCCCCTGAAAGTGTAGTTATCCTCTTCTCCACCGGATGTGATTTCACGCTATAGATTAGTGATGTCTTTTTTTATTTTTTATTTATTTATTAGTCATCTTTTCCCATTTATGGGTATAAGGCACAGCACATCATAAATTCAGTCAAATAACAAATTACACAGATTACCCAAAAAACAAACAAAGCAATATTCATTACAACTCGTACTGTCTTAACATTTTCTATTCTAGTACAGGTACATATTCTCGCACCTTAGTGAAGAGAGAATAAAAAAAGAAGAAAAAGAAAAGAATTAAATCCTCATTTCCCTGTGACTTAGGAATATAAGGTCACCTCCCTGGGCACCATAGAGATGTATGAGTGGGAGTCCCACAGGCGAGGGTCAGTCTCTCCCCTGAAAGTGTAGTTATCCTCTTCTCCACCGGATGTGATTTCACGCTATAGATTAGTGATGTCTTTTTTTATTTTTTATTTATTTATTAGTCATCTTTTCCCATTTATGGGTATAAGGCACAGCACATCATAAATTCAGTCAAATAACAAATTACACAGATTACCCAAAAAACAAACAAAGCAATATTCATTACAACTCGTACTGTCTTAACATTTTCTATTGTAGTACAGGTACATATTCTCGCACCTTAGTGAAGAGAGAATAAAAAAAGAAGAAAAAGAAAAGAAGAAAAAAAAAAATAATCATAATAAATAAATAAATAAATAAAAATAAAAGTTAAACATCAATATTCTCATCCTTCCATCTTGTTATCGGTTCCCAAATTTTTAGTCCCAACTTCCTCCCTTTCTTTCCTTTCCTAGCATATATTGCCTTTTCCAAGCTATATATCCTGAGTACTCTGGCTGATATACCGGTGCCAGTGGGTCTAGCCAGGCTGTGGCAATACATAATCTTAAGATTGCCATAGCCACAAAAACAAAGTACCCGCCTTCCCTCTGGACACCATCCGCATTCACTCCCAGCATTATTATTGACGGTGTTAAAGTAATCTGTATTTCTAGTGTCCTCCGTAAAAATGTCTCAATGCCCATCAAGAGCATGGAGAGATGGGGACATGTTGGAAATATATGAACACTATCTGCCTGCATACCCCCGCATCTTGGGAAGTTAATGCCTGTCAATCCCCCCCCATTGTGCTATTTTTGCCGAGGTATAATATAACCGGTAGAGTGTTTTATAATGCTGAGCCTGTAATGCAGCACAACACAAGATATTCTGACCCATATCTAATGAAATCTAAAAACATTCTTTTCCAATCTCTAGTTTATTTGCCCAGGTGTCCCCCCATTTATCCAAGTCATCTTGCTTATATTCCATTAATTCATGGTAAAACCTCTTAATTGTGCAGTCTACCCCTCCCTGCACCACCTCCAGTATAGAATTGTTATCAAAACCCGCGGGTCCGCCTGTTTTGTTTGCTAAGAAGCTTCTTATTTGTAAGTATTTAAAAAACTGTCTTGTGTCCACTCCATATTTTAATTGAATCTCGGAAAATTGCATCATACCCTGTGTACCCATAATATCACCAACCTTTATAATTCCCTTTCTGCCCCATTCTTTGAAAACTGCATCTGCAAAAATATCTTGTGGAAAGACTGAATTACTAATAATTCTGGTATATCTGTTGTATTTCCCTAACTCATATCGTTTACAAAAAGCCTTCCAAATATTATATGCTGAAATAATCGTTTTGAATCGCGTTCTCTTGAAATAGCTCCAGTCAATTTGTTTCAATAACACATTTTCAGCCTCTTCTCCCAGCGCTGGGTCATATATTGCTAAGGTTCCTAGGTCATTCTCCCCTTCCATCTCTGCGCCCCCTATCAATCCTGTCATATACTGCAAAGCGGCCGCCCAATAATATAACTTTATATCTGGTAGTGCCCAACCGCCTCTATCTCTTGGTAGTACCATAAATCGTAATGCCCTTCTAGTTTTACCTTTGGACCATATAAATCTGTTTATCATAGACTCTATATTCTTAAACCAGATGTTGTTAAAAAATAACGGGATTGCCCTAAATATATAAAGGAATTTTGGGAGTACTAACATCTTTATGATATTAGTTCGTCCTACTATGGATAAATGCAAATTGTGTATCCTGTCTAAGTCCCTTTTCACTTTGTTAATTATACGGGTTATATTTAATTCCACCAAATTACGTAGATCTGATGTAACTGTAATCCCTAAATATGTACCCGCTTGTACTACCCTATAGTCACGGCACATCACATTTTTGTTCTTAATAATTTGTGTCTTGGAGGTGTTTAAAGAGTAGCCTGAAACTCTGCCAAAATTCTGAGCCTCTAATTCCACACATGGAATAGCTTTCTCAGCATCTAAAAGCATTACCGCCATCGGGCCCCCTGTGACCTCCATGGTGTCGAATAAGGTAATCAACTTCCGTGTATGGTGGGTGGTACCTCTCCCAGGTATAAAACCATGTTGATTACTACTAACTAACGTAGCTATAACCCTTGCAAATCTTATTGCCAGCGCCTTTGAATAAACTTTTGTATCGGCGTTCATTAACGTTATTGGTCTGTAGGAACCGGGCTCATTAGGTGGCTTCTCTTTTTTTAATATAATAACTATCTCTGCTCTGGCCCAGGATCCAGGTATAGATACCCCCATCTCCGCTTGCTGTATTGTATTAATCAGGTCTTTACCCAATACCTTCCAGAACACCTTAAAAAATTCTAACGGAATTTGATCTGGCCCCGCTGCCTTTCCAGAAGGGAGGCTCATCATAGCCTCTTTAATCTCCTCTGGTTCTAACAGAGAGTCTAACAACTGTCGCTCTATCTCACCTAACATCACCAGAGGAATATTATGCAAATATACCGCTATTGCCCCAGGGTCCTTCCCTTGCTGTTCATCATATAAATCTGAATAGAATTGTCTAAATACCTCCCTTACCCCCTGAGTATCCGTGACTAAAGTCCCTGACCTATCCCTAATTTCTCTTACCTCCCCTATCGCAGCCTTTTGCCTTGCCCTTACCGCTAATGTACGCCCCACCATTTCGCTAACCTCGTGGCATTTTTCCGTATTTGCCGCGTATATCCTTGCAGCTTTTACTGCTATGTCCTGCTCAGCGTCCATTTTTGCTTTTGCTAGTTTGTTGAGAGCCTGCTCCAATGGTCTACCCGCGGCAGCGCATTCACTCAGTTCCCCCTCCGCTTGTAACAACGCAAGGCTTAGTGCCCGGTTTTTCAACTGCTCCTGCTTTCGTTTATTACAGTTATAGCTCAGAGTTTCCCCTCTGATTCCCGCCTTGAGACTGTCCCAAACCATGGCGATTGCTGCACTCCCCCTATTTATCTCTAAAAATCCTTCAATCCATTGTGTCATATGTTGAATATAATTCTCATCTTCTAAGAGTCCCCTCTCAAAAGTCCAGGCTCTTACCCTATAATTAGTTGGAACTAATGATAACCTTAAAATTAAGAGATTATGATCAGAGAGTATACGTGGTAGCCTCTCAATTTCGGATGTAGATAGGCAAACCCTGGAGATCAAGAAGTAGTCTAATCGCACACTCACCCTGTGCGGTGCTGAATAATAAGTAAACCCCTTTTCCCCTGGCTTCAGGCTATCCCAGACATCTGTTAAAGCATTATTTCTTAAAAGATCACGAATTGCTTGGAAAACCCTCCTCTTCCTACCTTGATAAGTAAAGCGCGTTCCTACCCCCAGACCTAACCCATCAGCCCCATTAATATTAAAATCCCCAGCCAATACGATATGTGGGGCCCAGGTGGCTAACTCAAGATCCAAGAATTCAAAAATTTTTGGGTCATCCCCCGTCGAACCATAAACTGAACCCAGAGTAATCCATTCGCCACCAATTAGACACTCTACGAGGGCCCACCTTCCCCATACATCCTCCAATTTTTTTCCGGTCACAATGCCCCTGCCTCTAGATAATATAGCAACACCCCTATTTCTAGTACCTTGTCTCGAGGAGGCTAAGACCGTGAATACCAACTGATCCAATAGAGCCACTTCTGTTGCCATTATATGCGTCTCCTGGAGGAGCAGGAAATCAACCCTGATCTTCTTTAATAAAATGGTTACTTTTTGCCTCTTTTGTCTGTCGTTTAATCCACACACATTCCATGTCAAAATACGAATACCAATTAAAATTCATCAGGTGTCTGACCTAGCCACTTAAGCCCGCATTTTATTCTCAAAAAATTCAAGGAGACTTGTACATTCTTAACTTGTTTAATGCCTACACCCCTGTGTCTTTATTTGTGTTTTATATATTTTATCGATGTGCTGTGCCCCGTTCCCTCCCCCTTGACCCCCCCCCAGTAAGTCCCACCCTCTCTTGCCCCCCCCCACTGGCAAATAGGTCAGTCGGACCTTTGTGTGACAGCTGTGACCCCGGATCTTTCGCTCCCCCCATTCTCTCCCTATGTTAACTCCTTCATCATAAAAAAATGCTATCTCCCTCCCAGACAATGTTACTGGCACACCATATTGCCTTCTCTACTTTGCTTAAATCACCATCTAGCCCTTTCTTAGATCTATTGCTGTGACTTTCTAATGCCTTGAGCCACCAAAGCCAGCGCGTCTGGACGTGCTCCATTTTCTTTTATCCACACCAAATATTCTCGAGCCTTTATCTCTGAATAAAATATCTTGGATTGACCGTTTCTGATAATTTTGAGACGGCTGGGGAACATTAAATATGCCTCACAACCAAGGTTACGAAATGGAGTTATTAGCTCCCTCATCCGCCATCTCCTTTCCACTGTGGTGTGGCAGAAGTCAGGCCTTGCGAAGAATTCTACATCCTTATAGTGGCGTTTGGCCTGTGGTTTTGCTTTTGCCATAATTTCCTCTCTCAAGAGATAATTACCTACAAAAATCAATATTGCTCTTGGTTTGCCTAAAGTGTTGCCCTTAGTCTGTGCAAACGGAAATCTGTGTGCGCGCTGAACTTCAGCTTCCCAATTCCACCCTGTTATATCAGGTATTGCCCCTCTTAGTAGGTCAATTACATAAGCCCTCACCTCCTGCCCTTCCTTCCCCTCTGCCACACCAAGGAGTCTTATATTGTTCCTTCTTTGTCTGTTCTCGAAATCCTCGAGTTTCCATAATACATCTGACGTGGTCCTTTCTTGCTCCTGTTTAAACTCTTGCCTCTTGCCAACCTTGTCCTCCAGATTCCCTGTTCTTTCTTCCACCTCTGTGACCCTGGGCACTAACTCCAAGTAAAACTTATTCATTTCCCGCAGGGATCCCTGTATCTTCTTACTCTCCCGCCTTGCTCTTCGACTCTCCGACCTGGCCTCCCCCTGCAACTGTTTTAAGGTAGAGAATAGTAAGTCAAACCCCGAGGCAGGCGCTTGATCTTCTCCTTGTGGGCGCTCTGGGGGTGATATGGATCCTCCCCCATCCTGCTATTACTGTGAGGTTGCAGAATAATCCCAGTCTAGCCTCTTTATCAATTCCATCTGCGGGAGGCTTGTAGCTATTTTTGATCTGCTCCTGCGTGCAAGAGCCTTTGACTTCCTTCAGGGGGAGGGCTTTTGAACTGTATCCCCTTCAACTTCCGAAGTATCTGAATCCTGTCTAGAGGATTCATCTTCAGGATCCGTAGATACTAAGCCTGTTCCTGAGCTTGCCTCGGAGCCCATATCAGAACCCTCTTCTTCCCCCTCGCCCTCATTCACTGAATAGAAGCAGTCATCGCTAGGTGACCCAGGAGGCACTGTAATATCACCAATTTGCATATTAGGATCTGGCAGAGTTACATTACTCTGGGAGTCCTTGACCGTATCCACCTCCTTCCCTTCACCAGCTTGCTCCTCCAGGTAGGGGGTATCTACTGTGTCTTCCACTATTCCCTGAATTGACATTTCTGCCCCCCCCCAACCCCGTCAGATATTTGGTCAGCCCCCACATCATTTAATGTCTTACTTGGCCAAGTCTTCTCCACGTTTATCGTATTCTCCATACTCAGTTTCTCTGTGTGCTGCGCACGGCTGCTAACATTCTGCCCTCGCATTACCTGAGAAGGAAGCTGCTGGCGACTGGGTTCTGTACTGACAGTCTGATTTCCTTCAGATATCGGCGATTGCTCTTTATTTGCCTCACTACTTGCCTCAGTGCTCAAGAGATTTTCTTCTGTACTCTTGGATGTTTCGTTGATATTCACCACGACAGCCTGCTTACTCCGCTGCTCCTGCTCCTTGCCCGATTCATTCTCCTGCGCTTCCGAAGCCTGTTCAACAGTACCTTTCAGCTCCGTCCCGTCTCCTCCCCATTGAGTGCATTCAGCTGTTTTCAGTGTCGAGGGAGCGGCAGCTTGGGGCTGAGATCGCACACTCACGCTAGCCTTTACTGCAGGGGTGAACGCTACCAGCAAGGTAGGCTGTCTCAACACTGTCTGCACACCGTTTTTTAGATTTACGATAAGTTTCTTGATAGTAGTGGCTTTTTCCTTTTGTTTGTTTTTCTTTTCTTTTTCTTTCATCTTAACAGCACTGCCCATATCTTTAGCAGCTTCAATTTCCCGCAGCATTTCTTTCAAAGCCGTTCTCTCCTCTAATCTTCAAGCGTGCACTTTCGTTCGTAGGTTAGCTGCCGGAGCTCCTGTATCGCTTAGAGTTGTTTTCTCCATTTCCTCTCTCTGTTCCTTTAAATCATTTACACCTTTCTGAGCTTTCTGAACTTTCGGGGCCATCGCACTCCTCGGCCAGTTCAGCTTGCTCTGACAGACTCTGCCCCCGAAAGCAATTACCTCAATTAGCTGAGAAAAGCACTTCAGTCTTTTTAAAATAGCGGAGATCCAGGCAGTAGCTGACGTTAAAGCCACAGCGTTTTGAGAGAGCAGGTGTTATTCAGCAATCCAAAGCATACTTCTTCTGTCGAGATAACATTTCAGCTCTCAAGTATCCTTGTTTCATCCATAAATTAAGAGCAGTTACATTACTCTTTCTCCCTACACGAACATGTATCTTTTCCGTGTAAAATGGTATGCGCTGCAATGAGTAAGATGCCAATTCCTCGTGGGAGAGAAGGGAGTGCGACTTCTCCCTACGGGCTGTCAGCGGCCATCTTGCCTCCCTGCCACTCTAGATTAGTGATGTCAATGATATTTAAAATGTAACCAAGGAGTTGTACAAAGTTCCCCTGGGAAGCATCTTATAAAAGGGGGAGGGGGTGTCTCTCTCTCTAGGTTGACTGATGTAGCCGGTATTCAGGGGACCAGTCAGGTCCCTTGTCGGAACTAAGACTCACAAAACTCACAGATCATCAAGCCACGGCAAGGAACAAAAGATCTCCACAAAAGTGTAACACTTGTTGTTACCCGTCAGGCATTGCAGGGCCAGCTTGACACAGGAGCAGGAAGCCGATGATGATACAACGCCACAAGGGCTAAATGAAACAAGTCATCTAGCCTATTAGTTGTGTGAGGTTTCTTAGTTCCCCCCCTTTTATAAGATGCTTCCCAGGGGAACTTTGTACAACTCCTTGGTTACATGTTGTTAGGACAGGTACACTGGACCCCTTTAAATATCGTCCCCATTCTGTCCCCCTTTGTTGTATACACAATGATATTTAAAAACCCTGAACGCCAGATCTCTGCAACCTGCCCTTTCACCGCCTGCCTCTCCATTCAGATCATCCTAGTTATCAAGCCAGATAGACATCCACCCATTCACCTCCTTCTTTAACTCCCTGTTCTCTGCTCATGTGCTGATCTGCTGCTCTCATCCACCCACCTCCTTCTTTAACTACCTGTTCTCTTCTCTCGTGCTGATCTGCTGTTCTCTTCCACCCCACCTCCTTCTCTACCTCCCTGTTCTCTTCTCTTCTCCTGTGCTGATCTGTTGCTCTCTTCCACCCGCCTCCTTCTTTAACTCCCTGTTAACTTCTGCTGATCTGCTGCTCTCTTCCACCCCACCTCCTTCTTTAACTCCCTGTTCTCTTCTGCTGTGCTGATCTGTTCCTCTCTTCCACCCACCTCCTTATATACTCCCAGTTCTCTTCTCTTATCCTGTGCTGATCTGTTCCTCTCTTCCACCCCGCCTACTTCTTTGACTCCCTGTTAACTTCTGCTGATCTGCTGCTCTCTTCCACCCCACCTCCTTCTTTAACTCCCTGTTCTCTTCTGCTGTGCTGATCTGTTCCTCTCTTCCACCCACCTCCTTATCTAACTCCCTGTTCTCGTCTCTTCTCTCCTGCTGATCTGCTGCTCTCTTCCACCCTGCCTCCTTCTCTAACTCCCTGTTCTCTTCTCCTTTGCCGATATGCTGTTGTCTTCCACCCGCCTTCTTCTTTAACTCCCTGTTCTCTTCTGCTGTGCTGATCTGCTGCTCTCTTCCACCCACCTCCTTCTCTAACTCCCTGTTCTCTTCTTTTCTCTCTCTGATGATCTGCTGCTCTCTTCCACCCCACCTCCTTCTTTAACTCCCTGTTCTCTTCTGCTGATCTGCTGCTCTCTTCCACCTCGCCTCCTTCTCTATCTCCCTGTTCTCTTTTCCTATGCTAATCTGCTGCTCTCTTCCACCCCACCTCCTTCTTTAACTCCCTGTTCTCTTCTGCTGTGCTGATCTGCTCCTCTCTTTTTTAAATCCCTGTTCTCTTCTCTTCACCTGTGCAGATCTGCTGCTCTCTTCCACCCCGCCTCCTTCTTTAACTCCCTGTTTTCTTCTCCTGTGCTAATCTGCTGTTCTCTCCCACCCGCCTCTTTCTCTAACTCCCTGTTCTCTTCTCCTGTGTCGATCTGCTGTGCTCTAACACCCTGCCTCCTTTTTACCTCCCTGTTCTCTTCTGCTGTGCTGATCTGTTCCTCTCTTCCACCCACCTCCTTCTCTAACTTCCTGTTCTCTTCTCTTCTCTCGTGCGGATCTGCTGCTCTCTTCCACCCTGCCTCCTTCTCTAACTCCCTGTTCTCTTCTCCTGTACTGATCTGCTGTTCATTTCCACCCCACCTCCTTCTCTACCTCCCTGTTCACACACACAATCACACACAACCACACACACAACCCCACATACAACCACACACACACACAGCCATACACATACAACCACACGCACAGCCACACACACACAACCACACACGCACACAACCACACACACACAACCACACACATCTATCACCTTCACTCTCTCTATCTATCGCCCTTACTCTATCTATCTATCTATTGCCCTCACTCTATCTATCTATTGGCCTCACTCTATCTATCGCCCTCACTCTCTATCTATCAATATATCTATCTATCTGCCTCACTCTATCTATCTATCTATCTATCGCCCTCACTCTATCTATCACCCTCACTCTATCTATCGCCCTCACTCTATCTATCTATCGCCCTCACTTTATCTATCTATCTATCTATCTATCTATCTATCTATCTATCTATCTATCTATCTATCTATCTATCTATCTATCTATCTATCTATCTATCTATCTATCTATCTGTCTGTCTATCTATCTATCTATCTATCGCCCTCACTCTATCTATCTATCTATCGCCCTCACTCTATCTATCTATCTATCCATCTATCTATCACCCTCACTCTATATAGCTTTCTATCTATCTATCTATCTATCTATCTATCTATCTATCTATCTATCAATCTATCTATCGCCCTCACTCTATCTATCTATCTATCTATCTATCTATCTATCTATCTATCTATCTATCTATCTATCTATCTATCTATCTATCTATCAATCTATCTATCTCCCTCACTCTATCTATCTGTCTATTTATCTATCTATCTATCTATCTATCTATCTATCTATCTATCTATCTATCTATCTATCTATCTATCTATCTATCTCCCTCACTCTATCTATCTATCGCCCTCAGTTTATCTATCTATCACCCTCACTCTACCTATCTATCTATCTATCGCCCTCTATCTATCTATCTATCTATCTATCTATCTATCTATCTATCTATCTATCTATCTATCTATCTATCTATCTATCTATCTATCGCCCTCACTCTATCTATCTATCTATCTATCTATCTATCTATCTATCTATCTATCTATCTATCTATCTATCTATCTATCTATCTATCGCCCCCACTCTATCTATCGCCCTCACTCTATCTATCTCATTCTGTACTCCACCACCTGGTCTTCTAAAAGTACAGCCCTGCCACCTTACATGCCTTCTCCAAAAGGTGCCAGGATACAGGAATCCTGCAATGATCTATCATCTCCAATGTTGCCTTCAGAGGTTTCTGGGAGAGGGGATCTTTGAAGTGGATGCAATTTATTTTTATAGCTGACCCACTCCACAGTGTCAGAAATTAGGCCAAATTAAATGCAGGGGTGTAGGTTGTCAGCTGGTCGCCACGCCTGCTTCCAGCAGACAGGTCATAGCTGCTGAGTCCGCCAGTGGTGCCAGTCAGCAGTTATTATAGACTGCATGGCCATACGATGGGGGTTTCAGGCCAGTGGTGGATTGGATATTTGTATAGCCGTGCTGTCCCTGTGGTCCTGTCTTTTGTTGTGCTCTGCCTGTTTAGCAGAACACAGCACCACTGTTTGTAGATGGACATTTCTGAGAGTTTTCATTTCTATTACCTACAAACATAGCACCCATATTAGTAGACTGCAAGTACAACCCCCAGAGTTTGGTTGTGCTATTGAATGTTCAAAGATCCTCTGTTCAATGGTACTCATTTTATCGACCTTAGAAGGATGAAAAGCTATGTAAACTCATGTGGAATCAAACAAGTGAACATGTGGGTATAGGAGAGCAAACACAGATCCTTGGAGTGGGCACATTAGCTCCTTGGGCCACCAGTGTAATACATAACTGTTACCATACCACATGTCCCAGTAAGATAACGGTGTTCGGACAGTGTAGTGACACACAAAGTAGAGTGTTTTGATGCTACTGCCGTTCGTCTCTGCAATATTGCTGATTAAACAACAGCAGGGGAAGGGCCTGCTGGGGACAATGATGGCAGATTCTGTTGCTGCTGAGGGCGGGCTCCCTGTTTTCTAGGCGTGCCTGTCTTCAGAGCAGCCTGTGACCAAAAAGGGGGCTCTCTGTAAGCTCACTGACTCCTAGCAGTCACTGCAAACCATCCTGGCCTGATAAACATGTCAACCTTGCTGACCTCTGATTCTCTCCAAATCCACTGACCACTGCCCACTCTGCTGTGACACCTGACACACACTGCAGCCCTAACTTACTCAGTAAGCCACACACCTTCGACACACACTGCAGCCCTAACTCACTCAGTAAACCACATAGATTCCGCACACACTACAGCCCTAACTTTCTCAGTAAACCACACACCTTCAACATATACTGCAGCCCTAACCTACTCAATAAACCACACACCTTCGACACACACTGCAGCCCTAACTCACTCAGTAAACCACATAGATTCCGCACACACTACAGCCCTAACTTTCTCAGTAAACCCCACACCTTCAACATATACTGCAGCCCTAACCTACTCAATAAACCACACACCTTCAACACACACTGAAGCCCTAACTCACTCAGTAAACCACACACCTTCGACACACACTGCAGCCCTAACTCACTCAGTAAACCATACACTCCGCACACACTAAAGCCCTAACTTTCTCAGTAAACCACACACCTTCAACACACACTGCAGCCCTAACCTACTCAGTAAACCACACACCTTCGACACACACTGCAGCCCTAACTCACTCAGTAAACCACATACATGCGACACACACTGCAGCCCTAACCTACTCAGTAAACCCCTAACCTACTCAATAAACCACATACATTCGACACACACTGCAGCCCTAACTTACTCAGTAAACCACATACATTCGACAAACACTTCAGCCCTAACTTACTCAGTAAACCACATACATTCGACACACACTGCAGCCCTAACCTACTCAGTAAACCACATACATTCGACACACACTGCAGCCCTAACTTACTCAGCAAACCACATACATTCGACACACACTGCAGCCCTAATTTACTCAGCAAACCACACACATTCGACACACACTTCAGCCCTAACTTCCTCAGTAAACCACATACATTCGACAAACACTGCAGCCCTAACCTACTCAGTAAACCACATACATTCGACACACACTGCAGCCCTAACTTACTCATAAACCACATACATTCGACACACACTGCAGCCCTAACCTACTCAGTAAACCACATACATTCAACACACACTGCAGCCCTAACTTACTCAGCAAACCACATACATTGGACACACACTGCAGCCCTAACTTGCTCAGCAAACCACATACATTCGACACACACTGCAGCCCTAATTTACTCAGCAAACCACATACATTCGACACACACTACAGCCCTAACTTACTCAGTAAACCACATACATTCGACACACACTTCAGCCCTAACTTACTCAGCAAACCGCATATATTCGACACACACTGCAGCCCTAATTTACTCAGCAAAACACACACATTCGACACACACTGCAGCCCTAACTCACTCAGTAAACCACATACATTCAACACACACTGCAGCCCTAACATACTCAGTAAACCCCTAGCCTACTCAGTAAACCACATACATTCGACACACACTGCAGCCCTAACCTACTCAGTAAACCCCTAACCTACTCAGTAAACCACATACATTCGACACACACTGCAGCCCTAACTTACTCAGTAAACCACATACATTCAACACACACTTCAGCCCTAACTTACTCAGTAAACCACATACATTCGACACACACTGCAGCCCTAACCTACTCAGTAAACCACATACATTCGAGACACACTGCAGCCCTAACTTACTCAGCAAACCACATACATTCGACATGCACTGCAGCCCTAATTTACTCAGAAAACCACACACATTCGACACACACTGCAGCCCTAATTTACTCAGCAAACCACATACATTCGAGACACACTGCAGCCCTAATTTACTCAGTAAACCACATACATTTGAGACACACTGCAGCCCTAATTTACTCAGCAAACCACATACATTAGAGACACACTGCAGCCCTAATTTACGCAGCAAATCACATACAATCGACACAGACTGCAGCTCTAACTTACTCGGCACACCACATACATTCGAGACACACTGCAGCCCTAATTTACTCAGCAAACCACATACATTCGAGACACACTGCAGCCCTAATTTACTCAGCAAACCACATACATTCGACACACACTGCAGCTCTAACTTACTCAGCAAACCACATAACTTCAACAGACTTTGCAAACCAGCTAACCCACAAAACATTCTACAAATCTCACCAACCGAAAAAACAATTCAACCCTCATTGTGCACACAATATATTGCAAGCATGGATAACGCACACGGTGTAAAACAACAAAAGCAGTAAAATGTATTTCTAATGCCAGGAATAAAGATGTACTTGAAAGCCCTAGTGTAGTAATGAGGGCAAGAAGGAAATTGTCTTAGCTAAAATAAAGTGGCCAGTGTTTTCATTTATCTTAGGCTGTGATGTGCTTGAGACTGAATCTCCGAACTGCACCAGGAGGATGGGACAATCTCTGTGTGCTCTGGGCTTGCTTGAGCAGTGGTCTAAGAACTGCAAATAAGTAAACTACAACCTACAGGTTCTTGAACTTCGGCTGTGTGTCTGTATGTGTTTCGATGGAGTCTTTGCAATTGCAAGTACAGTAGACACTTAAAAATACTTACGCCTGCCTATGAAAGTGCAAAATAAATGTCAACAACTCAGGCATTGGATATTGCATCTTATTGCTACCATTTTAATTTCAATTGTAAGCCTCCAACTCCTCAAGGGCAGTCTCAAATTTCAGCAGTTTGCCTTGTATGAAAATGACTATTCCCCCTCCTAAGATGCTTGTGAAACTTTGGCCTCCTTTATCTAAGAGATCGAGGTCATTCATGACTGTATTTTCCATCTTATTTCATCCTGTCCCATGCAGAATCATTACAAGCCTTCATCCCTCGTATCCTAGTTCTCCCAAGGATTAAGGAAGAGGAGATATCTTCCTTGCTTACCGCCTGAAAGGCAGTCTCTCCAGATGATGTCTGTCCAGTCCGGACTTTTAAAATCTTTATCTGCGGTTGTTACACCTGCTTTCTAACTTCATCCTTCTAAGGAAGAGAGCTACGACTTGAAAAGGATGTTAGTCCTTTACAAGAAATAAGTCTGCAACATTCTCTGTGCTGGGAACCAAGTACCCGATTGTAGCACTTGACTGTTCGGCTAATGAAGCAGAGCAGTGCAAGGCCGATTCGGGAGGTGGTGTGGGCTAGTATCCCCAGTTTGCTAGTACTTGACAACCACACTCAATAAGTCATTGTCCAGCCAGTGCTTTATCTCATAAATATTACTTTATTGAAAACACACTATTACATACTATGCATCATTTACTCTTACATTAGTATTAACGTTTTCATGATGCAAAGTTCTCTATACATGTTGGTACACCCAAGATTCGTTGTATTAGAGTATGGTACTCATTTAGAGTTTGGCAGGTGGCCCACCAGACCGCCATGCCAGCGAGGTTAGGCACCTCTCCCCTGGTAGAATCGAGCCTGCCACACCTGGGAGCCCCACCAGGCAGGCAGAAATGTTTGTGCTGTAAGTGGAGCTGCCATTACCCTTGCCAAATGGGCACCATGTTTACTACACCTTCTCAGCAGAGCGTTTTTTTAAAGAGTATATTACAAATGGCTTTGACATACTGGGAATTTTCTCCCAGCAACTGGGGATCATTTCTTTTGTTTTCTGTTGGGAACCACCAGGCTTTCAGTGACACAGTCTCAAACATGAAAAATATACCTTGGAATGACCCCCCGAGGGAAGGCTTCTGACTTACATTGACTGATGGTTTCTGCAGTCGGAAACCTGGTCTCATGAGTACTGTTGTTGTACCGTGATGTGTGACAGTAGCTTTAACTGGATGTAGCGTTGAGGTGGCAAATGCTTAGGCGACTGCATGAGCCGTGTCCCAATGCATGATGTTGGCAGGAACTGTGTCTAGCTTGTTCAGCTGATATAGCACACAGTAAGAGTTTAACAGGAGTTGGGTGTTATGTTGAGGTGGCAAATGCTTGGCAACCTCTATAGGTTTGAGCCATGTTTTGCACATGTAGCTGGGGTTTGTGTTTAATGAGTGCTCTTTGTATGTCCTAGATGTTCTGCTCCTTAAAATGGTGCAGATGTAGGGTTTATCTGTGGGAGAGATGCACAAGGGGAGGCAGTGCTAGTCCAAGGCTCACAAGAACAAATAACAGTCATCTGTCTAAGCTTTGGACACCAAACAAGTAAGCATCCTGTCACTGTCTGCCCTCCACCGTAAATTTTGGTGCAGTGAAAACAAGGAAACCCATGTGTTGAACCAAACTGCCCAACAGAGGTGCCTGAACCTCCTACCCTCTGGAAGTGCAGTTTCTATGTCTGCCATGGCCGCAGTGAGCTTCCAGGTGAGCTTTGCGGGTGGACGGCTGATATGAAAATCCATATGTATGACGTATAGGGACTTGGATCAAGTGTCTCTCTATGGGTAAACAGCGTTTACAACGCAACTTTTACCACGCACTACCTTTACCACGCAACTTTTACAACGGGGGCGCTGTAGGATAGGGGATAGGGAATAGTTTAATTTACTATCCAAAACCTTCCCTACTATCCACAGGGACTGGAGTTGGAATAGTAAATTTAACTATTCACTATCCAGCGCCCCCCAACGCAAGTCGTTGTAAATAAATTCCTCGGTGTCTCAGATTCTTTAAGAACACGACGCCCCCGCCACATGACCCACACCTGATATAAAGAATTAAAGCCCTGATGAGAGACCAGGGACATTGGTCCTGGCCTCGAAACGCGTCGGCAATAGTGTTTGATGGAACACAATCTGAGTAGTAATAATAACTAGGACCTAACAGTCCAGTGATTCGTATTGTCTGTCATTTATTTGGCAAAGTTCCACGCACATTAGAATACTCATTTATTGTTGTCAATATATGTATTTGTGTTTTTGATATAATTTTTTGCATTTTCTGTAGTATGTTTTGATGTTGGTTCATCCGATTCATAATTTTTTGTGATTTTTGTATAAAAAGTGTCTAAATATTGAATGTACAGTGTTTGTTTTCTGCTATTAAAACTGAAAAATTGTTGATAAATTATAAAGTAAATGGCAATAAATGAATTTGCCTGGTTTGGATTGAATGCATATTTTTCCATCCCTTGAAGTTGATTGAAAATAATTGTGGTTGGGGCATTTTGTTGTCTTCTATAATCATACGGTCCAGCCTCAATCACTGATAAGGACCTACCTCCTTAGGGTCACAGGGCTCAAAACAGAGCCCGATAGAGACCCGTTTCGAGCCCCCCTTAAAAAAACTTCCGGTGCTCAGACCCCTCAAGACCCGGCCCACTTAAAGCCCTACTGATGACCCCTCTGTTTTCTCCAACCATCCCCAGTGTCTCTACTTCCCTACTTCTCAAGAAATAGGAACAACTAATTTAGTCATCACACCCATCTCTTCTCTAACAACCTACCGACTCCCACGCCAGTGCTTAACTTGTATAAAAACAAGTGCAAGGACCCTCGTCAGGAGGCTACTGTACCTAGCACACCCCATTGCCACTACCAGTGCTGCCAATGACAGTACCTATAAAACTATTAACCATCAAACTGCTACTAGTGTGACAATTAAGACAGGTCAAAGCCCCTAAAGCCATAAAAACTGGCTTGGGTGGTAGGCGTTAATTGCACCTGCATTTAAGGTAGCCCATGGCATGGCCCCTAAGTACCTCTCCAACAGCCTGTGCAGCTACACACCTGCCTAGAATCTGTGATCTACTAAATGAAACCTTCTTGTCACACCCAAAACTTTGTGCCTTCACCATCTTTTAAAGCAACCGCTCACCACAGGATTTCAAAACAACATCGGGAAGTTACTTGCTGCTACCTAAAGGACACAAATGGATTCTAGTTCCTCATACTTCTGAAAATATGTATGTTTCATGCATGCATGTGGAAACAAAAGTAATGTACTTCTGTCTTCGTCAGAACCCACCGCAGAACTGGTGCAGTTAACCAGCCCCTTAACATACATTACAATATTGAAATGTGATGGAAGCGCTTGAAAAAACACAGCAGAATCGGAAAAAAAATCCCGTAACTGTTACCTCAGTCATTGATTAAAATGTTATTGCTGCTTCTGAATGAATACTTAATAAATACTACTGCATTACTGTGTGATTTCCTGACACGTATGTTGTAAAGCGCTACGATACCCTCGGGTCTGGCCAGCGCTGTATAAAACTCTTAAAATAAATAAACTTGAGACCACCACATTTGTCAGCAGCAAAGGGTCTCTTCACTCAGCCATCCACTGGTGTCATTTTGCCAAAATTGTAGTGTCAAGTTTTCCATGCTGGGTGTAACACTAGTAACTAGTAACAGTTGTTAACTAACACCATTGTGCATTCTAGGACTTGTAGTTTCACATTTAACACTGCACGTATGGACTCAAAACATAAAGCATGAACAGTGCTGGTAGCTAAAATGTCACGACTGCGACCACTTGACAGTGACGCAAGATCACAGGAGTTGCAAACGGGACATGCTAACGCATTGAAGTTCCACACCTTTCTTAAAGCGCTACACGCTTCTCAAGTTTCCCAACTAAACCTGTGAATATTTCATACATTTGTTTTGCATTATGGTATGTGTAGTCCTCAATTAAAAAGGACAGATACTTCGTGTGTGCTTTATTTAAACAATTGTTATCAATATGCAGGACAACAATAAAACGATACAAAATGCCCAGATAACGCTGGTGATTAATGATCCTGCTGGAGAGCAATCATTTGTCTGTTAGTAGTTTTTAAATGCAGACGAACCGTATTTTATGTGGATAGCTCAGTGGGTTACTGCCTTTGTCACAGAAATCCTGGTGTTACTTGGAGTTCAGAAGTTACAATCGTATCATAGGACAGTGACCTATAAACTGTCATCGAAGAGCTGCCTACAAACATGAATGGTATAGTTAGAACTTCGCTATTTTTGTTTTGTGATATAGTTGAAACTTCCTCAGTCTTTCATTATTCTAATGTTGCTAAAATGAGTATGTTTGGGCAGATATACATTTTTATCAGTAAATCTGACCCCCATGGAATACTCTTTAAATCCTAAGGTTGTGTTTCCCAATACCAAACCCTTTTAAAATTTACTGGCCACCAGTATGGATGACATGTGATTCATACACCTTGTAATCCTCATTTGCTTATGTAACATTACCTATAGGCTGATTTACATACTTGTATGCTTCATTGTCTCTGTATAATGTGTGTGTGATGTAAAGTACTGACACACACTACACTGATATGAGTAGCGCTATACAACAAATGAAATGCATGAGAGAGGGGCTACGTAAAGATAAGGGGCACTGTTGGAGGGTGGCAGTGAGGGAATCCGATGAGGATGTAGTGGGAGGGGCTATGGAGTGATGAGGGGCTCTGGTGGAGGATGATAGTGAGGGAATCAGAGGAAGAGGTCATGGGGTGGGGGAAGCTAGGGAGAGATGAGGGGCACTGGTGGAGGGTGGTAGTGAGGGAGTCGGACGAGGAGGTCATGAGGGGGAGGGGCTACAGAGATAAGGGGTACTGGTCTTCGAGGAGGAGGTCATGAAGGGGAGGGGCTATGGGGATATGAGGGGCACTTGTGGCATGAGGCAGTGAGGAAATCCAAGGAGGAGGTCAATAGGGGGGGTAATGGAGGGATGAGGGGCACTGTTGGAAGGTGGTAGTAAAGGTATTTACGGAGAAAGAGGTTAATGGTGCGGCGCCAAATAAGACTTTCGCATCAGCGCTAAAGCCGGCCCTGTCATGGCCTTTCTGTTTTAGTTTAATTAGCAGTCGGGTCATAAGGGCTACTGTGGAACATACCTTAAAGTGCGTGCTAATTATATTTACTGCTATATTCAATGTTTTAAGTTTGAAGGTGATTTTTCTAATGTTTTTACCGGGCAAAATGATAGTGGAGCCTGATGGTGCCTGATATTGGGCTGGAGCCCAAGGTCAGCTGTGAGATAAGGTGCACTGGAGAGGAGTAGTGGATATTCAAGCCAATAAGGGAGTATGTTACAGAGTCTGGGGTCAGGTGGAGGTATTAATGAAGAGGGATTCTCCCTGAAGGCTCGCACAGAGGGAGCCTGAGAAGTGTCACTTGCCTGATCCTCCCACCTTAGAAACCTCCTCTTCCCATCAAAGGAACATTACATGGAAAAAACACTTTTTGAGAGTGATAATATTTAGAAAGAGATTTGGAAAAGAGTGCGTTTTACTGGGCCTTGCAAGACTAAGAAGAGATAAAGGAGGGCCCTGAATCAGGCCTGCCGAGAAATATATGTGACAAATCGAGCCCCAGTGGCCCACCCAAATGCACCCTTGGCCCACCCAAATAAAAATTCCTGGAGCCGGGCCTGATGAGGATGGGGGCCAAAGGTCACAAGTGGAAATCATGGCAAGACAGACTCCTGCCTGAGTTCTTTCAAGGGCTGTACATTGAGTGCCAAAAAGCAGAAAGCGTTCAATAAAAACATTGTATTACTCTGTGATGCAGGAACAATCATAAACTCTCACTTGGCCAGTTCCATTACCTGAAGGAAATTTGGAGCGCCTAAAGTCGATTGGATTTTCAGGGAGTGCTACACAAGAAAACACACCTGACGTGGGCCAATTTATAATGGCAGCATGGGAGGTGAGTGCAATGGAATGAACGGGATTCCTTCAGCTGCACACCTGGGTGTTGTAATTCTCTTCCTGTTCCGGGGGGGTTAGCGCTTCAGTTGTTGTCAGATATTCTACCCTCTTGTCACTCTCCCCTTCATCATTGGCTCCCCTCCCGAGTACGTCACTGAACTGTCGTATCATCTCTGCATTACAATAGTGTCTTCATTCCAGCCCCATCTGTTAGTGACACCGGTCCTGCTTCCGCGGGCCTTTGTATTTAATAAATCATGTATAACCTTTTCCTGATTTCGTGTCTTACTGAACCCTGACACATCAAATGGCGACGAGGACGGGACGTCGAGAAAATAGTTAAGGCCCGCTGAAGCGAAAGAAAAAGGATCGAGTCGGGACTTCAAAATTTTGTGAAAAGGCAAGTGAATATTATGTTGTCTTTTCGGGGCAAATTATAAAGTACTACATTTTATTTTTCTTACATGCGAGGTTGTGAAAAGTAGGTGAAAGAATTTCCTTTGGCTGAAGACCCCGCAAGCTTCTTAAAGTTATCTTTCAGGCAAGTTACCATATTCACGTTATTTGCCGGTGAAAGTTCTTGGTGCTAAATTCTTCTTATTTTATGTATTTCTTCTATATGCTGACGTGAGGAAGTGACATTCAACAGCGTTTCAGTCAGGAAAAAACACTTCGCATTTTTCCTCAGCTGCAACTGTCAACCGTCACGTCGATGTCAATGTTAGCAGTTGGAATTTCAGCGTAATTTCTGTCATCTGAGTATTCTCCTCAGCTGCAACTGGCACTTGGTAACGTCTGTTTCGACGTAATCGCGCTAGTCACGTGATAACGTGACTCCATTTTGTTTTCATGATTTTGACTCAGGAGTTCGTTTCCTGAAGTGAATTCTGTGAGGAATTGTGTTTTATGCTTGTTAACAAATGTAAACTGCCTCGTTGCTTCAAATGTATTACTCATTTCGACAAAAGCCTTAAGAGATTAATGATAAATGTCAATAGTTAGGAACATTTATGTCATTTGGTGAATATAGAAATATTAATTACAAATTAATGTATAGGAAGTTAAAAAAAAAAATTTTTGATGTGATAATACATAATATCAAAATAGCGTTCACGGTAAAGAAAGAGGTGAAGGAAAGTGCGGCAGATATGTCAACGAATTTTAATATTAGTGCTCCAGCAGCATTTTTGAATGAGCCTGGTAAGCCAGTTATGAAATGGAAGAACTGGTTGAGAGCCTTTGAGAATTATTTAGTAGCAATAGATGGGAAAAAGTATGAGCCTGAGAGGAAGTTAGCAATTTTATTTGGTTTGTTAGGTGCTAATGGTCAAGAAATTTTTGACAGTCTATCCGAATACGTACCTCCCCCTGGACAATTCATTCCATTGGACGAATACGAGGAAGCTTTGAAACGTTTGGAAACACAATTTGGAGAAGAGCCTAATATAATGATTGGTCAGCATCATTTTACTATGCGCAAACGAATGTATGACATTACAACGCATGCTTTTACCACGCATGCCTTTACAACCTGGTTTTTACAACGCAAACCTTTACAACGCATAGCGCTTTGGGGTGCTGCATAGTGAATAGTTTAATTTACTATTCCAACTCCAGTCCCCGTGGACACTAGGGAAGGTGTTGGATAGTAAATTAAACGTATTCCCTATCCTAGAGCGCCCCCCAGCGCAATGCGTTGTAATGGTTTGCGTTGTAAAAGTTGCGTCGTAAAGGCACTGCGTGGTAAAAGTTGCGTTGTAAAGGATGTTTCCCTGCGCAAACAATTAGAAAATGAAACTATTGAGGAGTATATTGGTGCTAGGCGAGTTTTAGCAACTAAGTGTGAATATAATGACATGGTGGATATATATATATATAAGGGACCAGTTAGTTTTTCACTGTTTTGAAAAGAAAATTCAAGAAAGACTTTTGTCATGTAAAAATCCTCCATTGCAAGAGGCTATCGATATAGCCAAAGGGATTGAGAGATCTCTTCAATCTTCAAAAGTGTTATGTGCTAGTTCAAGCTCACGATCTGATGTTTATGTCGTTAATGATTACAAAAAGAAAAATGTAACCCATGAAAGAAAGAATAGGGATAGCAAAGGCACAGATTCAAGTGTTGTTGTTTGTTTTAGATGTGGCTCGAAGAACCATAAAGCAGACTTTCAAGGATGCCTGGCGCAAGGTTGGAAATGTACAAAATGCATGAAAATTGGGCATTTCGCAAGTGTGTGTAATAATTTCAGACCACAAAAGTTTCAGAAGGTAAAAGTAAGTTATGTAAATGAATTTGAAGAAGACATGTGTGCAAATATTGTTTTGTCAATAGATGACCACTCAGACAATATTAAGGGCCCTTTAGGGATTGCATACATTGGAGATGTTGAAGTTAAGATAATGGCTGATTCAGGGTCGCCCATCACAATAATTTCTGATGTGAAATATTCGAAATTTTGGCCTGATACAGACTTGTTAGCGACAGATATAAATCCTAAAGCTTATGGTGAGTTTGAAATAAATGCTTTAGGGTATTTTTATGATATTGTGAATATAAAAGGTAGAAAAATTACCACCAAAGTATATGTAGCTGAGAACGGTAAAGACATAGATGGATGGAAAGATTTGGCTAAGTTAAGAATTATTCTGAAACCAGGAGCAGAGGATCCAATCGCGTTGGATGAGAATTTTGATCAAAATTCAATATCTTATGTAAGTCATACGTATGCAAATGATCTTGAAGAAATTTTTAACAAATATGAGTCTCTATTTGTAAATAGAATTGGGTGCGTTAATGGATTTGAACATGCTATTAAGCTGAAAAAAGGGGCTATACCTATCAAACACAAGGTAAGGTCAATTCCTTTATCTGGTAAGTCCGATTTACAGATACTTCTCAACAAGTTATTAGAGGAGGAAGTAATTGAACCTACCAATTCTTCGGAATGGGTTTCGGCTATTGTTTTAATTTTTTTTAAAATGGCGAGATCCGTTTATGTGCAGATTTGAGGTCATTAAATAAAAATATTGTTGTTGATTGTTTTCCGCTGCCCGAAATACAGGAAATGCTAGCAGCCACCAATGGATCGAAGTATTTGTCCCTATTTGACCTCAAATCTGTGTATCATCAAGTGCAGCTGTCAGAAGACCCCAGTGAGTTGACTATGTTCATTACCCCATTAGGTGCATACAGATTTAAAAGGCTCCCTTTTGGTTTGGCTTCTTCAGCCAGCGTGTTTCAGAAGTTGATGGAGGCAATTTTGAAGGGAGTTAATGGAGTACAAAAGTTCCAAGATGACATTCTTATCCATGCAAAAACTGTCAAAGAACATAATGAAATTCTTGATACAGTTCTTAGCAAATTGAATGAAAGAGGGATGACCGTGGCTAAAAACTAGTGTACATTCTTACGAACTGAAGTTGAATATTTAGGCCATATATAGAGCGACAATGGTATTAGGCCCAAACTGGATTTAGTAAAAGCCATAACGGATGCACCCAAACCATGTGATAAAGACGCTCTTAGGTCTTTTCTAGGATTAAGTGAGTACTATTCACGTTTTGTTGAGAATTACTCAAGCATAGTTGAACCACTAAGATTATTGTTGCGTAAGGGAGAAAAATGTATCTGGAAGGAAGACCAAGAAAATTCATTTAAGATTGTCAAAAATGCCATACTGAATGCACCTACTTTGAAGCCGTATGATCCAAATGGACTCAACATTGTCACTGTAGATGCAAGCTCTGTAGGAATTGGAGCTGTGTTCACACAGAAAGTTGCCAAAGAAGTGCATACTATAGCATTTATTTCTAGACTGTTGCAGGAGTCTGAAGTAAATTATAGCACCATAGAAAGGGAGGCTTTGGCCTGTGTGTGGGCTGTAGAGAAACTTAAAATGTACTTGTGGGGCAAAAGTTTTGAACTAGTTACTGATCATAAGCCCCTTACTTTTCTTATGGATGGTTGTGGCAGGGGAAATGGAAAAAGTTCTTCTAGATTGATCAGAATACTATCTAAACTGCAGGAGGATAACTTTACAATCAAACATATTTCAGGAAAATGTAATGTAAGAGCTGATTTCTTATCACGTCTTCCTCTGGACAGTGACGATTCCAAAGAATGCGATGAAACAGAATGTGTTGTTTCCTTCGTGAATAGTAGTAATCTATTTGCTAGTATTAGTAAAGAGTCTGAGTGGGTGTCACAGTTAAATGAAGACTCTGTTCTAAGTAAAGTCAAATTGCTTATTTCTAGCAAATGGCCTCCAATAAGAAATGTATGTGCAGATCTGAAAACGTATGCACAAGTGGCCG
This sequence comes from Lissotriton helveticus, assembly GCF_964261635.1. Taxonomy (NCBI): domain Eukaryota; kingdom Metazoa; phylum Chordata; class Amphibia; order Caudata; family Salamandridae; genus Lissotriton; species Lissotriton helveticus. The sequence continues at coordinate 915,650,117 of NC_136059.1, read as the reverse complement.
ATGAGTGGAGCATAGAAGATGAATTCATTTTAAGAGATGAACTGTTGGTACCTCCACCTAAGGTAAGACGTTCTCTCATGCAAAAAGCTCACAACACACATCTTGGTGATACATTGACCAAGAAAGCCCTCAAACAGTATTATTGGTGGCCAGGTATTCATATGTGGAATCGTGTACTACCTGTTTGAATTCCGATAAACATTGGAAGCCCAGAGTACAAGAGTTGCAGTTAGTTGACATACCTAGATCATCCTGGAGTAAAATAGCCATAGATTTCTCTGGTCCTTTTTATGCATTGGATTGTGCCTTTAAGTTTTTGATAGTTGTATGCGACTATTACAGCAAATGGATCTACTTCAAATTTGTGCCAAACATAGATTCTAAAATTGTTATTCAATTTTTAGAACAGCTTTTTTCAGTTGAAGGGTTGCCTCAAATCCTTGTTTCGGAAAGCAACTTACGTCAGAAATGATGGTGACGTTTTTAAAGGAAAAACAAATTGTACAAGAAAAGACTCCATTGTACTCTCCCAGATCTAATGGTCTGGTGGAACGGGTCAACCGATTCATTAAAGACGGCATTCAAATGGCCCTTGCAAATAATTTGCCTGTTGTAGAATTCACACAAGAGAGAGTGGACATGTTTAACAACATCGTCAATAGTGTTACTAACTTCTCTCCTTTTTTCCTTATGAGGGGTAGACAAGCAGTCACAAGCATCTCTCCCAGATTCTCAGTGTGTCAAAAAGGAAATAGTGGCTTTACTGTTTTGGATGATGATAGGCTGAAAGTTAAGGATTCCATCTGTGAGCAACAGTTGAAGTCCAAGCAATACTATGACAAGACTCATAAAGCGGTTCACAAAGACATTGCCAAAGGAGATTGGGTTATGGTGAAGAAGCCATATGTTAAACAGAAAGGAGACTCTAAATACTATGATCCTTGTGAAGTCATTGAAGTATCAGGAGGAGCTGTCCAATTGTCAAAGTTGGGTTGGAGGAATAAGAGTGATGTTATCAAACTTAAAACTTGTCAGAAGGAGTTAATGTCCGAGTCAAATACTAAGAGTTCAGTTTCACTTGCAGATAGCTTTTGGTTCGAGGAGATAACCAGCAAAGAGAGTAAGGTCTGTAACAATACGTCAGAATCTGGCGCCCATTCAAGTTCTGAGGGAGAAGAGAGTTTCCCTAAGGTCATGATGGATGTTTCATTGGGTACAAGTAGAGAGTCTAATGTCGAAAATACACCTTTGAGAACAAGTGAGTCAAATGTCCAAGAGCATGTAACAGGTGAAAGTCCGATGCCCGATACTAAACTTGTCTATCCGGAGGGTTGCAGAGGAGCCGGGCGGAGACTCCCCATCCTGTCTCTGGGCGGCCCGATTGCTACTGCCTTTCTCTTCAGCCGGCCTGCCTGCTTTGCCTCGTCGCGGGACTGATCGATTGACTTGCAGACACGACCGAGGTGAGAGGGTGCCGGCGCCGCTCTCCATGGCTGCTCTGAGCTCATCACTCCTTAACCTTATCGGAAAGGAGCCCCCTCCGACACTTCTAGCTTCGCCGCTCGCCTCTTTGCTAGACCTCGGGCCGATTTTGGTCACGGGGGAGGGTTAGAGTCTGTACGGCTCTCCGCAACCACTCTTGAGTCTATTTTTCTGCAATTCGTCCTGGTGAGACGCTCCTTCCTGCTTTCCTTTGACATTATTTTTAGACTTTGCCGCCTCCCGTTCTGCGGACAGTTGCCTTTGTTCCCTGACCCCTGGTCTCTGGATTTAACACCTCTGCCCCCGCTGCTCATGGATGGGGCGGCTGTGGACTTGGGCCGACTGCCTTTCTCCCTCCGGACTTGCTGGCTGTGGCGACCCTCCACCTTGAATGTCGGACTTGGACCTTGGTGCTCCCGCCATTTTCTTTTTATGGCTCTCTTCTTCTACCGCCCCTCTCCTGATCCGCCATTTTGGCGATCGCTGGCCTCTTCCTCTGTCCCAGCGACCTTTCTGTTGTCACTCCTGTGCCTCCGAACCACCCCTCGCTGTCTTGCTCGTTTTGTCTCGCTCTTGCTTTCCTGTACTTTTTCTGCCTTCCTTTCCCTTTCTCTCTGTCCCCCCTCTTCCTTCCCCTGCCCCTTAAATTGTTCTTGTCTCTTATTTTCAGCCTCTCTTGAAACCATCCCACTGCTTTTCGTTACCTCGCCCTGCACCATCCTCGAGTTTTCTCATTTCCCTACCCCCTGTTTTGTAATGTTTTATTGTGTGCAACCTCCCACCCTCCCTTTGTGCTGTGACTGCATCCCCCCTCCGACCCCACTTATGGAACTCTGCTTTTCTGTATATAGAGATAACTCTAATCAGTAGTATATGCAGTAGTATATGCAGTACCCTTTGTACCATCTACCATTCCTATGTGACTCTTAGAGTATATCCAGTCATATCCCTTCCCTATGTATATAGAGATAACTCTAATCACTAGTATATGTAGTAGACCGCTGTGCTCTCCACCATTCCTTTGTGACTCTTAGAGTATATCCATGTGTATCCCTTCCCTATGTATATAGAGATAACTCTAATCACTAGTATATGCAGTAGACCATTGTGCTCTCTACCATTCCTATGTGACTCTTAGAGTATATCATGTGTATCCCTTCCCTATGTATATAGAGATAACTCTAATCACAAGTATATGCGGTTGACCTTTGTACTCTCTACCATTCCTATATGACTCTTAGAGTATATCCAGTCATATCCCTTCCCTATGTAAGTAGAGATAACTCTAATCACTAGTATATGCAGTAGACCTTTGTACTATATACCATTTCTATGTGACTCTTAGAGTATATCCATTGTATCTCCTTGTGTGACTTTACATCTTGTACATTTGCAATTTTTTCTGTTTGTATCCTTCGTGTAACGCATGTAATCCTAAGTCCTTATGTTTTTCAACTGGTCCTTATGTAAAGCGCTCTGACACCTTCGGGTAAAGTTCGCGCTATATAAAATCGCATAAATAAATAAATAAATAAATAAAGTAGAGGATTGAGTAATACTCAAATCGAGCAGGATGTTTTGTTTTCTCCTAAAACATGTGAATCTGCAAGTACGAGTTCGGTAAGAGTTTTACAACTTCCCAGCAAGTTTAGAGACTTTATCATGTATTGAAATTTCATCCTTGTTTATTGTGTAAAAAGGGAGATGTTGTCATTCTCTTCCTGTTCCAGGGGTGGGAAGGGGGGGGGGTTAGCGCTTCAGTTGTTGTCAGATATTCTACCCTCTTGTCACTCTCCCCTTCATCATTGGCTCCCCTCCCGAGCACGTCACTGAACTGTCGTATCATCTCTGCGTTACAATAGTGTCTTCATTCCAGCCCCATCTGTTAGTGACACCGGTCCTGCTTCCGCGGGCCTTTGTATTTTAAAAATCATTTATAACCGTGTCTTACTGAACCCTGACACATCACTGGGGCAGCGCACTGTGAAACAAAGGCGGGGGGACCAGAAAGGCGAACTGCATCTGAAGCAGTGAATGGGCGCCTTTCTTTGGCGGCGGGGTGGAGCTGCAAAAGCACCCCTCGCTCCCCGCAGCCCTCCTCGCCTTTGTGCGGGCCTCTCCTGGGAGCCTCGGCCAAGCCCCGTGGCTGCAGGAGCCAGCGCAAGGCAGGGGCTCTCCCCTGGAGAAGCAGTGGTAGTGTTCGCCGCTGGATCTTGAAACCGCATGCGTGCAATCACACGCATGCGCATTAAACCGGTAGAAGAGCGGGGAGCTTAAAAATACATGCAGCCAAGACATGGGGTTTCCACGCGTGCGCATAATTATGCGCATGCGTGGAAACGCGGGCGGTGTAAAGACACTGATCTCTGCGCCCAAAGCGTTCCTCAACGGGTCGTGGGAGTTGCGGGCGGAGCGCAACCATATACGAGGGGTACAGGAAGTGAAAAGAGCGAACAGTCGGCATATGTAGGATTGTGGAAGTCTTTAACGCGCGGACAGTGCTGCAAGACAAGACCTGCTTAGGAAGTCTAGTGAAAACCAGAAACCGCCATGAAAAGATCGAGAAGCCCGCTTGATCCGCAATATGAATGTGATCTATATCGGACGCCGGAGAAGAGACGCGCAGTCAGCGGGAACCAGGCGTCTATGCCTGAACCACGGCACTGGGACACCGAGGAGTTGTGCGCCTATTTGAGCGCGCAGGGCTTTCCGGAGTTAGAGGGGCTGTTCAGAGAAAACCGGATCACTGGACGAGGGCTGCACTATCTGAGTGAATCTCATCTGGAAAACCTGGGTATAACGCCTTTGGGTGTCAGACTCCGCTTACTTGACTGCTTGCAGAAATTGAGCCACAATTGTTTGCAGGTAATGAAGGTGTTTAATGACCCTATCCACGGGCACATTGAGTTGCACCCGCTACTTATTCGCATCATTGACACGCCTCAGTTCCAGCGCCTGCGCTACATTAAACAGCTTGGGGGCTGTTACTATGTATTTCCTGGAGCCTCGCACAACCGATTTGAACATTCAGTTGGCGTTGGACATCTGGCTGGGTGCTTAGTTCGAGCACTCCATGAGAGGCAGCCTGAACTGAAAATTAATCATCGGGATATGCTTTGTGTGCAGATTGCGGGACTTTGTCATGACCTAGGTCATGGGCCCTTTTCTCACATGTTTGATGGACGATTTATGCCACTTGCACGCCCTAAGAGAAAATGGAAGCATGAAGTTGCTTCTGCCCAGATGTTTGATCATCTTGTCTACAGCAATGGACTTAAGGATGTAATGGAAGAATTTGGTTTATCCTTGCCTGAAGATCTGATTTTTATCAAGGAGCAAATAGCAGGACCTACAGCTCCCGAAGAAGATACTCGAATTTTCTCAAGTCAAACCAATTCATCTTGGCTTTATCATGGAAGGACAGAAGAAAAGAGGTTTCTGTATGAAATAGTGGCAAACAAAAGGAATGGAATTGATGTAGACAAATGGGATTACTTTGCCAGAGATTGCCATCACCTAGGAATCCAAAACAACTTTGATTATAAGCGTTTTTTGAAGTTTGCTCGAGTTTGTGATGTAGGAAACAAAAATCATATCTGCACAAGAGACAAGGAGGTTGGAAATCTGTATGATATGTTCCACACACGAAATTGTCTACACCGCAGAGCTTACCAGCACAAGGTTGGAAACATAATCGAGACGATGATTACAGATGCTTTGCTGAAAGCGGATCCTTACATCAAAATAGAAGGCGCTAACGGAAAACTGTATTCCATCTCTACAGCAATAGAGGACATGGAGGCATACACTAAACTCACTGATAACATTTTTCAACAAATCCTGCATTCTAGTGATCCAAATTTGTCTGAGGCCCGAGGTATTTTGCAAAATGTTGAGCGCCGCCAACTTTATAAATATGTGGGGCAAACTCATCCCAGATCAGAAATCAAGATTGAACAAGAGGAGTATGATGCATTGCCAGTTGAGATTGCTGAATCGATTCCACAAACATCCTTGCCTGAGGTGGAAATGAAGCCTGAAGATTTTATAGTTGATGTTATTCACATGGATTATGGCATGAAGAATCAGAATCCCATTAACAATGTCCATTTCTATTGCAAATCAGACCCAAGCAAAGCAATCAAAATTCGTAAAGATCAGGTTTCACAGCTATTGCCAGAGAGGTTTGCTGAACAACTTATTCGGGTTTACTGCAAGAAAAGTGATGACCTAAGCCTCAATGCTGCAAAGAGGTACTTTGTTCAGTGGTGCATGAATAGAGACTTCACTAAACCACAGGATGGTGATGTGGTGGCCCCAGAACTTACTCCAATGAAAGCCAGCTGGGTTGATGAGGACAGTGATTATGGTGAAGAGGACAAGACTGCTCACAATCATGAATCCACCAGCTCCAAAAGACTTTTCGAAGATTGATCAATCATTTGAGTTGTTTCTTCTGTATGTCTGAAGCAGCTGCCAATATAGAAGTGAACATGCCCCCTAAAATAGCAACACAATATCTGTTTTTTGAAAAAGGAAATGGCGATCCTGCGTAACACTCTTGAAAACAATATTTTAATCTGCGTACATCATGAATCTATGAAAAGGTTTATTATGTGTAATTACAGAAACTGCCAACTAGTTTCACATTTAAAGTTTTTATTTTGGAAAAATGATTTATTCAAATGTTTATCTCAGCAATGATGCTCTGATTCATGTGCATTTAAAACTTTAGCTTCAGCAGCTGTATTCTTTATGCAAGTAAAAAAATAACTACATATTAGCATTCCAGCTGGGGGTACATAGACATATAGTGGTTTTTGGTCTAATTGCGTAAGGGTGCCAGATCCATGGATGTCCATGTGAATAACCTGATATACAGACAATCGATTGTGTTCCTAGGTTGCAAAGGAGCAGCCACCTGTTTAAACTGGATTAAAGACGAGTGGACCACACACCTGCAGAGTTTAAAGTTGACCCATTTTTCTTGAGGTCTCTTCGAACTCATTCAGGCCATTCATAACAGTGTTAAGGGAATGTATCCACCGGTATTCCTTTCGATTCAGGGCCAGGGAAATTGACCCACCCCTTGGTGACGGGCAGATTTTTTCGGCCACTCACCATTTGATACTTTCTGGCTGGTGGTTGTGTAACAGGAAATGATCAACTAACGGGGCCCCCTGTACCTTGCACCTTATGCGGCTCATATGTTGTAGTATTCTAGCCTTTACTTTCTGGGTAGTCTGACCTACGTAAAGTAAATCACAGGGGCAGCGAATGACATATATTAGATTAGTGCTGTTACAGTTTGTGAAGTTCAGTAGCTTGTGTGTTCTGTTGTTGTATCTGAAGGTGGGACCCTCGACCGTTAGTGGGCAGACTTTACAGTGATCACATCGGTGGTGACTAATTATTGGTGGTAGGCCCAAGTGGCCTCTCAGGTCCAGTGGTTTGGGGGTTCAAGGTACGCCTTTACCACATTGTCTTTTATACTCCTACCCCTCTTGAAAGTGAACAGGGGATCTTCAGTGGTATGGAGCTCACTTGCAAAAAGGTTCCAGTATTACTTCACGATCATCTTTATACCATTGCTTTTGTTGTTGAATGTGGTCACACATACAATATTTTCAATTTTTTCCGGCTTCCCTCTTACTTGCAAAAATTGTTCCCATGGGCAGTACCAAGCACGGTTCCGTGCGCGTTTCAGCAGTCCTGTCGGATACCCTCTCTCTTTTAGGTGAGTGGTCAGAACGTCTGTTTCCTTAAAGAAGTCTGTTCTCCGAGTGCAATTCCTTCGTATCCTGAGGTACTGATCATAAGGTAAGTTATCCCCAGGCTGCTTGGGTGATGCGATTCGTACTTGAGGAGTGTATTCCTTTCGGTGGGCTTGCGGTAGAGATCACAGAACAAGACCCCCTCTTTCACTTTGAATGTAAGCTCAAGGAAGTCAATGGCTTTGTTGCTGCTTGTCATAGTGAACTGGATGGCACCTGTTCTCACATTTAACCAGTCACGGAATTGCTTGAGATCATTTTCAGTACCTGACCAAACCATCATGACGTTGTCTAGGTAGAGTTTCCAAACCGAGATTTGGTTTACATATGGATTGTCGTGGCTGTATAGATGTTCCTCTTTGTATGCATCCATGAAGATGTTGTCCAGGCTCAGTGCGTAAGTGGCCCCCATCGCGACGCCCTTACACTGGTAGTAGATTTGTTTCCCGAAGATTAAGTAATTATGTTTCATAGCAATCTCCAAGAGGGCAATCAAGAAGTCAGTAGGTATCCAATGTGGCCTTATCGGGTTGTCCAAGGTATTTCTAATGACATCAAGTGCCTCGTCTTGGGGGATGAAGGTATAAAAGGAAGACACGTCAATTGTGACAAGTAGTTGGGTAGTTGGGTTGTATGGTTGGCCTTCCAACAGTTGGATGATGTGCATGGTGTCACGCACAAATGATTTGGTTTATGGTATCCATGGTTGCAGGAAATGGTCGATGAACTGATTTAGTGGTTCTAGGATCGATCCAGAACCAGACACGATGGGCCTGCCAGCTGGTTTCTCTAGACGCTTGTGTATTTTAGGCAGAGTGTATATTGTGGGGATCCTGGCTTCTTTCTTGTTTAGGAAATCACACTCCGGTTGGGTCAGGAATCCCATTGCCAATCCTTCATCCGTAAGTTTCTCAATCAATAGTTTGATCTCAGCGGTGGGGTCCTTTGGTATATTAATGGAGGTTCTTAATGCCACTTAATCTATTTCTTACTTTCCTTGCGCACCTCCTTTCACTGACTTGAATCTCATCCTAGCAGAGTTTAGAGACCTTTATCACATCACCATCCTCTTAAAGCCTGGGTGAATGCAAACAAATTCCAGGAGGTAAGATTCAGCTCCCTTCTAATGCCCTGGACCATGGTGCCTGGTGGAAGTGACAAAAGTCTTCTGAGGACTGCCCCTTCTAATCAGTCCCACTCATAGGAGGGATCAAGGGAAAAGACTTCGACACCATAGAAGCCCTTTGTAGGCCCTCAATAAAGGAATATAAGACAGCCCTCCATATTTCCAATTAAATCTGGACAAAGAGCTGGCCTGCAGCAATGAGTTCTGCTTAAAACAATCTCAATGTATGTCCCATTTTAAGCTCCATTTAAAGGTCAATCCTTAATATTCATAGGAATCAACTGACTCCATCTCCCGGTTGTTTAAATGCCAGCTAAACTTTTTTACTCTTTTACCAAAGAGCAACACCTTAGTCTTTTCTACATACATTTTAACCTGGTTCTACTTGCTATATATTTCAAGGGCGTATAGTTTTCACTGCAGACCAATTGGGGTACAATCCAACAGTACCTGGTCGTCTGCTTAAAGCAGGCAGGCAATGTGCTGTTTCCTGACCTCATAGAAGTACTTTGTTTGGGATATGAAAGTAAGGAGGTCTGCTAAAAATAAACCAAAAAAAGGGGGCTAAAACACACTCCTGCCAAAGGCAACTCTTGATGGGGATTCTCTGGGATAGCTGGCCCGATTTATCTGGCTCCACCTGGGTCCAATTGTCAGAGTGTAGGGATTTTCATACACTAAGGAGGTTCAGGGGGAGCTCTCGGGCAACACGTTTTCTCCATAGGGTTTCCCTATCCATGGAATCAAAGGCTGTCCTGAAGTCAACAAAACAACAGCACAGTCTTTGATTCACTTTCAGAACCTTCTGAATGATGGCCCATAAACAAAACAATGATCTATGGTGGAATGGCCCTCGCAAAAGCCCCCTTGCTTTATTGTAATTATCTTAGATTTGAAAGCCCAGTCTTCCAAATTAGAAAGAATAAATTTGAGGAATACCTTAATGTAGATGTCCGAAAAGCTAATCAGCTGATAATGTATAGGAGCTGAACCATTCCCTTTTTTTATGATGGGTTTTACTATTGACCCTTGGATGGAGGCCCGTTGAGGCAATCCAGCAAAAGAATGCCTAATGATTGCTGGTGTTGTATGTGCACAATATGCATTGCCTCCGGGTGAGTTGAGTGAGATCTGTGGGTCACTACTTGTCCATTCCTTCAGCTCAGAATTGGTGAGTAGGTCTATACATGTGCTTAACAAAGGAGCATGAAGAATTTGCCAGGTGTGTTTACATAATGCTTGGAAAAAATGTATCAGCAAAACAGTGCTGTCAGAAGAAATTGATGTACTGCCATAAAATGTAAGAATAAAATAGGGAAATAGTCTGCTTACATTAGCAGTCAACTCATCCATTCAGAAGCAATGTACAGCAACAGTGCTCCAGGGTTGGGACAAAAAATAATAGGGAGAAAGGATATTGAATAATTAGTAAATGTAAAAAAGAAAGCAATTCAATTACAAGCAAGTGGACCCTACAACAGCAGACAGATAAAGCAATCCGGGGGGAAAGGCCTAAAAAAATAATTGTTGTGATAAAGCCAATATATGCAAATGAGAAGGAGGTGCTTGTAAGCAGAAAATAATCCATCACAATGACAAAGTTAGAAAGTATTAACCTTGAAGTCCAGATACAGCTGGAGTAATAACTGATCATGCACCACTCCGAAACCACAGCCAACCAACCATAAAATAGGGAAATACGTTAGCTAGTTGTAGAACAGGAGAAAGAGGAATGGGATTAGAGAGGAAATAGAGACACTGGATATCACCACTCTGCAGGGAACTTACTTCGACCAGGTCATAGTGACTGTCTAAAGGTAAGATTAGGATCTTTAATATCTTTGCAGCATCTAACAATTGCTTTCATAAATGATATACCTTCAGACTATCCTTGGTCTCAGAATCTCTGTTTCCCAGTGGAAAAATGTCTGATATAAATATTATCTATGAAACCATGGTCCGAAGGGTTTGGAATAATCTTACACATTTCACTGATATGGTAACAACCTTCTGTTTTGTGTGAACACACATTTTTATTTGAATATACATTCAAGGCTGTTTTCACAAACTATAATATAACAAGCATTCTTCATAATTATATATGACATCAATGAAACAGTTCTTTGACAAATAGAGTTTGCCTGCACAACACGAATGGATTGCCAAGCAGGCCTGGGAAAGATTTAGCAATGCCAGATAACTGGTGTACATTTGGTTATTTTGTGTAATGAGATTTATGTGTGATTTTGCCAATATGCCATGTGAGATAACAAGATTCCCATTTGGGTAGCACCAGTTTCTTTAATGTGGTTGGTCATCAAACATTTTTAGGGCCATTTGGAGAGTTCTTCCCCTGCTTCCCTTCAAGGCGAGAAGGATTATGGTGCAAGCTCTCATACTCTACCGCCTTGACTACGGGAATGCGCTGTAACTAGGTGCCCCGCAGGCAACCTTGCAAAAACTTCAAGTAATCCAGAACTGCGCAGCCCGCCTACTGCTCCAAATTCCCCGGAGACAATCAGCAAAATCCGCTCTGAGAACTCTGCACTGGCTCCCCATCCGGGCCAGGATTCAGTTCAAGGCCATGTACCTGGCTCACAGAGCCATGTGGAAATCGGATACGGCCATCTTGCACTCCCTGGTCACCCCTACCATCCCTCCAGAAATCTTTGTTCCAGCTCAGCCTTCCTCGCCACGTCCAGGAAAGTCCGTCGCTCCAAGTGGGGTGGACGCTCTTTCTCCCTGAATGCCTCAAACCTTTGGAACTCTCTCCCCTCCACTCCAAACCAAACCAAACATACTGGCCTTTCACAAGCTTCTTAAAACTCACCTGTTCAGTAATGTGCCGTAAATTGTCTGCTTCTCTGTGCGATCCATAAGCGCTGCGAGGCCTCAGGGTAGCTACGTGCTATATAAGTATAATTTCATTCATTCACTTGCAGTAGGAAGATAATACTTATGATCAGGTTTGGAGCTTTGCATTAAAAAAAAAAAAATCACCGAATGGCCCTAAAATTTTTTGATGACCAACCACATTAAAGAAACTGGTGCTACCCAAATGGGAATCTCATTATGTCACGTGGCGTATTGGCAAAATCACAGTAACAGGTCCTTTAACATGAAAGGTCAGCAAACATTTCAGAAATACATTTTTGAGAGCAATATAACAAATCTGAACAGGAGCTGCAGTATTTTGAAAACTAGTGACTGGGAAATCAAATTAAATGACATGTTTGAGTTGAATTTGTGCCCCAAAAGACCATTCAATGTATTTATTATTTTAGCACAAAGCACTTTTTTTAAAACAGAAAGGCAGTGCCATTGAGACTAGAAATCTACAATACATACAGTAGCAATGTCCTCTTCCTGTCCCGCGATGGCTCTCTCTGCTTTAGCCAACCCTTGGCAATTTTGGATTTGGAGTTTGGAGGGAAAACATCACTCTCTGTTGTCTGCAATCTCTGCTACATCCACACTAAACTGTGGCGTCATCCTACGGTAAAGTATGGGGAAAAATAAAAATAAACTTATCTAAAAACAAGCATTGGAAATGCAATAGGTCTCGCAATAGAATAGTTAGACATTTTTCTTTTTGCAAATGGAAGAGTGGCGTTGCGTGGATGAGTGGCGTTGCGTGGATGAGTGGCGTGTGTGAGTGGCGTTGCGTGTGTGAGTGGCGTTGCGTGTGTGAGTGGCGTTGCGTATGTGAGTGGCGTAGCGTGTGTGAGTGGCGTTGCGTGTGTGAGGGGCGTTGCGTGTGTGAAGGATTGGTAGTGCGGGCACTGCTGCTTGGGGTATCTGCGAGATTTGTGTAAGTAAATGGAGAGGGGGGAGAGAGTTGTAAGAGAGAGTGAAAGAGGCAGAATCGTTGAGAGGAAAAGAAAGTGCGAATCTGTAAGCTGAGAGATGTGGCATAACAGAAGGATTGGTAGTGCGGGCACTGCTGCTTGGGGTATCTGCGAGATTTGTGTAAGTAAATGGAGAGGGGGGAGATAGTTGGAAGAGAGAGTGAAAGAGGTAGAAACGTGGAGAGTAAAAGAAAGAGCGAAGGAATCTGTAAGCTGAGAGATGTGGCATAACAGAAGGATTGGTAGTGCGGGCACTGCTGCTTGGGGTATCTGCGAGATTTGTGTAAGTAAATGGAGAGGGGGGAGAGAGTTGGAAGAGAGAGTGAAAGAGGCAGAAACGTGGAGAGTAAAAGAAAGAGCGAAGGAATATGTAAGCTGAGAGATGTGGCATAACAGAAGGCTTGGTAGTGCGGGCACTGCTGCTTGTGGTATCTGCGAGATTTGTGTAAGTAAATGGAGAGGGGGGAGAGAGTTGTAAGAGAGAGTGAAAGAGGCAGAAACGTTGAGAGGAAAAGAAAGTGCGAATCTGTAAGCTGGGAGATGTGGCATAACAGAAGGATTGGTAGTGCGGGCACTGCTGCTTGGGGTATCTGCGAGATTTGTGTAAGTAAATGGAGAGGGGGGAGAGAGTTGGAAGAGAGAGTGAAAGAGGCAGAAACGTGGAGAGTAAAAGAAAGAGCGAAGGAATCTGTAAGCTGAGAGATGTGGCATAACAGAAGGATTGGTAGTGCGGGCACTGCTGCTTGGGGTATCTGCGAGATTTGTGTAAGTAAATGGAGAGGGGGGAGAGAGTTGGAAGAGAGAGTGAAAGAGGCAGAAACGTGGAGAGTAAAAGAAAGAGCGAAGGAATCTGTAAGCTGAGAGATGTGGCATAACAGAAGGATTGGTAGTGCGGGCACTGCTGCTTGGGGTATCTGCGAGATTTGTGTAAGTAAATGGAGAGGGGGGAGAGAGTTGGAAGAGAGAGTGAAAGAGGCAGAAACGTGGAGAGTGAAAGAAAGAGCGAAGGAATATGTAAGCTGGGAGATGTGGCATAACAGAAGGATTGGTAGTGCGGGCACTGCTGCTTGGGGTATCTGCGAGATTTGTGTAAGTAAATGGAGAGGGGGAGAGAGTTGGAAGAGAGAGTGAAAGAGGCAGAAACGTGGAGAGTAAAAGAAAGAGCGAAGGAATCTGTAAGCTGAGAGATGTGGCATAACAGAAGGATTGGTAGTGCGGGCACCGCTGCTTGGGGTACGACAAACAGGAGATGGTGACTAAAGTTTCAACCATGAGGTTGGAAGGCAGTGAAGTGAAATGTGAGGAGGCACTCCGATTACCTCTTCAAATTGTAAAACAGACGGAGGGCATTGCTGTGGGGAGGGGGTGTAGGAGAAATGCACACGGCGGGCAGGGGAGGGGGCGGAGCGGGGAGAGCGGCATGTGGGTGTGAAGAAGCCGGGGCCTTTGAAGTGAAGATAAGCTTCACTTCAAAAGGTGTCGGAGGAATGCGGGTGAGGGAACAGACGGCGATTGCGGCTGAGGGAACTGATGTGCACGCGCTTTTAAGCTCAATGCACATGCGCATTGAGCTTAAAAGTCACGGGCACTGCAAGGAATCGCCACGATTCCTTGCTTCTTAGTTAAAGGTTGTTTAAGCCGCAATAGGCTCGCAAGCTCGATGCGCATGCGCATCGACAGGCGAGACCTAAAAACAGATATTAAATGTTTTTTATGTTAGCTATTAACGTAAATTCATTTTTATATTTTTATTTTAAATGTAGAACACGATAAATGTTACAGCACTATTATCATATCATAAATATGCCCCCAAGTCCCTGCAAAACACAACACTCAACCGGGAGACATCATATTCTACAAAGCCCAATCCATGCATTTTTTACAACATGGGTAGCTTCCATCCAGGAAAATCTAGCATGCTCACACAATTCTGAAAACTAAAAACGGAGGGGTGTCCGGGATTGGTGTGACCTGTCTGGTTCTAATGAGGGTTTCTTTACCAGAAACAGCTGCAAGCCTCAAACTGTGCCTAAAAGAAGAAACTTTACTCACATTTCTGAGGGCAAGTTCCTAAATCTGTGGGAGCCACAACTTTCATACCACCTAGTGTTGACAATTAGACGTGTCCCTGGCGTTATGTAAGTTAAGTCCCAAAAGCTTTTTTTCTAGTGTTTGGGATGTAACTGACATCATGCCAGAGACACGATGTAATTATCATGTAAACGTAGAAAGGATAGCTGATTGAACTTTGAAAATTATACTCACTTACTGCCCTGAAGAAGTTCCAAAGTCTTTAAAAGAACAAAATGTATTGGCTATTAATATGTGACTTGTTCATGGAAAATTGCTTGTGTGGCAGGGCCTAGTGCTCATGACAAGAACAAATCAAACCAGGGTCCTGAAGAGACAAACCCGCTCAATGCCCACTGGGTGGGAGGGGGGCACAAATGACTGGTTTACCCCGCATGGAGTGAGGGCTAGGCCTAAAGACAGGGTGGGAGATCCACACCACTTTATTTTGCCCAAATGTGAAATCTCTCATGTCCAGTGGGCTTTGAACCTCTAGGGTGACCGATTATGGGCAACCTCTCCAGTCCATACAAACCACCTCTCTCCCCATGAATGATGCTACATTCAATTCGGGGGTGTTAGAATAAATTGATGCCACGATTGGCTTCACTCATCCTTTTGTTTGTTTTGGAGCAATGTTGAAATGCCTTTGTATATTAGCCTTTCTGTTACCCTGTGTCAGATTTTGGGTAGACACCTCCAGTCCACTCCCGGGGGGGCAGCGAGACTGAAGCCTATGTTCTAGGGTTTGAAATATGCTGTGATATCTGGGTAAGCCACTCCTTCCTCCATTTTTCGAAGCTATTTTCTCTAGTGCTATATGGCTTTCTGACACCATTAGGAAGCACAGACTGCAGGAGGCAGAAAGGCTGTTGCCCCTGTTTCAAGGATGGCGACTTAGCCTAAGCCAGAGAGAACTATGGTGCAAGGTGCCTAAATTGGGGCTAGGCTGCCAAAACGATGCCAGTGCAGGCAGAAAGGACAGGAATGCATTGTATCGTTTAAAAACTGTGCATTCCTGCCCCTTCACTTTGGCTGCGTTGTCCTATGCCAAAACGCCATAAATGAGGCCCTGAACGACTAATGTAATGTATTGTGGACTTGGTACTCTGTTGTGAATGCAACTGGGTACCCTGTCTCTCAAACCCTTGGTCCATCTGCCTCATTTACAGTCGGCCTGACCATCAACTGTCTGTCAAAGGTGCCTATGTCAATAGAAAGTTTCCTCTGAAGATCCAACCGAGTAGGGCCCATTGGAAGAAAGGCAATATACCAATCACCCTATTTATTGTGGATTTATTCTGTTTGTCACCGCCAGGTAAAACTTGGCGATGAGGGACAGAAAAAGCAATAATGACCTCCACACACCAGAAGAGATGCCAGGAGGTCCATAGTTTTTTGTTTTTCAAAAACAAACTCTTGCTTTGGGAGTTTATTTTTGTAAAACAAAAAATCCAACCCAATGGGGGCCTCCCACCCAACTTTTTGTACCTTGAAGGGAAATACCAGGATGGCAGTTTCTTTGAATAGGCAGGGATGATAGCTGGTTCAAATGGTTGGTTTTGTACTGTTAAATACTTTACACATTGTTTCTAAGTTAAGCCTGTTTGCTCTGCACCATAGCTAGGAGGGATTGAGTCCAATTTTAAATCATTTAAACTGTGTGTTTAACTGTCATGATGTCAGTACTTATTACTTGAGTTGGACACACAGCTACACCAATAATGACCTCCACACACCAGAAGAGATGCCAGGAGGTCCATAGTTTTTTGTTTTTCAAAAACAAACTCTTGCTTTGGGAGTTTATTTTTGTAAAACAAAAAATCCAACCCAATGGGGGCCTCCCACCCAACTTTTTGTACCTTGAAGGGAAATACCAGGATGGCAGTTTCTTTGAATAGGCAGGGATGATAGCTGGTTCAAATGGTTGGTTTTGTACTGTTAAATACTTTACACATTGTTTCTAAGTTAAGCCTGTTTGCTCTGCACCATAGCTAGGAGGGATTGAGTCCAATTTTAAATCATTTAAACTGTGTGTTTAACTGTCATGATGTCAGTACTTATTACTTGAGTTGGACACACAGCTACACCAATAATGACCTCCACACACCAGAAGAGATGCCAGGAGGTCCATAGTTTTTTGTTTTTCAAAAACAAACTCTTGCTTTGGGAGTTTATTTTTGTAAAACAAAAAATCCAACCCAATGGGGGCCTCCCACCCAACTTTTTGTACCTTGAAGGGAAATACCAGGATGGCAGTTTCTTTGAATAGGCAGGGATGATAGCTGGTTCAAATGGTTGGTTTTGTACTGTTAAATACTTTACACATTGTTTCTAAGTTAAGCCTGTTTGCTCTGCAACATAGCTAGGAGGGATTGAGTCCAATTTTAAATCATTTAAACTGTGTGTTTAACTGTCATGATGTCAGTACTTATTACTTGAGTTGGACACACAGCTACACCAACTGATAACCCATTTTCTTACATTCCTTTTAAAGAATGCAGCATTATTGCCATGCAGCAAGAGCCATCCAAATGAATAATTGAGCTAAAGCTTAACTCCCTTTGCAGCATCACTAAGATCAATAGCAAATAACAATCAGATATTGACTGGCATATACTAAATTCAGGTCCGGTTTTAGTACTGGTGGTGCCTGGTGTGACAATCTTTTTTAGCACCCTCCCCCATGACCTCCCAGCCACTACCGCCCTGAAAAAGTGCCCCTCATCTCTCCTAAGCCCCACTCTCACATACATTGCATTTGTTTTAGAGCACTGGTAAAGGCTGGCTTTATTAACCCACTCAGCTAGCCACATAAGAGATACAGATCTGTTCTTTGCAGCAAACTAATAAGCCCTCTGTGCTATTTTATGGCGAGTAGAAACTGCCACTAGACAAAATTTCATCTCTCTCTCTCTCTCTCGGGAACATTAATCACAAGAATGATCTTGACACTTTTATTGCTTCCTGAAAGCTGGATGCACAAGAAGTTCTACATCAAGTGCTTTTGAATTATAAATTATTGCTAAACACAGTACCCCCCCCCCTGAGATCAGTGCCCCCGTCCAGGTCAGCGCCCAGTCCAGCAGTACCAGTTGCACTGTCCTAACGCCGAACCGTACTACAATAATGATGTTGCATTGGATCCAGTCCTTGCCTATCATTAGAACCACGTCTTTATCATCCATAAATTAGACCCTTAACCAGTTAATAGTTCTCAGCTATCCAGACCTTGGTGGTTCTTCATTTATTAAAATTGTGGGGGGGTTTAGCGAGAAGAGGAATACTGGGGTGTGCTTTTTAAAAAAAGATCATAGATGGTTGGAAGGTTTTGATGATTAAAAAAGAAAAGGTGCTCTGGATGGGGGCACAGATGCTACAGTTCAATGTCCTGAGAAATAGTTGAGAAATTGACCACTGTGTCCTGGAATCCCCATATGGGGGACACAGTTATTGTTTGTAATCCCATGGTTTACATAATTAAACCTAAGCTCTATCCGCATCACCGGTGAGTGATGACCCCGCTTCCCATCCATGAATCTCACGTTATACTATGCCCATTACTAGGTACTATTCTTCATATATTTCAAGAATTGCTCAAAGAGTTGGCAGAGTGGCATGGCTCATTGGTTAATTGTAGTGACCTCAACTGCAATGTACATCCCAAGAGTGATAGGAGTACTTGTGCCTCTAGGAATCAAATGTGGGTTGTTCACTAAAACATTGCCTTATCTATACTACTATTATAAAGAGAGAACACAAACCTTTGAGCCAGGTAAACTCGGGAACCACAGCGCCAATCCACACACCAGATACATCGTTGTAATCCTCAGGGTGTGCAGATGGACATAGGCTATATAAATTAAAAATAAATACGTTATTAAAAAAATATAAGTAAAAAAAAAAGTAGTCCCTTTTGAAGTAGCGCCGGCCGCGACGTGCGTGCTGACATCAGGAGCGGCGAACACGCGAGGAGCGGCGGAGATCAGCGCGTGGAGGAGCAGTGACGAGGAGCGGCGGAGATCAGGGGAGCAGCGGACATGACCGGCGGACAGGCGGAGAGGATCGGCGGGCAGACAGTGAGGACCGGCGGCGGGGAGTAGCGGTCAGCGGCGGATGAAGTAGGGCGCCAAGTTACCAGTCAGCAACGTGAGGGAGGAGCGGTGAGCGAGCCACAGGTAAAGGAGGAAAAACAAACGTGTGCAGGAAAAAGTAACGTGGGCAGGTTAACAGGAGGAAAAAGAAACGGGAGAAGCGGTGAGCGAGCCACAGGTACCGGAGGAAAAATAAACGTGTGCAGGAAAAAGTAACTAGGGCAGGTTAACAGGAGGAAAAACAAACATGTGCAGGTGACAAAAGCGTACAAAGTGGAGCAGGGAGCAAACGGGCCATTACATGACGAAAAAGTGAAACGGGGCATTACAGGGGGAAAAAGTGACGTGGGCAGTGACGTGGGCAGGTTAACAGGAGGAAAAACAAACGCGTGCAGGGGACAAAAGCATACAAAGGGGAGTAGGTAGCAAACGGGGCATTACAGGACAAAAAAGTGACGTGGCAAGTGATGTGGGCAGGTACCAAACAGTGCATTACAGCAGGAAAAAGTGACGTGACCAGTGAGGTGGGCAGGTTACACAACGTCAGGGCGGGCGGGGGCCCTGAGCCATAATTGCTCCCGGACAACGTCGGGACGGACTGTTAATTGATTAATACAACGGGCGATTGAACTAAAATCTAGTGTATGATTAATATGTTTTCTTTTCAGTTCCAACGGTCCTTGAGGCTACTGAAGGAAAGTTTTGAGTTTATGAAAAAGTTAAAGAAGAACCAGGTGTAGCTGAATACCTAAAGCAGGATGCGAGGTAAACAGATTGCGAACAAAGTCGATTCTTGTTGGATTTGATGATGGTCTTTGTAACACAGAAGTTTCAACAAAGAATGGGTCACAGGAGTAAGAAGATCGCGTCAAAAGGAATATCAAAGTTAGAGCAAGCACTGCTGAAGGACACAACAGGACACCAGGTCTTCTTATGGATTTGAAGGGTGCTCCTAAGCAAGTGCTTTTGATAACACTGAGAAGTACAGAACATTTACTATTGTAGCGATAACTTAACAAAATGGCTCAGTTCCTGGATGGGTCCATAAGTAGCTTTTTTGATCAGTGCCTTGAGAGAAGGTAAAGTTTCTGACTTCATTTTTTGTATGGAAAATGATGGCAAATAGCATATTACATATTGGTTACTACCAATATGTTTCTCTGTACGTTTCTGATAATGCACTTTTAATTTGACTCTTGATTACCTGGATTTGTCATAAATGTCTTCTAAAGGGATCCACAAAAGATGTGCTGGCTCCTCAGAGAGCACAAAAGACAGACACTGTATTGATAAAAAATATATAGGAGCTAATTTACGAACCCCTTGCATCGCCCTTTCGTCACTTTTGCCATGTTAAAAAGTGACGTTCTTGCGGCGAAAGGGGCTTGTACATAAGCCCCATGATGACTAAATTATCATCTATCAATCTTTAGTTATGACCACCATACGGCTAGCGCTAATTACAGGTGGAAGAATATCAAGTAATAGTGTTACTTTAGAGTGCAAGGATTGCTAAGTCTGGCAATATGTCCCGAGTGAAACAATTGCTAAAGCACAGCGGATACACACTGAATGTTTTGCTCCATGTGTCTGTTTCTGCTGGTCGCGTTAATTGCTGTATCTGGAAAAATGTGTTTCTGTGGGGTGGCTCCGGAGCAAGTTATCCTGCTCCTTTTGCATTGGGCTCCTGGGGACTTCATTAACTGCAGCACGCCAATGGATGGTTCTAAAATGGTGAATATTTTTCGTGACACCTTCAATCTCTCGCTTCCGACTTTCAGCTGTTGCAGATTTGTTTCAAAGGATGAATAATCTAGACTAAAATGAGCTGGCAGCATAGTTTAGTAAGGCATTGTTATGCAGCCAAAAATTAATTACCCACTCCTAGTCATTTTAAAACAAAGGACTGCAAAATAAAATATTAGGAAGATATGTAATTTGCAATCAAAATAACAGAAGCGGTAGGAGGAGGTAAATAGAGAAAAACGATGAATACAAGCACCATATTTCCAGAAAAATAACCACGCTTGTACTCCTCGCATATCGAGAGTTCATTGTATACCCATCTCCACCCACTGTGCAAGCTGTTTTTCTCCCTTGTGAGGGAGCAGGTACTTCTAATCTCAACTTCAACAATATTAAGAACATCCACCAGGACCACCTGATGCCACCCAACTCCTTTAAGTACCAAGACATTCACTTATGTCTATAAAGTGTGATAGTATTACTAAAAGAATCATACAAGCCTTGCAGATACTGATATAAAACCAAGAAACCAGGACCTGAGCAGTCTTCATATTGTTAACATGCTTCTGTCTCAAATCCGGAACACAGTGGTCTGACTTTCTTGTAGGTTTGGGGACCCATTCAGTCGATCTAGTGGAGGGAAATGAAGATGGAAAACAACATAAAACAGAGAGATTGAAAACTGTTAAGTAGGGGTTGAGGTCAGACAAGGAAAACAAGCAAGTCCAAAGATGGAAAGGCTGCTGAAGATCCCAAAAAAGAAATCTCGCCTA
Organism: Lissotriton helveticus; assembly: GCF_964261635.1. Taxonomy (NCBI): domain Eukaryota; kingdom Metazoa; phylum Chordata; class Amphibia; order Caudata; family Salamandridae; genus Lissotriton; species Lissotriton helveticus. The sequence continues at coordinate 915,629,204 of NC_136059.1, read as the reverse complement.
GGGCGAGATATAGGAAAATTAAAGGGAAATATAGAAGATTAAGAAGAAAGAGAGGATAACAAATGACAACAGTTAAGAGTCAGAGCTAATCAGTATAAGGAAGCAATTTAAATCTGTTCCTACTCTAAACACCTACACATTTTCTTTACACTCGTACAGCATACATTTCCCTGGGGTGCTTGAACTTTATGTAGTTCAGGGTTTGCAGACTGGGATTGGGTCCACGTTTGGTTCTTTTGTTCCTGCTCATTTCTTAGCTCTGAGGTTCTGTAATTTGCTGCCCGCTGTGTCAAAACATTGCATCTTAAAAGTCACTAATGTAGCAATCATTTTCTGTGATGCATTTGAGTAAACAAAGTTCCTTAGCACATAGCCAAAAAGTGAAAATGGGGGGCATCGATCCAATGGGGCCGATATTTCGTAAGTGTAATTAGAAATCAGGGCGACTGCATCCTTTTCCTACCTCTCGATTTTGCTGTAGAGGGAGAAATCCTGGACCTTTGCTGATGGGAGCATCTATGATGACAAGCATGTTGCCCCATGCTTCCTCTAACACAGAAAATGACATTTGTATTATTAGCATACGTGTTGAAGCAAAGAACGTCTGACCACAGTATATGTAAATATTTGGTCTGAAATTCGATCAGCAGGAAATTGGAGAATTTAAATTTTTGCTCACATGGCAGATACAACTGAGCTCCCCACTCCTGTACTGGATGCAGAAATCCACCTACATACATTCATATCTCTAGGTCATTCTCTCCTGAAAGAAACGAGCATGATGGAATAGTAGCCAGTGGTGATACTCCGACTCGGTCCTGTGGTTGTTCTTTGAAGTGGGTGTTAATTTCTTGGACAACGAGGCAGGTGTTTTACTGTTAGTGGGTCCTCATTGAGAGCAGTCACTTTACTTTCGTGAGGTGCTACGTTACATACGGAGGTTGCAGTAATTTGTCTCACCCTCCCTGCTAGTTGTAAGTCACACTTATTCATGGAAGAGAACTTGGTGACCTGGCCCAAACTTTAGCAGAAGGTAATATAGCCCCCCAGCTGCTTTCTGTACCTGGTCCATTTTGTGTACAGAGGAAACTACCATGCGCCCTTTTATGGCCTTATTGGTCTCCTAAGCAGAGACGAAACCTTTTGTGCTTCTTACGCAACCAAAGACTAATACTGACCGCTCCTCTTTTGTTAGGGGCCATGGGGCTCATGTATGAGCAAGTGGCGTAGTGCAGCACAGCAAGTCACCTTGCTGTCCTGCACTGCGTGACAAGGAAAGAGAAGGAATGTGGCCATATTTAAGGCAATACAGTGCATTTCTGCCCTTTCCCTTGTGTTGGTGCTCTTCTGACAGCCTGGCACCAATGCAGGCATATTTGCACCATGCTGCAAGGGTGCCTGGGTTTCACACAGGATTATACTTGTACACAAAGGCACACCTTCCTGCATCAAACCAATCCTGGGAGGCATATTCTTAATTCTAGAACGATGAAGAAACAAGAAGATATAGAGATAATGCTCCTCTGTATGCCTCTCCTGGAAAGGTGTTAGATTTTGGCGCATTTCCAGGTTAACACATTCTTGTAAATTTGTGAATGTGTCAAAATCCACGCAACGCCCATGGAGCCCAGGGCAGAGTCATTTGCGCTGTGTTGCGTTACTCCAGATTTTTGAAACCACTCAGAGCACGCAGGGTGGCTTTGTGTCACTTCAAAAATCCTACTTAGAGGACTGTGTCACGCATGTACCATGTTGCATTGTGCAAACACAATGCAAGCCTGTCATAAATATGCCCCCATGTCACCACCCCTTCTGGGAACATATGAATCTCCTTGTGGGGAGTCCAGCCTCTCCCTGTGCCTGCTTGAGGAGGCTCTTAGCCCCTACCCTCCTCAACTCCAAAGGTCACATCACCTTCTGTGGGGCAGAGAACTCCCAGCAATGCAAGCCAACTTCTTCTAACTGGGTTCCCTTTGTCCTATTCTAATGCCTCTTAAGAGGACTGACATTTCTACATCACTACCATGAGACACAATCGCTTGCTCCCCTTCAGTGAGTTGCACTGTCTTTGATGCATGTCTATGAACTGGCATTTAGCAAGAACGTAGCGTTTCTCTCGTGTGTTTTGAGATACACTCTGTTTGAACAATGGACTTTTAGTCTGTGAATATTCTTGTGAAGGGTCATTGTAGAGGGCTTAATATTACCTATGTGCACTAGGTCACAAACCAGACTGTTCTGCTCCTAATGTGTGCACCATTACATTAAAGCGACTTAAGGCATCTTAGATACAGAACCATCAATGGTCTCATGAATAGCTACTTCGATACCAATGGCATCATAACATACCCTGTTGATAAGAGAAAGAGAGAATCATTTGTCTGTCTATCAAAATTCTTGGCCCAGAACTGATGCACATGCATATTGTATTTGAGGACCCTTTATGCTATGAGATGTGTAATATGAACGTATCTCCCATTCATGAGCTATCTGATTTGGTTCTTAGCTAGAGAGCAACTCCCAGTTACCCCCGCCACTCGATATTATTCTTAGTGATGCTTAACTCACTGGATAAAACAGTAAAAAAAAGAAATTTCACTGTTACGTTTATATGAAAGACTCCGAGCTCAACACTCTGCCCACACATGAGGTGCTTTATTCTGAAAGTAAATTGAATACGTCTGTTAACAAGAATACCTTCATCTGTATGCATTAGGATTCTCTATATGCTTTTCCCTGCAGCTTTGGCAAGAGTAGAAGATAATGGAATTAAATACAGCACAATACCATTTTACATACCCAAGCTCCTTGCCACAGTCTCATTAGTTTTTATTACTTTAACATCGTTTGCTTAAACTAATCAAACGTAATGAAAATGCACATAATAGGCACTATGCAACATTAATTAGATATGTATGCAGATTACTTTTCAGATGTATAATTTGCAAGCAGTAATGGCAGCAGCATCTCTGGCACAAATGAATATCAGTCAATGTTTCATTAGTTTAGGATTTATGGTATATTGTAGACATTTACTTGAAAGATGTTTGTGTAGAATAAAAAGGGTGGGATCGCAGTAATTAAAACAGAAGCAATGAGTTTTAAACACCCGAAGGATTTTGTGTGATAAAATATTTCTATACCTATTGAGTGAAGTCCATAGTGGATTTCAGGGATGCAACTAGACTCGAACTTTGGGAGGAGCTAACAGGTCAAACAACAGAGACGGGACCAACACTACAACCAATGGGGTGGAGCTACCTTTAAGGCAAATACAAGAAAATAGAGGGATACATTGTCCATTTTAAACATATTCGTTACACCCAATTCAATTTCCATGAAATATTAGAGTATTTGACAATGTTTATCAATCAATCAATCAATCAGTGTTTATAAAGTGCTCTACTCACCCGTTAGGGTCTCAAGGTGCTGGGGGGTGGGGGAGGTTGGGGGGGGGGGGGTTGCAGCTCCGATGGGGTCATTTGAAGAGCCAGGTCTTGAGATCTTTCCTTAATTGGTCCAGTGTCAGGCTTCTGCGGAGGTGGAGGGGAAGCTTGTTCCATGTCTTGGCTGCAGGGTGGAAGAAAGACCTTCCACCCGCTCTGTTCCTGTAGAAGCGTGGGACGGTGCCTAGGGAGAGGTCAACTGATCTTGGGTCAGTGGAAGGAGAGGTGGTTGTGATGTTCTAGAGGACCTTATATGCGTGGGCGAGCAGCTTGGACATTATTCTTCTTTCGACAGGGAGCCAGTGGAGGTGTTGGGTGATGTGGTTGTGCCTTGTGATATCGAGGATTATTCTGGCTGCTGCGTTCTGGACTGTCTGGAGTTCGCAGAGTAGTTTCTTGTTGATTCTGGCTTAGAGGGCATTGCCATAGTCCCATATGCTAGTGATGAGGGTGTGAGTGACCATTTTCCTGGAGTCGGCAGGTATCCTTTTGAATGTTTTACGTAGTATGCGGAGGGTGTTGAAATATGTGGAGGAGACAGCGTTTTCTGTCAATTCATTGTGAACAATGAATCCAGTATGATGCCAATGTTGCGTGCATGGTCTGTCGGGCTGGGTAAATTTTCGAGGGTGGGGGGGCCACCAGGTGTCGTACCATGCTGAGGGGGTGGAGCAGAGGATGAGGACTTCTGTTTTCTCTGAGTTGAGTGTCAGGCAACTGTTCTTCATCCAGGTTGCGACGGCATTCATCCGTTCATGGAAGTTGAGCCTGGTGATATCGGGTTCTTTGGTGAAGGATAAGATGAGTTGGGTTTCATTTGTGTAGGAGACAATGTTGAGCCCATGGTTTCTGGCATTTTTTTGCAAGGGAGGCTATGTAGACGTTGAAGAGGGTGGGGCTGAGGCAGGATCCTTGGAGTTTGCCACATCTGGTCTCTGTTGGTTCTGAGAGGAAGGGCGGGAGTCTTATTCTCTGTGTTCTGCTGGTGAGGAAAGAGAGTATTCAGTCTAGGGCCTTTCCTTGGATGCCGGCGCCATGAATTCTGGTGGCTAGTGTGCGGTGGGAGACAGTGTTGAAAGCTGCTGAAAGTCCAGGAGGTGAGGGCTGCTGTTTGGCCTTGGTTGAGGAAAGCCTGTTTGTCGTCTGTGGCGATGAGGAGGGTGGTCTTGGCGCTGTGGTTGTTTCAGAATCTGGATTGGGAGGCATCTAGGATGTTGTTGGCTTCTGCGAAGTGTGCGAGCTGGGTGTTGATGGCCTTCTTGATGACCTTGGCTGCCATAGGAAGAAGTGAGATGGGCCGGAAGTTCTTAAAGTCCATTGGGTCTGCGGAGGGTTTCTTCAAGAGAGAGGTGACATCTCGAAGGAGCAGTTGATTGTCTGGTGTAGCTTGAGTGTGTTTGCTGTGGTGGCCCTGTGGAAAATGTGAGGCGGGCAGGGGTCTGAAGGTGCTGTGGAGTGGATGCTCTTCATGGTCTTTATGGTGTCTTCTGTCGTGAGTGGAGTCCACATAAGTAGGGTCTATTGGAGGGCGTTGCTGAGGGCGGGGGTTGGTGCAGAGGTCTTGGTCATCAAAGTTATCTTAGAGCGTCTTGATCTTGAGGTGAAAGGAGGAGCTGAGTCTGTTGCAGAGGTCTTGGGAGGAAGGGACGTCCATTGTTTCACTGATAGGTTACTAACAGGGATCTTTAAAAAGGGTAATGAGTAATTTTGCAACTAAAAAGCAGTTTCTACAAATTTTAGTACAAGGAATTCAATAACCAGTTTGCCCAAAGTTATTTCAAGATTATGTTCTTTTCCAATTTGTAAAAAATTACTACTTTTAAATGACAGTGAACTCATGAAATATTTGTATTTCCATCTTCAGAAAGACACTCCTGTTTGACTGTTTTCCAAAGGTATCGTTTTATTCTGCTCATCGGGAAATTGCAAATTATGCTGTTTGAGGCCACACATGTGTACATGTCTCAGAATATTTAACTTGGTGGTTTAACCACCTGATTGTGAGATGTGTAACTGTGAAGATTCAGGTTTGGTCTCCAGTATATCTTGCATTCCTCCTGTGATTGAATAAGTGAGTAGCTAGCCTGTTGCAAATATTTCCACCTGTTAGTGACTCTGGTAGGAATCTGCTATACTCTAAATCAAAATAAAATATTTGTTGTTAGCAGCCCATTGAGCAGTTTTCATATGAGATGAATGAACTCATTCCAAACTGAAAGCCACCAGGCCTAAAGGGCAGTCTAAAAATTCGGAAGGAGACAAGGGATAAGGCATATTTGCTCTAAAAGCAGGGAAATAGCCTCCTACAACAGAAGGACTCTGGTTGAACCAATTTGTAATCCGGGTACTGTATGCGTGGAATGGGTAGGCATGTGTGAAGAGATAGCATAGGGAAACAGTGCAGGATTGAACAGGGTCTGATTTGGTCCTGAAGAAAGCCCAGGACCTCCTAGGGGCCGCCAGAAGGGCTGAAACATGTCAACTAGTAGTGGATATTAGCGCCATAATAGAGTTGTCAGTGTCCAATGCTTGTTTGCTTTTAAGTATCCCTCTTACACCAATAAATACAAAGTTGAAACGTTTGGCTGGTAGGTGGCAGGGATTTTTATTGGACACATTTGCTTTTTTTCCCTTAGTTTCCTTCTGATATCCGATATATAGCCCTAAACAAAAGGACTCATCCGCCATTAAAGGATTCTTTGGCGAATGTGTTATAGCCGAAGATTAACCCTAACACCCGGGGGTGTGAGGCCATCCTGATCCATTTTTTTCACACTGGTGTGAATTTGGAAATACTTGAAGTGGAAAGTGTGCAGTTGGTGTTTGTACTTTCTACTGAGGAAGTACCTACATAACAAAGTACGATAAGCCCAAAGATTGGGCCAGGGATGTAGGGGTCCATTGGTTTTTGTGTGGTTATCAGCATTTTACTGGAGAATACAAATGGTCCCCCTTTTCCTCAAGGGAAATAAAACCCTCTCCCACTCCCTCGGACCTCAAATGAGGTTGGTCCAACGTGGTAAAATACAACTGTCTAAAACTGTACCTGCTTTGAAATACCTTTCCAACAAATGCTGTCCTAGCATGCAAAGGATACAAATATGCCTTCATGATCCAGAACCCATGGAATGTAAAACTGATGACCAATTACCTGCAAAGAACTCACTTTAACAGAAATACAAAATCATGCCTCGTAATAGGAAATGTGATATAACAACAACCACACTTTCAATTCTGTCCTGAAGCCTGCAACACAAAAAGTGTCACCCACACAAAAATTTCAATGTTGTTCTTAAATCGTGCTGTGGTAAGGTGTATTATAAAATGCAACATTTCTTACAAATTTCTCCATAATTCCTTTCAGTGGAATGACCATAGTTTTTATAATGGTGTTACTCAATGTCTATACTAATTATAGAAATTAGTCTAGCCTGTTTAGAGAAAGGTCAACCCCGAATGGGGCATAACAGAAGCACCAGGCTGACAACTTGGTAACAAGTTTGTCACAGTAACACTGGGAATGAAGTACACAAAGTGCAGTTTTAATTGTTAAATGCTTTTTCATTAGTTTCCTATTATACATAATATCAGAATAATGAATAATGCCGCTCTTGAAAGACCCACGCTAGGATTGAACACAGATTAAGGTTTCACACGCATTTCCTACCAAAATAAACTGCAATATATTGAAGAGACTGGACACAGCAATGCAATACCTACATAAGGCCTTTGCATAGAATTCATCCAGGAGGTAAACCACATGGCTAGACATGAATTATATGTTTAGGCTTCACCTACAGAGCTATTTCTCAGTCTTCCAATAAGATAAGTCTCTAGAAACCTGAGCTATTCCTCAGGTAACAATCCTCCATCACCAAAGGACAAGAGCCACAACCCATCCTTTTCACTCGATTTGTTCTGAAAGTGCCCCACACCTGCATTTAGTGCCTAAATATACTAAAAGCCTATACCTTCAGGATCGAAGTTGAGTGCAATTGTTACTTTTAAAGTTCAACAAACTTCCTAAAGCATCTAGGCCCTGAACTAACAAAATCATAAAATATATGAAAACAATCAGTAAAATATATTGATTTAAATAGCATTCCTCAGCATAGAAATGACCGTTATTTTACACATTCCAAGATGTAGTGCATACTTAATAGAGTAAAAAACAATAGAGAAGAAACATCACTCTGTTGTATATTTGTACTTCCTTCAATATGGCTACTTTGTATCAGTAGTCCTTTATTTGTGTTTCTACCTTCTCAACCTCCCATAGTACCTGAGAGAGTTCTATCTTGTATGTGAAGGTTCCAGCCTTAGCAGTTGATGGTCTGGTCAGCTGAGAGGTTTACTGCTCTGCTGTGTATCTTAATAAATCTCTCTTAATAACTTGAAGACGTGTCATGCTGCCTACCTAATCTACTTACAACACACTCCCTACAGCCCTCCCCCAACTGAGTCTTTCTAAATCGGGAGACTGATAGCAGGAGGGAACAGCCAAAATGAAGGGCTGGCTTAGACTAGTAAACAGCCACATAAGCCGCATGGTGATTGTTTCAGAATAGTCTCTGTGTGCAAAGCAGAGTGCATTATAATTGGTTAATCAGCAAATATCAAAGTTGTCTGAGAGTCAGTATATGTGTTTCATTTTTGGTGCCATTTGGTGCTCCGTGGTGACTGAGATTTATTCTATTTGCAAGGGTGTTGTTAGCTGAATTCCAACATGAGTCCTTCCAATGGAAATTTAAATTAAATGTTTTTATTAGGTGCAGTCAGATTGCAGATTAGTAAAAGGCTTATTTACAAGCCACTTGCGCTGCCGGTACTTCACTGTTTCCGATGATAAACTGGCGGCACGAAGGGCTTTTAAATAAGTCCCTGAAAATGTATATTTTTAACACACTTGTTTTATCTTAAACACTAAGGCACTTATTTATGAAACCTGTTGCATTGCTGCGACTAAAAATCGATGCAACAGTTTTCAGGGTGCCCTTCTTCCGACACGATGGATGCACCGTATTTATTGTACGGCACGCCATGTCGCAAGGAAAGACAGACAAGTCAGGATCCTGATGTATCTCTCATGAAAAAGTCACACATTGCTAGAGTTGTGTCGCAAGCATCACACAACTCCAACAATGTGTGTGGGAGGCCTATCTTTACCACACTGCGTCACACTCGCGCCTGCCGTGAGGCAGGCATAAGGATTTGATGCAATTGCGTCCTAAAAGTGGTGCACTGAAATCCAATAGATTTTAATGTGCCACTTCGGAAAGTCTTTGATGTGGGGAAACGCTCAACTGGCACATGTATAATGTGGCGCAGGGGTTTAAAAAGTGACGCATCTGCTTAGATGCGTCACCTTGTAAATATGACGCGATGAGGCGCGTTATTTACGCACATGCTGCGTTACAAAAAGTGATGCAACAGCAGTGCAAAATTGTTGCAAGGAGCTCATAAATAAGCCCCTAAATAGGTCAGATTCACTTAAATATTTAGCAGCACAAAGTGGTTCAAGTTTAGAAATAGGATGTTCTCTCCAGCACAAAATTTCTATATCCATTGGAAAGTAGCCCTAAACATTCCCATGCCACCACCCATGGTATTTGATGCAATGAGCTATCTACTAACAATGGGTAAGGGTCTTATGCCAAAACATAACGCTATCTCGAGGCAGTTGCTACCAATGAAAAATATTTGTATTTCTCCAAACTTTACCCACGTTGTATGTGTGTCACTCTGTACATCAAACCCAAATTAAGAGAAAAGTTTTAAAGTCACCCAACATAGTATTTTGCACTGGAAAGGTAACCCATGCTAGACAGCACACAACTACATTTGCACTATTGTGCTAAGATGTGTTCAAGGCCCTGGGCAGCCAGATGGTGCTCTAGTGCTCAGGAAGAGAGCACAAGCGGCATGTCTTTGTAGAAATGATGCTGTCCTTCTCTCTCTCTTTCATGCAATAAAGTGCAGCAACTTTGGCTCCTGCATTGCATGAAAACCTACAATCTACACCAACATCTCCTTGCACATTTTTCAGTAGCCTCTATTATGTTGTGCAAAATCCAATTGTAAAATATTGACTTGCATATTCAAAGTGCTTTCTGTCACGCTGGGACTGTAGTTCTACAATGTATGTAACTATTCTCCAGTGCATCAACCAGGATTCAGTTCTATGACTGTCTGGTTTCACACAGAGACATGTTTAGTGATCGCATTACCAAACTGAGATGTCATAGCATAAAATAATTTATTTCCCACTGATTACTTTAACTGCATTCTATTTAATTTGTATTTATCTAAGCAGGAAAGGCCAACAAAATATATTTTGAAAGACCAAGACATCTCTTTTTTTGCTGTTGTGATGTAGCACAATCTTAACCCAAGTACATTAGAGCAAAAACCCAAGCAACACAAGAACCAGATTGGGTTTCAAAGTCCCGAAGTCGACAGCTCAGGCCGTTAGGCGACATATCTGAATGCAGAATGTGTTTTTCTTTTTCAGGCACCTCTCTGGCATTGGTCACATCGTACTCAGGAGCACAGCTTCCATAATGTATTTATGCACCTCACTCTCTTCATGACCTGTGAATTATTTTGTATGAGGCGTACAATGAGGCCCCATCTATAGGGCAGAACTGCACACATCAACTGAAAACCTGTGTGTGTCCTGGAAACTGCAGCAGCCTTGGCTAGGATACACAACGGGGGAGGGAGGGATGGCGGGATGTGGCCCTTTTAGCCCAATGGGCATTGCCCACCTGGTGGATTTTGCATGTTAGACAAAGTATGCTATAATCACTTTTTCTATACCTCTCCAAGATAAGAGGTAACACACAGAACAACACCCAATCAAAAATCAACAGTTAGGGAAATTTAAAAGAACACCGTGGACTCCAACAAGACACCATAGCCTCAATTACCTCATTAACTCAAATCAGTTCCTATACCATCTTTGAATGTATCCAAATTGGTAGAAATCTCTCACTTTTTCTCGCTGAAGAATAATAACCATTTCAGTACATAACTAAACATGTACATAAAATATTAACCACACCCTGTTAGAAATTGGGTTGTTGGTTGAGGAGGGTGTGAACCCTTTTGAAGCAACAGTCACATTTCCTGTCAGGGTGAATGAACTACAAAAATCCAGTAAATTAACCTGTGCTTAATCCACCGGCAACTTGGCACAACCTCATTCAGGCTTAACTTAGAGGCACGTTTGTGAAGTATTTATGCAGCACTCAAACAGTAAAAACACAACATAAGCAAAATTCCACACCAATTTAGAAAACTACAGTACATTTAAATAAATGATTTGATACAAAAAGGACAAACATCCAATCAGTAGACCCCAATTTATGAATTTTTAAGGTTTAAGGTAGAAATTAGCACCTAAAAGATGAAAGTGCCAGCCACAGACATCTAGTCATGCAAAACTGGAGCAAAGTCTAAAGTTATGGACAACCGTGATGGAATGCAGCTTGGATGCACAAAGTGGCTGGGGCCCAGTTTCCGCTACCTTCAGACTTAAGAAAAATACCAAGAAAAACTAAGAAGGTAAGTTTAGGGTGACAAGGCAGCCAGTGGTGTCTGATAAGGAGGCATCACTGTTGTGGGGCTGCTGGACAAAGTTGCGGTGATGAATCCTACATTCAGACGTAGTCTCTTTTTTGGAAGTTGAAAATCTACAGCAGGATTAAGCTGCACCTTATTGCCGATGAGGGCTTCACTAGGCCAGATGCCACTGCTGCGAGGAGCACTGAACAGGATTTACTACTTCGAGAAGAACGTAGTGGGAATTGCCACAACACAAAGTCAGGCCGATCGGTGATGGACAATGGGTGGATCGATAAGCAGGTAAGTCCCAGTCTCCTCTTGGTTCTCAAAGTAATTTTGGCAGAAAATTGCCAAAGTCCCAAGTTTTGGATTTGGGCTATCTGGCCACCTTCAGCACCAATTCCAACGGTCCAAGACTGGAGAGGCACCACTTGGAGGGTCAGGACTCATTCAGGCAGGGTCAAAGTGTGGGTTCAAAATGGCTGGAGCCTTTTCTGTTTCTGAGGCTCTGAACAGGAGGCCAGCCAACTAGCCTTTCAAGTCACTCTGTTAGTCCAGCAGAGATCAAGTTTGGGGCCATCCTAAGGGCATCTCATTCACCACAATAGGGGTCACTCTTCCTGTATGCAACGTGGTTTAAACAAGGAAAGTGCACCCTGTAAGTAATACGGTCTCTGGTTCCTTCTTTGAAGCGGGAGACAAGTCTAATGTGAAGTTCTTTTTTGTGAGATCAGGATACAGTCTTTTGAAGTGCAAGTTGGGCTGTGAAAAGGTCCACCTTCCCATCCAGACACACCTAGCTACTCTTTTTTTTGTCTGAAAGCAATATACGAAGGCTATCTTTCACTCACACTACGTGGCCCAGGAACTGGCTGCAGGCACCATATGGTTAGGGAACAAAAATGCCAACTTTTAAAAGCTGCATTTTTAGAATTGCGACATAAAATCCGACCTTATCATAGAAGAGGATTTCAAATTATAATTCCTCAAACACTAAACATGACTTTTCTACCTTTCCCCAAATTAAAAGTTAGCACTTGTTAAAAGTAATAAGATAACCTAATGATGTGAGGTATTTCCACTAACAGGGCATGAAAAACTTAAAAGTACATTGTCAACTTTAAAATTGCAATGCACTCTGTCCTGTGGACTGTTTAGAGGCCTAATTGGCAGTTTAAAACTCCTGGGAGGCTGCAATGGTAGCCCTGAGTTATATTTTAAAGGGCTACTTTAGGGTGGTGCAATAAGTGCTGCAGCCCAGGTAGCATTTTATTTACTGGCCCTGGGTATGTGGTATACAATTTTCCTAGGGTCAAATAAGCAAATTACATATGTCAATCAGGTGCAATCCAATTTTACCATGTTTTAGGGAGTGAGCACAAACACTTTAGCACTGGTTAGCAGAGTGCAGAGTGCTGAGGTCAACGAAAAGCAATTCAGAAAAATAGGAAGGGTGAAGGCGAAATGTTTGGGTTGACCCTGAAGAGAGGGCCATGACCTACATTCACACAATTCATTCACTTTTGCCACACAGTTATATAGTGATAGCAATCTGTTATATATATATTAATGGAGGTGCCATTTAGGCCCTGATTATGAGTTGAGGTGCAATTTATCATATCTGATAAATAACAATACCACTGTTATGTTATTTATTGGGTGTATTGAATAACACCTACTACGAGTTTGTGGGGAATAGTATGCAGATTTTGGTGTTTAACCCCGTGGCCCCGGCCGGAATTCCGCGCCTGTGCGGAACATTCCGATCGCGGGCGTGGTCATGACGGCTCCCGGCCGTCATCAGCACACACCCACCGTAACTCATGACGGCCGGGAGCCGTCATCAGCACCGAAGGGGTTAACACAGCAAAAGTTGCATGATATAGTCAATACCATATACTTTTCCCCTGTTAAATTTTGGCAGGTTGGATCTGCTGAAATTTAACAAAGGTTGAGGTATTTAATTCATTTGATCATTATTGGATGCGCTAAATACCTACCAACTCATAATTCAGATACATGCATAGGCAGGACTTTTCACAGTTTCTAAGATTGCTGTACATTTATTTACATGAAACAGCAGTACACTCTAGAATATGAAGAGATAGTTGTTTATTGTTTACTTGTGCCGCTTGTTTGGGTGGATTAGGGTTATTTCAAATGTTACTGCTGTGGTTGTTGTGGAGGACGAGGTTTTTGTGGTCTTTTCGTATCGTCACCTTGGTGCTGTAGGGCTGTCATTTGGGCTCTTTTACAGGAGATTAGGCATTTTCTTGACTTAAAAAGCATTCAATGTATTCCTATTTGGTCATGAGTTAGTTGAACAATACAGGCCTGTTGTCTCCAGTCGATTCTGGTGGGGAAACGCCAGGTCTTTACTATCCTTCTGAATTCTACAGGACTGTCAGTAGCAGTTGAGAATATTTCCTTCAATACTAATTTCCTTTAGTCTATGCAGAAGTAGCTCATGATTTACAGAGTGAAAGACTGTCAATAGGTAAATGAGAAGTAATGTTGGCATCCCATTTCTGCCCACGTGTTATTTTTTCAAGTCATTCCGGATGGAAATTAATGTACACTCATTTTCTCTCCTTGAAGGGAAGCTTGTATGTTGGCTGTAAGTTCTCTTCCAGGAACTTTGAGATCTGCGATAAAGCTGCTCTTTCTATTAGTTATTTTTAGGAAGACACCATTTAGGTTTGTCTGTAGCTGTTTGGATCAGTTGGACCCAGGACAACTTTTTAATGAGCAGTCACTTAGGACTATGTGAGTTGTGCTGGAGATCTGCCTGTTTTTAGAAAAATGCTGATTATATTAATTTTGCAATCGCAAAAAACATTGACAGTCATATACACAAATCACGTTTTAATTCATCAATGTACCTCGAAGCTGTATACCAATAATTATTTTTCAGATATGATTTTTTTTCATTTTTTATTTATATCATTCAATATTCCAATTCATTTCTAAAATTCCACTGATTAATTCTCATACCATGTTTACAGGCAGTAATCCCTCTCAAGGCCATATATACAACTACACAAACAATATTAAAGCACAAATCAAGGTCTATAAATTACAGAATGTAGTTTTGCCTAATTCTACACATAAATAATGTTCTACAAACGGTTACTTCACTGTAGCCATGATCTTCCTAATTGATAACAGGGATCGCATAATAATGCACAATACTATTATCCTATTCAGCTTTATGGAAAATGGACCAGATGTATGAAGCATAATTTGGCTGTGTGTGACCACAAAAGGCTTTTGATCATGTATGAACCCCAAATTGCATTTCAGTAATGCATGTTTTGAAGGGGCATGTTCAAGGCATCCCTTCCGAATACCTTATTCAATTTGTATGTGTTAATATTTATATTTTACTGACTACTGAAAGGTAGTTATTAGCCATTTGCAAGAAGAGGGGGTCCCATTTTCCTTTTAGGAAAACCGGCTATATTTAGAAAAAGAAGTACTTTATTTAAAAGCAATCACAGACATGGCAGTCGGCTAACCTCAGCTGGCAACCATCGCTGGATAGCTGCAATTTCAGTGGGTCGCAATTTGTAATCTACCTCATTCATATTCATGAGGTAGGTTGAATTACGAACCACTAGGAATTTGTTTTGCAAACCAACCTATTAATACATAGATTTGTTCTCAAAATACCACAGGGTCGCAAACATACTGGTGGCCATTTGCTACTAGTCCTATGTACATCCAAATATTCTTATTTTGAACAATATTCATCCAATGCACATTAGGATTTCTATACTTCTCTGTAAGCCCCTTTTAAACCGTTTTCCAGCAGATACTGGGTCCTTTTTGATACATTGAATTTTCTTGTCTGATAATATCTCCAACACTCATTTGGTCCTCCAGTAGACTTTGCTTTGTGCCAATGAGGGGTTGAAAATAGAGAATCCCATATCCGGATATCCAATGAGGGCCAGAAATTGGATAACCAACTTACAAGCTTATAATTAAATTCATGTATATGACTCTTAAACCCATACTATACAGGAAAAGAATTATCACTGCTAGTCCAAATCCTCTGACGAAATTTAGTCGGACTAGAATCATGCAAATCAATAACTCTGTTAAGGCAATACAAAACAATACAGTTTGTACCTGATGCTTGGAGATTTCTCTATGCTGATATCTCCTTGACATTATTACATCAATTGGAATGCACAATCAGCTTCTGTAACAAGTCACAATAAACCAAAATCCATGGGTTAGTTAAAGGTTAATTTTATAAAAGTATTCAAAAGGGTAAATACATCAGTAATAAACTTTAAGGAGCAAAAGAGTACAGGACAGCCAAATTAGTTTGAGACTTGCCATAAGGTGACAAGGAAAATTCAGCATGAGCCACGACTGCAGTGTCCCATTGTGAAGGAGTACAAGAAGGGCACACGCAGCGTATGCGTCAGCCTGAAAGAAAAAGCAAGTAGAGTCTGCAAAGAGGTCCCCAACAAAAAGATGCAGGAAAATCAAAGGCAGTCCCTGGGGTCTGATGACCCGTGAAAACAATGTATCATATAACCCTCTAGCTCTTGGGTGACACCTCCTTGGTCACCTCATTGTGTCAGACTACTCAATCCATTGGTCAGTTCATATAAGATGATTGTCATACGATATAAAAGAAGACACATAGTATGAAAAAAGGTGGTGCTGATAACGTAAGTGGTCAGATCATCTGGTATAGGTAAACTTTCAAACAATGATCCTTTAACAGCAGGCACATGAGTGAGTTCAAGAGGACAGTTTCTTGTAGCAAATGTTCCCAATATCTCAACTTTGTTGCAATCAGTCCTAGGAAGTGAGTGAGAACTCTCCGAGTAAGACACAATTTAAATTAACATTGTAAGTTTGGGAAAACTTTTCATGAGTTTAAGACAAAGTAGAGTAGGAAAATTCAGGCCTACATTAAAATTGATTCAAGAATATGCAGAATATAAAGTAAAAGAAATATATATTCATGAGGGTAAACAATATTCTAATATTCCTTTCAAATTATAAGCACTCTGAATATATAATTAGTTGGGTTGCAAAACTCATATGTAACTATAATGCATTACTGCATTTTCAAAGTGCAACGTGCAAAATTATTTTTAATCAAAAATATTAATATTGTTTCAAGTGATTTACATTAGTACATATATGAAGATTATAATCTGAAGGTTTCATGTTATTTACACTCAATATAGTTATGCTGCACAATTTTTGCTTTCTCATCTGGTGCACAATTTCACAAATGCAAATAATGGAATTCAGAATGAAACCCTTCAATATTACATGTAAAAATAACTAGATAGCATTAGATCTCATTAATATCTTCACACACATTACTATTTCAATGAGGATAACTAGAAATTTCTTAACACATGAATGCATCCCTTTAACATTCTAATAGAATTAGAAATGTTATGCAGAGGATGGTAAATACAATATGAATCAATATTATTTAAATGAATATGATTTAATATATTCTACAATTCTCTGCATGCTTTAATGATGCAGTAACTAAGCTCCCACACACTAATTTCTCATGTTTTCTTTAACATGAAATTGATCCACGTTTATTCATAGGTTACTCAAAATGTCTCATAATCAGTTTGTGTAATGTTACTGGTCCTTTTTTCAATTCTGCATCAGTTCATTGGTCATTGGTCTTATTTTTCTGTAATCTCTTTTTATTCAAATTTTTCAAATATTCATTAACCACAGCTCTGATAAAAGCCTTCCCAAATTAACCAAAATGTGATCAATAGTGCTCACCAAAATCACTAGAATTCCAAAGTCCATCACAGCGCTAAGCTGTTCTTTAGATTGTCTTAAATCCCCTCATTCAGTATGAGTCTAGCCCTACAACTCTACCCGGTACAGTAAAAGTTATCAAGACTTCATAGTAATGGAATCAGAGAGAGTATAGCTACTAGGCATTTAAAAGAACATCATTCACAATATTAAACTCACAATTCTCCAACTAGATTGCCCCTTAGTTCCTGCTTGGCGATCGCATGCCACATTTTGAAACTGCCTACCAGCCCATGTGTGATTCTACTTTCACGTAAACCACACAGTCTTAGCCAGAATAACCAGGTGTCCAGGTTTGTAGTTCACTGCTAATTTAGGGGGCCATTAGGATAGCGGAGCTGGGACCGACTGCCTGTGGTGTGGCGGTCCTCCCAGACGATTAGGATGCCACCGCCCCCATAGGTACCCCACATGTGCATCCCCCACCCCCCAGAGTAGGAAACTCTGCATGCCTTTCCATGGCGGCAATGCTGCCACGGAAAGGCATGTTTCAGCCCCCATCCTAATATGGCTCGCAGTGTCTAGCAGACACCGCCACCATATTAAACCCTTTTTCGCCTTGTGGACTTTTCGATTGGGCAGAAAAGCGGCGGACGGTCTTCCTGTCCACCGCGGTGTCCCCAACCAATCTAATGTGGTGGGGGGTAAATGGGTGGTGGGCATGGATGGATGTAGGGCGGATCGCCACCGCCATGCGGGCAATGGCAATACGCCCTACATCCTAATGACCCCCTTAGTATTTAAACATGGGTTCGCGAACACAATTGTGTTAGCCCATCCTAATTTCCCTTTTTATGTCTATAAGCGCACATATAATGAATAATTACCAATATCTTGCATCCAATTAAAGAATGTTAACAATGAATACAAATCTGCATAGTACTCTCAAGTAGGGGGGTGGTCTCACCATATCTGTGTTCGTAGGTTAGAAAGCACACTTTTTTTTAGAAAAAAGTTATCTCTTTCCTTACATGGCTTCGCAGGACTTCTTTTAGTAAAAAGGTATGCTCATTCAAATTAGTTCTTCATATTTCTAGTGAGCATGATATGAAATATAAATGCTTGGCATCCAATTCACATATGTCAAAAGTAAATCTATTATAGTATGCATGTCTAGAACTTTGACCCAACCTGTGTCTCACATATTATTATATGTACATACGTTCTGATATGCCAGTTGATCTAGTGATGATGCAAAGTATAGTCGTCCTTCTTATTTAGTGCATTAAATCCCATTGAATTTTACAATTTAAATATTAAAAACAAGTAAATATTCACCAGTATCTTACATTCAAATGAAATTCAATTCAGAACCTCATAGTGTTCCAATCCGAGAATCAAACTGGTGACTGTCACATGATTACATTCATAACTATACCATTGTGCTATTTCAAGCTTATTTCCTCATCCTACATCTACAAATCAGCTTCACAAACTAACATAAGACATATCTATCTACTTTCAGACCATGGATCACTATATCAAGTCATCTTTGTCACTCTAACTCAGTGTGCAATCCCCTCACTCCAGTGAGTATGAACATGTTCTATTCAATGGCACCCATAGTATGTTCACCAGGCTCAAAAGAAGTTTTTAGTGCATGGCCATCCAATATCTAGAATCCTTACTTTTCAAGGCTCTTAGATTTTCCCTCCACCTGTCTCAAACATTGTTTTATGGAGCCCACCTATTACATTTCAGATGCGCCTTGTGTAATTTGCAAACAATACGTATTATTGTGTGAAAGTGCAGTCCACCATCCTTATGGGACTTGCTCCTTCAATAGTGCTGCGCTGTCCGGTAGCTGCAGTCCGTTTCTGCTGGCACCTCTGACCTGAATGTCAGGAGTTCGCGACCCTACTCCACTTGCCGGCTTCTGCCTGCACCTCATCCCTGGTGGTTCAGTAGTAGAGCATAACTGCTCTGCTGCTTTACTGCCCTCCTGTCCCTCTTTTGCTGTTTCCTTTCCCTCTCTCTGTTGTTGAGTTATCTTTTCACCCTCTGCCTTGACTTTGCTTTCCTCTTACTTTCTAATGTTTTTTGTTTTTTTTCTCTCCGCTCGCTATTTTTTCTTCCCTCTCCCTTGTTGGTGCTGTGATCCCTCATAGCTTTGCCACCCTCCAGTGTCCTTTCCCGCATTTCCGAGCAGCCAGCTTTCCAGCCCCCCACAGCACCACTTAATGGTGGGCGCTGCTCGGCCATGCACATTGGATGCACCGTTGGTGCGCCAAAGGCATGTCCGCCTGCGCCAGTGCCAGGGACCCTGCCTCTCAGACACCCCGCTGCTACAATGACAGCACCCTCCTGGCCCTCCACCCTTGACGGCATGACGCCTGCCACCTAGCAGCACTGAAGAAGACTCTTGGATCTTTCGCCTGCCAGAATTGCAACTGCACCTTCAGTCACGCCAGCTCCTCTTGCCACCCAGTCAACCGACAGCGCACCCATTCGGCTCAACTGCATCCTCCTTAATGTGCGGTCCCTCCACAAACATGCCACAGAAATGTGGGACCTCCTCAGGGCCGCCTCTCCTGACATTGCTTTCTTCACAGAAACCTGGATCAATCCCTGTTCATTACCAAACATCGACATCCCCAACGACTACAAGATCACCAGCAAGGACTGCCCTGACCACCCAGGAGGAGGCATCGCCCTCATCCACAAAAGCACGCTCATAATGACCACGCATTCTAACAACCCAAGGAGGACCATGGAACACCTCCACTTCCATATCCGGGCCAACCCAACACCACCCTCCACAGCATCCTCGTCTACTGGCCCCCCTGACTCCCCTTTACCCACTCCATCATAGACCTAATCGCATACCAAAGGCCTTCGCATCCACCGACTACATCCTACTCGGATACCTCAACAACCAAAAGGACAACCCCAGTGACCAAAACACTGCCTCCCTCCTGGAGAACCTCTCCAACATCGGCTTCAAACAGCTAGTAATCGCACCAACCCACGCAGCCGGAAATACCCTCGGCATGTCTTCTCTGCCAACAGGAACATCAGCTACAACCACACCACCTAACTCACACAGACCAACCATTATTGCACACATTTTACCTTCAACATGCCCACAGTGCACCACCATAATCAGCGCTCCCCTAGCCGCAGAGGGACCAAGGCCACCTTCTCATCACTTTCTTCAGCACATCCACTTCGCCAACGAATACGGACTCCAACACTGCAGCACGCAACCTCCACAAATGGATCTCCAACTGCGCTGACACCCTGGCACCCCTCAGGAGAAGGCCAGACAAACAATGCTCCAAGGCAGCCAGCTGGTTTACTCCTGCCCTCCAGGAGTCCAGCCGCACCTGCAGACATCCCAAGAAGAGATGGAGGAGCAACAAAACTCCAGAAAATCCCTCAACCTTCAAATCCACAGAATGTTTTATCTATTATTTTGCCCTTGTGATATTGACCACGAGATCTCAAATTTGAATCACTTTTTTTTTTATTCATCATCATCAAGAATAACCATTCTTTACACATTACAGAGTGAAATTAATGCACAAAATTTAAATAATAAGTCATTATTTTCAATTAAGAAGCCACAAGTAAAAAGAAAAAAGTCCATCCAAGAAGTACAGCCAGTATGCGAACAGCCATGATACATGATACATAATAGCTTAAGAATATATCATATCCTATAGGATTTCTTATTGAAAGCTGGCAGAACTCCTCTCCCCCTCTACCTTTCTTCCAGCCTCTGTTTCCATTCTGTAACTGGGGCCCAAATCCTTCTCCCTGCTTCCTTTCTCATCCTTCCCTTTCTTTCATATAGTGCTTTCTCTAAGGTGTATGTAGCCAGCAATCGAGAAATCCACTGTTGCAGAGTTGGTGGATTTAGGTCTTTCCAGAGCGTAGCGATGCATAGCCGACTGAGTGTCATTGGTAAATATAAAAATTCATAATGGGGAACTTCGATGCCCTCCCTTGTTACCCCTAAGATCATAACTTCGTCTGTTAAAGAGATAGAGATCCCCAATGCTTTCTCGAAAAATTGCTCCAGTGATCGTTTATGTACATCTAGAGCAGGGCATGAAGCGAACATATGTACCGTGTCAGCTTGAGTAGATTGGCATCTCGGGCAGGTTACCCTGCTCGTTCCACCCCATCGTGCTATTCTATACGGTGTGTGGTACAACTCAAACATGGTTTTGTATTGCTGACTTTGGAGATTTGCTACTCTTAGCACTGAATTTGACAGTTTGAGCGACTTTTCAGCCTCATTCCCTGATAGATTTAACTTAGTTTTCCATTTTTCATATATCCTCCCACAATCATCCTCTTTATGCTTACTAACTTCACCATACAATTGCGATATAGAGCACCCTGCCTCATCTCTTAGATATTCCATGAGTTCATCTCTTTTAAAATTGATATCGCCCCCCTGCTTTTTTAATAAGACTGACCTGACCTGTAAATATTAAAAAAAATCTCTACGCTCTAAATTATATAACCGTTGTGCCTGTTCAAAAGGTATTAAACCTGCAAAGCCTATGAGATCCCCTATGGTTTTAACTCCTAAGAGATCCCAGCCCTTCATTACTTGGTCGTGAAATACCACGGGTAGCGATGGGTTTCTGAATAGAGGGGTATAGTAATTCATCCTCCCTAATTTTATTTTCTTCCTGATCCCTGACCAGACTGACATTGCTGCCCCTAAGGTCTTAAACCTTACTTTCTTGGAGTAGCTTCTTTCATTAAATGAGAGCAGCCACTTGTTAGAGTCTTTAACTAATAGTTCATATACATCCGGACCCCCTCTCCACCCATCCATCTATCCTTAATGTTCCCGCCTAGCAGCCCTCTGATGTACTGTAAGACAGTAGCCCAATAATAGGCTTTAAAATCAGGCGCCGCTAGACCACCCCGTTCTCTTGAAAAAGACAAACATTTTAGGCCCCGACGTGTTTTGCCATTTGCCCATATAAATCTGTTTGTGACTCCCTCTAGCTCGCTGAACCAGTTGTTATTGAATTTTAGGGGGATAGTCCGAAATAAATATAACACCTTTGGCAAGAACAACATCTTTATTATGTTGCACCGGCCTATTGTTGTTAGGTGTAAATTTTTTTACCTATCAAAGTCTTTTTTAGCCTTTTTTATTACTGGATTCAAATTCTTTGCTACTACCTTTGATAAATCAGATGTTATTTTTATCTCTAAAGAAACTGCTGTCTCAGTTATTCTCTGGTCTACCATAGCAATCTTTTGATTAATTACAATTTGCGTTTTATTCTTATTTAATTTATACCCCAAAAGATTTCCATAGACTGCTGCTTCCTTTTCTATTTCCACTAGAGCCGAGACAGGGTCTTTAGATGTAATGGCCAGGTCATCAGCATACCCTAGAATTTAGTTTCATATCCATTCAGAATTACTGGAAGGATACTTCTATTTTGCTCTATCCTTCTTATGAATGAGTCTATATAAAAAGCGAAGAGTAGCGGGGAGCAAGGGCACCCTTGTCTGGTTTATTATCCCGCTCATCTCTCCCATGATTCTTAATTTTATCCTCGGGTTGCAATATAATGCACTCAAGGCTCCAACACAACCATCCCCTAGATTTATTTTCTTTAATGCTGCCCAAAGGAAGCCCCACGAGACCCTATCAAACGCTTTCTCAGCATCTAACAATATTAACGCCATAGGGTCTCGTGAGACTGCCGTTCCGTCAAATAGTGTAAGCACTCTTCTAATATGCTCTGCAGTGCCCCTACCAGGAATGAACCTGTGTTGTCGGGGAGAGATGATTTTACCGATTACCGCACTTTGCCTATTAGCCAACATCTTAGAGAATTTTTTTACATCGCTGTTCATTAGACTTTTTGGTCTATAAGACCCAGGGTCGGTTGGGAGCTTATTTTTTTAAGGAACACCACCATAGTGGCCTCCCCCCAGGACTCAGGGGGTGCCACTCCACTTCGTGTATTAGTCATAAGTTTGTAAATGTCTTATTCTAGGTAGGGGAGAAATATTTTATAAAATTCCAATGGGATGGAGTCTGGACCTACTGCTTTCCCCGTAGGTAGATCCTTGATTGCTCTCTGCATTTCTTCTAGAGTAAAGCTGGTTTCCAGAGCCCTTTTATCCTCCATTGTTAACTTCTCTAGTGTAGCGCTCTCTAGATAGCTCTCTATTTCGCTACTGTCCCCCCTCTCATCAGGATTATATAATTTCTGATAAAAATCCTAGAAAATTGCACATATCTCCCCTGGTGTTGTTGCTATGACCCCTGTTTCTGACCTGATCTCTGATATATCCCCTTTGGTAGCAGCCTGGCGTGTTCGGATAGCTAATATACGGCCAATCTGCTTGCTGTACTCATATTGGTCTTTCTTCCAGGCCAAATATTTCCCTGCTGCTTTAGATGCAAATACCTCACCTACAGCTGCCTTAGCTATAGCTAGGTTGTGTGTTATTCCCATGACATCTTGCTTTGCCCTGATCGCTCCGCTAAGTTCTCCTTCAATGATAGCAACTGTCCTTACCTTCCCCTCTACCTCCTCCTTCTCTATCTTACTCCGTTTAATAGAATAACTAATTGTCTCCCCTCTTATACAAGCCTTCATAGTGTCCCAAACTACCGCCGGGGAAGCAGTCCCTCTATTTATCTCAAAGAACACTTTGATCCACCCTTCCATCTGGGCGACATATTTAGCGTCCTGTAGCAAGGCTCTTTCAAATGACCAGTTCGTAACCTTTTTTTGATAATTTGGGATAGATACGTCTAAGGTAAGTGGATTGTGATCTGACATCACCCGTGGCAGCTTATTAACTTTAGCGATGGATAATATCGAGGGAGATACCAGAAAATAATCCAACCTTGATAAGGCTTTATGTGGAGCAGAGTAATAAGTACTATCCTCCGATTGTTTTTTGCTGTTCCCATATGTCGACTAGCCCATTATCTTGCATCAATTGTACCAGTGCCCTATGGCTTTTCCTCTTTCGTCCTGAAAATCTTGCTGGATCATTTTTCCACAAGCCATTCAAGCCATTAATATTAAAATCCCCACAGACTATAATTGGCATGGGCCAATTGGTCATTTGTGCGTTGATGTGATCGATAACCTCCGGATCATCCACTGTGGGGACATAGACCGAACAAAGAGTGAAATTGAATCCCTGCACCTGGCATTCCACCATGACCCACCGGCCATGGGCATCTGCCTTCTGTCTATTTGCTACCAAAAACCCTCCCCGCGCCAGTACTGCCACCCCGCGTCCTTGTCCCTTGTGTTGTAAATGCTAATAATTGATAGCCCAGTTGTTCTAATAAGCCCTTTTGGGATACCTCTAAATGAGTTTCCTGCATACATATAAGATCGGCAGGCATTATCCTTAAATACTCCTTCAGATCTCTTCGTTTTTTCACATCATTCAGCCCACATATGTTCATTGTGACTATCCGCATAAGAGGTTTTTTCTTACATTCACTCTTCCTCTTCCTGCATTTGTCACTCTAATCTTTCCTGTTTCTTGATGTGATGATGTTTTTTTCCCCTTTTCTCCCAAAGTGTCCCCCTTTTCCCGCCCTGTGCCCCCCTCCTCGATGAGCCCTCCGCCCCTTGCCCCCCATTCCCCCCCACCTATTAGAGCAAGCAGACCTAAGGTCTCTGTGATGGAGTCTGTCCGTCAACCTCCCTCTGCCAAGTGTTGTGTTCTGTGCCTGGTGCATTGTTGCCAAAGAGACCAGCCCTATAAATTCCACGTACCCCCCCTGTCTTTTATACATTATATATATACCCCAGTACTGTTTCTTGCTCTCGCTCCTTCCCCCCGGCTTTCTACCGTGATTAACCCCAATTGCCCCCGTGGTCCTTATTATCCCCTTTGTCCAAATGTCCAAATGTCTGTTATCTTTCATACAGTCATACCTATACAGCTATGCGATAGGACCATCATGGATTATCTCTAGCTGGTCCGCTGGGGCTTAGTGTATCCATATATGCTCTAGCTTGTATTTCGGACATGAAGACTCTAGTAGTATTTTTGTATAATATTTTCAATCTCGCTGGATTCATTAAATACGCTTGTAAACCCATCTGATGACATGGATCCAGCAATTCCCTCAGTCTCCATCACCTTTCAACTGTGCTATGGCAATAATACGGAGTTGTGAAGAAAGTTTGATTATCAAGGGGGGCGCTAGAGGGCGCGCAAACGGAATGGCTGCCTAGCTGAGCAGCTCCCGTTCCTTGGACATCAATCCTTCAAATATTTGCTGCCAACGGTGAGTAATCTTGCAAAATAAGCCACCATCTGCTGCAGTGGACGGTCCCTGGCACTCGACCCGAAGCTCGGCCCTCTCGAGCGGAAGGAGCCGCTGTTATAGGCATCGGAGGGTTGACCGGCTGAGCCTTCGGAGCATACCCCTTGCGGTGGCCGGCTGCGGGGACCTACACAAGGCCGGGGCTTGCCACGAGGCGGCGGACCTGATCGGCAATCCTGTCCCGGCGCCCAGGACGTGATTGATCCTGAACCCCTGGGGCGCTGACATCTGCTGCTACGGCCGGCTGTGCGCTGCCCAGCCTGCAGGCTTGACTCTAAAAGACTGCTTTGGCGCTCGGGGTCACTGAGGCCGGCGGGCGTTGCCGCCCTCCCCGCCTGGCCTGGAGAACGGAGAGGCCTGCGGGGGGGGGGTGCGGTCACCATCGCCGCGGCACCCGCAACCACCCAGAATTGGCAGACGGCCGATGCGCCCGCCGCACCTGTGTATAAGGTGAGGAGCTTCTGTCCCTGGACTGGTCGTGCTCTCCCCCCTGTCGGGCGGGCTGCTGCGGTGCACGAAGCGGGGGCACTGGGCATGGACAGTTACCGCTCTTAAATACTGCAGATCCTCCTGCCGCGCGAGGGTCACTGCAGGCTTCACGGCGCTGGGGCGCTTACCGAGGCCTACTGCTATAGTGCCTTGTGGGAACAATTGGCTATCGCAGAGATTGGGCAGCCCTCACCGGCGCCAGTGGCGGACATACCCCTTGATTGGAGACCCAGACCTCTATGCATACCCGCCTACCATAAGCCTACCCACGCGCGGAGGCCCTGCAGGCCGCTCCCTCCGCCGCGGGGGCCCGGTGTCCTGCCTTCATACGTCTTTCTTTTTGACTTGGTGGAGTTGACTGGGGCCGTGGGGGTTGCACCCCCTTTGTAAGATCCTCTGCAGGCGCTGGGTGATCAGGCGCCGGGGCCCCGGCCGTCGGGCCTGCCTCTGGACGACGACCCCCCCCGCGACCTCGGCCTTGCGGGGTGCTGGTGCGGTGACACACGGGGTGGCGGTGGAGACGAGGTCGGTGGCCAAAATGGTGCGCCCCGAAAATCGCCAAACCAAAATCAGTTTTGATGGCGCCAAGAAGGGTACGAAGACGGCGGCTGCTGAATCGGGGTCCAGTGACGCAGCCCCATCGACCGCTACCTCCCCCTCCAGAGACATTGATCTGCCCCGCCTGTTCCAGGAGATGAGACAGGGGTTCGCCACGGTGGTGGAGAAGGTGGACGGAATGACCGCCAGACTAGATGCCCTGGTCCATAAAGTTGATCAGCATGAGGAACGCATCACTGCCACGGAACAGCGAATCTCGGACAACGACGACATCACCACGTCCTATACCACACAATTGGCCCGTATAGACAACTTGCTCCGACTTATAGCGGCCAAGAACGAGGACTTGGAGGCCCGCAGCCGACGCAACAACGTACGCGTCACGGGCGTTCCGGAGTCCACAGACACGGGCAGGATGGAAATCTACATTGAAAAACTCCTCAAGTGCTTTGGGTTACTCTGCGAACGTCTGCGGCTTACCTCTTGGGGCGAGCTCTTTGTAAGCGGCTCATTTAAATCTGCAGATGTTTTTTTTTGCCTCCTACGGCCGCACCCCACTGGATGTCTTTTACTACCTGCGCCTTCATCAGGGCATGAAAGACATATTGCCTAAGTTCCCTGAGGAACCTGAGATCTTTCTTCCCCTCCACTTTCTGTTATGCTCGCAGGAAGGGAAACACTTGGTTGCTGGACTCTATCGCCAGCTCAGATCTGTCGCCACGCCGCCCGAAGCAGGGGCTCGAGCGCGCTGGAGTACTGATCTAGCCACGGACCTCACTGATGACCACTGGCAATTCTGCTGTGCTCTGATGGCCCGGATATCAGCCAGCAGCAGATTCAAGATAATACACTACAAATTCTTGCACCAGTTATATTATACCCCAGTGAAGAAACACCGATTCCACCTGGCCGATGACGACCGGTGTGAGCGCTGTCACGCTGAGCACGCGGGCTTCCTGCACCTGGCTTGGGAATGCCCTCCTGTTCCTCTATACTGGCAGCAAGTGACAGACGCCCTTACAGCGATGACTACGGAAACCATTGCTGCGGAACCAATCATTGTATTACTCTGGCATACAGCCCACATCTCGAAAACCTGCAGGAAATTCGTGGACATGGCCTTACTCTTGGCGAAGCGTCGAGTGGCATGTCGCTGGGGCAGAGGCAGAGCCCCCAAATTCAAGGAGTGGCTGACTGATTTAACTTATTGTCAGGAGCAACACCTCACCTTTACTGAGCTGCTACCGATCTCTAGCCAACCCAAAGATATCTGGAGCCCGTTGGTCGGTTATCTGCTTGTCCAGGCAGATGACAACGATACCCCTGCGGGAGGGTCTGTGGGTGATTAACTGACTCGGGGACATCTGGGGCTCCCGACTGCTACCTACAGATGAGTACAGCATTTCCAGCCTACCACACTGACACGCTGCCCCACATGTCGCCCCACTAATCGCACATCTACATAACAATGCCCTTCCCTTCTGAACTAAGAGCCAAGCTAGTGTCAGTGTGGTCCGCCCCTCCGCTCTCTTCGATGTCAGAGGGGGTGCCCTTGGAGCCATCGGATCCATCCATCACTGAGAAAAAATTATCGACTATATCCTGATTCACTTTTTATTACAATTAAAGGTCTGATCATTTAAATATAAAAATGAAAAAGGGAGACGCTCAGAATTTGCATTTAATGTCCACTAAGTGACTATGTAAATACAAATGTTCTTGTAGTGTATCCATGGAATTAATCAATATTTTTCTTATATCAACATTCAGAAACATTGTCTTGCTCAGGACTAGAGGAGAAGTTGTTCTTTATGTCCACATGAAAATTGAGGGTAATGTGAACTTCACATGAGGCAAGGAAACACCTCCCTGCCAGTGGCGACTGATGCATTTTAAAAGTGGTAGGGCAAAAAGCTGTGAATTGAATATAAAGTGAACATGAATTTCAAACAAACATCTGTAGGGGCTGTTGCTGCCTTTAAGGCATCCGGACAGAGAACAGAGTAATTATGCAGTAGAAATATGCACACTCGAAACAAAAGATTCGGCATTTTTGTTAACTGCAAAAGGGTGACTTATGTGACTTCCCTCCTCATAGTAATGTAAGTAAAAGGCATGTGTAGAAATTGAATATTTCTTATTGTCATGCAAACTTCTCTTGATTATAGAGAAATCAGGGGCATATTACCAAGGGCCTTATCACGGCTTTAGCTGGAATTTTTCCCGCTAAAGCGGCGATAATTTTATCGCCCTATTACCTAGCTGTCGCTAACACCAGTTAGCGACAGCTTGTAGGAGATAGCAATCATCTTGGGGCCCACTTTGCATGTCAGCGATATTTATCGCTAATGACATGCAAAGTGGGCGTGCCAAGATGTTAGCGACTGTAAACAGTCACTAACATCGCTATCTCCTATTACCTACAAAGGCGTACTTTTGGAAATATTCGCGCTAAGCGTGAATATCTCCAAAAGCTAACGCCTGCCCAGAACAGTTCTTAGCCATGTTATCCAATGGTGAGTGGATAACATGGCTAAGAGCATTAGCTTGGTAATGCATGAATATCGCTGACTTTTCAGCGATATTCATGCATTACGGCCGATTTTTATCGCTTTTGAGATAAACCTTGATAATAGCAAGGTTTATCTGCGATAAAAATCGCGGAGCTCGGCGATAATAATATTGCCGCTAACCGTGTTAAGCGATAAATATCGCTTCATCTTGGTAATATGCCCCTCAATGCCATCACAATGTGTAGAATATATCCTTTACCATTGATCTTTGTCCTGTTAATCCAAAAAAAAACAGCCAAGATATTAACAAAATGTGATCTGAGGGGCGCATAAAACTGAGTAAAAATCAGACATGGAAATAAGTAATAAGTGAAAGACTGCCTTTAGTAGTACCCGATGGGTTCATAGTGAATATATAGTCATGCCCTTTGGTTTACGCAGTGGGCCTGCAGTGTTTCAGCATTTTGCCAAAGACATTGGTAGAGATGTCTCGGACATATATCTTGTGAATTACCTCAATGACATTTTTAGATATCCTGAGCCCTTTGTAAAACACTGGAAACATGTCAAGGTAGAGTTGAAAAGGTTGGTTAATTACTCTTTATGTACAAACATTGAAAAATATTTATTTTATGCTACAGAAGTGATCTTCTTTGGTTTTAAGATCTTTGATAAGGGAATCTATATGGACCAAGACCAGGCATTATAAGAATAGTCGCCCCCCAGGTCAGTGAAAGAGGTTTAACGGTTTCTGGTATATGTCAATATTTCCAGGTGGCTATTTAATTGGAGAGATGAACAAGTAAATGCATTTCAAAGACTTGAAGAAGCTTTCTCTCCTCCTTCATTGAATAACATCCAGATAGTGAATTGCCACTTATCCTGAGGACCAATGCCTGATCATATGCTATGGGAGCACTTCTATTGCAAAATGATCATTAGACTGGGGTGTTAGGTCATTTATGCAAGAAACTGGAGTATTAGTTGAATGGGTTACTACCAACCTCAAGTAGTTTTCACAATTTGTGTTAGGTTGAATCATAAGAGCCACTAACTATACTTGGGGTCAATCCCCTGAAAGCTACAGCGGATGTATGTCATTACCACGCATGCTTTTACAACGCATGCCATTACTACGCAACTTTCACACTGCAAGTCGTTAAAAACGACTTGTGTTGGGGGGTGCTGGATAGTGAATAGTTTAATTTACTATTCCAACTCCAATCCCCGTGGATAGTAGGGAAGGTTTTGAATAGTAAATTAACTATTCCCTAACCTAGAGCGCCCCCCAGCGCAAGTCGTTGTAACGACTTGCGTTGTAAAAGTTGCGTGGTAAAGGTACTGCGTTGTAAAAGTTGCGTTGTAAACGCTGTTCCCCAGCTACAGCACAGAGCAGGCATGAATTAACTGTGTAAAGTATTTATGAAGCACTAATAAAAGTATAGCGTCACAATACAGTTTGCAGAAATATTGAATATTTCAGGAAATAAAATGCCACCAAAATTCATATATAAATAAACCAGACGTATGAGTTTTGCAAGATTCAATATAAACATAGTAGCAAAAGGCATTAAGAGGTCTTGAGCAGTGGCCAGGGCAACTGACGCTGGAACCCGGACGCGCACGGTACGACCCCCGGTGCTGGCGGCATCTTCCCAAGGGCCCCCACCTTTGAGTAATTGTTTGTGCTTTACAAATACTGGACATTTACATTAAGCGTCAAACTTGTCATCTGCTTGTGCCTGACCGGTATCTAGGAGCAATTTAAGGCGGACCGCAATGTCGCATGGATCTAATACAATAACTGGGTACAACCCGGTTGAAGGTTTTACATTCTGATTTAGTCTCTGAAATGGAAGTCAAAATTCAACAGAGGGACCAGGCAACAGGGGACAAAAAGGGCTCCACATCATTGGATAGCTGCTGGACAAGGTCTCAGTAAACCTGTTTATTTTTAGTCGCGAAGCTCCGAGATGGAGAAATTTAATTTTTTTTCTCCAAGGAAGGACACTCGCTGGCCAGATATTTTTGTCACCTGCATCTGGTAAAAATTTCTATTTGCAGACTTATTCACTTTTTGGGAACTGAGATTCTTCCAGCAGGGAAAGGCAGCATGCTGTAGTGCAAAAAGACCTCCACGAGGCAGGATACCTTCTCCAGAAGGTCCCGCTGAATCGGATTTGCTTGGCTCTTCTAAAGGTTACCAACAGTAGGTGCAGTTCTTGTCGTTTGTTCCACAGGTCCAGAAAGTGTTCTGAGGCAGGTACTAGGGATGCCACATTTATGCATGGCACCAGCTGGTGGGTGGAGAAACTCCTGGCCAATTCATAACCAATGGGGTAAACTTGTTCTTGTTTGACCCACTGCAAACAATCCCACACTGTTCCTCTCTACTTAAATCCAAGATGGCAGAACCTTTCATTCCCTGTGCAGAGCTTCTGTGCCTACCTCAGTGATGTGGCCATGGAAATGAGCAACGCTTTCTCTGTGGTCACTATAAACCAGGTCTGGGGGCAGCTCTTCTCCCACTGGGATTGGTGCCTGCCTGACTGACTGTGAGGCACAAAGGGAAGAGATAGGCCCAGGTGTTAGCTACATCTGACTTTAACGAGGTATGCCTCTTTAAAATTCATTACGTTTTTGGGACCAGCCCACAGGTCATCCGGTCAAAGAAAAAAACAGCCCTTCTCCACACCCTGTGTCCTTACTCTGGGAGCAAGTGCCCACCTCATCAAGGGGGCTAATTAGCTTCCAGGTGACAGTTGGAACTCATGCAAATGACTTCCAGAGGCTTAAGGCAGGGAAAAGATAACTTTCTAAAAGTATCTTTTCCTAAATATTTTTTACAAATCCAACTTCACTAGTGAATTTAGCTTTCAATAGATATTTTAAAATTGATATTGTTTAGGTATTCCTAGCCAAAGATAACACTATTAAATTTAATATTCTATCCTATTGCTTTAGCCAACCCTTCTGCAGTGAAAATAGTTAGTTGGAGTATTTTCAATGGAAGGACATGTTTACTATTAAACCTTTATATGTCCTCCTTTTAAATAACCTGTACTCCGAATTATGGGCATTAAAGCCCACTTAAGGGTAACTTAATAATATTGAAAAGAAGGGTTTAGGCCTGTCACGAAGGGTCATTTTGATAGGGTGAATTTGCATTTAAAAATGCCTCAACCAGGCCACAATGGGTGCTGTATTCGCTTTTGACATTTAACTTACAGGCCCTGGTATACTTTGTACCATATACTAGTGAGTATTAGGTTAGGTAAATATTCCAATTAGGGGTAAGCCATTTTCACCATGTTAAAAGGGGGCACAGGCACTTTACCACTGGTCACCAGGGATAAGCTAGACAGTGTTTCGGCAGAAAGAGTCAAGGCAAACTCTGGGGTATACCACACTCAAGATGGTCATTGCCAACATTGTAGCATATTTTTTCAACCCTCAATATCAAAGAGATTAACTACACAATCAATAATAGAGAACTATTGGCTATCAAAAATGCGTAGGCAGACTAACAAAAGTATGTGTAGGGGGCTCAGCTTCTGATTACAATATGTGTTGATAATAAAAAAACGGCTCAACTCAATGATGTGCTCAAACCCAAGGCATACTAGGTGGTCTCTATTTCTTTTACAGATTTCACAATGAGATCACATATAGACCAGGTGACAGATACAGTAAAGCAGATCCTTTGTCTTGTGAAGGAGAAGAACAAAAAATGGTCATCTGTCCTCCGTCAATTCTCATACTAACAGTAAAGACGATTGAAGATCAAGAAACAGTTCCTCAAAGAAGAATATCAGACCCTCAACATAGCACAGAAGATTACCCAAAGTCCAACACATTAAAAATTGGAAAAATAGCTAATTTGACACAAGGGGAAGATCTTCATTCCAGATCCTATATTACAATTACTTATCCTAAGATGGGAACATAAATCCCCTTGGGCAGTGCAACCAGGGATCCATAAAGCAATGGAATTGATAACCAGCCAATTTTGGTGGCTTAAAAATGATTGATTCAAACACTTGAACAGTACTGTGTTTTTAACAGTGTGTGCAATAGATTCATTTTGTGTAATTTTTGTACAATAACACCGGTGCAACTCTTTGGGATACTCCTTGTTTTTCGGTTCCACAGATTTCCATCCCCACATTTGACCGCCTATCTTTTTCTCCTCCACAGTTTCCTCTATAAAATGTCTACTCAAAGAAATTCACAAGATCAAAGATTCAGCGGTAATCCATCTAATCCATCCAAGAAGGGCAATAGTTCTTTATCGGAGGTTTACCATCAGGATCATAGTGCACAACCAGTATCTAAGACGTGTGAGAAGGTTTGGTTATTTACCAATTATATCTCCATGCCAGGGTCCCATCCCAAGTTTGCACCAACATTTGTAGGTCCCTTTTTCATGCACTACAATTAAGGCTTCCTCATCACTAGAACATATACCCTATAGTCCATACATCCACAGTAAAGAAGTATTTCCTCTACTTTAGTTGTCCCCCCCATGTTGGTGGATGGAAAACTTTAATGCAAAGTTGAGGAAATACAGGATTCAAGATACCATCGAGAACAACTACAATATCTGGTATCGTGAACGTAGGATGCTGTATCTCAAAACTCCTGGGAGCAGCAGTCTTTGTCCATGAACTGAGGACAGTAAGACTATTTCATAAAATGTTTTCATACAAACGTAGGTCCAACAAAAAAACACTGCTGCACTGCTCTGTTTTATATTCAAGATCACACGCATAAGAGGAAGATCTGTTGTGGGGAATAAGTAACGTACATGTCATCATCTTTTGTATCATGGGTATCTTTATATTATATGAATATGCCACTCACACCTCCGAACAGAAGGTTGGAGTTTCCATTTCATTGTTAGAAACATGTGAGCTTAAGGGCATTCTAGGGATCACAGCATTCTGAGTGTAGGTTATTGAACAACTTCAGTCTTAATAGTGCAGAGCTTCTCATTTCTATTGGTCAGTTTCTCTGCTCCCCAAATAGGAGGCAATAAAGTTCAAGCAGAAGGCATATAGAAAGAATGCTCAGAATTGGAAACCAACAGCACGCACAAATAGTGCCTCCCTTCATTTAGAACTCATTGGGGCATATTAACGAGGAAGTGGCAGAGCGTGGCATTAGCCTCCTTGGCCTAACGCCGGCTGCCCCACATCTGAAACACAGAGCTGCACTGATTTACAAGGATACGGTGCAGCCCTGCGTTTACCCTTGTAGTGGCACTATTTTAGCTGCCTAGTGTCAACGCAGACAAGGGTGCCTGCGTTGCCGGGGAAGATTGTTTATGTGCAGGAAGGTGTCCCTTTCTGCACATAAGCAATCTGTAATGAAGTTTTGTAACTTCTATGGGTGCTGCTTAATGCAGCACACATAGAAGTTGCAAAACGTCTTTTTTAATGGATTGTTTATGTGCAGGAAGGAACACCTTTCCTGCACATAAACAATCAATGACCTCTTGCCGTTTCTATGTGTGCTGCATAACACAGCATATATGGAAACAGCAAAAACATGGAGAAATACACATTTCTCCTCATTGCGCCAGGGTAAGACCAGGTTTTACCTGGTCTTAATTTTCGTGCTGCCCCCATATTTACGTCACCCTTGTAAACACCCATAGCCCTCTGCTTTCACACTAATTATAGGGTGAAAGGGTGCCTAATTTACAAGGCAGCGTTAAGCCATGTTAAGTGGCCTAACGCTGCTTTGTAAATAAGATGAAGCACCTATCTCGATCACAACGTCAGAAAAAGTGATGTTGTGGTGGCGATAGGGGCTTGTAAATATGCCCCCTTGTTTTTGAGGAGCTTTCATGCTGCTATTCATGCAATAATTTATTGCTTATACAAGCGTTCCTTGGGGCAGATTTACAAGGAACTGACGCATCTGCATAGATGGGTCAGTTTCCTTGTGTCACCTTCAAATATCCTTGTGCCACCATGGATGCACTGTATTTACAATACAGTGCACCATAGCACAAGGAATTACAGATACTTCAGAAATTATGACGCATCTGTTGGAGTAAAATTGACGCATTGTTAGAGATTGTCACAAAAGTGACGCAACTCCAGCAATGCGCCAGAAAACATAGGTAGGTCCCATGTAAAATGCCCTTTATCAATCCTTCGCCTGGTCTGAGCAGGGGTAGGGATTTTGACGCAGTGAAGCTGTAAAGTGACGCAGTGAAATCTTGTCAATTTCACTGCACCAGTTCTACTTGGCTTTTTGCATGGGATTGCCTGGCGCAGGTATAATGTGATGCAGGGCTTTACAAAGTGACGCTTCTCTCTAGATCCGTCACGTTGTAAATGGGCCGCAACTTTTACACCGCCGATGCGTCTCAAAAGGGACGCATCGGCGGCTCAAAAGTGACACAAGGGGCTTGTAAATCTGCCCCCTTGTGTTTAAGCACTTACCAGTAACGTTTGAGTTTGTCCAATTCATGCTAGACTTTTTTTTACGGTATAATACAAGCAGGATGAAACGCGTTGGCTGATGGCTTTTGATTGAAAATAAAATAAATTATAAATCATCTGTTGGGACAATTGACTTCTCTCGCACTAATTAGTTCGACTGGATTAACATGGACATTTAAGATTTCTTGCATATATGTCAAGTAAATTGGTGCGGTTCTGATCTATAGTTGTTTTGACTGTTTCCTGTTTTAAGGTAGCGCCCTTGGGCAGGGGGTGCTTTTGTGACCTGCACATAGATTCATGGTTTAAATACATTGGTCTAATTTTCTAAACTGGTGGTGCATTAGTGTTCTCTACCCAACTGTCCGCTTTTCTGTGGAAAGAAACGAAAGTATCTACAGACAGCAGAAATAGCTTTAATCTATCTAAGCATGCAAAGTATTTTTTGCCGAGTTTCTCAAGAGATTAAATCTTAATACGATCATTTCTTCACACTCCAACAGCTGCTTTTTCTTTAATGATTTGCATGCATTGTAAATTATGTATAGTGTGGGTGCAATCTCAAGATAAAAAACCTCTAATTGTCTCAGTCTCCCTGGAAAAATGAGCCACTGTCAGCCATTATAAGACGCATCTAATCATGCGAAGCAGTGTAACATATAATGAGTGTCCCAAACACAAGTCTAAAAATAAGAAGGTGGCTAAACAATGCTATAAATGCAACAATCATCAGACTGGTATCGTTTTAAATACTTTGTGATGTTTTACAAAGACTTTTTTCACGAGGAATGATGAGATTTAGCATACTTTCCAATACATATTTTGAAGTATATTAAAAGCAGGAATTGTTGGATTTATGATTAGAACACTTTGGTGAACACTTTGCCCAGACAGTGTTATCATTTGTAAAAACTATCCCAAGATGTGCCGCTTTAATCTACATAATTTGCCTTTTCCTGTTGCCTAATTAAGTAAACCCTGCTGCATACATTGATCCTCTCCTGTTGCATAAGTCCAGTAGCCCTGGTTATATTGCTTTATTTCATTTGTCAGTGAAGGGTAATGGCGTGATTACTTACCCGTAGTCTTACCCGTAGTCTTCATTACTGAAATACCAAGCTCCATATAGGTGATGTGGACACTCAAATCTGCATCAGGTAAGGTGGGTATCAAAACCTTTCATGACAAAGACAAGGACTCAATGTAATGAAGATTATCAGTAAATAACCGGCCATTACCTCCTCGCCTGTCGTACTTGTCATTTTTACAAAGAGGGGAATCTCCAATGCCTTGACTAGTAAACCCTTTGCCTTAAACATACATTTCAACAAAGTCAAAATATGCAAGTTTTAATAAAAGGCAAAGAGAAAATAAATAATGATTGAACAGCACTTAATACTTGGGAAGCAAAATCAGTTGAAAACCCCCCTACCTCCTGCAATTGATAATGGGAACTAAAGGTGTGAGGAGATAACCAAGTAAAAGGGTTCTAATATAGCACCCTTAAGTTCCACTAAAGAGGTCAAGACTCTCCTAGTTGATGGACCTTGATAGGGTCCAACACACAAGCAACTTCTACCTATTAAGCCTTGGAGGTAGCAAAATAGATCCAGGGACTAAGGGTAGCATAGGTAGGACATTTACCGTCACATGAAAGATGAAAAGTAACAAGCAACACATCTGGTTTATCAAAGGAGGCTGTTCAAGATGGATAAACAGAGAGGGCCTGATTAAGTTTGAGAATGTACAAATGTTCTTAAGATACTGCGAAAAGGAGAAGGAATTAATGTAAGAAGAACTTGTGAGAGAGCAGTGAAAGGCTGTTTTCAGAGATTTTAGGACAAAAAGCCAAGAAGTTCTAAAAAGGACTGTACCCCAAAAAAATCCTCATCGCACATCAAGGCTCCCACTTCCTCTACTCCATCACATGAACATATGGCTATTAGGAAAAGAAACGTGGCTGAAAGGAACTTGAGTCC
Source organism: Lissotriton helveticus (assembly GCF_964261635.1). Classification (NCBI taxonomy): domain Eukaryota; kingdom Metazoa; phylum Chordata; class Amphibia; order Caudata; family Salamandridae; genus Lissotriton; species Lissotriton helveticus. Next base: position 915,592,079 of record NC_136059.1, on the reverse strand, counting down.
CACTGACAAAAGAGGTTAAAAGGAGAACCTTGCAAACCTAGTATGTCTAGGATCAGGTCCCAAGACAGTAGTGGGGAATGGCCCACTGGTCACCAAAAAAAACAAATTCTTCAGAAAGTGGGAGGAAAAGTCAACGATCAGCAAAACATTGCTTTAGAAAGGCCCATTGACTACTTAGAATCAAGACCACCAATCCCAACAAGTACATCCAGAGTCCTAACAGGATCACAGGATGAAGCATGGAGGTCCTTCTAGGAAAGCATTACTCAGAATTTGACCATTGACTGGAAAACACTTTAAAAATGTCAGAACATCTCGATTGTTAGATACGCAAAGCAGCCCTAAGCCTCTAAAACTACCCTGTCAAGCTCCAGTCCCCCAATTGGAGACAACTGAGGGAATATTTTGGTGAAATGGAATGTGCAAGAGTGAGTAGAGTGATAGGAAATGATGAACCACAAACCTGGATTGGAAGCAGGTTCCAGGGACATCTGTGCCAATAAAGTATTATTAACAGAACCCAAGCTTGATTGACCAGAATCTTTCTCAACACTCTGGAGATTAGAGGAATTGGAGAGAAGGCCTGCGACCACTGGACGGACAGAGCGTCCAATTCTCAAGCTCCAGGAGAGGAAATTGAAGAACAGAATCTGGGAAAGATTGCATTGTCATTGTGGAGAAGAGGACCCATCAAGATTGGCCACACCAAATTGTTATACTCTAAAATATAATGGGACACAGAGGGGCCGATTCACAGAACTAATCTGAGATAAAATCCTAAATGTACTACTTTTGGTATTCACAGAAGGCATTTAGTAGTAGTAAAGTTAGGACTCCTTACTTGACTACTACTATTAAACTGAGATAAAACCCTAAACGTACTACTTTTGGGATTCACAGAAGGCATTCAGTAGTAGCAAAGTTAGGACTCCTAACTTTACTACTACTAAATGTCTTTTGTGGACCCTAACTTTTGTTTCCTTGATTGTGGTATAAACAAATGCCTCAGGACCATGCAGAAAACTGACTAGATGAACTAGAGATGTTGAAAAGAAGATAGTTGAGATTTCTTTCAGTTGAAGTTGAATCCATAAGACTGGACCAACTGGCAAACTTGCAGGAACAATCACAACACTTAGAAAAAGAGGAGGCATAGATTAGCCAGTCATCCAATTATAGAAATACTTGACTGACAGAAGAATGTAGCATGCCCACAAATGTACTCAACACTTTTAGTGATTTGGGGGGTTGATGCCAGACCAAAAGGTAGTTTACTTGGAAGTGATAGTGACATCCTAGAACACATAAATGCAAGAACTTGGTTGATTTCAGATACATAGGAATGTGCAAATATGTATCTTTGAGGTCCAAAATCCCTTGGAGATATCAATAAGACTGGAATGGAGAGATACCGTCTTTAATGGCACATGAGGACAAGAGGTTTGCATGGACTTCAAGTCCCAAACCATCCTTAATTCTCCTGACTGTTTCTGAGCTTGAAACAAAACTTAAGAGCATCCATGATACCTTATCTAGTCGGATATAGTAATGATTGGTATTGTTGTTAAAAGATCCTATATACCCTCTAGGAGCTTAGACGTCACAGCAGACATCGAGGGCATGTTGTGTGTTGAAGGATCTCTATGGGAGAATTATTGAACTGAATCTCATATCTCTTCTCGACTGCCTGAGAAACCCATGTGTCTCTCACCTCCCAGTGAACCATACTCTCTCAGTTGAAAGGAAGGACAGTCATGCCTTTCAGGGTTGCAGGGACAGGTGTGAGGAGGTCTGGTTCCAGAGGGGACTCTCAGCCTCAACCCCTTCTACAAAAGGGCTGATTCTAAGTCCCGGTAATAGATGTATATCACACACTTCAGGAACATGATCTACCTGCATGGCGCAAAGGAGCCATCAATTTATGATATTTAGCATACCTGTGGATCATCTCTCCTCCAATTAAGAGGACTGAGTACTATGTAATTTTAAACCTGTAAGGAACAGGTGCATTAAAAAAGATTTTTGAGAATTGTCTGCTCATTAGCAGCATACCCAAATATTGCAGCATTCTGCCACAGAGGATCCAGATGCTACTGTAGTTGCACTCAAACATCAAGAGATATCTGACTAAAATGTAAACTATTGTTCCATTTTTCACAAAATAGACATACTTTCACTTCTTGTTGCACCCACCTTCTGCTAAGGATTTGGAATTTCAGAAAAAAGAATTGGACTGCACAGATAGCATACTTGTTGGCACAAAATGAAAAATTTGAAACTGAATATGAGCTTTTTACTGCTGCACCAACCCCAAATAGAAACATTGGAGGCTAAATATGATATTTTTTCTGATGCCCCAAACTTTCTATCAATCATATTGTCTGGAAAGGCTTCCTCCGAAATGATAGAGCCTTGCCAGCCATCATAGATTCCACCGTAACAATATAAGGAGCTCCATCATTGAAAACATCAAAGGGATAACTCTCTGATGAAAATCGGGCTCTCCATTTCAGCACTGATGATCTTCACGGGATTGCTCTTGAATGATTGACTATTCAGTCTGCCAAGAGAGAGCATCATTGTAAACATATAATATTGCACCATAAAATTGCTCCATTTTCTTCTCCCATCCACTCCTTCAACTATTCCTCAATTGTTTTCTCCAGATTCTCCAGCATTACTCTTGCTCTCTCTAACATTGGCCTAGATGTATGAAGCCTTTTGCGAATCGCAAAGGCCGAAATGAGTCGCGAACGGCTTTTTTGCATTTTTTGAAATGTATGAAATAATCGCAATTTAAGGAATCGCAAAAATTTGCGATTCCTTATTTTGCTTAAGCATTTAAGGAATCGCAAATTTTGCGATTTCTTAAATGCGATGTATGAGGCTTTTAGAAATTGCGATTTTGGGTTAAGAAATCGCAAATTACCACTAACTTGTACTTAGTGGTAATTTGCGATTTCATTTGAAAATGCCCTATTTGGCATTTGTGATGGTTGCATGTGACGCACATACATGCCCATAGGGCATGTATGTGCGCCATATGCACACACATGTACATTTCAGGGGTGCAGCAGGGTGTCTTTGAGACACCCCTGCACCCTTGAAATTATTCCTTAATTGCGAATTCGCACAATGCGATTCGCAAATTAAGAATGAATGCACAATCATTCCTATGGGCCTCCTGACCCATAGGAATCCATGGGAAATTATTCCTTATTTGCGAATTCGCAAAGTGCGAATTCGCAAATAAGGAAGACTAAGAAATCACAAAAAAATAGCGATTTTTTACATACATTCCATTTTGAGAATTCTAAATAGCGATTTAGAAATCGCAAAAAGGAATTTTGATACATCTACCCCATTATCTTTATGTGAGTATTATACTAATAATTATGTAAGCACTGAAGAGATGGCTGTAGATTTTGAAATGATATTCCAGAGCATTTTATTTAATTTTTATGGTGCATTGTATATTTATTATTTTATTTACGTCTCTTTTTTCCCTTTTCTATTTTACCCACACCCTTTAGCAACTACTTGGGCTCATTATGTTTACTAGAGTCCGGATGATGATTCCCCATTAATAATGGATCAAAAGACAGTCAACAATAATGAAAGTAATTTGCAGCACTGAAGAGATGGCTGTAGATTTTGAAATGATATACCAGAGCATTTTATTTAATTTTTATGGTGCATTGTATATTTATTATTTTATTTACGTCTCTTTTTTCCCTTTTCTATTTTACCCACCCCCGTTTAGCAACTACTTGGGCTCATCATGTTTACTAGAGTCCGGATGATGATTCCCCATTAATAATCCAACCTTACCTCAAACCCAGCACCTTTCAGGTATAAATATACCAGCGTTGCCTTAAGCAAACACACAGTGGTTTGGAGCAGAGGGGCTATCTACTTGCCCGGAAGCCCAGCTGATGCGAGGAGCCGAAGGAAGCCGCCCCTCCCTTTTGACGCACTGAGGAAGACGCTGTCTTTTTCTCCAGCCGAGAAAATCCACCTCCGGTGTTTCCAGCCACCCTTGCGGGTTGCTGGGATATCGAGTCCTGAGAGAGAGATACAAGACCTCCTTCATTCTAAGAACCAAGGTACGGAGCTGACTAAACCCTTAAGAGAATTCTTGATTCAGATCCTTAGCAAAAACCCAACTTAACTTAAACTGCAACTTACTTACTCCTTCCCACGTATTAGGCTTAGGTCAGGTACACCGGGGTAGGCGTAGATTAGAAGCACCAGTTGAGTACGTTAGTCAATGTTTTTATGTATGTATATATTTTATCCATTTTAAAGTATCATATGGCTAAGAACCCATATCAGTGCTTTTACAGTATTATTTCATAATACTCCTTTTACTGTACGCACTTTACTTCATGATAAGTATTGCAATTGTGGCAATTCATTTCTCTTGCATGAGAAAGAAGACTGCTCAATAAATAACACCTTTTATTGAAAACGCCCGTCTCTCTATTTCTCTGCACTCTGGTGAAACTAAGTATGCACGATTGACTGAGTGAAATAGTTGTCTATTGTTTTCACCGACTCTAGAGATACACTCTTTATTCTGAGGGAGCAAAGTTGTCATGTTATATGGTTGTCAGAAGCTAATCCCTTCTTGTCTATCCAGGGAAGTTAAACTCCTCCTTGTTTACTCGAGAAAGTTTCTAGTGACCTCTGAGCTAGGTGGCAAAACTAATTAAGTCTATTATAGTCAGTAGAGACCTAGTCGACCTCAGTCCTACGTCTACACTGCTGTTTATATTATTCCAATGCGCAGAGCCTATTGGGAATATAGGAACTACACTACATGGCGCCCAACTTTTGGTAAGGCGATAATCTAACGCAAGACATTTGAGTAACTCAGTCGTGCTTTTTCACACAGACCCTTTTTCCCGTAAATACTCCAAAAGACGTCTGGAGTGGGTAAAAGGTTAATATCCGCCGGAACTTAGTATGAAGAGATTCCTATGTATTCGTTTTTGGTTTAGTCAACGTTGAAGGATACAGTGTTCCAAAATATTTTGCACCTAATCTTTGTTTCCTTGAAACTTGATCTGCAACAAAACTTTCCTTCAGTAAAATGGTGGAAAGTGAAGACGACACGGAGAGAGCTAGATTAGCAGCTCAACTCTTAGCGGAAGACACAAGTCTCCAAGATGAAGACCCGAATGCTATAATCATTGCGGTAAATGTAAGAAGAACTATAACTATTAAACTTATAGAAAATGGACTATCACCAAGAGGTGGTACAGTCATATTCGTGGCAGAGGCCCATGAATATCGACAGACAGAGGTATTCTATTCATGGATACATTTTCCAGCAGCACACGCTGTGACACACGAATTCCACTATTACAAAATAGGGGAACCTCCAGATGAATACGCTCCTTTCGAGAACGTTGAAACCAGACTAACTTACCAAGAGTACCTGCTCTGGTTTAATGGCGCCCTAAAACATCAAAATCACATCACCAGGCTCAGTCCACTAGGTAGACCAGGAACAACGTGGCCGGTTCTAGCCAGCTACACACCACATCCTGACATTAAAAAGATGTCAAGTGAAGAACTTTTAGTTAAACTAAAAGAATTAACAAAGGCATACAGAGAATTAGTTCAATTGGCAATGGACGATATAACATACCTCCAGAAATTGAAAGAAACAGATATAGCAGAACAACCATTTGAACTTGCCAGAATCATAGAAAAATCCTATGAAGAACTAGGTAAAGATAGTTTGGGTGGGAAACCAGTAAAACCCCAACTAACTGAAAATCCTGAAAAAACATTTATTAAAAATAATCTAAACACTCCAAAAAAGAGTTGGGATGGAAATAAACAATCCACTCCCAGAGGAAACGATTCCAGTCCAGAGGAAGGTCTCCTCAACGGAGAGATAGATCTCCAGAACGAGGTGGCAAGTCTCCCCAGAGGGAGCCCTCTGAGAAAAGATACAACCTTAGAGATAGGGATAAATTGAGAAAACCTGATAGATATCAAGATATTGATACACGTCCCTCTCGATTTTTTCAGACTTCCTCACAGAAATCGGAAAGAAGAGGACGGTCAGAACACAAGGAAGAGCACGTCAAGTCCAAAGACAAGGAACCTGCTCATCAAAGTAAAAAATTACAATATCCAAAGAAGAAGTTAGCTAGTATTAAAATAATAAAACATGCCGAGGATACTGAGGACACAACTGAAAAACGGAGAGTGGGCCCAGACAATGCTAGACAGCGCAGCAGAAGTGACCATAGCTTGCAAGATCCTGATGAATCTTCTGGAGACAGTGGACACGAATGAATACATTCAAGTGGAGACTGCAGACACCAGAGTTAGCAAACCCCATAAGTTATACGAAATAACATTACGTATAGAGGGGGACAAGACTAGGAAAGTAAGGGGTCTCTTTTGGGATAACCTTTCGAAAGGCTATGACATCCTGTTAGCTGAGAAAGACTGGCCACCAGCGTTTGTCAGGGAGTGCCCTCATGGCGAAGAAATGATTATGATAGCGCCGAAAACCGGGTGACCTCTGCACACCGTGCTGCTGCACTGCTATAAATGAGGATACTGACCTCACAACGTACACATGATTCACACTTTTTTCCAAGTGCGTAATAAAATGAAAGCATTCTAAATCATCATTGCTGTCACCAGAGTGATCACTACAAAAATGGATGAACTTTAGATTAATGTTGTGGACTATTAGAGATTATTGTGGACTACTTGGAAAAAAGTGTGAATCATGTGTACGTTGTGAAGTCAATATCCTCATTTATAGCAGTGCAGCAGCACGGTGTGCAGAGGTCACCCAGTTTTCGACGCTATCATAGATTTGCTGTGTAGGACGTGCACAGCGCTGTAGTGCACGCATACAATTGGCAGTCAAAGCTAACAATTTAAACTAAAGAAGAGAAGGTGTGCACTCGCTACTCCTCATGTACTTGCGAAGAAATGATTATGCCTGCCTTCTCAAAACATATTCCAATTCATAAAAAATACACATTAGCAAGAAAATGGGCAGTGGCCCAAGCTCCTGCATTATATAAAAATCATGTAGGATGGGATGAGGATTCTCCTCACCATAAAATCCAGTTAAAAAATCAACCCACTGCACAAAGGCAGTACCCAGTTAAGCAAGAAGCTAAAAAGCAAGTCAGGGAGATCTTAGATCAACTTGAATATCAGGCGGTGATTGAGACATGCACCTCACAAATGAACAATCCTTTGTTTCCTGTCTCCAAGCCAGACGATTCATATCGTCTAGTTTTGGACTACAGACAACTAAACTCCTGCTGCAAAACATTTGCAGTACAAAACTCACACAGTGCAGCACTAATGAATAACATCGTGCGCAAAAAATATAAAACAACATTAGATATCTCAAATGGATTCTTTTGTCAAAACATTGCACCTGAAAGCAGGTATTTGACCGCTTTCTCAATAATGGGGACGCAAAAACACTTCTGTCGACTCCCACAGGGATTCAAGAATAGCCCAGGATTATTCTCAACAAGAGTAACAGAGTTACTACAAATATATGATGATGAGGCATTATCTTATGTCGATGACATCTATCTCACAGATGATGACCTGGAGACACACTTGAAAAGAGTGAATATCATAATACTTGGGTTTGCATCTGAGGGTTACAAATTCAACTTTAAAAAGTCACGAATTGCCCATCTAACTGTCCTGTTTTTAGGATATGAATTATCAAGTGAAGGCAAAAGCCTAGCAGACAACTTCTTAGAGAAGTGTGCTGTACTCCAAGCACCTAAAACGCTGAAGAACTTACAATCAATACTAGGTTTCCTGAATTTCGGAAGAACATACATTCTAAATTATGCAGAGAGGGTTAAACCTCTCTATGAATTAATAAAACCTGATTTCAAACCAATAAATTGGACTCAGAAACACACAGAAATCTTAAGATCATTGCACACAGACATGTTAGCTAAAACTAAATTGCAAACTCGCGAAAACGTACGCAACCTTGTAATCCGAGTCATCCCGGGAAGATGCGGATTCACGTACCTAACCTCTAATGAGGGAGAAACGGTACCAATAGCTTACAAACCACATTTGTACACACAAGCTGAAATGAAATTCAGTTCTACTGAAAAAATTCTAATAGCGGTTCAAACTGCTGTGGCAAAAGAAAGAGCCCAAGCCCAAGGCAGGAAGATAACTGTTTTAACAGCAGAATCAGCCCTTGAGGCATTAACAAGCCCACGCAATTTAAATGCTGTGGCATTAGATCCAAAATGGATACAATGGGAAAATTCTCTTGCTGCAGAAGACGTGAAATACTATTTTGACCCGAAAATGAAAAAACTAGAAAATCTAGAATATGAAGAAGAATATCCTCTGCCAATCGAAATTCTGCCTCTCGAAAAATACACATGTGTAATCTACATGGACAGATTTGCACAACACTACGATGTAGAGAAAAAATCCTACAATGCTGCGTGCGCGATTGTTAAAGGTCGCTGGCGCTTTGGTAAATTCAGACCAATAGTCACCAAAACTGAATCACTCAGAAACTGTTCAACTCAGTGAGCTGAAATAAGATCTTTAAAGATGGCGCTTGAAAATGCCGATCGCGAATTCTCCACACTAATAGTGTGCGATTCGCATTACTGCGTCAAGTCTTACAATAATGACATACAGACCTAGATTCAAAACGGTTACAAAGATGACACAGGTGCCACAATAAAGCATAAAAAGCTCTGGTAACAATTAGTTCTTTTACAGAAAGAACTACAAAAGACTCACGTGATCCATACACTGAGTCATCAACGTGATGGCGTTCACGTTGCAGGGAATTCATTGGCTAACAGAGCCACAGCGGAAGCGGTTCAACCGGCTTCCTTAGCCACAAAGAAGCGTTCTAAAAAATACATAGACGGAGAAACCATGCTAGCGGTAAAAGCTTCATTAAAAGGCGACTATGCAGCATTACCTCTCGGCTATCCACTCAATTATACATACATAATAGATGCAAACTCCTTTCCTTTTGCTCAAATCCCTGGAGTGGGGGACAGAGTAATCCCAAACACGAACAGGAGAGTCTTCCTGATTGAAGGCGCACACATGGGATTGGGTCTAAGGCACCAAGAGATCATGAAATCTCTAAAAGAATTACAATCAGAATACTGGTGGCCGGGGATGAGCTTGCAACATTACAAATTTGCAAAAGATTGTCCTGACTGCAACCGAGATCGCAGTCGTGAACCGGACCAGATTAGTGCCAGGATACCTCTATTAGAAAGCATAAGGCTATCTATACGCAAAAATCCAGCAGGAGAAATGCGATCCCATAAATATTAAGACTAGATTCACTTAAAATGCAGACACCAGCACTCGGCTGACGCCAGAACTGTTATACAAAGATTTGCGAGTCTTTATCGGCATATACGCAATTGGCATGCTACATTCTGACCAGGGTCCTGGGTTTAGCTCTCGAGTTTACAAAGAGGCCATGACCAGCATGGGCATTGCATTGCGGTACTCTTCTCCATTCCATCCTGAGGGAAATGCGGTAGTGGAAAGAAAAAACCGTGACATATAGCCATCTATAACGGCGAGGGTATTAGGTTTGGGTGATGGGTGGGTCAAACATTTAACAAGTGTCCAACGTAGTCTTACCAATCTGCCAAGAAATTCTCTAAAAGGTCTCACTCCCTACGAACTATTGTTTGGTACTAGAATGCGTATCCAGGACTTAGATAGTCACACTTCCGTGGTAGAAGAAAAAGCCTTTGATATCAAAGACCGTTTGGCTGTTTTACAGGACTTAAATGAAATAAGAAGAAGTCTGAGTAATATAAAGCTAAAACCAACGGCCACTGAAGAAAAACCACCTGTCCCAGCAAGACCTGTCTGGATTCTTAAGATTGGGGATCTGGTCAGAGAAAAGATCGCGGTGAAGAAGGAATTTGGGCCTTCTTACAGAAAAGCAGTACCTGTCTTAGCTGTCAGTGAAGCAAGATCAATAGTACTACAGCCCCTTGCTGATAAAAAGGAGAACCGAGTCGTATCCATCGACCTGGTAAAACCACAATCATGTGGCCAATAATAAGTAGTAGGCCCAGAGGACTCCCAAGAAATAGCAGAAGACCAAATCTTGCAACAGTCCAAGAGGTTCAAACTGAAAGACTAATCACTTTTGATAAACCTGCAGTGAATAAAAAAGGACTATGCAACAAAGCCATGGAACTTGTGCCTCTTGAAACCCAAATTACAACAGTTCGTCAAGAAACACCTGTCTACAATGATGTAGCATCGCACTATACTAATGTCTCAAAGAAAGATCCAAAGACTAAAGAAAATCCGGAAGCAATTCCAACAATTGACAGAACTACATCTGGCTACTTCATCAATTTCGATGACTTTTCCGATGATCCAAGTGAACATGAAGAAACGCCAGCAACAAAAACTTTCAAAGACAAAGTAACTGAACTCTTTCATCAACTCAAAGAAACCTTTCTGATTTCTCCATGGATTGAATTTTGGATTGTGTTAGGTGTACTTTTCCCCCTGCTTTGGCTCATCATGGTTCTTTGTTTGGGAAAATTCATTGAAGGAAAATACAGTACAATGGACACAGCAAGTCAGAACATCAACTTGGTCCTAAAGCCTCACACATCCTCTCATCTCAAGAAAAGAGAACTGTCATCAGTGAACATCACAGCCAATCCAATACCCGGTGGGGTAGCATGGGACAAAACGGATTATGACATTTATGGCCCGATTGAGCTCTTGAAATATCCACACCAGTTCAAGGTTTCATTAAGTGACTTTATAAAACCAAGTACTTTTTCTGATGATTGGGACTTTGATAATATTATTAATATGATGTCAGATTTAGTAATGTCAGCTAAATTCACAGAACATGATTATTTGCAGGGTTCATCAAATTATGAAGAGTTATATTGTTATAATCATTTTGGTCATCACTATTTGCATAAATCTGCTCAACCTAGAAATGTTTTAAATTATAACCAATGGGAACATTGTCCAACTCCGCCAAAAGGCAGCCCAAAAACATATTATGAGAAATTCCAATACTTCTCAGGGTTTAACAACAGTGATCCAGAAACCTTTTATTTTAGAATGTTAAATAAGACAGGAATGAAAACAATGTTGACAAATAAATTGAATTATTCTGAAACATTTTATGAAAAAATGACTACATTTGGTTTTGAATTCTGGAAAAACAACATTGAAACAAACACCATCTGGAGTACAAAAGAATGGCAGGTCCAAGGTTTAGAAGCATTATTTAGAGACTGCATGATCCCAGAACAATTAATATTCCTGAATGACACCATTCAGCAAACAACCTGTCTTGGTCTAGCCAAGATAAAAGACTTAAATAAACCGTTTATTCCGAAACCCATGCCTGATAGTAATAGCACTACAGATGTGGAGATAGACGTATCCCATATTTTACACCAAAACAGAACAAATCCTGATTGGAAACAATGGTTGATCTGGCCCACAGACACAAATAACTGTCAAGATAGATTCCTGAACAAAATACAGGGGTTTAAACAGACCAGGCCAGACCCTAGATACTCCCAGAGACAACATCCAGGGATAGGTACAACATACAGTGTAGGGAAACTCTGCCTCGAATGGCTACAGAAATCCACACTGGCTGAAATTAAGCAACACTTGACTTTACTTAAAGACGGTGCTGACTTGCGTGATTTCATACTGGGACCACGCAAACAGTGTCAAAAACGTTTCATATACGCCGGTATATACGCTGCTTACAACAAGGCTTGGAAAGTATCACAAATTGAAACAGCTGAAAAAATACGAGAAATTGATTGTATTCATTTGGAAAAATCACTTTCTGTAGTGGGCAATGGGTTAACGACTCTGTCCTCCAGAATATATTCACTGGACAGCATTGTATCATCTGCTATTGATATAATAGAGCAGGACTTACTAATGTTACAACATGGTCAGTCCCAATTACGTTCTATTGTACAGCTTGGCTGGACGTTGCAAAATCTGCGTTCAGGTTACGTGCCATGGCGTTTAATCAACGTAACGTCATTATTCTCTATCTTTAACCTTACTGATAAACAAATCAGTTTGGCACAAAAGGAGCAGACTATACGATTCTGAGCATTGAAAAACTTGAGAGATTACCATTGACAATTTCAGAAAGACCTGTCATTGAATGGATAATACATGGAACGATTACAATCCCAATAACAACTTTCCAGTTTAAGTATTGCCAAAAATATATACCAGCAGGCCTGTATGAAAGGTTGGGTAAAGGATACATCAAGTCAACATGGAATTTACCTTATACACACAAATGTTATAGTGAAGGGAAAGAAAGAGGTATTTCTTAGTGGTAACAATTGTAAAAAATCACTAAGCGGTACACTCCTGTGTCAAGGTATTAACTTGAATGGAGCCTGCGAAGGTTCATCAAATAACCTTTCATGTTACCTGCGCGTCACTCCTGCAGCACAGATAGAGCCATTTTTTAGACAGCTTTCCAACGGCAGCTACGTTCTAATAAGTGACCACAGCTGTTGTGACATGGTGCCAGGAAAAGCCTATCTCGTGAGCGTTAGTTCCATGGTCACTTGCTGTATGCAAGTATTGTATCCAAACAGCAAACCAGACATGGAGGCGGCAATATGGACTTCCTTGAATATCTCTTCTATTCGAATTGATACTTTAAGCAGAATGAAGTCCATTCTTTTACAGACAACTGTGCCTTCAACCTCGTCCAAAGAGACGTATGATCTGCAAGTTGCAAGGATAGCAGCAGAGATACATTCCCTATTATCAACAAATTGCCCCGTGCATTTCGTAGAAATGTTAGGTCAAATTTTAAACTTGTCTGATACCAGTGGCATCGCACATGTATTTAAGACAATTTTTTCGGGACTGTTAGCACCCTTTGAAACAATTCTGTCCATTCATTATTTGGCGGTCTGCCTCTTCTTTTGGGACTCGTAGCAGGAATTTTATTTTTGATCCTTCTGCTCCGATATGGCAAGCCAAGCCACAGACAAAACTCCAGCAACGATGGGAGAAACGATCCTAGCTATACGCTACCGGGACCGCATCACTAAAGTCCTCGTACAACTTGGTTTCTTTCATTCAGACCAATCTGGCAAGATTGCATCTTACCTGTGCTTCGATGTATGCGATGCGGAGAAGAATGCGTGTTGGACATCTGTCTTACACTACCATCAGCAGTACCAATGGATATCGATACCTTGCTAAGTCCGGTAACGACTCATGCATCGTGTTGTCCCCAGCGGCTACCTATTCTGATGACGGCATTCGTTGAGACTTCACCACTACGAGTAGGTGGCGGTGAAGTACGAGAGGAAAGCAGCACCAAACATTTGTTTTTCTCTTTCTCTCTCTTCCTTGTATCTCACTCTTTCTCTCTCTTTCTTCTTCTCTCTCTCTCTCACACCCTTTCTGTCTTCCTCTCTCTCTTACGCTTTCTTTCTTTCTTTTTTTCTCTCGTCCTCTCAGCCTGGGTGCACAGGAGCGGGCAGACACCTCTAGACAGTGGGAATGGATGGGGTGCAGCAGTCTGGGTGCGCAGGAATGGACACTCACCTCCGGGCAGTGGGAGTGGATGGGGTACAGCATCCAGGGTGCGCAGAGGTGGGCAGACACCTCCGGGCAGCGGGAGTCGATGGAGTGCTGCAGCTGGCTGGGTAGGCAGGGGCAAAACAGAGAATTAGGCGTGTGCAGTTGTATGTACTCTGCCATTACTGAATCTATACTCTGTTTCAGATGACTAAACTTGAGGGCTGCACTATGTCCTGGCCCGTGGTTGGAGACACACCGGTGGCAGAAAGGTGAGCTGTGAGGATTTTCTCCAAAGTGTTAACATTCACTCTCCCTCTCCATCTCTTCCTCTCTGTCAGTTACACTTTTTCTCTCTCTCTCACTCTCTAACTCTTCCTTTCTCTCTCTCACACTCTTTCTCTCTTTCTCTATCTCTTCCTCTCTCTCTCATTCCTTCTCTTTCTCTCTCTCCTCCTCTCTGTCTCACTCTTTCTCTCTCTCTCATCCTCTCTCACACTGTTTCTCTCTTTCTCAGTCTCTTCCTTGTATCTCACTCTTTCTTTCTCTCTTCCTCTCTCTCTCACTCTTTCTCTGTCTTAAAAAAAAATCTTTTTGTGGCCCTCGGGGTCCTTTTGGGACCCCCTGATTAGGATTAGGGGGTCATGGTGTTTCTACTCTGCCCCCTTCTCTTGTTTTATATCTTTGTTTCTCTGTTTCTGGTGACTCCATCTACTGAGTCACAAAATGGCTGCCAACACTTCCTGGTTTGGAGTGTTGGCAGCAAATCACGGTGAAGCTCGTGCTTGGGGTTTATGCTCCGCCCAGATATCAAAACTTTTTTTTATTTATTTATCAGCAACTACTGAACGGATTTACACTATTTAAAAAAAATGTTGCTTTCTGATCCAAGCACTAAATTTTGCCAAATTTGGGGCAATTCAGTTCAGTAGTTTCGGCTGTAGCCTTGCCCAAAGTTTCCTATGGGAAATTGATTTTTGACTCTTATTTTTTGAATTTCTCAAAAACTACTGAATAGATTTACACCATTTAAAAAAAAGGTTGCTTTCTGAACCAACCATTGACTTTTTGCCAAATTCCATTCAACAGTTTGGGCTATAGCCTGTCTCAAAATTTCCAATGGAAATTAACATTGGGAAAACACGGTTTGGGACCCCCTTTTTTCTCAGACCCCACTTGATGAAACACCCCCAAACTTTCAGGATAGCAGTTGACTTGGATAGACTTTTTATGGGGAGAATTTTGCAAAGATTCGTCAAACAACGCCAAAGTTATTAGCAAATCAAAAAATGCTTGTCCTATGGAAACTAGGTTCTAACTATAACTACCTACTGGCCAGTAGGTTATATACTGGGCTTTAAGTGGGATGAAAAAACTGGGGGGTCTCTCAAAGGGGCGTGGCCAGTGTAATTAGGGGCGTGGCTGTAAATCACTTACGCAAAAAAATCTGTGCTTAGCATAGTGTGCCGCCCGACTTGTATTTTGCTGTTTCTGTCATTGCATCCAGATATTTGATACAACAAGTAACATCATACCTACAATAAGTAAAGAATATTGGCTTTGTCAATGGTTATTAGTTTCAGAAGATAAATAATCTGCAATTATGACTTGTATATAATATTGACAAATCTTCCAATTAAATCCCTGGTGACCCTACCACACAATGCTGCTGCTCCTGAGTTTCAGAAAGAGAAGGGAAATCCAGAAAGAAAATGACTCTTAAAGGATTTCCCTTCCCCCACAAGGCTCACCTGGCATAACGTCATGCTGTAACTTCTCTACTACTGAGAAGTGAGCAGTGTGAGCAGCGCACATCCATGTGCCTGCTATCTCGAAACAGGTCTCTATCAGGCTTTGTTTTGCGCCCTGGCACTTTTTCCCGGACTGCAGTGACACCAGACTGCTGTCACTGCAGTCCGGGGAAAAAACGGACCGACTGTGACAGGGCTCAAAACAGAGCCCGATAGAGACCCGTTTCGAGGCCCCCTGAAAAAAACTGCCGGTGCTCAGACCCCTTGAGACCCGGCCCACTTAAAACCCTGGTTATATATATATATAGAAGATTACCACTCGTGAACAAGGGGTTGTCCCCGAAACGCGTTGGGTCTTGACAGAAAAATTCAAATAAATCACCGCTGAATCAAACGTTTGTGTCCACGGCGTGCTGTTTTTCTATCCAGGAGGCAGCGCATTTGGAAATATATATATATATATATATATTATATATATATATATATATATATATATATATATATATATATATATATATATATATATATATATATATTCACTGAAAAAAACATAGGTTATAGACCATATATAGTTAGGAATTTGCATTTACAAAACCTTGAAAATTCACTGAAAAAACCCTAGGTTAGAGACCATATATAGTTAGCTGGACATTTTATTGACATAAAACCAATGAAATTCCATATATAGTTAGTTGCACTAACTATATATCGCGCACCCGCAATCCACTGCTGATGATGTCACATATTACATCATTCATGACATGGTCAGTGACATCACTGATGACATCACTGATGACATCTCAAATGACATCACTGATGACATCACTGATGACATCATCTAGTGTCTGTGTGTTTTTGTAAAGTTTAAATATGTTTTACATATTGAAGAATGAGTGGATGTATGAAAGACTGAGTGTGTGTGTGGCTGGCACTTTAATATCCCCCTCATCAATCCTAGGGGGTCAGGAGGGGTCTACCTTGCCCCCTTTCCTTCATTTCCCCCTTCGTTTTTCACCACATCTTGTCTCTCGATCCTACCGAGAGACAAGATGGCGGCCGCTCCGGACTGTTTAGAATGTTGACAGACACCGGAGAGCCAATCAGCTTCGCTTCGCGAAGTTCCGTTACGCATCAGGTACGAGAACCGGGGCGCTGCCCGGAGCGCGCTTACAGATATATATATTTTTTTTAACGTTAATTTCTCAAAATCCACTGGAACACATATATTGAGACCTAGCAAAGGCACATCGGGCTACCAGTCCCTACAATTTTGCCAAGTTTCGTGGAAATCCATTCAGCCGTTCGAGCTAAAAGTGAGGCCAACCGCCCTATGGAAAATTGCATGGGAAAAACGCGTTTTGGGACCCCCCTTTTTTCTCGGCCCCCCCTTGACGAAACCCCCCCCCAAATTTTCAGGGGCTGCTCAGAAACAAAATGTTCCATTTTCCTGAAAATTTCAGCCAATTCCGTCCTCAAACGCCAAAGTTATTCGACATAGAATTTTCAAAAATCCCATAGAGAAAAAATCCTAACTCCTAAGGTAATATATATATATATATATATATATATATATATACACGCACGTTTCTGTGTCCAAATTCTTGGGTTCCAGAAAAAGAAAGGTAGGCACACTGGTATCCGGTTTCTCAATTTAATAACACCAAACCCCCCTCACCCCTTACAGACGCGTTTCGCCTTAGCAGGCTTCGTCAGTGTAACAAAGTGCATGGTTAATGTCGCCATTTAAAGCCATTCACCCAAATACATTTCATAAACATAAAGAAAGGACATATGTTATACAAAATTTCAGTGGCCATCTTGTAATGTGCAAATAGCATTATTTTCACAGGCTAAAAAGTGGCGAGTGTTGTGAAAGTGCATAGTGCTCATTAAAAACATATGGCTTAACCAATCTATGTACAAGGATTCATTCTCTTTCAATATATATATATATAAATATATAAAACATATATATACACCAAACGATTCCTCCATGAAAGAAATCCAGAGGACACAGCGGGGAACTTTCGGGGGTTCTTTAATAACAACGACGCTGTAAAGCACAATGCATTTCGGCACAATACGCTTTTGTCTGGTGCCCCCATCCAAAATGAAAATCCCTTCACCATCCTCCTTTGTACTCCTTAGGCCCTCCCAGTTGTGGAAGGTCAGTAGGCTCCACTTCAATTGGTAGCTGCTGCAGTCCGAAGTCCGGGACTACATCTCCCAACATCCATTTTTACAGAAAATACCAAGTGGGGCAGGAATGTTCTTGCTTGATAAGGGCTGTATTGCCAAGCAAAGGAGGCTGTTTGTATTACAGAAGGGATTCATAAATAACAGTCCAGTACCCCCTTGGATCCCCACTGCTGTGCCTCAATACACCGTTCAAAACTGAGCCGTAGAGAAGGATACAATGAACCTGCTCTGTCATGAAGTCACGAACTGCCACAGGCAGTGGCCACTTGCCTGATCATGGGGCGGTCCTGCAGTTCTGATACCTCGGACAAAAGGGAAGCCGAACCCACATTGCTTGCAATCCACAGGACTCTTGTAGAGCAGGTCCCCTACACGCATTGCAGTTAAACCGCGTGAACACATCCACCAAATGGTTGCTCCATGAAAGAAATCCAGGTGACACAGTGGGGAACAAGAGTCCTGTGGATTGCAATCGCAATACACAGGATGAATGCAATCGCAATCTACAGGATGAGTGAAAAGCATCGCAGCTTTTCACTCATCTGAGCCGACGCATTGCCACTGCTGCATGAAAAAGGAGCAGCACATCGCCTCTTCTGCGTGGATTGACACTGATGCATCGCTTCGGCTGCACCCCACATCTTCAATGTCGACGCAACCAGGAGCATGGTAATTTTGTTCAGCTAGCTTACCTCAGTCACTGTATCCGGCCCAAGCTCCTTCGCAGTTGGCCTGAACGTATAGGATTTTGATCATTTTGGTCTTGTTTTATTTATGAAATGAAGAGTTATTTTTCTAACACAAGGTGAAATCTTTTTGTGTGGTATTTTCACTGTTTTACTGTTTGATGTGTTGCACAAATACTTTACGTATTGTCTTTAAGTTAAGGTTGACTTCTCTATGGAAAACTACCAGAGAGGTTGCCTGCATCTTACCCTTGCTGAAATCATCGCCCAAACCAGAATAAAGGCCACTTCCTATGCAGATGATATTCAACTTTTATTTTCGTTCAATAGTATCACCCAATCCACCTTTGACCCACTAAAAAACTGCCTGCGTACCATTGCCCAATGGATGGACAATAATTTCCTCCAGCTTAACGCGGGGAAAAACGGAGGTACTATTCTTTCACCAGCCGTCCCCATTGGATCCCAACATCTGGTGGCCTCTTGATTTGAGTGCCCCCCCCCCCAGCCTAAAGAATCGGTGAAAAATGTAGGGGTTAGATGGGATTCTAACCTATCATTCCAACAACAAGTACATACGGTCTCTGCAGCATGCTTTGCCAAAATAAGGATGGTGAAAAAGTTCATCAATTTCTTACCTAACAACACCAGGAAGACTATAGTTCAGGCGCTGATCACCTCGCATCTGGACTACGCCAATGGCCTATACAATGGACTGTCTGCAGGTCTATGCCCTCGACTCCAGACAGTCCAGAATGCTGCAGTACGGCTGGTCGGTGGCATTCCCCTACGTGAGCACATCTCGCCCCACCGCCGTAGACTACATTGGCTGCCCATACAAAAAGGGCAGAATTTAAAGCATTAGTACTGGCCCATCGTGCAATGAGGGGTAAGGGCTCTGCCTACCTTTCCACCTGCCTCTCCCCCTACAGTAATACCAGGTGCCTTCGCTCTTCTTCAAAAAATCTTCTCACTACTCCCAGATTCAAAAAAACCCGTTGAGGCGGAAAAACCTTCCAAGTTTGTGCCTCTGCCCTCTGGAACAAGCTACCAATCTCCATCCGGATGATTCAGGAAGAACTCCCCTTTCGAAAAGCCTTAAAAACTTTCCTGTTCTGCTAATCCCCTCTCTAAAAAAAAAATAAAAAAATAAAAATCTAACTCAGTTTAAGATCACACAGGAGCGCCGGGACACCCCGTTGGGGTAGCTGCGCACTATATAAAACACACTAAATAAATATATTACCCTGACAAGGATTGTGGTTGCTACTTGGCAAGATCTCATACCCCTGTCAACCTACAACCCAATTTCTAACAGTATCATAAAATTAAGAAATTATTGTCATTGGTGCTTTGCCAAATTACTGCCCGCTGTATCGTAGCAATACATCAGATGGCCAGGACTGCTCTGGAATCTAGATATGCATTCCAAAGTTGCACCAACCATCTTGTGCATTGATTGTATTAATACACTGGGCTGCGTACTCCTTCTAAATGCCTTCAGATGTAGCTTATACAGACATCATTGCCAACTCAAGCTTTGATGATGATTGCACTCATTTAGATTGTGACATAGGAAAGAGCACTTATGATTTCAGCAGAGTACCTCTCCAAGGTAGGAGACTGTGGGGTGACCAGAGTAAAGTGGCTATTGGCAGTAATACATCAGCAATGCAGTGATTAACCCGCCAATTGAACCAACAATCAGCATTACATAACCAAACATCTCACAAACCCAACATAGTTGATCTCACTCTCTCATACTTCCACATGCCTCACAAACATCATACATTAATCAGTTCACCCTATTCATACTTACCCTCCAAATCTCTCAGGAACACACTGCAAGTTAGAAACCATTCTCTGCTTCCAATTTGTGGGAACAGAACCCCAAACCCCAAACAATTCTGGTCACCCCAAAATTCACATCAGGCAGTTCTGCTCTAGGTTATTCCCACATAGAAGCACCCTTCCCAACAACAATTTAGCAGTGCAATAGAATTGGTAACTGGGATCACTCAATAACTAAGTGCTAGATCAAGAGAAAAAGTTAAAGAGTTTTATTACAGAAATCTTAAAATCAAGTGATACAGAAAAATAATGTCATGAAGGATCAAATGAAGGTTAATACAGACTAATCAAAATTAGAAATGATTCTAAGTCCCAAGTGAGCATCAAAATCGGAAAAAATTGAAGATCTCTATTAGCATCTAGAAATCTCACAAATCTTCTGACTCACCACCAGAATTAAAGGGTGCTTATACACGTTAAAAAAATAGCTAAAACTGCAGCTTCAGCATGGCATGAGCCCATGTATCAATTCTTTAGCAAATCACAGTAATTCACATCAGTAGCATTATACATTAACACTATCCCATTTCTAAGAAAGCATCCTGTTCTCTGTGTCTCTGTCACCCAGAGATGTTGGAACCAACTATGCAACATTTAACAAAAGTGATTCACAAATGAATAAGACTGAACTGAGCCACACAAACAAACTGGAAGGACCTTGGGAAAAATTTTACCGTTAGGAATACAAGAAAGTTAATTCAGAACACAACAGGAATATTCTGTCAACGTGACTCAGTTCTGCGGAGCTATGGCTAGGGAAGACGTGCAAGGGAACCTGACGGAAGAGAGTGACTACAGGAGTGGAAACAGAGACAACAGCAACATCCATTTTATCAAAAATGGAGTTGTTCCCCCAAAATGTGCATAACTAAATCATGTTAATAAACACACTTCTATATGTGTAGCATTATATTCGTTTCAACTGCAATCATACTAATTCAGCATTTGAGTATTGGATCCAACATAAAAATCATTATTACACAAATTGTATTTGCTGCACAAAATTATAATATTTTAAAAACACTCTAGCAAAGGCTTATTTTTACTTTTCTGGCTATGTCTGTATAAATGTGTGTAGAAAGTGGGTTTCTGAAGCGATACCTCATTGGATAGTTCATGGACTATGGTGCTCTGCTGGAATATTAGTCAAATCCAGATTTTGCAGGATTTGTTCAGTCCAACGTACATAAAAAAGTGTGGTGCATGTTTACTCCACTGTGCTGTGCGCTACATAACACATGCATTGGCAAAGCCAAAAGGTCTCACCTTTTTGACTTGTTAGCTTTGGTTCTGGTTTTTAGTCATGCTGCACAGCATCACCTTTAACGTGTACGCCTGCATCATAATGTAAGTGTATGCACCACACATGTGGCAGCCTATAAAATGACGGAGAAGCTTCTTTTTTCTTTTCAGTTACCAACTCAAGTTGGGTCAGTAACTAAAAAAAAAAGAAAAAGCACAAAAGCATTTTTTAAAGTAATGGGGGATGTTGAAGCAACATGGGGGAGGATTGGAGGAAGGTATAAGCAACATGGGGGAAGGGAAGTGAAAGTAACATGGAGGTTCAGCAACGCAGGGGTTGGGGCAATTCAACAGTGAGGGCATGGTGGAAGAACTATGGGGAGAGAGGAGGGCACGAGTTGGGTAAGAAACACGGAGGGAAAGAGAAGGCAATGGGGAGAAGCACATGGCAAGAGCTACAGGGAGGGGGGGATTAGCACTTGGACGACAGAGAGCAACACAAGAGCAGAGGAAGAAAAGTACATGAGGGAATTTGCTAAAAAAAAACATGCACTCATATTGAGCGCTTAACACAAAATGAAAAAAGTGTTTGAAAAACAAGCAGCGGAAGCAGTATTACCAGCCAATTAAAGAAATGGTAAAGAGGCAGTGCTCAATGGGAGAGACAAATAAAAGATTGACAAGCTGGGACAATGGTTCCAGTGGTGCAACAAATGTACAGTCATTCATCAGTACAAAGCATAATATCAATTACAATTTTGAGGGATTTGAGAGGGATGCAAGAGGGGAAAGCAAGGCTCATGACACCAAATTCTTTGTTAACTTTGTATTATTTCAAAGAGAGATAAAACAATTGCATACATTATACACTTAGGGGTCCATTAGGATGTCGGGCGGTGGCACCACCGCGGTGGTGGAGGGGCGGAAAAACAGCTTTTTCCGCCCGCGAACAGCGGAACTCACGTCCGCCACATTAGGATAGGTAAACACAGGTCATTTCCCGTCCGCCGCGAAGCGCCGCGCCCCGCCATCAAGGTGCGCCCGCCACCGCGGCGGCGGGAGCCAATCGAGACCCTCCGCCTTCCTGATGACGTCCGCCCCGCTCGACAAATTAGGATTGCCCAAACAAGCTGATGCACCGCAGCGGAGACACCGCACAGCTGAAGCAGGCGGAAAGTCGACAGCGAAGCACGAACGCCGAAACCCGACATGAACCCCATGGACCCAGCCCTCCACATGCATCCGGTCATGTACTTGCTGCAACACTATCGCCAGATGGGCCGCCGCGGACGCCGCCGCAGGTAAGCCACCACACATATGCACCACACAGCACACATGCCGACACAGGGCCCAAGCACAACACTGGCATCCTGCTGGGGGGCACAACACATCCACATCGGCACCCACACATCACCCACCTCACAACAAGACACCCCACGGCATCCGGAACACACAACGTCCGCCAACCTGCAGCAACGTCACGGTCACGGACACGTCACCGCCGCGGTCAACACATGCGCACTATGCAGAAGGCAGGGCCACACCAAGGCATGGGCATGGCACAGACATCACAGGGACACACCACCCCAAACAACACTGCACCCCACCCGAGCTAGTCACAGGCAAGGTGCCTATCCCGTGCACCCCATGCACACCAACAAGCACTGTAACAACAAGCACACTACACACACACTGCAACACACAACACACAACCAGGGACACAGGCACTGCAGGATTGGCTGACAAGGAACACACAACACCAGTGCACTCCCCACAGCCCACACAATTGCATACAATCATCCACACAGGGCAAGACAAAACAAACAACAGGCATACAACTCCTGGCTGACACATGTGTGTCTCACACCATACAGGGGCACACATACATACGCTACAAACTAACACCCTTCACACTGCACACCTCTGCCACACCCAACACCACACATGCCATGTAAGCCATGCCACCAGGACTAAGGGCCAACACAAGATGACCATACACATACACGCCTGGGCACCCAGAAAGGAAAACACACACATACCTCATGACATGACAGACAGCTACAAAACCACTAAACAGCTGCACACCCTGTGCAGCCAGTGTCCCCCAAGGTGACCTGTGAACAGTGTATGCAGCACAAGCAAATCACCAACAAGAAAACTGCATGGGCTGTAAAATAGCCATCACAGAGTACAACATCAGCAGGGCCAGAATGGACTGAAGACCGTGTCACCCCTGTCTAAAAATCAGATGGCCACAAAGAGCCTTGCAATGGTGACCGTTAAAATAGAGCATGGTACTCAGTCAAGCAAATGCAAACAAGAAAAGTACTTTAATCAGCAAGGAGACTGAGAAAACACACCAGAAGTAACTGTATTTATTCACATATTGCACAGATGTAGCAATACAACATTAGTAGACAACAGCAAGCCACAAAATCATGTACAAATGGTAGAGACTATGCACAGGTCAAACACAAACAGGAAGTGCAGAGTCCATGGCAGGGGAGAGTACAGCACATCAGAGCAACAGGCCCAGAGTCCTTGGCAGGGCAGGGGTGAGTACAGCACATCAGAGCAACAGGCCCAGAGTCCTTGGCAGGGCAGGGGTGAGTACAGCACATCGGAGCAACAGGCCCAGAGTCCTTCGCAGGGCAGGGGTGAGTACAGCACTTCAGAGCAACAGGCCCAGAGTCCTTGGCAGGGCAGGGGTGAGTACAGCACATCAGAGCAACAGGCCCAGAGTCCTTGGCAGGGGACACAGCAAGTACATGAGAGGCTGCACAGGGGAGAGTACAGCACATCAGAGCAACAGGCCCAGAGTTCTTGGCAGGGGACACAGCAAGTACATGAGAGGCTGCACAGGGGAGAGTACAGCACATCAGAGCAACAGGCCCAGAGTCCTTGGCAGGGCAGGGGTGAGTACAGCACATCAGAGCAACAGGCCCAGAGTCCTTGGCAGGGCAGGGGTGAGTACAGCACTTCAGAGCAACAGTCCCAGAGTCCTTGGCAGGGCAGGGGTGAGTACAGCACATCAGAGCAACAGGCCCAGAGTCCTTGGCAGGGGACACAGCAAGTACATGAGAGGCTGCACAGGGGAGAGTACAGCACATCAGAGCAACAGGCCCAGAGTCCTTGGCATGGGACACAGCAAGTACATGAGAGGCTGCACAGGGGAGAGTACAGCACATCAGAGCAACAGGCCCAGAGTTCTTGGCAGGGCAGGGGTGAGTACAGCACATCAGAGCAACAGGCCCAGAGTCCTTGGCAGGGCAGGGGTGAGTACAGCACATCAGAGCAACAGGCCCAGAGTCCTTGGCAGGGCAGGGGTGAGTACAGCACATCAGAGCAACAGGCCCAGAGTCCTTGGCAGGGCAGGGGTGAGTACAGCACATCAGAGCAACAGGGCCAGCAACACACCCAGATCGCAAACAATGGTCTTGACTAGCACACCTCTGTGTGGCACAGGCGTATGAGGGTGTTGACAACTCATGTGGAGTGGGACCTGGCTGTGTGTGTGGGACTGCAGGTCCACTTGACTGGTGTGACAGAGGGACATGTGATGTGGTAATAAAAGAGGGCCTGCAAGGTGGAGGGCTGTGCGGACCAGGTGGCACCGTGGCACGTGGAGGTGGAGTCATGCTCACCCTTGACACAGTGTGGGTGGGAGAGGTTGGAGGGGTGCCCTTCCACTTTTTTGGAATATGAAATTGCTTCCCTGTCATGGGGTTGATGGGAAGTGGCGTTGACACCGCCGGCACACACTCGAACTGTCCCACATCAGGGGCAGACACTGGCACTCCCTCTGGAGAAGTGCTTGATCCTGCTGAACGCTTGGGCTGGCTACGCCTCCGGACCACCTTACCCTCTCGGGAAGGTGTACCCCCTACAGTGACCACCTTCCCACTTCCCCCAGGGGTGGTGTCTACAGTACCCTCCTGTCCCTTCTTGCCAGGGCTGCACACACCACTGACCTCCTCTACCTGAGTCACTGGCCTGGACATAACACTGCCCTCCCTTGCCCTAATCACTGGGCTGCTCACAACAGGGGTCTCCTCTGCCACAATGACTGGGCTGGTCACAACAGGGGTCTCCTCTGCCACAATGACTGGGCTGGTCACAACAGGGCTCTCCTCCACCTGCCTCGATGTACTTTGTTGTGGGGTTGATGTGGTGGGTGGTTGTGTCCCTGTGCTCTCCCCAGGTGTAGCCATGACATCCCACACATCCTCTGTGGGCATAGCTGAGTCAATTTCTGGTGATGCCTCTGCAGCATGTGAGCCTGATGTCTGCCACAATGATCTTCTGGCCTTGCTCTTCTGTGACTTCACCTTATCTGTGCATATTGGGGGGGCCCTGCTCTTCTTTGGGGATGGAGTCTGTGGACGGAATTGTTTGCTTTGGGTCTGACCTGTGCTCCTAGTGTTGTATCGTTTAGTTGATGTAGGTCCCAAGTGGTCACTGTCATCTGATGTGGCCACTGACTTGATGGACGTCACAGGCACCTGAGCTGCAATGGGAGCATGTGCCTGTTGGAGGGCTGACGTGACTGTTGCTGACAATGACTGGAGTGTACGATGTAGCCCACCCACGTCAGAGTGTATGCCCTCCATGAATGCCAGAACCTGGCCTAATTTGTTATCGTGGGCACTGAAGGCATTGAGCAGGGCGGTCTGGTCCACGCAAAGTTGGCGCAGGAGCTCTACGCACTCTGCACTGAGGGCAGCAGGGGGGACAGGTGCAGGGGCAGCGGTGCCATGTGTGAATGTTACACGTCCCCTCTTAGTGACACGGATACGGGCAGCACCAGAGGAAGTGGATGGGAGGCTGGGCAGTAGCCGCTGGTTGTCAGATGCTGCAGCAGACTCCCCATCCCCTGTGGCTGCTAACAGGGACGCATCCCCCCTGCCATCAGATGAAGTGGTACTCTGTGTCTCAGCCACAGATTCCTCATGCATACTCCTGTCACCCTCAGTAGCGCTAGTGTGGTCAGTGTCACTTGGCTCAGTCTCACTTTGCTCTGCTGCCGCTGTCGTGCTGGTCTCGCCACCACTTTCAGGATCATGTTCCGCCGTGGTGTCTTGCGAATCTGCATTAGTGAGAGAAACAGTTGCCACTCACATCACATATCACAGCATGTCAGCACACGCACATCACATGTGTCACCGCTGCCACAGGCACTCTACACATGCATCCACTCCCAGACAAACTCTCCCTCCCCGGATACTCACCATCTCTGTCTTGCTGCTGATGCCCCTTCAGACGTGCATCCAGGTCTGGATTGGTCACTGCCAGTATGCGTCCCATCAGCGGAGTCATGGTGGGCCGGGCCACACGCCCTGTGCGTGGTACCATCCCCAAGGTCATCTCTGCCACTTGCTTAGCCAGCCGGCTGATGTCGTCCCACCTCTTGTGACAGTGTGTGTGTCGTCTGTTTGATACCCCCAGGGCTCGCACCTTTGCTGCTATGGCCCTCCAGACAGCCTTACGTTGGTGTACCTTGAGCTGCAGGTATGAGAGTAAAGAAGGCCAAATGTACAATTACACAATGTCATATGTCAGCATCTATCAGTACAGCAGCCAGACACTGTCTCGGGACTTACAGTAACCTCCCTCCCTCCAGAACTGGGGGTTCCCTCACAAGGCCACTCTGCATGGCATGAACATTAGTGAATGCATGCACACATTGAGGTTCCTAGTCTCCATGATAATCACACTAAAGCATGATGCTTCAACACAAATGCATGGACAGCACTGTGTAATTCAGAAATTGTACAGGGCGCTGATGTGGCATATCCACTAATCAGTGTGAAGCAACTGTAGCATGTAAGTTGGCTGATGTTCAATTTTTGGCTGTGCAGCGACTAAACTACTCTGTGGGTCACACTGACTATGACTACAGGGGCACCCTGAAATGTCATCACAAGCGTACACTGTCCTGGCATCTACAAGGCTAACAACCGTTGGTTATGTCTGCCCGAAAAAGTAGCACAACCCACTCACACATACAAGTACAGGCCTAGGACAGAGTCACAATGCAACACACACACTCCCACGACCTGGAAACAGCTTGTCTGTCAGTGTTTGTCAGCAGCCCACATCCAAAAGCACATACTGCAGCATCATCACTACACGTCTGACACCACCCTGCCCTACTGCTCCCTTCATGGTGTTTTTACCACGACATTGGGGCCACCAAACAGGCGTGGGTACTGTGCCAGCACCTCGTTCACAAGGACATCCAGCTCCTCACTCGTGAATGGACTGGCACGGATCTTATCTGTTCTTGACATCCCTGTGGATATGGCAGACCTGTGGCGAAAGTGAATTACGAGGGGTCCCAGGCAGCAGGCTCTTGAAGCAGCAGGACAGGGTGCCAGGCAGCAGGCTCTTGAAGCAGCAGGACAGGGTCCCAGGCAGCAGGACAGGGTCCCAGGCAGCAGGACAGGGTCCCAGGCAGCAGGCTCTTGAAGCAGCAGGACAGGGTCCCAGGCAGCAGGCTCTGTGAGCAGTGGGAATGTGAGGCTCACTCCCACAGATTTATAGCCCCCTGGGGTGGTTAGGAAGCTTAAAATCTGCTACAATTGGTTGTCTGGGTCTGCCTTATTCAAAAGCATCCAATGACCGCCTCCGCGGCAGCGGAGCATAGCTTCCGCGATTTTCAAATCTGCATCATGCCACCGCGATCATCCATGCCATTGGCTGTTTGCAATGCTCCACGGCGGTGATGCACCGCGGGTGCCCGGGGTGCGCTACCGCGATGGTGCATCATTCAAAAGCATCCAATGACCGCCTCCGCGGCAGCGGAGCACAGCTTCCGCGATTTTCAAATCTGCATCATGCCACCGCGATCATCCATGCCATTGGCTGTATGCAATGCTCCACGTCGGTGACGCACCGCGGGTGCCCGGCGGTAGGTACCCCGACTCATGCGGCGGAGCATACCCACCGCCATGTACACAAGTCCATGTGCCAATGGCTACCTTGGCTGGGTAGATGGTGGTGCTGGGGTCACACCGCCGGGGCCCGGCGGTAGGTACCGCGACTCATGCGGCGGAGCATACCCACCGCCATGTACACAAGTCCATGTGCCAATGGCTACCTTGGCTGGGTAGATGGTGGTGCTGGGGTCACACCGCCAGGGCCCGGCGGTAGGTACCGTGACTCATGCGGTGGAGCATACCCACCGCCATGTACACAAGTCCATGTGCCAATGGCTACCTTGGCTGGGTAGATGGTGGTGCTGGGGTCACACCGCCGGGGCCCGGCGGTAGGTACCGCGACTCATGCGGCGGAGCATACCCAACGCCATGTACACAAGTCCATGTGCCAATGGCTACCTTGGCTGGGTAGATGGTGGTGCTGGGGTCACACCGCTGGGGACCGGCGGTAGGTATTACCATTTTAGTACACATTGCTGTGTATGTCAATCCTGGACACTGTATCAGCACCCTGCAGCTACAGGGTGTAGGGCACATCATTGCACACACGATGCCACACAGCCATGTCATCCACAGGAGGGCGCACGTTCATTATGAGCCACTTTTGCCTGTGTTTCTGCCATTTTTGTAAGGGTTTTGATGGCTGATGATGATTGACAGACGTCAGGTGCTCTACATTGATGTCGTGACGTTTAATGTGTTGTTGGTCAGTGCAGACCTTGACCTGGCTGGTGTCACTGCATTGTATCGTTCCTGACTTGTGCATTCACAACTGATCATGCACACAACCGGAAGTGTCCCTGCTACTGTGATCATTGTGTTAATGAATGGTTGCAGAATGTACCTGATGCATTGAGGTGTGGCAGGTACAGCAGATGGGTATGACAGACATGTTAAGTCACATTACATTGGCGGGTCTTGTTGCACCATGTCTGCACATGTCAAATGTTCAACCATTATATCCGCATTCACATTCCCCGATGTGTTACTGTCACTTGGGTATTGTCACTGGAGAGGCCTGCCCTCTGTGTGTAGCTATTGGCCAGCCATGTCACCAGATGTGCCATGCATCTCTCTGGCCCTTGTTCTTTTCCCATTACATCATTGATGCTTTGTGCTATGGCCATCTCATGATGCTTGTCACTGACCTATTCATTTTACTCCTCAACTAGGAGGAGGCCGAATCTCCTACGTCAGTTGACTGTGCTTGAGGACATGGAGAATGAGGCAATCATCAGGAAATTCAGGCTGGACAGACCAACATTGAAGATTGTGTGTGATCTATTGGAGCCCCACCTGCAGCTCGCCGTCACTATCCTACGGCATTCACATCCACCTACAAGGTGATGGCAGCACTACACTTCTTTGCAACTGGTTCCTTCCAAGAGACTGTGGCTAACGCTGGGGGATGTCGCAGCCCATGTTCAGCATGGTGCTGAGGGATGTACTTGAGGCCATGATGATATATCGCAATTGCTACATACATTTCCCCAGGGGACGTGAATTGGCTGCCGTTAAGGGAGACTTCTATCCACTTGGGCGCATCCCACATGTAGTCGGTGCCATAGATTGCACCCATGTAGCTCTGGTGGCACCGCAGGCGACGGAGCACATTTATCGGAACCGCAAACACTACCACTCCATGAATGTGCAGGTGGTGTGCCTTGCGGACATGACAATATCACATGTGTGTGCAAAGTATCCCGGTTCGGCCCATGATTCGTACATTATGAGGAACAGCATGGTGCCATGGATGATGGAGAATCTGCATCCCGAACGTGCCTGGATTGTGGGTGAGTATCACTACTGCTATCACGTGCTGTGTGTCACTGGCTTTACTGTGGCCGTACAACATTGCAATGGGTGTTTATCATTCACAGGTGACTCTGCATATCCCAGTAGGCCATGGCTGTTGAGCCCACTCTGGAATCCCCGGACAAAGCAGACATCCGCTTAAATGAGGCCAATGGCAGGACAAGACGGGTAATCGAACGGACTTTCGGCCTGCTGAAGTCATGGTTCCGGTGCCTTGACAGGACCGGAGGGGCACTTGCATACTCGCCTGGGAAGGTGTGCAAGATCGTTGTGGCATGCTGTATGCTGCACAACCTGGCCATCCACAAGGGGGTCCCCCTGCTCCTGGACGATGGTGAGGAACCAAGGCCACAACCTGCTCAGGGACCAGAATCCAGTGATGAGGACAGTGGAGAAGAGGAAGGAGTTGACCTACGCCAGCAGCTAATCCAACGCTACTTCACTTGAAGGTGTGTGACGAGTTACAACGTGTGTGGTTGCTTTTGTTGTGAATGGATATGCGCACATGTTCCCGATAGCCACATGTTCTGTCACCTATGTATGGTATTGGTGGAATTGACGTTACGTACGGAGATGTATGCTGGACCATATTTGTGCGTATCCGCTAGACAATGTGTAGTATGCCTGTGATATTTTGGATATTTTTGGAGCAGTGATCTATGTGTGTTGCCACGATGAGACCAGTGACTGTAGTTCTGTTGTGTCTCCCTAGGTGCTACAGAGTGTTCCTGCCCTGCATACTGTACATCATGTTTACACATCATGGACATTATCAACAATGTTAATACTGCACTAAAGAATTCACTACACAAAATCTGGAGTGTCAGGTATTTTATTTTCGGAGTGGACATGTGAATTGTGCGGGAATATTTACAGGAAGGTGGGGAATGAGCAATGAGTTGACAGTCATGGTCGCAGAGATGCAAGAGTAGACACCACATGGATGTGGTGACCCAGTCCAACAGACAGGTGCCATTGCCGAGGCAATGTGGGGAAAGACAGTCCAAACAGTGAATGCAGTTGGGGAGAGGGTTGTCTTCACGGCTGGCTCCGTGACTGGCGTGTGGCAGGTGCTTTGCCTCCAGAGACTCCCAGGCTCTTCTTTGGACGCCCCCTAGATCTTTTTGGCGGTGGGGGGCCTGCTGAATGGCCAGCGGCGTCAGAGGACTCGCCCCTCTCTGTTGGCGCAGGGGAGGATGGTGGACTGTCATCCTGCTGCTCAACAGGAGGGGACGGAGGTGGTGGTTGGGACACAGGCCTGTCCCTCTGCAACGCCACTTGCTGGCCCATGAGTTCCACCATCTGTCCCAGGCGGTTATCGATGTACCTCATCAGCAGGATGAGCTCCCTTAATAGTTCATCCGACCGGACACTTTGTCCCTGGACCTCTTGGTAGGCCTCCACAACTCTGGTGAAGTGGTCCAGGGATGGTGTCCACTCCTCCCGAGGTCTGGCGTTTACCCTGGCCCTCCCACCTGCTCTACTGCCACGGACCTCTTCCCTCACCACTGGTGCGCCACGCACTGCCTCCCTGCCCTCCACAGGTGTTGCTGTGGGCTGGTCATCCCTAGGGACAGGGAGGGTGCTGCAGGTGGTACTGGTGGTAGTGGTGGTGTTGGTGGCAGTGGCGGCGGTGGTGGTTGCGGGGGAGGCAGAGGCCGTGACAGCAGGAGTCTGCTGCGTTGTTGTTGCAGCAGAGGTGGTGTTGGCGAGGATGGGGGCCTGGGACCTCTGGGTCTGTGGCACACCAGATGGGCCGGCCTGGAGCTCATTGTCCAAACTGTCCTGGGAGTCCGCATCTGTGAGTCCATGTGCCGGAGGTGGAGACTGGCTCTGCTGGTCGTTGGTGTGGTCCCCAGCAGTGAATTCTTCATCACCTGTGGGGTAGATGGGGAGTGGTCAGTGTTTCCGTCATCTGCGTATCATCATCTGTCTGTACACTTGTTATATATGCTGTCATCAGTTGGACAATTCATGGCAACTCAGTGTTACATTTCATAGTGCACAGTGTCATCATGGAGTCTTACAGGTTGAATGTCAATGCATTCCGTCCAATAGTTATTTGATTTCTACACACACACACTTCATGAAGAATTACGGTTGTTACATACCTGTAAGGTGAGTGTGCAGGGTGCAATGTCTGACACTTGCTCCTGGGTGGGGGAGGCCTCACTGCTGCTGGGCTGTGGGCCAGGGGGCATGCTGGGAGCAGTGGTACAGGTCTCCCACCCACAAACACCCTCCAAGTGAAGATGGCTACCTACCTGTAGGTTTGTTTGTTAAACAGTGCAATGTCTGACACTTGCTCCTGGGTGGGGGAGGCCTCCCTGCTGCTGGGCTGTGGGCCAGGGGGCATGCTGGGAGTAGTGGTACAGGTCTCCCACCCACAAACACCCTCCAAGTGAAGATGGATACCTACCTGTAGGTTTGTTTGTTAAACAGTGCAATGTCTGACACTTTCTCCTGGGTGGGGGAGGCCTCCCTGCTGCTGGGCTGTGGGCCAGGGGGCATGCTGGGAGTAGTGGTACAGGCCTCCCACCCACAAACACCCTCCAAGTGAAGATGGCTACCTACCTGTAGGTTTGTTTGTTAAAGAGTGCAATGGCTGACACTTGCTCCTGGTTGGGGGAGGCCTCCCTGCTGCTGGGCTGTGGGCCAGGGGGCATGCTGGGAGTAGTGGTACAGGCCTCCCACCCACAAACACCCTCCAAGTGAAGATGGCTACCTACCTGTAGGTTTGTTGTTAAACAGTGCAATGGCTGACACTTGCTCCTGGGTGGGGGAGGCCTCCCTGCTGCTGGGCTGTGGGCCAGGGGGCATGCTGGGAGTAGTGGTACAGGCCTCCCACCCACAAACACCCTCCAAGTGAAGATGGCTACCTACCTGTAGGTTTGTTTGTTAAACAGTGCAATGGCTGACACTTGCTCCTGGGTGGGGGAGGCCTCCCTGCTGCTGGGCTGTGGGCCAGGGGGCATGCTGGGAGTAGTGGTACAGGCCTCCCACCCACAAATACCCTCCAAGTGAAGATGGCTACCTACCTGTAGGTTTGTTTGTTAAACAGTGCAATGACTGACACTTGCTCCTGGGTGGGGGAGGCCTCCCTGCTGCTGGGCTGTGGGCCAGGGGGCATGCTGGGAGTAGTGATACAGGCCTCCCACCCACAAACACCCTCCAAGTGAAGATGGCTACCTACCTGTAGGTTTGTTTGTTAAACAGTGCAATGGCTGACACTTGCTCCTGGGTGGGGGAGGCCTCCCTGCCGCTGGGCTGTGGGCCAGGGGGCATGCTGGGAGTAGTGGTACAGGCCTCCCACCCACAAACACCCTGCAAGTGAAGATGGCTACCTACCTGTAGGTTTATTTGTTAAACAGTGCAATGGCTGACACTTGCTCCTGGGTGGGGGAGGCCTCCCTGCTGCTGGGCTGTGGGCCAGGGGGCATGCTGGGAGTAGTGGTACAGGCCTCCCACCCACAAACACCCTCCAAGTGAAGATGGCTACCTACCTGTAGGTTTGTTTGTTAAACAGTGCAATGGCTGACACTTGCTCCTGGGTGGGGGAGGCCTCCCTGCTGCTGGGCTGTGGGCCAGGGGTCATGCTGGGAGTAGTGGTACAGGCCTCCCACCCACAAACACCCTCCAAGTGAAGATGGCTACCTACCTGTAGGTTTGTTTGTTAAACAGTGCAATGACTGACACTTGCTCCTGGGTGGGGGAGGCCTCCCTGCTTCTGGGCTGTGGGCCAGGGGGCATGCTGGGAGTAGTGGTACAGGCCTCCCACCCACAAACACCCTCCAAGTGAAGATGGCTACCTACCTGTAGGTTTGTTTGTTAAACAGTGCAATGGCTGACACTTGCTCCTGGGTGGGGGAGGCCTCCCTGCTGCTGGGCTGTGGGCCAGGGGTCATGCTGGGAGTAGTGGTACAGGCCTCCCACCCACAAACACCCTCCAAGTGAAGATGGCTACCTACCTGTAGGTTTGTTTGTTAAACAGTGCAATGACTGACACTTGCTCCTGGGTGGGGGAGGCCTCCCTGCTTCTGGGCTGTGGGCCAGGGGGCATGCTGGGAGTAGTGGTACAGGCCTCCCACCCACAAACACCCTCCAAGTGAAGATGGCTACCTACCTGTAGATTTGTTTGTTAAACAGTGCAATGGCTGACACTTGCTCCTGGGTGGGGGAGGCCTCCCTGCTGCTGGGCTGTGGGCCAGGGGGCATGCTGGGAGTAGTGGTACAGGCCTCCCACCCACAAACACCCTCCAAGTGAAGATGGATACCAACCTGTAGGTTTGTTTGTTAAACAGTGCAATGGCTGACACTTGCTCCTGGGTGGGGGAGGCCTCCCTGCTGCTGGGCTGTGGGCCAGGGGCTATGGTGTGAGTTGTTGTACTGACCTTCCTCCCCCATACAGGCCTCCTCAGCAGACTGCCTGGCTACATGTTGGGTAGGGATGGACAGTGTATTGGTGGTTGGGTATTGCAAGGAGGTAAATCTCAATGTGGTGTTAAACATTTGTCTGTACTTACCAGCCTCCGCTCCCCCGGCTACTCCTGTGAGACTCTGAGGTAGCAGGATGGCAAGCACCTTCTCCTCCCATGGTGTGAATGTCTTCTGTGGGATGGGAGGGCCACTGCTAGTCACGTTTGCCAGAGTCCAGTTCTTGCTCCTCTTCTCCTTGACAACCCTCTTGAGATCATGCCACCGCTTCATGATCTCCTTCTTGGATCTTGGGGTGGCCCCAACTGCATTCACCCTTTGGGCTATCCTTTCCCACAATTGTGTCCTGGTGGCTAATGGTGTCTGTTGGACTAGGTTACCAAATAGTTGTGGCTCTACTCTCACAATCTCGTTGACCATGACTGTCAACTCACTCTCGGTGAATTTTGGCATTTTTTGTGATGTCATAGTGTGTGGGGGTTGAGGTGTTTGTGGGTGCAGGGGTGTGTGGGTGCAGGGGTGTGGTGATGAGGTGTGTTGTGTGCTGGGGGTTTGTTTGTGATGGTGTGATGGTGGTGTTGATGGTGGTGGTGGGTGGGTGTGGTGTGCTATTTTTCCTCTCCTCTCAGATGTGGTGTATGGCCTTCTGTTCTGGAAAGATGCAAAGGATTGTGGTGAGTGGAGGGGGTGGCTTTGTACTCAGCTGTGTGGGTGTGTCCAATTGGATTGTGGTTGTCAGGTGTGTTGTGGGTGTGGTTCTGTAGTTTTGTATATTTGTTAGAGTAATTTAGGTATCTGTGTGTGTGTGTTGTATATTTTGGGGCCAGGGCTACTTTGTTTATGCAGTATTTGGCATCACTGCGGTGCTTTCACATCGACCGCCATTTATTTCATGTTCGTCCGCTGCGGTGGCTTTGCTGCTGCTTGTCCGCCATTTCTCCCATTCACTTCTGGCTGCGACCGCGGTGGTCGGTGTCGGCGGTCCCGCCGGCGACACCCTCGGGGACATCGTAATTTCCCGTGCGGTGTCTCCGCTTTCCCTGTGGACGTTTTTGTCTTTTCCGCTGCTTTTCCGACCATTGCGGTCGGAGTTTTGGCATCACCGCACACGTCGGGCGGTTTCATTTTCGCCGCTACCGCCACGGTCAGTCTGTAGTGGCGGTCGATCCTAATTTGACCGCCGGTTTAACCGCCTCCATAGCAGACGGTTGTTTTCCGCCTCCATGGCGGGCGGGGTGGTTTTCCGCCCGCTATCCTAATGGGCCCCCTAGTATTTGTAAAAAGTGCACAGTTTCCCAAGTGTATTGTGAGAACCAAAAGGGCAGTTAAGTGACAGCAGGTGATTTATATACAAGGTTTCTGCAGGGCGTATTTACAAGGAACAGGGAAAAATGACCATGAAAGCAATAATGTCTAAACAAAAATTGTTACAGTGCCTATCTTGAATCATAGACATTGTTTATATGGTTCGTTTCCATAAAGCGTCAACAGCGTTTCGACCCAGAACAGGATGACGGTCTCGTCAGGACAAGGGGAATGAGGGACATCTATAAGAATGAGGACAATTGGTAAGGGTGTGAACACTGCGTGTAGAAAAATCACTTAAAATGGGACCATTCTGGATGTCTAATTACCTGGGTGAAGAGAGCTCAATAAGATAGGTGGTGAGTGCCAATCGTAAGTGAATTAAAGGGTAGGTACTTACAGTAACCCGGCCGGGTACTGCGGCATGTGATGAGAGGAGGGGAAAAGAAGGGAGGAGAGGGTAAGGGCAGGTACGGAAATAAGCCATCTTGACCTGATGAGCAATACCTGTGGTATGGTAAATGGACAAAATATCGAATTTGGAATATCGACTGGACTAAATATCGAAGTCAGAATATCGAGAGTCCCACAATATCGACTGTGAGTATATCGACAATAAAAATATCATTTATAATATTAAGTAAGAAATATCGTTGGACATTATATTGAGTTTAGAATATCGTTTGACCAAAATATCGTTTGTAAAGTGGTGTTAGAAATATCGAATTGTAATATATAGATTGTACAAAATAGCGAAAGACATAATATATAAAGTATAAAATATCGAAAATATATATAATGTAATCATTTTTTTAAAATAATTAATATAATTTTAATTACTATTAATATTAATATAATAAATTAAATGTAAATTAATATTTCTTATGTAATATTTTTAGTAAATAATATTGTGTTTTAGGAGCGGGATGTTGGGTTAATAGGGGATAAGGGTGGGGAGTGTTTTACAAAAATGTTACATTTTTTTATATATTGTAAAAAAAAATCATATTAATTAGGAAATTTGAAAATGTATAAAAAATTTCGAATTTTATGAAATTTCTTTTAGGAGCGGGATGTTGGGTTAATAGGGGATAAGGGTGGGGAGTGTTTTAAAAAATACTAGTACATTTATTTATATATTGTTAACATTTTTACATTTCAAATTAATTAGGTAAATCGAAAATTTAAAAAAAGTTTCGAAATTTATGAAATTTCTTTTAGGAGCGGGATGTTGGGTTAATAGGGGATAAGGGTGGGGAGTGTTTTAAAAAAAATTGTAATTTTTTTTATATATTGTTAACATTTTTAAATTTTAAATTAATTAGGAAATTCGAAAATTTATAAAAAATTTCCAATTTTATGAAATTTATTTTAGGAGCGGGATGTTGGGTTAATAGGGGATAAGGGTGGGGAGTGTGTTAAAAAAATTAGTAAAAATGTTTTATATATTGTAAAAAATTATAAAATTTAAATTAATTATGAAATTTGAAACTGTAAAAAAAATTTCACATTTCATGACATTTTTATTTGGACTGGGATGTTGTGTTAATAGGGGATAATGGTGGGGAGTGTTTTAAAAAAAATTGTTAAAATATTTTAAATATTCTTAAAAAATTTTTAAAATAAAATATTTAGGAAATTTAAAATTTATAAAAATTTTCACATTTAGTTGAAATTTATTTTAGGAGTGGGATGTTGTGTTAATAGAGGATAAGGGTGGGGAGTGTTTTAATAAAATTATTATAAATATTTTAATTAATTACAATAGTTGTGAAAATTGAAATATTTTTAAAATTTCATAAATTGTTGAAAAATGTAGCATTTATTTTATTTTATTTTAGGAGCGGGATGTTGGGTTAATAGGGGATAAGGGTGGGGAGTTTTAAAAAAAATGTAATATTATTTCTATAAATTAAACATTTTAAACAAATAAAAATTTTAAATATTAAATTAGAAATAGACAAATACATTTTGAATTTTATTAAATTTATTTTAGGAGTGGCATGTTGGATTAATAGGGGATAAGGGTGGTGAGTTTTTTAGAAAAAAATATATATTTTAAATATATGAAATTTCCATATAAATTTCGTAATTATGTCAAATTAGAAAATTAATATTCTTTTTAAATTAAATTTAAAGTTTGTTTAGGAGTGGGATGTTTAATTAATAGGGAATATGGGTGTGGAGTGTTTAATAATAATGATAATTAATTTGTAAACATCTAATTTATATAAAATTAAAATTATTACTTAAAATGTTTACATTTAATTGCAAAATTAATTTATAATTTTAATATTTACGAGTGTTCTGCAAAGTTAATAGGGGATAATGTTGGGGAGTGTTAGAAAAATTTCTTGAATATTATAAAAAAAATTAAAAATTATGTACTAAATCAAAAATAGAACATTTCAATTTAAATTACAAATAAAAGTTTTAATTGATTTTTATTTATGAGTGGGATGTAGTTTTAATAGAGGATAAGGGTGGGCATGTTTTTTAATAATCTGAGTAATACATTTTAAATTTATTTTTAAAATAAAAATTTATAAATTAAGAAATGTGAATTTTTAATTATTACTTTAATGTATTCTGGTAAATGTGTAGAAAATGTATAGATACATTTATATTGCTTTACAGTACAGCACCTTTTCAGAATTACATTTGATTGTAGTAGGAATAGTAACTTTAATTTTGTCAATGTCCAGCACATTACTGGAGTTGGAATAGTAATTTGTATTTGGTGAATGTCCAGCACCTTCCCTGATTTTCACCAGACTGGAGTTGGAATAGTAAATTATATTGGGTCACTGTCCAGCACCTTCCCTGACTTTTACCTGACTGGAGTTGGAATAGTAAATTATATTGGGTCACTGTCCAGCACCTTCCCTGAATTGTATATGAATGGAGTTGGAATAGTAAATTGTATTTGGTCAGTGTCCAGCACCTTCCCTGACTTTTACCTGACTGTAGTGGGAATAGTAAATTGTAATTGGTTAGTGTCCAGCACCTTCTATTATTTTCACCATTCTGGAGTTGGAATAGTAAATTATATTGGGTCATTGTCCATCACCTTCCCTGACTTTTACCTGACTGGAGTTGGAATAGTAAATTATATTGTGTCACTGTCCAGCACCTTCCCTGACTTTTACCTGACTGGAGTTGGAATAGTAAATTATATTGGGTCACTGTCCAGCCCCTTCCCTGACTTTTACCTGACTGGGGTTTGAATAGTAAATTATATTGGGTCACTGTCCAGCACCTTCCCTGAATTTTACATGACTGGAGTTGGAATAGTAAATAGTATTTGGTCAGTGTCCAGCACCTTTCCTGACTTTTACCTGACTGAAGTTGGAATAGTAAATTATGTTGGGTCACTATCCAGCACCTTCCCTGACTTTTACCTGACTGGAGTTGGAATAGTAAATTATATTGGGTCACTGTCCAGCACCTTCCCTGAGTTTTACCTGACTGGAGTTGGAATAGTAAATAGTATTTGGTCAGTGTCCAGCACCTTCCCTGACTTTTACCTGAATGGAGTTGGAATAGTAAATTGTATTTGGTCAGTGTCCAGCACCTTCCGTTATTTTCACCAGACTGGAGTTGGATTATTAAATTATATTGGGTCACTGCCCAGCACCTTCCCTGACTTTTACCTGACTGGAGTTGGAATAGTAAATTATATTGGGTCACTGTCCAGCACCTTCCCTGAATTTTACCTGACTGGAGTTGGAATAGTAAATAGTATTTGGTCAGTGTCCAGCACCTTCCCTGACTTTTACCTGAATGGAGTTGGAATAGTAAATTATATTGGGTCACTGTCCAGCACCTTCTCTGACTTTTACCTGACTGGAGTTTGAATAGTAAATTATATTGGATCACTGTCCAGCACCTTCCCTGACTTTTACCTGATTGGAGTTGGAATAGTAAATTGTATTTGGTCAGTGTCCAGCACCTTTCTTCATTTTTATATGAGTAGAGTTGGAATGGTACATTATGTTGTGTCAGTGTCTAGCATATTTTCTGGTGTTTTGAGTGAGAATTGTAAGTTATATATTTATAATGTTTAAATGAGAAAAATATTAATACAACATTTGTTTTGATATATCTAAAATACTTTTCTAAAGTTTGTAAATACTATATAACATTTAAATATATAAGTATGAAAAGAGACATCACAATTTTTTAACAATTTTATTCTTGTATGAAAAAACATTTGTAGGAATTTAGTTATTTACATACTTTATTTTTATTTGTGAAAGTAGATAGGATAATAAAAAAATGTTTTCTTTATGTTACATTTTTTGGTAGAACAAAGTTTTTACATTACATTTATTTTTGGTCATAAATGTTTGTTATTTCAAAATCAATATGTTTTTTATTACATTGCATTTTGAAAATATACATACAGTTTCCAATGCATTTTACAGATTTTATAACATTTATAATTTTGCAAAACAATAGTTTACAGTGTTACATGTATTTTCTGATGTTTTTATTTAAATATTTAATTAATAATATTAATATATAAAATATATTAATTTTATTAATGAAATATTATTATTATTATTCTATTAAGAAAAACAAAAAACAAGTAAGTTTATTCATAATATTTTTCTTTTTCAACATATTATTAACATACACATATATAGAATGTATTATAATAATTAATAATTTCTTATTTATTATTAATAATTTACAAATGTTACTTCATTGTAAATAATTTTTGAAATTTATAGAAAAATGTTTTGAATGAATACAGTCAGGTATAATGCTTGTTATCTATTTTTCTAATGTTGATATACATTATAACAATTATTAATAATAATAATTAACATTTGGTATTAATTAATATTATTAATATATAAAGGTACATCAGTTGTATAGTAAATTTTTAAGTAACAAATATTTATTAATAATATATTTATTGAAATACAATTTTTATATTTTTTAGTTGGAAAATATACATATCAAATATATTATTAATAATAATTATTTTTTTCATTAATAAGTATTATTAATTTACAAATGTTCAAATGTTATATATTGAGAATTAATGCTAAATAACATTTTGAAATAAAGATACACATATGTGACTTGTTATATTTGTGTGTTTTTTTAAACAGATTAATCTAAGTATTAATAATAATTAATAATATATTATTATTTATTATTATTCATTTACTAAGGAAAAATAAACATATTTTAATTTATAAAGGCACAAAAAAATATTTAAGATTTTTACAGTGTAGTATTATGTTTTATATTTTGTATTAAATTGTATTTAATACGTTTAGGTTCATGTGTTTATTTTGCAGGGACTACTTTCTAACCGCGTAATGTTATTGTGCTTTATTCAGGATTGGAGAAGCTCGCGGTTGGATGCTGTGTCGCGTTGGGAAAGGTAAGATTATTTTTAACTACTATTTGTTAGAGATTACAAATGTTTGAGTGTAGTTTGGATGTGTTTAGTATTAGTTTAATTATTTAAGAGTTGTTTCGATATGTTTTAGGTGTTCGTTGTTTTTAACGGAAGTGTTGTGACGGAGTGTTTTAGGCCTAGTGATTTTCGTATATTTATTTAAAGTTATGCTTATTTGTAGATGATATATTAATGTTTATATGTGCTCTGAAATATTTTGGGTGTTTTGTGTGGGTGGGTTTGTTTGTGTAATATTTTTACAGGTTCCTTGTTTTCACAGTTCCGTTTCGTGGATGGATGCGTTTTTTTTTTAATGAGAAGAGTGTAATACTTTATTAAACTAATATTTTTACACTCTCTTTCCTTTTATCGGTGTTTTCGGGGTCTGTTTGTAATTATTTAAGTTTGTATTCTGTTTTTAA
The DNA here is from genome assembly GCF_964261635.1 of Lissotriton helveticus. Lineage (NCBI taxonomy): Eukaryota > Metazoa > Chordata > Amphibia > Caudata > Salamandridae > Lissotriton > Lissotriton helveticus. Next base: position 915,550,415 of record NC_136059.1, on the reverse strand, counting down.
GCGTTTCCGATTGATGTTTTGTTTTCTCGAGATTTCCTGGAGCGATTTTTTGTTTTTTTAAACTTATTTTCGGGTTTTGAAGGGTCTCGATTTGATGTTGAAAAAGAGCGTTTTTTTTTTATTAAAAGTGTGTGTTTTAATCTTTATTTAATAAAGTTACCACACTTTTTTTTCTCGGGATTTCCTGGAGCTTTTTTTAATATTTTGACTATTTTTCGGGATTTTGAGGGTTCATTTACTTTGGATTCATATTGGATTACCATTGGATTTCGTGGATTACCAGTTGAAGGATTACATCTTGGACTGTATTGAATTGAATTGTAAGTTGCTTTTTTAAACATTTATTTGGGTGGGAAATGTTTAAGTAGTAGTGTTATATTTTTTACTATTTGTAAAAATATTATTTAATTGTTTATATATTTACTGCATGTAAATAAATATGTATGACAATTATATAATATATTTTTTTTAAAAATTATGTTGCTTTAACGTTTTCATTCTATTATATTGAGTATTTTAATGTGTGTAGATGAAATTTACAGGAGTGTTTTAGCTATGAGAGACAGATAGTCTAGACCTTTTGTAGAAGGATATAAGGTAACCTGACTTTGAAGTTGTTTAAACATTTGTTTACTTTGTTTGGTAACTTTAGGTCCTAATTGAGTTATTGATTGGTGTATGCGTAGTTCTTGGTAGCTCTGTTCTTTTTGTAAAGCTTCTAGTTATTTTTGGACTGTAGGTTTTCCTCTGCTACTGGTTGCCTGGAAGGCATTGTGCCATCCTTCTACGCTGTTGTTAGTTCTTGCTTCTTGGTTAAGTGTGCTTAAATATACATTCCACCAAGCAATGTTAAATTTAGGTTGGCGTCTATGTCCTGAGCGGTGTAACCTTCCCACCCATGTGTCCTCAAAGTAGTCGAGGAGAGGTGATAGTTTTTCCTAATTTTTTTTGTAGTATGGGCTATCTATTAATGTATTATAATGTTCTGCTACATCGGTGGTAGGGACATATGCTAATGCAATTAATTTTTGTATTTGGTAAGCAAATGTGCTATCTGTAGCATATTGGATGCTTAGGGGGTCATTAGGATGTTGGGCGGATTGCCTCCGCCAGGGTGGCGGTGGCCACCCTGGAGGAGGCAATCCGCCCGACAACCACTCTCGTTTTCCCCTACGCCACATTAGGATGGCGGAGGGGACAGCGGCAAACGGAAAGACCGTCCGCCGCTTTACCGCCGCGGTCGCCTTGCGACCGCAGCGGTAATCAAATAATATGGTAGCGGTGTCCAATGGACACCGCCAGCCATATTACCATGCCCAAATCCAGGGGCCTTTCCACGGCGGCAATGCCGCCATGGAAAGGCAGGCGGAGATTGTTGCGGGGCCCCCTGCAGGGCCCCCAGGTTGCCGCCACTGTCGGGGGCACATGGGGGTACCTATGGGACCCCCCACATTTGCATATGCAAAGCGGCAGGCACCGCGCAGTGCCTGCCGCTTTGCATATGCAAATGCGTGCTGAAATGTTTATAATTGCGGCGGGCGGTGCTGAGTGCACCGCCCGCCACAATGATAAACATGTAGGATGTGCCCCCACTGTGGCGGGCACATCCTAATTCCCACTACGGGACCCCCGCCCTTATGGCGGGCGGTCCCATTCTCCGTTAGGGATGCGGGCGGGCAAAGTCCGCCCGCCATCCTAATGTGCCCCTAAATGTAGATTTTTGCAGGAGTCTCCAAATGCTTTGGTTGAAATGATAATAACAACCCTGTATTGCTGTGGGTGGATACATTTTTAGAATGGAATTAATCATAGGTAATTCGAAATCAATAATTATTTTCTGCGGAAAATAATTATTAGTTTCTTGTTTAATTGTGTTTAGTACCTCTATGTAGGTATTCTGTTGTTTGTTTGGTAAAAGGCAATATATGAAAGGTATATTGGAATGATGGTATAATCCATGTATGGTGTAAAGTTGGTAAAATGGTTTAGGGCATGTTTTAAAAGTCCCATCCATCATCCAGTGGTGGCAGTCTTGTAATTTTCTAATATTGTTAGCAGTACCAAACATTATAATTCTGTTTGTAGGGTCTTTGTTGTCATAAAGTAAGAATTTGGTCTTTATTGTGAGTTATACTCAATTCAAAGGGTATGACAACTTCTTGTAGTGTTTTAGGATTTGGTAGAGTTGTACTAGTTACTCTTTTTTGTCTTTGAATTACTTTTGTAAGGGAGTCAATAGAGGGAAGTTGTCCTGAGGCGTGCTGATGAACTTTTAAGAGTTCCTCTTTTAATATTTGGGTTGTAGGTTTGTCAGTGCTTGTACTTGCTTCTTTTATGCTTTCAAGTGCATCTCTTATTTCTATTTCCGTGATATTGGGGGGAAGATTATGTTCTCTTGTACCTAGTACTCTGGCTTCTTCTGTTATAGCCCTGCCATAGCATTTATTGGAATAGTATTTAGTGCATTTCCGAAAAACTTTCAATCCTATCTGTCTTTCTTGATTATAGACATACCCCATATAACATAGTAAAAGTTTGTTTTTTTGAGACATGACAAACTCTGCACCTTCAGTCATTTTTGTATTGGTAGTGCTATGAAAGAGTAGAAAGAAACAGTTTTTAAGTATAGATGATGTTAACATTTTACAGTATTAATTTTGCAATTATTATACTTACTATTTATATTTGGTGCAATGTGAAAGCTTTAGTAGATTTTCTCCAGCTTTTACTTGTATTTAGATGATGTATTTTCTGTTTGTGGGAGAAAAATATTAATTAATTATTGTATATTTTTATGTATTTTAGAGATTGTTTTAGAAGGCCAAATCTTTTCAAGTTACTATTTTAATTTGTTAGATAGTTGAAAATACATACTTACTTAGCCAATTTGTGAATGTCTTTATTTTTCAGGAGTTGCTTATGAGTATGTATAAATTATCTGTTAAGGAGATAGTAATAAATAAAATATGCATTACAAATTTGTATGGAATAATACATTAGTTGTTTTTTTGTATTATTTGAAATAATACTCACTGATATTTTGTAGAGGTTTTCAATTTGAAGGAGATAGAAAAACAATAAAATGTGAATTAAAAACAGTGTTTAAAAAATTGGTTGGTTTGTTTTCTATTATTCAAAATCTATACTTACTTTGTATATTTGTAGAATAAATAATTTGAAGGTAGTAGGTTTATGGTATTTATAAAATTTCGGATAAGGAGAAAGTAGAGAAAAAAAAAATATATTACAATTTTGCATTAATGAAAGGAGTTTGTGTGGTTTATTATAATTTAAAATATATACTTACATGGGTAATTTGTAGAGTCCTTTATTGTTGATGAGTAAGTTTTGGGTATGTATAGATTTTCTGTTAAGGAGATATAACAAGGATACAATGTGCATTAAAATTTATGTTTGGTCTGTTTCCTAATATTCAACAGTTATACTTACTTTAGGATTTAGTAGAGTTGTGTACTAGAAAGTATAATGTTTTGGCTTTTTATAAAGTTTCTGTTAAGGAGATTGAAAATAAATACAATATGCATTACAATTTAGCATTTTAAAAAGATAGTTGGTATGTTTTAGTAACCATGAAAATATATACTTACATTGTTAATTTGTTTTGTTCGTTATTTGGATAATTTTCTTTTTGTGTTTGTATAGATGTTCTGTTAAGGATGTAGAACACAAAAAAATGTGCATTATAATTTTGCTATTAAATAATCGTTGTTGGTTTTTTAAAAAATGCAAGAAAATGCTTATTTATTCCAAATAGATATGAAATGTTTAGTGCTCTATTTATGATGTCTCTGTAGAGGAGATATAAATGGTGTTAAACAAATGTGAGAAATAGTCTTTGAGAACATAAATGGTATGTTAACATTTTAGTTTGGTAAAGGTTAAATATAGGATAACCTACTTTATGTATGTCTGTAATATTCTTCTCAGCAAGAGTAGTTATTTTTGTAGAAAGTTGAGCAGCGTGGCACCTTCTTCTTTAGATTTAGAAGTATGAAGTAACGCTTGAAACAGTTTCCTTTTATACTGTGTATTTGATTAGTGTTAGTGTTTGATTCGTTAAATGGAGAATGGGAGCTTTTCATTGGCGGTTTGAATTTTTTTGCGTTAATTGGGATTGTTTGTGCAGTGTAAGTGGTAGTAAGTTACTAAAATTTCTGAAAGTATTCTATAAGTGTATTTAGTGTTAAAATATATGTTATATTATTTTTAACATTGTTAGTTTTAAGTATGTAATGTATTATACATTTAATTTATGGCTTTTTGTGAGTTTTAGGTGTTAAAGTGTATTTGTGTTTGTTTGTTCGTTATTTAATTGGTATTATTAGTTATATATTTATCGTAGAGTGTACTATTTTAAATATATATATATATATATATATATATATATATATATATATATATATTTTAAGAATATATAGTTTGGTACAGTTTTACATAGTCGATATTTTATTTTTTTCGATGTTTGTACTAACTATATTTTAGTTGTCGATATTTTAGCTAAGTACTGTTTATTTTTGGGATTGACGATATTATGTCTTTCTATATTTTGTCTTTCGATATTTTGTATTTCGATATTTATTAGTGACTATATTTTGTACTCGATATTTTGGTTGTTTGTTAAATAGGTATTGGTAATCGATATAATGGGTGTCGATAATTTTTCGACGATATTTTTGGTAGTCTATATTTTGTCCGTCGATATTAACTCACTGATCCCTGTGGTATATAGGTACTTACTACTGTGGTAGTTGCAGGATAGAATTCAGTCTGCCCCTCTCGTTCAGGCGCAGAGAATGGGCCCGCAGGGGGCCGAAGTGATAAATAGCGACCCAGGTCGCTCGTGATGCGTTTACATGATGGTAAATGGAGTCAGCCAGTAATTAGCCTAATAGGGATGAAGGCAAGGCTAGAGTTAGATCGGGTGTAGTAACTCATAAGGTAGCGGGAGGTGACAAGGGCAGGGAAGATCATCTTACCTTGGGAATAAAGCACGATCGATTCCACCAGTCTGTCTCGATCTGACTGTGTGAGCCCGGTGGTGGCGCAAGAGGCAGCGTCCACGAGGATATACCGTAATCTGTGTATAACTGAGCGCTTGATCTTTGTCGGTGTGTGTGGCGGGAGTGTAGAGTAGCTGGCACAGAATTACCGATGAGCTCACATAAGGACCAACTGGATTATTTTAACGCAACCTTAAGAACTCTTTTGAAACCATATTCTTGAACTGTGTATGTTGGATTTTTGTTGTTTTGGTCTTGTGTAGTTTAGATTAAAATACCTTTATTTTTCTAAACTGTTGTGGAGTCAGTTTGTGGTGTTTTCACTGTGTTACTGTGAGTGTTGGTACAAATACTTTACACATCGCCTTTGATAAGCCTGACTGCTCGTGCCAAGCTACCAAGGGGGTGAGCAGAGGTTATCTAAAGAGTGTATCCTCTTACACTGACTAGAAGCAAGGGTCCCTATTTGGACAGTGGTACCTACCTCTGCCAACTAGTTCTAACAGACAGCATTTAGCCTCTTGAACAGCCTCTGATAGCTCCCATCAGGTGAACGGTATGTTTTCTGGGATTGCACTTGAAAGTTTCATCGTAATGTAAAATAAATGTATTAATTTTATAATGCATGAAAACCTGCAACCCATGTGTAAAGCCCATCTATAAATTCCTTATTGCAGTCAGCTGTAATGAAAAATTAACATCGCTGCTCAACTGTAATAGGTCGTTAAGTGATCGGCAGACAAAAGATATGCTAAAATTTATATTTTTCCTCGTTATAGGTCATTACGGAAAAAATAGTATCCCTGCCGGTTTCTACACAATCTAAGCCACAACACTTTTTTTAATCTTACTTCGATTAAACTGATTATAATAGCTTTTTACAACAATTAATAACTTTATGTTGGTGTCTTTAATTTTGCAGTACAGACTCAGTTTTATTATTTGTGTCTGCAATGCACATGAAAGAACAAGATACCAAGGGGCAGATTTAGCAGCTCCTTGCGCCACATTTGCGTCACTTTTAACATGGGAAAAGTGACGCAAAAGTGGCACCAGAAGCTTGTAAATCTGCCCCCAAGACTTTAAGCGGTTTGTGCGAATGGTGAAGGAGCAACCATTTTTATAATATATGTTATATCATCAGCCCTACAGGAAACGGATATTATAAGTTACCTCAGAGGTTCTTAACCTTATAAAGGAACTCAGCGTTCAGTCTCACTCATCTATAGGGTAAGGGAACTCCTTGGTGACTTGCAATATCGCTATAACATATGGCTGGGTATACTTTAACCCCTATATTCTACAATGTTGTTTATAGTAATAGGTTCTTCGTGCATACTTTTTCTATACTCCAAATGATTTCCCAATTAGCCTCCCCTTGCAATGCTTCCACTGGCCATCTTCCTTTGTGTCTTATTCGTGATTCATTCACTTGTATTTCTGAAACACAGACTGAAAAAAAATGTATGCCACCAATTCTTCCTCAAAGAGCGCTTTAGGCTTAAAAATGTTTCTCTGAACTTAATTGACATAGGTTTGACAGGGAGAAATTCAATCTACAAATAAAGGCAGCTATCAACTTTTTAAGCCTTTTTAGCAGTCACTACATCGTAGATAAGATCTGTACTCTGCGCACCTTGAGAACTTTCATTTCTCTTGGCCCAGGCCGTTCTAGTCCCTGTCCTTATGCAGCTGAGATGAGTCCCAACCCTTCACAGAGATCCTCTTATTTCATAAGAGGAAAAAGGGACTTTATTTCCTTATCCGCTTAGTGATTATAGAACTTCTTCACTCTGTATAACCTAGACTCCTTCCCTTTACCAATAACCCAAGCGTGCCAAAAACTTACATTTTTGTTCTGCCCTCATCTGAAGATTACTTCTGCATTGTTTCTGTTTCTTGTTTCGAATGACTTCTCTTTTGTTGCTGTTTCGATTTCCCCACCTTTCCTGCCGTGCTCAGCTAGTGGTGATTTTAGAGCAGTTCTGTGGTTCACTACGTTCAGGTACTCTATTTGTGAGGGGGATGGGTGGTGATGTGAGCCAATTACCTATGTTTGCCTTACTCTCGTGGGCTCTGTTCCCACCCTCCTAGTGCTACGTTTCTCAGATATGTCAATGGGAGCTGAGGTGTTGACAGGAGGGGCCGCCCTAGTTAGCCCCACGTGGGTGGGCTCTGTTGTTTTCTTTAAGTACCTGTTCTATTGTGACTTCGGTTTTGGCCTGTGAGCTTCCCTTGTGTTCAGCACGCCTGTCTGAAGTGACCTTTTGCTTAGAGTCGTCCATGCTTGCGAGTTTGTATTTTTCAGACCCTGCTGTCGAGGGGCATGTCTGTTGTTGCTGTCATGCCGTCTAGGGGCACGATGGAGCCCATCTCTGAATATTTCCCGCTCACTGGCTCCATGAATGTAAGCACTGAAAGGAGGAAGGCAGGCATGAGAATAATGAAACCCGTTCAGAAGCAGATGACAAGTCTGTGGTATTTTAAGAACTTTAAACTGAAGCAGTGACAAAGGAAAAATGTGAAAAAATTGAAAAGTTTACAGATACTTTAATGAAGATAAGTAAGCATTGCTTCTTTTCTTTTTATATTGAAGAGTGGCTGTTCTACGATACTATCTTTCTTAATTTCCCCAGTGTCTTTATTTAACACATCATTGCCCTTTGCCTCAGTATCTCAACCTCCTAAAACCTTCGCATAGATTGTTGTAGTGCAGTGCTGTGCCAATCCAGCTCGATTGCAGAGTCTCAAACTGGGCTGCTAGGCTGTTGTTCGGTGCAAAGCACAATGGGACTGCTACACCTATAGTAAAAACTCTACACTGGATACTTATTGACAAAAGAATGCTGTTCAGAACAGCCTGTTTGTCTCACCGAGCCTTCAATAAGCTGGCCCTGAAATTATATCAGAGAAATATCAGATATATTGTCCGTACTGGCCTTTAGGTCTGTGAATGTTTTTCTCTTTACTGTCCCGTGAACAAGTTTAGCCCAAAAAGGCAGAAGTACTCTGGTTTTTGGCTCCTAAATTGTGGAATGCTACCACCATTCAGTTAAGTGGTGATGGTAATCTCCTAAATTTCTCAAAGGTTTGAAGATTTGGTTGTTTCAGTACACGGGTTCAGTCTTGTAGCACCAAGACACCCTTGTTAGGGTAACAGCTGCACTTTAGAAATCGATTTCATCTTCTTCAAGTGACATTGTGTGCTGAATACTAAAAAAGTGATTTCAACTAAACAGTTCTTACAACACCTGGAAATTGGGGTGACTTGTGTATCAAGATACCATCGAGTGTAGAGTGTCCGCCCGCGGACAAAGATGGGGCCAGATATCTGAGTTAATGTATTGTGTATAGACAGGGCCATTTTAATAAAGACAAACCCACAGACCCTATCTGCACCATCATGCTATGGTTCCTGGTGTTTGATTCCAAGGACCCCACAGTTTGGGAAAGTTATAGGACGTTATGATAAGAAGTGAAGACAAGGGATGTGATAGCTGCACAGACACCCAGATACACAGCATTCAGAGAAGACAGTATGTTGGTGAACAAGGATAAGACTCTGCTTTCAATTGACTTGATGTATCTGGCATCTCAGATTTGGTGTGAGAGGCAGAGATGGGGAGAGTAGTAGAAGAAGCGGCAGTGGAACCTAGAAAGAGAGGAAATGTTTTGCTGCACATTATGTTAATGGCAGCCTGGAAGGTGAATTGAGGGGCTTCAGACATACTAAAGTCAACGTATACATTGACAAAGAGTAGGTGAGTTGAGAAAGCAGCCTTAAGTAGCTAGACATGCCACCAGCAAACATCATGGAAGGCCCAGGCCAGTAGGGAGGAAGAGGTAGAGTTTTGCTTTTTCTAGCTTTCAAGGCATTAATTTTGCTTGAAAATGCCAAACTACAGAAAGTATCATGTTTATTTTAGTAGACAATAAAATATTTTTTAAGTTGGAAGTCCTTGTGAAAAAATTTTATGGAAACATTGATGAACGATACAGAGTATAGGAAATGAGTGCAAATATGAAGGACTTTTCAAGATATTACTTGATAATATATAACAACCACTTATCCAAGATTAGGATCCAAAGAATGAGTCTTAAAACGTTCACCACCCACAAATACACTTTATAAGATAACATACAGGATTTTTTGTAATTGCAAGGTAAAGGACTCTTTCTGGAATACATACAATAAATGAACTCATTCCCATTAAAACCTATTGTGTCTGACTATTTTTCATGAAACAAAACATTGAGTAAAGTAAGGGGATAGAAATATCTGAGGTTGTTAGAAGAAAATGGAAAATGTTTCACTTGGAATAAGCAAAAACGTTTATATTACCCTACCGGAAGTATGTTAATTTAAAATCCCTTTTCAAATATATTATTCTAACAGTATTTCATGAGCAAATTCAGTGAGTTATTACAAATCAACATCTCAAAATAAATAGTGCAACGATATAAAGTATATTAAAACTTAGGGTAAAGCACCGTGTTTACAATTAACACAAACATTTAAATGGCTGATTACAAATTCTTTCCTATGAGAAGGCTGACATGAGTTAAATTGTACCATTGAGACTGTCCAATATCAATTAAAACCAAGAAATAATGACAGTACGACATCATAGCATAATGTTCTTCTCTCCCTCGATCCTTGCTACATAACTAGCCAACTGCTTGGGTGCCCTACCCTGTTCGCTGCCATTGACCTTGAGGCCTTGGTTTCAGGCTCTTCAAGGGCAGTGCACCAAGAAACGAAGGCTACAACCAAACATGAAACTAACTGTTAATATGAATCCGTGATTGATGGGGGTTAAAGAGGCAGGTACAGACAGGGTAAAAACCACAGCTCTGAAATGAGTCACACATTGCACACTACATTCTAATGCAAATTAAAACATTCCATGCATTGCTGCAGAAGAAGCGTTTAGCACGGAATTGTTTTAAAAATTACCCAGAGCTGTCTCCAAAATAAGTGAAGTGCCTTTAATGAGACATACTAAACCGAATGATACCAGGTTTGAGCAAACACTACCGTCTCTGGTCCACACTCACACACTGTAAGTGACCTGCATTATTCACTTTGAGACACAGCAGTGGGAGGAGCAGACAAGCGCTTCTTAAATAATTGTCTCTTTCACTACAACATTATCAAAACAAAATGAACAGCGTGTGACTGCTGGATTACAAAAACAGAATAAAATTAATACAATACAGATGGTAAGAAATGAAAAAGGAAAATATTATTCACCCTCCAGAGTGCAGCTTGAATTACAATTTAACAGCTCTGCCAAGGATCACTTAATGGTATGTGTACAATGAACAGTGTGCTTTGTCCTTGCAGGCTTACTGAAGGAGAATCAGAATCCGGTGCATTATTCTACTTCAGCTGACAAAAACTGTGTACCCAGAAATGTAGTTAGAGAGGAATTAATGATAAATGTGTTTTCCATTCAGTTTGTTCAAACTACTTATTTGTTTGCGGAAATAAAGTATGCTTCATAGAATCAACAGAATCCCAAGCTACTGTGGCAAGTAATTGTTGTACTCAGTTGAATCCTAAAACTAATATTTTCTGTCAAATGCAATAGAAATTTGCAAAGCTCATGAGTTAAAAGCTTGTTGGACAAGGTTAATATTTATCAGATAAATCCAGTGTATTCTTATTTATGTTATTTAGTGTATGCCTAGTAACACTTTCAAACGACAGAACCATTGTATTGTCTGACATTTCAGCGAGCACCCAAACTGTCCATGCATAGTAACAAGCATCGGCAAAGGCAATAGATCTGGCTTCAATGTGCTAAACGATACAGACACATGCATGCACAAATCTGCACGCACAGACTGTTTCATGTCAATTTGTGTCCTACTGTGTAGTATCACAAGCGTAAAAATGACATAGACACAGGAGGCACTGAAAGTCAGGCTGCATAGAAATGAGGCACAGGTAATCTGAATATGTTTGTACATATCTGTGTTTGCATACATTAACACATTAAAGCCAAACTTACTGGCTTTGCCAATACTTGATTGTTTTTCTCAGTAATATGACATATTTGCATAGGGTATGCCAATATGCGTGGGTACCATGCTCACTTAACCAGAGACCTCAACCTGTGCTTCATTATGAGGTACTGCAGGTGGAGTCCCATCTGAGGATGCTTGTGTTCCCCCTTTAGAGAGGACATGGTGTAGGAATTCGGGCTGGCATTTTCCTTCTGGAGCAGAGACAAGGCTGCTTTACAATAGGATTGCACGCTTCCTGTTTTGGGATAGTGGCAAGTGAGAAAAAGTGAGAAAAACAATGATGGCCTGGATTGCTGGCCAGAGTAATTAAAGTTTTCTGTTTTTCTCAGTACTTACAACGGTAGTTGCTGTTATTTTCCACACCTTGTCAGCGGATTTTGTTGCTGTTATTGTCCCTGCTGTGGTGTCACCTGAATTGTGAATTGATACTTGTATAGCGCACTACTCACCCTCAAGGGTCTCAAGGCGCTTGTACGAATACCGCTGTGGAACCCATCGTGGCTTTCCCTGTGAGGTGTCCACTCCTGGGAACCCCCAAGGTGGAGGCCAGGCATCCTTAGCGTTGTGGGGGCCGTTGTGGCGATTAAGCAAGCTATTGCCCAGAGTTGCAGAGTGGGACTCCATGATTGGAATAGGCACCGAGGCGAGAATTATCAGGTCCATGGAATTAGAGCCCAAGACCCGCCGAGGCGGGGAATTGAACCCTGGTCCCGGGCTAGATCTCTGCATCAGGGTCTGCCGCTCTAACCATTGAGCCACACTTCTCCACCTGCTGTTGCAGTCACGGTTTTTGCTGTTGTGGTAGATGTTGCTATTGTCCTTTCTGTGGTTACAGTTATTATCAATGATGTTGTCCCATCCATTCTTACCGTTGTTGTCACTGTCATGTTGTCTGCAGTTGTCATAGCAAGGTTCCAGCTATGGTCATCTCAAGTGTAGCACTGTTTGCTGTTGTTGTGACCGTTGTTCCTCCTGTTGTCCAAGCTGTGGTCCAGATGTGACTGCTGCTGTGATCATCATTGTTGATGCTGCTTTGCTCTCTGTTTTAGAGAAAGTTGTTTTCACTGCTATTGTTCCTCTGTGTTGTAACTTGTGTCTTTGGTATCTGTACGGAATCTGCCTATCTCCATTCTCCATGGTCTCCCAACATTTTTTGCCTATTGCTGAAATCCAATTTTTTGTTGGTTTTAGAATGCGGTGCTCCTTACCCATACTAACCAGGAGAAATATGCATATGCTCCCCTTTAAATATTGCGTGAGAAATTGTGTTGTTGGTTGACTGGGGTGTGATCCTTGGTCAAGCAACAGCCACAGCCCTTGCAGGGTGAACCATAAAATGACACTAAATTAACCTGTACTTAATCCTGTGTAGCTTAGCACAAAAAGCAGTCAGGCTTAGCTTAGAGGCAATGTGTAAAGTTTTTATGCAGTAGACAAATGTGAATAAAGTGAAAACACAACATAAGAAACATCCCAACCAAGTTTAAAAGAATAGCATGAATTGACATACATTATTTGACACCAAAACAACAAAAATGCAATCAGTAGAACCAGTGTTATGAATTTTTAAACTTTCAGTGAAAATGAGCACCTAAAAATTCATAGTGCTAACCACATATATAGCTGAATGAGACCGGGTCAAGGTAGGAAAATATGGCTGACAGTGATGGTGCACGATTTGAATAAAAGAAGTGGATTGGGCCAAGCCAGCGCTTACCTTCATACTTAGAGAAATTCTTGAGAAAAGTGTTCTGAGAAGGTAAGGTTCAGTGGGGCAAGGCAGCAGGAGGTGTTGGATTCTGGCTGTCTGGGCACCTTTAGCACCACTTACAAGGTTCCACGACTTGAGGTGCACCCCTTGGAGGGCCAGGACTCACTCAAGCTGGGTCCAGGTGCAGGTTCAAGATGTAGGAAGCCTTTTGTGTCCCAGTGGCTCTGAACAGGAGGCCAACAAACTAGCCCTTGTAAGTCACTCTGGGGGTCCTGGGACAGTTTCAGACCCAGTCCTTGAACCCAGGAAGAAGGCAGCAGAACAGCAGAGCAAATAGGACAGCAAATCAGCAGAGCAGCAAACTATCTCAGCAGTAGTCCAGCAGCGTAGCAGTCCTACCAGTAGCACAGCAGTCCTCCCATTCATTAGGGCTCTGCAGCACAAAATCAAAGACATCAAACATTATATAGCTTCTTGCTCCCAGTTTGAAATAACAGCGTATTAAATGTAATAAGGAATCCCCAATGTTATCCTCTCAGAGGGGTCAGCCTTACATGTCAACCCATTTAACTAAACAGCACCCTGCCCTATGGGCTACCTAGGGCCTACCCTATATAATGAAAAGAAAGTTTGAAGTTTGGCAAGGGGGTTTAAATGGCAGGCCTACATGGCAATTTAAAACTGCTTTCAGGCTGCAGTGGCAGGCATGCTACATGTTTTAAGGTGCTACGTAAGTGGGTGGCACAATAGGTGCTACGGATCCTTAGTGTATTATATACCATTCTGTAAGGGACTTACAAGTAAATTAGATATGCCAATCAAATGTACGCCAATCAAACAATGTTAAGGGGAGTGAGCCTAAGCACTTGAGCACTAGTTAGCAGTGGTAAAGCGCGCAGGGACCTAAGGCAAATTAAAACAAATTTGGAAAAAAGTGGAGGGTAAAACGCAAAATGTTTGGGAGTGACTCTGCAGAGAGGACTAGGTCCAGCACATGGTCATAAAGTTTATTCCTGATTGGCACATTTAACTTGCCTGTATGTCTGTCATATATGGATCAGAAAATTAACCCAGGACCTGGAAGTTTAATGCCACTTGTGGACTGCAGCACCTATTGTTCCATCCACTACAGTGGTAGTGCAAACATCGCAACAGGCCTATAACATGTAGCCTGATTACTGCAGGAACTCTTTTTTAAATGTAAGTAAGCCACCGTAATGTAGGCCTTGTAAGCCACAAGGTATGGTGCATTTTATTTAAAGTGGGACAGGTAGAAAATTAATATTGCTGTGTCACTACAATGACAAGGCCCAAAAAGTTATTTTTAATGTGGCAGACCTGGCTCTTCAAACTAGAAAACCAGAGTGCCGACTAAAATACTAAAGGCCTTATTATGAGGACGGCCGTCAACAGGACCCCCGTACTTGTGGTGGCAGTTTGACCACTGCCACACTGCAGGTCCACCCGCATTATTCAGAGTGTGGCGGTCGAACCTCCATGAGACGACCGTATTTTGACCTGAAAGAGCAAGAATGGCTCCCCAGAGCTCTGCAGAATCTTTAGGGTGGAAATTGCAAAAAACACAGTTGATGGACAGAATGTAGAACAATGTCATACATTCACCCCAGTACAAGGATCTGGGCCTAAATCCATCGTTTTTTTGCACTCCACACCACCCTGGGTTAGACACTGGCTATATGCAAATCAGCTCTGACCCTGTGCCTCATGGGAACAGTCCAGTACGAACTACCAAGCCATGTCTTTCCCAGACCGGAATCAAGCATCCAAGGACCGGTTTCTGGCTATCAGCCTTCATCAGCCTGGATAGCTTGACTCCAGTGGTGTGGAGGGCCTGGGACTCACGTCTGAGCATACCCAGCCCACTCGGGGTGAAAATTGCAAAAAACACAGTTGATGGACAGAATGTAGAACAATGTCATACATTCACCCCAGTACAAGGATCTGGGCCTAAATCCATCGTTTTTTTGCACTCCACACCACCCTGGGTTAGACACTGGCTATATGCAAATCAGCTCTGACCCTGTGCCTCATGGGAACAGTCCAGTCCGAACTACCAAGCCATGTCTTTCCCAGACCGGAATCAAGCATCCAAGGACCGGTTTCTGGCTATCAGCCTTCATCAGCCTGGATAGCTTGACTCCCGTGGTGTGGAGGGCCTGGGACTCACGTCTGAGCATACCCAGCCCACTCGGTGTAAAAATTGCAAAAAACACAGTTGATGGACAGAATGTAGAACAATGTCATACATTCACCCCAGTACAAGGATCTGGGCCTAAATCCATCGTTTTTTTGCACTCCACACCACCCTGGGTTAGACACTGGCTATATGCAAATCAGCTCTGACCCTGTGCCTCATGGGAACAGTCCAGTCCGAACTACCAAGCCATGTCTTTCCCAGACCGGAATTTAGCATCCAAGGACTGGTTTCTGGCTATCAGCCTTCATCAGCCCGGGTAGCTTGACTCCAGTGGTGTGGAGGGCCTGGGACTCACGTCTGAGCATACCCAGCCCACTCGGGGTGAAAATTGCAAAAAACACAGTTGATGGACAGAATGTAGAACAATGTCATACATTCACCCCAGTACAAGGATCTGGGCCTAAATCCATCGTTTTTTGCACTCCACACCACCCTGGGTTAGACACTGGTTATATGCAAATCAGCTCTGACCCTGTGCCTCATGGGAACAGTCCAGTCCGAACTACCAAGCCATGTCTTTCCCAGACCGGAATCAAGCATCCAAGGACCGGTTTCCGGCTATCAGCCTTCATCAGCCTGGATAGCTTGACTCCAGTGGTGTGGAGGGCCTGGGACTCACGTCTGAGCATACCCAGCCCATTCGGGGTGAAAATTGCAAAAAACACAGTTGATGGACAGAATGTAGAACAATGTCACCCATTCACCCCAGTACAAGGATCTGGGCCTAAATCCATCGTTTTTTTGCACTCCACACCACCCTGGGTTAGACACTGGCTATATGCAAATCAGCTCTGACCCTGTGCCTCATGGGAACAGTCCAGTCCGAACTACCAAGCCATGTCTTTCCCAGACCGGAATCAAGCATCCAAGGACCGGTTTCTGGCTATCAGCCTTCATCAGCCTGGATAGCTTGACTCCAGTGGTGTGGAGGGCCTGCGACTCACGTCTGAGCATACCCAGCCCACTAGGGGTGAAAATTGCAAAAAACACAGTTGGTGGACAGAATGTAGAACAATGTCATACATTCACCCCAGTACAAGGATCTGGGCCTAAATCCATTGTTTTTTTGCACTCCACACCACCCTGGGTTAGACACTGGCTATATGAAAATCAGCTCTGACCCTGTGCCTCATGGGAACAGTCCAGTCCGAACTACCAAGCCATGTCTTTCCCAGACCGGAATCAAGCATCCAAGGACCGGTTTCTGGCTATCAGCCTTCATCAGCCTGGATAGCTTGACTCCAGTGGTGTGGAGGGCCTGGGACTCACGTCTGAGCATACCCAGCCCACTCGGGGTGAAAATTGCAAAAAACACAGTTGATGGACAGAATGTAGAACAATGTCATACATTCACCCCAGTACAAGGATCTGGGCCCAAATCCATCGTTTTTGTGCACTCCACACCACCCTGGGTTAGACACTGGCTATATGCAAATCAGCTCTGACCCTGTGCCTCATGGGAACAGTCCAGTCCGAACTACCAAGCCATGTCTTTCCCAGACCGGAATCAAGCATCCAAGGACCGGTTTCTGGCTATCAGCCTTCATCAGCCTGGATAGCTTGACTCCAGTGGTGTGGAGGGCCTGGGACTCACGTCTGAGCATACCCAGCCCACTCGGGGTGAAAATTGCAAAAAACACAGTTGATGGACAGAATGTAGAACAATGTCATACATTCACCCCAGTACAAGGATCTGGGCCTAAATCCATCGTTTTTTTGCACTCCACACCACCCTGGGTTAGACACTGGCTATATGCAAATCAGCTCTGACCCTGTGCCTCATGGGAACAGTCCAGTCCGAACTACCAAGCCATGTCTTTCCCAGACCGGAATCAAGCATTCAAGGACCGGTTTCTGGCTATCAGCCTTCATCAGCCTGGATCGCTTGACTCCAGTGGTGTGGAGGGCCTGGGACTCACGTCTGAGCATACCCAGCCCACTCGGGGTGAAAATTGCAAAAAACACAGTTGATGGACAGAATGTAGAACAATGTCATACATTCACCCCAGTACAAGGATCTGGGCCTAAATCCATCGTTTTTTTGCACTCCACACCACCCTGGGTTAGACACTGGCTATATGCAAATCAGCTCTGACCCTGTGCCTCATGGGAACAGTCCAGTCCGAACTACCAAGCCATGTCTTTCCCAGACCGGAATCAAGCATCCAAGGACCGGTTTCTGGCTATCAGCCTTCATCAGCCTGGATAGCTTGACTCCAGTGGTGTGGAGGGCCTGGGACTCACGTCTGAGCATACCCAGCCCACTCGGGGTGAAAATTGCAAAAAACAGAGTTGATGGACAGAATGTAGAACAATGTCATACATTCACCCCAGTACAAGGATCTGGGCCTAAATCCATCGTTTTTTTGCACTCCACACCACCCTGGGTTAGACACTGGCTACATGCAAATCAGCCCTGACCCTGTGCCTCATGGGAACAGTCCAGTCCGAACTACCAAGCCATGTCTTTCCCAGACCGGAATCAAGCATCCAAGGACCGGTTTCTGGCTATCAGCCTTCATCAGCCTGGATAGCTTGACTCCCGTGGTGTGGAGGGCCTGGGACTCACGTCTGAGCATACCCAGCCCACTCGGGGTGAAAATTGCAAAAAACACAGTTGATGGACAGAATGTAGAACAATGTCATACATTCACCCCAGTACAAGGATCTGGGCCTAAATCCATCGTTTTTTTGCACTCCACACCACCCTGGGTTAGACACTGGCTATATGCATATCAGCTCTGACCCTGTGCCTCATGGGAACAGTCCAGTCCGAACTACCAAGCCATTTCTTTCCCAGACCGGAATCAAGCATCCAAGGACCGGTTTCTGGCTATCAGCCTTCATCAGCCTGGATAGCTTGACTCCAGTGGTGTGGAGGGCCTGGGACTCACGTCTGAGCATACCCAGCCCACTTGGGGTGAAAATTGCAAAAAACACAGTTGATGGACAGAATGTAGAACAATGTCATACATTCACCCCAGTACAAGGATCTGGGCCTAAATCCATCGTTTTTTGCACTCCACACCACCCTGGGTTAGACACTGGTTATATGCAAATCAGCTCTGACCCTGTGCCTCATGGGAAGAGTCCAGTCCGAACTACCAAGCCATGTCTTTCCCAGCCTGGAATCAAGCATCCAAGGACCGGTTTCCGGCTATCAGCCTTCATCAGCTTGGATAGCTTGACTCCAGTGGTGTGGAGGGCCTAGGACTCACGTCTGAGCATACCCAGCCCATTCGGGGTGAAAATTGCAAAAAACACAGTTGATGGACAGAATGTAGAACAATGTCACCCATTCACCCCAGTACAAGGATCTGGGCCTAAATCCATCGTTTTTTTGCACTCCACACCACCCTGGGTTAGACACTGGCTATATGCAAATCAGCTCTGACCCTGTGCCTCATGGGAAGAGTCCAGTCCGAACTACCAAGCCATGTCTTTCCCAGACCGGAATCAAGCATCCAAGGACCGGTTTCCGGCTATCAGCCTTCATCAGCCTGGATAGCTTGACTCCAGTGGTGTGGAGGCCCTGGGACTCACGTCTGAGCATACCCAGCCCATTCGGGGTGAAAATTGCAAAAAACACAGTTGATGGACAGAATGTAGAACAATGTCACCCATTCACCCCAGTACAAGGATCTGGGCCTAAATCCATCGTTTTTTTGCACTCCACACCACCCTGGGTTAGACACTGGCTATATGCAAATCAGCTCTGACCCTGTGCCTCATGGGAAGAGTCCAGTCCGAACTACCAAGCCATGTCTTTCCCAGACCGGAATCAAGCATCCAAGGACCGGTTTCCGGCTATCAGCCTTCATCAGCCTGGATAGCTTGACTCCAGTGGTGTGGAGGGCCTGGGACTCACGTCTGAGCATACCCAGCCGATTCGGGGTGAAAATTGCAAAAAACACAGTTGATGGACAGAATGTAGAACAATGTCACCCATTCACCCCAGTACAAGGATCTGGGCCTAAATCCATCGTTTTTTTGCACTCCACACCACCCTGGGTTAGACACTGGCTATATGCAAATCAGCTCTGACCCTGTGCCTCATGGGAAGAGTCCAGTCCGAACTACCAAGCCATGTCTTTTCCAGACCGGAATCAAGCATCCAAGGACCGGTTTCTGGCTATCAGCCTTCATCAGCCTGGATAGCTTGACTCCAGTGGTGTGGAGGGCCTGGGACTCACGTCTGAGCATACCCAGCCCACTTGGGGTGAAAATTGCAAAAAACACAGTTGATGGACAGAATGTAGAACAATGTCATACATTCACCCCAGTACAAGGATCTGGGCCTAAATCCATCGTTTTTTGCACTCCACACCACCCTGGGTTAGACACTGGTTATATGCAAATCAGCTCTGACCCTGTGCCTCATGGGAAGAGTCCAGTCCGAACTACCAAGCCATGTCTTTCCCAGACCGGAATCAAGCATCCAAGGACCGGTTTCCGGCTATCAGCCTTCATCAGCCTGGATAGCTTGACTCCAGTGGTGTGGAGGGCCTAGGACTCACGTCTGAGCATACCCAGCCCATTCGGGGTGAAAATTGCAAAAAACACAGTTGATGGACAGAATGTAGAACAATGTCACCCATTCACCCCAGTACAAGGATCTGGGCCTAAATCCATCGTTTTTTTGCACTCCACACCACCCTGGGTTAGACACTGGCTATATGCAAATCAGCTCTGACCCTGTGCCTCATGGGAAGAGTCCAGTCCGAACTACCAAGCCATGTCTTTCCCAGACCGGAATCAAGCATCCAAGGACCGGTTTCCGGCTATCAGCCTTCATCAGCCTGGATAGCTTGACTCCAGTGGTGTGGAGGGCCTGGGACTCACGTCTGAGCATACCCAGCCCATTCGGGGTGAAAATTGCAAAAAACACAGTTGATGGACAGAATGTAGAACAATGTCACCCATTCACCCCAGTACAAGGATCTGGGCCTAAATCCATCGTTTTTTTGCACTCCACACCACCCTGGGTTAGACACTGGCTATATGCAAATCAGCTCTGACCCTGTGCCTCATGGGAAGAGTCCAGTCCGAACTACCAAGCCATGTCTTTCCCAGACCGGAATCAAGCATCCAAGGACCGGTTTCCGGCTATCAGCCTTCATCAGCCTGGATAGCTTGACTCCAGTGGTGTGGAGGGCCTGGGACTCACGTCTGAGCATACCCAGCCGATTCGGGGTGAAAATTGCAAAAAACACAGTTGATGGACAGAATGTAGAACAATGTCACCCATTCACCCCAGTACAAGGATCTGGGCCTAAATCCATCGTTTTTTTGCACTCCACACCACCCTGGGTTAGACACTGGCTATATGCAAATCAGCTCTGACCCTGTGCCTCATGGGAACAGTCCAGTCCGAACTACCAAGCCATGTCTTTCCCAGACCGGAATCAAGCATCCAAGGACCGGTTTCTGGCTATCAGCCTTCATCAGCCTGGATAGCTTGACTCCAGTGGTGTGGAGGGCCTGGGACTCACGTCTGAGCATACCCAGCCCACTCGGGGTGAAAATTGCAAAAAACACAGTTGATGGACAGAATGTAGAACAATGTCATACATTCACCCCAGTACAAGGATCTGGGCCTAAATCCATCGTTTTTTTGCACTCCACACCACCCTGGGTTAGACACTGGCTATATGCAAATCAGCTCTGACCCTGTGCCTCATGGGAACAGTCCAGTCCGAACTACCAAGCCATGTCTTTCCCAGACCGGAATCAAGCATCCAAGGACCGGTTTCTGGCTATCAGCCTTCATCAGCCTGGATAGCTTGACTCCAGTGGTGTGGAGGGCCTGGGACTCACGTCTGAGCATACCCAGCCCACTCGGGGTGAAAATTGCAAAAAACACAGTTGATGGACAGAATGTAGAACAATGTCATACATTCACCCCAGTACAAGGATCTGGGCCTAAATCCATCGTTTTTTTGCACTCCACACCACCCTGGGTTAGACACTGGCTATATGCATATCAGCTCTGACCCTGTGCCTCATGGGAACAGTCCAGTCCGAACTACCAAGCCATGTCTTTCCCAGACCGGAATCAAGCATCCAAGGACCGGTTTCTGGCTATCAGCCTTCATCAGCCTGGATAGCTTGACTCCAGTGGTGTGGAGGGCCTGGGACTCACGTCTGAGCATACCCAGCCCACTTGGGGTGAAAATTGCAAAAAACACAGTTGATGGACAGAATGTAGAACAATGTCATACATTCACCCAGTACAAGGATCTGGGCCTAAATCCATCGTTTTTTTGCACTCCACACCACCCTGGGTTAGACACTGGCTATATGCAAATCAGCTCTGACCCTGTGCCTCATGGGAACAGTCCAGTCCGAACTACCAAGCCATGTCTTTCCCAGACCGGAATCAAGCATCCAAGGACCGGTTTCTGGCTATCAGCCTTCATCAGCCTGGATAGCTTGACTCCAGTGGTGTGGAGGGCCTGGGACTCACATCTGAGCATACCCAGCCCACTCGGGGTGAAAATTGCAAAAAACACAGTTGATGGACAGAATGTAGAACAATGTCATACATTCACCCCAGTACAAGGATCTGGGCCTAAATCCATCGTTTTTTGCACTCCACACCACCCTGGGTTAGACACTGGTTATATGCAAATCAGCTCTGACCCTGTGCCTCATGGGAAGAGTCCAGTCCGAACTACCAAGCCATGTCTTTCCCAGACCGGAATCAAGCATCCAAGGACCGGTTTCCGGCTATCAGCCTTCATCAGCCTGGATAGCTTGACTCCAGTGGTGTGGAGGGCCTGGGACTCACGTCTGAGCATTCCCAGCCCATTCGGGGTGAAAATTGCAAAAAACACAGTTGATGGACAGAATGTAGAACAATGTCACCCATTCACCCCAGTACAAGGATCTGGGCCTAAATCCATCGTTTTATTGCACTCCACACCACCCTGGGTTAGACACTGGCTATATGCAAATCAGCTCTGACCCTGTGCCTCATAGGAACAGTCCAGTCCGAACTACCAAGCCATGTCTTTCCCAGACCGGAATCAAGCATCCAAGGACCGGTTTCTGGCTATCAGCTTCATCAGCCTGGATAGCTTGACTCCAGTGGTGTGGAGGCCCTGGGACTCACGTCTGAGCATACCCAGCCCACTCGGGGTGAAAATTGCAAAAAACACAGTTGATGGACAGAATGTAGAACAATGTCATACATTCACCCCAGTACAATGATCTGGGCCTAAATCCATCGTTTTTTTGCACTCCACACCACCCTGGGTTAGACACTGGCTATATGCAAATCAGCTCTGACCCTGTGCCTCATGGGAACAGTCCAGTCCGAACTACCAAGCCATGTCTTTCCCAGACCGGAATCAAGCATCCAAGGACCGGGTTCTGGCTATCAGCCTTCATCAGCCTGGATAGCTTGACTCCAGTGGTGTGGAGGGCCTGGGACTCACGTCTGAGCATACCCAGCCCACTCGGGGTGAAAATTGCAAAAAACACAGTTGATGGACAGAATGTAGAACAATGTCATACATTCACCCCAGTACAAGGATCTGGGCCCAAATCCATCGTTTTTTTGCACTCCACACCACCCTGGGTTAGACACTGGCTATATGCAAATCAGCTCTGACCCTGTGCCTCATGGGAACAGTCCAGTCCGAACTACCAAGCCATGTCTTTCCCAGACCGGAATCAAGCATCCAAGGACCGGTTTCTGGCTATCAGCCTTCATCAGCCTGGATAGCTTGACTCCAGTGGTGTGGAGGGCCTGGGACTCACGTCTGAGCATACCCAGCCCACTCGGGGTGAAAATTGCAAAAAACACAGTTGATGGACAGAATGTAGAACAATGTCATACATTCACCCCAGTACAAGGATCTGGGCCTAAATCCATCGTTTTTTTGCACTCCACACCACCCTGGGTTAGACACTGGCTATATGCAAATCAGCTCTGACCCTGTGCCTCATGGGAACAGTCCAGTCCGAACTACCAAGCCATGTCTTTCCCAGACCGGAATCAAGCATTCAAGGACCGGTTTCTGGCTATCAGCCTTCATCAGCCTGGATCGCTTGACTCCAGTGGTGTGGAGGGCCTGGGACTCACGTCTGAGCATACCCAGCCCACTCGGGGTGAAAATTGCAAAAAACACAGTTGATGGACAGAATGTAGAACAATGTCATACATTCACCCCAGTACAAGGATCCGGGCCTAAATCCATCGTTTTTTTGCACTCCACACCAACCTGGGTTAGACACTGGCTATATGCAAATCAGCTCTGACCCTGTGACTCATGGGAACAGTCCAGTCCGAACTACCAAGCCATGTCTTTCCCAGACCGGAATCAAGCATCCAAGGACCGGTTTCTGGCTATCAGCCTTCATCAGCCTGGATAGCTTGACTCCAGTGGTGTGGAGGCCCTGGGACTCACGTCTGAGCATACCCAGCCCACTCGGGGTGAAAATTGCAAAAAACACAGTTGATGGACAGAATGTAGAACAATGTCATACATTCACCCCAGTACAAGGATCTGGGCCTAAATCCATCGTTTTTTTGCACTCCACACCACCCTGGGTTAGACACTGGCTATATGCAAATCAGCTCTGACCCTGTGCCTCATGGGAACAGTCCAGTCCGAACTACCAAGCCATGTCTTTCCCAGACCGGAATCAAGCATCCAAGGACCGGGTTCTGGCTATCAGCCTTCATCAGCCTGGATAGCTTGACTCCAGTGGTGTGGAGGGCCTGGGACTCACGTCTGAGCATACCCAGCCCACTCGGGGTGAAAATTGCAAAAAACACAGTTGATGGACAGAATGTAGAACAATGTCATACATTCACCCCAGTACAAGGATCTGGGCCCAAATCCATCGTTTTTTTGCACTCCACACCACCCTGGGTTAGACACTGGCTATATGAAAATCAGCTCTGACCCTGTGCCTCATGGGAACAGTCCAGTCCGAACTACCAAGCCATGTCTTTCCCAGACCGGAATCAAGCATCCAAGGACCGGTTTCCGGCTATCAGCCTTCATCAGCCTGGATAGCTTGACTCCAGTGGTGTGGAGGGCCTAGGACTCACGTCTGAGCATACCCAGCCCATTCGGGGTGAAAATTGCAAAAAACACAGTTGATGGACAGAATGTAGAACAATGTCACCCATTCACCCCAGTACAAGGATCTGGGCCTAAATCCATCGTTTTTTTGCACTCCACACCACCCTGGGTTAGACACTGGCTATATGCAAATCAGCTCTGACCCTGTGCCTCATGGGAAGAGTCCAGTCCGAACTACCAAGCCATGTCTTTCCCAGACCGGAATCAAGCATCCAAGGACCGGTTTCCGGCTATCAGCCTTCATCAGCCTGGATAGCTTGACTCCAGTGGTGTGGAGGGCCTGGGACTCACGTCTGAGCATACCCAGCCCATTCGGGGTGAAAATTGCAAAAAACACAGTTGATGGACAGAATGTAGAACAATGTCACCCATTCACCCCAGTACAAGGATCTGGGCCTAAATCCATCGTTTTTTTGCACTCCACACCACCCTGGGTTAGACACTGGCTATATGCAAATCAGCTCTGACCCTGTGCCTCATGGGAAGAGTCCAGTCCGAACTACCAAGCCATGTCTTTCCCAGACCGGAATCAAGCATCCAAGGACCGGTTTCCGGCTATCAGCCTTCATCAGCCTGGATAGCTTGACTCCAGTGGTGTGGAGGGCCTGGGACTCACGTCTGAGCATACCCAGCCGATTCGGGGTGAAAATTGCAAAAAACACAGTTGATGGACAGAATGTAGAACAATGTCACCCATTCACCCCAGTACAAGGATCTGGGCCTAAATCCATCGTTTTTTTGCACTCCACACCACCCTGGGTTAGACACTGGCTATATGCAAATCAGCTCTGACCCTGTGCCTCATGGGAACAGTCCAGTCCGAACTACCAAGCCATGTCTTTCCCAGACCGGAATCAAGCATCCAAGGACCGGTTTCTGGCTATCAGCCTTCATCAGCCTGGATAGCTTGACTCCAGTGGTGTGGAGGGCCTGGGACTCACGTCTGAGCATACCCAGCCCACTCGGGGTGAAAATTGCAAAAAACACAGTTGATGGACAGAATGTAGAACAATGTCATACATTCACCCCAGTACAAGGATCTGGGCCTAAATCCATCGTTTTTTTGCACTCCACACCACCCTGGGTTAGACACTGGCTATATGCAAATCAGCTCTGACCCTGTGCCTCATGGGAACAGTCCAGTCCGAACTACCAAGCCATGTCTTTCCCAGACCGGAATCAAGCATCCAAGGACCGGTTTCTGGCTATCAGCCTTCATCAGCCTGGATAGCTTGACTCCAGTGGTGTGGAGGGCCTGGGACTCACGTCTGAGCATACCCAGCCCACTCGGGGTGAAAATTGCAAAAAACACAGTTGATGGACAGAATGTAGAACAATGTCATACATTCACCCCAGTACAAGGATCTGGGCCTAAATCCATCGTTTTTTTGCACTCCACACCACCCTGGGTTAGACACTGGCTATATGCATATCAGCTCTGACCCTGTGCCTCATGGGAACAGTCCAGTCCGAACTACCAAGCCATGTCTTTCCCAGACCGGAATCAAGCATCCAAGGACCGGTTTCTGGCTATCAGCCTTCATCAGCCTGGATAGCTTGACTCCAGTGGTGTGGAGGGCCTGGGACTCACGTCTGAGCATACCCAGCCCACTTGGGGTGAAAATTGCAAAAAACACAGTTGATGGACAGAATGTAGAACAATGTCATACATTCACCCCAGTACAAGGATCTGGGCCTAAATCCATCGTTTTTTTGCACTCCACACCACCCTGGGTTAGACACTGGCTATATGCAAATCAGCTCTGACCCTGTGCCTCATGGGAACAGTCCAGTCCGAACTACCAAGCCATGTCTTTCCCAGACCGGAATCAAGCATCCAAGGACCGGTTTCTGGCTATCAGCCTTCATCAGCCTGGATAGCTTGACTCCAGTGGTGTGGAGGGCCTGGGACTCACATCTGAGCATACCCAGCCCACTCGGGGTGAAAATTGCAAAAAACACAGTTGATGGACAGAATGTAGAACAATGTCATACATTCACCCCAGTACAAGGATCTGGGCCTAAATCCATCGTTTTTTGCACTCCACACCACCCTGGGTTAGACACTGGTTATATGCAAATCAGCTCTGACCCTGTGCCTCATGGGAAGAGTCCAGTCCGAACTACCAAGCCATGTCTTTCCCAGACCGGAATCAAGCATCCAAGGACCGGTTTCCGGCTATCAGCCTTCATCAGCCTGGATAGCTTGACTCCAGTGGTGTGGAGGGCCTGGGACTCACGTCTGAGCATTCCCAGCCCATTCGGGGTGAAAATTGCAAAAAACACAGTTGATGGACAGAATGTAGAACAATGTCACCCATTCACCCCAGTACAAGGATCTGGGCCTAAATCCATCGTTTTATTGCACTCCACACCACCCTGGGTTAGACACTGGCTATATGCAAATCAGCTCTGACCCTGTGCCTCATGGGAACAGTCCAGTCCGAACTACCAAGCCATGTCTTTCCCAGACCGGAATCAAGCATCCAAGGACCGGTTTCTGGCTATCAGCCTTCATCAGCCTGGATAGCTTGACTCCAGTGGTGTGGAGGCCCTGGGACTCACGTCTGAGCATACCCAGCCCACTCGGGGTGAAAATTGCAAAAAACACAGTTGATGGACAGAATGTAGAACAATGTCATACATTCACCCCAGTACAATGATCTGGGCCTAAATCCATCGTTTTTTTGCACTCCACACCACCCTGGGTTAGACACTGGCTATATGCAAATCAGCTCTGACCCTGTGCCTCATGGGAACAGTCCAGTCCGAACTACCAAGCCATGTCTTTCCCAGACCGGAATCAAGCATCCAAGGACCGGGTTCTGGCTATCAGCCTTCATCAGCCTGGATAGCTTGACTCCAGTGGTGTGGAGGGCCTGGGACTCACGTCTGAGCATACCCAGCCCACTCGGGGTGAAAATTGCAAAAAACACAGTTGATGGACAGAATGTAGAACAATGTCATACATTCACCCCAGTACAAGGATCTGGGCCCAAATCCATCGTTTTTTTGCACTCCACACCACCCTGGGTTAGACACTGGCTATATGCAAATCAGCTCTGACCCTGTGCCTCATGGGAACAGTCCAGTCCGAACTACCAAGCCATGTCTTTCCCAGACCGGAATCAAGCATCCAAGGACCGGTTTCTGGCTATCAGCCTTCATCAGCCTGGATAGCTTGACTCCAGTGGTGTGGAGGGCCTGGGACTCACGTCTGAGCATACCCAGCCCACTCGGGGTGAAAATTGCAAAAAACACAGTTGATGGACAGAATGTAGAACAATGTCATACATTCACCCCAGTACAAGGATCTGGGCCTAAATCCATCGTTTTTTTGCACTCCACACCACCCTGGGTTAGACACTGGCTATATGCAAATCAGCTCTGACCCTGTGCCTCATGGGAACAGTCCAGTCCGAACTACCAAGCCATGTCTTTCCCAGACCGGAATCAAGCATTCAAGGACCGGTTTCTGGCTATCAGCCTTCATCAGCCTGGATCGCTTGACTCCAGTGGTGTGGAGGGCCTGGGACTCACGTCTGAGCATACCCAGCCCACTCGGGGTGAAAATTGCAAAAAACACAGTTGATGGACAGAATGTAGAACAATGTCATACATTCACCCCAGTACAAGGATCCGGGCCTAAATCCATCGTTTTTTTGCACTCCACACCAACCTGGGTTAGACACTGGCTATATGCAAATCAGCTCTGACCCTGTGACTCATGGGAACAGTCCAGTCCGAACTACCAAGCCATGTCTTTCCCAGACCGGAATCAAGCATCCAAGGACCGGTTTCTGGCTATCAGCCTTCATCAGCCTGGATAGCTTGACTCCAGTGGTGTGGAGGCCCTGGGACTCACGTCTGAGCATACCCAGCCCACTCGGGGTGAAAATTGCAAAAAACACAGTTGATGGACAGAATGTAGAACAATGTCATACATTCACCCCAGTACAAGGATCTGGGCCTAAATCCATCGTTTTTTTGCACTCCACACCACCCTGGGTTAGACACTGGCTATATGCAAATCAGCTCTGACCCTGTGCCTCATGGGAACAGTCCAGTCCGAACTATCAAGCCATGTCTTTCCCAGACCGGAATCAAGCATCCAAGGACCGGGTTCTGGCTATCAGCCTTCATCAGCCTGGATAGCTTGACTCCAGTGGTGTGGAGGGCCTGGGACTCACGTCTGAGCATACCCAGCCCACTCGGGGTGAAAATTGCAAAAAACACAGTTGATGGACAGAATGTAGAACAATGTCATACATTCACCCCAGTACAAGGATCTGGGCCCAAATCCATCGTTTTTTTGCACTCCACACCACCCTGGGTTAGACACTGGCTATATGAAAATCAGCTCTGACCCTGTGCCTCATGGGAACAGTCCAGTCCGAACTACCAAGCCATGGCTTTCCCAGACCGGAATCAAGCATCCAAGGACCGGTTTCTGGCTATCAGCCTTCATCAGCCTGGATAGCTTGACTCCAGTGGTGTGGAGGGCCTGGGACTCACGTCTGAGCATACCCAGCCCACTCGGGGTGAAAATTGCAAAAAACACAGTTGATGGACAGAATGTAGAACAATGTCATACATTCACCCCAGTACAAGGATCTGGGCCTAAATCCATCGTTTTTTTGCACTCCACACCACCCTGGGTTAGACACTGGCTATATGCAAATCAGCTCTGACCCTGTGCCTCATGGGAACAGTCCAGTCCGAACTACCAAGCCATGTCTTTCCCAGACCGGAATCAAGCATTCAAGGACCGGTTTCTGGCTATCAGCCTTCATCAGCCTGGATCGCTTGACTCCAGTGGTGTGGAGGGCCTGGGACTCACGTCTGAGCATACCCAGCCCACTCGGGGTGAAAATTGCAAAAAACACAGTTGATGGACAGAATGTAGAACAATGTCATACATTCACCCCAGTACAAGGATCCGGGCCTAAATCCATCGTTTTTTTGCACTCCACACCACCCTGGGTTAGACACTGGCTATATGCAAATCAGCTCTGACCCTGTGACTCATGGGAACAGTCCAGTCCGAACTACCAAGCCATGTCTTTCCCAGACCGGAATCAAGCATCCAAGGACCGGTTTCTGGCTATCAGCCTTCATCAGCCTGGATAGCTTGACTCCAGTGGTGTGGAGGGCCTGGGACTCACGTCTGAGCATACCCAGCCCACTCGGGGTGAAAATTGCAAAAAACACAGTTGATGGACAGAATGTAGAACAATGTCATACATTCACCCCAGTACAAGGATCTGGGCCTAAATCCATCGTTTTTTTGCACTCCACACCACCCTGGGTTAGACACTGGCTATATGCAAATCAGCTCTGACCCTGTGACTCATGGGAACAGTCCAGTCCGAACTACCAAGCCATGTCTTTCCCAGACCGGAATCAAGCATCCAAGGACTGGTTTCTGGCTATCAGCCTTCATCAGCCTGGATAGCTTGACTCCAGTGGTGTGGAGGGCCTGGGACTCACGACTGAGCATACCCAGCCCACTCGGGGTGAAAATTGCAAAAAACACAGTTGATGGACAGAATGTAGAACAATGTCATACATTCACCCCAGTACAAGGATCTGGGCCTAAATCCATCGTTTTTTTGCACTCCACACCACCCTGGGTTAGACACTGGCTATATGCAAATCAGCTCTGACCCTGTGCCTCATGGGAAGAGTCCAGTCCGAACTACCAAGCCATGTCTTTCCCAGACCGGAATCAAGCATCCAAGGACCGGTTTCTGGCTATCAGCCTTCATCAGCCTGGATAGCTTGACTCCAGTGGTGTGGAGGGCCTGGGACTCACGTCTGAGCATACCCAGCCCACTTGGGGTGAAAATTGCAAAAAACACAGTTGATGGACAGAATGTAGAACAATGTCATACATTCACCCCAGTACAAGGATCTGGGCCTAAATCCATCGTTTTTTGCACTCCACACCACCCTGGGTTAGACACTGGTTATATGCAAATCAGCTCTGACCCTGTGCCTCATGGGAAGAGTCCAGTCCGAACTACCAAGCCATGTCTTTCCCAGACCGGAATCAAGCATCCAAGGACCGGTTTCCGGCTATCAGCCTTCATCAGCCTGGATAGCTTGACTCCAGTGGTGTGGAGGGCCTGGGACTCACGTCTGAGCATACCCAGCCCATTCGGGGTGAAAATTGCAAAAAACACAGTTGATGGACAGAATGTAGAACAATGCCACCCATTCACCCCAGTACAAGGATCTGGGCCTAAATCCATCGTTTTTTTGCACTCCACACCACCCTGGGTTAGACACTGGCTATATGCAAATCAGCTCTGACCCTGTGCCTCATGGGAACAGTCCAGTCCGAACTACCAAGCCATGTCTTTCCCAGACCGGAATCAAGCATCCAAGGACCGGTTTCTGGCTATCAGCCTTCATCAGCCTGGATAGCTTGACTCCAGTGGTGTGGAGGGCCTGGGACTCACGTCTGAGCATACCCAGCCCACTCGGGGTGAAAATTGCAAAAAACACAGTTGATGGACAGAATGTAGAACAATGTCATACATTCACCCCAGTACAAGGATCTGGGCCTAAATCCATCGTTTTTTTGCACTCCACACCACCCTGGGTTAGACACTGGCTATATGCAAATCAGCTCTGACCCTGTGCCTCATGGGAACAGTCCAGTCCGAACTACCAAGCCATGTCTTTCCCAGACCGGAATCAAGCATCCAAGGACCGGTTTCTGGCTATCAGCCTTCATCAGCCTGGATAGCTTGACTCCAGTGGTGTGGAGGGCCTGGGACTCACGTCTGAGCATACCCAGCCCACTCGGGGTGAAAATTGCAAAAAACACAGTTGATGGACAGAATGTAGAACAATGTCATACATTCACCCCAGTACAAGGATCTGGGCCTAAATCCATCGTTTTTTTGCACTCCACACCACCCTGGGTTAGACACTGGCTATATGCATATCAGCTCTGACCCTGTGCCTCATGGGAACAGTCCAGTCCGAACTACCAAGCCATGTCTTTCCCAGACCGGAATCAAGCATCCAAGGACCGGTTTCTGGCTATCAGCCTTCATCAGCCTGGATAGCTTGACTCCAGTGGTGTGGAGGGCCTGGGACTCACGTCTGAGCATACCCAGCCCACTTGGGGTGGAAATTGCAAAAAACACAGTTGATGGACAGAATGTAGAACAATGTCATACATTCACCCCAGTACAAGGATCTGGGCCTAAATCCATCATTTTTTTGCACTCCACACCACCCTGGGTTAGACACTGGCTATATGCAAATCAGCTCTGACCCTGTGCCTCATGGGAACAGTCCAGTCCGAACTACCAAGCCATGTCTTTCCCAGACCGGAATCAAGCATCCAAGGACCGGTTTCTGGCTATCAGCCTTCATCAGCCTGGATAGCTTGACTCCAGTGGTGTGGAGGGCCTGGGACTCACATCTGAGCATACCCAGCCCACTCGGGGTGAAAATTGCAAAAAACACAGTTGATGGACAGAATGTAGAACAATGTCATACATTCACCCCAGTACAAGGATCTGGGCCTAAATCCATCGTTTTTTGCACTCCACACCACCCTGGGTTAGACACTGGTTATATGCAAATCAGCTCTGACCCTGTGCCTCATGGGAAGAGTCCAGTCCGAACTACCAAGCCATGTCTTTCCCAGACCGGAATCAAGCATCCAAGGACCGGTTTCCGGCTATCAGCCTTCATCAGCCTGGATAGCTTGACTCCAGTGGTGTGGAGGGCCTGGGACTCACGTCTGAGCATTCCCAGCCCATTCGGGGTGAAAATTGCAAAAAACACAGTTGATGGACAGAATGTAGAACAATGTCACCCATTCACCCCAGTACAAGGATCTGGGCCTAAATCCATCGTTTTATTGCACTCCACACCACCCTGGGTTAGACACTGGCTATATGCAAATCAGCTCTGACCCTGTGCCTCATGGGAACAGTCCAGTCCGAACTACCAAGCCATGTCTTTCCCAGACCGGAATCAAGCATCCAAGGACCGGTTTCTGGCTATCAGCCTTCATCAGCCTGGATAGCTTGACTCCAGTGGTGTGGAGGCCCTGGGACTCACGTCTGAGCATACCCAGCCCACTCGGGGTGAAAATTGCAAAAAACACAGTTGATGGACAGAATGTAGAACAATGTCATACATTCACCCCAGTACAAGGATCTGGGCCTAAATCCATCGTTTTTTTGCACTCCACACCACCCTGGGTTAGACACTGGCTATATGCAAATCAGCTCTGACCCTGTGCCTCATGGGAACAGTCCAGTCCGAACTACCAAGCCATGTCTTTCCCAGACCGGAATCAAGCATCCAAGGACCGGGTTCTGGCTATCAGCCTTCATCAGCCTGGATAGCTTGACTCCAGTGGTGTGGAGGGCCTGGGACTCACGTCTGAGCATACCCAGCCCACTCGGGGTGAAAATTGCAAAAAACACAGTTGATGGACAGAATGTAGAACAATGTCATACATTCACCCCAGTACAAGGATCTGGGCCCAAATCCATCGTTTTTTTGCACTCCACACCACCCTGGGTTAGACACTGGCTATATGCAAATCAGCTCTGACCCTGTGCCTCATGGGAACAGTCCAGTCCGAACTACCAAGCCATGTCTTTCCCAGACCGGAATCAAGCATCCAAGGACCGGTTTCTGGCTATCAGCCTTCATCAGCCTGGATAGCTTGACTCCAGTGGTGTGGAGGGCCTGGGACTCACGTCTGAGCATACCCAGCCCACTCGGGGTGAAAATTGCAAAAAACACAGTTGATGGACAGAATGTAGAACAATGTCATACATTCACCCCAGTACAAGGATCTGGGCCTAAATCCATCGTTTTTTTGCACTCCACACCACCCTGGGTTAGACACTGGCTATATGCAAATCAGCTCTGACCCTGTGCCTCATGGGAACAGTCCAGTCCGAACTACCAAGCCATGTCTTTCCCAGACCGGAATCAAGCATTCAAGGACCGGTTTCTGGCTATCAGCCTTCATCAGCCTGGATCGCTTGACTCCAGTGGTGTGGAGGGCCTGGGACTCACGTCTGAGCATACCCAGCCCACTCGGGGTGAAAATTGCAAAAAACACAGTTGATGGACAGAATGTAGAACAATGTCATACATTCACCCCAGTACAAGGATCCGGGCCTAAATCCATCGTTTTTTTGCACTCCACACCACCCTGGGTTAGACACTGGCTATATGCAAATCAGCTCTGACCCTGTGACTCATGGGAACAGTCCAGTCCGAACTACCAAGCCATGTCTTTCCCAGACCGGAATCAAGCATCCAAGGACCGGTTTCTGGCTATCAGCCTTCATCAGCCTGGATAGCTTGACTCCAGTGGTGTGGAGGCCCTGGGACTCACGTCTGAGCATACCCAGCCCACTCGGGGTGAAAATTGCAAAAAACACAGTTGATGGACAGAATGTAGAACAATGTCATACATTCACCCCAGTACAAGGATCTGGGCCTAAATCCATCGTTTTTTTGCACTCCACACCACCCTGGGTTAGACACTGGCTATATGCAAATCAGCTCTGACCCTGTGCCTCATGGGAACAGTCCAGTCCGAACTACCAAGCCATGTCTTTCCCAGACCGGAATCAAGCATCCAAGGACCGGGTTCTGGCTATCAGCCTTCATCAGCCTGGATAGCTTGACTCCAGTGGTGTGGAGGGCCTGGGACTCACGTCTGAGCATACCCAGCCCACTCGGGGTGAAAATTGCAAAAAACACAGTTGATGGACAGAATGTAGAACAATGTCATACATTCACCCCAGTACAAGGATCTGGGCCCAAATCCATCGTTTTTTTGCACTCCACACCACCCTGGGTTAGACACTGGCTATATGCAAATCAGCTCTGACCCTGTGCCTCATGGGAACAGTCCAGTCCGAACTACCAAGCCATGTCTTTCCCAGACCGGAATCAAGCATCCAAGGACCGGTTTCTGGCTATCAGCCTTCATCAGCCTGGATAGCTTGACTCCAGTGGTGTGGAGGGCCTGGGACTCACGTCTGAGCATACCCAGCCCACTCGGGGTGAAAATTGCAAAAAACACAGTTGATGGACAGAATGTAGAACAATGTCATACATTCACCCCAGTACAAGGATCTGGGCCTAAATCTATCGTTTTTTTGCACTCCACACCACCCTGGGTTAGACACTGGCTATATGCAAATCAGCTCTGACCCTGTGCCTCATGGGAACAGTCCAGTCCGAACTACCAAGCCATGTCTTTCCCAGACCGGAATCAAGCATTCAAGGACCGGTTTCTGGCTATCAGCCTTCATCAGCCTGGATCGCTTGACTCCAGTGGTGTGGAGGGCCTGGGACTCACGTCTGAGCATACCCAGCCCACTCGGGGTGAAAATTGCAAAAAACACAGTTGATGGACAGAATGTAGAACAATGTCATACATTCACCCCAGTACAAGGATCCGGGCCTAAATCCATCGTTTTTTTGCACTCCACACCACCCTGGGTTAGACACTGGCTATATGCAAATCAGCTCTGACCCTGTGACTCATGGGAACAGTCCAGTCCGAACTACCAAGCCATGTCTTTCCCAGACCGGAATCAAGCATCCAAGGACCGGTTTCTGGCTATCAGCCTTCATCAGCCTGGATAGCTTGACTCCAGTGGTGTGGAGGGCCTGGGACTCACGTCTGAGCATACCCAGCCCACTCGGGGTGAAAATTGCAAAAAACACAGTTGATGGACAGAATGTAGAACAATGTCATACATTCACCCCAGTACAAGGATCTGGGCCTAAATCCATCGTTTTTTTGCACTCCACACCACCCTGGGTTAGGCACTGGCTATATGCAAATCAGCTCTGACCCTGTGCCTCATGGGAACAGTCCAGTCCGAACTACCAAGCCATGTCTTTCCCAGACCGGAATCAAGCATCCAAGGACTGGTTTCTGGCTATCAGCCTTCATCAGCCTGGATAGCTTGACTCCAGTGGTGTGGAGGGCCTGGGACTCACGACTGAGCATACCCAGCCCACTCGGGGTGAAAATTGCAAAAAACACAGTTGATGGACAGAATGTAGAACAATGTCATACATTCACCCCAGTACAAGGATCTGGGCCTAAATCCATCGTTTTTTTGCACTCCACACCACCCTGGGTTAGACACTGGCTATATGCAAATCAGCTCTGACCCTGTGCCTCATGGGAACAGTCCAGTCCGAACTACCAAGCCATGTCTTTCCCAGACCGGAATCAAGCATCCAAGGACCGGTTTCTGGCTATCAGCCTTCATCAGCCTGGATAGCTTGACTCCAGTGGTGTGGAGGGCCTGGGACTCACGTCTGAGCATACCCAGCCCATTCGGGGTGAAAATTGCAAAAAACACAGTTGATGGACAGAATGTAGAACAATGCCACCCATTCACCCCAGTACAAGGATCTGGGCCTAAATCCATCGTTTTTTTGCACTCCACACCACCCTGGGTTAGACACTGGCTATATGCAAATCAGCTCTGACCCTGTGCCTCATGGGAAGAGTCCAGTCCGAACTACCAAGCCATGTCTTTCCCAGACCGGAATCAAGCATCCAAGGACCGGTTTCCGGCTATCAGCCTTCATCAGCCTGGATAGCTTGACTCCAGTGGTGTGGAGGGCCTGGGACTCACGTCTGAGCATACCCAGCCGATTCGGGGTGAAAATTGCAAAAAACACAGTTGATGGACAGAATGTAGAACAATGTCACCCATTCACCCCAGTACAAGGATCTGGGCCTAAATCCATCGTTTTTTTGCACTCCACACCACCCTGGGTTAGACACTGGCTATATGCAAATCAGCTCTGACCCTGTGCCTCATGGGAACAGTCCAGTCCGAACTACCAAGCCATGTCTTTCCCAGACCGGAATCAAGCATCCAAGGACCGGTTTCTGGCTATCAGCCTTCATCAGCCTGGATAGCTTGACTCCAGTGGTGTGGAGGGCCTGGGACTCACGTCTGAGCATACCCAGCCCACTCGGGGTGAAAATTGCAAAAAACACAGTTGATGGACAGAATGTAGAACAATGTCACACATTCACCCCAGTACAAGGATCTGGGCCTAAATCCATCGTTTTTTTGCACTCCACACCACCCTGGGTTAGACACTGGCTATATGCATATCAGCTCTGACCCTGTGCCTCATGGGAACAGTCCAGTCCGAACTACCAAGCCATGTCTTTCCCAGACCGGAATCAAGCATCCAAGGACCGGTTTCTGGCTATCAGCCTTCATCAGCCTGGATAGCTTGACTCCAGTGGTGTGGAGGGCCTGGGACTCACGTCTGAGCATACCCAGCCCACTTGGGGTGAAAATTGCAAAAAACACAGTTGATGGACAGAATGTAGAACAATGTCATACATTCACCCCAGTACAAGGATCTGGGCCTAAATCCATCGTTTTTTTGCACTCCACACCACCCTGGGTTAGACACTGGCTATATGCAAATCAGCTCTGACCCTGTGCCTCATGGGAACAGTCCAGTCCGAACTACCAAGCCATGTCTTTCCCAGACCGGAATCAAGCATCCAAGGACCGGTTTCTGGCTATCAGCCTTCATCAGCCTGGATAGCTTGACTCCAGTGGTGTGGAGGGCCTGGGACTCACGTCTGAGCATACCCAGCCCACTCGGGGTGAAAATTGCAAAAAACACAGTTGATGGACAGAATGTAGAACAATGTCATACATTCACCCCAGTACAAGGATCTGGGCCTAAATCCATCGTTTTTTGCACTCCACACCACCCTGGGTTAGACACTGGTTATATGCAAATCAGCTCTGACCCTGTGCCTCATGGGAAGAGTCCAGTCCGAACTACCAAGCCATGTCTTTCCCAGACCGGAATCAAGCATCCAAGGACCGGTTTCCGGCTATCAGCCTTCATCAGCCTGGATAGCTTGACTCCAGTGGTGTGGAGGGCCTGGGACTCACGTCTGAGCATTCCCAGCCCATTCGGGGTGAAAATTGCAAAAAACACAGTTGATGGACAGAATGTAGAACAATGTCACCCATTCACCCCAGTACAAGGATCTGGGCCTAAATCCATCGTTTTATTGCACTCCACACCACCCTGGGTTAGACACTGGCTATATGCAAATCAGCTCTGACCCTGTGCCTCATGGGAACAGTCCAGTCCGAACTACCAAGCCATGTCTTTCCCAGACCGGAATCAAGCATCCAAGGACCGGTTTCTGGCTATCAGCCTTCATCAGCCTGGATAGCTTGACTCCAGTGGTGTGGAGGCCCTGGGACTCACGTCTGAGCATACCCAGCCCACTCGGGGTGAAAATTGCAAAAAACACAGTTGATGGACAGAATGTAGAACAATGTCATACATTCACCCCAGTACAAGGATCTGGGCCTAAATCCATCGTTTTTTTGCACTCCACACCACCCTGGGTTAGACACTGGCTATATGCAAATCAGCTCTGACCCTGTGCCTCATGGGAACAGTCCAGTCCGAACTACCAAGCCATGTCTTTCCCAGACCGGAATCAAGCATCCAAGGACCGGGTTCTGGCTATCAGCCTTCATCAGCCTGGATAGCTTGACTCCAGTGGTGTGGAGGGCCTGGGACTCACGTCTGAGCATACCCAGCCCACTCGGGGTGAAAATTGCAAAAAACACAGTTGATGGACAGAATGTAGAACAATGTCATACATTCACCCCAGTACAAGGATCTGGGCCCAAATCCATTGTTTTTTTGCACTCCACACCACCCTGGGTTAGACACTGGCTATATGCAAATCAGCTCTGACCCTGTGCCTCATGGGAACAGTCCAGTCCGAACTACCAAGCCATGTCTTTCCCAGACCGGAATCAAGCATCCAAGGACCGGTTTCTGGCTATCAGCCTTCATCAGCCTGGATAGCTTGACTCCAGTGGTGTGGAGGGCCTGGGACTCACGTCTGAGCATACCCAGCCCACTCGGGGTGAAAATTGCAAAAAACACAGTTGATGGACAGAATGTAGAACAATGTCATACATTCACCCCAGTACAAGGATCTGGGCCTAAATCCATCGTTTTTTTGCACTCCACACCACCCTGGGTTAGACACTGGCTATATGCAAATCAGCTCTGACCCTGTGCCTCATGGGAACAGTCCAGTCCGAACTACCAAGCCATGTCTTTCCCAGACCGGAATCAAGCATCCAAGGACCGGTTTCTGGCTATCAGCCTTCATCAGCCTGGATAGCTTGACTCCAGTGGTGTGGAGGGCCTGGGACTCACGTCTGAGCATACCCAGCCCATTCGGGGTGAAAATTGCAAAAAACACAGTTGATGGACAGAATGTAGAACAATGCCACCCATTCACCCCAGTACAAGGATCTGGGCCTAAATCCATCGTTTTTTTGCACTCCACACCACCCTGGGTTAGACACTGGCTATATGCAAATCAGCTCTGACCCTGTGCCTCATGGGAAGAGTCCAGTCCGAACTACCAAGCCATGTCTTTCCCAGACCGGAATCAAGCATCCAAGGACCGGTTTCCGGCTATCAGCCTTCATCAGCCTGGATAGCTTGACTCCAGTGGTGTGGAGGGCCTGGGACTCACGTCTGAGCATACCCAGCCGATTCGGGGTGAAAATTGCAAAAAACACAGTTGATGGACAGAATGTAGAACAATGTCACCCATTCACCCCAGTACAAGGATCTGGGCCTAAATCCATCGTTTTTTTGCACTCCACACCACCCTGGGTTAGACACTGGCTATATGCAAATCAGCTCTGACCCTGTGCCTCATGGGAACAGTCCAGTCCGAACTACCAAGCCATGTCTTTCCCAGACCGGAATCAAGCATCCAAGGACCGGTTTCTGGCTATCAGCCTTCATCAGCCTGGATAGCTTGACTCCAGTGGTGTGGAGGGCCTGGGACTCACGTCTGAGCATACCCAGCCCACTCGGGGTGAAAATTGCAAAAAACACAGTTGATGGACAGAATGTAGAACAATGTCACACATTCACCCCAGTACAAGGATCTGGGCCTAAATCCATCGTTTTTTTGCACTCCACACCACCCTGGGTTAGACACTGGCTATATGCATATCAGCTCTGACCCTGTGCCTCATGGGAACAGTCCAGTCCGAACTACCAAGCCATGTCTTTCCCAGACCGGAATCAAGCATCCAAGGACCGGTTTCTGGCTATCAGCCTTCATCAGCCTGGATAGCTTGACTCCAGTGGTGTGGAGGGCCTGGGACTCACGTCTGAGCATACCCAGCCCACTTGGGGTGAAAATTGCAAAAAACACAGTTGATGGACAGAATGTAGAACAATGTCATACATTCACCCCAGTACAAGGATCTGGGCCTAAATCCATCGTTTTTTTGCACTCCACACCACCCTGGGTTAGACACTGGCTATATGCAAATCAGCTCTGACCCTGTGCCTCATGGGAACAGTCCAGTCCGAACTACCAAGCCATGTCTTTCCCAGACCGGAATCAAGCATCCAAGGACCGGTTTCTGGCTATCAGCCTTCATCAGCCTGGATAGCTTGACTCCAGTGGTGTGGAGGGCCTGGGACTCACGTCTGAGCATACCCAGCCCACTCGGGGTGAAAATTGCAAAAAACACAGTTGATGGACAGAATGTAGAACAATGTCATACATTCACCCCAGTACAAGGATCTGGGCCTAAATCCATCGTTTTTTGCACTCCACACCACCCTGGGTTAGACACTGGTTATATGCAAATCAGCTCTGACCCTGTGCCTCATGGGAAGAGTCCAGTCCGAACTACCAAGCCATGTCTTTCCCAGACGGGAATCAAGCATCCAAGGACCGGTTTCCGGCTATCAGCCTTCATCAGCCTGGATAGCTTGACTCCAGTGGTGTGGAGGGCCTGGGACTCACGTCTGAGCATTCCCAGCCCATTCGGGGTGAAAATTGCAAAAAACACAGTTGATGGACAGAATGTAGAACAATGTCACCCATTCACCCCAGTACAAGGATCTGGGCCTAAATCCATCGTTTTATTGCACTCCACACCACCCTGGGTTAGACACTGGCTATATGCAAATCAGCTCTGACCCTGTGCCTCATGGGAACAGTCCAGTCCGAACTACCAAGCCATGTCTTTCCCAGACCGGAATCAAGCATCCAAGGACCGGTTTCTGGCTATCAGCCTTCATCAGCCTGGATAGCTTGACTCCAGTGGTGTGGAGGCCCTGGGACTCACGTCTGAGCATACCCAGCCCACTCGGGGTGAAAATTGCAAAAAACACAGTTGATGGACAGAATGTAGAACAATGTCATACATTCACCCCAGTACAAGGATCTGGGCCTAAATCCATCGTTTTTTTGCACTCCACACCACCCTGGGTTAGACACTGGCTATATGCAAATCAGCTCTGACCCTGTGCCTCATGGGAACAGTCCAGTCCGAACTACCAAGCCATGTCTTTCCCAGACCGGAATCAAGCATCCAAGGACCGGGTTCTGGCTATCAGCCTTCATCAGCCTGGATAGCTTGACTCCAGTGGTGTGGAGGGCCTGGGACTCACGTCTGAGCATACCCAGCCCACTCGGGGTGAAAATTGCAAAAAACACAGTTGATGGACAGAATGTAGAACAATGTCATACATTCACCCCAGTACAAGGATCTGGGCCCAAATCCATTGTTTTTTTGCACTCCACACCACCCTGGGTTAGACACTGGCTATATGCAAATCAGCTCTGACCCTGTGCCTCATGGGAACAGTCCAGTCCGAACTACCAAGCCATGTCTTTCCCAGACCGGAATCAAGCATCCAAGGACCGGTTTCTGGCTATCAGCCTTCATCAGCCTGGATAGCTTGACTCCAGTGGTGTGGAGGGCCTGGGACTCACGTCTGAGCATACCCAGCCCACTCGGGGTGAAAATTGCAAAAAACACAGTTGATGGACAGAATGTAGAACAATGTCATACATTCACCCCAGTACAAGGATCTGGGCCTAAATCCATCGTTTTTTTGCACTCCACACCACCCTGGGTTAGACACTGGCTATATGCAAATCAGCTCTGACCCTGTGCCTCATGGGAACAGTCCAGTCCGAACTACCAAGCCATGTCTTTCCCAGACCGGAATCAAGCATTCAAGGACCGGTTTCTGGCTATCAGCCTTCATCAGCCTGGATCGCTTGACTCCAGTGGTGTGGAGGGCCTGGGACTCACGTCTGAGCATACCCAGCCCACTCGGGGTGAAAATTGCAAAAAACACAGTTGATGGACAGAATGTAGAACAATGTCATACATTCACCCCAGTACAAGGATCCGGGCCTAAATCCATCGTTTTTTTGCACTCCACACCACCCTGGGTTAGACACTGGCTATATGCAAATCAGCTCTGACCCTGTGACTCATGGGAACAGTCCAGTCCGAACTACCAAGCCATGTCTTTCCCAGACCGGAATCAAGCATCCAAGGACCGGTTTCTGGCTATCAGCCTTCATCAGCCTGGATAGCTTGACTCCAGTGGTGTGGAGGCCCTGGGACTCACGTCTGAGCATACCCAGCCCACTCGGGGTGAAAATTGCAAAAAACACAGTTGATGGACAGAATGTAGAACAATGTCATACATTCACCCCAGTACAAGGATCTGGGCCTAAATCCATCGTTTTTTTGCACTCCACACCACCCTGGGTTAGACACTGGCTATATGCAAATCAGCTCTGACCCTGTGCCTCATGGGAACAGTCCAGTCCGAACTACCAAGCCATGTCTTTCCCAGACTGGAATCAAGCATCCAAGGACCGGGTTCTGGCTATCAGCCTTCATCAGCCTGGATAGCTTGACTCCAGTGGTGTGGAGGGCCTGGGACTCACGTCTGAGCATACCCAGCCCACTCGGGGTGAAAATTGCAAAAAACACAGTTGATGGACAGAATGTAGAACAATGTCATACATTCACCCCAGTACAAGGATCTGGGCCCAAATCCATCGTTTTTTTGCACTCCACACCACCCTGGGTTAGACACTGGCTATATGCAAATCAGCTCTGACCCTGTGCCTCATGGGAACAGTCCAGTCCGAACTACCAAGCCATGTCTTTCCCAGACCGGAATCAAGCATCCAAGGACCGGTTTCTGGCTATCAGCCTTCATCAGCCTGGATAGCTTGTCTCCAGTGGTGTGGAGGGCCTGGGACTCACGTCTGAGCATACCCAGCCCACTCGGGGTGAAAATTGCAAAAAACACAGTTGATGGACAGAATGTAGAACAATGTCATACATTCACCCCAGTACAAGGATCTGGGCCTAAATCCATCGTTTTTTTGCACTCCACACCACCCTGGGTTAGACACTGGCTATATGCAAATCAGCTCTGACCCTGTGCCTCATGGGAACAGTCCAGTCCGAACTACCAAGCCATGTCTTTCCCAGACCGGAATCAAGCATTCAAGGACCGGTTTCTGGCTATCAGCCTTCATCAGCCTGGATCGCTTGACTCCAGTGGTGTGGAGGGCCTGGGACTCACGTCTGAGCATACCCAGCCCACTCGGGTGAAAATTGCAAAAAACACAGTTGATGGACAGAATGTAGAACAATGTCATACATTCACCCCAGTACAAGGATCCGGGCCTAAATCCATCGTTTTTTTGCACTCCACACCACCCTGGGTTAGACACTGGCTATATGCAAATCAGCTCTGACCCTGTGACTCATGGGAACAGTCCAGTCCGAACTACCAAGCCATGTCTTTCCCAGACCGGAATCAAGCATCCAAGGACCGGTTTCTGGCTATCAGCCTTCATCAGCCTGGATAGCTTGACTCCAGTGGTGTGGAGGGCCTGGGACTCACGTCTGAGCATACCCAGCCCACTCGGGGTGAAAATTGCAAAAAACACAGTTGATGGACAGAATGTAGAACAATGTCATACATTCACCCCAGTACAAGGATCTGGGCCTAAATCCATCGTTTTTTTGCACTCCACACCACCCTGGGTTAGACACTGGCTATATGCAAATCAGCTCTGACCCTGTGCCTCATGGGAACAGTCCAGTCCGAACTACCAAGCCATGTCTTTCCCAGACCGGAATCAAGCATCCAAGGACTGGTTTCTGGCTATCAGCCTTCATCAGCCTGGATAGCTTGACTCCAGTGGTGTGGAGGGCCTGGGACTCACGACTGAGCATACCCAGCCCACTCGGGGTGAAAATTGCAAAAAACACAGTTGATGGACAGAATGTAGAACAATGTCATACATTCACCCCAGTACAAGGATCTGGGCCTAAATCCATCGTTTTTTTGCACTCCACACCACCCTGGGTTAGACACTGGCTATATGCAAATCAGCTCTGACCCTGTGCCTCATGGGAACAGTCCAGTCCGAACTACCAAGCCATGTCTTTCCCAGACCGAAATCAAGCA
The DNA here is from genome assembly GCF_964261635.1 of Lissotriton helveticus. NCBI lineage: Eukaryota > Metazoa > Chordata > Amphibia > Caudata > Salamandridae > Lissotriton > Lissotriton helveticus. The sequence goes on along the minus strand of NC_136059.1, from coordinate 915,506,954 downwards.
TCCAAGGACCGGTTTCTGGCTATCAGCCTTCATCAGCCTGGATAGCTTGACTCCAGTGGTGTCAAGGGCCTGGGACTCACGTCTGAGCATACCCAGCCCACTCGGGGTGAAAATTGCAAAAAACACAGTTGATGGACAGAATGTAGAACAATGTCATACATTCACCCCAGTACAAGGATCTGGGCCTAAATCCATCTTTTTTTGCACTCCACACCACCCTGGGTTAGACACTGGCTATATGCAAATCAGCTCTGACCCTGTGCCTCATGGGAACAGTCCAGTCTGAACTACCAAGCCATGTCTTTCCCAGACCGGAATCAAGCATCCAAGGACCGGTTTCTGGCTATCAGCCTTCATCATCCTGGATAGCTTGACTCCAGTGGTGTGGAGGGCCTGGGACTCACGTCTGAGCATACCCAGCCCACTCGGGGTGAAAATTTAAAAAAACACAGTTGATGGACAGAATGTAGAACAATGTCATACATTCACCCCAGTACAAGGATCTGGGCCTAAATCCATCGTTTTTTTGCACTCCACACCACCCTGGGTTAGACACTGGCCATATGCAAATCAGCTCTGACCCTGTGCCTCATGGGAACAGTCCAGTCCGAACTACCAAGCCATGTCTTTCCCAGACCGGAATCAAGCATCCAAGGACCGGTTTCTGGCTATCAGCCTTCATCAGCCTGGATAGCTTGACTCCAGTGGTGTGGAGGACCTGGGACTCACGTCTGAGCATACCCAGCCCACTCGGGGTGAAAATTGCAAAAAACACAGTTGATGGACAGAATGTAGAACAATGTCATACATTCACCCCAGTACAAGGATCTGGGCCTAAATCCATCGTTTTTTTGCACTCCACACCACCCTGGGTTAGACACTGGCTATATGCAAATCAGCTCTGACCCTGTGCCTCATGGGAACAGTCCAGTCCGAACTACCAAGCCATGTCTTTCCCAGACCGGAATCAAGCATCCAAGGACCGGTTTCTGGCTATCAGCCTTCATCAGCCTGGATAGCTTGACTCCAGTGGTGTGGAGGGCCTGGGACTCACGTCTGAGCATACCCAGCCCACTCGGGGTGAAAATTGCAAAAAACACAGTTGATGGACAGAATGTAGAACAATGTCATACATTCACCCCAGTACAAGGATCTGGACCTAAATCCATCGTTTTGTTTGCACTCCACACCACCCTGGGTTAGACACTGGCTATATGCAAATCAGCTCTGACCCTGTGCCTCATGGGAACAGTCCAGTCCGAACTACCAAGCCATGTCTTTCCCAGACCGGAATCAAGCATCCAAGGACCGGTTTCTGGCTATCAGCCTTCATCAGCCTGGATAGCTTGACTCCAGTGGTGTGGAGGGCCTGGGACTCACGTCATATAGCCAGTGTCTAACCCAGGGTGGTGTGGAGTGCAAAAAAACGATGGATTTAGGCCCAGATCCTTGTACTGGGGTGAATGTATGACATTGTTCTACATTCTGTCCATCAACTGTGTTTTTTGGAATTTTTACCCCGAGTGGGCTGGGTATGCTCAGACGTGAGTCCCAGGCTCTCCACACCACTGGAGTCAAGCTATCCAGGCTGAATGAAGGCTGATAGCCAGAAACCGGTCCTTGGATGCTTGATTCCGGTCTGGGAAAGACATGGCTTGGTAGTTCGGACTGGACTGTTCCCATGAGGCACAGGGTCAGAGCTGATTTGCATATAGCCAGTGTCTAACCCAGGGTGGTGTGGAGTGCAAAAGACCGATGGATTTAGGCCCAGATCCTTGTACTGGGGTGAATGTATGACATTGTTCTACATTCTGTCCATCAACTGTGTTTTTTGCAATTTTTACCCCGAGTGGGCTGGGTATGCTCAGACGTGAGTCCCAGGCTCTCCACACCACTGGAGTCAAGCTATCCAGGCTGAATGAAGGCTGATAGCCAGAAACCAGTCCTTGGATGCTTGATTCCGGTCTGGGAAAGACATGGCTTGGTAGTTCGGACTGGACTGTTCCCATGAGGCACAGGGTCAGAGCTGATTTGCATATAGCCAGTGTCTAACCCAGGGTGGTGTGGAGTGCAAAAAAACGATGAATTTAGGCCCAGATCCTTGTACTGGGTTGAATGTATGACATTGTTCTACATTCTGTCCATCAACTGTGTTTTTTGCAATTTTTACCCCGAGTGGGCTGGGTATGCTCAGACGTGAGTCCCAGTCTCTCCACACCACTGGAGTCAAGCTATCCAGGCTGAATGAAGGCTGATAGCCAGAAACCGGTCCTTGGATGCTTGATTTCGGTCTGAGAAAGACATGGCTTGGTAGTTCGGACTTGACTGTTCCCATGAGGCACAGGGTCAGAGCTGATTTGCATATAGCCAGTGTCTAACCCAGGGTGGTGTGGAGTGCAAAAAAACGATGGATTTAGGCCCAGATCCTTGTACTGGGGTGAATGTATGACATTGTTCTACATTCTGTCCATCAACTGTGTTTTTTGGAATCTCTAGGGTGGGGCAGTGGGCCTCCTTACAACACCATAGTGTCAAATCCCACCCGTCAGGTCTGTTCTAGCAACATGTAACACCTTGCTGCACTTGAAAAGAAGAAAAGAGGATGCCAGGACAATTCTTGTGTTTTCCCTTTTTGGGTGCAACAGGACCATGTCTGTGTCATATCAGACAGGGCCTACTTCAAACTGCATTTTAGTATTAGATAATGGGGGGACACTGGTGATTATCACAATGCACTACCCTACACATCCACAGCCCTCACAGCCCAAGCTTGGTTTTGCCAAAGACTTTCACCATCTTGAAAATGCCCTTTTACAGAACATTGTGGGCTCATTTGCAGTAAGGCAGGCAGGAACTACTAAAATAGTGGAACAGCTGCCCACACAAACATTCCCCTCATTAGTTAGATAGTGTCAGGAGTCATCCCTATCCACTAGCTAGTGCTCAAAACAATTTCTGGACCTAAGAAAAAACAGAAGAGGGCCTGCTGTCTCTGACCTCAAAAAAGCCCTGAAATGACTGGATATGCTCTCTTGTGTACCCAGTACAAAGAATTGGATTCAAAGGGTCAATTAACTGACCTCCTGGGTATCTCCAAGAGCACAGAAACATTCAAGTCCTTTTCCTATAGTTTCCACTAACCAGTGGCAACTGGACTGGGACTGGACCTCCCCTGAGGTCGTGGGTGCCTTAAAAGTGTACTATTGTGGTTGTTAGGGATGTAGAATAATGTCAACGTTTTTTCTGCATTGGGACATCAGGACTTAGGTACTATCTCAATCTATTGGGATTTTCAGACTTTCACCGGGGTCAATCTGTTTGTTGTATCCAATGTAGGCTCCAGCGCTGTCAGCCTCAATTTGTGTCTAGGTCTCGGTCAACCACTTCCATAGACTATTATTGTCACTCTAAATCTTTAGAAACTAATAACTCTGACTCCCAATCATGGATTTGGTCATTTTTGTGTCATGTTGTTTGTTAAATTCTATACTATTTTATCTAATTTGGGGGCCGATTAGGATGGCGGACGGAAAGCGTCCGGACCGCCAGACTTGCGGGAAATGACCGTCCTACCGCACCGTGAGGAAACCGGCGGTGATATTAGGATTCCCCTCCAGCACAACCCGACCGCTGCGGACGGATGTCTCCAAAGACGGCCGACCGCCGACGGAACCATAGAAAAACCGACCGCCGCGGACGAAGTGGCCGCGGTAACAGGTCCATCTGTGGGCTGGCTGTGGTGTTGCATGGGCGGCTTGTGACTGATGCAGGGTGTGATTGTGCTGAGGTGGGACTGGTGTGGGTGCACTTGTGTGTGTTCCTGTCCCCACCAGGGTGTCTGGTGTCGACAGGTACCAGTGTTCATGCATGCTGTGGCGTGGTATGTGTGTATTGCATGCTTGCCTACCTGCGGCGGCGTCCACAACGGTGCATGACTTGCTGGTAGTGAAGTAGGAACAGGGCCGGGAAGGCGTGTTGGGCTGGGTCCATGGAGCTCGGGTCCGTGCGGTGGGTCTCGTGGCAATGCTTTCCCTCTCCGTTGTGGTGCTTCCACCGTCTATGAGATGGAGGTGTTCTGGTTTGTTTGCGACATCGTAATATTGCGGATGGTCGGGATGTCATTCCACATGGCAGTGAGCCTGGATTGTCTCCGTCTGCCGTGGTGTCTGGTGTGTTCTCGAGGCGGTTCACGTTTTTACCCGGCAGACGGTAAATGTGCCCAGTTCCCCTTCCTAATATGGCGGACGGAAGGCCCGCTGCTGGCGGACGATGAGGTGCATTTTCCGCCGCCTCCAGCCCAGCGGTCATGCATCCGTCTGCCATCCTAATCAGCCCCATAGTTTAGGATTTTAATTTCTTGGGGTTATGACTTTATTACTGATTTGGTACTGCATAAATTCTTTACACATTGGCTACTGCTAAGCCTGTCTGCTCTGTGTCATAACCACCATGGTTTGAGTTCATGTTAATTTAGTGTCAATAAGGAAAAGACGTGTGATTATTCTGTGCAGTTGCTTGCCCCAAATAACATTCCAAACTTTAACATTGGGATTCAACCGTGAGACCCAGGTATTTCAGTTGAAAAAAAGTGTCTTTCTAAATTAACAGCAAACATTTTGAGCTATTTATTCACTTTGAGTTTCAATTGGGTCATTTTTTAATTTTTTAACAAATTCTCTCTTGCACTAAATGTTTACACCTTATATGTTTTGGAACTTGGAGGTGGATCTGGCTCATATGGAACCCTTAGCATTGCAAAGCTGAGGAGCATGTGCAAGCAACAAGAGCTGAAGTTGAATAAGCAGTACAAGAAGAAGGATTACCACGTTGCCATCAGATTCTAGGGGGAGGTCCATCAGCTCCAGTCCACTTCATAGCAAAACAAAGTTTAAGAGGGAAATCTGGATGAGATTGAGAAGACCCCAGTGCCAGGGTACTGCTTTCCCCATGGGGTAGCATTGCATTGATTGAAAGGCCAGGGAGCAATGTCTCCTCTCACAGTTTTTACCCATTTGATTTGAAAGACAGGTAGGCAGAAAGTGCCTTAAAATTGCTGCTGGCTCCTGTAAAGCAAAATTTGTCCGTAGACGCTGAAGAGAAAAGGCTGGCTTAAATGCTGAGGAGAGAAGGCAGCTGCAACACTAGCACTGGAGGAAAAAAAGTTTACCTAATAAGAGAAGAAGGCCCTGCTGGCCAATGGTATGTGTGATCGCAAGTTGGATTTGAGGCCAGAAGGACTTCTGAGTCGAATGATGATGGTAGAAGTATTTCAGTTGTGGATAGGGGATATACAAAGAGTCCCCATTTAAAAAGACTTAGGACCTGAATATGATCTTGGTGGATGGGATACTTCATCACAAATATGACAGATATCTCGTCAGCCATGTTACATTCAATTATATCCAATGGAACTTGTAAAATGGCGGGGGATATCCATCATGTTTGTGACGGGATATCCCATCTGCCGAAATGGTAATCAGGCCTCTAGTGCCTGGTTATGTGGTGGGGGACGGCAATAATAAGGGGCAGATTTACAAGCCCCTTGTGCCACTTTTGCGTCACTTTTCCCACATTAAAAGTGACGCAAAAGTGGCACAAGGAGCTTGTAAATAAGCCCCTTAGTGTTTAGAGATTATAAGGGGGCCTTACATATGCATAAAAGCCCCAAAGAAGAACTGTCGGGTAAGCCTCCTGAACCACATGTCCATTGTTGGAAGGGATACACTACCGGCCCTAGAAGCAGTTGACCGGCTTAAGTATGCTCCCATGAAAGAGGTTTTGGTCTAATCCCGGAGAAGTATTGCCCGAAGTTTAACTATACGCGGAAACAGTCACACCAGTCATGGTTAGATTTTGTCACCTGTCAATTAAGACAATAGACGTTTGAGGGCAGTAAAGCAAAGGATTACGAGGGGTTACATAATCAAATTATACTTGTGCACATCCTGAATAATTGTTTATAGAGGTATGCCAGCACCTGAGAGATCCTGAGCTCACTGTGCCCAGAGAGCTTGGGAAAGAAGCTGACCTCTGGATCAGCACCAGTGTATCTAGGAAGATACCTGGGAATTACCCCAAAAAGGGTGCTCTGAGTTCTTCTCTGCAGAGGGAAGGCCAGGATAATAAGTAATACAGTAAGGATTCCCACACCACATCCAAACAGAAGAAAAAAAGCTTGTTTTGGGAAAAAGCCCATTGTGCCATATCACCAGGCCTGGTGTTATGGCTGTCTATAGACAGAACAATAGAGGGGGGATTCTGTATGTACCCAGAAGGTACCCACAGGTGGGCTGTGCACTGGGGTTACTCGTGTAACCCTAGAGGTAGATTTTTCCCAGGATGGGATGTTAAAGCATGTCCTAGAATCCCATAGCTTAGAGATGGACCAGGAAGCTAGTGATCCCAGAGGGTGGTACACATCACTTGCAGAAGGTCATAGTCACTGGGGTCTCTGCCACTGCGCTGCAGGATGCCTGTGCCAGCAAGACCATGGTGTTAGCAAGGCTGTTTTCCCCAGAACAGTGTCTGCCAGTATAGGTCTCTAGGGTAATACAGGCCCCCGAGTAGGAATTTGTCTGCTGTGTGGCAATGGTATCTTTAGAATGGGAAGGGGCACTTGCTCAGAAGACCTTCGTTGTCAGTCCTGGGAGGCCCATTAACTGTATCCTTGGAAATAAGCTCCTACCGGAGGCCTCCCATAATGCCCCAAGAACACAGAATTCTGGGTTTACTGTCACTGAATGCAGGGTACACAGGCCCAGATGAAACATGAGGAGTAGGAGGTGAATGCCGTTCACAGGGGCATGACCAATGGATATGGGGTTGCCCCCACTCAAAAACTGACGCTGAGGAGGCCCGCTTCTGACCTGCAGTTACTGCCTGTGCAAACTCAGAGACAGAGAAAAGGAGAACTGTGCCAGGCAGACCCCTGTATGACACAAACATGTCATATCTTTATCGCCTGAGTAGGGACATCGATCAGGAGATTGATTAGTCTACCCTAGCTATTTTCTGGTGGCCTGGTGTACAGTAAATCCACCTTTTCTGGGTGTTCACCCAAGATTTGTTGCCTTTTGACGGCCCTATCTAGATTTAGATTTCTGCACACTTTGCCCCTGCTAACCAGGAGTAAAGTGCCTGTGCCTGTTTAAACATGGTTGGATTGGTTTATTCCTAATTAAAACATGTACCTTGCCTGTAAGTCGCTAGTATATGGTGGACAAAGTGCCTGTAATTTGTATGTCATCTGTGCACTGCAGTGTGACCTGTTAACGTAACCCTTTTTGACAAGTTAAGACCTCCCTTTTAAATACTAGTAAGTCACCCCTAAATAGGCCTTCTAGACCATAAGGCATTTTGCACTGTATATAAAAGTAGGGAAGATAGAAATTTTATATCACCATTACCCTACAGTGAGAAGGCCCAACCAGCAATTTTGACAGAGGCAAGTCTAGCTGTACTATGTACAAAACCAGGGAGCAGTTTAAAATACTAAAACTTTTAAGTATGGAAAGGGTCCTTCTAGAACATATTTTAACCTCTGTTTTTAGTAGTTATTAACAACCCGATTCAATATTGAAGTTGGATTTTTAATAAATAATATGGAAAGGTAACTTTTAGAAAGATACTCTTTACGTGGATCAAGCTTTCCGAAGACTTCTCCCAGCCTGTGCTTAGCCTTGTATAAGGTCTGAACGAGGTATGACATTCCTCCCTGGAGCTACACAAAAGTTGACCTCAATGAACAGGCATGACTACTATGACCTATACAAAATCTTTAGAGTGAGGTTATGGTAATACTGTTGACATCACAGTCCTGCCAAATCCTGCATGACAGGGGTGTGTGAGCCACAGGTAACATCTAGGCTTACATCAATAAAAGAAAACAGCATACCTGCAAAATTCTTCTGTATCAACTGGCCTAGTGCCAAAGGACCCTGCCTTTGTCCTACCAGACTTCTGTCTCCTAGTTTAGTCTGGGTACAGGGCCTGTTTCAAACTGAATTTTGGTGTTAAATGTGGAAGTACACTGATGATTACTGACACATGGTATTTTCAACCTGTTTGCAGTAAGGCAAACAGCAACTACTAAAAATGTTTCCCCTTGCACAGTGTTGTCATCAACTATGTAATTTTGGATGTCGCATTGATTTTATCAATGAAGTCATAGAACATGTCATGAGTGATGCAATATGTGAGGTAATAAGCAGTCCATAGCAACAGTGCTAGTTATAATTATTTCAATTAACTATACCTGGTGAATTTCAGTGTTTTTTTGGGGGTTTAAATTGTAATGTTACTTAACTATAATGTCACCTAAGCGCTTGGTCAACTCATTGTTTTTCTAAGGTTTTTTAAATGTAAAATAAGATACTATTGCCATACCTAACCTTTTTTTTAAAACCTGTATTTATGATTTTACACATATAGCAAAGCAATACATAGCAATGAGTGTTACAGTGAATCACAACATATTAGCAGTTGTCTCTTTAGTCAAATGTCCGATTTTCAGCATAGTACATGGAGCAGCATGATTGAACACATAGCAATGACTGGGGGTATCCAGAATAGTAGGTATTGTGTCATACTTGGTCTAGGCAAGGAATTTAAAGTACAAGTAAACAGGGATAAGCAGTTCATTCTCCCTTGTTGATATTAGGTTCCTCCTCGTCCATCAAACATATTATGTTTGGTGCATCCGTGTTATAAGCAAGAGGGCGAAGGTCAGAAAGTATCTCAGTTTGTTTATGCATCTTCAAGTGATGCGGGAGGTATGTCATCGGAACTTTGTGAAAGTAGGTATCCCCGAAGAGGTCCCCATATGTCTGTGGGTTTGGAGGCATGTGGCAATAACTCGGCATATGTGGTAGTCTGTTCTTGACAATATGTTAGGTCTGTCAACCATTCCTTGAACTTCGGAGTTTGACCCCTCCCCCACCTACATGCCACTCTTCATTTAGCTAATAATAGCGATATAGGATGGAATTACCTGCATGTTTTGGGTATTTGTGCTGTATACCCCAGAAGTGTAAGTAAGGGATCTCTTTCCAGTACATTGCCAGTCATTTTCTCAAGCGCTACAAGCACCTGTTCCCAGAATTCCTGTATTTTTTAGCATTCCCATGCTAGATGTAAGAATCCCGCCTCTGGCTGTTTACATCGTGTACAGCTTTCGGTATCTGTTAACTTGAATCTTTATTTCTTAATCAGTGTATAATACAGGCGGTGAAAGTATTTATAGTGTATCACTCGCAGCCTGCAGCTAGCCGTGATCGGTGCCATTTGTAGACAGCAATATTGCCACTGGTTATTGGTTATTTTGCACCCTAGGTCCTGCCCCCAATGTACTCGGGACGGGCTAGTGATTTCTTCTCTTTGCATTTGAATATTGTTGTATAGGACTGACACTAGATGTTTCCAATAAGTGGATCCCAACATTTGATGTAATGAGATGAGGTTTAATGGTTCTTGTGTGAAATCGTGGATGATCGATCGCATTCCCTGCCTTAGACGTACATAAAGGAATAGGTCCAGGGGTGTGTACTTTACTCAGTGTAGCAAATGTTCCAGAGAGCGAAATGTCCCTGCATGAAAAAGGTTTCCCCATGTATCAATATGAGCTTGTTTACTTGAGCTTAGAAATTTATTTTTCTGCAGCAGTGATAGACTGGGGTGATATGTCAGTGGTAGCCTAGGGGAGTAAAGGAGGGGTGAGGCTAGTAAAGAGGTTATCTGCTTCCATGCGTCAACTGTGCCGGTGATAGTGGTGGCTGGCGTAGTGCGAGTAGGCCCATTAATTAGTCCACTCAGTGGCACTGAGTCTGCAAGCCAATCTTCTACAGGTATTTGTGGCATGTCACAGGGTGGGATATACTCAATAGTAGGCGTAATGCGCTTGTGCGCTCAGAAATTATATTTCAAAATCAGGGATGTCAAAGCCCTCTTGATCGTATGGTCTGATTAATGTCGACAATTTAAGTCTTGGTTGTTTCCCTCCCCAGAGCAATCTGATTAATTCAGAGCGTAATATATGAAAAAAATGCTGTCTGGGGTGGTAGGGGATAGTAAGAAATAGATAGAGGAATTGCGGGAGTATGACCATCTTTATAAGGGATGCTCGCCCCGCAAATGAAAGTGGTAACGATATCCACCGCGTAATGTTAGTGTTGAGTCATGTTATAGAGTTACCATAGTTTGCCCTTGTCTTTTCCTCCCTATCTCTAGTGATCTGTATACTAAGATATCGTAGATCTGTGTCACACCTTTCTATCGGGAAGTCAAGTGGAAACTGAGTGACTGCCGGTGTGAGAGGAAAGACTTGAGATTTCCCCCAGTAGATGTTAATGCCGGATAATCTGCCAAATCTTATAAATTCCCGCAGTATGGGGTTTATATTTTGTTGGGGGTCTCTGATGTATAACGTCATGTCATCCCAATAGAGTGATATTAATATTTGGCGTAGACAGCATCAGAATGCTTTATCTCGGTGGACCTGACGTAATCTAGAAGCCAATGGTTCTACCCCGATGGCGAACAAGAGTGGGGATAGCGGGCACCCCTGTCGGGTGGCCATTGATCTAGATCTTGGCAGTGGGCTGGCGATATAGTAATTCAATCCAGGATAAATGAAGAAGTGGAAAGCCCATTTTCCGTAAAATCCCAAATAAGTAATCCCACTCCAGCGAATCAAACGCTTTGGTGGCATCTAGGAATACTGCGGCGAGTGGGAATTCGGGTGCCACTGTCTGTATGAGGGAGAACAGAGTCTGGAGATTGTGGGACGTGGCTCTGCCTAGCACAAACCCTGATTGGTCGGGAAGTATTAGTTTGTCCATTAGGAGTGTCAATCAGTTGACCAGTACTTTTGCCAAGATCTTTGTATCGCAATTTATCAATGATAACGGTCAATATGAGACGCAGGACTTAGGGGGTTTCCCTGGCTTCAACAATGAAGTAACTATTGCTTCCCTCATCGAGGGAGGAAGTATGCCTACCTCCAGGGATTCCTAGTACACTTCTTTTAACACTGGTGCCATATTATCAATATAACTTTTATAAAAATCAGCCGGTAGGCCGTCTGAACCTGGTGCCTTCCCATTCTTTAGTTGCATTATTGCTTCTCTTATTTCATCAATCTCAAATGGGTGACTTAGGAATTCCCTTTGTACGTCGCTGAGCCAACCGAGCTCTATTTCTCCCATGAAGTCATCTAGTTCAATTGATCTGTGTCTCTGGGATGTGTATAACATTCCGTAATGCATGACGAATGTATCTAGACTGGTTCGTGTGTCTCGCTGCGGCAGTACCCCATGTCCCTGTATCTCTAATATGTGGGTAGCAAGCAGGGGCATCTTGTCAAATCAGCTTGTGCCTTACCCGTCCTTTCACCCTCTCCATATTTGCGGGCCTGCCAGTAGCGTCCTTTAAATTTTGACTCTCTCTGTGCCGTGTCCTCATATTCAAAATGTTTCACTCGAAAATCTTTTTGCACTCACCCCGTCTCCCCTCGTCCCAGTTGTCTTTCCATCCCTGGTAGTTCCCTCTCTAAGTTTTGTAGTGTGTTCTGTATATCTTTTGGTACCCCAACGCTCTTTGAAATGCAAAATCCTCGGATTGTCAATTTAAAAGCCTCCCATATTAATTCAACACTATCCACAGGCCTTGTGTTTCTGACAAAGAAACCCTTGATTTCCTCACCTATCTCTGCCTGAAATACTATGTCCAACAAGGCCGTGTGTTGTAGTCTCCAGCACAGTCTGGGTCTGTCATAACCAGGGAGGGTGAGCGACACCTTCACAGGACAGTGGTCCGAGAACGTCCTGGCTAAGTGTAGCACATTACATATAGTTGGCCCTAATCCCCTGGATAGAAGGCAGTAGTCTATCCATGCCCATGTACCTCTGTGGGACGTAAAGTGTGTACCTTCCTGTACATGTGGATGTGTGTGTCTCCAGCTGTCAATCAGTCTCCCTTCTTCAATTATGCCCCGTAGTGCCTCCTGTGCGTTGGTGTAATGATGTGTAGCCACATTGGACCTGTCTTGGTGTGGGATCAGGGTGACGTTAAAATCCCCCCCCCCCCAGATAATGTGAGTAGAGCCAATGGACAATATCTTGCCCCACAGATTAGTGAAAAATTCGGGGCTATCCGTGTTGGGCCCATAGCAATTTGTGATTGTGACCGAGTCACTACCCAATCTTCCCCATGTAATGACATACCTGCTATGTGGGTCTTCTATCACCCCCGCTAGTTCAAAACGAGTTTGTTTTTTAAAAAGTATGGCTGTACCGCGGGCATATGATGAATAGGATGAAGAAAGCCGACAGCTCCTCCATTTGCTGGCAAACGTGTTTAGAGCCCTTGGGTTAAGGTGATTAAAGATTAGTGAAAAATTCGGGGCTATCCGTGTTGGGCCCATAGCAATTTGCGATTGGGACCGAGTCACTACCCAATCTTCCCCATGTAATGACATACCTGCTATGTGGGTCTTCTATCACCCCCGCTAGTTCAAAACGAGTTTGTTTTTTAAAAAGTATGGCTGTACCGCGGGCATATGATGAATAGGATGAAGAAAGCCGACAGCTCCTCCATTTGCTGGCAAACGTGTTTAGAGCCCTTGGGTTAAGGTGAGTTTCTTGTAGTAGGGCCACGTGTATCTGCTGCCTATCTAAATAGGCCAGGACTTGCCTACGCTTCCTCGGATCTCCAAGGCCCTTGACATTCCAAGATATCACTCTTAATGTGGTGTTATCCTCCTGCATCATTGTACCATCATATCACCATCCAACGAATGTGCTGTAAATGTACCTGCAACTATATTTGTGTACATAAAGAGACATACTTTATTTAAAGTAGTCCACGTCTGTGTATTACTGGTACTGTTGAATTCCCATCCCCATACCTCCCACTGGAAAATCCCAAACATGCCAGTTGTAAGTAACCCTCCCACATCCCCATTGCCCAGTAGCTTCTCCATTATAACAAGTAGGTCCATCCCCTCCCATTCGGAACTTGGGAAGAGGATTGGGAGAAGTGTAAACAATACAAGAACAATAGTGGGGATCTCCCAATTGGGGTAAGGTAGCTGGGTGGCCCACAGGTACCTCTCGTCAGGTGTAGTGCATCATGATGCTAGTCCCCGGATAGACTTCGAGGGTGTCCGGCTGCGAAGTGGCGTTACACTCCCTCTGTCATATTCTACAGCATTTAGGCCTCGTTCATTCGTTAATGAATGATGGCAGTCTTCAGCGGTGTTCATTTTGCTTCTGGCGAATGAGATCGTGGTGAGCCTTCTGGTGTTGATGTCAATCTTGTCTATTTTTTTAAGATGCTTCAAAAAATTTTCCACTTGTTGAGGCTTTGTGAAAAATGTTTGGGTTACTTGGTGGGTGATACGAAGACGGGCTGGATACAATAGGGCGTAGTCGATCTGGGCTTGCCTCAATTTTTGTTTTACTGCCAAAAGCTTACGCCGTTCCTCCTGTACATGCATCATAAAGTCAGGGTACATGGTGAAGGGTATCCCATCAGAGCTTAGCTGTTTTTTCTCTATGGCCACCTGCAAAGCGACATCCCTGTTCCTGTAGTTTAACAGGCGGGCGATGATAGGTCTGGGCGTGCCTCCGGGGGGTGGCCGAGGTACGATGGATCGGTGAGCCCTTTCCATTATGAAATGAGGAGAGAGTAGTTCGGTGCCCACCACAGCTACTAATAATTTCTCAACATACTCTTCCATCTTGCCCGTGCTGGTGCTTTCCGGTATACCCAAAACTTGTATGTTGTTTCTCCAGCTTTGCGCTTCTATGTCCTCATTTTTAGCTGCTATGATATTGAGCAGTTTATCTGTCTGTGCCGTCGTTTTTTGTACTTGGGATGTGGTATCTTCGACGTCAGAGATGTGTTGTTCCACTTCTTTTATGCGCGTCTCGTGTCCTTCCATCTTTCGGGCTATCGCGTCCATTTGTGTGGTCATCGTGTCCATTTCATCTGTGATGGTTGCACATCCTTGCCGCACTTCCATCAGGATTGATTTTAGGTTTTCTCCAGCCGTTGGCTGTTGGTCCTGCTGCGATGGGTCTGCTTCATTGTCCGCTTCTGCTTGTTGCTGCCTCCTGGATTTTTTGCCTTCAAATGTCAACCACGGTTGGCGGGCATCCGGTTTCCCAATTGTGGCTCTGTCTCTGGTGACAGCAGTTAATGTAATGGAGGATGGGGCATCCGTGCTGTATGATATTTTGCGCCTTCCTTCTCGGTCTGGCAATCTGTGGATATGTGCGCACTTGTTTTGCAGCCGCCTGCCAAGGGTTCTCTCCAGGGCTCTGATCCCAGAAGGAAGGGATTTGGTCGAAGAGTCTCGCAGGGGGGGCGGGGGGATAGGGCAAACTTGCTTTCGCCCCAGTTCAGGTGCTGTCTTTCGATAGTGTCCCCCGCTGCACGCACCTTTGGCCTGCTCCCTGCTGTCCAGTAGTCAAGGGGGGGATGGTGTTTCACAATGGCCCCTCGATGTCCCAATAATGTGAAGTTCACTTGTACCCCAGTGAGCCCTCCTACAAGCGCTTGTTGATATCACATGCAGCACGTCCCCGGTCCAGTAATGGCTGCCTCGTTATCACTGTGCACCCCCCGGGTGCTTATCATTACAGGTTTCTGTCCTTGGCCCTCTGATCTCGGGCCTTGCAATGCCCGTCTCGCTTACTTGTTCTATTGTGTGCCGGGTGATGACAGCCAATGTCAGACATCTCGCCGTGGGGGGTGATCCGTGTGCGAATCGTCTTGCCATCACCTCGCACAGGCCTTGCTGCCTCGTGGGGACCATGGCCCTCACATACTCTTCCCTGCCATGCAGCGATTCCAGGAGCGCTAGACGCCGTCCTCGGTCAGTGATTTACCTTGTAAGTTTCGGACACCACATACCTCGAGCGGCTCAGAATTTAGCACCGCTGTGTGCCTGAGGTGGGAGGGTTCATACCGCAAGCAAACACAAGAACCAACGGCGGACTCCACGTGCCGCACCAACCTCTGAAGTGAACCACAAGTATCAAAAAAAGTTCCAATTTAGGTGGATGGTGTGCCACATCTACTCCTGCATCTGCCGTTGATAGATGCAATCCTTCACTCGGAAAATAAACTTTGAAAATGGGTGGAGTGGTGCACTACCATGAGTAAAAAATGTTCAATTAGGAAACACAGTCAATTTTCTTCCTTTAGGAAATGATTTTTATTGAGGCTCATCAAAAATTCATATGGACATAAAACCTCAGCCAACGCGTTTCGTTCAAGACGTGAACTTCGTCAGGGCTGAAAGTGAGAATATAATTAACATACATAAGTGCCAAATATGTACATAAATGTAACAGACATATATATACACAACAAAAAATCAACAACACCTGTCCCTAAAAGTGAATATATACAAGACCTGAAAACAAAAAAACACCTACAAGCATGAATTCATTGGTCATCCGCCGGTCTAAATGGCAGTCTTGGCAATTACATTTTATCAGAAAAAAACAAGTTTGTAAAACCATAAATTTGTGCAACACTGACTGCTGACGCAAAATGGTGGGAAACAATAGAATATTGTTAACATTCTGACAAGACAAAACCTTCATGGAAAAAAAATATATCCTCAGACACAAACAGGAGAGACAGAAAACACAAACCGTATATCAATTTTTAAAAAACATTGGTATGGAAACATAAATGTCAAATAACCACATTTAAAAAGAGCACATTTGGGCGATTTACCATAGATATGTAAAAGAATAAGGGGGATTGCATAGAATGTTTTGAATATGGACACTTGATCACGAATTTCATGTGTAAAAGACATGCCAACGAGTTGCTTCCAATTATAAAACATTTTGAATTTGGACACTTGATCACGAATTTCATGTGTATAAGACATGCCAACGAGTTACTTCCAATTATAAAACAATTTAAAGTTCAAATGTACCTACCAAGAGAAACGAAAACGGTATATCTCAGTGTTAAATACAGAACAGTTGTCTGGTCACGTAATCCATCCAGTTAGGCAGTGGTAGTTGTAGCCTCCATGATAAGGGCCACAGTAAGCTAATAAGGATCGAAAAAACAACCATAATGTAGCCATAAACTATGCCACAATATAACCAAACCATCCACTATGCCAAAAGTAATTTCAAAAACCAATTTAAGAAAACCAATTTAAGAAAACATGTAGTGAGTAAACCGACACGTATATGAATAAAGATCTTTAATCTATGTGAGAGTCTGCTGATAAGTTACTCGATCGTTAATACTAACGGAAATTAAAATATACTTCCATGATACAGAATGCGCACGTTGAGAGCCCGCTAATTCCAACAAACAGGGGGCGAGGTAGATGCCCTTATATCATGACAAAATATCAGCGAGTTAAACACAGTGTCGGAGGCATAAATCTTACTCGAAAAGTTAAACTCATATGCAGGAAGTAACACACCGCGTGCATAAATAAAGAACTTAAACCTATGCTCGCAACCGGCTATTAAGTCACTGTTTCGACAATGTGAGATATTATGATAAGGCATCCTTGAAATAAGGTGCACACATGTGGTCAGCTCGAAAATACACGCCTGAGGGAAACAAGTGCCTCCACAATCTGCCAAATAGAAGGGCGCTATGGTAAATTTAAATATTCGTATCGTGGCAGACAAAGAGCGAAGTCATAAAAATTGCAAAAGGCAAAACCCTCTAGGCATTTTATGTTAACATACGATAGTACACATATGGATTAAAAGGGATGGTAAACTTAACCCTGACAATCGAAGCGGCAAAGTCCTATTCCTGTTTTTTTAAAAGTGCGCTTACCTCGAAACAAAGTGTACGGTCTCGAATAATCTCAGCGTGAACAGAAGCACCCAGGTGTGGCCTCTTAAATAACGGCTGGTTCCCGCCAAATCGAGGGAACTCTCAGATTTCTTAAAAAACAGACTCAATTGGCCGCGATCCAATTTCCGGCCACAGGTTAAGCGTAATCATAATAGAAACAGTAGAGAGAATCTCGACATCGTCTATAATATATCGAACCCGCGTCGGGTATACTGAACAGGATGAAAATTGTAAAAAAATATTTATAAATAAAGAAAAAGCGACGAAATTAACTAATATCAATTGGAATAACCAAACGTGTGTTTGGAAAGGTTCGGAAGAAATCTAACGTGATGCTAAGCAATCACGGTTGCCCAGTATTGTCTGTGGTCCTATCATTGGTTCCAATGATGGCAAAATGCAAAGAAAAATTTCGGCATGTCTGTGAAATAACAATAATTTTAAAACATATTAGTTCAAAACTCGTGTTGTCCTAAAAGAAATTCGTAAATCAAGGCAACTCGCCCAAGGAATCCAACAAAAGAAATGTAAACCATTATCATGGATTATAAAGGAAAACCCAAAATGTCCGTGTTACACCATAACTGAACAGGGAGAGAACAAGTAATAAAGAATGGGACTATATACATGGAATCTGAGTATTTATACGCAAGGGAGAGGAAGGGTGACTAAAGAAAATAAGTGTCACCACCTTTGAAGTAAGTACCAGAGATGATGTATATAAACAGTACGGGCGTTGCAAAAAATAACATAAAAACCTTGTAATAAAGCTGTGGAAATTGCACGACCTCAGAAAAACACCAGGATAAATCTACAACATTGGCTGCTAAGAGGTCTACAATACACATGAGAATCATAACATGTGTCTCATGGTATCACATGTGTACTAAATACAACAGTTTCTATCAATAGGACAGATAGAGGGCAGGGTGGAAGAAAAACATATACACATATTGCCAATAACAGGCTAACAGTGAACTTGCTGGGTTATGCATGATTTCAATTAAGAAAGTGATGGAATTCATGGTCCATATTATGTCCTCTGTCCACGGCCTTCAATCTACAAATCCATTTGGCTTCCATCTGTCGCAATGTAAGTTCTCTGTCCCCACCTCTGATATTGGGTGGCACATGATCTATCCCAAAAAATTTGAAAGTCTTATCACCCTTATGTACATTGCGATAGTGGTCAGTCATAGGATATCTATTGTCTTCGTGGACAAGTGCACGACGGTGTTCCTGTATTCTTTTCTTGAGATTACGTGCAGTACTGCCAACGTAGGGTATCTTGCATGGGCATTCTAGGATATATGTCACGTACTGTGTATTACAGTTAATGAAATGTCTAATGTTGTATTTTTTGCTTCCATTGTATTCAAACTCCCTACACTTATTGCTACCAAAGATACATACATTGCACGTGGAACAGGTGAAAAAAAAACCAGGTGCAGGCGGAAACCATGTGGTCTGCCGTTTGGTGGTGATGTAGCTAGGGCAAAGTGTTTGTCTCAATGTTTTGCCTCTTCTATATACAAGTGAGGGGCTTTGGCTGATGAAGGGCCGTAGTTTCGGAATGTCAAACAGTAAATGCCAATGTCTCCTAAATGCTTGGAAGATCTTACTACTATGTGCAGTATAGTTTGTAAAAAAGGAAACCATATTATCTTTAAAGCCAATACCTCGGTCCCTTCTGCTACTTTTCATTTTCAATGTATCACTTCTGGGAAGGCTCTGTATACGGCGTTCTGCCCTATCCAATGTCTCTTGTTCATAACCCCTTTTAGCAAATCTTTGCTTAACATCAATAATATTTTTCTTGAATTCAATCTCCCTACTGCAATTCCGTCGTGTCCTAACCATTTCCCCATAGGGGATGTTGGAGATGACTGAGCTAGAATGTGCGCTTGTTGCGTGCAGAATACTATTGCACGAGGTGGCTTTCCTAAACAAGGTGCTATGAATAAGTCCATCATAGACAAAGAAGTGTATGTCAAGAAAGTCTATGCATTCATGGTGGTGAGTCATCGTGAGCTGTACATTATACGGATTATCATTAAGGTAAGACAGATAAGTCTGTAGGTCATCCACAGAACCCGCCCATAGACAGATGATGTCGTCTATGTACCTCCCCCAGAACACAATGTGTTTGGTCCAGGGGGAGGCACATTGGCTCCAGGCATGCTCCCTCTCATACCAGCCCATGAATAGACCGGCATAAGAGGGAGCAAACCTGGATCCCATCGCAGTCCCCTGTAGCTGGTGAAACCATTCCTCGTCATGCTTGAAAAAATTGTTGTCAAGGATAATATCAATCATATCCATGATCATTATGTTATAGGAATACCGATCCGCCCCTTCCTTGTCTAAGTAATATTGGATTGCCATCATACCAAATTCCTTTTTGATGCAAGTATATAACCCCACTACATCAAGGGTAACAAATCTCAGTTCATTGGACCAAGGGTAGTTGTCAAGTTTAGTGAGGATGTCTTTGCTGTCCCTTATGTACGCAGGGAGATTAACCACATGTTTCTGTAAGATCAAATCAACAAATTCTGATATTTTTTCCGTTGGGGATCCTACCCCCGAAATGATGGGTCTCCCTGGAGGGAACAACCCCCCCTTGTGTACCTTGGGTAATATGTAGATGCAGGGACATCTCGCATGTTTCACCCGTAGATAGTTATGTTCATCAGTGGTGATTAAGCATTCCTCCCTCCAGTTTGTCAATCTGCCATTGATCATGGTCTGCAGTTCGAACATGGGGTTTTTACTGACACGTTTGTAACAAACTTGATCATTAAGCTGTCTAGTAATTTCACCCATATAATCATCCGTGGCCATCACAACTACGTTTCCCCCCTTGTCAGCCTCTCTTATTACAATTGTGGAATCTTTCTGTAGTCTAGTTATGGCACATCTTTCTGACTTGGTTAGGTTATAATGTGTCTGGGGGCTGTATTTAGACTTAGTTTCAAGTTTATGCAGTTCCTCGGTAATTCGCATCCCAAACTCATCAATATTTGAATGATAACCAACATGTGGGGTGAACTTTGATCTATTTTTAAGCCCACTATTAATTGTGTTGTTACCCATGATGTTCAAATCTAAAAGTAAACTGGGCATATCAATCTCAGAGTCATCCTCAATCGAGAGCAATGATTGTACCTGTCTGATCTCTTCAATAGTCCTATCTGGTCTAACAACATCAGTTACATTCGATACAACAGACAAAGGTTGGGATGCAAAAAATTCTTTTAATTTGAGTGAACGTAGGAACTTGAACAGGTCAATGTGTACATCGGTTAAATCACCAAATTGTGTGGGACAAAATCCCAATCCTTTCTTAAGGACAGAACATTCATCTGTGTCTAACACCCTCCTTGAAAGATTGATGATATTCAGTTCTTGTTCTTGTACTTGTGTACTATTGCTGTCTGTGTCACCCCCCGTGGTGGATGCTCTGACTGTCGGTACATCATAGATCAGATTTAATTCTTCTTGGGGCGCAATTGCGATGGGTGAGTGTCCCCTTTTCCTCCCTGGGCGCCTACCTCTCCTTGTTTTCTTGTTCCTTTTTTTTGGTTGTCTCTCCCCTATTCTCAATCTTGCTAGTTCCTTTTGGAAACTGGTTGTTGGTTCCCCTAAAGGGACTATATGAGCAGATGGATTAGAGGATATGCTTTCAATAGACGTCAGCGATGCACTGCTGTTGGAAATATTATCAAAACTCTCCTCCCTAGCTCTTTTCTTATCCTCACCAGTGCTAACATTATCATACTTTTTTGCAAACGTGTAAATCCTCCCATCTCTGTAGTCCCTGTCATCTCTACGTATTTTTCGCATTTTCTTATCTCTCAGATATATCTGATATTCCTCAATCACTTTATTCAGGATGGTGTAGTTTTTTTCAGTAAGATCTTTACAGTCCAAACTTTCAATCTGTTTCTCCAATTCTTCAACTTCGGTTTGTAATTTTAGTCCTTTCTCATTGGCATGTTTGATCAAAATGCGCATCATAGTTCCTGAAGCGCCCTCCAGATTATTCTCCCATTCTCCCAGCAAGTCCACGCTTAAATCCTCAAATGTCGGAAAAATGAGGATGCGGAGACCCCTGGGGATTTTTTTATTATCTATATATTGTTGTAGGGTGACCCCGTCCCACCAACGGGCAAGTTCTTGTTTTTTAACCCTCTCCAATTTGATGAAGCATGCTCGTAGGCCGGTACTTTCTTTCTCTATTGATGGTGCAGCTGCTGCTGCACTAAATCCTTTGCCGAATAGGTCTTGTGCCAATTCTTGGCGTCGGTCAATTAGTTTTGACATCCTAATATCAATTTGAATGCAGATTTGGCAGAGGCGTGCGTGCTGGTCCTCAATAATACTGCAAACACAAGAACCAACGGCGGACTCCACGTGCCGCACCAACCTCTGAAGTGAACCACAAGTATCAAAAAAAAGTTCCAATTTAGGTGGATGGTGTGCCACATCTACTCCTGCATCTGCCGTTGATAGATGCAATTCTTCACTCGGAAAATAAACTTTGAAAATGGGTGGAGTGGTGCACTACTGTGAGTAAAAAATGTTCAATTAGGAAACACAGTCAATTTTCTTCCTTTAGGAAATGATTTTTATTGAGGCTCATCAAAAATTCATATGGCCATAAAACCTCAGCCAACGCGTTTCGTTCAAGACGTGAACTTCGTCAGGGCTGAAAGTGAGAATATAAATAACATACATAAGTGCCAAATATGTACATAAATGTAACAGACATATATATACACAACAAAAAATCAACAACACCTGTCCCTAAAAGTGAATATATACAAGACCTGAAAACAAAAAAACACCTACAAGCATGAATTCATTGGTCATCCGCCGGTCTAAATGGCAGTCTTGGCAATTACATTTTATCAGAAAAAACCAAGTTTGTAAAACCATAAATTTGTGCAACACCGACTGCTGACGCAAAATGGTGGGAAACAATAGAATATTGTTAACATTCTGACAAGACAAAACCTTCATGGAAAATAAATATATCCTCAGACACAAACAGGAGAGACAGAAAACACAAACCGTATATCAATTTTTAAAAAACATTGGTATGGAAACATAAATGTCAAATAACCACATTTAAAAAGAGCACATTTCGGCGATTTACCATAGATATGTAAAAGAATAAGGGGGATTGCATAGAATGTTTTGAATATGGACACTTGATCACGAATTTCATGTGTAAAAGACATGCCAACGAGTTGCTTCCAATTATAAAACATTTTGAATTTGGACACTTGATCACGAATTTCATGTGTATAAGACATGCCAACGAGTTACTTCCAATTATAAAACAATTTAAAGTTCAAATGTACCTACCAAGAGAAACGAAAACGGTATATCTCAGTGTTAAATACAGAACAGTTGTCTGGTCACGTAATCCATCCAGTTAGGCAGTGGTAGTTGTAGCCTCCATGATAAGGGCCACAGTAAGCTAATAAGGATCGAAAAAACAACCATAATGTAGCCATAAACTATGCCACAATATAACCAAACCATCCACTATGCCAAAAGTAATTTCAAAAACCAATTTAAGAAAACCAATTTAAGAAAACATGTAGTGAGTAAACCGACACGTATATGAATAAAGATCTTTAATCTATGTGAGAGTCTGCTGATAAGTTACTCGATCGTTAATACTAACGGAAATTAAAATATACTTCCATGATACAGAATGCGCACGTTGAGAGCTCGCTAATTCCAACAAACAGGGGGGCGAGGTAGATGCCCTTATATCATGACAAAATATCAGCGAGTTAAACACAGTGTCGGAGGCATAAATCTTACTCGAAAAGTTAAACTCATATGCAGGAAGTAACACACCGCGTGCATAAATAAAGAACTTAAACCTATGCTCGCAACCGGCTATTAAGTCACTGTTTCGACAATGTGAGATATTATGATAAGGCATCCTTGAAATAAGGTGCACACATGTGGTCAGCTCGAAAATACACGCCTGAGGGAAACAAGTGCCTCCACAATCTGCCAAATAGAAGGGCGCTATGGTAAATTTTATATATTCGTATCGTGGCAGACAGAGAGCGAAGTCATAAAAATTGCAAAAGGCAAAACCCTCTAGGCATTTTATGTTAACATACGATAGTACACATATGGATTAAAAGGGATGGTAAACTTAACCCTGACAATCGAAGCGGCAAAGTCCTATTCCTGTTTTTTTAAAAGTGCGCTTACCTCGAAACAAAGTGTTCGGTCTCGAATAATCTCAGCGTGAACAGAAGCACCCAGGTGTGGCCTCTTAAATAACGGCTGGTTCCCGCCAAATCGAGGGAACTCTCAGATTTCTTAAAAAACAGACTCAATTGGCCGCGATCCAAGTTACCGCACGCAGTTTCCCTACAGTTTTCTCCATCGGGAGCAGGATTAGTAGCGGATTTAAGAGCCAGGCTGTGGGAGCCTCATGCAGTGGCGGCCATTCCGCTAGTGTGCCACCTAGCGCCGCATTATTGCCATACCTAACCTTAACTTGACTTTAAACGTTCTTGTTTTCAGTGAGTTTCTATGGATTTTTTTAACGTCTTTATGTGTATAAACACAGCAGCGAGCAATGGAAGTGCCAGAGTATATATGGAAATGTGTTGTTCCTGGATCTGTGTTTAGCATATTATTGCATATACTTGGGTTATTTGTATGGAATGGGTCACCACTATCAATGTAATAAAATAATCTGAAAGGGCCACAAAGCAGACCCAAGAGAACTGTGCCGAACCGTTGGTAGAACTGGCACAAGCAGCAGACAATCCCTCAATGTATTGTGCATGATTTCAAGCAGTACCAATCAGAGCTAAAGTTAATTAAACAACACAAAAAAAAACAAAATTAAAAAAAAAGAAGCACAAATACTCCAAAACAATTATAAATATATTAAGACACACAACCAGAAATACAAAATGCAAATCAGAAGTGACAGTTAACAGTTGACCTGGATTAGGAGTGAAATCAGACCAACCAAGATGTATCATAGCGAGGCACAATTGTCAAAGCCCTTACCTCATGACTTAGTCTACTCTTTGCAGCTTCAGGACCTCTAATGAGAAAAAGGCAAGAAATTAGAGCTCCGTGAGAGAAAGGCAAGACACTTTAGACAGCAAGTGTAAAAATATTTGGATAGGTCACCCTCGACCTCGCAATGAAGTCTTCGGTTTTGGTGCAAAAAGCTCTGACTGAGACAAAGCAAGATTATGTATCCGCTAAGGTTATTTCACCACTGGATAGCTGTGCCACCTCACTTGGTCCAAATATTTACCTTTGGACTCTGCCACTTTTGGCCTTGCCCAGCTAGACATGCTGGAGGC
Organism: Lissotriton helveticus; assembly: GCF_964261635.1. Taxonomy (NCBI): domain Eukaryota; kingdom Metazoa; phylum Chordata; class Amphibia; order Caudata; family Salamandridae; genus Lissotriton; species Lissotriton helveticus. Next base: position 915,482,736 of record NC_136059.1, on the reverse strand, counting down.
TACTGCCAGGCAGGGCTTCACGAGGCAATATACAATTACTGAGATGTCCCACCTAAGCCTATTTCTGAAAGGAAAAAATTCTATGTGGGAAGAGCCTTGATAGTTTTTCCACTGAGATGACCCTCAGCATCTTGTCCTTGTGGGAAAATAACTAAGTCCGACATATCTTCAACTGCTGGGCAAGTTCCTCCTAGACACTCGTGCTATCGGCAGGTTCTCAGAAAAGACTTCTTGGCAACAGGTCCCTCTCCAGCCAAGGGTCCTGAAGGGTTCAGTCCACAGTGGTCAGGTTGACCTTATTGGAGCCAGGACTCTTTCATGTTGTTTTGTCTCTGTAGCACACAACAGGAAATCAGCCACTTGTCCCTAGCTAAGACGTTCCAGGCAAGGGGAGTCAGCAGGAGTCAGGGGTTCTTTGGTGTTCTTTCCTCTAGCAGCCCGACAGACCACTATTCCTTCCAGATTTTTTTCCAGGTCTAGAGATATTCTGAGGGGGTGGTTTGAGGTGTCAGTCTTATCTTGTGCACTACTAAGTGATTGGAGAATTCACAACAGCCAATTCCGGCTCTTTGTACCATAAAAAACACCTCCTTTTTCAGCACTTGCCTTCTCAGTTAATTGCAAACATTCCCAGAAATCCTATTACAGCTGCAGAAGCCTTGTCCTCTATGCACTCCTTTATGGAGATGAGTTTTGCCATTTCTGAAATTGGTTTCCTCTCCTTTTCACAATCAGAAATTCTAGAGTGACCACAGCAATGAATGATTACAGTTCCAGACAGCCGCATTTAGATTTTGACTTTAAAAGAGGTTTGAAAGCTTCCCGTAATGTTTCTAATTGGTGTGTCCTCTCTCTGATAGCTAATCTATGCAAAGTGGACTCTGCTAAAACCACTTCTACCTTCATGCTGACCAAGGACAAGCCATTGTCTTCCAGGAGGAGGGGTCCATAACACCCAGCTACAGATGTGTAGTGAGTCATGGAAAGTACCTTTAAGGGAAACCAGTTCTTAATTAACATACTGGCAGGTAGCACAAGTAGAGTTTTCTAAAGTCACTTTTCCACTAAATTGATCAAAATCTACTTTTTTTTTCCTCATTCTGCAATAGAGTTATCAGGGACCCACTTCTCTGATTTCTGTTCCGTCACGACCCTTGGATTATGGGGTATTCACGCTTTGTGGTTCCAGAGTGGGGTCCCCTTATGTTCTTAACACTTTCAAGATCGAACTGGGGGAGCTGACCACCCTGGCCACTCACACAAGCACAATGTTTGTGTTTCTTTTTTTTTTTGCCATTGCATAATCATTGCAAATGTGCGGGCTTAACGTGAAATGGTCTAAGTAAACTATCAATTTACATATTGGGATCTTTCCCAAAGCTCCCAAAAGTTATATTTCTTGCTGGGTTTACCTTTTCTGTCCCATTTATTTATCTTATTTATAGAGGCCACCCATTCCAAGTGTGTGGGGCCAACCGGCTTTATCCACTTAATGCATAGTTCTCTACGAGCTAATAAGATCAATATAAACAGGAGATTCTGTTCCTTAGTTGTTAAAGGTTCATCCCCTCCTCGCTGTTGACCCCAAAAATAACGAGATCTATACTTACAGTTATTGGTCTTCTCAATACTGCTTCTATGATTTTACTCACTTCCTGCCAGAAGCCGTCGATTTGGGGGCACTGCCGGAACATATGTATGTCATCCGCACCTGGTAATCCACATTTGGGACACACTTTCATATTTGGACCGCTGAATTTGGATAGCCGCATTGGTGTCCAATAGGCTCTATGGATAGTAAAGAGGTGATTTCTCCTTAGAGCAGCGGATTTCACAATTTCCCAACATTTACCCATAGATACTTGCCACAGATTTTGGAGATCCAGCGACGGCAGTTCTTTCCCCCAAGTCACTTCTGGAATTAGGAAGTTCTCCTCCCCTGCTGCAATAAGAGCCCAATACCAAGATGCTATTTCTTTTTTCATCTGGGAATTCTTTATCATGTTTGTTTCAATTGTCTTATTTCCGGTGTTTTTCTCTTTCGTTGTTTTTGCCCAACTAGTGAGCTGGTAGAATTTGAACTTTGAAAGAGATCCATTTGTTTTTCCAGACAAAGTTTCCCAGTCTATTATCTTGTTGTCCACCATAAGTTGGCCCCAAACTTGAAAGCCTGCTGTTTTCAGGGGTTTAGTCAGATTATCCTTGAGGCATTCTGGAGTTCCTGGGGAATCCCAAATTGGGGAGAACTCGCTGTAATATGGAATATTCAAAGTCCTCCTTATCTGCTACCAAAGCTTTGCTGCTGATCTTAATGTCTTCAGTTTGACTTTTTTGAAGTACTTTGGATGACCAAATTTAAATAGGAAGTGCCCAGTGTTTTCGGTCATTGCTTTAAGGTGTTCTGGATACAGATCAAAATTGCTTAACAAGATCCTCATATGCTTAAATTGAAAGTCCCTATAATATTCAAATAGGTCTGGGCTAGCGATTCCACCTTCTGCTTTTCGTCTTCGTAATTTGCCCCAGGCTATTTGTGTGCTTTTAGACGCCCAAATAAAACTCGATAATTCCCCTTGTATTTTCATTAGGGTTTCCCTCTTAAATTCTAAGGGTATTGCGCTAAACAGGAATGTGAATTTGGGTAAGATCGACATTTTAATCAGATTAGATCTACCAAGGAAAGTCAAGGGTAAGCCTCCCCATGTTTTTAACAGCCTTCTTACCTCCACCGTTATCCTATCCAGATTTGTGCTGGGCATCTTCTTTATGTTTTTAACCAGTTCTATTCCCAGATATTTGATTTTTTCTCTTGAAAAACTACTGTTTACCTGGGTATTCCAACTCATGATTTCTGTTTTTGTTAGGTTTATTTGGTAACCTGATACCATCCCAAACTCCTTTAAGGATTCCTCGATTGCATTGTAGGATCCTGCATAGTTGCTAGTAAAGATCATCAGATCATCCGCGTATAAGGCTATTTTTTTTCCCATGCATGATATATAAACGGAGTTATTTCTACATGAGCTCTGAGCTTGGTTGCCAGGGGTTCAATATATAGATTGAATAAAATTGGGGATAAGGCGCACCCCTGTCGGGTCCCTCTGTTTATTAGTATGTTCTCTGTGAGATTTCCGTTAACTAAGACCTTAGCTTTTGGGGCTCGATAGAGTTCTTTAACTGCTCCCTGAAAGTTTTCTCCCAGATTATATTTATTTAATGTTGCGTTCAGAAATTCCCAGTTCACTCTATCGAACGCCTTAGCTGCGTCTAAAGTTATTATGGTAAGTGGGATTTTTTTGCTTGTAGCTATATCTATGGACATGATTAGTTCTTGTGTTAGGTCTTGCAGATGCCTGCCCCTTATGAACCCTTTCTGGTCTTCATTTATCAGGTTACCCGCAATTTTCCCTAGCCTTTTTGCTAAAATATTAGTGAAGATCTTATCATCACAATTAAGTAGGCTTATAGGTCGATAAGATTCGCATTTTGCTGGATTCTTACCTGGTTTTAACAAGATGCTTATCATTGCATCATTCCAGGATTCGGGAAGTTTCTCCGTCTCTATATAAATTTTGTTTAGCAGGTTCGTGAGTGGGGAGGCCAGGACTTCACATAATTTGATATAAAACTCATTAGGGAGCGCGTCCGGCCCAGCTGCCTTCCCTCTCTTTAAACCTTTCAATGTTTCTACTACCTCCTCAATAGTGATCGAGGCGTTCAACATCTCTTTTTCCAGATTTGTTTCTACTGGAAATTCCAAGTTTTCCAGATACTCATTTAGGTCCTCGCTTGAGGGAAATATATCTTCCGTATACAAGGAAGAGAAGAAATCAGCAAACTCTTTCTCTATTACAGATTCTTCTGAGCTTGAGCTGGAACCATCTTGGGGGAGAATATTGAGTATCTTATTCCTGCTAACATCAGTCTTAGTTTTCCACGCTAAGAGCTTGCTACATCCCTCGCCATATTAATAGTTAGCTAGTTTGCTTGCTTCCCATCTCTCTCTTACTTTAGTCTCTAATACCCCTGTTAACCTTTCCTCTTGGATTTCCTTATCTGCTGCCCGCTTTCTCTTTTTTCCCGGGTCAAGCTCAGCTTCTATTAATAGCTCTATGTTTTGAATGTTAGATTCCAGCGTTCCTATTTCTTGGTTTTTTATTTGTTATTTGTGTGCCGCTAAGCTTAGTATTTTCCCCCTTATTACTGCTTTGTAGGCATCCCATCTAATTTGCGAGGATGTTCCCTCTTTATTATTCTCAAAATACTCATCCAAGTCTAATTTAAGTGTTTCCATGATTTGTGGGTCATTAAAAATAGTGCGGTCCACTGTCCATCTCCCTGTCACTTGTCCCTCGCCCAGGTAAATTTTGAGTAGAACGGCGGAATGATTCGACAGTAAGGCTGGCAAGTGTTCTACTTTGTGAGTCTTATTAACTAGCATTTTATCCATCAGAAAGAACTCCATTCTAGATTGTACGTTTAACCTTTTATTTTTGAATGTGAAGGGGTATCTTTTATCCCCTTTCTCCTTCCAAACATTCAACAATCCTAGATCTCTTTTACAGATTCCCAGCCAATCCCTCAATTTAGGTAAATTTACTTGTTTCATTGGGGGCCGACGGTCTAACTTAGGGTCTGGGATTAGATTAAAGTCCCCCCTAGTATTACTGGGGAATCGAATGACAACAATTGGGTAAACAGATTTTGTAGTGGGATGGGGTCGTCTAGATTAGGCCCATAATAGCCTGCTATGGTGTATGGTTTATTATGAATTCTTACTCTAGTGATAGCCCATCTGCCTTTTTTTATCTAACTCTATCTGCTCAATTTTGGCTTTTGCAGATTTCTTAAAGAGTATAGCGATTCCCTTTACAACACATTCCTGATCTGTACATACATAACTATCCACCCAGTCTAATTTTCATATAATTTCTTCCCATTCCTTTTTTAACAAGTGAGTTTCTTGTAAAATTATAATCTCACTGTCTGCCGCCCTGAGATACTCCAGGATTCTTCGCCTTCTACTTGGTAGTCTAAGCCCGTTAACGTTCCAAGTTAAAATATTTACATTTTTCCCCATCTCTTCCTCATTCCCTTACTTGCTATATTTCCATTTTTCCTGTTGTTGTATGTTGCCAACCCTGATGTCTCCTGTTTTCCTTCTTGCATTGTGAGGATATTTTTTCAGTATTTTTTTCCCTAATTTGCTACCCACCCCTGTGCATTTTTTTTGTTTTTTTCTTTCTTGTGTAGTAAAATATCCCTCCCTGGGGAAGCCTCCCTTCTTTCCTTTCGGGCCTCGTTTTAGCCCCTTTTGAGCTCCGTGGTTGCCCCTTTCTTACAGGATCGTGCCCCTTTTACCTGTATGTTTATATTCCCTCCTATTTAAGTTAACGTTTCTCCTTTAGTTAATGTCATTTATTTTAATCAGATCTCTCCTCTCCTTCTAGAATCAAAGAATTAAGTGGGCCCCCCGACTCAATTCTCACTTGGTCCCTCATCTGTCACAGGAAATTCGCAACCTCCGCCGGCTCTCTTATATTGTGCATTTTGTTGCGCCACATAATTCGAAGGGCTGCGGGAAATTTCATTTGTACTGTAGCCCCCAGGCTTTTTATTTCCTGCATGTATTGGCCTAGTTCCCATTGCCTGTCCTGGGTAGCTTTAGAGATGTCGGACCGAATCCTGAATGTCCAATTTTCTTTGGTGTGGGGCCCGTTTTTTAATGTCTCGCCTAAGATTCTCTCTTTAATTGTAAATGTTTTGAAATGTATTAACATTTTTCTTGGATTCTTTCTTTCCTTTTTCTTACCAAAGGGATCCCGGTGCACTCTTTGAATGTCATCCTCCAGGCCTATATCCTTCGTCCACGAAAAGTGTTCCTCAAGGAGTAATATGACAAATGTTTTGATATCTGCCCCTTCCTCCCCTTCCGGGACATTTAATATTCTCAGGTTGTTTTTTCTGGCCTGATTTTCTAAGGAGTCCAACTTTTCATTCATGCTCCTGCCACTCTCTTTAAGCACTCTTATGTCTTTTTCATTTTTTCCACCTTTTTGGATAGCCCCTCGACTGCAGACTCCACCTCTGTAACCCGATCATTCAGAGCAACCATCTTGGTGTCTAGGGCTTCGCAGACCTCACGAATTTTGCCTTGATTTAGCTCTGATACCGCAAATTTTGCCCTCATTTCTTCCAGCATTTTCTCTAAAAATTGGTTTGTTGAGTCAAACGCCGGAATTGAAATTTGAGCTTGCACCTCCATGGAACTATTATCTTTTGAGGTTGAATTTTCCTGTTACTGCGTCTGCGATGTAGAAGCCGTGTTATTGCTTTGGATAGGTTCCATGCTAACTCCTTCTGCTATAGCGGGTTCTGTTAATGAAATAAGTTGGAGAGGCTGAGCAGGTCTCGGAGCAGGTCTCGGACTATTTACTGAGGGCGCGTTTGTCTTTGCAGGTGAAGAGGCCACTGAAATTGCTGCGGAACAGACTACCACTTTTTTTGTTTGTCCCTCCCCGATTGGGGTCTCCCTGTTTTGTTCCTGTACTTTAAAGAAAGATCTGGCAGATGTGGTTACTCACGGTGGAGGGTCCAGTGCACTCCCGATCTTCCCTGTTTCTTTTGGGGTTTTCCTCTTGTTATAGAAATTATTTGGATCAGACTTAACTGCCTTCTTAGATTTCCTTTTGGTGCTACAGGGAACAATAGATTGTTTAATGTCTGTAGAGAGTGTAGTTGAGAACTTAAGAAATTGTCTGTTCCTCAGGCAATAACTTGATCTCCCTTTCTCCTGTTCTCTCTTTGATATCACTTCCTCGCTTTGTGTCTCCTCGAGTTGTGCAAGCGATACAGCCCCTCCATCCTCTTTATTGGGTGCACCGTTTACCCCCCCATTTTCAATTTTCTTTTTCACCTCCTCAGTAGTAACAGTACCACTAGACCTTGTCATCCGCTGTTCTGCTTTCTTTTGTGCGAAAAACTGCCTTACCCCCTGAGAGCTCTCGCCTACATGCATATGGCACACTGCTGGATTCCCTTCTGTCTCTTTATCGGGTGTACTGCAGTTCGAGCGTTCTATTTTACCTCTTTCTTGCCCTCTCTTTGGTCGTTTTCTGCTCTCCACACCCCCCGTCAACACCCCGAGACTCACCCTTACACTTTTCTTCTTTGTTTCGTCATTCCAGGAGTTTGAATCGCCACCACTGCCACTGCTTCCGCTGCTCCTGGTGGTCCGAAAATCCTCGCCTCCAGCCACCTGTAGTGTGCTGACGCTGCCTCGTTCACCCCGGAACAGAAAGGGAATTCTGCTTGCGGCTCTCTGGCAAGCTCTGCGAGCTTCCCGTGCCGCGCACTACACCCCCGCGAACGCTCCGAAGGGAATCCTCAGCTTTCCCAGGAGGGAGGTAGAGTCCACGTTTTGAGATCCAGTCTGCTGGCAGCTCAAGACACTCACTCCGTCCCCCACTCGGTGAGGCTCCGTAGTTGACCCCGCTGCCTCCAGTGGCGGCATAAAAGTACGATGTTTTTTTCTTTTGTTTCAAAGTCGAGTGATCCCACTCAATATGCAGGACTTTTCTAGGTGATATTTTAAATAGAGCTGCTTATGAAAATAGCGATTTTAAATGGAGGGCATTTTCGTTGTATACAGGGCTCTTTTCTAATAGTCACTTAGTCTCCTACTGGAGCCACCACGGAGCTCCCGACCTGACGACCTAGCCGGCCGCCATCTTCCCCTCCTCCGTGGCTCAGCACTGAGGATAACTAGCACTGCTACACCAAGAAGCTTCTTCTGACGTTTGTATTGCTTAGCTATCTCAAAAAATCTACTTTGATCAGTGAGTTAGATTATTTTATTTTTTTTAAATCAAGTGGAAAATAACTTGAATGACCGTTTCACAAAGGTAAACTTAGACATTTTGGTCTAAACTTAGACCAAACGTCCAAGTTTACAACTTTGGGAATTCACAAAGCGCATTCACGAGTACTATATTTATGTCTGCACTTAGGGCTGATCTTCTACCCGAGTGTGGACAAAAAGATAGCACTCGTAAATGCCCTCTGTGAATTCCAAAAGCTGAAAACATAGACGTTTGGTCTAAGTTTAGACCAAACGTCTACGTTTACCTTTGTGAATCTAGCCCTAGGATTTTCCCAGATTAATAAGCAAGGAACTGACTTTTGTACCTACTAGATCTTTTCATGAAAAGTGTGGCATTACCTACACGGTGACAAACTTCTCTTTCTAACTGCTCAAAGTGGAGGCATACATTTCCTAATATTTGCCATGATACACTTTTATATATTCCGCACCCTGCCCTGCAGACCAACAAAGCACACTTTCAGGATGACTTGGCTAGCATATAAAAGTAGGTTTTTCTGCATTGCAAATTAAATGTTTCTTGTGTCGCTACAGTACAATATGTGTGGGTAATATGACGTCACTAGATAATCAGCCAACATATATCAGTAAACTTCCATGCCAATGAAGCAATATCTATCTCAACTTACAATGGCTTTACTGGAAAGTTAAATAACCAAACTAAGTGAAACCCCAGCATTGCAGTGCACAGAGGCATCATGCCAGTAAATATTTGCTTCTTAAAAAGGCATACATTCCAAGGTGATGATGCCAAAAAGGCAGATTTCCTACATATGTTATATGTTGAAAGTACCCCAATGAATACATTCCTGTCTTCTTTTGACAAAGGTTACATGGTAGTATATAGTTATGGGACCTATGCGGCCTACCACAACAGTAAAAGCTTAATGAAAAAGTCCTGTGAGTTGTGTGCCTCCCCAAAAAGGACGCTAAGCGGAATCTATCACAATGAGCTATGTCTAGTGTAAGACTCATTACAGGCATTGATAGGCACCACTTAAGAGTGAGAATAGGTTCTACATACTTTGAGACAGAATGCAAGTATTTGAGTCTGGGCATGCAACTACTCCAGGATGCCGCTGTATCTGCTGCCTGACATTTATAAAGGCTAGATATTTTATAATTTTGCCACCGACATTATGCAAGATATTCCTAAAGCAAGAGATTACAGCCCCTTTTTTAAATATGACTAATCTGCAACAGAAAAAGTTACAGTTTCATGAGACTTGGGTTGGCCATTTTGGCAGTAGGCCAATTACTATTTTTCCCCCAGAAATAAATTTTACTTCAAGTCGACCCCAATATACCATATTTTAGCAGAAGCCCTTGTTCTCTCAAACTTGTGAGCATTTAGAAATTCCTAAAAATTGGCAGGAAAATCGTGAATACGTTTTGTCTAATAACTTTGGTGAGAGTTTCTAATATTTGATCACATTATTTGATCTTGCTCAACTCAACTGTGCCCTTAAAATGTATAATTGATAACATAGCAGATAGCTCTGGTACTTGCGCTTTTAATATATACACAAACTTTCATAGTGGCACCAAATTATTTACAATGAGCACGAACAATGTTCTCAAATTATTCATCAGAACAATACATTTACAACCTATCCAGTTACTCAATCACTACAGCTACATCACTGTTACAAAAGCTATCAGACTATTTATGTCTAAGCCCTGCATCTGAAGCGTGCTCTATTACTCTATTCAAAAGCTGTACGATTCAAGTAATCAAACTGCATGTTCACACAGCTCACACCAGAAAACTGTTTTATCTAAACCATCCCAACCCTCCCAACCAGATTTGAAAACCTTCCTCCCATGACGTTCGCATTGCAGCATGGCAAAAAGATATTCAAACCCAACATTGTCTTTGCCCACCTGAAGATATTCATTATACCTGCCCACAAAATGGAAAAAGTAATATTGTTGCTCTTCTACACAACTGATACCACCACTTGGGAAAGGATAATCAGCCTGATATCGATCAATCAATTATTTATAAAGCACAGCAAATCACCTGTGAGGGTCACAAGATGCTGGAATTGGTAGCAGATACATGGGGATCATATTATTCAAAAAAACAGGTCCAGAGTCCTTTCCTGAACTGCTGGAGCAATGAGGCAATCCTGAGGTACAGGGGAAGATTGTTCCAAGCTTTATCCACTAGATGTGAGAAAGAGTGTCCTTCACTGTTGGTTTGCTGATCCAGAGGGTGCCTGCAAGGTGGAAGGTCATGCGTTTGTTTACATATGCTGGTCTTTTGTTGTGCAGGGCTTTGGTATGCATGGGTCAACACATTGAACCGGCACCTCTTGTGGATCAGGAGCCAGTGTAGCTTCTTAAAGTAGGGTGTGATGTGGGTACGTCTGTGGAAGTCGAGTATGAGTATTTTCATGGAGTTTTTGTATTGCATCTAGTCTCTTCAGGAGGTGTTTGGTGATTCCTACATAAAGTGTGTTCCCGTAGTCCATCCTGCTGGTGATGAGGGCCTGCGTAACAGTCCTTCTTGTTTCGACTAGGAGCCACCTGAAAATCTTGCGGAGCAAGCAAAGGAGGTGGATGAGAATGTGTTTACCTGTTGCTTCAGAGATAGCTTATTGTCCAAGATGATGCCGAGGTTGCCGGCGTGGTCTGTAGGGGCGAGGCGGTGTTCCGAAAGATGAGAACTTCTGTCTTGTCCATGTTCACTTGAGGCAGTTGTCTTTCATCCAGTCGGTGATGTTCATCATACCTCTGTGGAAGTTGGCTATGGTGGTGTAGAGGTCTTTGACAGTGAGAGGACGAGCTGGGTGTCGTCGGCGTAGGAAACTATGTTGAGTCCATGTGATCTGACAGTGTTGGCGTGGGGTGTCATTTACGTGTCGAAGAGGGTGGGGCTGAGGGATGATCCTTGTGGCATTTCGCAGGTGATCTTCTTGGGTTCTGAGGTGAATGGTGGGAGACGGATTCTCTAGGTTCTTCCAGTGAGGTATGAGCCAATCCATTTGAGGGCATTGGCCTTGATTCCGATGTGGTGGAGTCTGTTGATAAGGATGTAATGTGACATGTGTCGAAGGTAGTTGACAGGTCCATGAGGGCTGCCATTTCACTATGGTCCAGGAGGTTCCTGATGTTGTCGGTGGTTGCGATCAGGACTGTCTCAATGCTGCGGTAAGCATGGAATCTGGATTGAGAAGTGGTCCAGAAGGTTGTCGTGTTCCAGGTGTTCGGTAAGTTGCTGGTTAATTGCCTTTTAGATAATCTTCACTGGAAAGGAGAGATGGGAAATGGGTGGGTAGTTCTTCAGTTCTGCTGGATCAGCAGATGGTTGTTTCAGGAGGGGCCTCTATTCCGGGTGTTTCCAGTCCTCAGGGAATGAGGCCAAGGTAATGGAGTTTTTCTGAATTTTCTTGAGCTCGTCACCTATTGTCTTGCTCCCAAGGTTGAAGACCTGGTGAGGACAAGCATCAGTTGCTCCTCCTGAGGGCACGCTGTTCATGATGGTGCTTTTGCTTGGTTTGTGAGAGGGTTTCAGTGGGTGAGCATGTGTTCAGGTTTTGTGTCCAAGGGTAAGAGCAGGCTGATGCTGTTGGTGGTGGGGGATTGGGGTTTGAAGTTTTTATAGATGACTGAGATCTCGCATGGAAGAAGTCCGCCAGGGTGTCACAAAGGTGTTGGGAGGGAGTGATGTCATTCTTGGCGGCTGCTGGGTTGCAAAACTCCTTCACGATGGTAAAGGGCTCCTTGCTGCGCTTTTTGCTGTTTTCTATGCAGTCTTCTAGTTCATCCTTATGAGTGTCTATTATATCTAGCTGCCACAATCTGTTAGTAACATTTTGAATAATCAATTAAACCTTGATTATTGTAAACACCAATAAAAAGGAAATGTAATGGTTCAGGAAAAACAAGTAAATGTTTCGTTTTTTACCATAATGTGACCAAATATAATATCATCACTCGACGGCAGCAGGCTTACAGAGACATTAACAGCACCAGAATTGATTTGATTAAAGGTTTTTTGCTAACTCTGACACTTCTAGGATTTTTAGCTAACAAAATTCTGAACTTTCATGATTATAAAGATTCCCTTGCCAAAGGTGCACAGTATTAAAATCAGACTAAACCTGTTGTCACAGAGGATAATTTTAAAACGGTGGTGCAAAACCTAGTGCTAGCTAGGATTGATTATGGAAACACACCACTAGCAGGTATCTCTAAACTTCACCTAGCCCCTCTGAAGACTGCCGTTCAAGTAGCTGCAAGATTTGTCTCAGGAACCAGAAGGTCTGACACATCACGCTCCAAGTAGCTTTGCATACCAATGTACATACCTGAACTATGCCGTACAATGTCTTCAAACCCTTCATCCACAGCCAGACCTTATCAACCTCTTTCTTGAAACCTCATCCTGCAAGAACAGAATACTCATGCAAGCCTTTTCAAAAAGTGTACCTAAGTTGTGGAATGCAATATCAAATTTGGAGATGTGATTTGCTCGCTTAGTTCAATGAGCTTGAGAGCTCAATGTGCACAGGTTACAGTGCTCTGCCTGTACTCTGTGGGAGTAGTGATTCATGAGTAGTGATTCATTGGCTAATATTAGTTGGTGCTTATTAGCCAATGTTGAAGCGGAGCACACAGGTTGTGCTACACAGTCAGGCTCACAATTTCCTTCAGCATTGCCACACACAGCATTAGGTATATTGCAATATGTTGGCCATTTTGAAGTGGAGTTCTTACAATGTTCCCTTTCAGCACAATATGACTACATGGAAGAGGTGTGTGAGACATTATTTACATACTGTACAGTGTCAGTTATATCGTGATGGAGCAAAATGTATTATATAGAGAAAGGTTCATATGTTTGTCTACAGCGATAAGGGATGTCTGAAATGAAGTCAGAAGTTAAGGTGGCTAGCACCTCAAAAATGACGATGCAAGAAAGGGCCCAGGGGGAGATGCAAAGGAATTATATGTGAAAGGATGTATCCCTCTACCGAGGTAGCCATCGAGTTTTTTTCAAAGAGAAATATAAGCTCAAAAATCATAAGTGGTTGAGAAAAGACAATTCAAATGCCCCAAATGAAGAAAATGATTGTCCTCTTACACAGTCAGTGGAAGAATCGTATCCTTACAATACAAGACTTAACCCCTTTAATAAGATAAACACTTGGGGGGTCTATTACGATGTCCGCCCGCCATCGCATCGGGAAATCGGACTGCCCGCTATGTGTGCGGCAGTCACGTATATAAAATTTGGATGCGCCCGTCACACTGGCAGGCTTATTCCGCATTGTTAACATTGCGGCGGGGGGCGCTGTCAGCAGCACCCGTCGCAATGCAAAAAAGGCATTTGTGAATTTGCATGCACAACGTAGCAGGCGCAGCGTGGCGCCTGCCACGTTCTGCATGCAAATCAACTCCCAATGTGCACCCCCCCAACATCCTGGGGGCCCACAACAAGTCCCCAACTGCAAACATTGCATGCCTTTCCGTGGTGGCAACGCTGCCACGGGAAAGGCTGCTTCCCACCTGCATAGTAATATGGATGGCGGTGTCTTTTCCACCCGGTCAACTCGTCGACCGGGCGGAAAAGTGGCGGAGGATATTCCCCTCCGCCGGGGTACCCCTGCCATCATATTATGGCGGGGAAATGGGATGCGTGTGGGAGACTATGTCGGGCGGATCGCCACCGCCATGCGGGCGGTGGTGATCCACCTGACATTATAACAGACCCCCTGATATTGTTACAAATATATTAAACAGTTATGCTTTAGAAATACAAAACCAGAGACTTTGATGAACATTACCCGTTAGGGGATGATGATTTATAATTCAATTTAGGACAAGCATTTGATCTGTGTTCCTATGGACAAATGGATGTGGGTGAGGATGATGTAGATAGAGAAACAGGTGAAGTACAGCTATATTCAGATCTGCAAAGATCCCTATGGTATAATATGTTTGATCCCCATCAAAGAAAGCAAAAGACACACAATTGATGGACAGAATGCAGAACAAATCAAAACATTCACCCCCAGTCAAGAGATCTGGGTTAAATACATCATTCTTTTGCTCACCATGCCACCCCAGTTTAGACCTGGCCATATGCAAATCAGTCTTGACCCTGTGCCTCATGGGAACAGTCCAGCCCGAACTGCCTAGACAGATTCTCCATGGACCGGAAACAAGCATCCTAGGACCGGTTTTGGGGTTTCACCCCTCTTCAGCCAGGATGGCTTGATTCCAGTGGCACAGTGAGCCCAGGACCCACGTCTGGGCATACCTGGCGCACTTAGGGCGAGAAAGCAAAAGACACAAAATTGATGGACGGAATGCAGAACAAATCAAAACATTTACCCATCCTCAGCAGAGTCATAATCCTATGCCATGTACTTGAACCAAGGAAAAAAGGAAGAAAGAAGGAAAGAAAGGAAGAAACAACGAAAAAGGTAAATAAACAAAAGAAAGGAAGAAAGAAAGAAAGAAAGAAGCAAAGAAAGAAAGGATCAAAGAAAGGAAAGGAAGTAAGAAAGAAGAAAAAATGGAAAGAAAGTAATATGCAGGCTAAATAAAAATCAAAGGGCTGAACGAGATAGGGTAAAAAGGTAAATCAAATGGAGAATGAAAAGGAGAGGAAGAAAAAAATTAAACGAAGTAATCATTCCTGCTTTACTATTGTACACACTGTTAAATCTTATTTCCTTCCTTCCTGAAAGAAAAATTGTTGTAGAAGTGGAAGTTAAATGGCAAATATGTGCAGGTTAGAACATACCACTGGAAGCTTTGTTTAAACCCTTGGTGGACTGGCCCTTAGAATACAGCACATGTGCAAAGACGAAGCAATAAAGAAAAATGAAGATGTTTTTCCTTTTTTTGCCAGCCTCAGGTAGGTGCACCATTTTGGCACAAACCCATGTTTACATATCTATGTAACTATTGGTTTACTTTAAAATACATGGCCCATGCCCCAACCATATAATGCCTACCTTACGCAGGACAGCACTGTGCGCTGCTTTAATTTACTTTTTTTTTACAAAGTCACGCAAGTAGGACTTTGTGTCGCTTTGTACATCACAAAATACATTTTGCACAGGGACTAGGCCAAAACAATGACTCAAACCCAATGGAAAATCTTTGTAAATCTGGGCATACCTGTTTAATTTCTTTCTGCTGGGCAGTTTGGATCCTGAGAGATTCAAAATGTTTCTTGCTTAAAGCTGCGGCGCTGGCACCTCCTCTTCCTGATGGGATCTGGGCCTGCAGCAGGCAGTGGAGAGAAGAGTTTCCAGAAGACATGGCTTCGTACAGTACATTTCAGTGCTAATGCTAGTATTTGAGCCCTGCTGACATACTTAGTTTGATTGAACAGACCAGACAGCTATATAGTGCTAAATTCACTTCATTCCTCTTTCATCCTTCACCAGACACTTCTTTCCCCTTTATCTCACCCTTGCTGGTCCCCAATTTCTCCTTTGATGCCCTTTTCCGTCTTTCTTTCACGCTTATGTGTTTTTCTCTCCCTTGCTTGCGGTAAGTGCCTGCTTTAGGGTGGTGCGACTAGTGCAGCTGCACCTGGCACTGAGCATTGAGGGCGTTGTGTTGGGAAATAACTTATCAGTTTAAAAGCACCTGCTGCAGAGTTCCTTGTGTGTCCAGCAGGTTTTACGCAACAATAACAATTGGGTATTATTATCCCTTCTGGAGAGAGATTGGAGTATTGTCTAGTGGCAGTTTTGACTCATTATGAAGTGGCGCAGAGGGTTAATATTCCTTTTGCAAAGAACTTGTACCATGCAGATCACAGAACTGTATTTCTGTTGATTGCTTACTCAGTTATTATTTTTGTCACATAGATACTTTTGGTACTTACAGTACATACGTTACAACACTCATAAAGCACAGTGAGCTATGAACAGTCATCAAAGAGCTGCATGCAAACTGCACAGTATGAGTTAAAGCTTTATGTTTTTTACCCCAGTCTTTCATTGTCCTAATGTTTCGAAAGGCTTTCATTTGGAAAGAAATGCATCCTTATTAGTAAAGCCAACTCCATCCACTATGATCCTGGGGCTTTCAGGTTGATACAGCACCTATCGTACCCGGAGGGTGACTCAGTGAACGCGTGGCTTGACAAGAATGCTTGCTCGGTATCCTACTGTTCCTTCGACATGGCGGTTGATTTGGTGAGGAGGGCTGGGGAAGGAGCCTGGTTGGCAAAAGCTGACATCGAATCTGCCTTCCGCCTTCTGCCTGTTCACCCTGAGAGCCAGCATTTACTTGGATTCAAATCGGAAGGCAAGTTTTTCTTTGACAGATGCATGCCTATGGGCTGTGCAGTGTTGTGTGCCTTCTTCGAAGCATTCAGCTCCTTCTTGCAGTGTGCCCTCACAGAGAGATATGAGGTAGACAAGGTGACCCACTACTGATTTTTTGTTCATTGGTGGAGTTGGCACGCAGGAATGTAGTAGAGGTTTACATGCTTTTCAGGATTTGGCCCGACACCTAGGAGTGCCCTTAGCAACTGGCAAGACCGAGGGCCCTGCGCAGGCATCGAGTTAGACACAGTAAAGGGTGTGCCGAGACTCCCGGCTGAGAAGGTGCAGGCGTTGCAACTGGACATTCGGTTATTGCTGGGGACAGATAAGGCACCTCTGGGCGTCATCCAGAGCCTCTTGGGCAAATTAAACTTTGCAGCTAAGTGATCCCTGTGGGGAGGGTCTTTGCTAGGCGACTGGCCAGAGCCACTGCAAAAGTGGTCAAGAAACACCACTTTGTCAAGATCCTGCGGGGCCTGAAAAATGACCTGGCCATGTGGTACGAGTTCCTGTCTAATTTCAATGGAACAGTGATTTGGAGGGCGCCTTGGGTCGACAGTCCAGAACTGAACATGTTTACAGATGCTTCAGGGAGGGAGGGCTTTGGTGCAATCCTGGGCGATCAGTAGTGTGCGCAAGAGTGGCCCAACGCATGGCGCAAGCGTGGTATTACGTCCAAAATCACTGTCCTTGAGCTCTTCCCTATTGTCATATCAATCCATCTCTGGCCAGAATTCCTGTCGAACCGAAGGGTCCTTTTCTGGTCGGACAACATGGCGGTAGTTCAAGCGATCAATGGGCAGACTACCAAGTGCCCCCTGGTGCTGTGTTTATTGAGAGAGCTGGTGCGAGGGAACCTGCGCTGCAACATTGAGTGTAGGGCGAGGCACATAGAAGGGGTCAAGAATGTGGCAGCTGATGCTCTCTCTCATTTCCAGTGGCACCGATTTTGCGAGTCATGGCCTCAGGCGAGAGCAGAGATGACCCCCTTCCCGTCAACACTCTGGCGAATCTTGGAGTTGAGCAGGAGTTGAGAGCCATGGGAGAGAGGTCCTTGGCGCCAGGCACAAGAAACGCTATGCAAGCCAACTGAATGCTTTCAACAAGGCGGTGGTCACTCTGGGCCTAGCGGGAATTCCATTGGAGGGCAGGGTGCAGGCTTTCGTGGTATGGGCAAAGAAACAGGGTAGATCACATTCCTGGGTCTGTGGCCACCTAGCGGCAGTCAGCCATGATGCCAAACTTAAGGGATGCTTAGACCCAGCAAAATCTTTCGCCATCAGGGCTGCCCTCAAAGGGTGGGCCAGAGAGGAGCCTAAGGTTCCAGACACCAGGTCACCCATTTATTTCCCCACTTTGCAGGCCATGTTAGAGGTAGTAGGGGTAGTGACCAACTCCCCTTTTGAGGCCTCGCTGCTCTCGGCGGCCTTCTGTCTAGCCTTTTACGGTGCCTTCTGCATCAGCGAGCTGGTGGCGCGATCAAAAATAGATCAATCAGGAGATGCTTTAGGGCTAGCAGACATCACCCTGGACGAGAAGTTGGCAGTTCATCTCAGAAAGTCAAAAACAGACCAAGGGGGCAAGGGAGTCAATGTCGTATTGAGGCCATCGGAGGATCCCAGGTATTGCCCAGTCAAGAAGGTCAGGGAGTACCTGGCTTTCTGCCCTTACTCTACTTACTCATTCACGAAGATCAGGCCCCCTTAACGAAGTACCTGATGGAGCGGATCATGGGGGCATGCTTATCCAGGGCAGGCATCTTAGTTTCTGGAAAAAGATATTCTAGCCACTCATTCAGGATTGGAGCAGCCACGACTGCCTTTACTGCTAGCATGGTACCAGCAGAGGTCAAAAAGGTGGGACGCTGGGAGTCCCAATGTTATAAACGATATATCCGCCCTTAAGGTGCAAACTTTGCTGTGTTGTTGAATTATGTTTGCAGTGTTGTGTGTATTACTGTGGCGTGAAAACAAAATTTTAATAAAGAGAAGAATTTGAAACGTGTTCTTTGGTTTGTCAGGCGCCAACGTATGGGTCATTGGGCACTTGACGATTGCCAGGTTAGCCAGATGGGCAGTGATCAGGAACTGGATGAGTGGATTTTCAAGAACTAAGTTTGAGTGGTTGGGGCATCCTGGGATGCGATGGGGCAGCCTGACGAACAAATTAGACCATGCGCTGGCAGCGTCGGCATGTCACCCCAACTACCTGGTTATCCACCTGGGGGCAACGACCTCACTTTCTGGGGAAGAACTGTGTTACTACACAGGATGAAGACTGATCTGGGCAACATCAGCAGCCACTTGGGCCAGTGTGAAGTCTTGTGGTCATAGATCGTGCCGCGTAGAACATGGCTAGATGCAAATTCAGAACAGGAGATAGAACGCTCCAGGAGGCGAGTAAACGGCGCCATGCGTAAATTCACAGAGCAGAGGGGCCTGGGTTTCATCAGACACTAAATGATTCAGGAGAAGGTAAAGGGTTACTACGAAAGGGACGGGGTCCACCTAACACCAGTAGGCATGGACTTATTCCTGCTTGATCTACAGGAAACACTGAAACTGAGAGGTTGTAATTAGGTGGGATCGTAGCATGGTGGGGGTCCTGTCAGTGACGGTGGCCGCCGCCAGGTCTCTAGTGGAGTTACTGGGCAATCTGGAAGCAGAGGGGACGGAATGGTACCTCAGCGTGGCACATAGGGGTGCCAGAGCCTAACACCCGGGGGCCTCATGGGAGGTTCCTGGAACCGTTGTCGGTGCCCCATTAGTCCTTCGGGCGGTTGTGGGCCTGAGCAACCGGGGGCTTGCCTAGCTACGCTCTGCCCCAAAAGGGGTGTGAGGATAAGAAACTATGGTCAGGTGATTCCGCAAGGAGCACCGGAAGGGGCAGCATGTTGGTGGTTTGCCACGGTGCGGCCCGGCTCTTCAGGCGGGTGGGAGGCGAGAATGCTGCCTGCCCTTGGATCGCCCGTAAGATAACCCACAAGTATTACATATGTTGTATGCAATAAAACCTGCAGCAGCTTTTCCCAAGTTAACTTTGTGTGACGTGTGTTATTTGCAGGAAGCATGCTACCGGGGTGGGGGGGCTTGTCGCCATGATGTCACTATGTAGTTGCCCGAGTCCACCGTAGGGGGACATAAGGCGGTGGCACCCTTAGTGGCATTGGGCCCCCCCTCACCCATCTCCTTCCACCCCCTCCCTCTCCCTGTCCCTGAGGGAGGGTGGGGTTTAGCAGCCTGCCTGGCCGGCTCGCTGTGATGTCGCATCCGGGGCTGCAAGAGGGCAGGGTTTGGGGTACTTAAATCCCCACCGCCGTCTTCCCTGCCTTTTTGCTGCCCAGGACGTGCTGCAGTCAGTGTCAGGATTTCACGCCATCTCCCTCCCTACCGCTTACCCGGCATGTGAGCTTTGGGGGGTTATGGTTTGCACAAATTAATGTTTCTTTATCGTTGCAGGCGGAGTTACAGGGCGATCTGGAAGAAGAGGGGACGGAATGGTACCTCAGCGTGGCACATAGGGGTGCCAGAGCCTAACACCCGGGGGCCTCATGGGAGGTTTGTGGAACCGATGTCGGCACCCCATTAGTCCTTCGGGCGGTTGTGGGCCTGAGCAACCGGGGGCTTGCCTAGCTACACTCTGCCCCGAAAGGGGTGTGAGGAAAATAAACTATGGTCAGGCGATTCCGCAAGGAGCACCGGAAGGAGCAGCGTGGAGGTGGTTCACCACGGTGCCGCCCGGCTCTTCAGGCGGGCGGGTGGCGAGAATGCAGCCTGCCCTTGGATCGCCCGTAAGATAACCCACAAGTATTACATATGTTGTATGTAATAAAACCTGCAGCAGCTTTTCCCAAGTTAACTTTGTGTGACGTGTGTTATTTGCGGGAAGCATGCTACTGGGGAGGGGGGGGCTTGTCGCCATGATGTCACTATGGATGACGTGAATCCTACAACTTGTAAACCCCATTGTCTTATTTTACATTTCCTATAGACTGATTTACACACGTTTGGTTCTCTGTATAGTTTATGTGTGATGTTAAGTGCTCTAACGAGTAATGCAATTAAACAAATGAAATGCATTTGTGAGAAGACTATGGAGAGATGAGGGGCACTGTTTGATGGTAGTAGGTAGGGAATCTGTGTAGAGGGAGGTCATTGGAAGGGCGCCAACAAATATTGTCACACAGGTGACCACCAGTAATAAAGCCGGCTTTGTTGGTGGTTAAAAAATAAGTGTCAGTCCCAAAGATGGCTGCCGACGGGCTCCACTGGCAACCACTGGCTCAAAATAAGCCTTGGATGAGACCATGGTGAGCTCTGACATTTGGAGTGGAGTGATACAGATTACCGCCCTGCCTGCTGTGGTTGAGTGTGCAGAGATGCTGTTCCAAGTCCCTAGAAGTGTTTAGAAACGGAATAGATTAGTTTATTCATCCAAAATAATTTCGCTGCACCTGGAGACAGAGTCTGAATGAGTTACCATTGGCAAATGGAATTTTGTGCGCACTTTCAGGGAAACTGCTGCAGCGTCGCCCTGTTTGATACGTGACCCTCAAACAGAAACTGAAATAAGGTTTTCCAAGCCTATAAAATGCTGCGAAGGTAGATGTAATATATGTACTTGCCCAGGAACAGATCTTGTAGTTTACGAGCAAGAGGGATGGAAACTCCATAGTGAAAAAAAGGAGAATCACAATAAAGTCCTCCATTAGGGGGAGGGGCATGACTATACAGCCTTGCGGCTTAAGTGAACTTCATTGATAATGAAGGGACATTGGAGCATCACTTATGTAATGGTGTTGACCAGTCACCAGCAGTTTCTGGTCTTTGAAAGTCACTATGAGCATGGCATGTGCAACCCCCCTAAATTTCGTGGTTTCACGGTTCGGAGCCTTGGACCCAGTTGCCAGTGAGTCTGAGGCTAAACAAGGAGGTTGGAGGCCTGGATGTACACCTCCCACCTGGGGAAGGTCGTGGGCTGCTTGGTCTGGGATCTGGGTCTGTTCCCAGTGTGTCGAGGCATCAGGCTGACGTGGAAGAGGTTGGCGATCTAGCCGTTCGCCTCCCCTGGGCTGCGAAGTCACTGGCTGTGAGGCCCTGGACACAGCCCTGACTCTACTATTGTCACCAGGTTGCGGAGGGAAGGAGGATCGTAGCACTTCCGATTTGAGTAAATGGGCTCTGGCCTACCAGCGGGCAAGTTGGTGTGGAGTGACTTGGTCAGGGCTTCCACCTGAGAACTTTATTACTCCTGGCAAACTCCAAATTGTGCTCCTCATCCCGTCCATTCCACTTCTAATTCTGGACTCCCTCCCCAATGCACACAGTCTGCCGGGACACCTGGCTGCTGATGCTTCAGTCCCTGATCCTACTGTCTTCCGGTTGAGGAGTTGCGGCTCCCAAATTGCTAGGATCTCTACTCCATCGCCTGCAGCACTCATCCTGGAGAGGAGTTGCTGCTGTAGTGCACCACTCCATGCAGTCCGTATGAATCAGACTCTGACTAGCACATCTGGTGGGGTGGCAATCATCCCTAATCTTCTGCACTCGGTTGCAGCCCTATATGTTGCCTCAGATTGTTGCCTTTTCCTGCCATACTCAATATGCAGCTGCTGGCACCTAGCTTCAGTGCCTTATTCTGCGCCCACTGCTAATAGCGGCTCGTGCTCTCTACAAATCTGTGGTGGTTACTCACTGGTAAACAAATTGACCCAGCCCCTACCCAGATGTTAAGGCTGAAGCATTTTGTAGCTAGGTCTCCTGGAGCGCCTTGTGCCTTATTGAATGATTCAGCAGCACTAGCCCTCTGACACTAAAGAAGGTCTCCTCTTACACCTCAGAGGGTCTGCTGCTTTAACATACCTCTTCCCGTGTCTGCTACACCGCCGGTTCCTCTGACTCAGTGCCTACTATGTTGTTTTCTATACCTTTCCTCACCGTTCACATGTCTTGATTAATGTCCCCAGAGTTATGAGCCATCTCCTCCTAGTACTTCTACTCGCCATCGCTACCCTAGTGGCACTTTCCTCCTCCCCCCACCATCCTCTCCCTCCGCATTTTTCAACTATGTCAACCAATCGAGTAAAGACTGGAGTTAACTGCTTCAAGATAATTTATCCCCCCAATTTGTCCAAAGCTTCAGCAAAACGGTTCAAACATAACACCCTTGAACAGTTTCCTGATTCCCTCTTCGTTGACCAATTCCATAGTGGTCGCTATGGGCTGCTTAAAACTTACTTCATATTCTTCACTCACGACATCCCTTCCTGGAACTCCAGCTTTAATAACTCCTACAACGTCACCTCCGCTCCTCTATCCCGCACGGGTAACAGCTAAAAATCTCCCCCTCAACTCGTTTCGATGGCTCACTCACTAGCACACTCTATAACAATGGTACTTACTTGATTCAAGCTAAAGACACTTGTCTCTCTCCTTTTGACCACCGCTTTCCTTGCCTATTCCCCATTCCTGGGACTGTGACCTCCCTTGATTCTTCAACTAACTCCTCTCTTTACTCCTTCTATCCTCCGCTGAACCTCCTGAACTCCAAGAGGCTGCTCTTATCCCTAGCCGACCCTTTGCCCTTTCTCTCCCCTGTGTCCCCATCTCCCATTCTGCCCTCTTTCAAATGGGACCCTCAACACACAAATCATACCTATGGCCAGCAATCTCCTTTGCCCCTCTGCACTATCCTGGAATTCTGAAGTAACCTCCCCCCACCAGGCCTACCACCCCCTTATTTAATTCATCTTTTCAACAGCCTGATCTTCCAGGTAACTCTGTGAATTTTCCTCCTTCTTCCCTCCCTTTTCTTCCACCCTTCCCGCTCTCTCCCTCTCCTTGTTTCCTAAATTCTTAACAAACCCCTTTCATCTCTCTTCATCCTCTCATCTCTCCAGTAATGCTGCTCAACCCACTATCCCCCATTGCACTATCTCCCTCCTCCTGGCCTAGTAGAGCCATACTCTCTCTTCAACGACCCTCTAGGTCAATCCTCCCCACTCTGCCCGTTGTCAGTCCCCATACATTCACCTCTCCTAGCCCACATGACCTGTCCAGTCCCTATTCCTCTCATCTCCCCTAACCTCCTGCCCTTCTATGACTCCTCACTTTACCCTCCCCGCATTCCGCCCCCACACCACTCACCCATCTCCTCCTACATTTGAACTCGATACTTCTCCTCTGTTCAACATCTGCCCAGGAAATTTTCTTTCCACCTCAGATGCACCAATAACTTCTACAAACCACTATATACTGCCACCTTTTACCCCTGCACCCCATTACTACTCCCTCACCACCGCTTCTCCTTGCCTTCCCTCGCCAAGTGCACTCGCTCCTGAACCTATCGAGGCACCTAACATTTCGTGTTCAGCCCTTCTCTCCTTAAAAAATAATCTAGGATTTCCCATCTCCTCTATCTCCTAGCTTGAAGCTACCATCTCACGTCTAAAGTAATAGGATATCCACCTTTCCCTACAACCCAATCCCCCTGGCAAGTACTCACTTCCCCAAACCTCAGATGAGTACCTTCCTCCCGTGCCCCTTAAATCCTCACACAATCTGTCATCTTCAGACATCTCTAATTTATTGGCTAGTTACAAGACTTCTAACACCGTCCCCTCCCCCTCTCCTCTTCCGTTGAGTCAAATCTATGCACTATTCCGACCATCTTCTCTGCCTGAACTAAACAACAGCCTTATTCTACCCTGCCACCTCATTCAGGAACATTATCCCATTCACCCCTAAAAGCCCCATCGCACCCTTCGCCAAAACAGTCTTGTCAGAGTTGCGCTGTTTGCTCCACAACTGCAGATCCGCAATCAAACACAAACTGGAAATTTCAGACACCATCGTTCTTCACAAGCTTGACATTCCTTTCCTCACTGAGACCTGGTTCAACAACACAGCTCATATTATTTTTGACTCACCGACTATTCCATCTTTAGAAATGACAGACCAGATAAAGTTGGGGGAGGTGTTGCAGTCATTTTCAGAAACTCCCTACAATTCAAGGTGTTTCCCAACAGCTCCTTCTGTACATTTGAAGGCCTTTCTCTGGAGCTCAAGTGCAACACTGCTTCCCTTTCAGATTTCATCCCATTTATCATTCGCCTGGTGACTTCTCTTCCTTCTTGGAGGAATTCACCAACTTCGCCAGAGAACAGAACTCTCAAAGTGACAGACAGATTTTTGTGGGAGACTTTAATATCTTCACTGGGGCTCTGCGGAAGACTCAGCTGCCAATAGGCTTGCTATTTTTCTCTCAGTAAATGATCTTATCCAACACTGCATGGACCCAACACACTTGAAGGGCTCAATTCTTGACCTTGCTATATCCAAAGCAGATATGCTAACCATTGCTGACCCTATTCAAGTAGACTGGTCCAACCACTTCCTCATCCCCTTTTCTCTGCACATATCTCACTCTGTTACTCTTGGCCAACCTAAAAGACCTGCTACCTGGTTCAGTAACACCAAAAACATTGAACTTGATACTCTGTGAAAATCTGCTATGCTATCTCTTCCAAAGTTAGACCCTAAATCTGATGTCATTGATCGTAACTTTTTTTTAATGGAGTTTTATATAGCGCGGACGTGACCCGCATCGGGTATCAGAGTGCTTTACAAAGCACCAGTTGCATTACATGAGGACACGTTCATTTTTGCTAGGCACAGAAAGATTAAGTGATTTGGCCAGAATTACAGGATGTTCAGCGTCACTGCGGAGACTCGAACCCAGTTCCCCAGATTCGAGGTTGACCGCCCTAGCCGTTAGGCCATCTCCTTACTTCCCAATGCCTCTTCAGTCTTGCAGTCAGAATATATAATGTTGTACCTCTTCAAAGCAAAAAGAAAAGGCCTATTCATTCTGCACCATGGTTCAATAAATCCCTTTATGAAGAAAGGAAGAACTTGAGATGCCTGGAGAAACAATGGAGACAATCTCCATCCACCATTAATCTCTCTAATCTACATTCAGCAAGATCAAAATACCACAAACACATTTTCCGTGAAAAAGCGTCACATTTCAGAACCCTCCTTGAGTCACCCAAAATCAGACCCATAAAATCATTTGACCTCATCATAAATACAAATTTCTCTCCCTCAAACATCAAGCCTGACAATCCTCGAAAGAAAGCAGCAGAATTCACTATATTCTTTGATGAAAAAGTGAAATTACTGGTGGATCAGGTCATTCACCCTACCCTCCTAGAAGAGCGCAAATCCTTAGTCATTTGGCAGAACTTTGAAGTCATCTCTGAAGATGCCCTCCTTAAAAGCATTCTCGAAACAAAACACTCCAACCATTCCTTTGACCCCATCCCTAGTGACATTGCCATTGACTTCTACACCCACACTCTTTCCTATTGGACTAGTCTGGTTAACCTCTTCCTCAGCCAAGGCTCCCTTACTGTTGCCCATAAAACACGTCAAGTTACCCCACTTCTTAAAAAAACCTCCACTGATGCGCATGACCTCAACAACTTCTGCCCCGTCACCAACCTCTCTTTTTGTGCGAAAATCACAGAAAGATGTGTAGCCAAACAACTTTCCATGCATATCAAGGACAACAAATTAATCAACGAATTCCAATCTGGCTTCATGCAAGACTGCAGCACTGAAACAGCCCTGCTGCAAGTGATTGAGGATGTCCTGTTTGTTCTTGACTTGAGGGAGTTTTGTCTTCTGATTCTTCTAGACCTTTCTGCAGCCTTTGACACTGTTAATCACAACAATCTTCTGAACACCTTAAAATAGATAATGGGCTTGGCGGGCTGAGTGTTTAAATGGTTTGCTTCATTCCGCTCGGATAGATCTCAAGTGATTAAAATATCTAACAGCCTTTCGTCTTCAATAGTGGTAGATTAAGGCGTCCCTCAAGGATCTATCCTCGCTCCCACTTTGTTCAATCTTTATTTTGGAACCTTTGGGAAATCTCCTCAGTAAATCTGGGATCCTTTACTACCTCAATGCTGATGACACCCAACTCTCCCCTTATGGTGTCTTCCACACACAACATCTCAATCCTCAGCACTACTCTCAACTCTATCCAAAACTGGATGTCAGCTCATCAACTCATTATGAATCCTTCCAAAACTGAATTCCTCCTTCTCTCTACCTCACTTTCTCCTCTTCCTGTTCAATCTTGGATGGATAAGCTGAATTTACTAAACAACAAACCTATCATTGTCAACAGAGTTAAATCTCTTGGGGCCAGATGTAGGTGGCCAAATACCGAGCGCTAACGCTGAAATTAGCAGAATTTCAGCGGTTGCCACCGGTAACTAGCCATGTACAATGTAGGCAATGCCAAACGCTATCGCAAAATAAGGAATCACAAAAAGTAAGGGAAACCAGTTAGAGATTCCTCCTTTTGCAATTGGTAGACACTGAAACACTGAATACCGAATCGCAGAATAAGAAATCGTTAAAAAAATTCGCAAATCGATGTACCAAAAATCGCTATTACGAATTTTTCAAATATTCGGTATTTAAGAGTTGCAAATTACCTCTGACTCAAAGCAGGTGGCAATCAGGTGCACTGCATATAAACAGCCCCAAAATGCAACAGTGTGAACACAATGGCAGCCCTCTATGTCATTGCAAGGCGGCTTCGGATGCAAGCAGCAGGACTAAGGATCTGGAGATGGGAGGAAAGCATGTACATACTGCGCATTACATTATTCAAACTGAGTAAGGCTGAAATCCATGAGAGGTACAGGCTTTACCCCCAAACCATCCTAGACCTGATACTAGACCTGCACCCACTCCTGGAGCATCAGACACCAAGGGCGCACATGTCCAAGTGCTTTGTAGCCTGTACCTACTTGCATCAGGTAGTTACCAGGGGGTGATAGCTGTGGCAGGTGGTGTGTCACAGAGTTGCCTGTCCCGTTTCTTTAACACTTTCCTGGATGCCATGATGCAAAGAATGCACCACTACATACGGTTCCCCAGCACACAGGCGGAACTGCATAAAACCAAGATGGATTTTTATCAAAAGGCACATAGATCTATTGCAATGTTGTGGAGCGCACATTTGGACTCTTAAAAAAGCAGGTTCCACAAAACTGGAGGTGCACGGCAGTACCGCTCTATCATCTGCTGTAAAATAATAACAACATATGCCATACTGCACAACCTTGCCACAAAGAAAGGAACAGCAGTGGAACTAACTGACTCAGAGGATGAGGGTGAGGATTGTCCACAGCCAGAGCACAGAGCAGCAGGTGTGGCAGCAGCACCAGATGGGAGACACAGACGGGCTGAGATCACACACAACTATTTCTCAGTAAGTAATGAGACACAGCCAGTAACTGTAATTGCATGACAGTGTTTTATTAACCTTAACTCAGGCAACTGCACAGCTCACTGCCACACCATGAAGGCCTCAACATGCCATGCCAATATTCAATGTACATTCCAAAGGTGAAATGGGTTACATCACCCATCTCTCAATGCCAGGTGATGGCTGTCATTATTTCCTGTGCCCATGCGCAGCACTGCCGCGTTCCCTGGGCACCCTGTCCTCCCTGGCGATCTGTCCTGTGGCAGAACTGTGCCTTTCACTGTGCCTCTTGGACTCAGTTATCGGGGTGTGCTGCTGCTGCGGCTGATTGCCTCCTCACTTTCCCCCATCCCCTGCACCTGTTGCGGCTATTTGGCTGGTCTGGAGCACTTCCAGTGCACTGGTAACTGTGACCGGTCCCCTGCAATGTCACGGATGCAGTGGGCCATATCTTCCGGCATGGCCACCAGGCACCTGCAGAGCACAAAGGTGGCAGTGCAGAGGTGGTCCACCGCCTTAGTGTAGTTGTCCAATTTCTGTCGCTCCCTGCGCCTCGCCACACGATCTTCATCCAGTTTGCTGCACAGCAGCCTCAGTGCCTCTAACATGTCCCTCATGCCCTCAGCCACAGTGTTGTTTATGCTGTTTATGCCCTCCTTAATTTCCAGCATGTGTCTGTTCATGTGGAACATCTGCTCTTGCACTGATCTAATGGCTTAGCCTTGCAGGCGCTGTATCTTGAGCATATTCCCTTCGAGACCCGCAAATAGGCTGGACTCCTCACCCTGTGCAACAGGACTGGCTGCCCTCGATCTGCAGCGCCTGACACCTGTGTGAGCGCGCTCGTGGGGGACTGTGTCCCTGCACTGTTCTCATCCTCTACCAGCGTGGAATGTTGGCCTCCCATGCTCTCCTCTTCGGACACCTCCATCTGCTGGAGGCCAGCCACTGTATGCCTCCTGGCTCTCCGTGGTGGTGGCGGTGGTGATAGTGGTGGTGGCGGTGGTGACGGTAGTGATGGTGATGGTGTTGGTGGTGATGGTGGTGGTGGTGGTGGTGTGTGCTCAGCAGGCGAAAAGACCTCCTCAGCCTGTGTGTTGCCTCTCCTGGGTGCCTTTCCTGTGTGCCCTTCAGCAGCCTTGCGTGCTGCCTCGCCTGTGGAGACAGAATGTACATTTACTCACTTGTCTAGCAGCATTGGCGTAATAATACATTTTATGACTGCCAATCAAACTGACTGTCCTCCGCTTGCGAATTACTGTGTGTGTCACATGCCTTTGGGTTCAGTGGACTAACTGTTATGTGTTACTTCTGACTACATCTCCCATAATGCATTGCTGTTTTTTTTGGAAAACATGTACCGGAGTGGGAATCATACTGCCTCATTGGGGATTGGGGATTGGGGTTAGGATGTGGGGGGCACAGCATGCTGTGCATGCATCTTACCTTGCCTGTTGCCAGCTCTGGCTGAGCTGTCTGCGTCTCCAATCCTAATCACGCTCTCCGGCTGGAGGGTGGACTCCACCAATAGATCCAGGGAAGTTGGTACAGGTGCTCTAGATCTCCCACCACCTTTCTGCTTGGCTTGCTTGAGACTTTCAGCCACCTTCTCTTTTGCACGTTTTCTGCGGTCATACCAGCGCTTTTTTAGTTCTTCTATTGAGCGCTGTGTTACCCCAGTAGCATTTATCTTCTCCTGGATCACCAGCCATATTTGCCTCTTCTGGGATTCCGGGATACGCAGGGAATGTTTGCCAAATAGCTTATCATGGTCCTTTGTCACCTCCTCTATCAGCACCTCCAGCTCCCTCTCGCTTAATTTGTGCTTTCTTTTTCGCTCTCCTGCCTCCTTTTCCTTCTCTTGGTTGTCCATTTTTGTTTTGGTCCGTCTGCAAGATGTTTGCAAGGCAGCTCCTGTGTTGTGGGGTCTGCTCCCTGCCTCTCCCACAACTTCAGCCAGAGTGTAGCAGGAGGTGTCAGGCCACTTCCTGCTTGTGATGTAATCAGAATGCACCGGAATAGTTTGCAATTTCTTAAAATACTAATTCGTTAATACCGATTCGGTAATACGTAGTCGCTATTTGCTAATCGGTAAATCTGAATCGGTATTTAATTTTACAGATTTTTACAGATTCGCTATTTTTTATCGATTTATTACCTACATCGGATTTTGCGAGTTCTTAATAGCGAATCGGTAAACATCGCTATTATGAACTCGCAAATTGTGTTTTACCTGCATATGGTGTCATACTAGACAAAAGGCTCAATCTAAATCTAAATCTAAATCTCACATCAATTCCATTGCAAAGAAAGCAGCTTACAAACTGAGCTTTCTCTGGGGGATTCGATGTTTCTTTCGGAGAAATACCTAAAAACCTTGATCCAATCTCTGGTTCTCTCTAGATTGAACTATTGCGATTCTCTCCTTGGACCCACAAGGGCCCATGAATAGCTAAAAAATCACTCCCATCCTCATGAAAACCATTGACTCTTCATGCTTGTCTGTACCATCTTCAAAAAGGGCTGCATCATTTACAAAGCTATCAAAACCTGCATGTCCGATTATCATGGAGACAAGCTTACCATCTTTAACATCAGAGTGTATGTAGACTGAGAAGTGAACAAAAGACAAAAGACAACACAGCAGACTTTTTCAACTATACACCCAGGATCTGGAACAACACTCCCACATCCATGAGGACCTCACCAATGCTGCTTCAGTTTAGGAAAGAGTGGAAAACTCACCTCTTCAAAGAACACTATGCACCCAATTTATTTTTGGGTGGATGGCCTGTACTCCTCCAGGGCGTCGAAGTGAGTTACTCTATCGCCTTGATGGAGGTGCTGCCTGACAAATTTTAAAATATCCACCAGCCTGGCGAACATTTCAAGCATGGACAGGAATGGTGGTCGAGAAGGCTGTTCCTGCCACTGCATTATAACTTTCCAGGGTGGCTCTGTCAAACATGATGGAGCCATACGCCAAAGTAACATAATGTTTTATTATCAAAAAAAAATCCTAAAGTGTGATTTTTTATTTCAAAATTAGAAAAAACAATACCACCCTCACCATTGTGAAGGTGGCATTGATCACTTTTCAGTGGCACTTACTAGCAAGTTTTTGGGTATTAAAAAACTGCCATATGTCCACCCCTCTAAATTAAGTGGGCATACATATAGCCAAGCCTCCGACAGCCCTTACTCTGTCAGGCTGTAGAAGAAGTTTGGCCACAGCAGAGATGGAGTAGTCTTTGCCATCCTTAAACTGTAGTGCGCCTGCATGTAAATTGGGTGGGAGTGCACTATAGTACTGGCTGGAAGAGAACTCTGCTGCTGTTGAAACAAAGTTCCATTTCAACAAGATATAAATCTGGCACTATATAGATAAGCATGATCAATGCGCAACCCAGCGTCTTCTCCTCCCACTCATTGACTTTATGCTTGTGTTTGTACGGTTACCGGCTGATTTTTCGCAAAGTTACAAAGTTCATGCCATAAAAGTACCATATACCTGCATAAAATGTTCCTGTGACAAATGTTAGGTTTGTGTTTGGTACAGATCCCTCCACCCTAGACCTCTACCTGAATACTGGGTGTAGGGGTGCCATATGGAGGAACAGCACGGTTGCAAACTGCATAGTTAAGAACATTCCTGTGTAACTATCTGCAGTACGATTATTATTTATACAGTCGACCGAGACTTTAGTAGACGCCTTCATTAAAAACGTTTTAAGTGGCATGGGAAAAACTAAGCACTTTTTTATTTTTCAGAAATGATAAAAATGAAAAGCCACGTGTAAAATTATCCTGCAAAAGGTCAAGAGTAAAAGCCCATTAATGATGCAAAAGCTTTGAGCGGAGGCGGCATTCTTATGTTGTTATCTTGCTCATTAAAAGTACCATTACAGGAATGCCAGGAGTCTGGTGCACCTTTCTGTAACCTACACTGCATTCTATTACGGGTTTATTATTAGCACTGCGGTTCAAGGCATCAGTTGCTTGATAATTATCCTCTTTTAGAGTAGTTCTACCGATGAAGCATTGCTCATTAAACCAGGGAATGTGTATTAGAAAATAGGGATTGTTCAAAGCAACAATCTTTGGTGGAAAAATCATGTTTTTATTTAATTAATTCCTTAGTCCTTTGTCATCTGGCGGTTGTTTTTTCACTATACATCTTTATTAACACAGTCTCATAAAAAAACATATTTTATTGCGCCTGCCACTATTAGTTTTCATTACACAGTGCAGTAATCAATAGGCATTGCTTTCCCATAATCTGTTGCTATCATGCATATAAAAATTAATTTCATTTTCAAACATAATATTTTAACATTACATACAAGTTGGCAGTGGACACTTAATCCACCAAGGAACACTGTCATCTGAAACATTCTAAGGCCTTTTATTTGTGTGGTCACCTGAAGGACTCATTTTCGGTGCTCAAGTGAATGAGCTGGTTGAAAGACGCCCATAGGCCCAAATGCAATTATTATAACAATGCTTAAAATACTTATACCTGTTTCCTGCCAGCACATGTTGAATGAGCCCAACCGACTTTCCAGCACTTTGGCTGGTAATGGCTAACCATCCTCTCATGTGATAGTCTTTCACCTACCTCTCTACTCCAGAGCCATATCAGGCCTGCCCACTCCCAATCTACATTCCCATCACCCCTGCAACACTCCTTGTTCTCCATTTTTGGCGTAATTTTGTGACCTTCTTTGTACTTATCATGCCACAAGTAACACTACCAGTCCTCCTGCGCAAATCCCACCCCTATCACCCTCTTTATGCTATTTCCCCTTCATTTTGGCCCCAGTGGGCCTGTCTACAGGGTGTACTTATGTTTTTTCCAATCCCTGCTATTTTCTTTGTGCTTCCCTGCCTCGACCTGCTCCTGTGATTTAGGGGCTGATTAAGATTGCGGGCTGACTCACGTTCGCCTGCCACCCTATCATAAATTGAGACCTCTGACAGATAGTTCTAGTGTGTCGGCTAGCTAGCAGTAGCTTCAGAGCTACTCGTTAGAGGCCCCTGAGCTAAAACAAACTTTCAATCACATTCAATACACTTCCATCACACCCCACAGGATATCCTTTTCTTACCTTACTCATTGCTTCAGCACTCAGTGGAGGAACTATCATCCTTTTTTATCGACAAAATTGTGAAGATTCAGGTGGGCTTGCTCGCTGTCTGCCATGTTCAAAATCCTCTATTTGGGCCCTCCTTGCCCGCGTCCGAGCCCGCCGTCTGCCAGTTTGAGGGATTTTCTCCTGCTGCAGAAGCAGACATCTTGGTAGTTCTTACAACCATAAAGTCAGGGTCTCTTGCCGACCCCTGTCCGGCCCGAGTGCTGGGGGGGGGTGGCTGGGACAGTCAGCGGGGAGGTTACTCAGATTGTCAATCTCTCTCTCTCCACTGCGACCGATCCAACCTGCTGGAAGCAGGCGAAACTACTGCCGCTTCTTAAAAAACCGGGGTTGGACACAGCCACTCCGGTAAATTATCGGCCTATATCTTTGTTGCCGGTGTTGGCTAAAGTCTGTGAGAAAATGCTGTTTCGACAATTGGATAACTTTGTTGAGACCTCCAGTGCTTTGCACCCGGCTAAATCTGGGTTCCGGGCGGCTTATAGCACTGAAACAGCCTTGGTTGAGATATCAGAGGCCATTCGGGAGTGTCTGGATGGAGGCGGCAGAGCAGTTCTGATCTTGCTGGACCTCTGCCGCTTTCGACGCGGTTGCCCACGAGCTTCTTCTCGCCAGACTGTCGGCCATCGGCATTACTAGTTTGGCACTGGACTGGCTGACGTCATTTCTGAACAACAGGACTCAGCAGGTTTGGATGCCACCTTATGCATCTGCACCTAGGGCACTTTCTACCGGTGTCCTGCAGGGATCCACGCTTAGCCCCCTATTGTTTAATGTGTACCTGACCCCCCTGATATATTTGTCTGAGCATATGGGGGCTAAGATAATTGCCTACGCCGATGATACCCAACTCCTGTTTACCTGGCCACGTGACAATTTGGATACGTCGGCTGTCCAGCTTTGTCTTTCCTCTGTCTTTCGCTGGCTGGCGTTGGCCCAGCTCAAGTGTATTGAGGATAAGTCGGAAGTTCTTTTCTACGGTGCGTTTCCTAGCAACTTCAGAGACCTGCTATGGCCACCAGACACTGTATGCCCCAAATCAATGGGCGGTCCGGCTAAGAACCTTGGGGTCTGGTTCGGAGAAAATCTGAAATTTGAAGATCACATCAAAAAGCTTACAGGGGTCTGTTTTGGCACCTTGAAAGCTTTACGCAGATTTTTTCCTCTACTCCCCATGGAAGCCAAGGAGGCGGTCTCCCGTGCTCTTATCCTCTCGAGGCTTGATTATGCCAACGCTTTGTTCAGCGGCATTCCATCTTATCTTATCAAACGACTTCAGGTCGTTCAGAATGCGGTTACCAGACTTCTTTTTAATATTCCTAGAAGAGTTAGCATTCGCCCCCACCTTCGCAGCCTCCACTGGCTCCCGGTGGCACAGCGGATCCTGTTTAAATCTCTGGTTCTTTCCTTCAGGGCTACGCATGAGCAAGGGCCACTGTACTTGAGAAAACGTTTTCTCTGTATGTGCCTAACCGCTACCTCAGATCGGTGAATCAGTGCAAGATGGTCATCCCCAGATTCAAGCTCGTGAGGCTCGGGGGCCAATCTATATCTGTTGTGGCAGCCAGAGCCTGGAATGCTCTTCCCCCCTACCTTCGAGAAATTCAGAGTATTGTCCAGTTTAAGAAAGGCCTAAAACCCATCTGTTCAATCTCACGGCCTAATCTGGCTCTCCCCTCTGCTCTGTACTCCTCACACGCGCCAGGATACTCGCGAGTAATTGAGCGCGCTACAAAACAATTTATAACATATAACATATAACTCCACACCCTATCAGCCATCACACGCATCTATTTACCCAGTTCCATCCCCATCAATTCTTCCCACTCCTCATAATACTAAAAGAACCATTCCCACATCTATGTTGTATATCTACTTCATTAAATTCTACCTCTGCTACCTAAAGCTTCTCCCCTCCATTCTTTCTTCAACACTACCATACTCTCTATCTCCCACTAATTTCCTCTAAAGCCCTTACATATCCTCTCCCTCCTCTGTACCTACTCTTCAACTATCACCTACTTCTCACATTCTATCATCCACCCCTCATATCACAGCACACTCTACCCACACAGTCAGCCATCCATCCTAACTCTATACACATCCCCCCAACAATTCTCCACCCTAACCCAAACTTTATAAATGTTGAGCACCCCAAACATAATTTACAGTTGTCACATCTCACCTCCATCTTCAAGGATATCTGTGGAAACAAACTCCCTTCTTCACAACCTTCTCAATGCCTTGGTCAGCCTCTCCATTTTACTATTTACATGGAAGTCAATCACCATTGAGGAGTTTCAAAAGTTTCATTTGACTTCCTTGATGTGGCTTGCTTTTTGACTTCACTTTTCCTACTCATACCTAGCAAATTACAATAGGTGATTACCCGAGCAACAAGGATACTCTAGACCCAGTACTTCTGAAGAATTTGGCAAATTGTTTCTTCAATTTACAAGTAAAAATCAGCCTGTCATCCTTGACAAAGTACAGTGTTGATAAAACATGTGTGGGATGTTCATGTGTCTACATTGTACATTATTATACTGCCTGTACCATCTTTATACCCGGAATAAAAGGCAGTATTAGGGATTTTAACACAAATGGAAGATGAACTTATGAGTTATTACTTGTCTCCATTCTGAAGTGTGTTCAACAGTTATTTATCACTATATTGCTCTATGACAATCTCCTCTATGCTTGGCTGATCATCATCTCATCTCTGTCTATACATAGAATCTCTTTAAGACTGACTGATCCCATCGAGCAGCAACCTACAGAATCTGGAGTTAGCTGAATATGGGTGACTCCGAAATACCTCTAACCACAAACACTCAACTGAAAACACTAAACCGTGCAGAAAAGCTATACGATGGGATGACCGCAGCATTTGACAAAGCACTCCCCAGTCTAAAAAATTCAAAACTTGCCAAAGTTACAAAAAAAGGCCTTGGATCAATGAAGACCAAAAGGAAAAAGAAAAAAGGGTAAGTCTCAGTTCTTCAATGAACCAGATAATAATAAAAAAAACTCATGTGACAAAATGCATCTACAAAGGTACTACAGAACGTATATATCATTTATCAAAATGTTATGGGAAATACACAATTAAAGAATGTTCTACAACATCAAAAGCCCAGTCAAGAAACTCCAGAAAGCAGTTAAATAATTATTCCACACTCTCAAGATCTCTGCAACACAAAGGTGGCTCACTATATGACCAAAGCATAACCTTAGACTCATATCTACGAAAGAAAAACAACATCGGTCACCGAGAGATGCCACCAAAGGCAAGCACGTCAAAAAGAAATGCATGCATCTGTTTCATCTTCCCAAGAATTAGCAATGACCGAGTTTCTAGATCTTGTGAAAACCAGGGGTCCAGCTGGTTGCCCTTTGAACGCACACCAACCACGATTATTCAAGAAACATCTGCTGCAGACACTGACCGCTGTACCAACATTGCCTGTATTCAATAATTCTTTAGTCTCCGAATCCTGAAGAACTTCAAGAATTCACACATACAAGCATTAATCAAGAAGCATCTGATCTTGAAGGCCCTAATAACTATAGACAATTTCTAATGGACCCTTCCTTGGCAAACTAATTAAAAAAATAACATTTCTACAGGTCTCTTAATCCCCACAAGACAACATCTTACTCTCAGTCTACCAAACAGGATTCTACCTTGGAATTGCCATATGGAATGACCTCAATCAAAGTAGACAATAACAATGTAGTAGCACTACTTCTTCTTGGTCACTTTCTGCAGCTTGTGACATAGTTCACCATCAAACCATACATCTCAGGCTCAAATAAATCAGTGTTGATGGTGTACCTCTTGCTTGGTTGTCCTCTTACATGGATGACACAACAGACACAATATGTATTCATCAATTTCCCCTTAAAACGTTACAAAATAAAAAAGGGGTTCCTCAAGGATCTTTTAGGTGTCCTCTCCACTTTATATAGGTGTATAAATATTACCAGTGTTAATCAGCAGTTTTTACCTTTTAACCTTACCTGCTACAATTATGTGGATGACACACAAATAATACTCAAACTGGCAAACCCCATGGATAAATGAAACTCAAAACTCAAAAGCTTTCTCAAAGCCATTGACCATTCGTTGACATGGAACTTTTTTTAAACTAAGAGCATTCAAAACTTAAATACTCTCTGGTGGATATTGGAAATTATGTGATCCATTAACACTCTGGTCAGTTCATTATGTGTACAGATACAAATGTCAAAAGAAGTATGACATCTTGGAATTTTCATGGACCTTGCACTGTTAGTTAAAACCCAAATGGACAAACCAAACAAGCTGGCCTTCCACACTATGAAGAGACGCCGTTGCATTGTTCTAGTCTTGGATTTTCACAAAAGGAATGAGTAGAAGCATCACTCATCTTCTCGAAAATTGATAACACAAATGCTCTGTATCACAGGAGCCTGCTCTCATCTATGGGATGAACACAGAGAATTAAGAAAACTGCTGCAAGATTACTATTACATTAAAGACATGCACATACATATCCGATGTCTTGAAGGCTCTCCTCTGGTTACCTGTTGCATTATTACCTTCATTCAAGCTATTATGTGTCACTCACAGGGCAACACAAGATAAAGGTCCTGAATTCCTATGGGTGAAAATCAGCAAATACTCTTGACCAAAAAACTCTTCTGACTTGCTCCATGATTATTTGTTCCAGTTTACAAAAAACAATCAGTGACACTTCCTTCTCCATACAGATTGACAAATTATACTATGCCCTCCCATCAAAAATAGGAGCCACGTACAACTATTTGAAACTTAGAAGAATGGTCAAGAGCTGGTGCTAAGCTCCACTCCCAGAAAATCCTTAGATTCCAGGTTGAAGATCAGGAGATTTAATGAGGGCAAAACCCCGGCAACATGCAGCAG
This sequence comes from Lissotriton helveticus, assembly GCF_964261635.1. NCBI lineage: Eukaryota > Metazoa > Chordata > Amphibia > Caudata > Salamandridae > Lissotriton > Lissotriton helveticus. The sequence goes on along the minus strand of NC_136059.1, from coordinate 915,445,182 downwards.
TGTGATTTCAGCAACTGCAACTGCAGTCTAACATCCACCAATCTAAATGATACATGAGAATTCCAGAGTACACTGATGCTTAAGACGTGTTAAGGAGATAACAGAGAAAAGTAACAATAGGCAACTCAGGAAAAGGAAACCAGACCACCCTCCTTAAAGTATTACAAAGAAAATCAGAAGCAAGAGACTAAAGAACAATCAATTGGAGGCCACAATATTACAAGCTCCATAAGGTCTATCCACAAGTAAGTTCAAGGTTCCATACAGCTCTGCCACCAGGTCGATTTCCACTTCAGTCGAGTTCTTGTGCCTGGAATACTGTAATGGATACTGGGGACAGAAGGATTCCTTGATTGAGGTATCTCCTCCCCACTACTTTGCCAGTTTTACAAGCAGGGTCTGTGACAAAAATCCTGATATGAGGAAAGGGAGCAGGTGCCAGGATGCACAGGACCCACCAGATCGTGGACATACCTGTATATCGTGTGATTACAGCCGCCACTTTACATTTTGCTTCTGCAATGGAGAAAAGGCCCATATATTGAGACTGGCCCTTATTTCCCCAGCCAGGTTATTCATCCAAACCACATCATTCACTTCTTCTGCGCACACTCTAGACTGTCATATCTATTCTTGCAATACTGTTAATGTGACCAGCATTCCCCTGAACACATTCTTACTGGGGACAACACTCTTCTTGCAAAAGTTCAGCCAATCAGGGCAGAGGTTTGAGTCAGCCTTCCTCCTTTTCAAGGACACAAGTGGGGACACCTTAGTTACAGTGTTGGGAGTAATGAGATGCACCCATCACATTTCTTGCAAGACTTCAGTGAGAGGCAACTTTAGATCCACAGCTCTCTGGAGGTAATATGTCACCACTCTATTCATCGTTTCAGGAAGGACATTTAATTGAGGATTGTAAAGAATTGTTCACAGGTGGATATTATACAAACTTTCAAAGAAACATATTAGATGCTACTGTCTGTAAAAATACACTTGGGTACTCCTTTGCATATAAACACATTCATTGAAAACTCTAGCAAAGCTTTGGCACATCCAGTATTCCGAAACTGGGTGGAAACCTTTTTGAGCGTGTAATCCTCCTATAGTAACACATATTGGGCAGCAGAAAACAGTAGATTAAATGGGCCCATGATATCAAGACCCATTGTTACCCACGGATCAACTAGTACCTTCACCGGTGACAGGGCTGCTGCATGAGTAGAGCAAGCTTTGTCATTACGCAGACAGAGCATAAAGTCTCTAACCACAGCCTCAACTTGTTGATCCACACCTGGTAACAAATACATTTCCTTTACTTTAACCTTAGTAAGTTTCCTGCCAATGCGTCCTTCACAACCCTGATTTTTTTTTGGTAAAACATGTTTATTGGCATTTAAAAGTATTACATACATCACATCTTTCACTGCCGATGGTGTTGGCATACAAGTGACCCCGCACAGGAACATAATATTTTGTCATGAGAACATAAGGATTTGAAGGTTGTTGTGCTTCTTCGCTCAGTCTATTAATCTGCAATGACCCTTATGGGTCTGTGTCCATCTACAAGTAACCTTCCTGCATGTCATTCACCTCACCGCGCTGCGGGTGTGATGTGCAGTGTCTCCCCGCACATGAGCTTGTAGGGGTTTTGAAATAGCAGCCACATTCTAACCTTGAACTAACGTGGGGTAGAAAACTGGGATGCACTGTGTCTTATTTTATGTTTACAAGTATGTAAGCACCTGAGAGCTGCACTAGTGTGGAACATCATGGGGTAGTTGTGTCGAAGCAGATAGGAGGAGGGGGAGGGACATCGCTAAGAGCTGTGTACGCGGGGATGTAGTGATGTGTCGTTAGCAGCCATTGGATCAGGCCAGTCGGGTGTTTGGGTGCGTTGCGCACCCTCCTGAACATCCTCAGGGTCTGTAAGAGCCATTGGGGAACCACCCCTCCTCATCTCCACCCCTGTCGCCATTTCTTGTGAGAAGGAATGAAGTAGCACTGCCCAAGGCATGGAGATCGGATGTTTTCGGAGTCCCTGGACTTCCTCACCCCGTAGTATTCCCTCTTCTGCTGCACCCCATTTCTTGACTGCACTCACCCAGACTGCCAGAGAATGGCCTTCAGGTGCCTTCCAATGCATAGTTATACACCGTTTGGCCAGGAGTAGCACTAGGGAAGCAAAGCGCTTCTCTACTTGCATGTGCTTGGGACGCTTACAGATACCTAGGGCGCTAGCCTCCCATGTGTTAAGGTCCTCTAGCCCTGCGATCGTTCTAAGTGTCGTATGGACAGTACGCCAGTAACTTTGGAGGTACGGACTGTCCCATAGCATGTGGGAAAATGAGGCAGCAGGCACCTAACATCTAGGGCAGGCGAAGGAGCCATCGGGGAAATACTTCTGGAGTTTTTCAGGAGTGAGATATGCCCGATGCAGGATATGCAATTGTATGTTTTTGAAGCTGTAGTTGTGGGATACCTTTTTAGTGTATGCTAGCGCTTTGACCCATTCCCCATCATGCAAAGGCCTGCGAAAGTTGGTTTCCCATTGTTCCCTGAGAGATGCTAGTGTGGGCTGCCTAAGGGATCGTAGGACTTTATAGATCCAGGTAACTAGGTGTCGCCCGGGGCCCATATGTAGGATTGCATGAAGGACCGGGTGTGTAGGGGGTTCTTCTTCAATTGTGTCAAGTGTTGACGCCATTCATTTAAGAGCTGCCTGTACAGAAAGAACTGTCCCCCTAGGAAGTTCAAAGCCAGTGCCTCAAATGTCTGCAATTGTCCATCAAAGTAGAGTGCCCCAGCGTTTCACAACACTTGTTGATTTAGACCCGTTCTTTATATCAAGTCTTCTAATAAGAGATGCATTTCCTTAAGCACCAGGTCTTTTTGGCATCTGTAGGGATATACGTTTTCTTTTGATAGGCAGTGTCTTTGATACAGAATTTTAGGGCAAGGTTAAGATTTCTTGGATAATTTCCTGAAAGGTAATATATTTACTTTGCCTGTTCATGGTGTAGCTGCCATTGATCAAGTTTAAGGAAAACATTTTGTAGGAGATTCACTTTAAACACGTGGGGGCAGATTTACAACTTCTGGCGCATCCCTGCAAATCAGCAGGGATGCGGCAAGAAAGATGCGTCACACAAAACTAACCGTGCGCCACTATGAATGCGCCGCATTTATAATGCGGCGCCCCGTGAAGCACAGATAGGCAGATGTGTGATGTATCTGTAGGCGTAAGGTTGGCGCAGTGCGAGAGTCGTGTTGCGGGCGCGACGCAACTCCAGCACTGTGTCAACCCGGCCTGTCTCCAACAAGCTGCGTCACCCCTTATGCCTGCTTCAAGCAGGCACAAGGTTTTGAAGCAGCGGTGTCGGAAAAGTGACTGAGTGAAATCTTGTAGATTTCACTGCGTCACTTTTCCAAGGCTTTCCTCTGACGGAAAGCCCACACCGCGACGGAACGCCCACATGAAACCTGATGCAGATTTCATGTGGCTCAGTGCTTTACAATGTGCCTAGATGCGTCACGTTGTAAATAAGTCGCAACATGGCGCATGGTTTACGCCGCCGCTGCACAACAAAAGTGACACAACAGTGGCGTAAAAGTGTTGTAAGGGGCTTGTAAACCTCCCAGTTGGGTTTGGCCTCTACTTGTTCTGACATTCCAACAATGTATTAATGAACTGGGTTGCTAGATTTGATTCTCCAAAAGTTTAGTTTGGACAGAAATCTGAACTCGATTTTTCATTGCTGTTTATTCCATATTACCTAGCCTTTTTTTACATGATGTGCCCATTACGACACTTGACTTGGATGAAGACACTTGGGTGCTCAGTGAATATGAATCTTATTACTGTTTAAGCACAGGGTTTACTGTTGAAAAATGATAATAACTAGAGAAATGAACCTCTTCAGAGGCAGGCAAGGAAGCCAAAGGATTAGAGCCCAGTATTCATTGAAGAAGCAAATGACAACATCTCTGCCTGCATAATTAATAAGATGTAGAGGCCCAAGTACGTAGGTTTTTGGTTTGTGTTTTGGGAAGGACTCCTAAATGCGGGGGCAGTCTTTCGGTCACTTTCAGCTTTTCTCCAAGCTCCTCAAGGCTAACTCCCAGGCATTCCAAGGCAGTTATTTCAAAATGCATGCAAAGGGGAGGCACGCGTGACGTGACCCAAGATGGCCGCCTGACTCCTGAGCATCACGCTGTCTCAGGCAGGCACTGCCGTGGTAATTACCGTGGTTTTCGGCGCTGCTTTTCTTCTAAAGTGGGTGCCTTTTTAAGCATGAATACCTGCTCCATGTGAAGCTACTGTCTCTTCTCTACCATGCTCCTGGCTGGACCCTACATTTACCAGGTGACTTTGAAGGCTGCCTTGCGGCCGACATTGTATATTTTTGCATCTTGAGGATTCTTCCTCAGAGCTTGGCAAGATTGGATCTGTGACCATATTGTTTCTTTATATTTGAGTCTACCTCTCATTTCTGCCAAATTGCCTGTACTTTTTCACGGGGAGGAACAGTTTTTAGAGGGATTCCGCTGTTTGCTGAGTGCTCTATGCCCAATATTGTTTTTACCTCAAAAGATTTTCCTGGTTCTACTAACTTAGTGTGATGGGCAGAAGCAAGGAGTTATTGCACTCTAACAAGAGACACACCATTAGCGAGCCCTTCGCCAGCTCTGCTCATACTGTTCCTTCCATTAATTGTTTGCATCTCTCTAGGGAAATGGCTCATCCTCCCTCATCTCAACCTGTGGCTTTGCCTATTCCTGCACCTAAAGTACAGTTACCACCTTCTGCCAATAAAAGGCTCAAGCAGGGTCCTCCTTCTTTGCCCAAATCTCTGTCCCCTGTATCTTTGGGCATTGTTTTGGAAGACATTTGTGCTCTGAGACCTTTTGTTGAGGAAACAAATACTCGTCTACAGACTGCGTACAATAAATAGTCATCCATGGATTCTCGTTTATCCTGGATGGAAAACAGGTCAGTGACACACAGGATTCGTCTGTCAGAATTACTTCTTTGGAGAGAGAGAGGTTTTGTTACTTAAAAAGTCTGCTGAGTATCTTGTAAATAGAAATCGGTGCAATAATCTTTGCATATATGGCTTTACAGAGGGCAGTGAGGGAGATGACCCTGTTACTTATTTTACCGCCTTTCTCCCACAGCTTCTGGACCTTCCTGTGACAACCAAATTAAATATCCAACATGCGCACAGACTAGGTCTGCACCTATCTTCTTCATCTGCTCCTTTTAAATCCCGCAGATTAATTCTTTTATTTTTTCAATTCACTGATCTATTACAAGTCTTAAATGCAGCCATGCTCAAGAAACAACTACTTTGGTCTGGCGCAAGATTGTTTTTGTCTCAAGATGTTTCTACGTCTACTGCTAAACGACAGAAGGAATTCCTAAATCTCTGCCCTGCGCTTCGCACTCTCAGTGCATGCTATGGTTTATTCCACCCTTGTTTGTTTATGGTTACCTCTCAGAACCAGAATTCTTAATATAAAGATCCTGCAGATCTTAGGAAATATATTCATTATCACTGTACATCCTCGATGGAGATTGCTGGTTCTTCCTCTATAAGTTGACTTTAATTTTTATCATTCACAGTGTTTCATCCCTTTTGTTTACTCTGTAGATTGTTGATCTTGTAATCTGCTTTTTTGATGACATTGATTCATTAATGTTGTGGCAGGTTTCTTGGAATCCCTGTGCACTCGGTTCCTGTTTGTGTTATATGGCATCCGGATGTGGTTCGTTGTCACCTGTTAGATGTGCTGTCTTCATGTGGCTATTGCCACTCCTTATTTTTCTTGTCCTCCCGTGAAGGTGCGTCTTACAGTCATCAGGTTCTGTCATGTACTGTCTCTTCTTGTAATCTATTTTCTTCCCTATTCTACTCTTTTCTCCCTTTCCCATTTGATGATATTATTGCAGTGTTTTCCTTCTCCGCTTTCTTCTTTTACCATCTATTCTTTTTGTTTTTTTGCTGTTGATCATGCAGTTATATAGGTATTCTTGTTATTTTACATTCAGCTATTTCTTGGAATGTTAAAGGTTTTGTTAATCCTATTAAGAGACTGAAAATGTCCTCCCGTTTAGCCTCTATAATCCAGATTTGTTTTTTGTTGTTGCAAGAAACACATCTCAAGGAGGCAGAGGCATTACAGTTGAAACGGGGTTGGTCAGGTTCTGTTTTAGTCTCCCCTACTTCCACCAAGAAAAACTGAGTCATTATTTTGTGTCATAAAAAACTAAAATGTAAAGTTGTATCCCAGGAGACTGATTCTGAGGGTAGGTGGTTGTTAGCTAAATTGTTCATTAATAATATTTCTTTGACGGTATTTAATGTATATGCTCTGACTCAACTTGAATATTCATTTTGGCCCACTGTTGCAAAATAAATTACTCAATTTGGGGATGAATTTTGATATTTTGGGGGTTGATTGTAATCAGATTATTGATCCCTTTATCGACCCTCAATCCCAAATTTTCTTTATTCCCCATAAATCCCATAAACAGTTTGTGGATGCATAAAGATTATGTCATCCAGATGCAATAGACTTTTCTTTTTTCTCTCCACCTCATGGCTCCCTCTCTCAATTAGACAATACCTTTCTTTCTAAATCTTTAACTTGAAACCTCATCTCTTCCTTCATTGAACCTATTGCTATTTCTGATCATGCTCCGGCTATTGCTGATGTTGACTTGCTTTGTCTACAGCCCAGATCCTCTCGCTTTAATAATCTTCTTCTACATCATCTGCTTTTTTCCACTTCATTTCTTTATTTGCTGATGATTTTTTTCTGTTGAATATTGAATCGAATTTCTCTTCTCATTTATTATGGGACAATTTTAAAGCCACAGCTCACAGATTTATAATGGACTAAGTCTCTAAAAAGAAGAAGCAGACTCTTAAAAAGCATATATCTACATTAGCTCATTTTAAATGATTGGAACACAAATTTTACACCTCACACTCTGATTCTATTCCACAGGAGCTTGTACGCGAGAAGTTGAATTTTATCAATGTAACTACTGATAATGCTGCATCCATATTACTTTGCAATGTTGGCCGTAATAAAGATGCCAAGTTTCTAGCTAATTACCTTCAATATCGCAAGCATAGGGTAGTAATTGACTCCATACATTCTTCAGTTGGGAAGTTTATGTATAAGGATCAGGATATTTTAGATGAATTCATGAAATTTTACAAATAATCTTATACTCCAGAATCTCCTTCTTATGTTCCCCTCATTCAATCCTACCTCATAAGATTCTTTCACCTCTTCATGCTCATCTTAATTTTTCCTGAATCTGATTTATCGCTCGTGGAAATATCCAAAGCCTTAACATTTCTCAAAATAGGTAACACTCCGGGTCTAGAAGGATTCATGGAGGAATTTTATTTACATGTTTCTAACTTATTACTTCCTAAGCTTCTATAGATTTTTCAATCTTTCTTTATATCTGGTAAAGCAGAAGGTACTTTTGAAGAAGCCACGATCTGTTTGATCCTTTATATTATAAGAACTATCATCCTATTTCTTTGGTCAAAGTGTTTGTTAAATTAAGTGCTCTATGGTTGAAACCCCTTATTTGATTGGTAAAGAGCAATGTTGCTTTGTTAAGGACAGATTGACCTCGGATAGCTCTTGGTTATTGTTTGTAATGTTTTGAATAAAGCATCCTCTCTTTCTTACTCTTCGCTGCAGTTTCCATAGATGCAGGAAAAGCATTTGATAGGGTGGATTGGTCCTTTTTATTTAAGACCCTTAGCTGGCATGGCAATGGTCTCAAGATAATTTATTTTATCTCCTTGCTCTATACTGCCCCTATGGCCTCCGTTTTAGTTAATGGCCGTACATCTCCATTCTTTCCTCCACAACGTGGTACTCATCAGGGTTGTCACCTCTCCCCTCGTCTCTTTATCATAGCTCTTGAACACTTTTTATCTTCTATGTGCAACAACAATTCTATTTCTGGATTTCCTTATGGTGATCATCATTTGAAATGTTCTGCCTATGCGAATGACATTTTATTTTTTATCTCCACCCCTGAGGTTTCTAGCCGCCCTTTATCACAAGCAATCTCTGCTTTTTCTCTTGTTTCTAGCTATAAGATTAATTCGGATAAAACAGAAATTCTCCCTCTTAGCAAATTTTGTGCCTAGCATTCTTTTTCATCTACTGGATTCTTGTGGAATAGCTCCAAAGTTAAATATTTAGGCATTTGGTTTGATAATTCCATTTTAGCTTCAGTCAAAATTAATATGAAGGAAGCTCTCCTTCGTATTGATATATTTCTTTCTTCTTGGAATCTTCAATTTCTTTCTTGGTGGGGACATCTGTACTCCATTAAAATGATGGTCTCGCCTATTTTTCTGTACATTTCTCACTATGCTTCCCATTCATATTCCGTCTATTCGTTTTAAGAAAATAGATTCCCTCCTTTCCAAATTTCTTTGGAAAAAATAAAAAATCTAGAATTTCTTGAACGCAACTCCGGAAATCAAAATCTAGTGGGGGTGTTCATTTTCCTGACTTTCGAATTTATCATAAAGCTTTTCACCTCCGTATAGCCTCTAAATGGCTTCTCTCTGAATCCTCCCCCATCACACCTTTATGGCTTACTATTGAACATTCTTTACTTGCTCCTTTCTCTGCAAAAGAGGTACTGGCCTTCTCTTCCAAGAATGCTCATACTTCGCTCCCCCAATTTAAGCATACTTGCTCCTTATTGAGACCGCTTAGTCAATTGAAGATTACATCTAGAGACTCCTTTTTGCAGTCTCCAATTTGGTATAATCACCTCATTACTATCAGGAATAGGCCTCTCCATAGGAAGTCCTAGCAATTGCAGGTGATAACATGAGTTCATGATCTATTCGTTGGTACAATCCCTTGTTCATTCCCTCAATTTCAAGTAACAGTTAAGTGTTCTCGCTCGTTTTGGTACACATTCTCCATTCTAATGGCAGCCTTTCTAGAGACCTTTTATTCGCTTCCTTTGACTGTAACTTTTCCTACGGAAAATTCTCTTCTTGAAATACTTACTGATCTTCCTAAAGCTTCACAGATTTATAAATACTTCTTAACTCCTGATTCTGCTTGTGTTAAGAGTAAGGTAGAGCTTGCCTGGTAAGCAGATTTGGATTGTGTTTGGAGCATCAATTTCTGGAATAAGATTTGGACTTGATCACTTAAGCTTTCTAGATCTGCATCTACTACTCAATCTATGTTATTTCTATACCCTTGATTATATTTCACACCTATCTCTATAGCTACCTTTTCTCGCACAAATGAAAGGAGCTGTTGGTCATGTGGCTTTCCTTCAGCTGATTTAATGTGTCTCCTCTTTCTTTGCCCTCCCATTGCCTCCTTTTGGGGAAAAGGATTGTCCTCTATTTCCCCTTTATTTCATTTACATAATTTTCTCTCTAATAATATTCTTTTCACAGGGAGTTTATTATATAGTTTGGGTGTGACTAAACATGAACATGGTTTATTTGACCTTATGCTGGCTTTAACCTTCCAAAAAATTCCACTTAATTGGAAAAACTCAGTTAATCGGTCGGTTCAGATTTGGTGGAATAATCTGTGTCATTATCATCAATTGGATATTGATTTTGCCTCTTCCTGCAAACCGTTTGTTACTAGAGACTTAAGCTAGTTATCATTACAACCTATCCAAATAAGATTGCAAAAACAAAAATTTCTCTTACATATTCTGAGAATATTAAACTTCTGTGTACTGTCAAGCTTCTCTGTTCTTTGCTTATCTAATTTTTTATCATTATGAGCCATATGTATGAAGGCAATTTTGTGATCGCAAATGCCGAAATTCGGCCGAATTTCGGCATTTGCGATCGTAAAATTGCTAAGTGGTATGTATGTAAGCAAAACAGCCTCGCAAAATAAGAAATCGCAAATTTGCGATTCCCTATTTTGTGACTGCATTTAAGGAATCGCAAATTGCGATTCCTCAAATGCAATGTATGAGGCCCAGAAAAAGTGCAATTTGCCCATAAGGAATTGCAAATTACCACCAACTTCAAGTTGTTGGTAATTTGCGATTTCTTTGAAAAATGCACTTTTTTGCATTTTTCAAGGTGCCATGTGGCACACATCCATGCCCTTAGGGCATGGATGTGTGCCACATGGGCACTCATGCACATTTCAGGGGTGCAACAGGGTGTCCTTTTGACACCCTGGCACCCTTTCAATTGCATTCTCAATTTGCGATTCTCTAATTGAGAATCGCAAATTTAGAATGTCTTCCCATTCATTCCTAAGGGCCTCTAGGCCATAGGAATGAATGGGGAGGTATTCCTTAATTGCGAATTGCAATGTGCGAATCGCAATTAAGGAATATGTAGGATTCGCAAAAGTATTTGCAAATCCTACATACATAACATTTTGCGATTCTCAAAAAGTGATTCCCTAAAAATTGCTATTTGAGAATCGCAAAATATAATTTTCATACATATGTCCCAATGTTTTTTATTCTTCAAGTGTCATTGTAATTTACTCACTGATGTTTACTGTTATGCAATATTACTCAATCTCCAGTTGGAGGAGTATTCCCCCTCCCTCTTCCCCCACTTTCTTCTGATGCTGTTTAAAATATAAATAGCTTTCTCCTCTGTTTTATTGCTTGCTCCTTCATGTACCTTTTGCTTTCATATGTTATGTTTAATGCTGACTCATTGTGGCATGTATTATTAATAAAGCTCACCAATAACAAAAATGCATGCAAAATTTTCCATGAAAGGGTATGAGGTAGTTGGCCATTGATTTCCTTAACCGCTATTTAAGCTCTGCCGGCTTCCATGGGAAGGCACTACATTTCATCTCGAATGTAAAGTTAGAGGTTTACTTTTGGGTTTTCTTTCTTGTGTCCTGGGTTGAGAACCTGGTCATTCAAACATATTTTAAGAAACATTGGTGTATATTTGCAGGGGATAGCACCAACAGAACATCACTTTTAGGGATGTTCTTGTGGCACTATGCCCTTCTTCATACTGATAAAGCTGTGTTAAGCCACGTTTTGTGGCTTAATGCAGCCTTTTAAATATGCCCCTTTACATGCATCACTTGCTTGAAAAAGGCGTGGAATGGGTGTTGCAATGGGCGTTCCACTGCAACACCCATTGCTTTTTGATGTTGCCCCAGATTTACAGGATGTATAAATCTGAGGCAGTTTTAAATACTAATGCAATGCAAGAGCAAGCATTAAAATGGCGAAATTAGGATAAATACTTTTATTTCTCCTAATTTTTGCTTTTTCTATGTGTGCAGCCTTTCTGCCGAACATGTTCATGGCGGGGACACCACTATGCACGACTCAGCGGAAAGGTAGAAAAAGAGGTGAAAACTCAGCGTTCCACTTCGGAATATGTGTTGGATACCATTGTCCAGGTCCTTTTTGTGTTGCTGCCACCTGACCACAAAGCTTTGAAACACTGTTGTCACTAGAATCGCAGGAAGGTTTTACTGTCATTTCTCCTATGTAGTGCATGGTAACAGTTTGCGATATATAGTATGCAACAAAACATACAATACACATGACCTGCATATACAGTACGAAACATACACAACATATAAAAGAATTTTGTGACATTCACACATAGTGCTTACCTATCTTTACAGCAGAGAAATGTCCCTCCGTCAGGACTCTCCCGACAAGAGATCGCAAGTCTATTGGGAACATCTAAACCGGCTTGGCAGTATACTGCCAGCCCGATGGCAACAGAGCACTCCAGCCGCAATTTTGTAATAAAGCAGGTGGAAGACCGCCGACACCACGGTCTTCTTGGGACCGTCAATGCGGCAGTCCAACAGTAAGGCCACCAAACTCATAATCGGACCCTTCGATTCCTACTACATGATGCCATCTCTTGAAAATAAGTGGTCCACAGCTAATTTGTGGCACAATGATTTACACTCGCCACTGATCCTGAATTTACAGATTGCTGTTTCCATTTTCATGACTAAAAGCTATTCAGGAACCTAAAATTGACTGGTGCCAAAGAAGTGAATTGGATTAGAGGGACCTTCCTCCTTTTTTTTTTAAATGAAAAGAGACTTTTGGTCCTTCTTCAGACCCATTATCTCAATGCTTTATCCTGCTTCCTGTTGTTGGGTCTGTGCATGGCCTTCGGGCCAACCCTTAATCTTTAGGCTCTTACCTGTAAGCTTCCACTGCCACCTCATTCTGCTGAGATTCCAGCTGCCCTTCCATCATTTGAGACCACATCACATAAAAAGGGCACTGAAAGGGTTGATCCAAAGTCAATTTCAGTTTTGGTCTTACTCGTTTTGTAAATAGTTGACGAGCTGGAGCACCAGTATTTTACCTCCTTAGAGATTTGCTTTAGACTGAACATGTATCAGCATTTTCTGACACCTGTAAAGAAATTACAGACCAACAGAAGACAACACAATTACATAACACAAAGCAAAACATACTACACATACAACATAACAGGACACAACACAAAAATCAAAACAGAATGTGTTAGAAATTGGATTTCTGGTTGGCAGATGTGTGTACCCTGTCCAAGCAGGAACCACAATCCTAGCCAAGGTAAGTGTAGTACACAATAAAAGTTTACCTGTGGTCACCCTCTTGTAACTTGGCACACAGCAGTCAGACTAAACTAAAGAGGCAATGTACAAAGTATTTTTGGACACACACACAGTAACCCAGAAAAGCACTGCAAAAGTACTCCACACCAGTTTAGAAATATAGTCAATATATATCTGAGTAAAACAAGACCAAAACGATAAAAATCCAAAATACACAAATCGAGATACAAATTGTGCAAGATTAAAACAATCTGCAGTGCTTAGAAATCAATAGATCCAACTGGGGCTATCTGGTCACGATTGACCCGGTCAAATCTATACATTCTGACAAACCGTGATGGAGTGTGGGCCGGATATAGAAGGCAAGCAGACCTGCTGACAGTATCAAGGATGCTTCGAAGTTTGGGAATGATGAATTGATCAAAGGAGGGGATGCGTCACTGTTAAAGGCAATGCATCATTTCTGAAGTCGGAGCAACGTAGTTGATGCGTCGATGTCAAGAAGCGATGTGCATCGGGCCAATGCATTGTTGTTGAACCGCTGAGTTGCACTGGGGGGCCAGGGATGGTGCATCGCAGAGGTCGGTGATGTGGTGTCTGTGGCTCGGGCAGCAGCGGCGATGCGGAGGCACTGAGGTGGCAAAGTCGGGGCTGTGTTGTAAGTCACAGTCATTACATCGCAGTTGGTAAATGGTGTCTGCGACTCCAGTGCAGGCTGCAGCAATGCTCCGCAATCTCAGGGAAATGTGCCAGTTCCAATCGATGCATCAGAGTCGATGTGTCGGTTTCTTGGGTATCAGCATGAAACACTTACTTCCAAGGGCCCAGGACTGGATTGGCACCACTTAAAAGAGCAGGACTCATAGCAGACGGGCCCAAGTGCTGGTAGCAAGATGTAGCTGAAGTCCTTGATATCCCCACTGCTACAGAAACAGGAGGCAATTCCAACAAGCCCTTGGAGAACCTTTAGAGATGCATGGTGTAGAGAGTCAAGTCCAGTCCTCTCGCTCCCAGACAGGAAGCAGCAGGCCAACACAGCAAAGCAAGCAGCAAAGTGGCAGACCCTTCCTGGCAGCATAACAGCTCTTCTTCCTGGTAGAATGTCCTCAGTTCCAAGTATTTGGTGTCAGAGGACCATTACTTATACCCATTTTAGCCATTGAAGTTCGGAGACTTCAAAAAAAGGTATTTGCACTGCATCAGACCCGGCCCTATCCTGCCCTGTCTCCAGACACACTACAGGGCTGTCTGCAACTCTTTCTGTGGGGACAGGCACAGGCCTATTCAGAGGCAAGTGTAAGCTCCTCCCTCTTACTCTAGCTCAGGAAGACCCATCAGCCTGGTGAAGGGCCATCAGGATATACAGGACACACCTCAGCTCCTGTTTTGTGTGACTGTCTAGGGAGTATGCACAAAGTACAGCTGTCACCCAACCCAGACATATATTTTAGAGACAAGCAGAGGCGCGGAATGGTAAAGTAAGAAAATGTCAACTTTCTAAAAGTGCATATTCAGTCCTGCAACTTAAAAACCAACTTCACTAAAAGAAGTGTGTTGTAAAATGTAAGTCCAGACACCAAATGTACTTTCCCCACCTTTTCCCAATTGGAATTTACACTTGTAAAGTGCTACACGGCAGCTCCAATGCTAGCCTATGACAGAGATAGACCTTGCTATAGTGAAAAATGAATTCAGCAGTTTTTCACTACCAGGATATGTATAGCCCAAAAGTACATGTTCTACCTTTTAAATACACTGCAACCTGTCCATGGGGCTACCTTAGGAGTGACTTATATGTAATAAAAGAGAAGGTTTGGGCCTGGCAAGTAGGTTACATTGTCAGGTAAAAATGCAGTTCAAAACGGTACACACCGACCCAGCAGTGGCACGCCTAAGACATGTTTGAAGGGCTACTCATGTAGATGGCACAATTTGTGCTGCAGACCCACTAATTTGCATATAGACTTATTTGCATATAGCCAGGTTCTGAGCTGGGATGGGGCAGTGAGCTAAATAACGGTGATGGATCAGGCCCTGATCTTTGGACTGGGTAAGAGTGGTCTGCTTAATTCAGACACTCTGTTCATCACCACCCCCTTTTCTGAATCATTTTGTCCACCATAAGCGTGGAAGGGTATACTCAGACATGAGTCCCTTGCTCACTGCTCCATCAGGATTCAAGCAAGCCGGGCCGACGACGCCTGAAATGGCAGAAACCGGTCCCCGGAAGCTTGTCTCCTTTCTGGTGAAGAATTGGCTTGGTAGTTTGGTCTGCCCTGTTCCCATGATGCACTGGGCCAGGGACAGACTAATTTGCATATAGCCAGGTTCTGAGCTGGGATGGGGTAGTGAGCTAAATAACGGTGATGGATCAGGCCCTGATCTTTGGACTGGGTAAGAGTGGTCTGCTTAATTCAGACACTCTGTTCATCACCACCCCCTTTTCTGAATCATTTTGTTCACCATAAGCATGGAAGGGTATACTCAGACATGAGTCCCTTGCTCACTGCTCCATCAGGATTCAAGCAAGCCGGGCCGACGACGCCTGAAATGGCAGAAACCGGTCCCCGGAAGCTTGTCTCCTTTCTGGGGAAGAATTGGCTTGGTAGTTTGGTCTGCCCTGTTCCCATGATGCACTGGGCCAGGGACAGACTAATTTGCATATAGCCAGGTTCTGAGCTGGGATGGGGCAGTGAGCTAAATAACGGTGATGGATCAGGCCCTGATCTTTGGACTGGGTAAGAGTGGTCTGCTTAATTCAGACACTCTGTTCATCACCACCCCCTTTTCTGAATCATTTTGTCCACCATAAGCGTGGAAGGGTATACTCAGACATGAGTCCCTTGCTCACTGCTCCATCAGGATTCAAGCAAGCCGGGCCGACGACGCCTGAAATGGCAGAAACCGGTCCCCGGAAGCTTGTCTCCTTTCTGGTGAAGAATTGGCTTGGTAGTTTGGTCTGCCCTGTTCCCATGATGCACTGGGCCAGGGACAGACTAATTTGCATATAGCCAGGTTCTGAGCTGGGATGGGGCAGTGAGCTAAATAACGGTGATGGATCAGGCCCTGATCTTTGGACTGGGTAAGAGTGGTCTGCTTAATTCAGACACTCTGTTCATCACCACCCCCTTTTCTGAATCATTTTGTCCACCATAAGCGTGGAAGGGTATACTCAGACATGAGTCCCTTGCTCACTGCTCCATCAGGATTCAAGCAAGCCGGGCCGACGACGCCTGAAATGGCAGAAACCGGTCCCCGGAAGCTTGTCTCCTTTCTGGTGAAGAATTGGCTTGGTAGTTTGGTCTGCCCTGTTCCCATGATGCACTGGGCCAGGGACAGACTAATTTGCATATAGCCAGGTTCTGAGCTGGGATGGGGCAGTGAGCTAAATAACGGTGATGGATCAGGCCCTGATCTTTGGACTGGGTAAGAGTGGTCTGCTTAATTCAGACACTCTGTTCATCACTAAGTATGAGCGCAAAATCCGTTACGCTCGCGAATTTTCGGTAAATTCGCGATCCGCGAACTCCCGCGAATTTACCGCGAATTTGCAAATCCGCGAGCGGCGGATTCCGGGGGCAAAAGTTCAAGCCTTGCTGGCCTGTTGTAAATAATTTACGATGGCGCCGGCAAGCTGCCAGCTCCATCCTAAAATAGTTACTAAATTAGCTTCAACAGGAAGCTCTAATAGATAAAATAAAGCAGGTGCTCGAGCGCCTGCTTTATTTTATCTATTAGAGCTTCCTGTTGAAGCTAATTTAGTAACTATTTTAGGATGGCGCTGGCAGCTTGCCGGCGCCATCGTAAATTAGTTACAACAGGCACAAAACGGTGGCGTCTTCTTGAATAAATATGAAGGGAAGGGTTCATTCTGGCACGACGGTCCTGGCACAAAAATTCAACTTAAACCGCAAGCACTTACAGATATCAATTAAGCATGGTCCCTAGTTGAAGCTTAAATTCAGTGACTCATTCATCGGCCCAAAAAACAATCGTGAGCGTTGTCAAGGCTGGGCAGATGTGCCTTCTTCCCAAATATACCATCGAAAATCAGCTGTGATGCTGGACAGAGGCCTTTGCATCCTTGACTTTCACGAGCGCAATCCTCGTGCTGTTCCTGTGGCCAGGAACTTCTGTATCTTCATCTGCTGCTCTGATCGGTCTCTGACCTTTTATACACACAAGAGGCATGTGCACTCGCATGGAAGCCCCGTCCGTTTGGCCCCGCCCACACACTCGTGGTGTGCACCGTCTTCCCGCCATTTACCCACTATGATAGCTCACTCAAAGGACCCCTGCGCCCTTCGGCGCGATTGCATAGTAACACACACCTGGTCACTGTAGACAACTCTCTGGCACTTTAGGTAGCTGTAGTGTAGTAAAAGCACTATACATTTACCCAACGAGGTAGCACTTACTGATTATCCAGTAGAAAGTACTCCAGTTGAGTAGAGGTATGGCACAAAACGGTGGCGTCTTCTTGAATAAATATGAAGGGCAGGGTTCATTCTGGCACGATGGTCCTGGCATGGAAGCCCCGCCCCAAATCCGCCGATCCGCAAAATCCGCGGATTTTGCGGATGCACGATCCGTGAATACGCAAATCCGTGAATCGTGGATCCGCAAAATCCGCCCATGCTTATTCATCACCACCCCCTTTTCTGAATCATTTTGTCCACCATAAGCGTGGAAGGGTATACTCAGACATGAGTCCCTTGCTCACTGCTCCATCAGGATTCAAGCAAGCCGGGCCGACGATGCCTGAAATGGCAGAAACCGGTCCCCGGAAGCTTGTCTCCTTTCTGGTGAAGAATTGGCTTGGTAGTTTGGTCTGCCCTGTTCCCATGATGCACTGGGCCAGGGACAGACTAATTTGCATATAGCCAGGTTCTGAGCTGGGATGGGGCAGTGAGCTAAATAACGGTGATGGATCAGGCCCTGATCTTTGGACTGGGTAAGAGTGGTCTGCTTAATTCAGACACTCTGTTCATCACCACCCCCTTTTCTGAATCATTTTTTCCACCATAAGCGTGGAAGGGTATACTCAGACATGAGTCCCTTGCTCACTGCTCCATCAGGATTCAAGCAAGCCGGGCCGACGACGCCTGAAATGGCAGAAACCGGTCCCCGGAAGCTTGTCTCCTTTCTGGTGAAGAATTGGCATGGTAGTTTGGTCTGCCCTGTTCCCATGATGCACTGGGCCAGGGACAGACTAATTTGCATATAGCCAGGTTCTGAGCTGGGATGGGGCAGTGAGCTAAATTACGGTGATGGATCAGGCCCTGATCTTTGGACTGGGTAAGAGTGGTCTGCTTAATTCAGACACTCTGTTCATCACCACCCCCTTTTCTGAATCATTTTGTCCACCATAAGCGTGGAAGGGTATACTCAGACATGAGTCCCTTGCTCACTGCTCCATCAGGATTCAAGCAAGCCGGGCGGACGACGCCTGAAATGGCAGAAACCGGTCCCCGGAAGCTTGTCTCCTTTCTGGTGAAGAATTGGCTTGGTAGTTTGGTCTGCCCTGTTCCCATGATGCACTGGGCCAGGGACAGACTAATTTGTATATAGCCAGGTTCTGAGCTGGGATGGGGCAGTGAGCTAAATAACGGTGATGGATCAGGCCCTGATCTTTGGACTGGGTAAGAGTGGTCTGCTTAATTCAGACACTCTGTTCATCACTAAGTATGAGCGCAAAATCCGTTACGCTCGCGAATTTGGCGAATTTTCGGTAAATTCGCGATCCGCGAACTCCCGCGAATTTACCGCGAATTCGCAAATCCGCGAGCGGCGGATTCCGGGGGCA
This sequence comes from Lissotriton helveticus, assembly GCF_964261635.1. Classification (NCBI taxonomy): domain Eukaryota; kingdom Metazoa; phylum Chordata; class Amphibia; order Caudata; family Salamandridae; genus Lissotriton; species Lissotriton helveticus. The sequence continues at coordinate 915,426,770 of NC_136059.1, read as the reverse complement.
AAAGTTCAAGCCTTGCTGGCCTGTTGTAAATAATTTACGATGGCGCCGGCAAGCTGCCAGCTCCATCCTAAAATAGTTACTAAATTAGCTTCAACAGGAAGCTCTAATAGATAAAATAAAGCAGGTGCTCGAGCGCCTGCTTTATTTTATCTATTAGAGCTTCCTGTTGAAGCTAATTTAGTAACTATTTTAGGATGGCGCTGGCAGCTTGCCGGCGCCATCGTAAATTAGTTACAACAGGCACAAAACGGTGGCGTCTTCTTGAATAAATATGAAGGGCAGGGTTCATTCTGGCACGACGGTCCTGGCACAAAAATTCAACTTAAACCGCAAGCACTTACAGATATCAATTAAGCATGGTCCCTAGTTGAAGCTTAAATTCAGTGACTCATTCATCGGCCCAAAAAACAATCGTGAGCGTTGTCAAGGCTGGGCAGATGTGCCTTCTTCCCAAATATACCATCGAAAATCAGCTGTGATGCTGGACAGAGGCCTTTGCATCCTTGACTTTCACGAGCGCAATCCTCGTGCTGTTCCTGTGGCCAGGAACTTCTGTATCTTCATCTGCTGCTCTGATCGGTCTCTGACCTTTTATACACACAAGAGGCATGTGCACTCGCATGGAAGCCCCGTCCGTTTGGCCCCGCCCACACACTCGTGGTGTGCACCGTCTTCCCGCCATTTACCCACTATGATAGCTCACTCAAGGGACCCCTTCGGCGCGATTGTATAGTAACACACACCTGGTCACTGTAGACAACTCTCTGGCACTTTAGGTAGCTGTAGTGTAGTAAAAGCACTATACATTTACCCAACGAGGTAGCACTTACTGATTATCCAGTAGAAAGTACTCCAGTTGAGTAGAGGTATGGCACAAAACGGTGGCGTCTTCTTGAATAAATATGAAGGGCAGGGTTCATTCTGGCACGATGGTCCTGGCATGGAAGCCCCGCCCCAAATCCGCCGATCCGCAAAATCCGCGGATTTTGCGGATCCACGATCCGTGAATACGCAAATCCGTGAATCGTGGATCCGCAAAATCCGCCCATGCTTATTCATCACCACCCCCTTTTCTGAATCATTTTGTCCACCATAAGCGTGGAAGGGTATACTCAGACATGAGTCCCTTGCTCACTGCTCCATCAGGATTCAAGCAAGCCGGGCCGACGACGCCTGAAATGGCAGAAACCGGTCCCCGGAAGCTTGTCTCCTTTCTGGTGAAGAATTGGCTTGGTAGTTTGGTCTGCCCTGTTCCCATGATGCACTGGGCCAGGGACAGACTAATTTGCATATAGCCAGGTTCTGAGCTGGGATGGGGCAGTGAGCTAAATAACGGTGATGGATCAGGCCCTGATCTTTGGACTGGGTAAGAGTGGTCTGCTTAATTCAGACACTCTGTTCATCACCACCCCCTTTTCTGAATCATTTTGTCCACCATAAGCGTGGAAGGGTATACTCAGACATGAGTCCCTTGCTCACTGCTCCATCAGGATTCAAGCAAGCCGGGCCGACGACGCCTGAAATGGCAGAAACCGGTCCCCGGAAGCTTGTCTCCTTTCTGGTGAAGAATTGGCTTGGTAGTTTGGTCTGCCCTGTTCCCATGATGCACTGGGCCAGGGACAGACTAATTTGCATATAGCCAGGTTCTGAACTGGGATGGGGCAGTGAGCTAAATAACGGTGATGGATCAGGCCCTGATCTTTGGACTGGGTAAGAGTGGTCTGCTTAATTCAGACACTCTGTTCATCACCACCCCCTTTTCTGAAGCAGACCCACTAGTAGCATTTGACTTACAGGTCCTGGGCATATGTAGTGCATTGTACTAGGGACTTATAAGTACATCAAGTATGCCAAACATGTAAAAACCAAATGCCATTATATTTGTGACACAGAGTACATGCACTTTATCACCGGTCAGCAGTGAAAACGTGCACAGAATTCTAAAGCCTGGAACAATTAAGTCAAGAAACAGAGGAGGAAGATGGCAAAAAGGTTGGGGTGACTCCGCAAAAAGGGCCATTTCCAGAATTCAACACATCAACTGCAGTACAACACAACAATGACACAATAAAGTGAGGCAAAACAATAACACAACACTAAACTTAATGCAGCACGACAAATGCTCACAAATGTCCTTGTCACTCTTTACCCCCCACAAATCTACTTTCATAATACAGTGATAAAAGATATTTGCACCAAGAACTACCCTGCTTACCACTTAATTCATATAGTAGCCCAGACTTCAGAGCAAAAAATGATGGTCACTTAAGCAGCTCCCTCTTCTTTCTGATTCAGGATAAACTAAAGGTGTTCTTACAATCGCCCTCATCAAGATATTCAGGGGAGCAAATTCACATCAACTTCCACCAAACTAGAGTACTGACCTCAAAGTGAATGCCATGACATTCTCATCGCTCCCTATTTCTGTCTGCAGCCCCCAATTAGTGCGATTATTTCCCACTCCCACAAAATAAATGTATACACAAAACAAAAACGAGAAAACAAAAGTAAAGAAATTGAAAAAAGAAAATAACAATCAGAATCAAAAAGTCAAACGAATGAATACAAATGGTCAAAGAATAGCATCAGCATTCAAAAACAAAGTAATACAAATAAAATGATAAAAAGTCAAAACCCAACATAGTGGAATAAGTCAAAACCTGAACAAAAAGAATAAGGTGAGCTTTACGTGGAGTTAAAACAAATACACTATTCCTTTAAAAAAAGTCTTTTCCCAGCTAAAAATGGTATACATAAAAAAACTCAAGTAAACAAGCTTGCCTTGAAAATAAAACCACAACAAACCATGCATTTTCCACGTAATTACTGCTATAGGTAATCAGTTCAGCTCACCTTTATGCAGCCAATTCAGACCCACAAAGGAAGCAGGAAGTGGCTGGTCTACCTGTTGGTGTTTGTGATGAGCTAGCTCTAATCTCAAGGAAGTCTGGATCCCATACAAGCTGTCCTAGGATGCCAAACTCGCATGAAAAGGTTAAGTGGGAAAAACTGACCAACAGTCTCCAAAAGATTTATCTTAATCACCACTTTATTGTTTTACTTTGTTTTGCAGCAATTATTTAGTACTTTACTACCCCTATGTGGGCCACTTAAGCACTTGCCTTCATGGGATGCAAGCTATTCCATGTGGGGTGTGTGTGGTTTGAAGGATGTTCACTTTGTTTTTCGAATCTATAAGGGAACTATTTCAGTGTAGCGCGTAATGACTATTGAGGTGCTGTTATTGTGTTGTGGAACAATGTGTTAGGCAATATAATGGTTAAAGGGGTGTGAGAGACGAATATATGATTATACCACGATTTCAATTACCACGCATGGCTTTACCACGCGAATTTTACATCGCAAGTGGCTTTACCACGCTGGTATTTACAACGTAGGATTTTACTACGCCTAGAAACGTCTTACCTGCACGTCTTTCTCTACGAGCCCTTACTTCCATCCTCCATTGAAACAAGCGTCAAAACACGTATACCAAAATAAAAAAAGGACTGTTTTTTTGACGTACACGGCACGTCTTTGGGGGAGGCTCTTTCCTTTTTCTTTTAAAATTATGTTCGTTTTTTTTTTTAAAGTAAACTGCTTGTTATTTTTTGGGGGGGAGACCCCCCCCAGCCCCCCTCTGCCCCCGCTTGTTATTTTTGGGGGGGGAGACCCCCCCCAGCCCCCCTCTGCCCCCCAAGCCCACGCAGAACGACTCGAAGGAATACCACATCTCCCCCCCAGCCCGTGGTAAAGACGTCGTGGAAGGCACCCTGCGTGGAAGGCACCCTGCGTGGTAAGTGTCACGTGGTAAATGTTAGTAGTGGTAATGCCTTCGTGGTAAATGATGTTTCCCGTGAGAGATAGACAGTTTCTAGTTTTCGGTCAGCTGGCTGCTTTGAGCAACTCTACTGGCCTCTTTAATATATTATCGTAGCCTTTAGCATCGTCCCCTGCCAGGGTACTCACCAATGACTATGCAGCACACGGACCTTAGTATAACTCGTATTTATTGTTCTGCGTACAACCATGAACTCAACATTCCAAACCTACGTTCACTTCACTACACTCTAACACTTACGTCATAGTGCTAAGGAGTCCATCAGGAGCCATAAGGGTTTCATCATCACACAATAATACATCTCGCCCTTTGTCAAATTAAAAAATATATTTTGTTTTTACAAATGTGTACACAATCATAGCTCTTTAATGAGTATTTGTTGCACTTTGATCACACTTATTGACTGTGTCTTCGAAAACTGGGGACAGGCAGTAGAAGTGTCCATGATCCGCATAGGTTATGTAGAAACAGCAGCAGTCGGTTGGTATTCACTGGTACTTTCAGATCCAGTCTCTATATTGACATAAGTGCCTGAAAAGCGATAAGCCACATGTTGAAAATACGAGGAATCTCATGTAATGGACTTCCCAGGATGTTGGGCAGTCACCATGTGTCCTTTGGTGGTGAAATGGTTCAGCATCAAGAGGAGCATCAGACTTTTGTTCTCTGTGTTGATGAACGAGCACACGATCTCCTCTAGTGAATGTACCATATTTTGCATTTTAACGCTTGTCTTCATAGACCTTTATTTTCCTCTTATGATCCAAGACTTTCATGCAGGTTTGTTCCTCAATATTTGATCTTCTGTTGGTCCATTGAGGTAACGTGGTCATCATGGCTCTCCCGAAAATCAGGGTTGTAGGGCTTTCACCTGTGGTTAAGTGAGCGGTCGAATGGTAAGCTCAAAGAGTCTAATTTAACACAGTTTCAAGGTTGAGCTTTTCTAGTACAGCACGCTGGACAGCTTTCTTAAGAGTACTGATGAAACGTTCAACAAGGCCATTGGCCTGTGGCCAAAGATCTGTGCTCTTCTGATGCTTCTCATTAAGAATTTTCAACTGTTGAAAGGTGGTCCATTGTCAGACTTTAAGATTGCAGGAACAACCCATATCGCCACAATGCAGATTAATCACTCAAAGGCTCTTTCTTGAGTGATAGATCATCATCAAGTGATTTCCATTGTTCAGAGGACCAAAGAAGTCAATGGCAATTCTTTCCCATGCATTCGTTGGCAACTCTGACATGTTTAAGGTGTGTTGAGTGGTTTTCAATGACAGGCAACTGCATAGATAGCAAACTTAAACCAGCATCAGCGAGCAAATGACACACTTGCGTGAGAGCTTTGACGTGCTCCTTCTGCATAGCTCCAAAAACCAATATGTCATCATTATAATTGAAAACATTCATGACAGGCTTTATGATAAGTCGAATGACATTCTGAAATAGCTCTGCAGCTAATCATACACCAGAGTTTGTGGCTTCAATTACAATAATTTGACACCGCAGTGCAGAAATCTCTCCTGCGCTGCCATGTGCCAAAGGAAAGATCAGGAATGCACCATATCTAGAAGATACAGTGCACACCTGTCTTTTTCCCCTGCATTGACACACAATGGGCTGCCATGTTCCAACACAGGTACCCTTGCTCCATGTTGCACGGGTGACTACGTTGTCGGTGTGATTGTTTTAGTGGAGGAAGGAACACTTTGCTGCACAAAAACAATCACATAGGTGTTTTTCTCTTTCTATGTGTGCTACAGAATGCAGCAGGCATAGAAAACAGAAAAACAAGGAGAAATAAGGTGTTTCTCCTCATTGTGCCTCCCTTATGGCTCTCCTGAGGAGGTGTTGAAATCGGATGCATTCCCAGGTTTGTGAAACCATGTAAAACTGGAAAGGCGTCAGGTTCCATGGATGTTGTGTTGGAACATCCACAGCAACACCTATGGAACGCCCCTTTCACGCAGAATAATTCATTAAAGGAGGCCATATTTACAAGGCCATGAAAAGCCACGCAGGGTGGCTTTACGTTGCCTTGTAAATATGGGGAGACACAGTGCACCGCCGGTGCCTTTAAAAATTGATGGTCTGGCAACACAATGGGCTTGTAAAGAAGCCCTGTAGTGTTTTGTACTGGAACAGACCAACCTGTGTAGAAAAGGTTGTAATGTACTTCTAATTCTCCTCTAGTTCCAATTGATGATATCCTTTATTCAGAATGAAGCGAGAGAATACCTTCGCACCATTTAATTGTGTTTTCATGTCAGCAATGGGCTGGCCTGGATGTTTTTCTCTTTCAATTAAGTAATAAAGGAAAGGGAGGACTCCTTAAGGATTCAATCGGGGACCAGGAGTAAATAGTTTAAGAAAAACAAAGGTCCAAAAAAGACCAACTCTTGGACTCCTTCCCAGTGTTACCCTTCTATCTCAAAAACGCCCACTGTCTCTGAACAAGTTATTTTGTTACACAGTACGAGAGAGAAATGAAGACATGCATGCAAAAAGACCTCATCAACTATTCTTATTTAAAAATTCTTGAACACTTTATTACAAGTTTATACAATCATAAATAATACACAATGATAAAAAAAATTAATAAAACCATATGTTTAAAACAATTTCCTCATCTTTTTGGTTTAAGAAAAAGATTAATCCTGTTCAACTTTTGATAAACTGGACATCCATGAATAATGTGATTTCTTGTAAATTTAGAAAAATTTGATGATGTGTGATTCTACTTGTGTACAAGGATTAATCTTTTTCTTAAACCAAAAAGATGAGGAAATTGTTTTAAACATATGGTTTTATTAATTTTTTTATCATTATGTATTATTTATGATTGTATAAACTTGTAATAAAGTGTTCAAGAATTTTTAAATAAGAATAGTTGATGAGGTCTTTTTGCATGCATGTCTTCATTTCTCTCTCGTACTGTGTAACAAAATAACTTGTTCAGAGGCAGTGGGCATTTTTGAGATAGAAGGGTAACACTGGGAAGGAGTCCAAGAGTTGGTCTTTTTTGGACCTTTGTTTTTCTTAAACTACTTTCGCTTTCAATTGCCATGTTCGTGTGACGGATATCCACAATGATGTGTACAGCTCCTTCACTGTCCTTTATGGGTCACTACTACTATGGGAGAAACATGTACTTGGACCAGTGGAAAGCTCAATGATATTATGTTTGAGTCAGAATCCTGTTCTGTTTCAACAGTGTCCTGTAGGTGAAAGGCAATTTGTCTGTGTCTTTGAGCAATAGGACGGATGTCGTCATTAATGTGTAATTGGACTTTCATAGTCTTGAGTTTTCCCAACCCATGAAACAAAGTAGAAAATTGACTTACTATTTCATGATAAGAATTCATGTTATAGTTTGCAGATATCAGTTTCATATCAGCAGCTGTGTGGGAGCTGAGTAAGAAGGCCTTGAAGTACTTAAATGGATGCTTGTACTTTTGTTTTCTTGTGCTTCATCATTGCCACAAATGTACCTGGAATTTTTTGTGGCGTTGATGCAGCCCACATATTCACTTCAGTTTTCGATAACATAAGTTGGGGCAATGGAGACAGTTCATTATATTTCTACTCAGGCATAATATTTATTGCAGCAACACTATCAATAATGAAAGGTATTGAGCAAATGTTGACTCTTGGAGTGATTTCTGCACAATGTTTGAATGATTTTGGTGCTTTGTTGTGTCGACTTTTCTTGTACTGCTATTTTTCCTCACATGCAGCCTTTCCAACATACGCACGTTTCTTTGAGGTAAACATCGACAGGAAACAGCCATTTTCTTCACTTTCACTTGACATTGATACTGAAGAACTGTTTAAGGAAAATTTGGATGTTGATCAACTTCATTTGGGCGTCCATTGAACGTCGCTTCTGGAACGTTCGGTAGGCCAATTTGTCTTTGTGCCATGACACATCTAATTTTTACTTTGCCTTAAAAACTATTACAAAGTGGTTCTCCTTTCTGAAGCCTTTGCAGATTTGCCCAATGTTGGGACATTTACCGTCATATGAAAATAAAAATCCACACCTGAAGCACAACTTTTTTTTCTGTGGAGAAATCACTCTGCATCCCTTAACCATGTACTTTGGCTTAATTTTCACATTCATGGCTCACTCTGGGCATCTCAGGCCAACATGTCAGCAGCTTGTTGATCAGCACACTCTTCAGCTCTGGCAGCCATGAGACCTTGCTCCAGACTGAAGCGTGTCACTCATCATTGGTCATGTGAACAGATCTGGCAAGCATCCATCAATCACTCTGAGGTGTTTAGCTTTAACTTACAGTGTTTGATGAGCGGCTCCAGTCTCTCAACAAATTTGTCGATGATCTTACCAGCTTTTTGTCATTCCTGAATGAAGAATTACTTTTTGTAATCTACATTCGGTATTCATTTAAATTTGAGATGTAATGCTACATTGTTTTGATTGTATGTAATTTCATCAGGTTACAGGATTTTCTTTATGGCTTCTTTTACGCCTCCACTAGCAAGATTCTTAAGGTACTTGATAATCTTCCTGTTATCTGGGTCTTCTTTTGCATCAATGAAATCACCAATTGTCTCTATCCAGGCAGTCTATCTGAAGCCAATATTCAGCTTTTTGGTGGTATCGAATGGCAGTGGTGATTTCAAGAACGAGGCAGCATTGTAACCATTGCTGCACCTTTCTGATGTGGAGAGTAGAGTTCTTTCCAGTGCTGCTTGGTGATCTTGTTTATCCAAACCATCTCTGAGGCCTTTCGATTTGCTGACCTCGGGGTTACCTTTGATAATGACAGGAAACATGAACTATTTCTTAGTCTTCATTGGAAAAGCAAACTTTCCTAATTCTGATTGCTACTCTTGGCTTTCTGAACTTCAGTGACTTATGGAGTTGTTCTGAGCTCCACTCAGCAGCTTTGGTGTTGGGCCGCTTCGGGTATGGACGGCTACACAAGCACAACCCCAGGTGCTGCCTTTGGGGTTACTCCCTCCAGTGCTCCAACATGATGACTCTCTTTAATCAGTACTGGTAAGCAGATGACCATTTCTTGTTTCACTTTGATTTCAGGCGTCTCGTTGTGGTGTCTGATCTCTAACTCGCAGCGCTTCTGTCCGCAGTGTTGTCTTGCAACTTGCTGCTCTTTAAAAACCGGATGCATCTGCCTATAGCATTATCACTCTGTATGATGTATGGTTTTGAATTGCATAGTAGTGAATTACCTTCTTTGAAGTCTATTAGCAGGTTCACGTCCAAGGATTTGTAGACTTCTCAGTTAACCATTAGTTATCTTCACGTGCTTTCCACAGACTGGGCTGCAATTTTACTCCATATACACCAAACATCGATCCCGCACGTCAGAGGAGGCACACATGACATGCATGAGCAGTTTGCTGGTTCACTGCAAACTCTATGGGAGAGCAAGTTTGATCTTTGAGTTACTTATCTCCCATCTTGTCCCCAGTTGTAGCATCCTCCCCAGCCCGGGAACTTGCCTATGACTACACTACACATGAAGCTTAGTATAACATGCCTTTATTTCTCTGCGTGTAACCACAAACTCAACATTCTAAACCTGCATTTACTTCACTACGCTCTAATACTTATGTCACAGTTCTACAGAGTCCATCAGTAGCAACAAGGGTTCCTTCAATACAAATTCACATGACACTACAGTAGCCTGTTTAGATGGTTACTGCACTGAGGTGCCCAATCTGATATTTTATTGAGTGTTTTTGGTCCCAAGTACATTAGGTCCATGTGAGTTCGGGTATCATTTTGCAAGGTAGGTTGAAGGGGTCTAATTTCAATATAAAAATATCAGCATTGTGTCCACTTACAGCTCATTTAGAAGTGGTTTCAAAACATACAATATCCCATTATTATTTTAGCAGCATGATCTTAACATATTTACTTCGATAGTTAAATATGCGATATCCCTAAAATAGTAATATTAAAATTTTGAAATCCCACTTGACATTCATCATATCTTCCTACCTTGTTGCTCAGCTAAATTGAATTAAAAATACCTAAAAATACTTACATTAAACACAAAAAGGGGAGGGGACCCTTGCAACAATACGCTGGGACCTGCCCACTTTGTTGGGGACCGCAGGGGGAGCCGAAGGCATTGCTAACATGCAGCTCCCTGGATCTCAAAGCAATGACTGTTTCCCAGCTCGTTTGAAAGCAGTGTTCCAGCCAAGCCATAGCAAACTGCAATGTCCCAGTGTGGGCGCCCCGGGACATTGCTGGAGCCGAACCTGGGGGTGGCGGTTCCTAGAGCAAAGCAGTCACCCTCCTTTCTTCCTTTAGGGCCCCCAGGTAGGTGGCCATCCCCAGGGCCGAGAATGGCCCAGGAGGAGGGGCACACACGCCACTAGGTGTCGCCGTGCAGCCATAAAAGAGTTGCTTCCTGGCTGCCAAACTCTGCAAAACTCGGTGTAAAGCGATCTAGTGTAAATATGGTGTGAATGAATTTCACTGCTGGGCGGTCTGATTACAGTGACTGATTACCTCTTCCTTGGGAAGCTTCATTTTTATCGAACGCTTCATTTGTAAGAGCGTGATTTTAGTTAAAGAGAAGTATGAATAAAAAGATGGCAAGACCGATCTTTTATCATTAGCAGAACATGTATGCATCAGCCTTGGCTCGGTTTGCTAAAAGGGCCCGGTTTCCTTCATTGATCTCCAGTTTCCGCCAAATATCCAAAATTAATTTTTAACTCCCAGAGTCCTTTTCTTGGCATCTGGCAAGAAACCAGTTCCAGTGTGTTCTATTCAAGTAGCTTAGGTATCACCCGGAATGCGGGAGTTCCAGTGTGCAGAATACTTTAAAGGTAAATTGAAATTATCAGTGTTGTGTGTCCCTTCCAGAGTGCATCACCGGTGGGGGCCGAACCTGGGGGTACCGGTTCCTTGATTGTGCATGACGGGGTGAGTCATCGGCTGAGGCCCCAGATTCGGAACTTGTTGCCTTTGGTAAACTGTAACTCACTGTAATACATCTAGTAGGAAGGCAAGTGCTCCTATACCTTACGGGGGTTGCCTACTGACCAACTAAAATATATTAGGACCAAAGGTGTACTGCACCCCATATTTATGATGTTAGTTTGTGATCCATGTACCTAAGGTGACATATGGTGATTTATGTGTTTCAATTCATGCACTGATGTTATGATGTATGTCGTTTTAATTCTTGAACTGTCCAGAATAGTGCGAACTATCTCAGTATTCCTCCTGTGTGCAATGTAGGGTAACTTACGGTTTTAGACAGGTGCGAGGTCTCCACCCGGAGTAGCAACGCATTCCTAGCTGCCTTTCTGACTACCTCTTGTCTGTCATGGCTGGAGAACAGCTAGAGCTAGGAGGGCGCGACATGCAAAGCGTGTTACTCGATCACCATCATGCTTCCAAGCAGTAGATTCTCAAAGGAAAGTAATTTTATAAACTGCTTGTTTTATTACATTGCCATTGTGACTTCGTAGAAGTAGACAGTATGGTGTGCTGTGCCATCCAGGTATGGCACCCTGGTTACTGGGTGGTACGGTAGGTTGTACTGTTTGATTATACTGTATTATTGTGTCATAATGCTGTCATGTCTTAAACATCTACATGAGAATACAAAAGTGAAACATGAAAAGAATGGGCATGCAAAGAATGCTGCTACACTTGGATGGTTACAGATGTATGTGTGTTGCGTGTGTGCACGTCAGAATGTGTGTGCATAGTGTTCACTTTATTGGCATTTGTGCATACTTTGGAATATATGTACACCGATGCTGCTTACTATATTGGTGTATGTGCATTCTACGTAATGTGTGACACAGGTGGTGCTCAATGTATTAGAGTGTCCGTGCACACTTTGAAATGGGTGTGCACAGCGGTTAATCACTGTACTGGCATCTAAGCATAGTTAAGAATGTGTGCACTGTGGGTGTTGAATGTACTTGGATATATGTATACTTCGGAATGTATGTGCACAGATGGTGCTTACCATACTGGCATATATGCATAGCTTCATGTTGTTAATTAACTCAAAAAACAAAGATATTTGTGTTGGTTGTAGGAAAAATGGCCAGATAAAATGCCGCTAAATTTCCATGTTTGTGCCGCTAAATTTGCTAATTCATGCCGCTATATCCTGGGGGGTCTGGGTGGTGGTAGCCAGGGCAGGAGGGGTGCGAGGCCCCCCATATAAATCTAATTAGCCCCGGGGAGGTGACGGTCCCCACGGCAGGGGGCATCTGTGAGGCCCCTCAACATAATTGGAATTAGCCCCAGTGATGTCATTTGAGAAGTCATAAGTAATGTTACCAATGATGTAACTGACCGTGTCATGAGTGATGTAATATGTGAGGTCATAAGCAGTGCATTGCAGGGCGCAAGTTATAGTTAGCTCACTAACTAATAGCTGAATTTCACTGGAGTTGTGCAAGTGAAACCTGAGCCTAAAACTATAACGTCCCTGTGACCTTTGCTTTTTTCAGTGAATTTCTAAGGTTTTTTAAATGCTAATTCCTAAAATAGTGTCCCTGTAATCTTTGGTTTTTCCAGTTACTTCCTATGGATTTTTAAGTAGGAGTCACATTTGCAGAGTGGTTGAGAAAAGGGGCTGGGCCGCCGGAGACCTCTTACCAATCCTGCTGTGTGGGACTTACTAGAGGTAACAGGAGGGGTAGTTGGCCCCTAAGGATGTCCTTTGGGGGCCAACTACCTCTCCTGTTACCACCAATAATTCCCACACAGCAGGATTACTGAGATGTTGTCAGAGGCCACAACCCCTTTTTCCACCACTCTGCAAACGCACCTCCTGGTGCACTACTAGTAGGGGGATGAAGTTGCCTTGGCTATTGAGGGTCCTTGTGGGACAACCACCCCTCCTGTTTCCTCCAGTAAGTCCAATTCAGTGGGTTTGCTGAGAGATTTTTGGTGGCCATGCCCCCTTTCTTCATCATTCTGCAAACACACCTCCTGGCGCACTACTAGTTGGAGGAAGAGGTCCCCTTGGCTCTTGAGGGTCCTTGGGGGATAGCTACCCCTCTTGTTACCTCCAGTAACACCCACACAGCTGAACTGCTGAGAGGTTGTAAGAGGCCAAACCCTCTTTCTACACCAATCTGCAAACGCGTCTCCTGGTGCACTACTGGTTGGGGGAAGAATTCCACTTTAGTCTTGAGGCCCTCAGGAGGCAAGGTGACTTCATCCCCCAACCAACTTCACACTAGGAGGCATGTTTGCATAGTGTTGGAGAAAGGGGGCATAGCCCCCAAACACCTCTCAGCAATCCCACAGTGTGGGACTTACTGGAGGTTATAGTAGGTCTTGTTGGCCCCCAAGGACCCTAATCAGCCAAGAGGACTTTATACCCCAAACAGCAGCGCACCAGGAGGCACATTTGCTGAGTGGTGTGGAAAGGGGGCGAGCATACATCGAGTTGCTAGGCTTTTTATTCTTTTCTTTTGTTGTTTAGGGAAGGTGGGCTACGTAGCCCCCTTCTCCTGGTCAATTACAGCCGTGGGGACCCCAAGGCCCAGCTTTTTCTTTTTTAAATAAAGGAATGGAGGCCACATGCCCCCCTTCCCCAGGGACTGCCCTCCATTTATTGTACCCTGGTCCCACCCATAGCACCTATTGACATTTGTTAAGGACAAGGGGGCTGCAGGAAAGGCAGCTCCCTGTCTGTGAAACGAATTGTGCTCCACTTTCAACAAGCGAAAACATTGTTATCTCTGACTTGGTGGGAGCACAGGAAAAAATGTATGTCCCAGGAGTGGGCACCCTGGTACATAGCAGAGCTGGTCCTGGGGTGTGTTGGTCCCTAGGACCATTATTAGCTCTTGGAGGAGGGTTTGAGTCCCCCCTCCACCATTGATTTTAGCTCTGGGGGTCTGCTACAGACTCCGTTCATTGTTTAAATTTTTCTCCAGGGTGTTGGTGGTCCCCAGGGCATGCAGCGGAGACAATAGGGACTTGCCTGCATTATTTTTAAATAAAATCTGGGCCCTGGGGAGGTGGCGTTCCCCGGGGCTGTGGGGGAGGACGTATGACCTTCCCACATTATTTTTAATTCAAATCTGTGTCCAGAGAAAGTGACGGTCACCGGGGATGTTACTGTCCCAGGGAGGTGACAAACACCAGGGCCTTGAATAGCCTAAGGAGGATGGCACGTGTGCCCCCCTCTTATATTTCAATGATGTCCCCGTGACCTGGCCCACCCGGAGGCTTATTTATAAATAAGCACTGGAGGCAGCGCTTCACTTTTGAAAAACAAAATTGCCGGGACACTCCCTGAAACTTTAAAACAAAAAAGCTTTTTTGGCCCTGGGGGTCACTGTGGGACACCCCCAAGAGGCCTATGGGGTCAGAGTGTTTCTACCTTGCCCCCTTTTCTGTGACTCAGCTTCAAGCTGAGTCACAAGATGGCTGCCAACACCTGGTTTGAAGTGTTGGCAGTCAATCAGAATCAGGCAAGAGATCGTGAGGGGTCTCGGATCCTCGGCGTCCCTATACATACAACTTGAAATTTCTTTAAAGAACTTGAAAACTACTGAACCACTACAACTACACCATTTGACAAATAGGACTCTTTCTGGACCAAGAGCTACCTTGCTGTTACATTTTGTGTAATTACATTCAGTAGTTCAGGCTGTAGCTGTGTCTAAACTTTCATATGGTAATTACCATGGGGAAAGCATGTTTTAGGACCCTCCCTTTTTCTCGTCCCCCACTTGACAGATCACCTCTGAAGCAAGTCTCAAATTAGTTTAGAAAATGTCATGGGGATCCTTCAAACAATGGCAAAGGTATTGGGAAATGAAAAACTCTCTTTTCTTGGAAATATGGAAACTTGGTCCTAACTATAACTACCTACTGGCAACCTATATACACCCCATTCAAAGATGGCTCCCATAGCAGTGCCTATGTAGAATATGGGATACTGCAAGCAGTTAGTAGCTTAATAGGAGTGTGTGTGTAGGTGCCCGGCCCATGCAAAAGTTCAAAACAAAAAACAGGTTTTCAAAAGAAAAAACGTATTGAAAAACAAATGACACTGTGCCCCACCAGTCATGGCATTGAATGAAACTTTTTAAGGCAGATATGTGCAGTCTGCACTAGCACAATTATGTCACTCACAATGAATATAGTCATTTGTTGAAGAGGGCTGACCCTTTGCCCCATGCTGTATGCTATGTTTGGTGCATGGGAAATGTGACTGACACTGCAGCAGGCAAATGGCTAATAAGTGCCAACTGAAAGCCCCTCTATGTATAAATGTATATACGTATGTCTCTAATTATGTATGTAGGTATTTTTTTAAGTTTCATTCTTTGTTTTTTTAAATAGCCTTGACTGTAGGCTTTGAAATTATATCCATGTGCCACAAAAAAAGTTATTATCTTTACTCGGCCCAAGGGTGTGGTGAATAATCCACTTTAGCAGCTACACAGGAATTGGGTTATTTATGGGCCTTTATGTCTGCAACTCGACAGATAAAAGCTCACAATTTACTCTTTAGAGAATACCAGTGTCAACAGCAAAGAAAGACAAAATATGGGTATATGGAAAATGGAACGAAAGATGGGAAATTGAGTGGGAGGAAGAGTGAAAGAAAGATAAAAAGTGTGATAGGAAGAATGGATGGTTGGGTGAATGAATGAGTGGGTAGATGAATAGGTGCTTAAAGGACGAGAGAATAGATAGATGGAGTGACAGGTGAAAATATGACAGAGTAAAGGGAAAGTTAAGACTAGGGATGGGTGGCTTTATTGATGGATGGGTATGTCAAAGTTTGGATATATGGGTGGATGGATGCATGAATGTACGTATGCGTAGATAATGATATATGAAGGATGAATTGATAGATTAACTGATGGGAATGTGAAAATAATGAATGATGAAAGAATGAATGGATGACAGAATGGAAATGTAAAATAATAGAGATCAGCATATGGATGGAAGCGTGAAAGAAAGAATGAATAGAATCAAGGATGGAAGAGACAAGGGACTCTTCCAGGGGGGTTGAACTCACTTGCTTCTCTTGCTTGGTGCTATCAGAGCTAAGGTTTGCAGTGATGGTATTTTAATTTTCCTGCCACTCCCTTGACTTGGAACCATGACTTACATTCTCAAGCAAGCTTGAGATGGCCTATAGGTGCTGAACTGTGTTTGTGTCAGTGATAATTATTTATTAAAAATGTGCAATAAAACTTTAACTTTTGACTTTTGTCTTCTGTTTTCCAGCCTACGCAAACGTTTACATTTTCTAATTTCTGCTGAATGAGGATGAATTGTGTCTAGTTTGTCAACATAACATATTCAAAATATACATATTTACCATTCTCTGACTGATATGCAAGAGGGCAATATGAATAGAGCCTTTCGGTTGCTCAGATCCTATGTAGTATTTTGGAGCTCCCTGAAACTGCCAGTAATGATGCGTATATCATTAACCAAAATGGTCATGCTATTGTATTATTTGGTAAACTTCCCACTAGCATTGCCCAAAGGTTGGTTTGTTCCCTTGGACTTGCTAGTACGAGACCTAATATGGGGAGACGATCGTAGAAGGGTCTCACTGGCAACACTAAGCCGCCTGATGCAAAGGTGAGGGCTGGTGGTACCCAACTTGGAATTCTATGTCCTGGCTTTCTAGATACAGTGGTTGGCGCAGTGGTTGGAGGGAGCTAACGCAGAGGGCACATTCTTGGCTGGGCCTGGGGAGCAATCCAGTCCCCTATTACCTTATTCAATCTTTATTTCGGCCATTGGCCATCAAAGATATACAATAAAACATGTATAAACACTATAAAATCACATACATGATCAATACAATGAAAACCTTAAAATACATACTAATAAAACTGCGTTAAAAATGTGTAGCTAAAATTAAGAGGGAGCTTGCATCTTCAAAATGCGAGTGCGAGTGTACCAAACATTAGTGAGGAACTTTGCTAGTACAAATACAGTTAAACTGGAGACATCGGTTTTTAGGATTCTATACATTGGAAGGTACTCCCTGCCACCCATATTTCTAATCAATGGTGAGAGCCAGTATTTCCTCGCTGCCTTATATGCTGGGCAAAACAGGACCACGTGTAAATCACTTTCCTCTGCCGCGGTGCAAGCCGGGCACTGCTTGGTAGAGGGAGGCGATGACCAGGAACTGGTAAAGGATCGTAAAGGCAGTGTGCCGTATCTCCATTGGAGAAACAGCTTCCTGGCCAACACGGGAGAGATAGCATCTAAAACTCTCTCGTGCCTGTACAAATCCTTGCTCCGCAAAAAGACAGAAGTTAGTGACCCTTCGGACTGACTACCTAAGGCTGTGGCTAGTTTATATTCATGATAAGCACTAGCTAAACCTTTCTTTGAGATATTTAATGAGGCGTTAGCAGGGTTAGACCAAAGGTCTGGGAGCCCCAGTACCATACAAGAGTTTTGGATGTATTTTATCCAGGGGATCAATAGTGCTTTCGGGTTGGTCAATAGCTCCATTAATTCCGCCCTATAGGCGAGAAGTTCGTTGCTACTCCACAGCCTTCGCCAGAAGGCTATGGGTCTCAAGCCTAGTTCGTCAGCTATGGGGCGCAAGCCCAGATCTAGCCTCAGGGGGAGTAGCGGGGTGCTGGGCGGAAGTGCGACTATCTGTCTAATGAATTTGTTCTCTGTTAGAGACAGACTACGACAGGATGTGTGTCCCCACAGTTCCGCCCCATACATAGTAGCACCCCTGGCTTGCGCTTTGTAGATCTGGATAAGCGGCCCCAGTGGTCGGTATGTGGAACCATTTAACATCCGCATAATGCCCCCTGTGGTCTGTGTCAATTTTAGATTAGCCCTGCTCTGGTGTGATCCCCAAGACATAGTTTCGTTAAGAGTTACGCCAAGGTAGTCAAAAGTGGAAACTCTCTCAAGCCGCGAGGTTCCCAATAGCGGATTTGGGCGCAATTTGTGACTTGGGTTCAGAACCATAAACTTAGTTTTGGCCGCATTAATTTCTAGGCCTCTGTCAGTGCAAAAGGCCACAAATGAGTCGAGGATCCTCTGTATCCCCATTGGGGTTTTAGACAGCAGCAGGGTGTCATCTGCAAACATAATTGCAGGCACCCTGCTGCCGTTTAGTTTAGGGGCGTCAGTATATTCAGTTGCATTTAGGTGGGCGATCACCCCGTTGACAAAGAGGCAGAACAGGGTCGGTGCCAGCACACAACCCTGTCTAACCCCTCGTTCAACGGGGAATCTATCTGTCAGAGCCCCGGACCTCCCGCACCTCACTCTTGCATAGTTATTTTCATGCAATCTCTGCAAGATTATCAGGATATCCGGGGGAACCCCTATCTCAGCCAAGACGCTCCACAGTTTCCCTCTGGGCACCAGGTCGAACGCGGCCCGCAGATCCACAAAAATTGTGTATAGGCTACCGCCCTCGAATACCGCTGCCCTCCAGTAAATGATATTTAATCGAAAAACCTGATCCACCGTAGAAACACCCTTTCTGAATCCCGCCTGGTACGGACTAAGGACACCCAACTCTTCTACCCAATCTTGGAGTCGATTCAACAATACCCTACCAAACAGCTTCTGTGCCACATCAATTAAACTGATTGGTCTGTAGTTGGCTGGGAGAAGAGGCGAGCCCCTTTTAAAAATGGGGACCACCTCCGCCCCCAGCCAAGTACTAGGGATTTCCATACCGCTGAGGACTCCGTTAAACAGCGTGGCAAGGTAGGGCGCCCATACATTGGGCTCCTGCTTGAATAGGTCCCCGGGTAGGCCGTCCAATCCTGGCGCCTTTCCCGAGGTGAGTCCTGCTATTGCAGCCCTAACCTCGCCCAGTGTTATTGGATCTCCCTCATAATCAGGCCACCCAGCACCGGTATCGGTGGTGGGTTCTCCCGGTTCAGAGCTATAGAGGGTTTGAAAGTGTGTCTGCCACACTTCTGGTGCAATATTTGGCTCAATTGCCGAGTGTAGATTCCCCGACCCCCCACTTACTATTCGCCAAAACATTCGGTGGTCCTGTGTCACTAGGGACTTGGTGAGCTCTTCCCATTGACTCTCTTCCCATTCAGCTTTAGCATGGGCGGTAAGTTTTTTGTATGCCCGCCTAAGTTCTCTTAGCGGTTCCCCGCCTAGACCCTCCTTGATTACTCTAAGGAGTTCCCCCTTTGCTCTTCTACAGGCTACGTTGTACCAAGAGGATTTACACGGCTGCCCCCTCCTTGAATTCTGCATGTTACTAAAGAGGGCGGGAGCCGCAGCCTTTATGAGATCCTCATGGGCCTGATGTAATTTGGCCTGTGAGTCCTCAATTCCCACCTCGGTAGCCAAGTCTCTCACAGTTTCCAGAATGGGTATTATCCCTGCATAAAGCCTCGGGAGTTTTCCCTCACTTGAGGCCACTTGTTCCCACCTAATCCTTCTCCTGTTGTTTTCCAGGAGAAGTTCAGGTTGGACCCCCTCCCCTGATGCCGCACGAGTTCGGCGCCCGGGGTGGGTGAGATCAAGTTCAAGGGCATTGTGATCACTATCTAGCCTTTCCCTAACCCCAAAGTCTCGAATTGACGGCCAGTTCGCTATCTGTACCAGGACATAATCCAAGCGAGATTCTCTTCCCACTCTATTATAGGTGGTTCTGCTGGGTATGTCAGATCTAATACGCCCGTTACAGGCTCTAATTCCAAACCTCAGGGCAAGGGCTGTGATCTGCAATGCTACAGGAGTCCATGCCTTCGGGGGGGAGCTTCTACCGCAGGCACACACCACCTGGCCTCTTCTTACATTGGGAAACCCTCTAGCAGGCCTGGTAATGGCTCGAAATGAGGATTTAAGTCCCCTCCTACTACATAGGATAGATCACTTGGTAAATCGGATAAGTAATCCGAAAGTTCATCTATAGTGGATGATTCCCTGGCATTTCCAACTGGCCTAGAATAGATGTTTATTAGGACAAGTTTTGCTAGATTTGGCCAGGACAATAAAACCACGAGAATGTCATTGGAGGGGACCGGTAGCCGTATGACCTCACAACCTAGGTGGGATGTCACCCAGGTTGTGAGCCCTCCAGAAGGGCGTCCTTTTCCCTCCCACCTAGCAGGGATAAAAAATGACTGATAACCTTGGTACCCATAATCCTCCCTTGCCCAGGTCTCCTGGAACATACAAACATCCCCAGTCTCAATATACGTTTCCCAATCTTGATCAGCCAACTTGTTGGCTAGTCCGGCTACATTCCAGCAAATTAGTCTCAAATGTTCAATGGTTGGATTTGCCAGGGTGGGAAGATGGGGGGTGACAGTTCCAGGTATTACACCAGTTACTCCATCAAGAACATTGTCCAAGGCGGGTTCAAGTGGCTCGGGAGGACTACAAGGACCATTGGCCCAAGTCGCAAAGGTATTAATGGACAGTCAATCAACCCCCTCAAGCCCACTCAGACAGTTGAAACGGTTGAAATGGAAATAGGGTGTATCAGGTGGCTGATAATTTGGGCATCGGGCATATTCTTTGTGTCTTGGTCTTCGTTCCACCCTCGTCCAGTTTCCTTGTGGCCAATCATCATACATACGGGTAGGTGGAAAAAAGAAGGAGACTGGTAAGGTCTGTATGGTGGAATCCAATGATCTGTTTGAGCCAGCACAGATGTGTAGAACAGTGCCAGGATCCCTGAAAGTCACCATTATACAGTCCCCCATAATTGTTTTCCTCGTCTTCCCCAACCATGGCACCCTTCTGACCATAATGATCTCACTATTGAAGTGTTGTGGTAGGGGTCTGTTCCAATTGAGCCATTTAATGACTTTCTTTTTGAGCGATTGGAAATCTTCATTTTCACCCCTTCGTAGAGAGGGTGCACCCGCTAAAACCACCATAAGAGTATTGGCTTCCGGTGGCAGATCTGGTCTCCGCGGTCTTTGAGCGGGCTGGCCAGGAGGGGGAGAAGGAATACTAGCAATAGGGGGAAACCCATGATTTATACCGGGGTCTAGATTGAAAATGGCCGGGTCTATTAACTGAGGAGGCGTAATATTTGGGATGCTTCGTGGGGTCGGGACTGAAATGGCCATAAGTGGCTGCAAGGGGGGGACAATGACAGCGCCCTGTAAGGCTCCCAAATTTGCGCGCTGTGATTGTCCTATACTGGGAGGGGGATTTTGTTTGTGGGAAGAGCTCCTTTGGGTGGGTTGGGCCCCATGGTTCTGGTCTGCTTACTGACCGTGGCATTCAGGGTAGTCAAAGTTGCCTCCAAGATGGTAAGCCTAATCTCTACTTTCTTCAGGCTTTCACTAATGGGCTGCAAGAGTGAGCGTAGTAGAAATTCTATGGTCCCTGAAGATATTGGGGAGGGAGCTTGGTTGGATGCGTTAGCCGCTAAGTCACTGCTCGTAACAGCAGCGGTAGCACTTGTATCCTTGATGGAGATAATGTTCACGTTATCTCTAGCCATAGCAGGGGTAGGTACAGATTTATGTTTTTTACCAAAGTCTAAATAAGAAGTTTTGGTTTTTCCCTGTCCCTTCGTCGTCTGCCTTCTACGCTTACTAGGTGGGGGGCCATGCATTTCCACCACTACAGTTTGTTTGGGTTTGTTTTTCCTGGTTTTATTTGAAGGGAGGGGGGTTTGGGTAGCCAGATCGACAACCTTGTTGGTAGAGGTTGAGGGTGGTATGGCCTCCGTGATGTCTTCAAACAGTGTACCCTGAGTGGTAGTAATATCCCTTAGCAGAAGGGGGACGCCATCTTGAGTTAATGAATCTTGACTATCATTGGGGATGCCTTCCTCTTGGGAAATGGGATAAGGAGTTATCTCGCTAAGGGGTCTAGTTTTCATGCTTTCAATTGAGCAGCGGCGTTCTGCCCTACGCATCTCCAAGGAGCTTTCTTTACCCCCTTCCCCCTTGGTGGATTTAAAGTAATTGTCCAATGTCCCGACGCTATTTCCCGTCACCATTGTTGGAGTTTCACATAGTGCAGGTGAGGGCATGATGGCGGTCTAATCCTTGGCTCAAGTGCTAGCGAGAAAGTTCAGGCGAAAGAGAGTGGGCCCAGCCCAGCCTCCTTCGGCCCCTGACGGCCACAGACGGTCCCGCCCTTGTCCCGGGCTTCTCCCGCGCCCTCCCGCGCGCTCCCGCGCCGCGGGAAGAGCTACTCCTAATAAGGGAGGAGGGTGCTCAGGGGGCGGGGCAAGCAGGGAGAGCGTCCAGGTGCAGGTAATGATGTCAGCACAGAACTCCTGGGCAATGGAGTCCCTGATCCTCACCTGGCGCTCGCAGCCCTGCTCTCCGCAGTTCCAGCAGTTCCCCTGTCCCAGCGAGCAGCAACGGTGCGCCCAAGCACACGGGCGAAGCGGGACCCGCGGAGCGGGTTCCGCGAGGTCTGGCGGTGGAAGAAGCAGCCCCAGCAGAAAGGACCTCACAGGAACAGAGCTCGCGCTCAGAGCTCAGCAAATGTCTCCCACAGAGCAAGGAGCAAGCAGGCTCTTTCAGCGGTGCTCAGGGGGCGGGGCAAGCAGGGAGAGCGTCCAGGTGCAGGTAATGATGTCAGCACAGGGACTCCTGGGCAATGGAGTCCCTGATCCTCACCTGGCACTCGCAGCCCTGCTCTCCGCAGTTCCAGCAGTTCCCCTGTCCCAGCGAGCAGCAACGGTGCGCCCAAGCACACGGGCGAAGCGGGACCCGCGGAGCGGGTTCCGCGAGGTCTGGCGGTGGAAGAAGCAGCCCCTGCAGAAAGGACCTCACAGGAACAGAGCTCGCGCTCAGAGGTCAGCAAATGTCTCCCCTATTAGCTAAATAGCCTTGATCACAAAGTAGCGACCCCTATCGATCTATACTGAAAACCACAGCTCAGCAGTGCTGGAAACAGAGCATGTCCAGATTAACAAAGGCTCCTAACTACTCACCACTTCTGCCCTTGGTAGGCTTGCCGAATGGAACCACACGTCAGATATTCACCCAAGAACAGGCATGGGCATAGGTGGGCTTAAAGAGGGTGGGGGACACCGGGAAAAGACACTGATCCTCGTTGAAGAATTAGTGGAACAATACGGGGTACCAGTGGGTCAGTTTTTAAAGTAGGAGGCTTTCCATACTTTTGGTAACATATGGGTTGGAGGCAGGGGAGAACCGGAAAAACATCCCTTATTGCACGTACTGCTCTCCCTGGGAACTGCCAATCATCAAGTAAAATGGTTTTATATGGCCCTAGTGGAGGCCTCTCTGCCACCACTACCAAAAATCAGAGGTCGCTGGGAACAAGCCTTAAATCAACAATTTACAGACAGGGACTGGGGGAAAGTCTTGGCTTCGCCTGAGGAGATATCCCGTAATATGAGGCTGAAATACATTCAGTTCATCTACATACACATGATCTACCTGACCCCACACAGGTTGAGAAGAATACATGGAGAGGAGATGCGCATGTGCCCGAGATGTGACCAAAAAGATGCAGATTTTTATCCATGTTGTGTTTTTTTGCCCGACATTACACTTGTTTTGGACTGAAGTGGTGACTTTGATCTGGGCAACTCTTGAGAGAACACTGGATTACTCTGTGAAGGTGTGGCTACTGGGCCTATTCCCCCACCCACCGTATCGTAAGGTAGTGAATACTTTTATACAACTGGCCATGGCTTTGGCCAAGAGATGGGTGGTGATGACCTGGAGAGCCAAAACAGGACCACGGGTTGAGACGTGGATACAAGATGTCACAAGCTGGTCAGAGGCAGAGGGAAGGGCACTCTCCAGAGAAGAGGCAAGAGGGTTGCATAGGAGGTCTATAGGGGCTCAATGGAGGGAACAAGTGCGAGCCTGGAAAACCTAACATCAGTAAGTAGTGAAGTTGACTAGGAGGGCTATGCAAGGACACCCGACAGATCACCAGTAACCATATAAAAAATAGCAAAAACATCCGACACACCAGAGCTTAGCAGAAACACATAGCAACCTGTACACCACTGTGACCCCCAAATGGTCATTAATAATGAAAGCCATGCCTCATCTGCCACAATCCCTGAGCACCCACCTTTCCCCTTCCTCCAAAAAAGCCAACAGTATAGAACCAAGATACCCAACTGCAGAATTGAGTTTGGCACACCTTACGAACTGTAACTATTTTTTGTACTTTGTTGATCATTTCTGTACAACTCTGTGGTTTTCTAACTGAAAATATAATGCAGGCCTCACTGAGCTAGTAACACACATAAAATACAGGGGGTGACTTGCTCAAGTTGGAATATAGTATGCTGAAGTACCAAACAGATTCTGACACTGAGTTATGCTGGGAAGGGAACTTTGAATACCTAATTGTTGCCAAGCCGTAATGCAAGCTACTATAACAGTGTAATCCAGTGTAATGATTACTATGTGACAACCCTGTATAGTTATAAATATGTACTAGAAATACCAATAAACAAATGTTATTAAAAAGAAGTAACATATGCAAGATATAAAAGGTAAGACATGAAAGTGAAATTTAAAACTCCCTCCTTGGTCAATTAAAGCGCAAGATTATGGACAATCTGCTTTTTGTGCCAATTTGCCTTATTCAAAATTCTATCACGCTCGTCTCTATGACTGAGTAAAAAATAAAATGCCCCAATATTTGGTGGTTCAGTTAATTGTATTTTGCAATATAAGAGGCACAGCTCAAAGTTTGTTGATTTTGAAGGAGATGTAAGCATTAAATTGGTGTGCCAGGGAACTAATTGGAAAAATATTCTTTTGCAGTAATGTATGAATGTTTTTGGAGTTTTTATTAAAAACAAGCGAGAATGACTGACAAAGCAGTTTGATAATCTGATTTTGCAATTTCATAATCTTAATACCTCCCAATATAAATTTTTTCATGGAGGATGTTTTTCTCACATGAAGGTAAACATAATACAAAGGAGGGGAATAAATTGTTGTGGAATCCACCTGCAATGTATTCTTATTATCCCTGTATTTAGCCAACAAAGTGGCGTTTCATAGTTGCAGTTTGATGGCTTGCTTTTTTCACAGCTCAACAGGAGTGAGTGTCTCCAAGGCCAACAAGACCTCCTGTTACCTCCAGTAAGTCCCACACAGATTGCTGGGAGGTGGTCGAAGGCCATGTCTTCTTTCTCTACAACTCTGCAAACAAGACTCTCCTGCTCTGCTGGTGGGAGGATGATGTCTCTTCACCTCCTGAAGGCCCAAACCAGTAGTGCACCAGGAGGAGCCTTTGCAGAGTGATGGAGAAAGGGGGCGGGGCCTTTGACAACCTTTCAGCAATCTAACTGGGTCTTAATGGATGTAATAGGAGGGCTATTTGACCCCAAGGCCCCTCAAAAGCCAAGGGGTCTTCATCCCACAACAAGTAGTACAGCAGGAGGCATGGTTGCAGAGTGGTGAGGAAATGGGGTGTGGTCACCAACGGCCTCTCAGCAAATCCACTGTGTGGAACTTGCTGGAGGTAACAGATGGGGTAGTTGGCCCCCAAGGATTCTCACTAGCCAAGGGAACTTAATCCCCTACTATGAGTGTGCCAGGATGTGTGTTTTCAGAGCAGTGGAGAAGGGGGGCATTGCCTCCTACCAGATCTCAGCCGTCCTGCTGTGTGGGACTTACTGGAGGTGATAGGAGGGGATAATACCCCCCCCCCAGGATGTCCATGGGGGTCAACTACTTTTCCTGGTATCTTCAATAAGTTCCAAACAGCGGAATTGCTAAGAGATCTTCAGAGGCCAAGCCCCCTTTCTCCACCACTCTGTAAACAGAGCTCGTGGGGCACTACTGGTTGAAGGATGAAGTCCACTTTATTTCTTTGTGTCAAGTCCACCCTGGTGCCATCACCTTTTGCCTCTCTACCAGGTATCAGACTGAAGAAGTTTCCCTGGTTCCATCGATCTCATCTTTTGAGAAAGAAGTTGTTGGCATAAACCATGTAGGGACAAAGACCTTCTGTTATTGTGCCACGCTAGTAGGGAGGTTGGCGTTCTAGTCTTTTGAATTTGCAGCGGCCATTTCGTGCGTGCGCTTCCTGAGCGCTGCGCACTTCAACTGCCTATTTCGAGGATAACGGTTGTTTCCTGAGAGTCTCCGCTGAGGCGTCTCAATTCCTGTCAGCCGTCATCATTTTGGTTCTTGTTTTCGAATGAAGAAGAGTGCAGAACCTGTCTCATCGTACTGGTAGCTGTGAGAGGTATTTCGGCATTGTTGTGAATCTCCTCCGGCTTAAGTTATCTCTCCGGACTCGAGGTAAGACGTTCCAGAGCTCGAATTCACATTCGAGCATTTCAGCAGCAGCAGCAGAGGTTTCCTGTTTGTATCCTTTATTTTTTGCGCTAGAACTGAATTTGCTGCGCTAAGGATATCATATCGAAAATAGACATTTCTGGTTGGGAACATGTTGCAGAAGTCCACTATGGTTCCCAAGTCAGTACAGCATCTGTAGGTTCTACTCTCTGCGGTGTTTTGAAAGGCTTGTCTGCTAATTTGAAGTTATTCCAGCGGGACTGCAAGGGTCCATTTTGAGTTAAAGACATTGTTCCATTAAATTTTGAACTCTATGCACACGAGTCAATTCAAGGAACAATTTGAGAGAAGGCGAGCAGTGCAGTCTACTGTAATTACAAACATTCTTTTGTGCGAGAACTTTCAGTTGGAATGCAGCAAACCAAGAGTCCAGTGAAATAATATCGTGAAGTTCAGTTCCTTCATCTAACTATTGACTGGCAGACTATTGTAGTAGTGTCTAGGGTTATAATGTATGCACATATAGTTTATATCCTTATTCATGATTGGTGGTTTGTGAATTGAATTTCTGCAGACCTACATCTTCTTCTGGATTTGTGTTTCAACTAATTCCATAAATAGCATATTACCTACTATACTGAGAGAGGCAAAATCCACACCCATTGCAGGTATTCATAGAGTGATTAAAACTTAGTAAAGAAACGCCAGTTCTTGTGAGAATGTATTAATGTTGTGCTACTTCTTACAGGTCTCCAAAGCAGCAACCAATCGTGAAGGCACTTGGGTGTGGCAGTCTCTCTTGTTTGTTATCCACTTCCCCTTTCCCTTTCATTCCTGAGCTCAGAGTCCTCTGGGAGCAGGGGTGACGGGGAGTTTGGAAATTATCTTCTGAAGACCCTCTCCAGATCGTCCCCACAGAATACTAGAGTTCAGGTACGGTCCTCTTGACAGATTGAAGTGCCTACTAAGTGCCTTCTGTCTGGGTGAGATGGCTGAGGGTTGGGATGTCAAGGCCTTGACCTCCATTCTTGAAGGCATGCAAAAACAGCTGAGTGAGACTCAGGAAGAGATTAAGAAATCCAATCGGGAGACTAGTTATCTACATCAGAGATTAGATGAGTTAGCCATTAGTCCCAATCCAAGTTTTGAAAGATCCAAGTTTCAGGGTTTTGCACCATCCTCGTCCTCATCAGAGTTAACAACTCAAGTGGTGCATGCTATGTCGCCCACTATTCCTTTGGCCCCACCTGAAAGATTTCAAGGAGATCCACATAAGGCTCAAATTTTCCTGACACAATGCTCTTTGCACTTTTTGTGCAAACCAATTTTGTTTAAGGAGGATCAGTCCAAAGTGGCATTTGTTCTGTCTTACCTGAGTGGGGATGCTGCGGCGTGGTCTTTACCCTTGGTATCAGTTGATGATCCGGTGCTCTACAAATTTGAAGACTTTAAAGCAGAATTTTTACGAATATTTGACAGAAGAACAATTTCGCAAACCACAGACAATGAGTTGTTGGATTTAAAGCAGGGAAATAGAGAGCTGGTGGCATACATTGCTCAGTTTAACAACCTCATTGTGGAAACCAATTGGCCCACGGCAAACAGAGCAGCGATTTTCTATAGGGGATTAAAGGACGAGCTTAAGGATGGGCTGGCTCAAATTCCTAAGAGACCTACTGATGTTTCTGAATTAATTGACTTAGTGTTGCACATTGATCAACGGCAGTCTGAAAGGCGGAGTGAACGTCGTAAGGATTATCGGGTGATACCACCCAGATTGGATCGTGCTCGGCCAGAAGCGAGTAAGAGTAATGAGGGAAGTCTTGTCGAGGAACCCATGCAAATAGTGTCAGTACGGGGCCCACTTAGCAAGGAGGAGAGAGAAAAAAGGCGTGCTGGTAAGCTTTGTATGTATTGTGGTCAATCGGGCCATTTTGTTCGAGAATGTCCAAAGAAGCCAAAGCAGTCTGCGTGGGTAAAAGATCGGCTCCACCAGTAGACGGAGTTGCACTGGTGGGAGCAGCACAAGAGTCAGCTCCAAAGTCACAGTCTTTAGCAAATACTTTGCAATCTTCAGCTCCTCATCTCATTTTGTCCAGTAAAATTCAGTTTGGTGAGGCGACTCATGAAAACATTTCCATTATGATTGATTCCGGAGCCACAGGCAATTTTTGTGACATCCAATTTGCTAAGTCATTGGGAATTCATTTTGTAAGGAAGCCTAGACCGGAGCCAGTTCGGGCAGTGGATGGTACAAATCTGTCTTCTGGACCAATCGTGGCTGACACGGAAGTAATTACAGTATACGGCCCAGGAGATCATCAGAGTTTTGTTCGATTCAATTTAATAGATGCTCCCCAGTTTCAGTTAATTTTAGGATTGCCTTGGCTGACGGAGCATAATCCGAAGATTGACTGGGCCAAGCGTACCTTGAACATGACGTCCAAGTTTTGTCAAGATCATTGTTTTCATCCTCTTGCGGAAAATCCTCATCAGACCATGTCGTCTAGTTTAGCGGATCAAGTTCAAATTATCTGCGCACTGGAAGTTCCTGAGATCCCTGAAGAATATCACGACTTGGCAGAGGTATTTAACGAACAGGAGGCTCGCAAATTGCCTCCTCATGGAGCTTACGACTGTCGTATTGAATTGGAACCTGGAGCCTCACTTCCATGCAGTCGCATTTATGCATTATCTGAGCCGGAGAATCTGCACTTAAAAGAGTACATTGAACAAAACTTAGCCAATGGTTTTATACGCCCATCGAAGTCCCCAGTTTCATCTCCTCTCTTTTTTATCCCTAAGAAGGATGGTACTTTAAGAACTTGTATTGATTATAGAGCGCTTAATCTGGTCACCAAGAAGAATCGCTATCCTTTGCCACTCATCTCAGAACTTTTGGACCAGGTTAAGGAGGCTCATATCTATACAAAATTAGACCTCAGAGGAGCTTATCATTTGGTTCGTATGGCTGAGGGAGAAGAATGGAAGACAGCTTTTCGCACCAGACTGGGATTATTTGAATATCAGGTGATGCCCTTTGGGCTCTGTAATGCCCCTGCTGCGTTCCAGCACTTTGTGAATGATATTCTTCGTGAGTTTTTGGATCGATTTGCAGTCGTGTATATCGACGATATTTTGATTTTTTCCAACAGTCGGGAAGAACATGTGACCCATGTGCGAATCATTCTAGAAAGACTTCTTGAACATCAGCTATATGTGAAACTGGAAAAATGCGTATTTCATTCCTCCAAAGTAGAGTTTTTGGGTTTCATTCTATCTCCAGATGGGGTGTCAATGGATGACACCAAACTTCAAGCAATTAAGAATTGGCCAGCCCCCGATCAGTAAAAGAGATACAAAGTTTTTTGGGATTTGCCAATTTCTACCGACGGTTCATTCATAATTTTTCAAGCAAAGTGAGTCCCATAACCAGGTTGCTGCGGAAGAATGAAAAATTTGTTTGGGAACCAGTTACGGAGGAAGCTTTTCAATTATTGAAAGAGGCGTTCACCACTGCACCTGTCCTGCAGCATCCAGATTTGCATGAACCCTTTTATGTGGAGGCTGACGCTTCGAATTTAGCTATTGGAGGAATTTTGTCTCAGAGACAAAAGGACACTGGCCAGTTGCATCCGGTAGCCTATCATTCTCGAAAGTTAACTCCAGCAGAGATAAATTATTCAATTGCCGATAAAGAATTATTGGCAGTAAAGGATACCTTTCAGGTCTGGCGACATTATTTATTAGGTGCCAGGCATACGATTACGGTCTTCACAGATCATTGAAATCTGCAATTTCTGAAGTCTGCTCGAACATTATCTCCTCGTCAACTAAGGTGGTCCCTCTTCTTTGTAGACTATGACTTTGTTCTCACTTATAAGCCAGGCGCAGCAAATGCAAAGGCGGATGCCTTATCTCGGTTGGAGTTAGGTAGTGAAGCTGAGCACCAGGTGGAGCGCTATGTCATCCCAGAAGAGAAGATTGTAGCTATTTCTGTATAGGAATATTTTGGGCAACAGAATTTGTACTGAGTTTGCTCAACAGAAATTTGAAAATTGGGAAAAAGAAGGTCCTGATCGGGTGATAAAGGAAGGAAAACCTTATCAATCTGGAAAAATATTTGTTCCCAGTGAAGAGCTCCGAGTCCAAGTTATACAGCAGTTTCATGATCATTTGTTGGCTGGTCACAAGGGAGTTGCAAAGACCTTGGAGTTGGTAAAGAGAGAATTTATTTGGCCGGGCATGGAAGCTCAGGTTAAGCAGTACATAGCCACTTGTGAGCAATGTGTCAAAGGAAAAACCATTAGACAGCGCCCACAGGGGTTACTTCAGCCGTTGCCAGTTGCCCCGTCTCCCTGGCATACCATTTCAATGGATTTCATTGTCGACTTACCCTCCAGTCAGGGGAGCACCGTGATTTGGGTGGTGGTGGATCAGTTTACAAAGATGAGCCACTTTATTCCTTTAAAGTCCCTTCCTACTGCCCCTCAACTGGCCAATTTGTTTGTTCAGCATGTGGTTAAGCTTCATGGTATTCCCAAGATTGTGATCTCTGATCGCGGTCCACAATTTGTGTCTCGCTTCTGGAGATCCTTTTTGAAGGGGATGGGAGTAGATTCTCGTCTGTCCACCAGTTTTCATCCGGAAACGGATGGACAGACTGAGCGAGTGAATCAGGACCTGGAGCAGTATCTCCGGCTGTATCTTATGGATCAGGAGGGCGAGTGACCATCCTTACTTAGTACAGCGGAGTTTGCTTACAATAATTCCATTCATTCAGCCACTGGTTTCTCCCCCTTCTTTTTAAATTCTGGAAGGCACCCGAATATGATGGTGGGCAAGATTGAGGTAGAGGTTCCAGCTGCTCAAGAGGTTCTTTTCAGTTTACAACAATCCTATCAATTGGCTTTTACCAACCTTTCTAAGGCCAAGGCATGTTATAAGAGGTCAGCTGATCGAAAGAGAAAAGAAAGTCCTCAGTTTAAATCTGGAGAGTTGGTTTGGATTTCCACTAAACACATGAGATTGCGTGGGAATAGAAAGTTCCAACCCAGGTTTGTGGGCCCTTTCCCCGTAGAAAAGATGGTGAATCCCGTTAGTGTGAGAGTCACTCTTCCAAGTTCCATGAAGATCCATCCTACTTTTCATGTTTCCTTGGTGAGAAAGAGTCTGCCTCAGCTAAGGCAGGAAGCCCCTCCCGCCCCTGTTATAGTTCAGTCCTCGGAAGAGTTTGAGGTCAAAAGAATTTTAGATTCCAAGTTTAAAAGAGGAAGATTGTTCTATTTGGTGGACTGGAAGGGGTACGGTCCTGAGGAGAGATCTTGGGAGCCTAGTTGTAATGTTCATGCCCCCAGGCTAGTGGCAGCTTTTCACAAATCTTTCCCGCAGAAACCTGGAGAGGGGGCTTTGGTGGGGGGTACTGTCAAGTCCACCCTGGTGCCATCACCTTTTGCCTCTCTACCAGGTATCAGACTGAAGAAGTTTCCCTGGTTCCATCGTTCTCATCTTTTGAGAAAGAAGTTGTTGGCATAAACCATGTAGGGACAAAGACCTTCTGTTATTGTGCCACGCTAGTAGGGAGGTTGGCGTTCTAGTCTTTTGAATTTGCAGCGGCCATTTCGTGCGCACGCTTCCTGAGCGCTGCGCACTTCAACTGCCTATTTCGAGGATAACGGTTGTTTCCTGAGAGTCTCCGCTGAGGCGTCTCAATTCCTGTCAGCCGTCATCATTTTAGTTCTTGTTTTCGAATGAAGAAGAGTGCAGAACCTGTCTCATCGTACTGGTAGCTGTGAGAGGTATTTCGGCGTTGTTGTGAATCTCCTCCGGCTTAAGTTATCTCTCCGGAGTCGAGGTAAGACGTTCCAGAGCTCGAATTCACATTCGAGCATTTCAGCAGCAGCAGCAGAGGTTTCCTGTTTGTATCCTTTATTTTTTGCGCTAGAACTGAATTTGCTGCGCTAAGGATATCATATCGAAAATAGACATTTCTGGTTGGGAACATGTTGCAGAAGTCCACTATGGTTCCCAAGTCAGTACAGCATCTGTAGGTTCTACTCTCTGCGGTGTTTTGAAAGGCTTGTCTGCTAATTTGAAGTTATTCCAGCGGGACTGCAAGGGTCCTTTTTGAGTTAAAGACATTGTTCCATTAAATTTTGAACTCTATGCACACGAGTCAATTCAAGGAACAATTTGAGAGAAGGCGAGCAGTGCAGTCTACTGTAATTACAAACATTCTTTTGTGCGAGAACTTTCAGTTGGAATGCAGCAAACCAAGAGTCCAGTGAAATAATATCGTGAAGTTCAGTTCCTTCATCTAACTATTGACTGGCAGACCATCGTAGTAGTGTCTAGGGTTATAATGTATGCGCATATAGTTTATATCCTTATTCATGATTGGTGGTTTGTGAATTGAATTTCTGCAGACCTACATCTTCTTCTGGATTTGTGTTTCAACTAATTCCATAAATAGCATATTACCTACTATACTGAGAGAGGCAAAATCCACACCCATTGCAGGTATTCATAGAGTGATTAAAACTTAGTGAAGAAACGCCAGTTCTTGTGAGAATGTATTAATGTTGTGCTACTTCTTACAGGTCTCCAAAGCAGCAACCAATTGTGAAGGCACTTGGGTGTGGCAGTCTCTCTTGTTTGTTATCCACTTCCCCTTTCCCTTTCATTCCTGAGCTCAGAGTCCTCTGGGAGCAGGGGTGACGGGGAGTTGGGAAATTATCTTCTGAAGACCCTCTCCAGATCGTCCCCACAGAATACTAGAGTTCAGGTACGGTCCTCTTGACACTTTGGGCCCTTGGGGGCCAAGAAGCCCTTCTGGTACCTCCAGTAAGTCCTACACAATGGGATTCCTACTATCTGGTCGGAGGCCCAGTCCCCTTTCTCCACCACTCAGCAAATGCGACTACTATTTAAAGCACCATAGAAATTCACTGAAAAAAACAAAGGTTACAGGGACATTATAGTTAGGAATTAGCATTTAAAAAACCTTAGAAATTCACAGAAAAAAACTAAGATTATAGGGAGGTTATAGTTAGGAAATGGAATTTATAAAACATAGAAATTCACTGAAAAAAACAAAGGTTATAGAGATGTTATAGTTAGGATCAGATTTTACTTGTACATAACCAGAGAAATTCAGCAGTTATAGTTGCTGAGCTAACTATATCTCGCACCCCTGCAATGCACTGCTTATGACCTCACATATTACATCACTCATGACATGGTCAGTGACATTACTGAAGACATCACTCATGACATCATTGATGGCATCTCAAATTACATCACTGATGACATCATCCACAGAATCTCGGACGTATTCACTGACACCCAACTATAACCTTTCATACACCCACTCCATCTTCTACACTACCATTCTGAAACCCATTGAAACACCCACTCACTGATTCATTGATCTACACACACATCCACTCAGTCATCCATACATCACTCAAACATCAACTCACATAATAATACCGCCACTGCTATATCCACTCATATACCCATACAACCACTCACATACTGTCAGTCAAACATAGAGTTACTCTCACACCTACTCATTCACCCATAAAGTCAATCATACAGCCACTTACTCACCTATACAGTTACACATACACACATACTTGTTTATTCATACAGATACTAACACATACTCACTTACCTATACACTCACTGACACAAGACCACACTCATCCATACAGTCACTCTAACAATCACTGTTACACATACAGTAAGCTCATATACTCCAACACTCACTTATACTGCCTTTCACATTTGCAGTTACTCTCCCATACACCGACACATCCATTCACTGACCGACACATCCATACACACACTTGAGTCACCCATAGAGCCCCTCACAGATGCACTTACTAATCCATTGAACCACTGACTCAACTACTCACTCATCCATGCAGGCAGTAATGCACACCCTCACCCACCCACACATAATCTCATACACCCATACAGGTACTCAGACAACCAATCAATCACCCATACTTCAAACAGATACACACTCACCAACCCATACAGCCACTAAGACACCAACTGACAGAATGATAACAGGCATTCCCCCAACCTAGTCACTCAGCCATACATTTGTAAATGGCCCCCAGGTGGGCCAGGTCCCAGGGGCTGTCCAATATACGTGGGAGGGGATAAATGGGGCCCCCTTCTAAGAGCCCTAAAGCCCTGGGAGCTATCACCTCCCTGGAGCATGCTTAATAATTTATGCAGGGTTGTCTATTGGGCAACCCCGTGCCTGGGGACCACCACCTCCTCAGGGCAAATGTTGTATTAATATGGGGGGGGTCTGATGGCCTCCAGCAGTCCTTGGGACCGCCACCTCCCCGGAGCTATATATGAAAGTAATGCGTGGCCAAGTGGACCCCCTAAAGCCCCCGGGACTTCCACCTCCCTGGTGATGCAGTGAAATAAATGTGGGGGATCCATGGGGCAACCCTGCAGCCCCAGGGACCACCACCTCCCTGGGGCTGTGTCATAGAAAGGAGGGGGTTGTGCAGCCCCTCTTCTGGAACCATAGATGGTCCTGGGGACCGCCAACCCCCAGGGTCGGCTTCTGCTATGTCCTGCGCTGCCCATCCTGAAACATAGCTGTTTGCTGTGACATGGAAGCTGTAGCAAACTGTGCTCCACGTTGAGTATGTTAGCAGCCGGCTCCCACAGGAGCTGAAAGGGACTGCGGGGGCCTTGAGGCTCCCCCATGGTCCTCAAAGTTATGTGTGCTCTGGGTGGGATCACAACATCTACCATTGTGTTTGGGCCCTGGAGGTAGGGGTCCCAGGGTTTAAAATCAGTCCAGGTCGGCGACCATGCTGCCCCTTCTCATTATTTGTTAAAGTATTTTTTAAATAGAGGCCAGGTTCTGGGGGATGGGGTTACCGGGCTGAAATCCACCTGGGGAGGAGGGTCGTGCGGCCACCTTTGCCCATTCAAAATAGGCCAGGCCCCGGGGGTGGGGTGACCCGGGCCAAAATTAGCCCACTTCCCTTAATCAATTGTTTTATTTTTTTTAAGACCACAAGTCAATGGAAGACCATCCCCTTTTTACCACCACTCTGCAAAAGCGCCTCCTGTCGCTCAACTAGTTGGGGGATGAAGTCCTTTGGCTGCAAAGGGTACTTGGGGGACAACAACCCCTCTTGTTGCCACCAGTAAGTCCCACACAGCGAGTTTACTGAGAGGTCATCAGAGGCCCCACCACCTTTCTCCACCACTCTGCAAATGCACCTCCTGGCACACACATTGTGGGATATGAAGTCCCCTTCAATGGTGAGAGTCTTTGGAGGCAACATATCATCCTGTTACCTCCAGTAAGTCCAACACAACCAGATTGCTGAGAGGACTTCAAAGGGCATGTCCCCCTTTCTCTACCCATCTGCAAGAGAAACTTCTGATGCACTGCTGGCAGAGGGATGAAGTCTCCTTGGCTCCAGAGGGTCCTTGGGGCCAACAAGCCCTCTGTTACCTCCAGTAAGTCACACACAGGATTTCTGTCAGATCTTTAGAGGCCTGCCACTTTCTTCACCACACTGCAAACGCGCCTCCTGACACACTGCTGTTTGGGGATGAAACCCCCATAGGGTGCTGAGGGTCCTGGGAAGCCAACAAACTCCCCTGTTTCTCCAGTATGTCCCACAGAGAGCAATTGCTGGAAGGATTTTGGAGTCCAAACCCTCTTTCTCCACCGCTCTACAAAAGTGTCTTCTAGCACACTGCTGGTTGGGGGGAAGTCTCCTAGGCTCTGGAGGGACTTGGTGACCAACAAGCACTCCTGTTTCCTCCAGTAAGTCCCACAGAGCGTGATTGCTTAGAGGCCTTTGGAGACTATGCTCCCTTTCTCCACCACTCTGCAAATGCGCCTCCTGGTGCACTGCTAGTTGGGGGTGAAGTCCTTTTAGATGCTGAGGGTTCTTAGGGGCCCAGAAACCCTCCTGTTACCTCTAGTAAGTCTGACACAGCAGGATTTCCGAGAGCTGGTCGAGAGCCCCCTCATTGTTTTCCACCACTCTGCAACCTTGACTACTAGTTAGAAAAAACAAAGAAATTCACTTAAAAGACCAAAGGTTACAAGGACATTATAGTTCTGAAATAGAATTTAACAAACCTTAGAAATTCGCTGGAAAAACCAAAGATTACAGGGATGTTATAGTTAGGCTCAGATTTTACTTGTAGAAAACCAGAGAAATTCAGCAGTTATAGTTACCTGAGCTAACTATAACTATAACTTATGCCCCCGCAATGCAATGCTTATGACCTCACATATTAAATCACTCATTACATGGTCAGTGAAATCACTGATTGCCTCATCCATAGAACCACTCACACACCCACTCACATCCCCATATAACCTCTCTTAGGCTCACTTCCCCTCCCGTTCCCACACACCCACTCACATACCCATACCACTTGTCACACACCAACTCACTCTTCCATAGAGGCACTCACACACCTACTTACTCAATTGTCCAGCTACTAATACAACCATTCACTCACTCATACAACTACTTATACAGCAAGTTATTCATCTGCACAGCCACTCACATAGTCACACAGTCACCCATAGAACTACTCACACACCCATGTATTTACTTATACAGTCACTCATGCATCCACTCACTCACCCATATAGTTTCTCAACACAGCCACTCACTCACCCATACAAGCACTCACACACTCGCTTACACCCACTGAGCCACCCATTCACACATCTATACAAGCACTCACGCATCTACTTACTCACACATATAAGCCATTCACACAGACACTTACTCTCAAAAACAGAAGCTCAGACACCAATTCACTTAACCACACCCACTCAAACAGCCACCCACTCATATATATGTTTTTCAAAACCCACCGGGAACCTACGAACTCAGGGTGGGGGCATTCATGGTGCCACATATGAATATTTTATTGGCGGTCGCCAGTGGTCAGTTATAGTTAGGATAGTAGTTTGCATAGGAAGACCATTTTTTTGTTTTGCCAATAACTTTGGCGCAGCTTGACAAATCTTCACATGATTTTCACAAAAGTACCCCTTTTTGATTCAGCTGCAGTGTTAAAAGTTTCATAGTAATCCATCAAGCGGGCCGAGAAAAAGGGGTGTCCCACTTTTACCATGTTATGTCTATGGGGATTTTTCTTTCTTTGAAAATGACTACAGCCCTGCTGCAACAACTTCTAAACAAAATCACAAAATATTTGTAAGAAAGCTACATGTTCGTCCTGAAAGCATGCTTTTTGTGAATTGGTGTAATTCTGTTCAGTAGTTTCAGAGAAATTAAAGTTTAAAATATATAGATATCTGAGGAAGTAGTGGACTTGCGGATCACACTAAAATTTGATTGGCTGCCAACACTTCAACCAGGAATGTTGGCAGCCATCTTGCGACTTGGCTTGAAGCTAAGTCACGGCAAAAAAATAAAAAAAATAAAGAAGGGGGCAGGGTAGGAATACCCTGACCCCCCCCCCCCCAGATATGGTGAGGGTCCCTCAGGGACCCCGCAGGGCATTAAAAGCTTCTTCTTTTTTTTTATTTACTGCGGACTCACATTGGATGCATGAATCCATGGCAGAATTAAAAAAAACAAAAGACGCATTGGCTTCCATGCATATTTTTCTAAATCCCCCAAGTGGGCTAAATCCCAGGGGGATGAGGGTAATCAAGGAGGAGGGCTCATGGGGACCCCTCCTAGGCTTTTCTAAAGTCCTCGGGACCACCATCCCAGCACACATACATTATTTAATAAAAAACAGCCTCCCCCGCATCTCTGGGGACTGCCACCTGTCCAGGGCACTGTAGTATACAAATGTGAAGGGCCTACTCACCCCCCTCCACCTCTGGGACTGACAACTTCCTGGGGCACATAAACATTTTATTGATTGTCAAGACCTTCAGGGTACTAGGAACAGTCACAGCCATAGCGTGCAGCACTTAGAATCCGCCCACGCTCCCCACTCCCACCAACGCCACGAGAGATACACAGGGGGACCCTCTTCCCAACCGTCCCATCCAAAAGTCAGCAGCCGCCCCATCTCCAACCCGCCACCCACTGAGTCAGGAGAAAGAGGAAAGGCCCGAAGAGGGAGAAGCAAGAAGGAAGAATAGAAGGAGAGAAAAGAGAACAGGAGAACAATAGGCGGCCAAACAGGTCTCATAGCCACCAAGGACAACAAAGGCCAACAGGGCCATATCGGACTGCCCCAGTCACCAGGCATCCTCTACCCAAGGGTATGGACACACTCAGGAATGTCACTCCCTATGAAGCAGTATGGGGGAGAAGAACCCTCAAAAAAGAAAGATGAAAAGAAAAGAAAAACAGGGGACGGAAGGTCCAGTGTCCCCGCTGCCCTGATAGTAGTTGGGGTATATTATAATGACACAAGCTGAGCCACATGACATCCTGCAGCATGGGGCCACCCAGGTTGGCCCCTGTAGGGTGACCAGGACATTCCTCTTCACTTCTCAGGACACCCCTCAGGATCAAAGCGGGCCGAGAGCCTTCATCTGGCGCATATAATACTGCAACTGTGTACGCGGCGAGGGTCGATGATCCACAGAAGGGACAGGGCAGACGCCCCGCAAGGGCATCAGAGGCACGTCTTGTGGTAGTGATGCATACTGTATGTTGAGGTGTCGCAGGAACAAACAGCTCAGCCAGCAGGCAAGGAAGGTGTCGCATTCAGGTGAGGTGGAAGCACCATTAATCGTTATCAAAATTGAGGGGTAAAGACGACAGCAACAGCGATGAGTCCTATAGATAGCACTCCTCTATGGGCGCCAAGTCACGGGGTGGACGGGCGCAACCCCATCTCTTCGCGGTCACCCTCAAGGGAGCGGATATGCGCTATGATATCTTGTTTAGCTTGCAAGGAGGATTTCTCATCCACCGGCGGGGAGCGGCGACGGCGCGGAACCGTGGTCCAGTCCAGACGGGCCGGGATCCTTTCTTGGCGTCTCAGTCGGGAAGGGCTGCTTGCCGGCGACTCCGATAGTTTAAGCAGTTGTGCCGCCTCTTGATAAGATCGGGTGACTCTACGTTTGCCCTCCCATTGAAGATAAGGGCGAAGGGGTGGCCCACTGATAGGAAACATCAAGGGTCTGAACTCCCCTAATAAGCGCAAGCAGGTTTGGCGCTATCTCCTTCAACAACAGCCTGACATTATATTCCTTCAAGAAACCCACCTACTACAGGGAGACACACACCGCATGGCGCATCCCAAGTTCCCTATTCAGTTCTGGGTGGCTGCGGACACTAAAACTGCGGGGGTAGCCATATTGTGCAGAGCTGGCTTCAGGCGGGGAGATACCAGGCCCTATAAGAGTGGAGATGGGCGCTTTCTTAAGGTTACAGTACACGTGGGGCGGCGCCGACTCACCCTGTGTAATCTATATGCACCCAATCAGTTGCAGGACCGATATCTCCAGACACTCCTACGGGAACAGATTCTATGTGGTGACCCACACATGATACTAGGAGGGGATTTTTATTTAGTTTGGGACCCGAACATGGATCGTAGCGAGGCCGCTTTCAATGATACTGGGGCGATGTCCTCTACGCTGCGCAGGCAGATTGCAGATTTAGGGTTAATAGATGTGTGGCGCTACCACAGCCCGGACCTGAGAGACTACTCATTCTATTCGCACGCCCACAGGTCCTACTCCCGTATAGATTTCCTCTTTGTGTCTCTGGAGTTGCTACGGGATACATTGGGAGCTTCCATCTCAAATATATCACTGTTGGATCATGCCCATGTAGAGATGCTCCTCCAAGATCCGGCTGCGCGCCCTACTCGTGAGGCTCGTTGTTTTTTTCCGCTGAGCGTCCTTCGGGATGCTGAGGACGTAGATAGCATCTGTGAGGCCATTGACTCCTATTTTGCTTCTAATGATACCCCGGAAATGTTCTTCCCGGTGGTATGGGACGCCTTTAAGGCCACGATCCGGGGACACATCACCTCTCTGGCGATTGCACGGAGACGTGCTGCCTGCAAACTAGAAGCTGATCTGGCAGTGGACATTAAGAAGGCTGAGGTGCAGGATCGGGTACGCTCGACATTGGTGACTAGGAGGAGACTAGCCAATCTCAGGGGACAGATTCGGCTTTTACGTACCAATAAGGCAGAAAGCTCTCTGTTGGCCCTGAAACTAAAGTACTTTGAGGGTGGTGACAAGGTAGGACGACTGCTGGCGGGGAGGCTGCGGGCGCGTGCTACTAAGGCCCACATAGCTAGTGTTCAACTGCCGGATGGGTCGAGACAGGTCTCAGAGACGGCTAAGCAAGCCGCATTTGTGGACTACTATGCCTCTTTATATAGGAGAGAGCCTACCTCGGCGGACGCGATCGCGGCTGCCCTGGACGACTATGAGGGGGCAACACTGTCCCCGGGGAACGCGGCGGAGCTGGAAGAATCCATTACCGACGAAGAGATAGCAGAGGCAATCAAGGACCTCCCTTTGGGGAAAACGCCAGGCCCGGATGGC
This sequence comes from Lissotriton helveticus, assembly GCF_964261635.1. Lineage (NCBI taxonomy): Eukaryota > Metazoa > Chordata > Amphibia > Caudata > Salamandridae > Lissotriton > Lissotriton helveticus. The sequence continues at coordinate 915,386,202 of NC_136059.1, read as the reverse complement.
CTGCCCCTATCTTTCTATCGCACATTCCAGGCCGAGCATCGACCCTATCTCCTTAGACTGTTCAACTCTTTTACTGACGACATGGGACCTTCCCCTGACATGGGCATGGCGGAGATAGCGTTGATACCGAAACCCGGGAAAGACCCCGCGCTATGTGCGTCTTACCGCCCTATCGCCTTATTGAATATGGACCTTAAAATATATACCAAGCTCCTCGCCAAACGCTTAGATACTCATATGCCGAGGCTCGTGGACCCTGATCAGGCCGGATTTATTCGAGACCGACAGGGAGCAGACAATCTACGTAAACTCGCGCACCTCGTGGGGAAGGTGCACCACTGGAAAACCCCGGCTTGCCTTCTTTCCCTAGACGCGGAGAAGGCGTGGACTGGACCTTCCTTAGGGCGGTACTCCACAAATTTGGATTGGGCCCGAAGATGATCATGAGGGTTATGGCCCCATACATAAGGCCCCAGGCTAGAATTCGGATCAACGGCAGCTTAACGCCTCCGCTACCGGTGCATAGGGGTACCAGGTAGGGGTGCCCTCTTTCGCCCCTTTTATTCGCCCTCGCAGTGGAACCCCTCGCAGAGCTGATACGGCGCGAGCCGGACATCCATGGCATAACTCATGGTGGTCGGGACAATAAGGTGGCGTTGTTCGCGGATGATCTGATTCTTACCCTTTCGCGGCCATGGGAATCCTTACCGGCCATCCATAGAGTGCTTTGCCTGTACGAGAGAGCATCAGGCCTCAAGATCAACCATGATAAGTCCTGGGTTCTCAATCTTACCATCCCGGCGGAGGAAATTCCCTCTTTGAGGAGGGCCGTACCCTATCAGTGGGCTGAGCATCACATTCTATACCTGGGCCTCACCTTGACCTCCTCCCTAGATACCTGGACAGCTGTGAACTGGTGAAATTGTCGGAAAGAGGTTCTGGAGGACCTACGGCGGTTGGAAGCCGCTGATGTTATCGTGGCTAGGTCGACTCAACGCTGTTAAAATGTCGATTCTCCCCAAAATCCTCTACGTGTTCCAATGCCTTCCCACCCCAATCCCACTTCATTGCATACGAAGCCTGCAACGCGATCTCACGTCCTTTGTGTGGGGCGGTAAGCGATCACGCTTTTCGCAAAAGATCCTTATGGCTCCGCGAGACAGGGGAGGGTTGGCCTGTCCCAACCTAGTACACTATTATTGGGCGGCACACCTCCGTTTTGTGATAGAGTGGGGGGTACGAGAGAGTGAAAAAGGTTGGCTACATATGGACAGGTTGGTGGCGGGACGTACCGTTTGGGATCTCCCGTGGCTCCATCGGGTGGCTCGCTCTAAGAGTGCGTACATGGCGGTGCCCATGAAAACGGTGTTGGACATTTGGGACACCATTGCAGTGTCCAGGGGGCTCACTACGTTTCCGTCCCCACACACCCCCATAGCGGCGAACCCGCACTTCCCGCCGGCCCATCAATCTCGGCCTTTGAGAACTGGGTGCAAGGAGATTGCAGGGTAATCTGTGATCTCTTTGAAGGGGGCACGCTTAAATCATTTGACCATTGCCGGGAGGAGTTCCACTTACAGTCAACGGCGCAGCTGCAATATGCTCAATTGCGACACTGGGTATCGGCTGGGGACATGTACCAAGCGGCCACGCGAGCCTTCACTCCTTTCGAAAAACTGGCGCGCTCCCTTCGGGGGTTAAAACGGTTGGTCACCCAGATTTATCACATCTTGCAACATCTGCCGCTTGTACCCACCCACCCGTACCAGCGCCAATGGCAGCTAGCGCTAGACGCGGATATTGCATCTTCGCAATGGGACGCAGTATGGAGGGATATTCCCAAGGTATATCGGAGTATTCCGCAGAGGGAAAATGCCTACAAGCTTTTAACTCAGTGGTACTACACCCCTTTGCGGCTCCATAAGATGTTCCCCAATGTTTCCCCACTGTGCTGGAGATGTCGAACTACAACAGGAGATTTTATACACATATGGTGGGCATGCCCACTCCTGACTGTCTTTTGGAAGGAGTTCCTCAGCCACATTAGGGGGGTGCTGGGGTTCCCCCTGCCTGAAGCCAAAGGCACGATCCTGCTAGGTGTTAGGCCCCTTGATCTCAAGGCCCTCACCCGTAGCAACTGGGTTCTGACGCTCCAAATGCTGGGAGCGGCCAAGCAACTTATAGCCTTATACTGGAAAAAGACCGAGGCGCCCCCCATAGCCTCCTGGTTTGTGCGGCTCTGGCACGTTTTAGCTATGGAGCTCCTCACAGCGCGAATACAGCTGCGCGGCAACAGTTATGGGGCAGTCTGGAAGCCCTTGGTGCGCTACCTTTGCTCAATAGAACATGCGAGACACATGCCCATTAGACTCCAGACCCTGCACCTCTTTGATGACGCTGTCACTCCCGCAGACCCCACTAGACTGCTCCCGTAGGCCTCCTACAGGACGCGAGAGCTTTTGAAGTTGACCCTGGCTGGCTGAGTCCCCTACTACCCCACTGAACAGCCTACACGCCTTGCTTGCGCGCCGCCCTTTCTACTTCCTACTTCTTGTTTCCTGCTCTCTTTTCTTTACCTTTCTCTCTCCTCCCTCTCTCTTTAGATCTCTTAAGTACTTTTAGGCCCCTGTTGGGTCGTTCATACGTGTTGGACTAGATGCCTGTACATTTATGCCCACTGACTTGGTGTCTGGGCTTTCTACGCACTGAACAGTACTAGCAGCTGATCCTAAGCCACGCTGCCGGCCCCTCGGGGGTTGTAGGCACGGCGCTGTGTTCATTTGCTTTCCTATGTAGGATCTACGACTGCATTGGCCCCCTTCTTTACGCGGCCGGCCTCGATTGGAGGTTGTAGGCTTACCGCTGTGTCTATGTGCCCCTGTCAAGGGATTTGCTTCAAAATGAAAACAGACTTGAAACAAATAAACATTTTATTATGTAGAATTACAGCCTCCCCCACAGCCCCTGGGACCGCCTCCTCTCTGGGGCACAAACTAAATACTTAAAGGGGTCCTTTGCAGACCCTTGGCCCCGGGGACCACCACCTCCCCTGAGAAAAATACTTAAAAGAAGGGGGGTCATACTGAAGCCCTAGATGGCCTGGTTCCCATCCCTCAGACATTGCAGTTTGCTATGGCTTGGCGGGAGCACAGCATAGCAACACTGCTCTGCTTTCAGCAAGTGAGAGCAGAAAGAATGCTCTGGCTTGCTAAAAGCAGAGCAGAATTACTTTTGGACATTGCATGTCAGCAGCTCCCTCTATCCAAAAGCAATGAATGCTCCCATAGGATGCAGAGAGCCTGCAGGGACCAGGGCACCCAGCCTAAAGGCCTGGCCCCAGGAGAAGGGGTCCCAAAATCAGCCTAGGAAGGGGGAGCCCGGCCCCATCCTGATTTCTTTTAATACAAAAAAAATTGAATGGGGCAGGCCCCCCTCCCTAGTTTATGCATTTAAAAAAATAAATGGCAGGCCCTGGGGGATGGGATCTCTAGGGCCAAAATTGGCCCAGGAACGAGGGGCCACACCGCCCCTTTCCTTTGATTAAAAGCAAATAATTTAAACAAGAATTAGAAACGCTGGGCCCCGTAATCAGCCTGGGTAGAGGGGAATAGGACAGGGGGCTGCTGGCCCCCTCCCCATTCTAAAAATGCCCGACCCTGGGGGATGAGGTCTCAGGGGCAAAAAATATGACACATGGAAGGGGGGCCACGACCACAAGAAGCCCGCCCCCTTTCTCCACTACTCTGCAAATGTGCTTACCAGTGCCTCTGGTTGGAGGACGAAGTCCACTTGGCTGCTGAGGGTCATTAGGGGCCAACAAGACCTCCTATTACCTCCAGCAGGAGAGGTGGTCAGAGGCCACGCCCCCTTTCTCCACCACTCTGCCAACTCACCTCTAGGGGCACTGCTGGTAATGGGATGATGTCCCCTTGACACCTGAGTGCCTCGGAACTGAATTAGACGTCTTCACCAATTAGTAGTGCACCAGGAGGCGCATTTGCAGAGTGGTGAAGAAAGGGGGTGTGGCCTCCAATGACCTCTTTGCTATTCATCGTTGTGGATCTTACTGGAGGCAACAGGAGGGGTAGTTGGCCCCAGGGGCATCCTTGGGGCCAACTACCCCTTCTGTTACCTTCAGTAAGTCAAACACAGCGGGATTGCTGAGAGGTTTGCGGCTTAAGGATCCTCCCATGTTACCAGGGAAAAAGAGCAGAAAAAGTCAGAAACAAGCAGAAAAGGCAGAATAAAGGTCAGCAAAGAACAGAAAGAAGTCAAAATAAAGATCAGCATTTAGCAAAAGGATGCAAAATAAAGGTGAGCAGAAAGAGCAACATAAAGTTGAAATATGACCAGAAAGAGCAGAATAAAGGTCAATAACTAGCAGAAAGAGGCAAAATAATGATCAAAAATGAGCAGAGAGAGACAAAATATAGGTGAAAAACGAGCATAAAGAGGCATAACTAAGGTCAGCAATGACCAGAAAGAGGGATAATAAAAGTGAGGAACAAGCAGAAAGATGTAGAATAAAGTGCAGAAAAGAGCAGAGAGAGGTAAAATAATGGTGAGAAACTAACAGAAAGGGGCAAAATAATTGTGACCCTGCCATGCACTGCTATTGACCCCACCTACATCACTCTTTACATGTCCTATGATGACATCTCAAAAGACATAATTTATGACATCGTGATTACATCACTGATAACATCATCCATTGACTGTGCTCGTCTGTTTTATAGTTCAGATTGTGGCGGATAACTACCATATTACGTTTCCATTTAATTTTGGACAGTTTGGTTCCATCTAATGGGTGTAAGTATTAAGAAAACTCATGTCCTCCTAATTCACCATAGTTGTGTAAAGGTATTGTACAAGTTATAAATCTTTGTATTCAAAAGTAACTCTGTATACAGATGGCAGTAGACTTGTGTTCATTATGTTCCACATAAGTATTTTGGTAAGGCAGAAAACGTTTCCAGCAGGGCAAAGATTCTACATAATACATATTATGGGGCAGATTTACAAGCTCCATTCAACACTTTTGCACTGTTGTTCCATCACTTTTGTGACACAGCGGCGGAGTAAAAAATGCAGCCAATTTACAACGTGACGCATCTAGGTAGATGCGTCACGCTGTAAAGCCCTGCGTCGCATTATACATGCATCAGGTATAATGTATTTATTTTAAGTTTTATAAAGCGCATAACTGCTCCAGTGACGGGGCATCCCAGCGCTATCTAAGCAAGGGCTGAATTCACTCAAAAGAAGGAGAGAGCCTAAGCTGGAAAGAGCCAGGTCTTTAAAGCCTTTCGAAAAGCCAGATGGGTCTGAAGTCCTCTAATGGGAATTGGAAGAGAATTCCAAAGGCGCGCCGCCTGAACTTTAAAAGAGCCACCGCCTGCTCTGGCTCTGTGAAAACGGGGAGTACAAACCAAGCCCGAATTGAACAATCGCAAAGGGCGATTCGGTACATATTGAACCAGCAGATCCTCTAAAATCGGCGCTCCTTGACGAGTCAAGATTTTATGGGCCACACATAGAGACTTAAAATTTATTATTTTCGCTATCGGCAGCCAGTGCAGCTTAGGCAGATGCTGCGCGACCGAACATGATTTAGGCAGAGCTAACAGGGCGCGAGCTGCTGCATTCTGGATTCTCTGGAGGTGAGCAATACAGGACTTGTTGGCACCTAGATATAGGGAGTTACCATAGTCCAGACTTGACAAAATTGTGGCCTGAAGGATGGTTTGGCGGACATTTGGTGCAAAATAGCCGAGTAAGGGTCTTAACCCTCTTAGGAGACCAAAGCAAGGTCCCGCTAGGGCCTTGGATTGCGCATCAAATGGGAGTCCACTGTCATTCCAGAAGCCAAGATTTTTTACTGCCTTCTTTGGCTGGTGCGCAGGTTTAAGTTTGTCAGGCCACCACTGTTCGGACCAGAGGGCACTGTCTCTCCCCAGCACTAGAATTTCTGACTTGGCAGCATTCAGCTGTAAACAATTTCCTGCCATCCAGTCAGAGATGGCTACTAGGTCCTCTTAAAATTTAAAGAGATGATCTTAGCAGTTTCTCGAGAACGCGATGACTAGCTGGGTGTCATCGGCGTAAGAAACCAATGACAACCCCCTGCTTTTTGCCAGCAAAGCTAGGGGCTGAACATAAATGTTGAAAAGTGCAGGGCTCAATATTGAGCCCGGAGGGACCCCATGTTTAATAGCATGTATCTGTGAGTGATACAGTGGCACCACCACTTGAAAGGTTCTGCCTTCCAGGAAGGATATGAACCAGGCCAAGGCCACCTCTCGGACCCCGATATCATAGAGTCTGCCTAGAAGGGTCTCATGGGAAACAGTGTCGAACGCGGTACTTAAATCCAGAAGAATAAAGGCAGTGGAGTTCCCAACATCTAGGCTGCACCGGATGTCCTCGGTTACAGCTAACAGTGCCGATTCGGTGCTGTGACGGGGACGAAATCCATTTTGAGAGAGTTCGAGAGTTTTAGTGTGTTCTACAAATTCCGCCAAGACTGAATTAGCTTATGCCTCAGTAACCTTAGCCAGAAAAGGAAGCTGGGAGATTGGACGGAAATTACTCGGGTCCGACGGCTCCAAAGATGGCTTTTTTAGAAGTGGTATAACTTTTGCGTGCTTCCAGGTTGCCGGCAATAGTGCCGAAGACAGTGATAAATTAACCACATCCCTGCTTGCTGGAGAGATAGACTTGAGGACTTGCTGAAGCTTATCAGGTCTCAGAGGGTCAGCTGGAGAACCTGATTTGATTTTAAAACATAAAGATTCATTTTCAAAGAGGGAAAGTGGCGGAAAGGAGCACAGTGTTGGTTTAGCAAGGTTAGGCCTGTAATCCAGCATGGACATTTGATAGAAAGTCAAGAAGGCTTTGGGGGGGCCAACCTTAGGCAGGTTATCATAAATGGTCTCTACCTTGCGCACAAAAAAATCTGCGAGTACCTCACATTGAGTCTTAGAGGAAATTGGGAGGTCAACTTTTTCGTTGGCATGTTGCATGTTTTTAAGCAGGGAAAAGATAATTTTGGCAGGGTTATTACTTTCCAGAATTTTAGCGTCACTATGTTCCACTCTGGCTTTCCGGGTCAGTCTATGATATGCTTTAATGGATTTGCGGTATCTGATTTTGGCTTCAGTATCATAGTTACGCCTCCATGATCGTTCCAATTGCTTACAAGCTTTTTTTGCTTCCACCAGAGATTCATTAAAACATGGATTGGAAGGTCCAAGTTTTTTCCTTAAACAACATTTCTCAGGGATACAAATGTCTAAGGCCTGCGTCAGCCAGTCCCGAAATAGAGAGTCCGCGGCCACTATGCTTGGAGGGAACTCAGGTTTAGATTTTAACAACAAATCAGAAAATTGACTAACGTCCCATTTGTGCCAAGGATGCTTCATCACAGACTGTGACCGGTGAGGCGCCAATTTCCCAGTCAGCCGAAGGGAGAAAGGGACCAGAAAGTGGTGGGTCCAGACCAGGGGGATCGAGGGTGAGACAGTTACAGCACCCAGATTGGAAAAGATGGGATCCAGTAAATGTCCTGCATAGTGAGTGCTATTTGCCACGTATTGCACGAGTTGGCAAGCCTCCAAATTGGCCCAAAAAACTGCGATCTCTGGCTTATAACTCTCTTCTAAATGAAGGTTAAATCGCCCAAAATGATGAAATTATCCGCTTTGCTCGCGAGTAGGGTCGCTTTGTCCTCTAAGGCTTCCCTCCATTTTTTAGATGGCCCTGGAGGTCGATAGATAAGCAGCCCAGAAACAGTAAAGTTGTGGTTGAGCGTGATTTGGAAAAAAGCGCTTTCACACTCAGGGATCACCTCCTTTGTAAAACTACAGGAGAGAGGCTCCGTCAAGATTAGCGCAATACCGCCACCTCTCTTAATGGGGGGGTTAATTTGATACATAGTGTAACCTGGAGGAAGCGCCAACCAGGCCACTGCGCCCGAGTCCTGGTTTAACCCGGTCTCCATTAAGAATAAGCCATCGGGTCGTTCCTCTGTTAACAGGTCACTGATCTCAGTGTGATGTTTAGCAAGAGACCGGCAATTTAAACTGAGGAATCTAATTTGGGTAGACTCTGGAGGTGGAGACCCACTCTTTTCCTCCCGATAAGCTAGTGCATTGGTCACACCGGAAAGATTTCGCTTCACAAGACCAGAAATGCTTTGGACAACTTAGGCAGTGAGTATCCAACGATAAAAGTTTAGAGCGAGTGTAAAACAGTCCGTCCCCCAAATTTTGAGCAGAGTGACGGGCGGCTGGCAGCGGCCCGGTGCGGACGGGCGCAGATGGGCTTGCCTTTGGCGCAACAGCGGCGCAACCGCTGCACGCGTCCGCTGCGCGTCCGTATTGGGTGGAGTTGAAATAGACGGTGTGCAACAACGGGCACCTCCAATCACGTCTGATTGGCCCTTGGGCAGCCAATCAGTGCTCAACGCCCCCGAGACACGGAAATGCGGCTTTATATCAGTTTTAAACAAGCAAATGTGCAGAATCCCTCATAAGCATGAAACCAATTAAAAATCAAGTTATTAGCAAGGACTTTGCGAGGGCTCAGTGTGAATGCTTAGAAGAGCGTGCATCCGCTCTCGGTTCTTTTTTAAGTGATGGTGGACAACAAGAGGCACCTCCCGTCGAGTTTGATTTGCCATTGGGCAGCCAATCAGCGCTCAACGCCGCCGAGACATGGAAATGCGGCTTTATATCAGTTTTAAAGAAGCAAATGTGCAGAATCCCACATAAGCATAAAACCATTTAAAAATCAAGTTATTAGTAAGGACTTTGCGAGTGCTCAGCACGAATGCTTATGCAGGGTGGGGGTTTCCATGCTGGTAAGCCTCATAAAAGTGACGCAGTGAAATCTACAAGATTTCACTGAGTCACTTCTAGGACGCCACTGCGTCAAAACCTTAAGGAATGATGCAGTGTAGTGGGAATAGGCCTCAAAATGCATTGCTGGAGTTGCATTGTGCTTGTAACACGACTACAGCAATGCATGACTTTTGCCTCAACAGATGAGTCAGAATTTCAGATGCATCTGTCAATCCTTGCGCAATAGTGCGCCGTATTGTCAATACGGCGCATCCATGGTGGCACAAGGGTTTCTAAGGGTGGCGCAGGGAAAGTAACGCATCTCTACAGATGCGTCACTTTTTTAAAATCTGCCCCTAAATATTTTAAGCAGTTATTGAAGAGAATCATCTCAGCATGACAATTTCTACTGAACACAGAAGACTGTGTGAAGCAGGTATTAACCTATTTATGTGTGCTTGTTTCGCCTCAGAAGATGGGCTATCTTTAAAGATTGCACCATAGTATGAATGGTACAGGTAGTAGGATGTTTAACACTTTCAGATCTTCCGATTTTCTGGGGTTATTTTTTACCAAGTAGCGTATTTTCTGACAGCTGTTGCATCGAGTGAGCACTGGTCTTAGTAGATATATATTTTTAGTAGTCTGTGGTGTATTTCTTATGAAGGTGTGAGTGTTTGCAAACAGTGTGGTATAAACTAAACTCTCTCTGTAGAGTAAGCACTGTTTACAGTACTCAGGGGCATATTATCAAGAAACAGCGTTAATATTATCGCCGCTTTAGCGGCAGAAACTGCTGCTAAACCGGCGATTATGGGCTTGATAATACGCCCTTGTGAATTCCCATTGAAGCCCATGTTCTGGAGTGAACATGGGCTTCTATGGGAATTCTCTGCGGCGTATTATCAAGCCCATTATCGCTGCTTTAGCGGCCGTTTTCTGCCGCTAAAGCGGCGATATTGTTAACGCCGTGCTTGATAATATGCCCCTCAGTTCTCTATTGATATCAACTTTGTTTCTTAATGGAGGTTTGGTGTGTTTCAGCGGTTTGATCTGGATAAAAGCTGTCCATAGCAGGGCATATGGTTTGGAATTGGCATTTACTATTTTAATTTTCTCTGAACAGTTGTATACAGATTTAACACCATACCCAATGTGGGTTTTCCATATATCTGTGATTGATTGTTAATGTGAACCATGCTACATGTAACGCCATAACAATTTAAACAACAATATAATAGAAAACAAATCTTTCATGTCATCAGTGATGTCATCAATGATGTAATTTGAGATTTTATCAGTGATGTAATAAATTATGTCATAGAACATGTCATGAGGGGTGTCATATATGAGATCATAACCAGTGCGTGGCAGGGCGAAACTTATAGCGCCGCTAATTATAATTGGTGAATTTTAGTGTTTTTTTGTCCAAAACATGAATGTGTCACCGAGAAATGTGCCTAAATATAACGTTACTTTAACCTTTGATTTTTTTCACTGAAAAAAATATATATATATATATATTACCTACTGGCGGTCGCCAGCAGGTAGTTATAGTTAGGATTGGCTACCATAGGAAATCCGCAACATTCTATTGGGAATAACTCTGGCGCCGGGAGTGCGCAAGCGGAAAGCTGATTGGCTGTCGGGTGTCTGTCAACATTCTAAACAGTCCGGAGAGTTCGCCATCTTGTGTCTCGGTAGAATCGAGACACAAGAGGTGAAAAATAAAGGGGGAAATAATTAGAAGGGGGCAGAGTAGACACCCCCTGACCCCCTAGGTTTTCTGAGGGGGGCCTAGAAGGACCCTGAAGGGCAAAAAAACTTTTCTTTTTTTTTAAATTTTCGCGGGGTAAGCGCTGGGTGCGTTCCCAGGTGCGCGCTCCGGTACGCGCACCCTGAGCTCACCACAGGGAAAAACTGTGTAAAAAATCATAGTAAAAAAATTATTTAGAGTGCTTAGAGGTAGGGTAGCTCTGAAAAGAGCTGTTGTGTTTTGTGGGTGTTTTTTGTACCTACAAGTAGGTACCAATGCAGAGTCTTATATTCAAGAGAAAAACTCTATTCCCCTCATCTGTAAAATGCACACCATCTCTCCTATAGATGTCTTGCATGTTGTAACGCAAGTTGTTGTGGTAAATGGAACCCATACCATAGTCTCTGAGGTAAGCAGAAACAGATTTATTTACATGTTTCCTTGCTTTTTCAATCTGCGCACAAAATTGGTTGGACCAGTTCCATTTTTGCCTTTGGCATATATTAGAAAATACCAAGGCAGTTTTTGGAAAAAGTGACATCAATGGCCCAAAGATGTCCTTTAAAAGCATTTCCAGACCTACCCCAGTCAAAGTGCCCAAGTCATTGCCACCACAGTGCACAATTATAAGGTCAGGGTGTGGTAAATGCATAAAGGATTTTACCAATGGTATCAATTGGTGACTTCTCAATCCTCTCTGTCCAATCCATACAATGTCCACATTTGGTAAATCAAGGTTGTAAATACCTCTGTTAGCTGCGTATTTTTGACTCCAGTAGACATAGCTATGACCCGCAAACCAGACTTTTTGCATGTTGAAGGTAGATGTGCTTATAGTCAGATGAATTGTGGAAATGAAATGGCAGTTTGATTATGAAAAAAAGTGCTTGGGAATCAGTGCAGTTGAAAAACCAGAAATGATTGGTGCTTTCTTAAAAATCTCCACTGCAAATTAGGCTGCATGCTTTTTTTTGTAAGAAGTCATTTTTTTAAAACTATTTTTTAGGTTTTTTTACAAAGTTTTTTTCCCCCTAAACCGAGGGTAAGGAGCACAACATTACATACCATCAATTAGACTTTCTACAGAGAAGCAAATGATAGAAACAAGAAAAAATCAAAAATTCAAAAAAAAGGAAAGGCATTCGCATAGGAAAACATCAGGAGTAAAACAAAGCTAAAGCATGAGATAATCATATCATTAACTAGTCCATCCCCCTATACAGCCCTATTGTGCTAAGTCTCCTCCTTCCAAACAGTTATTGGTTCCCATATTTTTAATCCCAGCTTCCTCCCTTTCTTCCCTTTTCTAGCATAAATTGCTTCTTCCAAATTATATATATTAAGAATCCTGGCTAGCCACTGTTGGTATGTCGGTGGTAATGGGTCGAGCCATGCTGAAGCGATACACAATCTTAATACCGCCATAGCCACAAAAATAAAATAGCATCCTTCCCCCTGAATACCATCCGGATTCACACCCAGCAATATTAACGAGGGGGTTAAGTTAACTGGTATTCTCAATGGCCTTTGAACAAAAATCTCAATTTCTTTCAATATTATGGATAAGTGTGGACACGTTGCAAATACATGTACTATATCAGCATGCATAGTTCCACATCTTGGGCAATTAATGCCCGTTGCAGCCCCCCATTGCGCAATTTTTGCCGGAGTATAATATAACCGGTACAGTGTCTTATAGTGCTGCGCCTGGAGTGCTGCAGAACACAAAACATTCTGACCAAACTCTAATGATAATTTAAAACAATCCGCTTCTACCTCCAGCTTACTTGCCCAACTTTTCCCCCATTTCTCCATATCATCCTGTTTTGTTTCTATTAATTCATAATAGAACCTCTTAATAGTGCAACTAACTCCTTACTGTACCACCTCCAATATAGCGTTTTTTTCAAATCCAGCAGGCCCCCCTCTTTTATTCACCAGAAAGCTTCTTACTTGCAGATGTGCTTCTAGTCAGATAAATTGTGGAAATGAAATGGCAGTTTGATTATGAAAAAAAGTGCTTGGGAATCAGTGCAGTTGAAAAACCAGAAATGATTGGTGTTTTCTTCAAAATCTCCACTGCAAATTAGGCTGCATGCTTTTTTTTTGTAAGAAGTCATTTAAATGGTTGAGAAAAAGTCATTTAAAGAAACATTGCATTCCATTAGCTAGTAGATTGAGAGGTCAAACAACCTTGATGGATTTTTTTGCAACATAGTATGATGAATTTGTGAACTGTGTGCTGGTTTAAGAGGGAGTTACCATGGTTACTTGGTGAATGAGCAATGGGGGGATGGGTGAATGTTATGTGAGTTTCAAAGTTTTGAAATGTACAACCAATTAAAATGTGCAGTTTGGTTTTGAATTTATGTGAGAACAATTTTAATCGGTTAGGTACAAGAATATGGGTCTGAAATGAGAAAGAATCTATGCCATTATTCTTTTCTTCCTCTCTTTTCCCATCCTTTGCACTTTCACTGTTTTCCCTTCCCTTACTGTCCTTACTCTACTTCACTAATTCCTTCTCTTACTCCCTCTGTCCTCTTACTTCTACACTCCTCTTACCTCATTCTCTCTCTGTTAGCCTCATTCTCTCTGACCCCTTAGTCTGTCACTCCTCTTCTATCACACTCACTCCCTATAACACAGCCACACTCCCTCACTTATGTTTCTTTCCTCTCTCACTCAGGGCCTCATTTATGAGAAATGACGCATTGCTGCGTGAAAGCAGCGATGCATCACTTCTCAGTGCGCTCTCCTTGCGCCATTCCTGATGCGTCATATTTAATGTATGATGCATTATGTCGTAAGGAGTTACAGATACGTCAGTATTTCTGACGTATCTGTAAGCGCAAAAGTGATGCATTGCTGGAGAGTGTCACATAAGTGACGTAACTCCAGCAATGCATCCTTTCACATGGGGCCAGCCCCATGTGAAATGGCCTGCGTCAGTCTTACGCCTGCTGTGAGACAGGCGCAAGATTTTGACGCAATGGTGTCCTAAAAGTGACGCAGTGAAATCTCATAGATTTCACTGCGTCACTTCTACGACCCTTCCTTGCGTCAATACGCCCCCTTTGCATACATTACTCTTGGCGCAGGTATAATGTGGCGCAGGGGTTTACAAAGTGACACATCTACCTAGATGCGTCACTTTGTAAATATGACTCAACAAGGTGCATTTTTTACACCACTGGTGTGTCAGAAAAAGTGACGCACCGGCGGCGTAAAAGTGACGCATGGCCTCATAAATGAAGCCTTCAGTCTTCTACTCTCACTTTTTCTTTCACTTTCTCTGTCTCTTCACTGCCTTACTCACCTTGTCTCACACTCACTTGTCTTTATCCAGTCTGTATCTCCACTCTACCCTAAACATCACTGCTCTTTTCTTACCCTTCCACACCCCCGTTCCTTTACTACATTTTCTTCACTTATCCTCATTCCCCATGTTCACTCTCCTTCTCCTCACTCACCTTCCTCACATCACCTTCTTTCAGTCCCCCTACTTCACTTCCCTTCCCCTCTCGTCCCTTTCTTTGCTTTCTCACTCATTTTCCTCTCCTCTCTCACTGCACTCCACTTCAGTTACTCTTTTTCATTTTTTTAAGAATACAGCTCTTTGATGAGAATTGGAGGTAGTTCTGAAAAGAACTTTTTTTTTCTTCTTTTTTCCTTTTTTTGAAACAAAAACAAAAACAGGGAATGGCAAACTGCTCAACAGGAGCAAAAAAAAGATCAAAATTAGGGCTGGGCATGGCAGCGGTGGTTCTCTAATGCCCGAGCAATGATCAAAATACTTTGTTCCCCATAACAAAGTAAGGCATCACAATGCTTGCATTTGATGGAGGCCTCATTAAAAATAGGCTGAATATTGGGGATCAGCTGCTCTGGTGGCCCCCTCACCGATGCAGTTGCTCCTCCAGTTGTAGTAGAGGCACCATCTCTTGGAGCCTCTCGTGCCAGAGCCTTGACACTCTCCCGGGCATAGTTCTGGGGATGCCTTCTCTGCACGTGGCGAATCATGGTAGAATTACCAAAACTGTACTTCCTTGTGCGGTCTCCTCTGGAAAGTACAGTATGGCAGATCTTACACTCCACCTTTGGAGCATTTACTTTTTTACGTCCCTCAGGAATATCAAAAAATTTCCATATGAAATGTTCTTTGACCTTCGGCAAAGGAGGCTCTTCATCTATGAATCCATCAGAGTCATCACTGCTGCTGGATGCTCTGGCAGCCATTGTATCCACAGATTATAAGCAGAGAAAAAAAGAGATCTTGCTCTCACCAAAGTGAAGGAAGAAGTGAAGGAAAAGGGTGGGGTTTTCATTCTTTGGAAAAAAAATCTGTTAGCAACCAATGAAAATTGTTATTTTAAGGTCACATGATTTGACGCGCTTACGCTACGCGCACCGTAGCGCTTCCGGGGGCGCTCACGCTGCGCGAACGTATGCGCTTCCGGGGGCACTTACGCAGCGCGCCTGAGTGACGTTTTGGTAGCTTTACGGAAATGCAAAATCATTTTCATTCGGAAAATCAAAAATACTGCTTTATAAGTATGGTACACAATGTCTTGCATTATTATTTAGTTTTCATACATATTTTTTTTTACGAACGCAGAATTAGCGCTCTCGCTCCGCTCTCGGGAAAGCTTACCGGTGCGCGCACCCTGAGTGCTCCAAGTCGAAATTATACGGGTAAGCTTACCGGTGCGCGCACCCCGAGAGCACCAGGAAAAAATGATTTAAAAAAATATATACATTGAACAAATAATTATTTGAAAAATATATATATAATTATTATTTGTTAAAAACAGCTAATAAAAAAAAAAGAAACGTAGGTTACAAAGTCAATATACAAAGGAATTAGCTTTTTAAAAAACTATGTAATTCACTGAAAAAACCATAGGTTTCAGAAACGTTATAGTTAGGAATTAGCATTTAAAAAACCTTTGAAATTCACTGAAAAAACTATAGGTTTAACACTCGTTATAGTTAGGAATTAGCATTTAAAAAAACTTTGAAATTCACTGAAAAAACCATAGGTTTAACACTCGTTATAGTTAGGAATTAGCATTTAAAAAACCTTAGAAATTCACTGAAAAAACCATAGGTTTCACACCAGTTATAGTTAGCTGAACATTTTACTCATACAAAACCATTGAAATTCCCACGTTATAGTTAGATTAGAGTGTGAGGAGGTGTATCGTATTATCACATGGAAGATGTCATCAGTGATGTCATTTGAGATGTCATCAGTGATGTCATCAGTGATGTCATTTGAGATGTCATCAGTGATGTCACTGACCATGTCATGAATGATGTAATATGTAACATCATCAGCAGTGGATTGCGGGCGCGCGAGTTATAGTGAGTCCAACTAACTATAATGTGGGAATTTCAATGGTTTTGTATGAGTAAAATGTTCAGCTAACTATAACTGGTGTGAAACCTATGGTTTTTTCAGTGAATATATATATATATATATATATATATTCCAAAATTAATGAGTCACGATGCACTCTCAGAGGTTGAAAATTGCCACCATACTTTATTTACTGCAAACTGCTACGCGTTTCGACACTAAGAGTGTCTTGATCGCACGAGTAATGCAGTGAAATGTCCATGCTTAAATATATAAATAAACATAGATGAGGTCTTTGCTACACCTCCCACCCCTGACGTCAACAACAGCCGCCATCTTTGAATGGTACATTTGAATACATGTGTATACAACGTACATTTCATTATTTATACGTATTGCACATGTCAAAAAAATCACAATTGAAGTTTAATAACTCATTGTTCAATGTGCTTTTAGCTGCTAGCAGTACATACTATGATAAACTAAACAATTTCACCTTTTCATTTTGTAATGTGCATCCCTATGCATTTCGAGACCGAGCCCTTCGTCAGGGAAATTGCATACAATCTAGGAAGTGAAAGGAAAAATACTGAGTTGTAACCAGGTCCGGCTACTCTTCCACATCACAGTACAAAAAAAAAACTCAGGAGAAAAAAAACTAGAGAATCTGGAGGTGACTCTCGATAAAACGTCATGCGTTCGGCCAGTGGGTGGTCGTGAGTACAAGTGCAAATGTTTGGTGGATTAGCCTGTGTGACAACAAAAAGAAAGGTAGGGAGATTCAAGACACACTCTTAATCCCCGGTTAAGGCAGTCAAACAAAAAAAGAGAGGTCAGTGGAATGAGAATAACCACAGAAAGGAGCAAAGAAAAAACTGCCCCGACTTAGGACAGTAAAAAAGCCCTCACTCACCGACCTGGTCGGTGACATGCTTCATCATCGGGCCCCCACTAAAGAGGCCGAGTGCCTCTTTAGTGTGCCGCAACGCCAGAACTACCGCGGAGCGGGTTTTTTTGTGTAAAGGTGTGCAGTGAAAATAATGATAAAAGTGTCTTAGGTGTATCAAAAAATACTTTATTTATAGACACTAGGACACAGATAAAAAGATTAGTTTATGTGTTGGGAATTTATCCAAAATTAATTGTTTGGTTAATTCCAACCACTAATAAAGTCAGTCAACATGTTTCTGCCTCTGAAACGGTGTGAGTTTACCAGGCATTCTGTGGTACTGAAAATTTTGGACCTGTGTCATAAACATCGTCGTATCATGACGATTTTGATATCAGCAGACCGAAAATGGCCAGTATACTATGCACAAGCATTTTTCGTCATATTCGAGTAACGATTTCACCCAGAAATCGTCATTTTCGTCCTGAACCCTTGGGTTCCATTTTGTGTACGGCAGCCATTTTGTGAGTTGCCCTCACATAGGCCAATGATTAAGGCCAAAAACGATCCTGAAGGACACGAACACCTTTCCTGACTCCTGCACGACCTGGACAAGCTGGCTCCACTGCCCAAGGCCAAAACCTGTTCGGTCAGTTCCTCTCCCAGTGGCCGGGCGAGATAGCATCAAGACACAACATGCCATAAACCTTTCATCGCACACAATCCCTTCCTAATCTTACACACACCTGCCTCTGTTTCTTTCTTTATGACTTGCTTTACTAGGAGGAGGTGCCCGTTTTTATTGGGGTTTCGTTGATATCTGATGAAAATATTGGGCCTTGCCGGGTAATTGATTGTGGGCTGAACAAACTGAAATGTGGGATTGTCATCATGACTCTGCTTTTTCTTTGTAGTGAAAATATGTGAATGGTCAACTGTAAAATTAGGAATGTTTGCCTGAAGCATAATATTTTGTATAAAAAGAGAAGGCTGGCTTTGTAAGATTGAGCAGTCTCCTGAGAATATACACCGTGTTGTACTTCTAGGACACCTGTTACTTGGTTGCAGCCAATAAACTCGATCTTTGACTTCACCTAGAAGACTCTGAGTTTCTGTAGTCTAAAACAGAAAGGACCCGAAGTCATAGGGTGTGTCCCTGGCACCGCTGGGTTACCGGTTCAGTACCGGTTCTGAGAAACCCAGTACTTCAGTTGGCGCCCAACGTGGGGCTCGATATCAGCGGTACCGGTCCAAGCCAGAGGTTCGTGAGGAGCTTCGTGTGAAAATTCTGGAGGAAGGCCGCCACTTCATCGACCCCTGCATATCGACGTGGTCCGAAAGTCTTTGCTGCGAGGTTCCCCGCTTCCCGACGGCTACGAAGGACTGCTGCCCTGACTATCGCCCTGTTTTGGACCCTTGATGAGTGGTAGAGCGAAACGATAGACGAGTCTTCTGGTGACGTCATCGATACCTCAGTTAAGTATAAGTGGAGCGTCTCCCAGTCCTTAGTTTAGGTATCCCCTTGGGATCTTTGATTTGGAACTTGCAAGTACCAAAGCCGAGGGACTCGTGTATTCACGAGACTATCGTAATCGATAATCCTTTGAAGTTTGAAGCTAGACTAGTGAGCGAAGATGCCTGGTCTTAGCAGACTTGGAAATTTGTTTTGTCTTGGTTGTAATAGGGATTCCCGATTGGAGGACTCGTGTCCGGTTCCTCCAATTGGAACTCCAACCTATGAACTATATGTGAAACATGGCATAAGCCCCATCGCATATAATGAAGTATGGATCCGATACACCAGAAAAGATGGTGTTTTAAAATGGCCCCAATATGGTAGCTTTGACACGGAAATCTTAGATAATCTCGAAGTTAGACTTTTTAAGAAGAAAGCCCGGACGGCGATGTTTGACTCTTTCCGCCTATGGCGAAAGGAAGCCAAACAGAAAGAAATTAAATTAGCTAAAAAGAATAAAAGAGAAAAGGGTATTTCGATAATGCAAGCTGCCATGCAGTTTAAAGATAACGAAGAAGAACAGATGAATGAGCAGTTGCACAGGCAACGTAAAATGGTGGTCGATAAATGTTATCCGGTTTTGCCGCCTCTTCAGCAAGATGCAGCAAAAGAACTTGAAAAAGATCCCCTAATGTCGCATTTATTGAGTTCGCCACCCCCCTATGCGCAGAATGCTACAGCACCTCCGCAACCTCTAGTCGTGCAACCCCCGATTGTTGTGCCTCAAGTTCTTCCACAGCCACCAGCTGCTCTTCAGTTGGCTCCTACTCTTCCGGTGCAGCCTCCTCAAGGGCCACCGGCTTTGACATCTGCTCTGCCTTTACTTCCTACGACTTTGACCACTATATCGACTACCACTCCTGGTATTCCTTCTGACACTGCCTCTGCATCTGCCTTGCCTCACTCCGCTTTTCTGCCTGTCCTTTCATCGACCTCCCCCTCTGTTCGCCAGAGAATGACTAGCACTGTTGCTAGCCTTCTATATCCTCTCTTTGGAGCAACAGGTGTAACTCCTGTCTCAGAGCGTAAACAGTTACGTAGCCAACTGCCTGATTCCAGGGAGAAGGAAACATTGAATTATTTGGCACATAAATGGGTTACTGACCCGGTGAGATATGAGCTAGAGTCTGTTATGGATGTCTTCCATCAGTGGGAAGCACCAAAACAGAGATACGTTTTTGAGGAAATGTGTACTTTCCTTTGTGAGGATTTAGAGGAAAATGATTTAGAGCCTAATCCGCCTGAGTTGTGTCGTGTCCGGTTCGATTTTGCAAAAGGCACGATTATGGGTTCCGATATTGAGAAAGCAGTTGCGACATTGTTATCATTCAGGAGTGAGGGTGTTTCTCGGTCGTTGTTTGAGTCTGATTCCTCTGTTAAAAAGAAGGTAAGACAATATCCCATGAGAGAAGTTCCCCCACAATGGAGAGAAGGGGACCCAAATGCTAATCCAGCCATTCCGCCACATTTTCAGCGTGTTTGGGTACATGTTCCATGGAAAAGAGCTGAAGTCTTGGCCCTTAAACAGACATTGCCTGATCCCCGTAAAAATCCTGCAGGATATTACAAGGAACTGTCAAAGACTGCAGGCTCTTGCATTATGAATTTAGCGGATATAGACATGTTGTTTGGAAATGTTGTTCCACAGCCTTTGTGGGGAAAAATTTGTCATGCAGATCATGATCAAGAGTTAGGTGACACATGGGCTAATATTAGTGCTGCAAATGACCGACAAGTTGGTGGTGCTAAACCAGAACCTTTAGTGGCAGACCTCCCTGGTAGAATCATTACTTACATGAAGACTTTAATGCCTGCGATGCGAGTGAATTGGGACAAGTTGTCTGCATGCAAGGAGAAGAAAGATGAAACAGTGTCTGATTTCTTCACTAGGTTTGAAGAGACGTTTGTCGACCACAGTGGTCAAGATATGAGTACAGAAGGTGGTCAACGGTTGTTCGTTGACAAGTTTGTGCATAATTTGCTTCCTGAGTTATGTAAAAAGTTAAAAGATTCAGAATGTTTGTGGGCCGTTTCCTCTTCAGCACAGATATTGGCTACTGCGCAGTATTACGAAAATAGAGACAAGGACGAGAAAGATAGAGTAGAAAAGAAAACGAAAGAGTTAAAAATGAAGGTCCTACTACAGCAGGCGTACCCGCCTCGTGGTGGTCAGAATAACTATCAGCAGCCTCAGCAGTTTCAAAGAAACATGCAAAGGACCGAATATCCTCAACAACGCTTTCCTGTAGGCCCTAATCAGTGTGCATATTGTAAAGAGGAGGGCCATTTTAAAAGTAGTTGCCCTGCTCTGCTACAGCATATGAATGGTGTTTCTAGCGCAAGAGGTCGAGGTACTCCACAAGCGCCTAGAGGTAGAGGACGTGGAAATTTCCCCCAGAACGGGCGATCTTTTCCGCCTCAGAACTCAATGAATAGTTTTGATCAGCAGAATAACGCGTCTGGTAGGACGCCTCAGTACTATGCTGATGACTACTATGCAGAAGATGTGAATATGTAAGGTAATGATTGCTAGGACAGCCATAGACAAAGAGAGGGAGTTGTTTCAGTTCCAGTAGATCAGAGTGGACCTTATGTTGAGGTGATTACATCAGGTGTGTCAGAGCCTTTTCTGTTGGATACTGGTGGTACAAAGAGTTCCATTATGCACTCTAAACTCCCTGGCGCACCTTTGTCTGGCGAAATGAATGTTTCAGTAGGTTTTTCTGGCGCCCCGGTTAGGAACCCGATTTCTAGGCCTATGTCCCTTTCTGTTGGACCTTGTGAATTAGAAGCACCCCTTATTCTGACAACAGGTTGTGGTGAAAATTTGTTGGGATTGGATCTGTTGAAAAGATTGTATGCAGCATTGTATTGTTCTCCTTCAGGAGTGCAACTTACACTAGGTAAGAAAGTGGTCTCCCCAATAGGATAAACTTCCGACAGAATTGTCACTTCTTCCTGATATTCTTTGGGCTACTGGTCCTAATGATGTGGGTCTTTTGGAAATACCGCCATATGTTGTGACATTGAAAGCCAATGTTAAAATGCCACGAATTCCCCAATATAAAATATCTAGTGAAGGTGAAAAAGCGTTGCTAGCGATCATTTACGATTTTATTGAAAAAGATGTAATTGAAGAGACAAGAGGCAACGTTTGCAATAGTCCTGTTCTGCCTGTTTTGAAACGTACTGACCCTTCTCAGCCACCCGTTTACAGATTTGTGATTGATCTTAGAGAGGTGAATAAAATCGTTGTGCCACAATTCCCAGTTGTCCCTGATATCACTGCCCTATTGACTATGATTCCAGCTTCCGCTACTTGGTTCTCGGTGATTGACTTGAAGAATGCTTTCTTCAGCATCCCGATTGCCGAAGAGAGTAGGGATATTTTCGGCTTCAGTTTAGGAGGTCGAAGCTTCCGCTTCAAACGCGCTCCCCAGGGCTACTGTGAAAGTCCATCGATATATAGTCAAGCTTTAAAAACACAGCTTGACACAATTGTTTTACCTGATGGCGCTACCCTTATTCAGTACGTTGATGATCTGCTTGTTGCTGCAGATACAGAGAAAATCTGTAAAGAAGCCATGTTGTCGTTGTTGCATCACTTGCCTGAGTTACATGACAAAGTGTCCCTTTCGAAATTGCAATATTGTCGACAAGAAGTGACCTACTTAGGTCATCTCTTATCGAAGGAGGGAAGGAAACTGACCCCAGAAAGAATTCAGGCAATAGCGAAATTGAGTGTGCCTAGGACACAGAGAGAAGTGCGTGCTTTCTTGGGCATTACATCTTACTGCAGGCAATGGATACCGAATTTTTCTTTGTTTGGCCAAACCTTTGGTGGCATTAACTTGTAAAGATACACCGCATCCCCTCCCATGGTCTGAAGAGTGTCAGAAAAGTTTTTCCAAATTGCGCGATGCATTATGTTCGGCTCCTGTGTTGGGTACCCCCGACTACAGTAAGCCCTTTACATTGTATGTCCATGAGAAAGAAGGTTGTGCATTGTCAGTGTTGACACAGTTGTTCGGAGGCAAACAGCGTCCATGTGCATATTTTTCGTCAACTTTGGACCCGATAGCTAAAGCATTGCCAAGCTGCTTGAGAGCCACAGCAGCAGCAGCTGTTTCTATTTGATAGTCTGCTGGTTTAGTCATGAATAATACATTGATTGTGATGGTTCCACATGCAGTGGACACGTTGTTAAACAGGACCAAGACACAGCACTTAACTAGTGCTCGGTTGTCAGGTTACGAGTTAACACTGTTAGCGAGTCATGTGCACATAAAAAGATGCAACACGTTGAATCCAGCCACGTTGTTGCCGATTGAAACAGAGTTAGATACTTCTGAACAGCATGATTGTTTCCTCAGAACAGAAGAAAAAACGAAAGGGAGAATAGATCTTAGTGACACTCCTCTTGCAAAGTGTGATGGTACCTTATGGGTGGATGTTTCATGCTTCAAGCTTCCGAATGGAGATACGACTGCGGCATATGCTGTTACGACTTTGCATACGATTGTTGAAGCTGCACGTATCCCACATAGTTCAGCTCAAGCAGCAGAGTTGATTGCACTTACAAGAGCGTGTGTGTTGTCGAAAGGAATGAAAGTGACTATATATACTGACAGCCAGTATGCATTCAGTGTGGCTCACAGTTTTGGATGATTGTGGAAAGAACGTGGGTTCCTGACTTCGCATGGAACTAAGATTCAGCATGGTCAATTGGTGAATGAGCTCCTTGAATCACTTACTCTGCCGTTGCAAGTCGCGATTGTAAAATGCGGTGCACACAAGAAGGTGACTGATGATGTTGGTCGTGGAAATGCATTTGCTGACGAAGTCGCAAAAGAAACAGCAAGGGATGTGATGAGTCGAATGTATGTTGCAGGCCCTGCAAGATGGATTGGTGACATTGGAATGTGTGAAGACACGATAGAGAGTGTAAAGTCTATTCAAACTGAAGCTACAGAGAAAGAGTTGAGTACATGGAGAGAGAGTAAGGGGATATTGGATGTGAATGGTTGTTGGGTTGAATTGTCAGAACATCAGAGATGGTTGTTACCCGATGCGTATGTGCCTGCAGTTATTACAATGGCTCATGGAATGGCTCACATCAGTGTGAAAGGGATTTGTAAGTTGTTGGCTCCAGTATGGCAAAATGCTGGAATTCCCAAGTGTGCAGAGAATCTGGTCAAGAATTGTATGGTGTGTCTGAAATACAATCCTGGTAGGGGAATCCCAACTCCAGCTGGTCATTTTGCGCATCCAACGTATCCGTTCGAGGTTTTGCAGCTAGATTTCATCCACATGGAAAGGTGCAACAATCTAAAATACGTACTCGTTGTTGTTTGTGCCTTTTCAAGATGGGTAGAAGCGTATCCCTTAAAGGACAACACTGCCTTATCCACAGCTAAAGCCCTTGTCAAAGAATTTTTCCCTAGGTTTGGAATGCCGAGAATGGTCTGGAGTGACAATGGGAGTGAATTTGTGGGTCAAGTGATGAAGAAAGTATGTGAAGGGCTAGGCATCCAACAAAAATTTCACGCTGCAAATCACCCCCAATCAGCTGGACTAGTAGAGTGCTACAATGGCACGTTAAAACTGAAATTGGTCAAAATCCAAGCGAGCTCTGGCCTTAAATGGCCTGACGCTCTGCCTTTGGCACTCCTATCAACCAGAATGACTGTGCATTCGCGAGTGGGACTTAGTCCGTATGAAATAGTGTTCGGCCGTCCGGCCAACATATGGGGAGTGCCAAGGCCGACAAAATTCAGTGAGATCGAACACCCTGTACTGCTTGACTATTTGTACGAATTGACGGCTAAATTGCGTGTTTTACACCAACAGGTTCACGATACCCTGCCTCAGGTCTCTGAAGCTCCAGGACATCTGATCGATCCTGGATCCTGGGTGCTGGTCAAGAATTCCAGTGAACAAAGAATGACCAGCTCCGGTGGACCGGCCCTCACCTAGTTCTTCTCTCAACAAGATCAGCCGTTCGAGTGGAAGGGAGAAAGAACTGGATCCACGGCGTACACTCCAAGAGGGTCCCTTTGCCTCTGCCGTACGACCGGTTGGTCCAGGAGGGTGTTGCTGACTCTGAGACTGAAACTGTGCCTCGATTTCTGCCTTTCAGTGATGCACGCATAAAAGGAACAATTTCTGAACAAGAAAGTGACAATCTTTTGCAAGAAGCTGTGCCACCGGCAATTCGATTGGACATTACAGAGCCTGAACTCCTGTTTCAAGACCAGACAGCATCTGGGAAGCAGCGCTATAATCTGAGGCCGAGAACTATGAACAAATTAAATTTTCTTTTTCTTTGCTAAATTTTGAAAGTGCAGCTCTCTCATCTGAGAAACTTTTTTTTATTTTTGTTTTTCGAACCACCATCCGGGTTCAGCTGTAGGGTCGCGGTTGCCCAAGTCTTTGGGGTGCAGCCAAAGACGTTAGGTCGACGGTTCTGGTTGGTCTAAGGGAGTTGCCCTGGACTGACAGAAGCATCCCTTAGCATAGAACACCCTACCATCGCGAGCAGCATTTTAGAGAGGATGGAGTTTTTCGAGATGGAGAGACCTGCCAAACAAATGAACTTTAAGACTACAATTTGCAGAATGATGACCAAGAAACGTTTTTTGGTACTATGCATTTTCATGTTGTTCAGTGTTATGATGTTTGTAATAGGATATGTTTTATTCTCTTTTCGAGTGACATTTGCACCCACTACATCACCCATATCTCCTCCTACTGTTTCCTCGCATTCTTTCCACCCTTTTCCTGAACATGAATCCGCTAGGAGATTAGAGTTTATTAATAACTCCTTCGTTCAGCTTATGCACCAACACCAACTAGTAATGAACACAACTAACTGTTGGGTGTGTGGTCTTATGCCTCACACAACGGATAAAGGTATCCCTTATCTGGTCCTGCCTTTCAGCCATAATGGTTCTGTGTGGGCATACAGAACGATGTTCATCCACGCACATGAAATCTACCCCCTACGTTCTGTAAATGACAATCCTAAGAATAGTGCTCTAGTCAAGGGTATAGTAGATATGATTAAAGAAGATGTATCCTATGAGACTATCCCGAGAGATGAGACACTAGTTTATATAGGATGGAACGTGACCGGATATGGATTTACTCTGAGTGAGAAACAGCAAGCTAAGAGATCTTCCCCGATTTGGATTGTACCCCATCAGGGTCACCTATGTCTGCAAGGTAATGGCAAGAATCCCAGAGCTCAGTTAGGGAAGAGTATCTGCACTGAAACATATGTTTTTGCGTCCCAGACTTCCCCTTCGTTCTTAGCAGCTAAGGGTACCTATTTCATCTGCCATGATAGAGCCTATACATGGTTGCCCCCTGACTTTTCGGGCACATGCTTTGTTTCGTTCCTGTTGCCTCCCACCTACACAGCGGCGGCAGATTACCATAAGACAAGGATAGTTAGAGGTGTCTTCAGTGAAGAAGACACTGCAGGACAAGAATTGGGGGATTTCGTGAAGGGTTTTCTGCCGTTCTGGGGACTCATGGTTAACAGCAGGAACATAAGGCAATTGATAAGGGTGGTTGAATCCACCGTGGTTGAAACTGCTGGTGCCCTTAGTAACTTGACTGCTGAGCTCCAGTCGGATCGTCTTATGACCCTTCAGAACAGGGTCGCGTTAGACGTCATACTTGCAGACCGAGGTGGGGTATGTAAGGTGATCCTATCGAGTTGCTGTGTTTTCATTCCAGATAACGCTCCAACAGTGTACCAGGCCATCTCCAAACTGCATAAGATTTCCGAATCTATTCATGTAGACAACGGAAATTGGTCGTTAATGGGATGGTTCTGGGAACTGGTATCCGGCTGGGGATAGAAAATTCTGATGGTCATTGGGATGATCTTAGCCATTCTTTTCCTGTTCTGTCTGTGCGTACAGTGTGCTCCTGCTATATGTGGTCTCTGTGCTACATCGTGTGTAAGGAAGCCTGTATCGAGGGACGAGCTAAGTAATAGGATGATGCTACAGCAACATCTCAATGACTTTACGAATATAGACATGGATTCAGATTAGCATGAGTGTAGGTTATTGCCTATGTAAGAGCAAAAGGAGGGTCTCGGGTACTGAAAATTTTGGCCCTGTGTCATAAACGTCGTTGTATTATGACGATTTTGATATCAGCAGACCGAAAATGGCCAGTATACTATGCACAAGCATTTTTCGTCATATTCGAGTGACGATTTCACTCAGAAATCGTCATTTTCGTCCTGAATCCTTGGGTTCCATTTTGTGTACGGCAGCCATTTTGTGAGTTGCCCTCACATAGGCCAATGATTAAGGCCAAAAACGATCCTGAAGTACACGAACACCTTTCCTGACTCCTGCACGACCTGGGCAAGCTGGCTCCACTGCCCAAGGCCAAAACCTGTTCGGTCAGTTCCTCTCCCAGTGGCCGGGCGAGATAGCATCAAGGCACAACATGCCATAAACCTTTCATCGCACACAAACCCTTCCTAATCTTACACACACCTGCCTCTGTTTCTTTCTTTATGATTTGCTTTACTAGGAGGAGGTGCCCGTTTTAATTGGGGTTTCGTTGATATCTGATGAAAATATTGGGCCTTGCCGGGTAATTGATTGTGGGCTGAACAAACTGAAATGTGGGATTGTCATCATGTCTCTGCTTTTTCTTTGTAGTGAAAATATGTGAATGGTCAACTGTAAAATTAGGAATGTTTGCCTGAAGCATAATATTTTGTATAAAAAGAGAAGGCTGGCTTTGTAAGATTGAGCAGTCTCCTGAGAATATACACCGTGTTGTAATTCTAGGACGCCTGTAACTTGGTTGCAGCCAATAAACTCGATCTTTGACTTCACCTAGAAGACTCAGAGTTTCTGTAGTCTGAAACAGGAAGGACCCGAAGTCATAGGGTGTGTCCCTGGGACCGCTGGGTTACCGGTTCAGTACCGGTTCTGAAAAACCCAGTACTTCAGTTCGTCAGGACCTTTAATTGTGCTAAACCCTGGTGGTATGAGCACCCTAAGGCTCACCCTAACCTAGGGACGTGAAAGTGAAGAAAAGGTTAAAAAAGTGAAAGTGCAAAGGGAAAAGAGTGAGTGCTCAGTCCCAGTTACTCCTGGTTTAGGAGGCTTACCAAATTCAGGTTTCTGCACCTGGAAAAGGAAAAAGACACAGACATACATAGAAGACAGAACAAACATTAAGTAGCTGATCTTGTTCATAAATGTACATCTGTGGTGCTCCAAATTTGTGGGAGGACAGTGGATGGCAGCTAAACGGTATGGTTATCACCAGACTCTGTACCTTATGGAAGCTAACGTTAATGTTAGGGGGTGTTATGAGCTACATGTGGAATAGATTGAGCCAAGTAGCTAAAAGGGTTCAAAACGGGGGAGCATCTGCTCCGGTTTGGGATCAATGGACCAAAGGTCTGTGACCTGGTCATGCCAATACAGTATTGATTAAAATTGTCTCACTTGTAGAAAAATTGCGATCTGCACCATGGGTCACGGGAGGGGGGTGGAGGCGTAATTGGCACACCCTAAATGCAGGAAAGAAAGGTACTATCAGGTTTTTGCCAAGTGGTTACTTATCTCAATCATGCCGCTGGAATCATCAGTCAACTCACGCCCTCGACGCAGGCACCCTCTTGGAACCTGTGACTCCCTCTTACCGGACCCCGACGATGGACTGCGGGGCCGGGGAGTGAGATTAAATCCCTGTGGCCAGCATCGTAACGTGATGGTGCTCGTGAAAGATTGTGTGGTTTGAGTGCACAAAGGTGCCCTAGTCGTTTAACTTGATGTGCGCGTAAGGCTTTCCTGCTGGCTGGTTGACAACGAGGTGCACGAAGATCTATTGTGACGTGGTGCCAAAATCAAAAGTTAAAATGTGATTTCAGGCAAACGTTAGTGCCGTAATTTTGTGGATAAAACTGGTTGTGGTGTGCAGATTGTAAAGGAAAAAACCGGTGCGCACCATGCCATAATGACAAGTGATGGCGGTGAAAATAAAGTTGTCAAACGCCGTGAGTCGGCAGCGTACAGTGACGGCGGTTCTAGCAATCACTCGAGCATAAACAGTAGAAAACACCCAGGTGGTTCGGGTCTTACCGCATAGAAGCTTGCAACGTGTATACCCCTCGGGCGTTAAACACAATTTCCGATCTCAACAATGCGAACTCCGTGGTCCCGCTAGAAATATTGTGTGTCTTACTAGTGAAAATAAAAAGTGAACTAACTCGATGTCAGCCATCTTGCAAAGGTAACATTACGGAGTGATGGGTTCAGAATTGTGTTATGATAAAAAAGTGAAAAATAACCTCAACACATTGTGTGGACTGGATGACTGGTTAGTACAAACAGAAATAAAGATAATGAAACTGTCTTCCGAGATGATCAAAGCCAACTATGTTGGCAACAAAAACGTGTCGGCCATGTTGTAATGGTCAGTTTACGTAGGTGAGGACGTGTCCTCTTGAGTGTGGTCTGAGAACCACTTACAGATTGTTAAATCAAGTAAGATCTGTGTAAGAAAAAAGACAAATACACATGATGAATACAAAATAGTGTGTGGAAAGTTGAAGAGAGTATAGGGAAAGGAGAAAAATGAGAGTAAAGGAACATTTTCTGGAGCTGGAAGATGAATGCACTGAAAATCAACATTTGTCAAGGCATGGTGAATCATTAAGGAATAGATAAAAGAAACACGAATAAAGGAAACAACTATATTCCATCCTGTCATTGAGTCCCTTTGGAAAACAAGCATCCAATTTCTTTATCCATATCATTTGACGTTGTGACAGACTCTTTCTGTTTTCTGTACCCTGTTTGACAGGGACAACCTCCAAAACCAGAAATCTGAGCTGACTGATATTGTGTTTTAAGGTTGGAAAATGTGCAGCTAATGGTGATTTCATGACCTTGTTCCTGATGGTGCTCTTATGTTCAGTCTGGCGAACTTTTATTTTTCTTTCTGTCTTCCCCACGTATGGAAGACCACACAGACATTTCAGTAAATAAACCAAGTTTTTGGTATCACGATGACCAAGTTAGCTATTTCTGGAGGAAAACATGGCGCCCGCATGCTGAGCGGCAGCGCGCGTCCTCGCTAGTGCTCTCTACCCCCCCCCCCCTGGTTCAATGTAGCGTAGAACGGGTGAGATTTTCGGGATAGTGGTGCTTTTTTTTGGGCATCGGAGCGTTTCAAATATCTGTACAAATCCCTGCGCAGGCGGCGATTCATTTTTCCTACCTTGATGGCTGTTTTCGAAGGAGCGGATGTACGCTGGAGCTCTGGATCAGGCTCTCTCTCCCTCGTTCCTTCACCGCCTCCCCTTGCCGCGGCAGTGGAAAGCAGCAGCCGTGGAGTTAAGGCGCGGCTGCAGGGCAGCGTCTTGCAGCTTTCTCCTTCTTCAGGGGGGCATAGGAGGCTTGGAGGACGGCAGAAAGGACCGAGAGAAGGCAAAAGGAGGTGCCTTCTATCCGACGGCGGTAGCAGCGGCTGTACCGGCTACTGCAGTGGTATTGGACCCATCAGCACCCCTAGTGGATCCAGCGGTAGGAGCAGAAGAAGGAGAGCTTGCAGGGAAGTCTGACATATCGGGTGAGGTTGGAGCTTCTGAGAGCAACGAAGCGCGGGAGACTGTTTGGGCTGAAGTCTCTGGATTTAAGGCTAAGGGGTCTAGTGCAAGCAAAAGGGGGGGCAAAGCTGTCAAAAATAAGTCTAAGCGTGGCAGGGACAGGGGGATAAGTGCAATCAGGGCAGTCAGTGCTCTCAGCTTTTGCTGTTGGAAGGTGAAAGTGGCCGCGAAACCCGGACGGGGGCCCCAGAATTTTCACGAGCTGGTGCAGAAATTGCAAGTGAAGCGGCTCAGACACCTCAACAGAAGAAGGGCGCTGAAGCATCAACTAGGTTGACTAGAGCAGCTGCCAAGAAAAGGATAGGTGTCCCAAAACCTCCTCGCATCACTCCCTCTCTGCTTTCATATTTTAAGGTGCTGCCCCAGGTTCTAAATATATAAAAACCTGTTGAATTTCAGCACAGTAGCCACGTTGTTCAAGAATACAGCAGCGCATTTCTCAACACGGATACATTGGACAAAGCAGTGAGCAGCTCCCAGATGGCGGGGGTGGCCACGGCGGTCGTGGCGGTCGTGGCTGCAGAGTCGGCTGAGGTGGCCAGTCCCCCACAGGTACTAGAGCAGGGGCAGGATTGCCTACCTAGTCAAACTAACCAGGCTCAAAATACTACAGTTCCCTCTGATGCAGCTCTAACACAGTCTCTGGTCGAGTCACAAGTGCTTGAATCAATAATGGAAGCAGGTGGGGGTGAGAGCTCCTCGATTGAGTCTATGCTGAGTTCCCTGAGAGCTGATATTAAGCAGGGCTTTAAGGTCTCAACCGAGAATCAAGCAGAGATCCAAGCTGAGATTAGGGCCACTTGTGAGGTCTTGGAACGGAAAGTAAACCGGCTCGGTGAAAGAACAGAGTCCCTTGAGGGCTCCGTGGAAGAGCTAAAGGCTAATCTGGGCTCTGCACTTGTAAAAATTCAAACCTTGCAAAGAGAAGGAGATTTGATTCAGGAGAGGGTTGAGTCCTTGGAGAACTTTTTGAGAAGAAACAACCTTCGACTTTTGAAAGTCCCGGAGGGTAAAGAGGGGGGCGATATCAAGTCATTTGTAGTAAAACTACTCAAGGATATACTAAACTTGGAGGAGACGCCAGATACTCTGGTGAGAGACATTCAAAGAATCCACGGGGACCCCTTTCGCTTAAAGCCAGGTAGGGAGAAGCCCAGAAAAATTTTGGTAAACTTTCTAACATACTCGCTCAAGGAAAAAATTCTAAATATGGCCCTAAATGATAAGACTCTCAAAGGATCGGACTTTTCTTTCGAAATCCGCTCGGATCTATCAAAGACTACCCTTGACCGGCAGTGGGATTTAGGGCAGAGGATGGAAAAATTCTGAGCCTTGGGCGCGACAGTACAGATGAGGTTTCCAGCCTTATGCATAGCACATGTTATCATGTTATCTAGTCTACATTAAAAGCACAAACCCCCCCAAAAAAAGAATACATAAAAAAGGGGAGGTATGACACTTAAAATATATATATATATATATATATATATATATATATATATATATATATATATATATATATATATATATATATATATATATATATATATATATATATATATATATATATATATATATATATATATATATATATATAACACAATACCTTTAATGAAAGAGGGAGTTCCTGTAAAGGTTTTTGGGGTGTTTTTGATATGAAGGGCACAGCAGCTGTTTAAGGCATTTAAGGGGATTTAGAATAGAAATACTCAAAGTACTATCTATCTCGTAGCAGAAGCGGGGAGGGGAGGAGGGCGAGGGCGCTGGAGGGCGCAAAACTGGAGATACATCAGTCCAGTGTAGGTAGGGTAGGGTTTTCCAGGGGGGGGGTGCTACACGGGGTGGCAGGAATAAAAATGTTAAAAATTTTAAAAATCCTCGTGGGGCTGAGCCCGCGAATCCTTTTAACTTACTTGGTTCCGACCACCAATCAACATTTCTAATTTTCTGCTCCAAAAGTGAGTTGGGAAGACACAATAATAGCGAAAGATGGCTCTCTGCGGTGGCGGGGGGGGAGGGGTAGTGAGAACTTGATGCCATGGCAAAGATGCAATTTTTATCCTGGAATGTCAATGGCCAGTGCGGGGGTAGGAGAAGAACAATTTTTCAATATTTGAGAGATTCCCAGGCACAGGTCATTTTCATACAGGAGTCGCACCTCCTCAGAGCCGAAACGGTAGAGCTTTTAAAAAGCGAGAAATGGATTGATACCTTTTTGACCACTGATCAATCGGCAAATATCAGGGGCGTGCTGTTTATTTTTACAAAACAGGCCAAAGCTCAAATAGTGGAATTTTGGTAGGACAAAAGCGGTAGGTGGCTTATGCTAAAGGCTCTGCTGGATGGCTGCCAATATAACCTGGACGGTTACTATGGTCCAAACCAGGACGATCCTTCCTATCTGAATAACATACGCAACCATCTAGCAGACTTAAATGACCCAGTAATTTGGGTAGGTGATTTTAATATCGTCTTGGACCCAAAACTGGATAAATCCGCAAACTCCAGGGCTTGCGCCTCTTCAAAATCTAGACAAGAGCTTTTAACAATCATGTCACAGCTAGGTTTGGCAGACATATGGAGGGAAAGAGCGGGGACTAAGCTGGGGGTCTCTTTTTGAAACCTCAAATATAAGCATTTATCAAGAATAGACTACGCACTTTTCAGTTTTGGCCTTAAAGATTTTTTGATGGATATTTCTTATCTTCCCTCTCACCTTTCTGATCACTCAGCCATTGCATTCACACTAAAAATAGGTCACCAAAAACCCCAGGTCTCTTGGTCATTTGACCGCACTATCCTACTAGAGGAGGACGAGGTCTCTTTTCTCCGGTCAGAAACTCTGTATTTCTTGGAGGCTAATTTAGATACAGTTGCTTTCCCAGTTTTGTTGGATGCACTAAAAGCCTTCTGGAGGGGGTGCATTACGAGCCGGTCTTCGTATAGGAGAAAGAAATACAAAGAAAGTCTAGAGAGTCTGGAGGCAGAGATGAAAGACATCGATAACAAATTGGGGGCCAGTATGGGTACAGATGTGGAGCGTGAAAGATTGGGTTCACTAAAATCTCAACTGGAATGTATACTACAGAATAGGGTGGCTAAACGGTGGGAGGCGAGTAAGAATTCTCACTTGGAGTTTGGAGAGGCGGCGGGTAAAATTCTGTCTTGGAAAACCAAGGCCGACCAAGCTCGAAATTACATTAGGGAGATTAAGGTGGAGGGGGAAGAGACCCCACAGCTTACTCAACTAGGAATTGGGGGTGCCTTTCAAGACTTTTTTCAGGCCATCTATAGAAAAGACATCTATGAGGATACGGCAGCGAGGCCTGGCTGAATCAAATTTCCATCCCTAAATTATCAATTGAACAAAGTAGGGCCTTGGAAAGAGAGATCTCCGTGGAGGATATTAGTAGGGCATTAGGGCATGTGAGGCGGGGGAAGGCAGCAGGCCCGGATGGGCTACCAGGGGAACTATACAGGGCCCTAAGCGGGGGGATTGCCCCGGTCCTGGCTTCTGTCTTTAATGGCATTCTCCTGGGTGGCTCGGATCCTCCTAAATCTTGGAATGACGCCACGGTGGTGTTAATACCTACACCAGGGAAAGATGTGAAAGAATGCGGGTCATATCGTCCGATATCGCTCCTTAATAGCGACTACAAATTCTTTGCTGCTATTATGGCGGCTAGGCTAGGGGGGGTGGCAAGCTCAATTATAGACGATGATCAAAAGGACTTTATTAAAGGTAGACACTTAGCAGACACTTAGCAGACCTCACGCAAGATCTAGTTGGGGTAATTGACATCGCTACCACCTTCTCTCTTCCTTTTGCTGCCTTTACGCTGGATGCTACGAAGGCCTTTGATAGGGTCAACTGGGCCTTTTTGGCCGCAGTTATGAGGAGGAAATTTAACCTACCTGCAAATTGTTGCCGCATGGTATCTCTCATATATAAAACTCAGACGGCCAGGCTTTCTGTAAATAATTTCCTGACAGAGCCGTTTAGCATTTCAAGAGGTACTAGGCAGGGCTGCCCACTTTCCCCCCTCCTCTTTAATCTTTACATCAAGCCCTTTGCTCAGAATCTTAGAGATGAGGTTAACATTACATCTTTTTGCTTTGGAGTTTGGGATAAGCGGGTAGCTCTATATGCGGACGACATCCTCATAATGACATCTAACTTAGACGAGGCTCTCCCTACAGTATTTAAGAGGGCAGAGGAGTTCGGTAAGATTTCCGGATACGAGATAAACTCCGATAAAATGGATATCATGACCTGGAATACTACCAGCTCCCTCGTAGAGACCGTGTCCTCCATGCGCTATCTGGGCATTAGAATTATCCAGGACATTAGTAAGATGGCCGCCCAAAATCTGGAGCGGGTACATAATGAATGTCGGAAAAAGCTTAAGGCATGGAACAACCTCCCTTTATCCATCTTTGGGAGGACAAACTTAATTAAAATGTCAATCCTGCCAAATTTCACCTTTCTGTTCAATTCTGTTCCGATGGCCTTTGATAGTAAACAAATATCAATTATTTTATTTGGAGATATGCTGCCACACGATTGGCTTGGAAAAAGTTGAGGAGGAGGAGGCAAAAAGGAGGGCTAACGCTACCAGACCTACAGTACTACGCCTGGGCGTTTGAAATATCCTACTCTAGAATGCTTCTAAAGACACCACTAGATAACGCTAGGGGAAGGATGTTTCGAACAATGCTAGAGGGTTCCGGTCTTCCACCTGCCGGCTTTCTTTTCAAGTTTGGAGATCAGAAATTCTTCAAAAAAGTAAAACTAAAAATTCTCCATTAACTGGCTAGAAGCTGGTCTACAATTAGAAAAAAACTGGGGCTGAGCTATTTTTCTAATACAGCACCCTTGTGGGACTCGCCCAGTACTCCATCGTGCCTTAAGGACAGTTTGGCGTGTCCTATAAGGGATGCTGGAATTCTGTCCTGGGGAGAGTTGGTGGCAGGTGGTTCAATGTTACCCTGGGAGGAGTTGCGGGAGAGAGTTGGGCCGCGCCTCTCTAGATTTAAGCACTTACAACTGACTAGTTGGGCTCAGGCACTACTTAGGAAAAGGGTCCCCCTGGGTAAATACAGCAACCTGGAAAATCTACTGGTTACAAGGCCGGGGGGGTCAAGGAGATATCATGTTGGTACTGGGCGATCCTACAAGAAATAGATGGCGACTTTAAACACCCTGAGAAGCTATGGGGAGAAGAGATGGGAGATCAGGGGGATCAGAACTGGCAGAATTCATTTAATATGTTATATAAACTTGTGAAACCAGCATGGCTGAGACGAAACAACCTGTTCATGCTACATTGAGCATACCTCTCCCCCCAGAGGCTAGCCAAATATCAGCATGGGAAAAAATGCAACAAATGTGATCTACTTGAGGCCTCGGACGTGCACATGTTTAAAGATTGCCCTGCCATTAGTCACTTCTGGGAGAAGGTGTTGGATGCCCTGTCTTCTATGCTTAAAACCACACTGTGCATATCTCTTCCATTGATTATCTTTGGAGTAGACGGAAACATCACTGGGCACGCCAGATCCTTTTTGTTCTATACAATCCTCCTGGCCAGGAGGCAGATTTGCAGGTTCTGGGTGGATGCAGCTCCTCCAACATACGCGGGTTGGCTGACTTCAGTATATTCAGTTTCTTGGGTGGATTTGGCCAGACCCTGCAGCAGGAAAAGGATTGCTTTTTGGGACTTTCTGGTAAATTGGAGATAGGTTTCCAGGTTTTTTTTGTTGTTGTTTTTTTTGGGGTTTTTTTTTTCCCCGGGTCCTATGATTATGCCTTTTTTCCTGCTCCATGGACCCTTGACAGGGCCTTCCCAGGTACACTTTTGGTCCAACAGGCATAAAAACGCCTAGATGGAGTTCTTTCTGGTCTCCCTTATTGTGCATTGGTCTCCTTCTTCCGCCAACTAAGCCTTTATGCGCCTGTGTCCGTGCCATGCTAAGAGACCTGGGGGCTGGACTCAGTGGCATACAGCGGTGGTCGGAGGTTACCTGCACAAGGGTATCGGCAAATGAGGACAAAAAAAAAGTTTTTGGTATCACATGTTGCGTTGGTGAATAGTTTAATCTGTTTCCCAGATGTGAAATGACTCAATGTGTTACCCTGGATGACGTTGTTGCAGTGACTGCAATTAAAACATGGTTTGGTTCCCGTGTATCTGATACCTTCTTCTCTGGGCGTTACTTCCAGTAAATATTTAATGTTCTTAGATTGTTGATATGCGAAAAGTGGTACGTGGTTGAAGATCCCATTAAAATCCGGTTCATGTTTAACCATTTGCCAGTTTTTTAAGATGATCTTTTTGATTTGCTGGCTCTTAGTTGAGAATTTCGACACGAAAACTGGTCTGTTGGTTGACTTTTCCCTTGTGTTTGGGGATAAAAGATTGTTGCGATTTGTGGCGCCTGCCCATTCTTTGGCTGAATCCAACACTGTATCTGGATATTTCCTTTTTTTGAATCTTGTGAGCATTCTGTGTTCATTATACATGTATGTGCTGGATTCTGAAGAAATTCTTCTCATCCTAAGTAATTGCGAATAAGGTAAATGTCTTTTCAATGACATAGGATGACAGCTGTCGAAGTGTAATGAGTTATTCCTGTGTCGGTTTCGTGTAAACGTCTGTTTCTATCTTGTGTTCCGACAGATTACTAGTACGTCACGAAATGGTAAGCTGTCCGTGCTAACAGAGTGGGTGAATTGGATGTGGTCATCTATATCTTTGATGAAGGAAATGAATTCAGTTATCTCTTCGAGTGGACCGGACCAAATTAGAAAAATATCATCGATATAATGCCAGAATTTTAATATTTTGTTATGCCATCTTGGGTTCGTGAGGATGTTGTCTACTTCTAGGCGATGCATAAACAAATTTGCATAGCTGGGGGCTGCACAGTTGCCCATCGATTTACTGGCTAATTGTAAGAAAAATTCATCATTCCTTGTAAAATAACTGTACAGTGTAAACTCTAACAGTTCCAATAAGAACATTTTCAATTCCTGTTTCATGGGATGGTTGATTAGGAATGACTCAATGGCTTCGAGGCCTCTGTTGTGAGGAATAGACGTGTACAAGGCACATATATCAATGGTACACAAGGTAACTCTAGTGACCGGGTCAAGTATGGTCTCCTTAAGCTTGTTCAAAAAGTCTGCTGTATCGCGTACATACGTTGTCATGACTTTCACAAGTGGTTGAAGATGTGTGTCTGGCACCCAGAAGAATTTTTGAACCGCAATTAAGTGTATGAAAAGCAACTAATTTAACACAGAAAAACAGGTAGTGTGCCGCACACCACGCATCACGTTTTCAGACAAAGGGATGGTACCACGCGGACTAAGGATTTACATTACACCGTCCCATGACTCCCCTAATCCGCATATGCTTGATGAGTGGGAAATGAATTTGGTTGCAAGCTCAAGGAATATGTTGAGCATATTGATCAAGTATGCCTGGGTAGACCGGAAAAGAATAATTAATAAAATAAAAGAAATAGAGGAGGACTTCAAAAAAAGTACTGAACAAGAGAATATCAACAAATTTAAGGAAGATCTTAAAGGAAGGCTCAAAAAATATGAAGACGATATTAAGATCCGTAAACAAAGGAAATTACACAGAGATTGTGGGGACTAGGAGAGTGGGTGAATTTTAGCTTACAGTCTCAAGTATGACCATCTGTACAATCAAGGGAATATTCAAATACAGATGATAAAGATCATACAGCATTGGAAAATCAAAATGACAACTTACAAGTAAGCGATACTGATACAGAGATACTCCTTCGGAAGTTGATTCGAGCGCATTACAAACCTACAAATAAATAAAATACAGAGGCCTCAGTTCAAACAGCCAGCACCTCGTGAAGTGTAAAAAATATCAACTAAACCCACGACTGTTTTACACGAGTTTCGGGTGCTTAGGTCACGACGACAAAAAGAACAAGCCCAATCAGCACAGACAACACCGAGGAGGGCTCGAGGACAACGTTGGGGCAGGGGAAGAGCAAGAGGCATTGTCGCTCAAAACGAAGACGTCTCAAACTCAAACAGAGAAGTAATAAACAGAAAGCAAGAGGGAACCAGACGTGGAGGCTACAGAAAAGCCAAGTAACCATGGATAGCACAATGGTAAATAGAACTATTATCAACCTCTCATCACAAACATTGACTGAAACCATGAAAATGACATTGTGCCTAGGTTTGACGTTTTGTCCAACTGACCCAAATCGATCTTCTGCCCCACCCTCCCTTATGACTCTATAGTCACCTTTCATGAGGTAGTTGCTAAAGAATTGATCAAACACAAATATAGAAGACTCTAAAACAACAAAGTGAAGTTCAATCTTTCTAAAAATCAAAGAGATTTCATTATTTCTCTTGCTGATGACAAGAATGTGATCATAAGACCTTCTGATAAAGGGGATAATATTGTGTTGTGGGGAAGGACATTATACATCAACGAGGCACAGCAACAGCTCAATGATGGCAGTTTTTACTGTAAGAGTAACACCATTGAATACAATCTTAGTGTGACTAATACATGGGAAAAACTGTCAGAATGGCAGGAGGAAGGTCTCCTTAGTTGGCCCGAGTTCTGCTTTCTGAAAAAGGATTATCCGAAATTACCTATATTTTATCTTTTACCAAAGATACACAAAGATCCCATGAACCTACCAGGTAGACCAATTGTGTCATTCATGGGAAGCGGTAACGAGAACATCTCGAAATACATAGATCACTTTTTAAGGGAATATGTAGCACTCTTACCCTCCTACACAAAAGATACGAAAGATTTCTTGAACAAAATAGATAAGGTACAATGGGCGAATGAGTTCACTTTAATCAACCTTGATGTGAGCTCATTGTACACTATCATCGAGCACAATCAGGGAGTAGAGGCTTGTTTCCAGTACTTGAAATCTAGAGACATATGCTATTCGGAACACACGCACATGCTTGTAGAGATGATAAAGATATGTCTTACCAACAATATCTTTATGTTCAATGGTGCTCTCTACTGGCAGGTGCGTGGAACGGTGATGGGATCATGTATTGTACTGAGTTTTGCAAATCTTTTCTTGGGCTAATGGGAAGAGGAAATAAGAAGGGATGAAAATCTCAAGTCAGACATTGATCAGGTTAAGGTTTGGATTAGGTACATTGATGACCTTCTTATTGTATGGAGTTGGTCTGAATTGGAAGCAAGTACTTTTGTAGAGAAATTGAACAAAAACCCGTACAATAATAGACTCACATCCACTATGAGCAACAAAAGCATAGAATTCCTGGACACAGTGGTGAGTGTCCAGGGGGGATGTTTAGTTACTAGTCTCCACAGAAAGGAAACTGCTGGCAACAGTCTCCTCCATGGCCTCAGTGCTCATCCAGGGGTACTCAAATTGAGCATTCCATTTGGGGAGTTACTGAGGGCAAAAAGGAATTGCAGCACAGAGGAGCTGTATGATCTCAAACAAACTAAGATGCTCAGTAGATTCAGGGAACGAGGGTACCCTGCATGGGTCTTAGAAAAAGCTATCAGGAAAGTGAAGGAAACCACAAGAAATAGCACCTTAGAAGACAAACATCAGAATCAGGGGGAGGAAACTGCCACCAGATGAATCACCACATTCAATCATGACTCCAGAAAGGTACACGAGGTACTAGCTGACAACTGGAGGATCCTAAAAGCAGATAATATCATAGGCCCTACGTTAAGTAGTAGACCACTCATAACATATCTTAGGGGTAAGAGTCTCAGGGATTTCTTAGTAAAAGGTAACATCTCAGAAAATAAGAATCCTAATGTGCATAATCTTAAAGGTTTTAATCCATGTGGACATTGCAGGGCTTGCAAATCAAGTCAAATGGTCAAAGAATTTGAGGTACCAGGGTCCAGAAATACAAAGACCATAGGACAATTTTTGACATGCAGTACCAGTTATGTCATATATGTTCTTGAGTGCCTGTGTAAATTAAGGTATGTGGGAAGCACTACTTGTATGGTTAAGAAACGCATTCAAGAACATCTGCGTGCCATCACCAACCATGATCCACACTACCCGATTGCTCGCCATTTCCAAGAGAAACACAAATCCAATAACTCACTACTCACATTTTTTGCCATTGAACAGGTTAATCTTAGCAAAAGAGGTGGAAATAGGGAATTAGCTCTCAGGAAAAAGGAATCCAAATGGATAATTGAACTCAAGACCAGAGTCCCAGGAGGCACAACCTGGACGAACAGTTAGCCACCCATCTCTATGATGATTAATATGTAGAAAGTATGGATATTTAGTGTTTCTCGATTTTTCCAGTTTGTATGTTCAGCAGTATTATAATT
This sequence comes from Lissotriton helveticus, assembly GCF_964261635.1. NCBI lineage: Eukaryota > Metazoa > Chordata > Amphibia > Caudata > Salamandridae > Lissotriton > Lissotriton helveticus. The sequence goes on along the minus strand of NC_136059.1, from coordinate 915,345,810 downwards.
ATTATTGTGATTTGTTTATGGCATTTGATCGATGTATCTGTAGTTTTTAACCTTATATCTTATCTTATTTGTTTTCACAGGAGGAAAGGAAGGGACACTTCACCTTCACTTTTGAACACAACACGGGTTCCCTACCCTTTTTCTCGTCAAGAGAGTATCTGCACATCATTTTGAGTTAAGAGACAATTTTTAACAATTGAACACTTTAGTTTTTCAATTTAAGGTTCTGTTAAGGGTACACTTTTTTCATTAATTTTTTTAACTGGGGTTGAGGTCTGGTATACAGCCACTTGGCTTTTAATCCATTCTCCCCTCTAACTGATTTTCTATCTTGCACAAACAGGCACTAGTCCGCTAGAATATCAATTCAACTTCATGTCGCCACATGTCACTAGACCACTGTTTGGTACAATGCCCAGAGTTATAAGACTCTTTAAATTGGATTTTTCTTATTATGTAGCATATTTTTGGTAAAAAGCTACCAGGCACTAGTCTGCTACATGGTCAGATTGATTGATCCAGTAGTTGCACTTTGTTACGACTGTGGAGCTCCATAGAATGGAATTCACGTCTCTTTCAATTGTCAACATGAAACTTTATTGTGCTGAACGCTCATCGAGTTAGCTCAGCTCCAGAGTGAGATAATTACAAAATGAAAAGGTGAAATTGTTTGGTTTTTCATAGTATGTACCGCTAGCAGCTAAAAGCGCATTGAACAATGGGTTATGAAACTTCAATTGAGATTTTTTTGACATGTGCAATACGTATACATAATGAAATGTACGTTGTATATACATGCATTCAAATGTACCATTCAAAGATGGCGGCTGTTGTTGATGTCAGGGGTGGGAGGTGAAGCAAAGACCTCATCTATGTGTATTTATATATTTAAGCACGGACGTTTCACTCTATTACTTGTGTGATCAAGACACTCTTAGTGTTGAAACGCGTAGCGGTTTGCAGTAAATAAAGTATGGTGGCAATTTTCAACCTCTGAGAGTGCATCATGACTCATTAAGTTTTTTAATTGGATTTACCGGCTTAGGGCTCCTGCCGGGAGATGCGCCACCCGACCACGGGACTGATCCCAGAAGGACCCGTACCTGGTAAAGTTAAATATAAAAATATATATATATATATTTATATATATATATATATATATATATATATATATATATATATATATATATATATATATATATATATATATTACCTACTGGCAGTCGCCAGTAGGTCGTTATAGTTAAAACCTTGTTTCCATAGGAAATCCGCAGCATTCTATTGGGTATAACTTTGGCGCCGGTGGACGAATCTTCACGAAATTCCCCAAAGAGATGGCCTGCTCCGCTCCTTCCCTAAAAGTTTGGGGGTGATTCGTGAAGCGGGCCGTGAAAAAAGGGGGGTCCCAAAATGTGTTTTCCCCATTCAATTTTCCATAGGACCTTTAGCCAGGGCTACAGCCCGAACGGCTGAAAGGAATTCACCAAATTTGGCAAAAAGGTAGAGTTCGGTTCGCCGATCACACTTTTTGTTGAATGGTGTAAATCCATTCAGTTGTTCCTGAGAAAATCATAAGTAAAATCATAAGTATATATTGGAGGTGTTACGATGCGCGCACCTGTCCGCGTACTGTCCGCGCACCTTCTCGAGCACAAGCTGCATGCTAATTGGATATCAACTTTCTGTCAACACTTCAAACCAGGAAGTATTCGCAGCCACCTTGTGCCTCGGTGGAAGCGAGGCACAAGACAGCTGGAAACAGATGGGGAAAACACGGAAAGGGGGCATGGTAGACACACCCTGACCCCCTAGGCCTGCTCAGGAGGTCCCACAAGGACCCCCAAGCCCAAAAATGTTTTTTATTTTATTTCTTTAAATCGCAGGGTCTGCGTACGGTGCTCGAACTCCGCGAGAAAAAAACCAAACCCTGTGTGCTTTTTAAAAAAAATTAGCCTCCAGGGGGACCGCCACCCCCGGGGCAAAGTTATTATGGTAGCGGGGGCACACGGCCCCCGCAGCCCCGGGGACCGCCACCCCCGGGGCAAAGACAGTAATGATGGGGGGGCCTCTATGGCACCCCGAGCCCCAGGGACCGCCAGCCCCCGGGGCTTTGTTCAAAAGTATGCGGGGGGCTCATGGCCCCCCGCAGCCCCAGGACCGCCACCCCCAGGGCTTTATTTTTAATAAAAAAACCTGTGAGGGGGCAAGCCCCCCCACACGCCCCGGGGACCGCCGCCTCCTTGGAGCACTTAAATGCCAATAGGGGGGTCCGTGACGGACCCCCCAGCCCCAGGGACCACCACCACCTGGGGCTTTGTTGATGTTGGGAGGGGGGCCGCGCGTCCTGCCTCCTGGAGCCCTTGATGGCCCTGGGGACCGCCACCCCCCAGGGCCGGCTCCTGCAGTGTCCCGGGGTGCCCACCCCCAGGACACAGCTGTTTGCTGTGGTAGGGCTGGAGCCTCGCGGCTCCCACCCTACCACAGCAAACTGCTTTGATTTTTAAAAGAGAGAGCAGGCAATGCCGGCTCCCGCAGGATGCGGGGAGCCGGCAGGGACCGTGGGGGGCTTTGGGACCCCCACAGCCCCCAACGAGGAGGGCCATGCCCCGGGGGATGGGGTCCCCGGGCCAGAAGTGGCCCGGGAGGGGGGCCATGCGGCACCCCTCCCTCAAAAAAAATTAAATAAAAAAGTAAGGCCCGGGGGATGGGTTCCCCGGGGCCTAAAGGGGGCATAGGAGGGGGGCTATGCAACCCCCCTCCAGTATAAAAATAAATACAAATTTAGTTGGCCATGCCCCGGGGGATGGGGTCCCCGGGGCTTGAATTGGCCACGGGAGGGGGGCCACGCAGCCCCCTTCCCGTCAAAATTTAAAAAAAAGATTTGGGGGCAGGCCCTGGGGAATGGGGTCCCCAGGGACCAAAAAAAAGAAAAAGAAGGGGGGCTACACAGCCCCCCTTCTTAAAATTAAAAAAAATAGAATAAAAACGGGATCGGGAGGAGGCCACGCCCCCTCCCTGCACCTCTCCGCAAACGCGCCCCCTGGCGTGTTTGCAGAGGGGGAAGTAAATCCCCTCGCATACTGGGGGTCCCTGGGGGACAACTTGCCCACCAGGAGCCACTCATACAAAACCATTGAAATTCCCCCGTTATAGTTAACTATAACTCACGCGCCCGCAATGCACTGCTGATGAGGTCACATATTATATCACTCATGACATGGTCAGTGACATCACTCATAGCATCACTGATGACATCTCAAATGCCATCACTTATGACATCATCCAGTGACTAAGTGTTTTTTAAAAGTTTAATAATTATATATATATATATATATATATATATATATATATATATATATATATATATATATATATATATATATATATATATATATATCCGCTCAGATTATCTTCCCCACCAAGGAAGGAATGGCCCCACTTGCGTGGTCGTTTATGATTCAAAGTAAGTCTTGATTCAGCAGACAAGGTGCACAGGACGCGTTTCGGCATACGCGCCTTTTTCCCATGTATATATCCGCCAAGGTGTTTTGAAGAATGAGTGTGAATGGATGATTTACTGAGTGCATGACTGACTGTGCAAGTGAGTGATTAAATGTGTCTTAATGAATACACTAGCGAATAACTAATCTGTGTGAATGTCTGTATCAGTCTATCAGTTGGTGTGCACGTGGTTGCATGGGTTGGTGTGTAGCTACATAAGTGTCTATATGGGTTAATGATCCATTGTCTAAGTACTCGTATGGGTGCCTGTGTGTCTGTGTTGGTGGTGGGGGTTGTGTCTCCCTGCATTGATGTGTGATGGGTGATTAACTGGGTGTATGGGCTCATGAGTGCATCTGCGAGGAGCTGTATGGATGAGTGAGTGTGCATATGGCTGTGTTGGTTAGTGAATGGATGTCTCCGTGGTATATTTGTGAGTAATTACATATGTAAAAGGCAGTATATGTGAGTGTTGGAGTATATAAGTGACTATACGTGAGAGTGACTGATTGTGAGAGTAGCTGTATGGATGAGTGTGTTTTTGTGTCAGTGATTGTATAAGAGAGTAAGAATGTGTTAGTATGTGTATGAATAAGTGAGGTGGTGTGTCTATAACTGTATAGGTGAGTAAATTATAGTGTGATTGACTCTTTGGGTGACTGACTAGATGTGTGAGACATTCAATGGGTGAGTGGTGGTGTGTGAGTGTCTGTATGGGTGTATGAGTCCATATATTAGAGGCTGTATTAATGAGTGACTTCATGTATGAGTGACTGTATGGGTAGTGAGTAGATGTGTGTGTAGACCGATGAATCAGTGAGTCGGTATGTACCAACTGGTGCTGGTGTGTCTATGGTTTCAAGAATGGTAGTCTGTATTTTAGAGTAGGTTCAGAAAGGTTATATTAGGGTGTGAGAAGGTGCATCAGTTATTAAGTAGATGATGTCATTAGTGATATCATTTGAGATGTCATCAGTGATGTCACTGACCATTTCATGAGGTAATATGTGACATCATCAGCAGTGCATTGTGGGGGCACGCATTATAGTTAGCTCAACTAACTATGATGGTCAAATTTATCTGGTTTAGTACGAGAGAAATGTTCAACTAACAATACCATCCCTGAAACCTGCGTTTTTTTCAGTGAATTTCCAAGGTTTTTTAAATGCTCATTTCTAACTATAAATTCCATGAAACCTATGTTTTTTAGTGAATTTCTAAGGTTTTTTAAATGCTAATTTCAAACTTTAACGTAGGTGTTAGATTTGGGGGTCTCTAGTTGGCATAGGTAGGTACCTGTGACAAATAGAGACCCATGTGTCTAATCAGGGTAAGGGGCTACACCCCTAAAATAATCCATGCTCACCCACTTGGTAGCTTGGCACGAACAAGCAGGCTTATCTCAGAGGCAGTGTGTAAAGCATTTGTGAATACATACAGTAATACAGTGACAACACTACAGATGGATACCACACAGGTTTTATTATAAAAATAAATATTTTTATTTAGACTTAACACAAGATCAAATGACAAAGATCCACAATACTGTACTCAAGGTATACTTAAAAATAGGTTGTTCACTTAAAAACAGTCTCAAGCAACAGATAACTCAAACGTGATTTATCATGTCGTCATGACAGGAGAAATCCCAAAGTACGGCGCCGACCGTGAGGTGCGCGGCGTCGGGCCCGGAGTCAAATACATCCCCAAAGAACAGTACATTGCAAAATCGATGAAATACAGAGGCAGCACATGGCGTCGGGGAGGTGCGGCTTCATTGGCGTGGCGCAGAGTTGGTTCCTTACAACCCCAGGAGAGGTGTAGACTCATGTCCTTACTGCAGCGCTAGGGAGGTGAGACGACGGTTCCTTACTGCGTCTGGGAGGTGATGTCAGGATGGCACCGAAGCCACAGTTCCTTACGATGTCGTTCTGTTGATGGATTCCCGGTCACCCACGTCAACGATCGGCCCCGCGATGTCAGCTTCAGAGTCGATGCGGCCCCACAGCAGGTATTGGGACCAAGGCAGAAGATGGAGCAGCGCTCATGGCTTTGGGCAGGTTATGGTGTCGCTCGCTGGCATCGATGTGGCACGGCAGCCAGCGCCGGGTCTTAGGTGCAAGTCAGAGCAGCCGGCGTCTGGGTTGCCAGTTTCTTCTGCAGCAGCCAAAACCGCAGTTCTAGATGCAGGCAAGCAGAAGGGGTGAAGTCTTGTATCCCTGAGACTTCAGACAGGAGGCAAGCTCAATTTCAAGTCCTTGGAGATCTTCCTCAAGATGATGAAAGCACACTCAGTCCTTTTTCTCATTTCTTTGGCAATGAAGCAACCACTGTTCAAGTTCAAGTTCAAGAATTTATATAGCGCACTACTCACCCAGAGAGTCTCAAGGCGCTTGGGGAGGGGGTTCATTATTTATCGAATAGCCAGGTTTTAAGTTCTTTTCTGAAGGAGATGCGGTTCTGTGTAAGGCGGAGGTGAGTGGGGAGTGAGTTCCAGGTCTTGGCCGCCAGGTAGGAGAAGGATCTACCTCCCATGGTGGATCTTTGGATACGCGGAACTGCGGCGAGGGCTTGATTGGAGGATCTTAGTTGGCGGGTGGGTGTGTAGAAGGATAGTCGAGTGTTGAGGCATTCGGGACCTAGTTTGTAGAGGGCCTTGTGTGGGTGGGTGAGGAGACGGAATGTTATTCTCTTGTTGACGGGAAGCCAGTGGAGGTCTTTCAGGTGGCCGGTAATGTGATCTTGGCGAGGGATGTTCAAAATGAGTCTCGCTGATGCGTTTTGGATGAGTTTTTTCTGTAATTTGGCTGTAATTCCGGCGTAGAGGGTGTTTCCGTAGTCTAGTCGACTCGTAACCAGTGCGTGGGTGACAGTCTTTCTTGTCTCGGCGGGGATCCAGTGGAAGATTTTTTTGAGCATACGAAGTACGTTGAAGCAGGAGGATGAGACGGCGTTGACTTGTCTGGTCATCGAGAGTGAGGAGTCTAGGATGAAGCCAAGGTTACGTGCGTGGTCTGTAGGTATGGGTGCTGAGCCCAGATCCGAAGGCCACCATGAGTCGTCCCAGGCAGAGGGGGATGATCCTAGGATGAGCACTTCTGTTTTGTCTGAGTTAAGTTTTAGGTGGCTGTTTTTCATCCATACGGCTACTTCTTTCATGCCTTTGTGAAGATTGGTTTTGGCGGTGTTGGGGTCTTTGGTGAGGGAAAGGATCAGCTGGGTGTCGTCAGCGTAGGAGATGATGTTAAGGTTGTGTTGACGCGAGATGGAAGCGAGTGGACTCATGTAAACGTTGAAGAGGGTGGGACTGAGTGATGAACCTTGTGGTACGCCGCAGATGACTTCGGTGGCCTCTGAGTTGAATGGGGGAAGTCTGACTCTCTGAGTTCTCCCAGCTAGGAATGAGATGATCCAGTCCAAGGCTTTTCCTTTTATGCCGATGTTGCTGAGGCGTTGTATGAGGGTGCTGTGACAGACAATGTCGAAGGCAGCGGAGAGGTCGAGTAGAATGAGGGCCACTGTTTCTCCGTTGTCCAGTAGTGTTCGGATGTCGTCTGTTGCTGCGATGAGGGCGGTTTCGGTGCTGTGTTTGGCTCGAAAGCCGGACTGTGAGGGATCGAGGGAGTTGTTGGATTCAAGGAAGGCGGCGAGTTGGCTATTGACGGCTTTCTCAATGACTTTGGCAGGGAATGGGAGGAAGGATATGGGGCGGTAGTTTTTAAGTTCAGAGGGGTCTGCTGTGGGTTTTTTCAGGAGGGCGTTGACTTCGGCGTGTTTCCAGCTTTCTGGGAAGGTAGCAGAGTTGAAGGAGCAGTTGATGACCTCACGGAGATGGGGTGCGATGATGGAGTCTGCTTTGTTGAAGATGTGGTGGGGACATGGGTCGGTTGGCGAGCCAGAATGGATGGAATTCATTAGGTGGATGGTGTCTTCAGTGGTGATTGGGTTCCAGTCGCTCAGGTTGTTAGAGGGCGGTTTAGGTTCTGAGGGGGGTGGAGAGGATTGTTCGTTGGAACTGTTGTCGAAGCTGTTATGTATGTTGGCAATTTTGTTGTAGAAGAAGGAGGATAACGAATCGCAGAGGTCTTGGGAGGGAGTGATGTCGTTTGAGGCTGCGGTGGGGTTGGTGAATTCTTTGACGATGTTGAATAGTTCCTTGCTGTTATGGGCGTTGTTGTCGAGTCGATTCTTGAATGCTGATTTCTTGGTGGATCGAATCAGCTGGTGGTGTTTGCGGGTGGCTGCCTTGAAGGTGGTCATGTTGTCGGTGGTTGGGATTTTTCTCCATGTTTTCTCGAGAGTACGGCATAGTTTCTTGGATTTCTTAAGGTCATCGTTGAACCAGGGGGCCTTTTTGCTGTCTTGTTTGGTGTGATGGTTTTTCAAGGGTGCTAATTCGTCAGCGCTGTGAGTGATCCATTGTTTGAATTTGATGGCGGCTTGGTTTGGGTCCAGTGAGAGGGCGGGTGGGTTTTGGTTGAGCGATGTGAGGAGTTGGTCGGAGGTGATTTTGTTCCAGTTTCTTCGGGGAATAGGTTGAGGGGGGTTGTGGATCGAGGTGGTTTTGTAGCTGAAGTGAACACAACTGTGGTCCGTCCAATGGAGAGCTGTGGTACGATCGAAGGATATGTGTTTGCTGGAGGTGAAGATTGGGTCGAGCGTATGTCCGGCTATATGGGTGGGGGTGTCAACAATTTGTTTGAGGCCGAGATTGGCCAGGTTGTCAAGGAGGGTGGTCGTGTTGCTGTCGTTTTTCTTTTCCAGGTGGAAGTTGAGATCTCCTAGTAGAATGTAGTTCTCGGAGGCGAGGGCATGTGGACTGATGAAGTCAGTGATGTCTTCGCTGAAACGTTTACGGGTTCCTGGAGGCCTGTAGATGAGGGTGCCTCTGAGTGTGGTCCTAGGGTCGGTGTGGATCTGGAAGTGAAGGTGTTCGGCGGTTGCAAGGTTATCGTCGGAGCTGGTTGTGATTTTGATGGTGTTCTTATGGACGATGGCGATGCCTCCTCCAGTTTGATTGGAGCGGTCTTTTCGGGTGATCTTGTAAGTGTCCGGGATGGCTATGGCGATGTCGGGTGTTGATGATGCGTTCATCCAGGTTTCTGTAAGGAAGGCGACGTCCGGTGAAGCAGTGTCGAGTAGGTCCCAGAGTTCGGTGGCGTGTCTGTGGACCGAGCGGGTGTTCAGCAGGATGCACTTCAGGTGGTTTGAGTCGGAGCTGTGTTTGGGGTTAGTGGATATGGTATGGGTCTTGATGCTGGTAAATTTGCAGGAGTGGCAGGCGAAGGGACCATGGGTACGTCCCGGGGCAGCTTCGTAGCATTGTGGTGTGCGTTCGGGGTTAAGGGCTATGAGGGTGGCGGCGTCATACGTTATGCGGGAGGAGTGCGGTTTGCGGGGGCCAAGGAATCTGGCGCTGGGCGCGGTCCAGGCGCGGACGGGCGTAGACGGGCTTACCTTTGGCGCACCTTCGGCGCGACCGCTGCGCGCAACTGCATCTGTCATATATGGATAGTGGAGGGGGAGGGGCGAGGGAGAGTCAGCTGGGAGGCGGGTGCGAGGTGTAGGGGACGGTCTCCGAGGCACAACAAACAACAAGATGGCCGTATCAACAAAAACAAAACTACAGAGAGGCTGGGGCACAAAGCCAAAATGAAGCAGCTTCTACGATCTTTCAAACAGGCTTTACAAATAATTAAGGCACAATACAAGCAATGCACATGTGAATTAGGGCAACACAGCGAGCGCTGAGAGTATAATTAACACTACAGTATTGCAAGCTTATCACAAAATAGCGCGATTCTACGCAATAGCCAGCAGATGAAACACTTCTCTGATCAGGGCAAAGAGCGCAGCTCAGACGAAACCAGCAGAAGAGCAGGGAGCCCAAACGATGTCAGGAATGGAGCAGGGAGCTTGGGGAGCAGGCCAACCCGAACAACACGCAGTATAGGGGTAGTCTCCTCCTTCAGTTTCCTGGTTCTTCTCCTCAGCAAAGGTTCGTTTTGATTCCCAGAAGTGATTTAAAGTTCTTGCGTCTGGGTCCCAATATTTATACTCCTTTTCTATTTGTTCTCTGAAGGCAGAGAGGCCTTTGCCTAGCCCAAACCAGTTCTGGTCAGTCCTGGAGCACTTTGTTGACAAGACTCCTTCATTCCTTTCACAGTGTAGGCCAGGGACATCAGGCACACCACAGGAGGTGGAGCCAGCATTGTGTAGGGAAGGCACAGTCCTATTCAGATCCCAGGTGCAACGCCTCCCTCCAATCTGCATGCAGATCTCTCTATTCAGCTCTGTGCTGACACCCTGTCTCCTGGAATCCCCCAAGCCCCTGTCACTCAAAACTCCAGACAAGGAATACACAACCTTGCAGAGGCAGACTTGGATAGTTAGGCAAGAAAATACCTACTTTCTAAAAGTGGTATTTTCAAACACAGAATGTTAAAACCAACTTTACTAAAAGATGTATTTTATCATTCTGGGAGCAGGCATACTAAACTTGAATTTCTACCTAGTTCCATGAGTCAGTTAGGATTATAAAGTGTTATAATCTAACTGCCCATTCTGGCCTATGGGGAACAGGTAGCCTTACAATAGTGAAAAACAAAAATGGCTGTAATTCACTATTAGGACATGCCACACACATCAGGGCATGTCCTACCTTTCACCTACAATGCACCCTGCCCTTGGGCCAATCATAGGGGTGACTAATATTTATAAAAGGGAAGGTTTAGGGACTGGCAAGTGTGTTCACTTGCCCAGTCAATATGGCAGTAACAGACTGCACACAGGCTCTGCAGTGGCAGCCCTGAGAACGCTTTACAAGCTGCTCCGGTGGGTGGCACAATCAGTACAACAAGCCCACCAGCAGCATTGGATTTACAAGCCCTGGGCACATGCAGTGCACTGTACTAGGGTCTGACAAGTAAACCAATCAAGCCAATCATGGAGTCACTAATCCATACATCAATTTATCATAGGGAGCACTTGCACTGTGGCACTGAACAGCAGTAGCACAGTGCTCAAAAGCATCTAAAACCAGAAAAAACATAAGAGGCAACAGCAAAAAGTGGAGGGGAGACCCACGCCAATGGTGCCAGGTCTAACACGTGTCCCCCCTCTGAAATGTGGGGAGAACTACCCTACCTCCTGGGTGTTCTCATCTCTAAGGCGGAAAATCTAGACAGATAATCACCATTGGCGTGTTCTGTACCAGCGCCGTGTTCCATCGTGAAGTCCATCCCCTGTAGGGATATGGACCACCTCAACAGCTTTGGATTCTCACCCCTCATCTGCATCAACCATATGAGGGGCCTGTGGTCTGTCTGAACCAGGAAGTGAGTCCGAAACAAGTATGGGCTCAACTTCTTCAGTGCCCAGACCACAGCAAATGCCTCACGCTCAATTGTACTCCACCTCTGTTCCAGTGGAAGTAACCTCCTACTGATGAAGGGTACAGGTTGATCTAGGCCCTCTTCATTAATCTGTGATAGAACAGACCCCACACCATGCTCTGAACATATGTTTGCACAATAAACTCTTTTGAGAAGTTGGGTGCCAGAAGCACGGGCACCGTGCACATGGCAGTCTTCAGGACATCAAAAGCTCTCTGACAGGTGTCAGTCCAAATCACTCTCTAGGGCTGCTTCCGGGAAGTCAGCTCTATCAAGGGTGCAACAATGCTGCCATACCCCTTGACAAACCTATTGTACTACCCGGTGAGTCCTAAAAGAGCTCTCACCTCTGTCTGGGTCTTAGGGGGTTCCCAAGCCAGGATGGTCTCAATCTTGGGCTGTAGGGGCGCCACCTAGTCGCTCCCAACCTTGTGTCCCAAGTACACCACTGAACCCTGCCCGATCTGGCACTTACTCGCCTTGATCGTGAGGCCTGCTCTCTTAAGTGCCATCAACACTTCCCAGAGGTGGCACAGATATTCTACCCAACTGGCACTGAACACTGCAATATCATCCAGGTAGGCGGCACTGAACTCTTCCAGTCCAGCCAGCACCTGGATGACCAACCTCTGAAAGGTGGCAGGGGCATTCTTCATCCCAAAGGGCATAACTCAGAATTGGTAGTGCCCATCTGGTGTGGAGAATGCTGACCTCTCTCTCGCCCCATCAGTCAAGGCGATCTTCCAGTACCCAGATGTTAAGTCAAATGTGCTGAGGTACCGGACAGGCCCTAACCGTTCAATGAGCTCATCAGCTCTGGAGATGGGGTGAGCACCAGTCCTGGTGACTGAATTGAGCCCTCAGTAGTCCACACAGATCTGCAGTTCTGGCGTGACTCCCGGTGTGGCAGTCTTTGGGACCAAGACCACTGGGCTGGCCCAATAACTGCTAGAGGACTCAACCACCCCTAACACAAGCATCTTGGAGACCTCCTCCTTGATGAAAGCTCTCACCCTGTCAGTTACCCTGTAGGTTTTGTGCTTGACAGGAAGACTGTCCCCAATGTCTACATCATGGACGCACCAATCAGTGACACTGGGAATCAGGGAGAACAGGTCAGAAAACTGTCCCAGCAACTGGTGACAGTCATTCTATTGCTCAGGGGTCAGGGTGGAAGAGAGGTTCACTCCATCCACTGACCCATCTTGCTCTGTTGCAGACAGGAGGTCAGGAAGAGGCTCAGTCTCCTCTTCCATTCCAGCATCTGTTGCTAGGAGCATGCCCACTTCGGACCTCTCTAAGTGGGGTTTCAGGTGGTTGACATGCAGGACCCGCAAGGGGTTCCTGGGAGACCGCAAGTCCACCAAGTAGCTACCCGGGCTTTTGCACTCCACTACCTCAAATGGTCCTGTCCACTTATCCTGGAGTGCACAGGGCTCCACTGGGGCCATGAGCCACACTTTCTGACCAGGCTAAAGCTCTACCAGAGTCGCATTCTGGTCGTACCACCGCTTCATCTCCTCCTGGCTGGCTTCCAGATTTGCCTCAGCGAGTTTTCTGAAATGCCTAGTTTGGTTCCTGAAGACCAGCATGTAGCTATATACATCCTGGGGAGGTTCCCTCGGAGATTGCTCCCAGCCTTCCTTGATCAATTCCAAGGTCCTCTCACTGGGTGACCATAGAGGAGCTAAAAGGGACTGAACACTAGAGATTTCTGTGGCACCTCACAGTATGCAAAGAAAAGGCATGGTAAGAGGACGTCCCACTTATACCTCATGGGTTCCTCAAGACCCATAATCATGCCTTTGAGGGCCCGGTTGAATCTCTCAACCAGCCCAATTCCTTGGAGGTGGTAGGGAGTGGTGAGTTCGTAGGTTACACCACATTCCTGCCACAGGGACTTCATATACTTAGAAATGAAGTTGATATCTCGGTCTGGCACCACCTCTCTGGGAAACCCCATGCGGGAGAAAATCCCCATCAGTGCACATCCTACCACAGGGGCGGTCACTGTCCTGAGAGGGATGGCTTTCGGGTACCGGGTGACATGATCTACCAAGACCAGGATGAACCTGTTGCCCATGGCTGTCTTGGGAACCAGAGGCCCCACAATGTCAATGCCCACCCTTTCAAATGGGGTGCTTACCACAGGGAGTGGCTGGAGAGGAGCCTTGTGCTTCCTCCCACTCTTTCCACTTGCCTGGCAAGTCTGACAGGGCCTGCAATGAGTGTCTGAACTCTTGCACATTTGGGGCCAATAAAAATGGGTGACAAGCCTTTCAAAGTTCTTGTCCTGCTCCAAATGTCCTGCTGTAGGCACATCATGAGCAGCCCCAGTAGGAAGGCTCTGAAGCGCTGGGGTACCACTAGCACATGGGACGACCTAGGCTCAGCAACCTTGGGCTGACTATCCAGGATACCATTCTCCCAGTAGATCCAATGTGATCCAGACTGATCACCTGCTGCCTGGTTTGCAGCCTGCTGCCGCAAACCCACAAGAGAAGGGCACTTGTTCTGCTCCTCACAGAACTCTTCCCTGGAGGGACCTCCTTCCTGCTGCCAATGGGTCAGCTCAGGCAGGTCTCCCAGTTCAGCAATCTCTTTCCGGGTAGGCTCCAGGGCATCCCCCTCAGGGTCTTCCTCCTCCTGGGCCGTGGGAATCTCAGGGGCTGGTTTCCCGTGCCCCCTACCTCTTCAAGGCAGGCACCTGTGTCATTTTCTCGTGCTCCATGTCCTCTTGAACACCCTAACTGGCTGCCAAAGACCGAGTGGTCATGCAGGCCCACTCAGGCAAACCAAACATCTCTAAATGTGCTCTTTGCTCCACCAAAGCCCAAGGGGAGCGCTCCAAATCATTACCTAACAGACATTCAACAGGCATGGCTGGCCTCACAGCTACTTGAAGAGTCCCTGAGACACCCCCCACACTCAAAGGGAACCTGGGTCACCTTGCAGTGGCTCTCTGTGTTGTCAGTGGCAACAACTGGGTAAAATACATTGGGGACTACCTGCTCTTCAGACACAAGCCAACAACTGACAGTTGTCACACTGGCTCCGGTGTCTCTAAGAACTTCCACTCTTCTGCCATTGATGGTCACCCACTGCATGTATTTTTTAGTGTTATCAGGCAGCTAGGTCCTGGGGATCACCTCACAGTCACCTAAAGAGACAAGGGACATTTCTGCGGGACCCCACCCACCTTGGGCACCCATCTCCTCCCCCAGGGCTACACAAGCCAACTGCCAGGGCGGTGCACCAGTGGGTGCTGTCTTCTCATACAAGGGACATCTAGCATCATAAGAATAGTTGCCTACTAGACCACACTTAAAACAGGTCTTGGGCCCCTTGTGAACAGGCTTCTCTGTCGGGCCACTGCCTTCTTCTCAGGTTGAGGCTAGAAACCTTTCCCTTGGTCCCCTTGGGGATTACTTTGGGGCCCTTTCTGGAACTATCTCTGTTTACCCTTGTCCCCCCCTCTCTTGTGCTGGGGACCCTTCCCACCTTTGGTGAAGACTCCCACATGACCCTTCCGGACCTGGGTGCTCACCCTGGCGCGGCCTCTTCAGCAAGCTTCCTAGGGTTGGTCAGCTTGCTATCAATAAGATGCTGGCGTAGCTCTGGAAAAAAGTTATTTGACAAGTGCTCCCATGCTAACAAATCATAGAGCGCCTCAGAATTATCCACTTTGCTACCCTTCACACAACCATCCAATGCTCTGCAAAAGAAAGACACATATTCCATCCAACTGGTAGACTCCAGTTTTCTACAATTTCTAAACCTTTGTCTGTATAAATCTGGGGTCAAACCAAATCTGGACATTAGGGCTCCCTTCATGTGGGTGTAGGACATCTTCTCCTCTGTAGGTAAATCCAACAAAGTGTCCCTCCCATCACTAACAAAGCGGCCCCACTATCCCGCTCCCCAATACTTCTCAGAGACCCGGTGGGCCAACATTGCAGCTTCATAAGCCCTAAACCATTGACCAATATCCTCATTCTTGTGGAAATCTTTAACTACATCTTTGGGAATGTAAGCTCTTGCTTCTACATGCACTGGCGGTATGCTGCCATCAGAGGGAGGAACCTCTAAACTTTTGGGCTTGAGTTCCAGTTCCGTCAATCCTCTCTCATGCTCAAAATGCATTCTCTGTCCCTCTAAGGCTAACTTCTTCATCTTCATCTCTTACTCCATTCCAAGCTCTATTTTCTTGCTCTCTATGTCTTTCTGACCATTCATTTTGAGCCTAGCTAGCTCCAACTTAAGCATCCTCTCCTTTGCCCTGGCCTCCAGCTCTCCTGAGGACAATCCTTTGGAAGAAACACTGCTACCCTCTCCTGAAGGTGCTTTCCCCCCAGCGGGGCCCACTGGCCCCTCAAGCTGCCCATTTAAATCCTCTGCCTCCATCACTGGCTCCTCAGGATGCTCACTGGCATTCCTAGATTCTACCCAGGCCCTCAGCGCCTTTTGGTATTCCTCTTTCGTGGTGAGGCCTTTCATAGAGATTTTAAATTTCCTGCACAAAGCTTTGAGATGAGGCACAGTGTAGGTATCTATTCTCTCTTCTTCCAATGCAATGTCTACAGATGCTACGGATGCTGACTTGCGCATGGTAGCAAAAAGACTATCAGTTCTCAAGAATCAAAAATAGAAAAGAAGTTCCAAGGAAAAATTCTCTCAAAAAGTATGTGGTTGTGTTATGGTCTGCACTCACTAGTAGTGTACACCAATCACTGTATACGAATCACAAATGCAAGTCCAAATCCTCACCTCTGATTACCAATGTTAGATTTGGGGGCCTCTAGTTGGCATAGGTAGGTACCTGTGACAAATAGGGACCCTTGCGTCTATTCAGGGTAAGGGGCTACACTCCTAAAATAACCTCTGCTCACCCCTTTGGTACCTTGGCACGAGCAGGCAGGCTTATCTCAGAGGCAGTGTGTAAAGCATTTGGAAACACATACAGTAATACAGTGACAACACTACAGCTGGACACCACACCCCACCCTTATGTATAAAAAAAGAAAAATCCCCGGTGCCTAGTGGGCTTTCTACCCCCCCCCCCCCCCCGGGGGAAGATTAGGGGCCATTACCCTATTTGCCTTCCAGGGGAGGCTGATAGGCTGTGGCAATTTTTTTTATGGGGGTGGAGGCATTGGCATGCCCATTTTAGGCAGCTCACACCTCTATGTATAAAACAATTCCCTGGTGCCTAGTGGGCTTTCTGCCCCTTGGAGAGTTGATCAGGGGCTATTGCTTCATCTGCCTTCATGGGGTATAAATACTGTGGGTTTTTTGGGGGGAGTGGGGGCATTGGCTTGCCAATTTGGACAGACCCCACCTCTACATACATAAAAATTAATTCCTGGTGCCTAGTCTGCTTTCTACCCAGGCAGAGCAGGGACTGTTGCCCCATCTGCCTCCCAGGAGAGGCAGAAAGGCTGTGGATTTTGTCTGGGGGCGGTGGGGGCATTGGCATGCCCATTTTGGGCAGGCCCACCCCTATGTATAAAAAGAACAATCCCTGGTGCCTAGTGGGCTTTCTGTCCCACCCCCCCTCCCAGAGCAGATGAGGGGCTATTGTCCCATCTGCCTTCAGGGAGGACAGAAAGATTGCAGAATTATTTTTTTGGGGGGGTGGAGGCATTGGAATACCCATCTTGGGCAGCCCAACCCCCTTAATCAAAAAAAAAACTGCCATCTAGTGGGCTTTCTGCTCTCCCGGGGGGCAAAAAGACTGGATTTGTGTGGGAGTGGGTGAGGGCATTGGCATGCCCATCTTGGGCATCCCCCACCCATGCGATAGCTCCCTGAGCATGTAGAAAGTGAAACTGAAATAAGCCTATCAGCTTGTTTCGGTTTCAGTGAAATTACGTCACAGCCTCGGGATCTGGGGTAGGAAGGAGTAAAGGAAATCCCTCTGGTGCACGCACCAGAGGGATTTAAAATGCCATGTGCGAGGACCAGGGCTCGAGTCGGGGTACCACGCGGGTGGACGGCGTCCCCCCAGTTATTTTAAGGGGTCTTACCGGGTGGACGTCGTCCCCCCTGCTAAACAGCTGGACTTCACTGTTTGGTCTCTCTCTGGGACGAGATCGGAGCTCACCGTGAGCTCCGATCTCGTCCCAGAGAGGACGCAGCGGTAAGGCGGGCACATTCCACGAGCAGATGGGCATTTGAAGGAGGTGGGGCGGTGTGTAAGAACTGCACATTGTGGACAATCGAGGGGGGGTGAGATGTGCGGACGGTGGACGCAAGAAGCCGCCGGCTGAGCAACAGATACAGGACCGGAGAAGTTAGAAGAATAGAGAGAAGTGGAGGGGGGGGAGGTGGGGGTGGAGAAATAGGGGGGGGGGGAACTAGGGTTAGGGGAGACAGAAACAGAAGACTGGGGAATGGCAGAGTCCCGTTCTATTCAGTGCGAGGAAGCTGCGAAGGTGTTCTGGGGAAGGGGCCAAGGGGTCAAGGCTCATTACCTGGATGGAAGAGTTGATGAGAGGTGCGACTGCACACGTGGCTGCGATCACATTTAAACTTCGGCAAGAGGGGGTACTGTGGCTATGCTGGGTGCTTGTCAACAATACATGGTTCAAATATTGGGCACAGAGGGCACAGGGTGCGTGCAGAGGGATGTCCCTCCATCACATAGTGTCTAACCAATTTAAGTTAGGGATGTGACATCTCGCCTCTCTATGTTCATGCGATCACTGGCACAGCATGGCTGCGCTCATTGGCCTGAGGTGGGGAGGGGGTGGTTCTATCGGGTTTGGAAACACACGGGGAGGCAATTAGCTCAATTTTGCAAAACACCTTTCGTGACGTCACTTCCTGTCGTGACGTCATTTCCGGTGACAGCGTCCCCCCACTTCTTTTTTTAGGACTTGTGCCCTGGCGAGGACGGCCAGGGCCCGTCCTGCACACACAAGCAAAGTGGTGCAGGTCGGCTCCCGGCCGTCCTGCGCATGGTAGGGATTAAAGGAGAAAAGTTTGTTTGTAAGTCAACTTTCGAAGGTACGTTTCCCCTTGTTTCTCAGAACTCCTAGAGAAGGTCCTTCAGAATATTTTCATATTCCATGTTGGATGCTTGATGCACATTTCTCAGCAGTTCCTTGTATTCGATGTTTAGCCAAAATGTTTACTTTTTTAAACTACTTAAAGAATTAAAAGTTTCATCATGGAGACATTTTCTGAAAACAAACTTTTGTTTCAAGGGGGTTAGTTGCGGTAGGTCACAGAATGCAATTCAGTGCTTTCCTCCAAACAGCTCGCCATACTCTGTTCCTAAAATCTGTTGCATTCTCAAATGAACAAAGGTAAGCATTAAGTTTGAGACCATGGAAAAGCTTCAGTTCCTTTAATTCTCTAGACTTCTCATGAAAAGCTTCACCAGATAACTTCTGATATGCCAGCTTACTGTCTTGTCAACAGGTAGCATTAGTAGTCAATTTAGAGTAATTCCTTTAATATTGTGTGCAACTAATTCCAGTTGGTGCTATTACTCAACACAATACATTTGATTCTGTTTTCCCCTACAGGTAAGCAGTAAGACCTTCAATTAAAATGCTTTTCCCAGTGCTGGCTTGACCACTGATATATACTACTATTCGATTAAATGAAAAGCATTCACATTATTTTTTGTCGTGCGGAGGTCCATGCTCTATTTTATCTTTTCGTTTGATATTTATATTCATAGTATAGTTGTGCTATTAAATGTTTGAAATCAACACTTTCCTCTTGTGCTTGTTGCATTGCATTCTCCACCTCATTCATAGCTACGGTTGCTTCATTTTGA
Organism: Lissotriton helveticus; assembly: GCF_964261635.1. Taxonomy (NCBI): domain Eukaryota; kingdom Metazoa; phylum Chordata; class Amphibia; order Caudata; family Salamandridae; genus Lissotriton; species Lissotriton helveticus. The sequence goes on along the minus strand of NC_136059.1, from coordinate 915,327,126 downwards.
ATAACTGGTTGTCCTCGGGGATCTTGGTCCAGAACTTGGCTGCTTTGTGAACCATCCTTAGCTATCTGCAATATGTTTTTCCTGTTCAATCTAATTTTCAACATTTGCAAGTAGTTTGGGAAGGCTGAACACTGAATGCTGCCTTTTACAGCTTCTTTTCTCAGATTGTGTGTGTTAGTATGTGTTGTTTGGTGATTTCTGTGTCAGTGTATGTCTGACTGTAGACAAAAAGCTTTTCACTCTTCCTTGAGAAATGACTGGTTGTAGGAATCCAAATCGACATCTTATGTAAAATGTTCCTTTGCATCTGTATTTTTGACAACAGTACTTTAGTTTGAAAGAATGGAACTTTTTTTCTCAAGCACTTTTCACCAACATCTTTTGAGATTACATTTGTCACATACTGTTCTATGAAAGACAAGACAGACTCATCACTGTCTGTTCCTAATTTTAGTGCATCCATAACAGCACGTGAATATGAGGAGCTCTTCTTGCTTGGTACTATTTTCATCAAAAGAAATCAGTTACTTTGCCAAGATGATGATTTCATTGGTTGCAGATGAAAAACAGCATATCTTGAAACCTGTGGTTAAAACATCAACAAACATTAGCAGGATCTAAGTAGCAAAGATTTCCTGATGTCTTGACAGTGATGTCCTTAATGTTTGTCTTTCCTTCTCTCAAAAATTCAAGCAAGCCATGCCGAACATACTCAGCATAACTGACTGTCATAATCTAAGTAGGTGCACCTAGGTTTCTCAACATACATTTGAGTTCTCCATGATGATGATACCAATATTTGTTGGTGCCCCGTTGGCACGCCATCAAGTTAATCAAGTGGTACTCTACGTTTTCATAATTTTCATGAACTTTCTTAACAAAAACCTTCACAGAAAGATTTTGAAGATTAACTCCTGTCTTTAGTAGGTTGTTCACAGCATATGAAAGTCCAGACAAGTCACTCTCAAACAGCAGATGGAAAATGTATGGAATGCACTGGCAATGTCTTGGATGACCAGTATTCAGCTGCCTGTATCTGTACAGGGCAGTCATCATAGCGGTCACCTGTTCGAGTGGGAAACAGTTGAGGGAAACAGTGAGCCTTTAAGGTTTTTTCCCAAACACTCATGGGAGCTGTTTTTGCTTGTTTCATTTGAAAGAGATCCATAGCATCACAGTTTCTTTCTTTAGAATGCAGAGGATGGATGCTATAGTGTTAATTAATTTCTTCTGTTCTCAGTCAATCCACCTTTTCAATCTGACCACCTGGCGGTAATGTTTCTTCCTCAATATGTGCGATATCTTGATCAACATCATCCTTTTTATAATGGATACAATTTTGTACCAGGTATAATGTTGTTTTTAACTTTATTAACATCCACTAACTCTTGACGTATTTTTTGTTCCTAGTAGGTACACCATTTACTAGAATAATAAGTGGTCATTAAAATCTTTGAGTGCCCCTATAGTTTCAATATTCTTTTTGAAATCTAATGACAAGTACACAACTCTACCTTTAAGACCTTTCTGTAACTCTGTTGGAGGTAATTTTCCAGTTTTTGGTTCCATACGAACTATAGCTTGGAAAGGATGTATACATCGTATAAGAATTGATTTGTATACATTTAAATCTTGAAGTTCTTGTGGAATTTAAACTAATTCTAACTTGGTATGTTTTGCTCTAGCTGACATTTTATTATCTTCCAACGTATCATAGCAGCACTTATATATAATTAGCTGTGTCCTCAAATCAGCCCGTTCTTCTACAAATAAATATAAAGCAAACTCTTGCCATGTATCTCTGTTCTCCTGTTCAGTTTGTGAGTACACGACTACATTACAAGTTTGGCTTTTGTAGTGAGTGCATTGACAACAAATACAATTACAGTTTGGTTTCTCTGAACAAACTGTATTAAACTTTGCAATCTCTTGTGCAAAGATTTCAGTGCTAAATTCTGCATCCTGTTCTTCTACACCCCCAGTAATCAATTCTTCATTTTGCCTAGACCTCTTCAGGACCAAAGAAACAAAACTGAATATCTTCACAAACTTTTTCTACCTCTGCGACCATACCATGCAATAGACTTCTATTATTCTCTCCTAAACAAAAGAGAGATGTTTTTACATAGAAAGGTCTCTTGACCAAATTTGGTATTTTGGAGTTGTGGACAGCTAACATTCTGAAATGATGAAAGGTACTTTGTAAACTTTCCTCGAAACATTTGCCAGTGAATGTTCATGTAAAATAGTACTCCACACTTTCCACACCACTGGAGTCAAGCTATCCTGGCTGAAGACGGCTGATAGCCAGAAACCGGTCCTAGGATGCTTGATTCCGGTCCAGGAAAGACATGGCTTGGCAGTTCGGGCTAGACTGTTCCCATGAGGCACAGGGTCAAGGCTGATTTTCATATGGCCATGTCTGAACTGGGGTGGTGTAGAGTGCAAAAAAAGATGGATTTAGGCCCAGATGTCTGTACTGGGGTTAATGTCTGACATTGTTCTGCATTCTGTCCATCAACTGTTGTTTTTCCATTTGTCACCCCGAGTGGGATGGGTATGCTCAGACGTGAGTCCCATGCTCTCCACACCACTGGAGTCAAGCTATCCTGGCTGAAGACGGCTGATAGCCAGAAACCGGTCCTAGGATGCTTGATTCCGGTCCAGGAAAGACATGGCTTGGCAGTTCGGGCTGGACTGTTCCCATGAGGCACAGGGTCAAGGCTGATTTGTATATGGCCATGTCTGAACTGAGGTGGTGTGGAGTGCAAAAAACAATGGATTTGGGCCCAGATCTCTGTACTGGGGTAAATTATTACATTGTTCTGCATTCTGTCCATCAACTGTTGTTTTTGCATTTGTCACCCCGAGTGGGATGGGTATGCTTAAACGTGAGTCCCAGGCTCTCCACACCACGGGAGTCAAGCTATCCTGGCTGAAGACGGCTGATAACCAGAAACCGGTCCTAGGATGCTAGATTCTGGTCCAGGAAAGACATGGCTTGGCAGTTCGGGCTGGACTGTTCCCATGAGACACAGGGTCAAGGCTTATTTGCATATGGCCATGTCTGAACTGGGGTGGTGTGGAGTGCAAAAAAACGATGGATTTAGGCCCAGCTCTCTGTACTGGGGTGAATGTATGACATTGTTCTGCATTCTGGCCATCAACTGTTGTTTTTGCACATGTAAATTAGTATACTTTCTTTCTTTGCATGTATTGAATTCTTGCAAACTCAAAATTTTCAATTTCTGACTTTTGGAAGGAAATTCATGTATGAAAGTTCCCAATAAATCAATTGATTGTTGACGAACACTGCACATCTTAATAAAGTTCCATTTGTATACTGTGTCTGTTTAAGCCTTCCTTGCACCTCTTCAGCTATCTCTTCCCCTACATTCCGAGGTACCATCTTTTACCTCATAATGACCAGCTAAATTAAATGCATGCACTACTGTGTTCTCTTGGAAAATTTCCTTGATAATAAAGGGTTCTGTACTACAGGTAAGCCTCCATTCACCTTTAAACATCTTGGAAAAAAGTGATCTATTACTAAGCCTTTTTCTAAATTTTTTTTATTCTTCATACACAATATGGTTTTGTTTAGTGTCATCTAACAACCAGGGTGGAAGGGTCTCAGGGAAGTTTAAAGACTCAAACAGGCTATGTCCCCTCCTCACTAACATGAAATAAGAAAAAACCTGGGAGTCTAAAAAGAACTAAATGTGTTCTAACAAGTGAAGGAACCAGTGCCCAAACTTAAGTAGCAGAGGAAAAATACTTGGAAGCTAATAGAAAAATACTTGCGCCAACGCACATAGTCACCAGCAACTGTAGATGTATCCCAAATTTTAAAGATGGATTCTCATCAAAGTCTTGTAAATGATCAATATTATCATCTGGCCATCCAATTGTAGGGATGGTAAGTCTCTAGATCATTGAGACACATTCCAACCCCTCCAAGAGGGATCCCTCCAAAGTTGCTCGAAGACCATGTGTTTGATCATAAAATGGGAACTAGTGCAGTGCAAACAAAAATGAGTGAAAGTAAAATGAATAGAAAAAGGCAGCAAAATAAACTTTAATTGCTGCCAGTATCTTTCAGATTAAAACCAAGAACACCGCAATTATAGCAGTTCAAACAAATAGCTGCTGAGGGGCCGACATGTTTCTGCCAAACGGGAACAAACTCCTAAGGCTTTCTTCAGGGCCTCTGTTCTAAACAAATCTTGCGACTGCAAAGTGTAATACATTTAAATTGACACACACAACTTATAAGTGAAAGAGAAGTGAAAAACCATAAAGGATATACACAACTATTCCTCCATGTTACTTGGTGTGTTATTCACCTACAAAAATAAATGGTAACATCAGTGCGTTGGACATAACAGTATAAAAAGAAATAATTGAAATTATATAAAACTCACCTATGGTAACAGGGGATAGGACCTCACCTCACCTGGACCATGCTCAGGATAAAAGGGGGGCCACGCGCTAAAAGGCAAGGAAAAGAGGGAGCTAGATCCAGCAACAAAAGGAGTGACTTTGCTAATTGTACGTAGTACTTTGCTACCTAATCCTTTGCCAAGATCTCCTTGTGTCCCGACAGCTCACTATCAAAAAAGCCCAAACACCCCTCACTCAGAGGCAGTCACACATTACTGATTGTAATTGCTCAGATATCTCACTAGTGTCTAGCAAGAATAACAATAACAGGCATTTGAATCCTCACCTCTCCGTCGTTGCCCCGAAGCTCGATCTGAGTATGGGGGAGGCAATGAGGAAAGGAAGGGGAAGGGATTTCTAACAAAAGGAGGACCAACCCTTCACCAATCAGGGCGTGGTCCAAAAAGAAAGAAAGGCCGCAGTGTTAGCTGTTTTAAAACCAGGTCAGACCCGAATACCCTCGATGAGGGCACTTATTTCGAGAGAAAAGTTAGATAACCGGCAATATCCTACTTTCCATTCCGCCGGATCCTCTGGTTATTGCGAGTTCTCGCGGTAGACTGCGTGACTTCGACAGGGAATCCTGTCGAACTACAAAATGACGTCATTTGCGGCGTCACAGTAGTTTTTAAGCTGATGTGTCTCGCTATAGAAGTAAAAAGGCTTAAACAGAAAATGTAATCAAATTATAAAGTGACGTCTGCCACGGCGTCACAGGTGTTTTCAAGTTAATGTAAGTAGCAATAGAAATTGAAATGGTAGACCCTCACCGCACTTGTACTCAGGGGAGTGCCCTCAGAGAGCCAAAGATAGTCACCACATATCTACCTATACATCAATACACATGTGGCCGCGTTCACTCAATGCCCGCTCACCACAATAACGAAACGTGCATACAATGCAGATCAAGGCGATCAAATGGACTATTACAGTACACTCCAATTCAGAGTCACAGGAGCAAAATGGTCGACCAGGGGCTCAGCCATGCCATGTAACGCAATGCCAAACACGTGCCAAGGACCAGGAATAATACCATGGCCCAAGTCAGCGGTACATGAGGACTGAATAACATAATCAGACGTGCGCACAGACACCCAAAACCACACAGAACGTGGCGATTTGTAGACTCTTATAATCTCTTGCTAAATGATGGGCTTTGTGCATATGCTGATATGTTCTCAAAGCGTGGTCCACGGAATATCATCATTTAGACCACTAGTGTCAGTAGATAGTTTGTAGATCCATCTTTGCTCTTTTGCGAAAAGATATCTCGACACATCCCTCATATGTGAAGGTACGAACGGTTTCTCTAGTACCGTCCATGTGAAATCTGTCTCAGAATAGTTCTGTTCTATAAAGTGATTAGTTAATTTGGAAACACTTCTTTTGCACCTAAAGGAGCTTTTGTGCTCCAACATCCTGGTGCGGATTTTCCTAGTTGTCATGCCTATGTATTTCTTCCCATCAAAAAAACTTTTTCCCTGTCTGTGCTTAAGCTACATTCAACAATTACTTTAACGAAAGTACAGGAATCACCTGTTAAGTTATTATAGTTAGCTCACTAAACGTTTAGGCAGGAGTCAAACGCATGGATTAAGGCTTCAATTTTTGGGTTACTGAACACATTAAAATCACTTCATTGAATTACATTTAAAAACGTATTTATTCAAAAGTAGAACCTAGGACCTCCTTGGCGGTTACAATCTAATTCACTTTAAAAAAGGAGTTGTCATACACTTGATAAAAAACAATAACAACAATTTTAAAATAATATAAAAAACACAATATAAAAAACACAAAAGTCGACGCGGCGTTTCGGTGTGCATTTGTTTCCACCTTCTTCAGGACAATTAAGATTCTTTATTGTAATCTAGAAGTGAAAAACAGATTCCTTTAAGCTTACAGATATTTGTTACAGACCCTAGTTTTTCTTCTGCCTACACATTGGATTTTAACCCATAGGTTTTATTTTTAAATACGTCTTTATTTTATATGAATAGAGGTACATTCTTAGTCTCTTCGGTATCTTTGTATTAAACAGCTAAGAGTATATTCTCAGTCTGTATGGGTTTGACATTTTTCACATTTTTCATCCTGTTGTGGTATTCTTAATAGCATATATATTCCATACCTTATTCAATTTAGTAGGCTATATCTTTTAATTTTCATTAGTCCTTGTTCACCTTCACTATTCCACTTCTTAGTTATGTAGAAGTCAAAGCCTTAAAATAAGGGCAAATATCAGTATAAGACTCTAATCATTTAATCATCATTCTTAGGCACCTGGGTCCCCCATTCTCGTCTGTTTACCTTATTTAGAGAGACTTCATTCCTTAATGTGTGTTGGAGCCACCGTAGTATTGTTTGATGAAAATAGAACTGTAACATTAAAAAGAGTTTGAGAAATAATTAATTGTTTAATCTCATCTATCCCTGCTTTGTACTAGTGGTAAATGATAAGCTTCTTAGCTTTCAAAAAAGGCTTACCGCAATTATATTCCAGTAGGTTTATTCCTTATTTCTTCTTCGGTACTCTGTTTCAAATAAGGAGATGGTCTATTTTTCAATTTAGACTCTGATTTCTGGAAATGTATAATGATAGCAGCCATTCAGACTTACAGAATGTAGAACTGTGGGTATATACTACACATTTTCTAGTAAATATGGCTATGCAGTTTTAAATTGAAGGCATCCTTTGTTTAACAGTGTTGACTATCGTCAAGTGTTTTAAATTAAAGGTATCCTTTGTTTAGCGATGGTATCCCTCGTTAAGTATTTTATGCCCCCATCTAGTATCAAAATAGTCTGTAGTGAGAGAAATACTCTCCCTGTTACAGTACTATGAATTATGGAGTCCGCTATATTATTTAACATTACTAGAGGACTCGACACTTTGTTTTAAAACAAAAGAAGGATAAAACACAAAATTAATTTCGTGTTTTATCCTTCTTTTGATACTAGATGGGGGCATAAAATACTAAGAAGTGGAATAGTGAAGGTGAACAAGGACTAATGAAAATTAAAAGGTATAGCCTACTAAATTGAATAAGGTATGGAATATATATGCTATTAAGAATACCACAACAGGATGAAAAATGTGAAAAATGTCAAACCCATACAGACTGAGAATATACTCTTAGCTGTTTAATACAAAGTTACCGAAGAGACTAAGAATGTACCTCTAGTCATATAAAATAAAGACGTATTTAAAAATAAAACCTATGGGTTAAAATACAATGTGTAGGCAGAAGAAAAACTAGGGTCTGTAACAAATATCTGTAAGCTTAAAGGAATCTGTTTTTCACTTCTAGATTACAATAAAGAATCTTAATTGTCCTGAAGAAGGTGGAAACAAATGCACACCGAAACGCCGCATCGACTTTTGTGTTTTTTATATTGTGTTTTTTATATTGTATTAAAATTGTCGTTATTGTTTTTTATCAAGTGTATGACAACTCCTTTTTTAAAGTGAATTAGATTGTAACCGCTAAGGAGGTCCTAGGTTCTACTTTTGAATAAATACGTTTTTAAATATAATTCAATGAAGTGATTTTAATGTGTTCAGTAACCCAAAAATTGAAGCCTTAATCCATGCGTTTGTCTCCTGCCTAAACGTTTAGTGAGCTCACTATAATAACTTAACGGGTGATTCCTGTACTTTCGTTAAAGTAATTGTTGAATGTAGCTTAAGCACAGACAGGGCAAAGGTTTTTTGATGTCTGCATTTACCCCCTCCCTATATAACTTATAGGGGTAGCTTCCTTATATTCTTGATATGTATTTCTTCCCACAAGGGCATATTAGCAGGTAGATGACTTCAGAGCTGTTACAGTTAGAAAAATTCTTCTGAATCCATGGGCGATTAGTCCCTATGTCTATCTGTATAGATTTTGAAGTCTGTGGACACATGGAGCAGTTGCCACATGGATGGTGGCCTGTCACTGCTGCCAAATCCCATAGGGTGCCTACAGCCCGCTTTCTTGGGGACGGGTATGTATCAGACGATCACGAATGTTACTAGACCGTTTGAAGGCAAACAGTGGTGGTTCTATTTTATCATTGGTACAATTTAGAACACGCCAATGACGCCTTCCAATTTATTGCACCTGGTTCGATTTAGAGTTGAACGTACTCACAAAAGTGAGTCGTTCAAGGGGAGCCTTCGGTTGGGTCTCTTCCAATAAGGCCTCCCGGTGATTGTTAGTCGCCCTCTTTAATGATCGTTTTATCAGATGTTTCGGATAGTGTCTGGCTCTTAATTGTTGAGAAAGGCCCTCAGCATGTTTATTGAAAGTTTCCAAAGTAGAGCAGTTCCTCCGGACCCGAAGGAATTGCCCGTAGGGCAAATTATCCTTCAAGAATCTGGGATGTTGGCTGTCATACAGAAGGAGAGAGTTTCTTGCCATGGATTTCTTAAACAATTCTGTTTGTAAACCCGACGGGGTCACATAGATAGATAAGTCAAGAAAATAAATTCTTTCTTTACTACTCTCCACGGTGAATTTCAAAAACTCATTCTGGGAGTTCAGCCATTGGTGGAAAGCCTGGATCGATCTCAGGTCACCTCGCCATATCACGAGGATGTCATCTATGTACCGCTTCCACCACCGGATGTTAGAAAAAAATGGGTTGGTGGAAGTCAGGACATACTCTTGTTCAAATGAATGAGCATATAGGTTCGCCAGGCTGGGCGCAAAAATGCTCCCCATACTGGTACCTGATGTCTGTAAATAGATGGTGTTCTGAAACATAAAAAAGTTTTCTTTCATGGCAATTCTAGCCAATGCCATGATGAAAGGAACAGGCGTGATGGATTCCAGATCAGTACTCTCTAGGATAGATGTGATAGTGTCAAGTGTCTCATCCTGGGGGATGGAGGTATAGAGAGATTCAACGTCAAATGGACCAAGATGGTCTGTTGCGTCATTGAAATCAATCTCTGGGATTATTCGTAACACGTCCTTCGTTTCCTTGAGATATGTGGGCATTGTCTGAACCAGGGGTCTAAGGAAGAAATCCACAAACGCCGACAAAGGCTCCAAAAGGGAACCTTGTCCTGATATTATAGGTCTGCCAGAAGGTGGTCTCTGGGCTTTATGGACCTTAGGTAGAGTGTAGAAATAAGGTACAGTGGGGTTCTGTGTCTGCAGAAACTGGGCCTCTTGGTTAGTGATCCATCCTTCACTTAGGGCTTCATCAACCATGTATTTAATTTCAGATGTCAATCTGTCAGTGGGATCCTCCGTGAGAGGAACATAAGAGTTGGTATTGCTCAGCTGTCGCAGGCATTCAATCCTATACACATCAGTGTCCTGAATAACTATCGAACCCCCTTTGTCAGTGGGTTTGATAATAATCAGAGGATCTCTCGCTAGATCTTGTAAAGCCTTTTCTTCAAGTTTAGAAAGGTTTCTGAAGGTATCATATCTCTTATGCCAGAGTTTTTCCACCTCGTCCTTAATCGCCTTTTCAAAGGTCGCCACTTGTGGTGGTACAGCATGTGCTGGAGGGAAAAAGGAAGATTTTGTCCTCAGTCCCGTGTTCTTATCAGTCATAGAGTTCTCATCGCTCACTTTGTCTCTGAAAAAATAATGTAGACGTAGTTTGCGAAAGAACTGGGCAAGTTCCACCTGAAGTTTAAAAGGATCTCCATTGTCAGTGATGACGAATCCTAGACCTTTATTGAGAACCACCTCTTCTAGGGTAGAAAGAATTTTGCTGCTCAGGTTTACTACCAGACTAGGTTCGGTATACGCCTCTTCTACCGGGGGTTCCCTCTCGTCTGGCTGCGCGTCCCTGTATGTGGACCTGTTGGTTCCTCCCAATGAACCTGCGGTTGCGCGTTTCTTCGTTTGCCTCTGTTCTGTCGCTGGCCAAACCCTAAAAAAGGTTGATTGTTAAAGTTAGGGTAGCCGGTGAAAGGGCCCATTGGTGGTTGAAAAGGGTATTGAAAATTACCAGGATGTCCCCATGGGGTAGGTGGCCACCAGGGTTGTGGTTGGGGATTCTGTTGGCCTCTATAATTTTGATATCGATTGTTTAGTGTCCTCATTCTATTCCATATTAAGATCAATAGTTTCCTCTTCAGAGTAATCACTTTCTCAACAACGCTCTCAATATGTTGCTTTTGCTGAAATGCAGCACTTTTCCTCTTATATTTCTTCGTACTTTGTAGCAAATTCTGAATTACTCTACTCCAAAACATACCTGAGTGAGTCAGAATATATATGACAGAAAGCCTGGGTATCTCACTGCTTACATTAGGGTGTCACTGCTTATGCCAGTAGCTACATTGGTGTATACCTGCCTTTTGTTACTTTTAACACATTTTTATCTTCCCTTGCTGATTTTTTTTTATTTTCATCATATTATATTATTTTTAAATTCCCTGAACTTTTTCTAAATATTCTACTCACTTTCACCCAGCTTATATGCACTCATTCTTTGTTTATCAAATATTTGTTATGTTACAGCTTAATTCACATATCAGTTAAATGTTATTGTTGGTCTGTAAATATATTTCTCAATATCAGTTTGAATGTCTTTCAGAAAGTACACAAAAAACAAGCACAAGAATGATACACTGCTCTCATACAAGAGAACCATTAATGGCAACCTTTTCAACTTTGCTTTCAAGGTTACACAGTCTGTAGACTAATCAAAACACGGCTTTCATATTTTACTAATAATACACCTCTCAGAATTGTTAACCCTTTAATATACTCCTTCAAAGAAAGCCCAATTTGGGAGGTGATTTGGGTGGCTCTGCTGATCCACCTCAGCATTCAGCATGGCCCCCTGTGTAAACTCACGGTGGCTCCACGGATCCTTGCAACAAAACAAAATCTTTTTCTTACACTGCTCCTAAAGACCACCACTTACACAGCACTCAGTATTAATGCCTAAATGTGGAGCCCAACACACCTTATTCACCATTTCTTCTATTAACACTCTCCATTCACATTTACAGTCTAGGCTGTTTTATTCCCTTCTTCTGTGCTCTTGTAGCTCTGTTGCTATGGTGACCACTATTGTAACATTATCTGCTAGCAGTGGATCACAAGTTCATAAACCTTTTCTGAGAGCATCATGCTAACTCCAAAACCAACTGTAGCAGGTGGGTTTGATTGAATGCAATTAGAAGCCTATCCCAAAACACCATTACTTTTTGATAATATCAGAAAAGCCAAACACACATCCACTTTCTTTGATCTCAATAACAGATCCTAGTTGTAACCACAAGTATACCATCCAATCAAATGGTATCTGTTCTATTAAACTTGCTAGTCTTCTTTTTAACTGTCTTCTATTTTCCAATCAGTGTCACTCATCAGCAGCCTTCTCCCGTATGCTACTGAGCCCTGCTTTGAAAATGGTTAGAGTGTGAAAAGTGGGCCATAGCTTTGAGTTTTGAGCTAGAGAGTGTGCTAGTAGGAGTGTCATTGAAAGGGGCCTGGGTGTGGCTAATGTGGATATTACTTGGGTTGGCCAGAGAGGGTCAACGTGGCATCAATTGATTCCATCGGTTGAAAGCATTATGAATTGCCAACATCTAGATTTCTTAATTGTGCACTTTGGTGGCAATGACCTGGGCACAGCTACCGGGGTAGGACTGAAAATCCTAATAAAGGATACCTTTGTTAAACTAATGAAACTTTTCCCTCATATTTCCTTGGTGTTTTCCAACATAGCCAGAGGCAGAAATGTAATTTGTCAACTAAATTCTGTCCACAGATAAACAAAGCCAGTAAACATGTTAATAAAACTGCTTCTGCAATCCTCAAAGACCTTAACATGGGATATATTTACAATGACAACTCACGCTTTGAGATGAACGGGATCCACAGAGCTGATAGAGTAAAGGTAATAAGGTGTTCCTGAACAACTTGAAAGACTGCATCCTGCTTTATTTGTGGTGATCACATGCACTCCGTAAACAGAAATGCTCTTATCAGAGCCACCCTATTTCCCAAACACTTTTTTAATAAATCCATTTTTAATACATTTTTCTTGACTCCACAAATCCACAAACCAAAAGCATATATTCAGTTCAAAACAGCATGTTTAGCTTTCGCTTGTAGATATTTGTGAGTGGATGTATGTCTGTGTTTGTGTATCTGTGACTGAAAGTGTGAATGCCTGTGTGGGTCTGTGAGTGAGTATATCAGTGTCTGAGTGGATCTCTGAGTAGCTGTGTCAGTGCGTCTGTGAGTGGCTGTGAGAGTGTCTATCTGGGTATGTGAGTGAGTGTTAGAGTGTTTGTATGGGTGTACTTGTAGGTGTGACTGTGTCTGTATGGGTATTCAAGTGGGTCTGACATTGTCTGTATGGTTGTAGGTTTTAGTGTGAGAGTGTCTGTTTGGGTATGTGAGTGGATGTGAGAGTGTATATGGTATGTTAATGGGTGTGACAGTGTCTGCATAGGTATGTGAGTAGCTGTGAGATTGTCTGTATTGGTATCGGTGTGGGTGAGAGAGTACGTGTATGGGTATGTGATTGGATATTAGAGTGTCTTTATAGGTATGTGAGTGGGTGTGAGAGTGTATGTATTGTATAAGTATGGGTGAGAGAGTGCCTATATAGGTATGTAAGTGATTGTGAGAATGTCTGTAAGGGTGTAAGTGTGGGTATGAAAGTGTATTGGCATGTGACTTAGTGTGAGAGTACATGTATGGGTATATGAATGGGTGTGACAGTATCTGTATAGGTATGTTAGTGGCTGTGAGAGTTTCTGTATTGGTGGAAATGTGGGTGAGAGAATGCCTGTTTGTGTATGTGAGTGGGAGTTACTGTGGTTCTAAGGATATACGTGTGGGTGTAACTGTGTATGTATGGGTGTAAGCAAGTGTGTTACATTGTATGGGTATTTGAGTGGGTGTAAGAGTGTAAGTGTAGGTGTTACAGTGTATGGGTATGTAAGTGGGTGAGAGAGTGTCAGTATGGGTATAAGTGTTGCTGTGAGAGTATCTGTACGGGGATGTGAGTGTTCAAAATCCCTGTGGGACTTAACATGGGGAAAAAGAGTTTTGGGTCCCCCATTTTTCTCAGCCCCTGCTTGATGGATTTCCCTGACATTTTCAACACTGCAGCTGAACTAAGCGTCATATTAGTTTTGAAAATGTCATGAAGATTCATCAAACAGTGCTAAAGAGATGAGAAAAACAAAAAATGTTCTTCCATGGAAACTAGGTCATAACTATAACAATCTAGTGGCGACACCAGTACATAATATACACAAATATATATAAATATTACACTTATTATAAATAAAACCATTCAGAAATGCTCGCCATGCATGCACAAATACAGTGGCAATATTTTAATGATTTTTTTAAACGTTATCCTTTTTGTTATGGTTCCCAATATTATTCACATTGTAAGAGTCCACCTGGTGTACACAAGCATTGTTAAGGCTAATAGCTCCACCAGTGGGGATTGAAGCACTGTTATATGAGCTTTTCAAATGTTTGTTTATCAATATAAATAAACTATGTTGTTAATCCCATTTTACTGGCACAAATTCTACTTTAAACACCTATAGTATGGCACAGTCTCAAAATGGACTACATTTGAAATTTTAAGCATACTCCTTTTATTCTGAATGTATGTGTTTATTTGAAACTAAAGGTCATTAATGTGAAGAAACTGGATGTGGTAAAAAGGGGACTCTTTGCAAGGATAAATTACATGACATTTATATAAAACTGGTACCTCTGTCTGTGATGGGTACATGAATAGTGCGTTGAGTTCTAGATGCATGAATAGCATGTGTTGGGAATTTGCTATTATCAGATAAACTCTGAAAGTATTGTTTTCATTTCTTCTACATCAGTTTGACCTATGCTAATCTTGTAATTTAGGCATAGTCACTACAATTTCAGGTGTAAAACAATCTTGTGTGTATTGAAATGGTGGCAAATAGTGAGTATGGAATGTGAGTGAGCACATTTTGTGCTCGGCTAATAATAATTCATTTTGCAAAAATGAGTTGTGTAGGAAACTAGATTATGATTCTGTGACAGAGCTCCCACAAAGCAAAACCAATCTAATTCCTATTAGACACACAGGTTTTTGTGCAGAATCCCATGTCTTCCTAAAGGAAAATTGCATGCGTTCAACATACATTAATACAAAAACAAAATGTTAGTTAAGAAATAAATAATGTAAAAATCCCAAACCAATTTAGCTAAAAATACAAAAACGTGATCCTTTAAATTGTACTTCAGTACTTTCCGTCAAATGTTGCAAGGATACACAGGCACCCTCCAAAGCCAATTAGGTATTAAGCATAAATATATGAAACCTGTTGGTTCACACCAGTCAAAGTTATGGAAGAAAGCAGGGGCAACCGCTTTCTTAGGGCACCACGGCCACACCCTTTCTACTTTCTGTATCATTTCACTGGTGATTGTTTTGCTCGCCTTAACACTAATTTTTAAAGGAGCTCTTTTAAAATGAGTGTTAAAGATAGAAATACAATGTCAGTTACTGGGTAACCCTAGCTCTCTGACCCGTACATTAGCGAGAGCCAGGGAGCCAGACTATTTAAAAGCACATGCGCTAGTTAGTGCGCATGTATTTGTCTCATGTACGTAATTTAAACAAGTTCCGGGCTTACGTGCATTTAGCCCGGGCCTGCCATTTCTAAGGTCTCCAGGAACCACCCCTTGATGACGAATAGGAGTTCTAACGGCACCCCTGGGCGCTTAGTACTTAAGCCCTTTTGCAGCTCAGGCAGAATGCCAATCATGCTGTTTCTGTGACGTAAACTGTCTCACTCCACATGATCGCTGCTGAATCAACTGAATCTTTAAATCATTTACTGCCGACTTATTCACCACCCTCTAATATGCTTTCGCGGACTCTGTTCCACAACTCTTTAACTCCTCAACCATCACCATCTTTGGTGATTTCAGTACTTGAGTGCACAAGCTGTTGCCTTTGTAGGGGGTATATTCACAAGAACATGTGCTAAACATCACCAAAAAATGCTAACGCACCTTTATGCATCGCAGCCTTTTGCGGGGAAATAACCCAGTGTGAACATGGAATTCACAACACGGTGGTACCATGCGATAGTCCGCCGAAAACGCAGCCAATGTCCGCGATACAACCACCTCGATGGAGATAAAAACACAAACCTCAACGAGAAAAAACATGCGATGGGCCAAAGCACAATGAGGAAATCAGTGATAAGCAGCGCCGGGCCTGCAATACACACATGGCAAGTGGGAACAATCACTATAAAAGTAGAAAAAACACACAAACACAACCTGTCCCACACCCAAGCACCATGGAGGCAGCCATAGCAGGCGCAGAGGACGAGCGCAACACCACAAGCACCCCAGACGACCAGCCTGGGACCTCGGGGACAGGGAAGGGCAAGGACAAGAAGAAGAGGAAGATGAAGTTCAGTCCGCAGGAAAACAGGATCTTGCTAACGGAGGTGATGGAACACCATCAACAACTGATTGTCACCTCCAATGTGTCATTGGGCACCAAAAATGGGATATGGTGGGACATCGTGGACAAGGTGAATGCCATCGGGGAGCACAAGAGGTCAATGGATGAGGCCAAGAGGCGATGGATTGACATCAAGCGGAGGACCAAGGAGAAACTCGCAGCCAACCAGAAGGCAGCAATGCAGACTGGAGGTGGGAGCCCAGTGCCACAACTCATGCTGGATGACATGGAAGCCATTAAAGAAAATGGGGTAACCCAAAAGGTTCTGGACCTGGGTATCATACGTGATAAGAAAACAGTGGTCCAAGACCTCTATGGTTATTTAAACTAAATTAATCAGCATGAATTCATAAATTAGACATTTAGGGAGCATCTACCTCGGTATGCTCTATACATTCATGTGAGTATTACGCATAAACATAAGGGCATAAACAAACGACAGAATTATATAGCTAACGGTTTTAATCAATTATCTTCAGGTCAAACTTCATCACAGTATTTACATTTGTAACACATTCTGAATACCAAAGGTTGCCCCAATTGGAGCGTGCAACATAGCAAAAGGGTGCAAGAAAGTAGTGAGTGTTTAGAGAAACAGAAGAATAAGAGGTGGTAGCAAAAAATATTCAAAAATACTTTTAAACACACAGGTGAATTTACAAATCATCCAGCCTATGTAAACCTGACCACTAACAATTAAGAAGAACTCCTTATTGTCAATATTTTTACAAAGAATCAATCCTAGATTGTGCACATCTATACAAAGAATATAAGGGTCCAGGTATTTACAAAACTGCGCAGTTTTGTAAATACCTGGACCCTTATATTCTTAATTAATAAGGAGTTCTTCTTAATTGTTAGTGGTCAGGTTTACATAGGCTGGATGATTTGTAAATTCACCTGTGTGTTTAAAAGTATTTTTGAATATTTTTTGCTACCACCTCTTATTCTTCTGTTTCTCTAAACACTCACTACTTTCTTGCACCCTTTTGCTATGTTGCACGCTCCAATTGGGGCAACCTTTGGTATTCAGAATGTGTTACAAATGTAAATACTGTGATGAAGTTTGACCTGAAGATAATTGATTAAAACCGTTATCTATATAATTCTGTCGTTTGTTTATGCCCTTATGTTTATGCGTAATACTCACATGAATGTATAGAGCATACCGAGGTAGATGCTCCCTAAATGTCCAATTTATGAATTCATGCTGATTAATTTAGTTTAAATAACCATAGAGGTCTTAGACCACTGTTTTCTTATCACGGATGACATGGAAGAGCTGGTGTCAACAGTCATCAGTGTGGAGACTGTGGCCGGAGTCGGGGGAATGGACACTGCTCGACAGGACACAACACAACTGCCACAGGGTGAGTGACCACCAGGTACTGGGGTGACAGGTGGAGAAGCCCAAAATGGCACACATGCACAATCAAGCAGAGCACAGTGAACACCCACAATAACTTTGGGTCATGGCCTTGACCTACAAACTGTCACAATGTACAATGCCATGCTGTCTGAATGTCAACATGTAACATGCGGCTACATACATGTGGTCACATTGTAATACACCTTCTCCCCTTCACATTGCAGAGGCACTGTCAACACATCCTGCACAGCAGTCCCAGCCACTCTTCACTGATGACGAGGAGGACACCCCCAGCATTGACACCAAAGCGCTCCAACGCATCATGGACATCATCCGCAACTCACCTCCAGGATCAGGGCTGCCCATAGGCATTAAAGAGACACCACCCACTACCCAAACCACCCAGCAGAAGGCACCCACAGCCCCAGCAGTCTCCCAAGACCCCCAGGAACAAACCATGGCCTTCCAACGCCTTGTGCTGGAGAGCCAGAGGGAGATGTCTGAGCGGGTGCGGGTGGGGTTCAACTTCATGGCTACCAAACTGGACACCATCCATGGGTGTCTAGGTCGCATCAGGGACCAGCTCCAGTCCCTAACGGACACCCACGGCCCGCTACATGGTTGCCCTGACTGACATAGCTGGAGTCATGATGTGGAGAGAAGAACACCTGTTCGCTGAGACTGGCTCCAGCGATACAAGCCGTGAGCTGGCACACATGCGGAGGCTCATGGAGGACATGGTGCAGATGGAGGTGTAAAGGATGGCAGCCACCACTGCACATCAGCGAAATGTAGCTGGGATCTACCATGCCCTGCAGATCCTCATCATGGCATTGCTGCCACAAGGTGTGGTGCTGATGAATGCTGCTGCCCCCACACCGTCCACAACTCCGCCCCCTGGTGTATCAGTGCCTTACAGTGCAGCAGGTGTATCCACTCTGGCACCTGATGTGTCACTGCCACACAGTGCACCCGACAATCCTCCCCCAGCCCCTGATGTGTCAGTGGCACACAGTGCCACAGCCGGTACCGCAACACCCACAGGTGGAACAGACCAAACATCCGAGGATGTGGATGGGATTGTTGTCAGAAGGAGTCACTAGCATTCATCTCTGCCACCTGGCCTGTTTCTGCTTGGTGCCGCACATGACCCTATGACCTTCCACTGACCCCCGATACACTCCGCTGCACTCATCTTGGACCACGACATGGACTGTAATATCCTGTTTGATGAACAATTACACGGTGACCAGACTGTGGACTGTACCCTTCCTCTTCCTCAGTACTTGTCATCCCCGGATGGACTCTGGCTGGCCCTCCACAGGCCCGTATTGTGTAGTGTGCTTGGCATGGCCCTGTACCTCTGCAGCCGCAAAACTCCACTGGATGTGCAATAAACATCCAGTAACGCACTACCGTGTCATGTCTTTCATCATTCATGTATGAATGTGTAGCTGAATGTAGGGACAGTGATTCCCCTTACGGCAATGATGCTCATCTAGTGGGATGCCAGTCACAGTGTGCTACATTGCCTATTGTGTTCCGGGTGCCGTGGACACTGCAACAGGGACACACGCATTAGTCACTTCCTTGTCCGGACATGGACTGAACCACGCCCAGAGCCACCGAGTCATAGTTGCAAGCCCTGCGCTGGTCGGGCGTATGCAAGGCCAGACCACTCCTCTTACGCTCCGAGGGGGGCCCACATAGCTACCTGTGGCAGGCATGCATGCTGGTGGTGTGCAGGTCCCTGGTCTAGTTGTCAGCATGTCATGGCCACTCCCTGAGGGCAGGTTTGCACACACACCACACCCATCTGGCACAGGCATCACAGGCCATGTAACTCCGCAAATATAAGGGGCCGACAACGTCACATTCCCCTCTGCCGGTGGTGACTGGATGACAGACGGTCCACAGTTCTCAATCATAAAGGGCCCATGAGTTGTTACGAACAGGGTTAGTGGCACCCGAAGCCTTGACACCGTCAGGGGCCTACCACCATGTGGCACTGACTTGTGTTGCACAGGGTTAGTGGCACCCGAAGCCTTGTGGCTGTCACAGGCCTACCACCTTGTGGTGCTGACTGGTGTCGCACAGGGTTAGTGGCACTGAACTAGCTGAACAGGTGTGCAGCCTGCGATGATGACGTGTGCACTGATGTGGTCTCTGCCATTGATGACTCAGGACTCAGCATCATGTGTGGGACCTGTTGTGGGCCCGCATGATGTGGACAATGCCATGGTGGTGGGACCGGGGCCTGGATTTTGCACGGGCACGTGGTGTGCCTACTGGTGGACACACTGGCGGAAGCAGGTGAACAGTGGGGCCTGTGTGTGCAGGGGCGATGGTGTCTCTCTCTCTCCCTTCTTTTCCTTCTCTCTCTCTCTCTTTCTCTCCCTTCCCTCTCTCTCTCTCCCTTCCTTTCCTTACCTCTCTTTCTCTCTCTGGCTCACTTTCCTTCTCTGATTCTCTGTCTCGCTCCTTTAATGTGCACATGACACACGTCCTGACTTTGCATTCGGGGTGTCCCTGTTGGACCCAACAGGAGTCTTCCGCATTGTTGTTTTGTGTTGTGTTTCAATAAAGCTTTTGGTTGTTACTTCAGTGCTGTGTGACTGTTTCTCGTTCTTCTGGCCATACATGTGTGTATTTATTTTGGCAATGTGTGTCATCATGCGATTTTTGGGGCTCTTGTGTCATGCACGGTATGTGTATGTCCAAGGGGGGCTGGGGTGGTGGCGGGGGATGTTGTGGCCCTCATGGGTATCGGAGCTGCATGATCATTGTCTCCATGGCATCTATGGGTCTTCAGGTGTGGCTCTAGGCTGGGCTTCCTTTCATGCTGTGGGTAGTCGTCCTGCTTAGCACCAACAAAAAGCAGGTGTTAAATCCCTGGTGCTATCGCAGCTTATCGGCTGTTTTTGTGGCGCTTCACAGATCTGGCAGTTCGTTGTGAAAGTGGTGTTGTGGTTTTTCATGTGTTTTTGCACGTGAACGCCTACTCTGCATCTCATTAGGGTTAGTTGGTGGTGTCCACAGTGGAGACACTTTTTGGGGCAGTTATCGAGGGAATACTGGCGATGTCTGCAGTTTGCACCAGCTTGTGAATGGGGTCTTAAATCTATCTCCACTTTTGATGCTTTAAGGTGGAGATAAATAGGAGATACATCCTTGTGAATATCCCCCTAAGTGTCTCCATTCACCACAAGGCAGCTCTGCAGTTGGAGCAGACCGTCACCAGCCTCATGCAAGGAACTATGGCCTAACCAGGTCCGAGCACTGAGTCCTTAGCCATGTCCCCTGTGTCCTGTCCACAAATAAGCACTTTTGCCAGGCTGTTTCCCCCAATAGTCCTCCTGGCATCGCTCATGGACAGATTGCTCCAAGACGAGGTGCAGATCTAGCCTGCAGGTTCCTGTTTGATGCCAGATTCTTTCAGGTACTTGGTTGGGGGGATGGAAGCCAGGAGCTTAATGGGTCTGAGGGAGGTGTGTTGTGAGCTGCCTTATAATCATGAGGCACAGGTACTGTTCAAGCTGATGACCCGTAAAAGGTCTCAATATGTCAGCGATTCTTAAACGTCCTTGAGAAGTGCATGTGTTAACTGTCAGAGTAGTATTTAAAGGGACGCTGACTTCCAGTGATGAAATATAGTATTTCTTTAACATGCCGAAGCATTTTATTTAAGTGCATTAAACTATTACACTGACACCACTGGCAGTGTAACAATTTAATGCATTAAAGTGAAATGCTAAGGCATGTTAAAGAAACACTGTATTATTTAACGTGCTAAAGCGTTTCATTTAAGTGCGTTACATTGTGGAGTACAATGAGTGGCATTTATTAGAAGTGATAGTTTCTAAACATGTCATTTTTGCCCTTAACCCCCTGTCTGGATGTCATGCCAGTGAAGAACGAGAGACGCATGGTTTATCATATTCACCTTTGTCCTGGGTTGTGATCAGAGATGGGCCAGAATTCTAGTTTTTGGGAAACTGCTAGAGAGGTTTGTTTTAATTCTAAGGTGCTCTATTAATCACAGATTCGCCGATTGATCCCAAGCAACTGCCTCTTTATCATTTATCATGACATTTGATTTGATGTGATGATAAAGGACAATGAGGGACAGTGAAGTAAGGCAAATGTCCATGATTACACAATGTAATGATAAATGGCCAAGAGGTAGAGTCAAATAAGGCAATTGCCTAGGATAACACAATTTGTTTAAGGGAGGATAGCTGACTGATTACCGGGTTTCAGGTTGTGCAATACAACCACTAGATGGACATTTTCAAATCTAAAACATTCATGACCCCCTCCGCCACCTTCCTCGCGATGATGGCAATATTGAATGGAGAGACAAGTCAGTTATCACATGCACCTTATGTCTCCTAGGTTGGTATACATGAACCAACATTATAGTCTAAAACCGTATCTAGAAGAGAGATTTTTGGATAGTAGACATCTTGAACTGAAGTCTGTCAAAGTATTCCCAAATGTGATGATAAAGGACAAGGAGGCACAGTGAAGTAAGTCAGTTCTTTAGGAACACACAACTTGGACAAGAGGGAAAGCTGGGATTGGCCCAAGTGTTCCGATTTCACTCTTGCCTGGTGTTCACAAATTTGGGTAGATAGAATTAGAGTGACAAACTAAAAATTGTATGTAATATTTTGTCAAATTTCCTTTAAGAAAACCTGTAATAACATTTATTGTCAATTTGTTATAGAAATTATGCTGGTAAATGCCATCATTTTACACCAAGTTTTTCTGGCGTGTGAACACCACCGAACACCCCTGGCAAAGGTACAGCTTGCTGGCTATACTCACACACCATATTTAATTAATTGATCTTACACCTCACCACTTTCAAACTACACCAGCCGCCACTGGAAGAACGGTACCTAGTGACCTTTTATGGTTGCTTGGCAATGGAATGGTGTCAGGATGTTTTTGTGGTTTATCCCACTTAAGGTTTTACCATCAATATTTCTAGAGTTTCAGAATATTCAACGTGGCAATGCTGAAAGCATTGTCAAGCAAGGCTCTGCCAGGCTAAGTACAAAACTTTCACACCCAGGCACTAACTATACCATCAAAAAGCACTTTCATGGCCACCCAGAAAAATGTAGTCAGTAGGTGTGTGTCGTTTTCGAGCAGATGTAGCAGATTCATCTTATCCCTGTCCGCAAAGGATGCAATTTCACACTTTAGGCAAAGTTCAGTAACCTTTTCCACAGTGTTTGAAAAAGTTGCATTTCATTAGGGAATTATTTCTGTACCGTCGACCACGGATCCAGGTTGTGGGAAGGCCTCTCACAGCTCCTTACTGAAGTTCACTCAGTGTACAGGAGGCCTTTTGAACCGTGCATTTGCCCAGCGTGCTTTAGAATATATGATGTGACAACTGAGAAATTAGGTCCGAGCCACACTCGATTTCTGCCATGGATAAGGAAATAAGGCCTAGATGTATCAAGCCTTTTGCGAATCGCAAAGGCCGAAATTCGCAGAATTACGGCCTTTACGAATCGCAAACGGTCTATTTGCATGTTTTGGCATGCATCAAAAATTCTCAAATTAAGGAATAGCAAAAATTTGCGATTCCTTATTTTGCCATTGCATTTAAGGAATCGCAATTTTGCGATTCCTTAAATGCTATATATGTAGCATTTTTTAATTGCGAATTTTGGTTAAGAAATCGCAAATTACCACCAACTTGTAGTTGATGGTAATTTGCAAATTCTTTAAAAAATGCACAATTTGGCATTTTTGAAGGTGGCATGTGACGCACACACATGCCCAAAGGGCATGTATGTGCGCCATATGCACACACATGTACATTTCAGGGGTGCAGCAGGGTGTCCTTGAGACACCCCTGCACCCTTGAAATTATTCTCAATTTGCGATTAGCAAATTGCGAATCGCAAATTGAGATTAATTTCACAATCATTCCTATGGGCCTCCTGGCCCATAGGAATAATGGGAAATTATTCCTTAATTGCGAATTCGTAAATAAGGAAGATTAAGAAATCGCAAAAAAATAGCGATTTTAAACATACATCCCATTTTGCGATTTCTAAATAGCAATTGCTTAAAAATCGCTATTTAGAAATCGCAAAGGGGTATGTTGATACATCTACCCCTAAAACTTTAGCCAAAACTACGTGAAGTCCAGGCAGGCTATGTAATAAATTATAACAATATAAAAGGAGTGTACATTATCAAGTCCATTGTTCTTTATCTCATTATGCAGTTTATTTATTTAGTTTCAGTGAGCTAAAGGTGGGTCTAAAATATTAGGGCATTTAGTTGGTACACAGAAACAAAGCTGAAGGAATTACAACCAAAAACCGTGACCTTAAAATGTCAGCCTGTGACCAATTAAGCGAAACGCCATTTTTCCAACCATCTGTTTCCCAGAAAAGCACGTTATAACCATTTTTAAAAAAAGATAAGGAGCAAACAGACATTTCAAAAAAACTCAAATGTATCACAGAATAGATACAATTAAAAGTGCTAACGCATCTTCCTTCATTTGCCTTAATGGTTGACACGAATCCTCTCTATATGCCAGCCTTAATTGATTCTCGCGCACATATGAAGCATTGCCTCCGGCATTGCAGGATTTAGAAATAGAGACAAGTAGGTCTCACAATGTCTAGAATGATCATATAAACCTTTTAATTAAGTCAACTTACTTCCTCGGCAACAAGTGTATAAATTCGTGTCTGAGACTTTTTTCATTAACACCTTTCAACAGAAATAATTTCCTGCATGCTGGGGCGGTCAGGAGTCACTCTTATATATTATATGGGATCGCTCTTTGTGAACGGGACACTTTTTTGGAGACAGCAGCCATGCTTGTGTTGGCATGTTGATGGGAGGTGAGACAGTGCCTGCGCGTCCCAGTGATTCCAGTATCCCCACTCAGCCCCGCAGCTTTTTCCATGCTCCCCTTCCTCCTCGCTGCCCCGAAGCCTTGAAGTCGTCCGCCTTGCCTTCTGTTATTTGGCATTGACTTTTAGGATTACAGCTTCCTGGTCTCCGCTGCCCCCTGCCTATCCAGTACATCTAGCCACTTAAACTTGCCAACTCGAACTAAGCCATTCATTAAATATGGTGTGTGAGCATAGCCAGCAAGCTGTACTTTTGCATGGGGTGTTCGGTGGTGTACCCACCCCAAAAAAACTTGGTGTAAAATGATGGCATTTACCAGCATAATTTCTATAAAAAATGTACAAAATAAGGACTGTTTTCGGAAGGGGAGTCACCACCTTCACTGAACATTGAATCAACATGCTCCATACGCTCAAGATATGTAACTGATTGATTCACCTATGACTATGGATCCTTTAACATCTACCTCCGGCATCTCTAATGCAGGACTTAAAGCAGGATCTTTCGGTGTCTCTTCTCCACAATTTGGGAGGTATTCAAGCCTGTTACATGAGTTGGCAAATTTGGAGGTGATTCCATCGAAAGAAATAGCATTTAATACTTCAAATACCTCCATTACATCTCAAAAGGAAATAAATAATCAACAAATGGTTCAGCTCTGCATGAGGATCCACAATAGATAGTCACTCCCCTGTATACCCAGGACTAGAGGCAATGACGCAATTGCACCAAACTTGACTAAAATTTCTGACACGATGGATAGTCAAACAGTTGACTGTATTGAACAAATAACTTTGTACATAAAAAACAAGGTTCACACGGTGCGTAATCATCAGATGAACCTCATCAAAAATCATAAATGCTCGGAAAGCTGAAATTTTACACTTCAAACTTGACAAAAATGGATGATTTAGTCAGTCTATTACAAATGCTACCAGAAAAACTTCAAAAACTTGATGCTCATTCAAATTGCAACCTGAGCCAATCACAGAAGCCAAGCAACGCATTGGCGATGTGATGATCAACAGAGCTCAATGTCAATTTAATCATTCAAATGTTTCTAACCCTAATGAACAACTGGTTACCAATCATTATCAAATTGAGAGGTATGATTCATCTGAGCCTGAGCCACTAACCACTGATACAGATTGTAGGGAAGTTTCAACTATCCACCCAGCATCTGTGAAGGAGGTCTATTTTAGACCATACATTACCGAATGTCACCTATAAAAAGTAAGGAAATTAAAACAAAAAAACAAAGCTTGTGAATTCTATTAACACTCAGGCTTCTCATATTGATAATAAATCTGAAGTAACAATTTTTCTAATGTTTATTCAAAGAGAAGAGGCTTCGGCAAATAAGGACCCGTCATCTAGTAAAGTTGTCAAGCCC
Organism: Lissotriton helveticus; assembly: GCF_964261635.1. Taxonomy (NCBI): domain Eukaryota; kingdom Metazoa; phylum Chordata; class Amphibia; order Caudata; family Salamandridae; genus Lissotriton; species Lissotriton helveticus. The sequence continues at coordinate 915,301,561 of NC_136059.1, read as the reverse complement.
GGGAAACAACACAGATGATAATGCAGGTTGGATTATAGGATCTACTTAAACAGTTAAATCAGTAATTGTAACAGCCACTCAAAGTAGTAATAAAGTTGATTGAGGTATAGAATGCCAGGATATTTCCATCTTGAATCATCCTAATATTAAAGATCATCGGGATAATGTATCTACAACTATTGCCAAGACTATCATGGATGGTTTTTCATCTTTAGCAAATGTCCTATCTGGTGCAGTTTCGGATAAAGATCCGAACACTTATCAGTTAGTATCTAGTTCTCAACGCTACTCTCAACAGATACAAACAGTGGGTAAAAGCAAAGAAATAAATAATAAAGCCAAAGTTGCATAGAACAAACTACTAGAAGTCTACCCGAGTAATTTTTCGTCCCTCCAAAAATTGTCCACTTGATTTTTGCTGTGGAAGGAATGTTTCAGGGTGATCTGTAAAGCGGGGGCCGAGAAAAAGGGGGGGGGCAAAAAATGTGCATTTCCCATGTTAATTCCCATAGGAACTTTAGATACAGCTAAACTGAACTGCTGAACGGAATTACACCAAATTTGGCAGGAAGGTAGAAGTTGGCCCAAGGAAGTGTCTTTTGTTTGATTTGTCATAAATCCGCTGAGTAGTTTTTGAAAAATTAACCAACATCCAATTTTGTATATATAGGGACACAGTAGAACCTCGACCCCTTCAGATCTAATGCTCAGATATGATTGGCTGCCAACACTTCAAATTAGGAAGTGTTTGCAGCCATCTTGGAACATGGCTTGAGCATTTAAACATTTAAAAAAAGAAAAGATGCAGGATATAAATACCCTGACTCTCTAGGCCTCTTGGGAGTGTCCCACAGGGACCTCACAGGGCCAAAAAAGCATATATTTTTTCCGCTGGACCCGTGGATCCTGATGAATATCTTTTTCATAATGAAGTGTGTTCTCTGTTGCTGCATTAGTTATCGGCCATGGGATGGGCCAGCTCAGGGCATTTTAATTATAAGATAGGGGGCAATGTGGGCTCCCCTCCTGGGACTTATTAATGCCCCGGGGTTCACCACCTTCCCGGGGCTTATACATTTTAAAATGAGGGGGCCTTTTGGACCCGGCCAGGGCCCTGGGGACCACTTCCTCTCCATAGCCACATGCCTGAAGAAATCGGGGGCCTCGTGGCCCCTCCCCATGCCCGAGGGCTAATATATAATTAAGTGGGGGCCTCTCAGACCCTCCTGGCCAACACCTCCCAACACCAAATTAATTTGTTTTGGGGGGCCTCAGGGACCTCCCTCAGGCTCCGGAGACCATCACCTCTCTGAGGCCATCTTCCTTTATAATAATTGGGAGGAGGACCATGCGTCTCCCCTCCACGTTCTGTTCTCCACTGCGGGGACTACCAGCGGCCTGACCCCAGGGGATGGGGTTCCCAGGGCCAAAATCTGCCTATGGAAGGGGGGGGCATGCAGTCCCCTTCCCTAATAAATAACACAATATTTGAAAGAAATCTGACTGGCAAGTTGCTGGAGGCCCGACCCCATTTTCCACCATTCTGTAAACACATCTCCTGTTGCACTACTGGTTGGGGGATGAAGTCCCCTTGGACGCTGAAGGTGTTTGGGGACAGGATCCCCTTCTGTTACCTCCAGTAAGGTCTTAGGAGGTCATGACCCCTGTCTCCACCACTCTGGAAACGTACCTCCTGGTGCACTACTGTCTGAGGGATGCAGTCCATCTTACTCCTGAGGGTTCTTGGGGGACAACTACACCTCCTGTTACCTCCAGTAAGTCCCACGCAGTGACATTGCTGAGCGGTTGTCAGAGGACACACCCCATTCTCCATCACTCTGCAAAGGTACCACCTCCTGACGCACTACTAGTGTGTGGAATAAGTCCCTTTGGCTTTTGAGGATACTATGGGCCAACTACTACTCTTGTTACCTCTAGTAAGACCCACAGCTGGATATGTGGGAAGTTGTCGGAGGCCATGGCCCCTTTCTTCACCACTCTGCAAACACGCCTCCTGGCACAGGGACTTTATAATCAGTAAACAGAATTTGAAAAACTTTAGAAATTCACTTAAAAAAACAAAAGGTTACAGGGATGTTATTGTTAGGAAATATAATTTAAAAAACATTAGCAATCCACTGAAAAAGCCAAAGGTTACAGGAATGTTATAGTTTGGCTAAGACTTCACTCTTACAAAACTAGTGAAATTTTGCAGTTACAGTTATTTGAGCTAACTATAACTTACGCCATTGTAATGCACTGCTTATGACCTCACATATGACATTACTCATAACATGGTCAGTGATATCACTGATGATATAATCTACAGAACCACTCACACACCTACTCACATGCCCATACAACCTCTTAGATGCCCACTGACACAACCACTCACATACCTATTCACAGACCCATACCAGTACTCACATACCCACTCACTCGTCAATAGAGGCACTCACACAACTATTTACTCAATCATACAGCCACTCAGACAACCATTCACTCACCCATACAGCCACTCATACAACCAATCAGTCACCCATACAGCCACTCACATAGCCACACACTCACCCACACAGCTACTCACACACCCACTTATTTACCTACACAGTCACACACACACCCACTCACTCACCAATACAGCCTCTAAACACAACCACTCACTCATCCATGCAAGCACTCATACACTCGCTCACACACCCACACAACCACTTACATACCAATTCACACACCCATTCAAGCACTCACACATTTGCTCACTCACCCATACAACCACTCAGACACTTACCCTCCAATTCAGCCACTCACCGCCAACTCAACCAAATACCAACTCAAACAGCCGCTCACTCACCCATACAGCCACTTACACACCAGGTCACTCACTCATACAGCCATTCAGACACCCACTCACTCACACATACAGTCAATACACATCCATAGTGCCACTCGCACTGTCACTCACTCACCCATACAACCAGACAGAACCGCTCACACACCTATAGACCTACTCAGAACTCTACTCACCTACCCATACCGTCACTCATGTATGCATTCACACACCCATACAGCCACTCACAGACACACTCACACACAGATACAGTCACACACCCACTCAGATCACACATGTTAGGGATAGAATCACTCATTGGTACTTGGTAGTAAAAATAGTATAGTAATCTAACTTTTGCAGTAGGTTAGTATATATCTTTAAGACCCATAAACGCTTAAAAACACTCTCAATGGATGATGTCTCCAGTGTTGTCATTTGAGATATCACCAGTGATGTCACTGACCATGCCATGAGTGATGTAATATGTGATGTCATAAGCAGCGAATTACAGGGCCATAAGTTATAGTTAGCCCAGGTAACTATACCTGCTGAATTTCAGTGATTTTATATGAATGAAATCTTAGCCTAACTATAACGTCCCTATAGCCTTTATTTTTGTGTGAATATATATATATATACATATATATATATAGATCTCTCTCTCTCTCGCTATATATATATGTATATATATATATATATATATAGATATATATGCATACACATATATTTATTCACTGAAAAAACCATAGGTTTCACACCAGTTATAGTTAGGTGGAAATTTTACTCGCATAAAACCATTGAAATTCCCACGTTATAGTTAGTTGGACTCACTATAACTTGCGCGTGCAATGCACTGCTGATGACATCACATATTACATCACTCATGACATCACTGATGACATCTCAAATGACATCACTGATGACAACATCCTTGTGACAAAGTGGCAGACCTCCTATCAGCATAAAATAACCTTTGACACACACATTCAAAAATAGAAACTAACATTTTCTTAAAAAAGGAGAAACCAATACCAATTACAACAACTTATTAGGTAATTCCAACATCTACATACACATCCACTCATTCACCAACAGTTCTATATAGTCACTCATGCATGTACTTACTCATCATATGTACTCATACACCTATACATCCTGTTACACACTAATACTCATACATATAGTTACTCACCATGCAAATAAACTATCAAAAACACATTTACTTGATTATACTGCTATATACACACCACTACACATACTTCTACAGAAACGGAAACATATTTACTCTCTTAAACAACAATTATAAAAACACATACTCACTAACCCACCCATACACACAAACATCCACCCATACAGTCTTGCACACATGCTGTCTTCAAAATACATACAAATAGTGAGTCACTCATTCATGCATCTGTGCTCTAAGTAATATCCCCCACCGAACCATACAGACACTGATACTGATACTCAAAAAAACAACTAATAACCCATATACACACTCATGTAGCTACTCACCAACCCATGCAGCCACTTATACACAAAGTGAGACACAGATACAGATATTTAAATATTTAAACATTACTCGCTAATATATGTATTCACTAAGATACATTTAATAAGTCAGTTAACCAATCAATTTTACACAAAAAAAATCCATTTAGACATTTATTTACCCATTTATTCTTCCATCAACCTTTAGATATACATATATAAAAAATATTTCTTTTTCAGAAAGATACACATTCACTGGATGATGTCATCAGTGATGTCATTTGAGATGTCATCAGTGATGTCATGAGTGATGTCACTGACCATGTAATGAGTGATGTAATATGTGACGTCATCAGCAATGCATTGCACGCGCAAGTTATAGTGAGTCAAACTAACTATAACGTGGGAATTTCAATGGTTTTATGCGAGTAAAATTTCCACCTAACTATAACTGGTGTGAAACCTATGGTTTTTTCAGTGAATTAAATAGGTTTTTTAAATGCCAAAACGTGTTTTCCCCATGTTATTTTCCATAGGACGTTTAGACACGGCTACAGCTCGAACGGCTGAATGGATTTATAAGAAATTTGGTAGAAAGGTAGAGTCCGGCTCGCAGATTACGCTTTTCTTTGAATGGTGTAAATCTGTTTGGTAGTTGCTGAGAAAATTAACTTTGAAAAAATATATATTGGGCTACATTGGGCTATATATATGTTAGAGCCCAAATGTAGCCCAATGTAGCCCAAAGATGGCCACCAGAGACAAAAAAAACCAAATGTAGCACAAATATCTCTCATTAAGGTCATAGACGTTATTCGTCCGGTCATCTTAGATGTCCTTAATGCCTCCATTGCCTCCAATACCGTCCCGCCCCCCTGGAAGTGTGTGATGGTTAAAGCTTTGTTGAAAAAGCCTACTTTGGACCAGAACAACTTGGCCAACTACCGCCCCATCCCTTTACTTCCATGGATGAGCAAGCTACTTGAGAGGCACGTTAATAACATTTTAGTGGACTATCTCGAGTCCAATAGTCTGCTCCATGCCTCTCAGACAGGGTTCCGCCCGCAGCACGGAACCGAAACCGCTCTTTTGGCGGTGACGGAAGAAGCTAGAGCTGTGCTGGACCAGGGAGGTAAGGCTGCCATCATACTACTTGACCTCAGTGCTGCGTTTGACACGGTCAACCACTCTACACTATTACATCGGCTGAGTGGTTTGGGCGTGTCGGGCGCGGCCCTGGAATGGCTCTCTGAAGAGCTCTAATTAGAGCGAAACACTGTGTCAGGGGTTGCTTTTATTCATTTCAGGTTGGCTTGAGTTGGTATTTTACCAATTCAAAGCTGTAATATTGTGCCTGGAGTGATAAATGGCTTTTGTTATTTGACAGCTCGGCAAGGACTGCACTGTACTAGTCCTATGCTTAAAGACTTTGCTGTTTAAATAGCGAAAGACTTTGTCATTTTCTATCTCGGCATGGATAGCACTGCCTAATCCTATGCTTAAAAACTTTGATAGAAAAACAGACATTTGAGGTGAGCAGATCTAGAGTGTCGCTGGTGTTGAGAGTGCTCTAACAGGAGCTGCTTTCCACCTAAACTGAGACCTACCCAGAGTTCTCTCCTTCTTTTTGTATATATATATATATATATATATATATATATTCACTGAAAAAACCATAGGTTTCACACCAGTTATAGTTTGGAAATAGCATTTACAAAACCTATGAAATTCACTGAAAAAACCATAGGTTTTACACCAGTTATAGTTAGCTGGAAATTTTACTCGCATTGCCATGCATCTCAAAAGTTCTATTAAAAAACAAATATGTGTTACACGATGCTCCTGGTGTCTGTGTGTGCACATTATTGTGCTCTCTTTCGGCCTCGGTATTCATGGCTCTAAGAAGTATCAGGACCCACGGGCAGAGTGCACATCCTAGATCACGTCACAAACAGTAAACAGCAATGTGTAGATTTCCTTTGCTGTACACTCTGTCAGGCTTTACCAATATAGTACTATGTTATATGTGAGACTTTCAGATTCACATTTGACATGCATTGCTTGACTGTAACGATGGTTTCCACCCTCCTGACATATGCTACACTAATCTAAATTTCACACTCTGCGAGGGCAAAACTACAAAAGAAACACACATAAGTACACTTCCTGGCCAGACAGGAACTGAACAATGCCCAGGTCCCCAGAATAATTATTCACACCCCTACGCTGGCATGGTGTACGCAAGCCCAGCCCACTTTGCTTATGTATAAATAGGATAACCATGACGCCACACGTCCCTCTTCTTCCACACTGCCTCAGGTGATATGCTGCATCGACCTCGCGTATCACAATGCGCAATAAAAAAAAGAAATGGATCCATCAGGTGTACACCATCCTGGCAATCAACATGGGCTCTAAATTGTGAGCCCTACTGCCCGTCGTCTGTCGCCGCTTTAGCAGCAGGAAACTGCTGCTAAAGCGGCAATAAAGGGTTGATAATATGCCCTTGTGAATTCCCATAGAAGTCCAGGTTTACACCAGAACCTGGGTTTCTATGGGAATTCACAAGGGCATATTATCAACCCCTTATCGCTGCTTTAGCGGCAGTTTCCTGCTGCTAAAGCGGCGATAATGTTATCGCTATTACTTGATAATATGGCACATATTCTTTGGCCTCAAGTGTTTCATTTTACGGACTTGCTGAACCACACTCTTTCTCTCGGACCCCAGCGTCCTAGACAAACGAGTGACGGAAGGGTAAAGACTAAGGGCTGGGTGCAGTAGGAAGCCCAGCGTCCTAGACAATCGGGTGACGGGAGGGTAAAAACTAAGGGCTGGATGAAGTAGGCCGACTCTCTGTCTCCTCCTCCCTCTCTTCTTTTGACTATCCCTTCCCTTCTCCCTTGTACCCACTGCCCCTCCCTTCCATTCTCACTATGGTCCTTTCATTCAGACTACCTGTCTTTACCTCTTCCACATAGCACACATACTTATGTTTCATGTTTGTCTTGCAGGTTTCCTACGCTGCTTCCACTGGAGGCTAACCCATGTTTTATTATACTGTTTCTTCTAATAAAGTTACGTTTCTATTTATTTGTGTTTTAATAAAGGTTACTTTTTTCAAATAAATAACTGAGTGTATAGGTCTTCTTTTTCTGACGACACTTGTCTATTATTTATTTAAAGACAAACTTATCTAATATTAGAGTGCACCTGCCAAACATAATCTAACTGACTATTAGACAAATGAAGCCTGGGTAATTGTACAACTGCAAGAATTCTATGAGTGTATCACTTTATAACACCATAAGTACTGCCCGTGTGATTACAGAACCAATAAGGCACTGCCTAGGACCACCGAGGCTTCAGGAACTGCCGTGGCCCACCTTACATATTTAAATAAAGCCCCGGAGTGTGGCAATCCCTGGACTCCAGTTGGCCTCAAACCCCCCCCGAACAATGAGTAAACAATACTTGGGAAGGTGGCGGTCCCCTGGGCTGCAAAACGTCTATGTGCCCTTCCACGCCTAATTTACATGTGACATTAAGATCCCCAGTCCTACAAAGACCCCGCAATATAATATTTGGATTGGCCACGGAACATTACCCACCTGTGGCCTCATTTAAAAGAACGGGTGAGAACCCGCTTTTTTTGTTTCTTTTTTTCTCTCCATTTTTACCATACGCATCCCCTCTATTAAAGCGGTACAAGGTTTTCCTCCTCTTGCTTCAAGTAGTCAGACAAGTATTTGCTATCACAGGGTGGAAGCCATGCACCAGCCCTCTAATAGCAAACACAAATGTCCTGCGAATGCACATCCCGGGAAATTGTATGCCCTGCGCCTGACATGTCGCCCTCTCTAAGACCATAATGCATATGTTAGTATAAACACATACTAACACTACTTACACATGTGTACTATAGCAACCAGAATGTAGTGAAGAAGCAGAGGAAGCGCAAAATATTAATCCTACCAGAAGTCGGATGACACTCCAATGAGCCGACCACCCTGGCATGAGTAGGAACAGCTACACAAAGAAAAAGGGTCTTTAGCACAACACAAGCAACCTCGAAATGTTAGTGAGTGCTGCCTTCATTTTACCTTCTCCCGCTCATCACCAAATTTATGTACTGAAGAGGCAGACAGCAGTGGATCCGATAAGTAGATTTATTGCAGAAAAACAAGACAGCTTAAACAGCCACCAGCAGGAGCAGACAGCAAGGCAACCGACTTCTCCAGTACCGTGTACAATCTCTGCAAGGTTCCCCTCATGACAGCCCTACATTCTACAATTACATACTTAGATTCTAGTAGAATTTCATCCCCAAGTCTTCACACCGGTAGGCATAACTACTTCGCTTCCCGCTTCCGGTATACTATCAATACACAGTAGTGATCAGTAGTTCACTTCCCACTCCCTGTATGGTATAAACCCCTACTAATACTACTTGCATACATCACTTTACTCCAATGACCTCACAGTTTAGACTCTCGGTTTCGTACCCAAGTGTAGCACCATATCATATCACCACCATGGCACTCTGAGCAACATCGCACTTTTAGACCGGTAACAGTGATAACTACCTACTGGCGACTGCCAGTAGGTAATAAATAATAAATTAGAATACTTCCTTGATTCTTTTAGCTTTCAAAACTTCTCTCTATTACTGTCTTTTTAATATTCCATATAAACAATTTTATTAATATTCAAGTACACATAGAAGTCAGAAATGCAACGTATTCTATCAACACAATCTAAAACATTCTACAACTCGTGGAGGTTAAAAGTTCATCAATTTTTTTAAACCTAATGATATTTTTTGCAACATTTTCTCAAATATATAACCGCACGTGCAGGTTAAAAGTTCACGATTGTTTTAAGTTTGAACAATGCCTTTCAAATGCAAGTAGCAGGTGTTGTTGAGTTGAGCACATTTTATCCTATAATATGTACTCCACGTGCAAACTGCTTTTTCTTAACCAATCACAAAGATACTTTTCCACAAAACGAATGGGCACCCTACTTTTAAAAAATGCTTTTTATCTCCCAATCAGGTACCGTTTTGTATGCGAAAAGAAACTACTTCCCCATCTTTAAACATAGCTCTTATTCTACGAAGGAACTGCATGAGCTACAGACATCTTTCCATACCTTCCAGCCATACCTTCAAAATTCCAATATGGATCGTAGGACATAGCTATGTTTTCTGGTGCAAGAGGTATGCAGAGACGTATTGACTTAGACTTAGGTTTACAAAATGTGGATATTAAATGAGTTGGACAGAAAGGATTGTGGCACCAATTGTTGCCTTTGGTTAAAAGCTGTTTGCATCTCCAACACCCTGACCTCATGATTGTGCACGGTGGTGGAAACGACCTAGGCACATTGACTGGGGTAGGTTTAGAAATGCTCATGAAGGACACCTTTGGACAATTGATGTTACTTTTGCCTCAAACTGGCTTTTTTATATTCTAATATATGCCAAAGACAGAAGTGAAAATGGTCCAAACAATTTTGTCCTCAGATTGAAAAATCTTGGAAAAAAATCAACAAAGCTGTCTCTGCATACCTCAGAGATCACAAAATGGGGTCCGTAAACAACAACAATATACGTTTTGATATGGCAGGTATGTACAGAAGTGATGGAGTACACTTCACAGATCAGGGAAACCCTGTTTTCCTGAATAACTTGAAGCTGTGCATCCGCACTTATATGTAGCTCCACCTAATGAACACAAGGGCTCTTTTTAGAGCCACCTTATAACTGACAACTTAGGCCTGCTACTTTAGGGCCAGATAACGGCAACTCCCGGACCTTGCCAAAATGTATTCTCCACACAGCAGTGGCGCAGTGGCCAGATCATCTCACTTTGCAGCACAGAGTTCTAGCTTTCAGTTGGAACTTTACAAATACTGTATTGATTTACCTTCGCACTCCCTATACAACACCACCTAAGCACCATATACAAGTTGAACACGTGTGGCACAGAGAAGAGCACATGACTTCACAGCATACCACACACAGTTTAGGCTCACGGTTTCATCCCCGAATCCAACAGCAGCTCAATTTAACAGCATGACACTCTAGGCAATACCTCACTTAATGTCCGTACCCTGCACTTTCAGACTCGTAGGGGTCAGTAGTTCAGCGACTTTACCCGTCAGCATCTCAGCTTACACCCCCAGAGCCATCACACCCATAGGAGTGAGTAGTTAGCACTTCACAAATACCTAATTGATTTGATACGAGCAAATTTACCTTCGCACTCCCTCTATAACGCCCCCTAAGCACCATACACAAACTACAATGTTCAAAACAAAAATTCATCCAAGAAGCTATAACTACATGCTCACACTACTTGGACAGGTATGGCACAGCGGCCAGAGCACATGACTTCACAGCATATGACACACAGTTTGGGCACACGCTTTCATCCCCGAGTCCGGCAGCAGCCCAGTGTAGCAGCATGAGACTCTAGACAGTACCTCACATATTTTACGTACCGCAGGACTTTCAGACCAGTACAGGCCAGTAGTTCATCCTAGTAGTTATAAACACATGCTGACACTACTTCCACAACTGTAGTGCAGCGGCACATGACTTCACAGCATAAGACACACACTTTGGGCTCACGCTTTACTCCCCGGGTCCCGCACCACCTCACCTTAGCAGCATCACACTCTATGCAATACTTCACTTAATTTCCACAGCCCAGCACTTTCACACTGGTAGGGGTGAATACTTCGCTTCACACCCCCTCTATAGCACACCCTATACACCCCATAGAGGCTACAGTGCTCCTACCCTTCTCTTTTCCACTTTGTTTGCCCTTTGTACCCCTACTCGCTTCAATGGAATCACAAAATGGTGGCCAACACTTCCTAGTTGTAACCGCTCGCACTGTTCGCAGCCAATCAGCAGCAAGTTTGTGCTTGTAACACCTCAGCCACTCAGATGGCAGAATTCCCAAATATCGATATCTATAAATTTCGATATTTTTCAAAAACTACTGAACGGATTTACACCCCTTGCTGAATCACCCCCAAACTTTCAACAAAGGAGCTGATATCAACAAAGAATTTGTTTTAACAATTCTGCGAAGATTCGTCAATCGGCGCCAAACTTATTGGGAATAGAATGTTGCCATTTTCCTATGGTAACTAGGTCCTAACCGACAGTAGGTAAAAAAAAAAAAAATATATATATATATATATATATATATATATATATATATATATATATATATGCAAAAAAAGGGAGAAAAAGAAGAGAAAGAAGCTGAGAACTCGGCGGAGAGCAGCTCCAATATAGAGCACTCTCATCACCAGCAAAACTCTAAATTTGCTCACTCAAATGTCTGCTTTTCTTTCAAAGTCTTTAGACGTAGGATTAGCACAGTGCCATCCACACCGAGATAGAAAGGGACAAAGTCTTTTGCCATTTCCACAGGTTGTATACGAGTGAAATCTTAGCCTAGCTAAAACATCCCTGTAGCCTTTGTTTTGTTTGTGACTATATATGGTCACTGATAACGAGGCTCCATTTTTTGCCTACCTTTAAACAGTGGTCCTCATGTACATGCCAGTAAGTGAAAAAAGACTATACATACTCCATACCTCACTTCACAGATCTATTGCAATTCAGTGCATTAATCATTTTTTTTCACAACTACAATTTCCATTTCCACATTGAAAAAGTTATTGCTTATATACACTAATTAAATGCAACAATTGCTATATATATTTGTTCTGGCCTCAACAAAGCCGACCACAGTTAAACAATAGTGTCCTGCATGATTACAGACCAGTGTCATAATAGTTTCAACAGCAAGGGAGTTATATCTGTTAAAACCATCATGCTGAACCAAATTGCATCCTTTCATCAATGAATTGAAGTACTTCGCTTTCCCAGACTACCCTATGTGCAGTGGAATAAAGCAATATGCATGAAATGAAAAATCTAAAGATATCATGAAATCCAATCACTTTAGGGATCCTATTTGGACAAAAATAAAAAATTGTACATCTAGCTATCCAACCTGTCGCAAGGTTTTGTGCTATATACACTAATACCTTATATTTTTGGTATCTGTTTCATATCTCTACTTTCGTGCCCAAGTGGGCTTACATGCTTCCATTGTGTGTACTGGTAATATTATTGTATACCCCACATTATCTATTCCCCAGAATATATGGTTGGATATCATCCCATCACATATAGCCAAGTGGGACAAAACACAAAAAAACGTGGTCCCCTATTCTGATCTTATGTATCGTGATATCTGGTGTCGCAAGCTTAGTCTTAAAACAAGGTGTGCCCCTCAATTACCTGCTAACTAGCTACACCATTAAAATTCTAAAACACTACCTAAAATTGTATTATTGTTGTTTTCTCACATTACTCATGGTTCAGGAGAGAAATAATCTACTGTATTTCTTGCATATATCAATGTATCATGTTTGAAGATGTGTGTGCAGGTCTCCTTCTTTATTCAGGGCCCACTGTGGTTTTGTATTCATCTCAATTATGTGTCTCAACTCCAATTGCCTCAGTTTTCTTTCTATATCACCTCCCAGGATGTTAATTGTGAAGGTGTGAAGTACAGAATATATCAGGCCTGATGCCACACTCCCGTGGAATCCCTTTAAATGGCGAGCCACTGGGTATGATCAGTCACAGTTTTTTTATCACTGTTATGTGTTGCAGAATCCTCTTGTGGACTGCCAAGATGGTGCTGCCTATAGTAGACAGCCCACATGGGCACTGAAGCATATAAACACCAAATTCAGTTTTGCAGTTATATTGGCCCGTGATATTCTTCATGCTTATTGTAAAGGGTGATTTATATTTCATCAGGTTCTTCCCATGCTGACATGCTTTGCACCTTCCACATTTTCTGGATCCTGCTCTCTGTGTTAACCATGTGGATTGCCTCGGGGTGCTACTATCTATGTTGCTTTTTACCAGATCCTGCTTCATTGCTTTCACTTTCCTAAACGTGATCCCTGGTCTTCTTGAAGCCACACTTCCCACCACTGGGTCATTCCGAATAAGGTACCAATACTTATGTAAGTGGGCTATAATGGCAGCTTCCTGCTTGTTATAATTAGGGACAAGCCTGAAATGTGGATCTATGATGCTGTGTTTTCTTCTACTTGTTTTGTTGAACAGAATCAGGTCCCTTGTTTTAGATCTGGCCATTGTAATAGCATCCTCAATGGTTTTATTGAAATAGCCTCTGGTTCAAAATCTTGTTCTGAGATTCTCCACAGCACTTTCCCCTTCTATCTGTTCACTGCAATTTCTCTTGACCCTTAGGGTCTCACCATATTGGATACTGTTAATCAGGTTGCAGGGATGAAAACTGGTTGAGTGTACCAGTGTGTTCACTGAAGTAGGTTTTCTATATTGCTTAATCTCCAATCTGTTCCCTTTCACATATACTGTAAGATCTAGGAAATTAATCTCCTTCTTAATCTTTAATCTAGTACAGTGCAAATTTAGATTATTGGTCTCTATTTTTCTGAGGAAACTATTGGTACTGCACGCCAAGCCCTTCCATACGATAAAAAGGTTGTCTATGATCCTGCTCAAATGGAAAATATGTGTCCCCCATTCCTTGTGGCAATCGTTCCGGATCACCTGCTCCTCCCACCAGCCCCTATGCAAGATAGTATAACTGGGGGCAAAGCAGGCCACACTCTTTGTGGAACAATTCACTGTTAAATGACGAAATTGCTAGTTAGACATCTTTCAATCATAGTAAGTAACATTTGAGTACTATTCCAGAGGTTGAGAGTTCTTGTTCGCACAAAGTAACTGACAGCTCTAAGGCCATCCTGGTACTTTATGCTGGTGTATAATGTGGAGACATCAATTGTGAGTAAAATGTAATCTTCTCCCCATGGAAAATCTTACATTCTTCTCAGGAAGTCTTCTGTGCCCTGATTACAAGATGGAAGACTTTTTACAAAGTCAGTCAAAAAGTAGTCAACCTATTTGGAAGTATTCTCATATGAACTGCCTATAGCCAAAAGAATGCGGCGGCCAGGTGGATTCTCCCTATCTTTGTAGACCTTAGGGATTAAATACAAAACAGGTATTACTAGATTGTCTATTTTCAAGAAATGGAATTCCTCATAACTAAGTATGCCCTGATCTCTGCATGTTTTCAGATATGCGTGGAGTTCCATTTTAACAGCAACCATATGTGCTCTTGTGGCCCTGCTATAACAGGAAGTATTATTAAGTTGTGAATATGCTTCCCTCAAGTATTTCTCCCTTTGCCCACAGAACTATATTCCCACCTTTGTCAGAGCTTTTCACAACACACTGTAGATATATTTTCTCACCCAGCCTCAGTGAAGAAATCAAGCGCTCTGGTTTCAGCATTTCACAGCAGTCTTCTCATTACATCAGACAATAGATAGCGCGTTTTGACCTATGCAGGTCTTGGTCACATTAACACAGTTAAAAAATAGTGCTTTTCAATACTGCGTTACACGGGACACAACTTAAATGGAAATAGTTAAGAGACTACCGCTCAAAATCTCCTTGAGCAACATACAATTATATAGTGTTCCATTGTAAAATTGCATCAATTTAATATCAGTCAACACAAACAGTGACAACCAAAACAAACAATTTCCTTGAGATGCATTGCAATGGATAGCTTGCTTGACATAACACAAGAGTTACTAAAGGAGTGAGCTCCCGGCTTAAAGTAGACACCCACTTAAAAATCCCATGATTTCAATGAACCTGCGTCCTGGTCTTTATGCCATAGAGTTGGACTTGGCTCTTTTTGCAGGGTCATAGCTGAGCTTTTTGCCTTCCTCCTATATTTTTTCTGACCTGTTGTTGGCTATTTTCTGACTCTGGGCACTTTACCACTGCTGATCAGTGCTAAACTGCATATGCTCTCCCTATTGTAAATGAATGTATTAATTGGTGTTTCCATGATTGACTATTTGGTTTACTTGTCAGACCCTAGTACAGTGCATTGCGTGTGCCCAGGGCGTGTAAATCCAAATGCTGCTAGTGGGCTTGCTGCACTGGTTGTGCCACCCACAGAAGCAGACTTGTAAAATGTGTCTAAGGTCTGCCATTGCAGAGCCTGCGTGCACTCTAGTACTGTCATGCTGACTGGGCAAGTGCACTCACCTGCCAGTCCCTAAACCTTCCCTTGTCTTCATATTAGTCACTCCTATGGTAGGCCCAAGGGCAGGGTGCATTGTAAGTATAAGGTAGGACAAGCCCTGATGTGTGTGGCATGATCTAATATTGAATTACAGCCATTTTCGTTTTTCACTATTGCAAGACTACCTGTTCTCCATAGGCCAGAATGGGCTGTTAGAATTATTACATGTTATTATCCTAACTGACTCAGAGAACATGGTAGAAATTCGAGTCCAGTATGCCTGGACTCAGAATAATAATATACATATTTTAGTGAAGTTTATTTTAATATTCTGTGTTTGCAAATACCACTTTTAGAAAGTAGGTATTTGCTTGCCTAACCATGTAACCCTGCCTCTGCGAGGTTGTGTATTCCTTTGTCTGGAGTTTGAGTGACAGGGCTGGAGGATTCCAGGAGACAGAATGAGTCAGCCCAGTGGTGAATAGGGAGATCTGCATCTAGATGGGAGGGAGGAGTTGCACCTGGGACCTGAATAGGACTGTGCCCCCCCCACCCTCACAGTGCTGGCTCCACCCCCTGTGGTGCGTCTGATGTCTCTGCCCTGCAAACTGAAAGAAGAGAAGGAAGATTGTCAACAAAGTGCTCCAAGACTGTACTTGCCTTCCACAATGCAGGCTCCACCTCCTATGGGGCGTCTGATGTGCCTGCCCTGCGCTGTGAATGGAAAGGAGAAGTCTGGTAAACAGAGTGCTTCAGAACTGGTTTGGACTGGGCACAGGCCCCTCTCCCCTCAGAGAACAAAGGATTTTGGGGTATAAATATTGGGACCCTGATCCCATGAAATTAGATCACTTCTGGACTTACAAGACGAAACCTCTGCTGAGGAGAGGAACCTGAAGAAACTGAAAAGAGACTATTCTCAAGCTGAAGAGCTGCTTGGGGGATTGGCCTGCAGTGGTTGCCTGACTGCCAAAGAGAGGAGAAAGAACTTTGTGTACTTTACTTTCAACTTGTGAAAAGATCTCCAAGGGCTTGGAAGAGAGCTTGCAACCTGACCGAAGTCTCAGGACCAGTAGACTTCACCAACCTTTGTGAATTGCTGCTGGAAATGCGGTTTCAGTTGCTACCGAGGCAGGGAGCTGTGACCGACTCTCACAATCGGTCCGGTGTCCTATAGGCACCGCATCAAGCAACGTCCACCTCAAACAATGCAAGCTCTGAGCTCACCGAGTCCGTCCTGATGCCGTCACTGAGCCGTTGCCTCAACACGACTGGCGAACACCGTGACATGCAACGCCTCGCTACACCGACTCGTACTGGTCTGACCAACGCGGTCACTGATGCTAACTTCAAGTCCTGTGAACGCACCGGAGTTGGGCACCGCCTCGCACGCTTCGCGATGCACTGTCCGACTCGCACCGCTGTCCGGACTGATGGACGCCAGCTCCCAAACTCCTGTTCTGTCGCCGCACCGCAAGCTGCAAGCACTGCATGGAAGCACCGTCTCGCCCTGCAATGCACCCCTTGGATTCACCGACTCTGTCAACGGGCCACTGCCTGCACCGTATCAAGGGACAACGAGACCTGCAACACTTCCTTTCTGCACCGCGACGAACACCGGAACCGGCTCGCACATCCGTGCCGGACGCCTCAAGTAAAAGGTACTGTGACTGAGTCTTTAGACATTTGAGTGGGCCCGTACTGACGCGGTCCGCTGGATCTGCTAGACTCTGTGTTATTTCAACAACGCTGTACCCAGACCCGGCTACCAACTCGCACAGAACCTTGATTTAAGCCTTTTTAACCAGAACTCTTGAAATCTAATAGTCCTCTGGATTCTTTTTGTCATGTATTGGTCTTGTGATAACTCTATATAAAATATACTTATTTTTTTATATAAAACCTTGTGTGGTGTCCATTTGTAGTGTTGTCACTGGGTTACTGTATATGGTCACAAATGCTTAACTTACAACGCCTCTGAGATAAAGCCTTGCTGCTCGTGCCAAGCTACCAAGGGGGTGAGTAGGGGTTATTTTAGGAGTGTAATCCCCTTATCCTGACTAGAGGCGAGGGTCCCTATTTGTCACAAGTGCTTACCTGTGCCAACAAGAGACCCCCGATTCTAGCACATGGGAAATTATAATTGCCCCCATGCGACCTCTTACTAGAATCATGGATATTTCTGTAACCAGACTCGATGTGGCAGCATACTTAAACCATATGGGGATGTCAGGATTGTGTTTACAGGGTTCCTCTGGTAGGTGCCCTCTGACTGCAGGCGCTTCGGGTAAAGTACCCTTGTTACGTCTGAGATAGTGTTCAACCTAATAGGGACATACATATCTGTCTGTAAATAAACAATGGGTGTCATATTTGAATACTTGACTAATGTGTAATGACGTGGACGAGTGGCTACAGTAGCCCTATCACTTTAATCTATTCTCACCCCTAAGGAGAAGGTTCCACGGATATGTAGTGTACTTATTCTATGCAGTTTAACAGTCTGTTTGTGGCTATTCTCAGTTCTTCAGTGATCTTTTCCCAATTAGCTCTGCAAGAAAGTATATAAACATATATTTTCAAGATGCACCCACAAAAACACATAAAGTTAAGGTTACATGAGCAGAAGGATCATGGGTCAATGATATATTATTGACCCATATCATAATAATTCCACCCTAATCACTTGTGTCACTTTGTTATTATTCACCTCACCTCAAAACTCAACACATAAGAAAATCATTAAAAAAATACCACAAATGTCTAAAGCGGAGGCTTATTCAAGTGGTCCTTAATAAATGGGAGTGTAATTCTTCATCAGTGTTCATCGCATGTGGATTGATTCAACCAGCTTGAAAAATTTACCTGGATCCCAATCTGCGTAGTGCAGACAATCTATTCATTCCTCTGGACTGCCTGGCACTGTGTTGATGCTAAAGTACCTGGCAATCGTCCATTATCCCTAAGTACTTCCTGAAAGTGTTTGGCAGTGCTGTAGCCCTGATCCTTATCAGTTATAGGTTTCCAGTGGTCCAGGATACACTTCTTCACAGGAAAGGTGGTGGAGCCAATATACCATTTCCCACAGGGGCAAGTAATCATATAGACTACAAAGTCTGTATTACAACTCATCAGTCTGGGATATGCCATGTTTTGTTCAGCCTATCTAGGGCAACTTCCTGAATATTTCGACTGTATCTGCAAGCTTTGCATTGTCCACATCTTTTAAATCCTCTTCCCAGCCAGTTAGACATTTTAGGGTTAAGACGGCTGTGGACTATCATGTTTTTAACGGGCAGATTACGTTGGTACAATACAATGGGGATTTGCCCCATCTTTCCCTTCAAGATACTGTCTTCTGTCGGAATATCTCATCTCTTCTTTAGGATATAAACATACACATGTATACATACATCTATCTGTGTGTGAATTTAAATATACATATATCTATATATCTATATCTAAATCTAGCTATCTATCTATCTATATATACATATATATATATATATATATATATATATTTTTTTTTTTAAACGCTGGTTCCACCAACCGCTGCTCCTCTTGATCACGGGTGCCTCCTGCCGCACGATGGAGTGCGCTATGTATTTTCAAACACTTGAGTTCCCTCGTAGCAAGGACTCGCCTCAAAGAAGAGCACTCAAAGCCAGATTTCAGCGTGGTAAAGCCATTTAATTCAAAAGCTCTGCCGCGTAGCAAGGTTACAAACGCGTGAATTGGAGGTTAAGGTCATTGATGTTCAGACCTCTAATGTACTCCTCCGCCTCACATTGAGAGCCACGCCATACTATGAACAGGTCGTCTATATAGCGGGTCCACAATATAATGTGATCCAGCCACTGTTCATTCTCCTCTGCCCAGTCCACGTGCTTCTCCCACCAGCCAACGAATAGGTTCGCGTAGCTGGGGGCGAAGCACGTGCCCATTGCGGTTCCCTGGAGTTGCAGATATAATTGCCCTGCGAATAAAAAGATATTGTTTCTCAGGCAGAACTCAGTTAGCTCCATCAGCATCCTATTGTGTCTTCGAAATTTAAGAGCTCTCTTATCCAAAATGTTTGTATATAAATGCTGGTAAGCGCGATTCCAACCACTGTAAGATGGCCGCCACTTATATTGATGAATGCATGTATTGTGTGCCGTTTTTTATGTTTATTGTTATGCATGTGACAGGAAGTCACAATGTTTATTTTATTTAAAATATCCCCCCAAAAAAGCGATGGTTGACACCGACGAAGGCGGCAACGCCGAAACGCGTTTGTAACCTTGCTACGCGGCAGAGCTTTTGAATTAAATGGCTTTACCAGGCTGAAATCTGGCTTTGAGTGCTCTTCTTTGAGGCGAGTCCTTGCTACGAGGTCTTGATTACTTTTGTGATCTGCATTTGCACGAGTCCTTCAACTATGTTTATGATTATGGGGAAGAGTTGGCGCGCAATCTGCTGTACTAACGTGTATTTAAAACTGTGGAACGGTTTTAGCAAATTGTCAGTGAGCAAGGGCACAGCCGGTGCCCGAAACGCGTATGACTAGGCTTTGCACCCTGCATGCACCAATAAAAGATTATAACCTATAAATTCAGACTGGCTGTGGCGTCATTTGGAGTCCCCGTTACGTGTCTGCACGTAAAGTGCGTTCAGGGACAGGTTGGAGTACATATATATATATATATATATATATATATATATATATATATATATATATATTACCTACTGGCGGTCGCCAGTAGGTATATATAGTTAGGATTTTTTCTCTATGGGATTTTTGAAAATTCTATGTCTAATAACTTTGGCGTTTGTGGACGGAATTGGCTGAAATTTTCAGGAAAATGGAACATTTTGTTTCTGAGCAGCCCCTGAAAATAAATTGGGGGGGGTTCGTCAAGGGGGGGCCGAGAAAAAAGGGGGGTCCCAAAACGCGTTTTTCCCATGTTAATTTCCATAGGGCGGTTGGACTCACTTTTAGCTCGAACGGCTGAATGGATTTGCACGAAACTTGGCAAAATTGTAGGGACTGGTATCCCGATGTGCCTTTGCTAGGTCTCAATATATGTGCTCCAGTGGATTTTGAGAAATTAACGTTCAAAAAAAGATATATATCTGTGACAGCGCTCTGGGCAGCGCTCCGCTTCGCGTACTTTTCGCGTTACGGAGCTTTGCAAAGCGAAGCTGATTGGTTCTCCGGCGTCTGTAAACATTCCAAACAGTCCGTAGCGGCCGCCATCTTGTCTCTCGGTAGGATCGAGAGACAAGAGGAGGCCAAAGCGAAGGGGCAAATGACCATAAGGGGGCATAGTAGATCCTCCCTGACCCCCTAGGTTTGATGTGGAGGTTTTAAAAGGGCCCCGCGGGGCAAAAAAAACAAAAAAAAAAAAACAATCGAACGGGTGAATGGATTTGCATGAAACTTGGCAAAATTGTAGGGACCGGTAGCCCGATGTGCCTTTGCTGGGTCTCAATATATGTGCTGCAGTGGATTTTGAGAAATTAACGTTCAAAAAAAGATATATATCTGTGACAGCGTCCCGGGTAGCGCTCCGTTTCGCGTACTTTTCGCGTCGGAGCTTTGCGAAGCGAAGCTGATTGGCTCTCCGGTGTCTGTAAACATTCCAAACAGTACGGAGCGGCCGCCATCTTGTCTCTCGGTAGGATCGAGAGACAAGAGGAGGCCAAAGCGAAGGGGCAAATGACCATAAGGGGGCATAGTAGATCCTCCCCGACCCCATAGGTTTGATGTGGAGGCTTTAAAAAATTTGTTTTTTTTGGTGGGGTGCGCCCGGTTAGCGTAACAGGAAGCGGACTGGGGAGCGTACTACAAGGAAACAAGAATGATTGACTTTTAACTTATTGTATGTTTATAGACTTTTTTTTACTTTTTTTTCTGCTGAGTGACGTCTCGGCCTATCTCCACGGGATGCAGTCCCTACCATCTCGGCGTTTAAGCCCAGGGGGACCGGTAGTGTGGGAGAGATAACGTCTGTTAACGTTCGATTCGAAGGAAATCAGGAAGGGTTGAAAAATATTGTCTGCGCCATCTTGCCTTTTTTCAAATGCCACACTTTTGTCGTGCACGGCAGCCATTTTAGATGCCTTGACCAGACCCACTCTCTGCACGCTGTCGATCCTTAGCATGGCTCCCCACCCTCGCAAGCATCTCCCCCAGGCACTGGTCACCCCCGCTCTCTGTCTTATGCATGGGCAATAAACCTCCCCCCATCTGCGCTGCTCTTCCCTGAGAATCACACTCTGTGCCCGCCCGACACCTCCCTTTCACCCTATTCACTACCGCACCCTCTGACACTCCTCTTCCTCTGTGTCCGATTGTCCAGGCCGGTCCCAGGCTATCAGGTAGCCCTGCAGATGTACTTTATGGCCCCAGCTGTAAAGAATCACCCCTCTTCAAAGGAGTTACAGTAGATCAAGGCACCCACCTGATGAGATCCGTCACACCACACGCGTTCCTACTATCTGAAAACCATCCTGTATTTTGATTGGGGAGGGGACCGAGCCTGAAGCGGAAGATTCCAGGGATGCCTCTTTGTACATCAAAGTTTTTACAATTATGTGTCACATTAAAAATATATAGCACTCCAACAAAGTAGTAGGATTATAAAACTTTAATAACTTATAAATATAAACAACGCAACAAAAACAGTAAAAACATTTAACCATTTTTAGGAAAAAAGAAGGAACAATGGTCAGTAGCGGTCGGTTGTGCGGATAGTCCCAAGGCAGCACAACGTCCTGAGTTCTGGACGGTGGAGTTCTGGACTTTTTGGTTCCGTCCAGAGGTGTCAGGGATAACACCCGAAGACCCCGGAGTTCTACCTGCCTCGGTGCACAAACAAACAGAAACACGGGCTTCTCGATGGTGGCGTCAAAGACCAAAGGTTTATTACTGCAGGGACACAGAAGTCACAGAAACTACACATGGGCAGTATCTAGGAGCCTGTTCAATTGGTACAAAGAGGGTTGCTCCTTATATACTGAATATTGGGCTTCAGGCAAATTCTTTACATGTTAGCACATTCAAAAACCTTTGTATCTTAAACAATAAATATTTGGCGCTGCACAGGAATCGTCAACAATATCTGATGTCAAAACATTACGAACGAGGGGTTCCCACTATTCCATCATAATCCCATGTCAATTTCTCATTCAAGACCCGGACCGCCTCATCGTAAATTTCGTTACCTCACCCTAATAAAGGCCCAGAAGGAAAGGAGCAGAGCCAGGTGCAGAAGATAGAACAGTAGGATAAGAGATGTTTGTGGGTCGTAAATGGGCAAGGCTACCAGCTTCGGCCGCCTAATCATGATCAGGCCAACGGACACGAGAACCAGTATAGCAGGACTGGCCTCAGGCTGCGGAGGCAGCTCTTGCTGAGTCATGCTGCCACAGCGTTGCTTGCCTAAGGTGCACGTGTCACTAGCAAGGTGAATTGCCTGCTAAAGCCTATGTGTCCTTAATTGAAAGAGGTCATTGCGTGTCCATTGACTATGTGAGGGCAAAGAATACAAAATGTCTGCCGTAATCTAAGATGGATGCCATGGGTAGAACAGAAATGTGTTTGTAACAGGAGTGCTCTTGCTCGTAGCATAGCGAAAACACCAGGATATACTAGATGGATCATTTGCGGTTCACTGATACCAAAATTATGTATTTGCGACAATGTTAAAAACACGGGTTCAAATCGTCACGGAACCTCAGACCCTCCTTTTGCCCTTACATAGGCAATTACTCAGTCTATGTCAGAATCTAACTCTATGCTCATTAGGTCAGTGACATGTTGTTGCATCATCATCTTGTCTCGTACCTTCTCCCCAAATGTAGGTGGTTTTCTGAAACAGGTTGCAGCACAGAGACTACACAAAGCGGGACCACATTGGATAATAAGGCAGCACGAGAACAGAAATACTAGGATGACACCAATGACCATCAGAACCTTCCATCCCCACGCTGATACCAGAGTCCAAAACCACTCCATGAAGGACCAGTTTCCCTTGTCTACGTGTATAGAGTCGGAAATCTTGTGTAGCTTAGAGATCGCTTCATAGACGGTTGGAGCATTATTGGGAATAAAAACACAGCAGCTCGATTGGATCACTCTGCATACCCCACCTCGATCTGCAAGTATTACGTCTAGAACCATACGGTTCTGCAACGTCATGAGACGATCCGCCTGAAGCTCAGCTGTTAAGTTACTAAGGGCACCAGCAGTTTCTGTAATAGTAGATTCAACTACCCGTGTTAGTTGACGTAGATTTCTACTATTGGCCATAGGCCCCCAAAACGGAAGGAAACCTTTGAAGAAGTCTCCAGCTTCCTGACCAGCGGTATCTTCCTTGCTGAAGACACCTCTTGCTACTCTGGTCTTGTGATAATCTGAAGAAGCAGTGTATGTCGGAGGTAACAATCGAGCAATATAACATGAACCTGAGAAGTCAGCAGGCAGCCATGTATACGCTCTGTCTTGACAGATGAAGTAAGTACCCCTAGCAGTCAGGGGAGGAGTTAGACGGAAATACGTAAGTCTCAACGCACTCACTCCTCCCTAGCTGAGTTCTCAGATTTCTCCCATTTCCTTGCAAACAGACCTGACCTCGGTGAGGCACGACCCAGACTGAAGTGGAGCTTTTACGCTTGCTTTCTCCCAAACTAAGGCGATACTCTGTAGAGTTCCAACTCAAATACACCCGTAATTCATCTCTAGGGTAAGATGGAGTATTATTGACGTCTTTAATCATGTCAATAATTCCCTGGACTAAAGCTTTGTTGGCTGAGTTGTATTTAGTGGACCGTGGTGGACGCGAAGGATAGGTCTCAAGGGCATAGGAAAAAATGGTCTGAAAGGCCTGAAATGATCCATTATAGCTAAAAGGCAAGACTAGATAGGGAATGCCTTTATCCATAGTGTGAGGTATCAAGCCACACACCCAGCAGTCTGTAGTATTAACTACCAGTTGGTGTTGATGCAAGAGCTGTACAAATGTATTGTTAATAAATTCTGAGCGTCGAGCTTGTTCGTGTTCAGGAAACGAGTGAAAAGAATGCAGAGAAGAAACCGTAGAAGTAGTAGGATCAAGGGGAGGTACTGTAGTTACCGGCATAAAAATCAAATGCACACCAAAGATGATTCCACCCACCAACGTTATCAAAACAATTAAAAATGTAACTGCACATTGCATTAGAAAGCATTTGCTGTGAAGTATTCTGTACAGTCTATTTCTGCGAACATAAATTACATTCTTTCGTTGCAGCTCAGGAAGCTCCATCTTCTACAATCCGTTCGTGACCACTGATGATGTGTACGTAGATGAAAATGCCTCTATCAGCCCTGGGAGTTCCCAGAACTAACAGAAAGATCGACCTTGTGTCTGACCCCCTCAGATTCAACTAAGCACACAGCCACGACCCTACGGCTACCCAGACGGCAAGGCAAAATTTAAAACAACAAAATAATAGCAAACTTCCTGGCTGGAGGCAATGTATCAAAAATTCAAATGTGAAAATAGGCAGTTTCCTGCTTTATTTGTCCATATTGCGAGATCGCAAGTTGTATCTCAGTTTTGCAGGAGCTGTCTGATCTGGAAACAATGTATTTTCAGCAGACGTTGCAATGTTCACGTTTGCAGATGGCAAATGTTCTTTTGATGCAGATGGCAAATGTTCAGGGTTCAAAAGAGCAGTTTCAGGAGGAGAGCCAGAGTTTGATGTATCAGTGATCAGTTCTGCATCACTGAAAGGGATGAAACTGGGTATTTGTTCTGCTTCAGAGGCACTGATTCCTTTCTTTACCCAGTTGTCGTAAGGAAGTGGCAGAGGCACACGTTTGACGTGGGTCGTGTGGATCCAATTCTTCCGTCCGGCCACACGAATAGCAGTTCTCGTCGCCAATAAGACTTGGAAGGGGCCAACGAATCCCGGCTGAAGATTTTTCGTTCTTGCAAAATTTCTAATGACTACTTGATCCCCAGGTTTCAGCTGATGACCTGGACTCTCCGGTGGCTTTGGCAATGCATCGAAAACCTGTTGGTGAATAAGGCTCAATTTAGCAGTCAAGTCGAAAAGGTAATCAATTAACATTGGGTATTCCAGCTGCTTAAATTCTTTCGGTCTAGGTACCCCCCAAACATTTGCACGACGACCAAAAATTATTTCATATGGACTAAGCCCTACTCTAGAATGTACAGTTGCTCTTGTTGATAACAAAGCCAAAGGCAGTGCATCTGGCCAGGGCAAACCCGTGGACGCTTGTATCTTAGCAAGTTTCAGTTTAAGGGTGCCATTGTAACCCTCAACTAAACCCGCGGACTGGGGATGATTCGCACTGTGAAACTTTTGTCTAATCCCTAGGCCGGCACACACACTCTGCATAACTTTCCCTACGAACTCACTTCCATTATCTGACCATACAATCCGTGGCATTCCGAATCTGGGGAAGTATTCTTTAAGAAGGATTTTGGCAGTGGACAAAGCAGTATTGTCCTTCAGTGGGTATGCTTCGATCCATCTGGAGAACGCGCAAACTACCACTAGGACGTACTTTAGATTGTTGCAACGATCCATATGAATGAAGTCTAACTGAATCACTTCAAAGGGGCAGGAAGGAGGAGCGAAGTGACCTGCAGGTGTGGGGATTCCCTTGCCAGGATTATGCATCAAGCATACCATACAATTTCTCACCACTCTCTCTGCACACTTACTAATCCCATCATTCTTCCAAACTGGAGCCAACATCTTACAAATCCCTTTAGAACTGATGTGCGCTGCTCCATGTGCCATCGTTACTACTGCAAGCACATACGCATCAGGCAACATCCAACGCTGTTGTTCCGACAAGTCAATCCAACACCCACTCGGGTCCAATTTACCCGTGCTCTCTTTCCATGCAAGCTTTTCCTCCTCAGTCGCCTCTTTCTGAATTTCTTTCACGCTTTCCACTGTGTCCTCACACATTCCAGACTCAGAAATCCATCTTGCAGACGTTGCAACATACATTCTACTCATCATATTTCTAGCTGTCTGTTTTGCAGTCTCATCAGCAAAAGCATTCCCACGACCAACATCATCCGTGATTGCTTTATGAGCACTGCATTTCACAATCGCAACTTCAGTCGGCAAGGTTAGAGATTCCAACAAGTCATTAACTAGCTGACCATGTTGAATCTTAGTCCCATGGGACGTAATGAAACCTCTCTCTTTCCACAAACGGCCAAAACTATGGGCTACGCCGAACGCGTACTGGCTATCTGTGAACACATTCACTCTCTTTCCCTTAGCTAAAACGCACGCTCTTGTTAGCGCGATCAATTCTGCAGCCTGGGCAGAATTCTGACTCACTCTTGCAGTCTCCTCAATCGTACTCAAAGTCGTTACTGCATAGGCAGCAGTCACATCACCATTCTCCAATTTGAAGCAAGACCCATCAACATACAACGTGCCATCTGGATCTGATAACGGAGTGTCTTTTAAATCAATTCGTCCTTTTGTTTCTTCCTCAGTTCTGAAACAACAGTCGTGTGGTTCGGAATCACTCGACTCTTGACTAGTCAGCAACAATGTTGCTGGATTCAATACATTGCATCTTTTGATCTGAATATGACTCGCTAGCAATGTCAGTTCGTAACCTGATAATCTAGCACTGGTAAGGTGCTGCGTCTTGGTTCGGTTCATGAGTGTATCCACAGCATGAGGAACCATAACCACTAGCATGTTGTTCATTACTAAACCAGCAGATTGTCGAATGGAGGCCGCAGCTGCGGCTGTAGCTCTCAAGCAACTAGGCAACGCTCTAGCTACCGGATCTAACGTTGATGAAAAATACGCACAAGGGCGTTGTTTATCACCAAATTTCTGTGTCAAAACACTCAACGCACAACCTTCTCTCTCATGGACATAGAGCGTAAATGGCTTACTGTAATCGGGTGTACCCAATACAGGAGCTGAACACAGTGCATTTCGTAACTCAGAAAAACTCTCCTGACATTCGGCAGACCATGGCACTGGACTCGGAACATTTTTCCCAGTCAAAGCTACCAACGGTTTTGCCAAAAGAGAAAAATTTGGGATCCATTGCCTACAATATGAGGTAATACCTAAAAAGGCACGTACTTCTCTCTGCGTGCTAGGAACATTCATCTGTGTAATTGCTTTTATTCTCTCTGGGGTCAACTTCCTTCCCTCCTTTGACAAGAGATGACCTAGGTAGGTCACTTCTTGGCAACAGTATTGCATTTTTGAAGGTGACACCTTGTGATTCAAATTTGACAAATGATGCAATAAAGAAATTGTAGCTGTTTTGCAAGTTTCCTTGTCATCGGCAGCCACTAGAAGATCATCGACATATTGTACTAAAGCAGAACCAGGAGGAAGTACAAAGGAGTCTAACTGGCTTTTTAATGCTTGACTATAAATGGACGGGCTTTCACAATAACCTTGTGGAGCACGTTTAAACCTGAAGCTTCGTCCTCCTAGAGAGAAACCGAAGATATCTCTGCTTTCCTCGGCTATCGGAATGCTGAAAAAGGCATTTTTCAAGTCGATAACCGAAAACCATGTTGCTGTAGCAGGAATCAACGTTAACAATGCAGTAATGTCTGGAACCACAGGAAACTGTGGAATCACAATTTTATTAACCTCTCTAAGATCAATTACAAACCTATATACTGGAGGTTTTGTTGGGTCAGTTAGTTTCAGAATAGGCAGTACAGGACTATTACAGACATTACCTCTAGTTTCTTCTACAACGTCTTTCTTGATCAGATCTTGCACTATCAGTAGGAGCGCACGCTCACCTTCACTCGAGATCTTGTATTGTGGTATTCGTGGAAGTTTGGCATTTGCTTTCAAAGTTACTACATATGGTGGAATTTGTAAAAGACCTACATCATTAGGACCAGTCGCCCAAAGAGTATTAGGGAGAGAACGCAGCTCTGGTGGGAGCGCATCCATCGACAAGTACATCGGAGAAATTATTCTTTTACCTAACGTAAGCTGTACTCCTGCCGGAGAACAGTACAATGTCGCGTACAGGCGTTTTAACAAGTCTAAACCAAGCAGATTTTCATTACAACCTGTCGTCAAAATCAGGGGTGCTTTCAAGTGGCGGGGTCCAACAGAAATAGACAAAGGACCAGAAACAGGGTTGTGAACAGGGGCGCCTGAAAAACCTACTGAAACGTTTGTTGAGCCAGACAAAGGTGCGCCAGGGAGTTTCGCATGTATGATAGAACTTTTTGCTGCACCAGTATCCAACAGAAACGGTTCGACTATACCTGATGTTGCTACTGCGACATAAGGCCCACTCTGATCTACTGGAACTGATACTACTCCCTCTCTTTGTCCATGGCTGTCCTAGTACTCTCTTGGCTGAACTTCCTCACTAGCTTCATAGTAGTCTTCAACATGATACTGTTGAGACCTATTTTGTTGGGCAGATTGTCCATTTCGCTGATCGAAATGATTAGAAGGGCGATCACTTGTCTGTGGAGGCATAGCACCTCGTCCTCGACCTCTAGAGTTTTGTATAGAACTACCACGACCTCTCTGAGCTGTCGCAGCATTATTTTGCGCTAAGACTGGACACTCAGTCTTATAATGGCCTTCCATTTTGCAATAAGCACACTGATTCCATTGGTACTGTGGCCTCTGAGAATTATACTCCGTCCTTTGATATGACCCTTGCTGTGTATGAGAATTATTCATGCGAGGCGGATATGCTTGCTGTAAAAGAACTTTAGTTTTTAAATCTTTCCTCTTTTTATCTGATTTTTCTTTCTCCTCTTTATCCCTATTTTCATAGTACTGGGCAGTCGCAAGTATTTGCGCAGTCGTAGAGACAGCCCACGCACTTTCAGAATTCTTTAATTTACCACTAAGTTCTGGCAACAGATTGTGCACAAATTTATCAACAAATAATCTCTGGCCTCCTTCTGTGCTCATATCCTGACCACTATGATCCACGAAAGTCTCCTCGAATCTTGTGAAAAAGTCGGAGACGCTTTCGTCTTTCTTCTGTTTGCACGCGGACAATTTGTCCCAGTTAACGCGTAATGCAGGCATCAGGGTTTTCATTAAATCGATTATTCTACCAGGCAAATTAGCAATTAAGGGTTCAGGTTTAGAACCACCTATTTGTTGACCATCCGCTGCAATTATAGCTGCCCAATCACCACCTAGGGCAACTGGATGATTCTCTTTACGAATCTTAGCCCAAATTGGTTGCGGTACTACATTACCAAATAGCAGATCTATGTCAGCTAGATTCAATACACAAGCGTCAACTGTCTGAGCCAACTCTTTGTAGTATCCTGCAGGATTTTTACGCGGATCTGGCAAGGCCTGTTTCACTGCTAATACTTCAGCTCGCTTCCATGGAATATGTATCCATACTCTCTGGAATTGGGCTGGAGCGGCTGCAATACCAAGGTTTACATTAGCTTGCACAGCTTCACGCCAAATTGGTGGAACCTCCCTCATTGGGTATTGACGATTTTGTTTCATACTACGTTTCTCTAACTCCCTCGGTGAACGAAGGGATGGGTCATTCCTATAACTTAAAATCAGTTCCATCGCTTCTTTTATATTTTGACCAACTATCATACCTGCAGCAAACTCTTTCTGAACATTAATTAATTCTTCCCTATTTGATTCAGAGTCATCCTCTTCCAATTCCTCACGTAGAAGGAAGCACATTTCATCGAACACATATCGTTGTGTCGGTTCGTTCCATTGCATAAACGTATCTAATACATCTTGTACATTATATCTTCCAACTTTCGAAACCCATCTAAGAGCAGTGGAATCTAATATTCCTCGCTCTTCAGTACTGGGAAGCTGACTACGTCTCTGCACAGAGTCAGAGGTAGGAGTCTTAATCAGAGTTTTATAGAAGGGAGATAGAATATTAGAGACAGAATCAGTGATTCTCCGACGAACAGAAAGCGGAGTCATAATATTAGCAGAAGCAGTAAATAGAGTAGCAGTTGGAACAGATAGAACAGGAACAGTAGGAGTAGCGGGCAAAATAGCCTGTGAACTAGCAGGTGTGAGCGATACAGGTATAGGTAAAGAAGCCGGCAACCCTGGAAGAGGGGGTGTCGAAGGGACATTAATATTGACCACAGGAGGTACAGGAACTTGATTCAGAGGAGCAGGAACACCAGGTTGTCCAGCAACCGGTAATTGAACATTTGGTATAGGTGGAGCCGTAGCACCCTGTGCATACGGTGGGGGTGATCGTAACAAGTAAGACAACAGGGGATCCTTTTCGGGGTCCTCTACTATCTTAGCTGTACTCGATGGCAAAGCAGGATAGCACTTGTCTATCGCTAAATTACGCTCTCTATTGGCCACCTCCATCGCTTTCTCAGACTCGTTGAGTTGCAGCTGCTTAGCAGACTGTTCTAAAGTCAACTCTTGCTTTTTCTGTTCTTTCTTCAACTTTTTAATTTCTCTCTGTTTAGATTCTTTTCGCCAATAACGGAAAGAATCAAACATTGCCGGCCGGGCTTTCTTCTTGAACAATTTCGTTTCTAAATTATCAAGAACTTGGGGTTCAAAACTACCATGCAGTGGCCAACTAAGGACACCATCTTTCTCTGTATAGTGGATCCATACCTCGTTATAAGAGATAGGGCCCACACCAAATTTGCAATATAGATCATAAAGGGGAGTTCCAATCGGAGGAACCGAACACGAGTCCTCCAACTGGGAATCACTGTTGCAACTAAAACAAGACAACATACAATTTTTCCGACTTACCATTTTATAATCCGGAACACAGAACAGACAAAACACAAACAAAAGGTGCGCACTCGAACCAAGAACTTAGGCCTACCAAAGCGAACAAATGTATCGATACCCAAACTAAACCAAATGATTATCTTAACCAGAACAACCAGTGATAATCTTACGAAACCAAACCAAACCAAAAACTAAAAGGATTATCCAAACAGGAGCAACCCTTACGAAGTAACCAACTAGCAACCACTTAATACTTAACTGAGGCACTGAAGACGTCACCAAGAAGAAACCCGTCACGTCTCGCCGTACTAAGGACTGCACCTCGGGTCCAAGACAGGGCGACGGTCAAAGCAACGGACCACTGTAGCCATCCGAACGGGAACCCTCGTGGAAGAGAACGTCGGGCCACTTTTGCGATATGCCGGGATCGATGAAGTGGGGCGCCTCCCTCTGGAATCTTCACACGAAGCTTCTCGAACTCTTCAGGCTTTTGGACCGGTACCGAATGACGTGGCCCCACGTTGGGCGCCAATTGGAGTTCTGGACTTTTTGGTTCCGTCCAGAGGTGTCAGGGATAACACCCGAAGACCCCGGAGTTCTACCTGCCTCGGTGCACAAACAAACAGAAACACGGGCTTCTCGATGGTGGCGTCAAAGACCAAAGGTTTATTACTGCAGGGACACAGAAGTCACAGAAACTACACATGGGCAGTATCTAGGAGCCTGTTCAATTGGTACAAAGAGGGTTGCTCCTTATATACTGAATATTGGGCTTCAGGCAAATTCTTTACATGTTAGCACATTCAAAAACCTTTGTATCTTAAACAATAAATATTTGGCGTTGCACAGGAATCGTCAACAATATCTGATGTCAAAACATTACGAACGAGGGGTTCCCACTATTCCATCATAATCCCATGTCAATTTCTCATTCAAGACCCGGACCGCCTCATCGTAAATTTCGTTACCTCCCCCTAATAAAGGCCCAGAAGGAAAGGAGCAGAGCCAGGTGCAGAAGATAGAACAGTAGGATAAGAGATGTTTGTGGGTCGTAAATGGGCAAGGCTACCAGCTTCGGCCGCCTAATCATGATCAGGCCAACGGACACGAGAACCAGTATAGCAGGACTGGCCTCAGGCTGGGGAGGCAGCTCTTGCTGAGTCATGCTGCCACAGCGTTGCTTGCCTAAGGTGCACGTGTCACTAGCAAGGTGAATTGCCTGCTAAAGCCTATGTGTCCTTAATTGAAAGAGGTCATTGCGTGTCCATTGACTATGTGAGGGCAAAGAATACAAAATGTCTGCCGTAATCTAAGATGGATGCCATGGGTAGAACAGAAATGTGTTTGTAACAGGAGTGCTCTTGCTCGTAGCATAGCGAAAACACCAGGATATACTAGATGGATCATTTGCGGTTCACTGATACCAAAATTATGTATTTGCGACAATGTTAAAAACACGGGTTCAAATCGTCACGGAACCTCAACGGCACCCAGGTGATGTTGCCTGGGTGCCGCACTAGTTTTGGGTAAACTACAATGCTGCTCCGAATAACGGCGTGGGGCGTCCCGGGGGGTGGCTCGTCAGTAGCGGTCTGTTGTGCGAATAGTCCCAAGGCAGCAGAACGCGCTGAGATGTGGATGGCACCCAGGTGATGTCAAGTAAGTTGCCGCACTGGTTTTGGTATCCCACAATGCTGCTCCGAATAACGGCGTGGGGCGCCCCGGGGGGGGTGGGGGTGAGGCGGCGTGAACGGGCCTCCCCAGGTGGAGGCTCGTCTGCTGTAGTGGGGTGCCCCTTTACCGTTTCAGTTGCCATTCCGCCCGCTTTTGGTACACTGTGTCAAAATCCGCCATTCAGCTGAGTTGCGCCCACTCTTGCGGTGCAGCGATAGGCGGCTGCCACAGGACTCTCAAAATGGCGGCAGGCTCTTTCCTTTTTGGGCCTGGTCCACTGAAATGGCCCTGGGACACCTTGGAAATCGGACGCTTGTCTGCTAGGTCTTGGACCCCATTCTCGAAAGCGTCCCCTCAGCCTTGAGGATTCTACAAAAGTCTTGGGGGCCCCCGACTCCTGCAGGCTTCCGGTGGGGAGCGGCTGCCATGATTGCTCGCGGAATGACCACGACGGAGCCACGAGATGGTGGTGCTTTCATGCTGACGCCAGCTTCAGTCTGAAACATCCAGAAACAAGGTGGGGCTTTCATCGTTTGGGAAAAAAAAAAAGTTTTCATCCAATGAAAAGTGTTATTTTTAGGTCATATGATCAAGCCTTCCATCATTAGGAAACCAAAAGTAAAATGAACCAATGAAAAGTTTTATAAACAAGTCACATGACCTGTTATGCGGCATAGGGTATAAAAAGCGTAGAAAATCCGTTGGCACGTGAGGCGGCGTCAGTAGCGGACCGATGTGCGAATAGGCCGAAGGCAGCACAACGCGCCAAGATCCGGATGGCACCGAGGTGGTGTCTAGCAAGTTGCCGCACTGGTGTGGCCATCCTACAATGCTGAAAGTCAGCGTGGGGCACCCCGTTGGCCTGTGAGTTCGCGTCAGTAGCGGACCGATGTGCGAATAGGCCGAAGGCAGCACAACGCGCCAAGATCCGGATGGCACCGAGGTGGTGTCTAGCAAGTTGCCGCACTGGTGTGGCCATCCTACAATGCTGAAAGTCGGCGTGGGGCGCCCCGTTGGCCTGTGAGTTTGCGTCAGTAGCGGACCGATGTGCGAATAGGCCGAAGGCAGCACAACGCGCCAAGATCCGGATGGCACCGAGGGGGTGTCTAGCAAGTTGCCGCACTGGTGTGGCCATCTTACAATGCTGAAAGTCGGCGTGGGGCGCCCCGTTGGCCTGTGAGATGGCGTCAGTAGCGGACCGATGTGAGAATAGGCCGAAGGCAGCACAACGCGCCAAGATCCGGATGGCACCGAGGTGGTGTCTAGCAAGTTGCCGCACTGGTGTGGCCATCCTACAATGCTGAAAGTCGGCGTGGGGCGCCCCGTTGGCCTGTGAGATGGCATCAGTAGCCGACCGATGTGCGAATAGGGCCAAAGGCAGCGCAACGCGCCAAGATCCGGATGGCAACGAGGTGGTGTCTAGCAAGTTGCCGCACTGGTGTGGCCATCCTACAATGCTGCGCCGAAAGTCGGCGTGGGGCGCTCCGTTGGCCTGTGAGTTCGCGTCAGTCAGTGGGGGTTGTTTGAGGATCTGACTGCATTGGAAAGCAATGTGATGCTGTGCGTCGCCCCCAAGATGAAGGTTCCTCGGCTGCAGTGGGGCGCCCCTTGGTGTTTCACTCGCTATGCAGCTGAGTTGCGTGCGCACTTGCGGCGAATAGGCCGAAGGCAGCACAACAATATTTTCTGAATAGAAGACACCACAAGGCGCTGAGATTCGGTTGGCACCGAGGTGGTGTCTAGCAAGTTGCCGCACTGGTGTGGCCATCCTACAATCCTGCTCCAAATAACGGCGTGGGGTGCCCGAAGGGGGGGGGGAGGCGGCGTGAACGGGCCTTCCCAGGTGGAGGCTCGTCTGCTGTAGTGGGGCGCCCCTTTACCGTTTCAGTTGCCATTCAGCTGAGTTTCGGCCGCTCTTGATGCTACAGCGACAGGCGGCTGCAACAGGACTCTCAAAATGGCGGCCTGTTCTTTGGATTTGGGCCTGGTCCACTAAAATGGCCCTGGGACACCTTAGAACTCGGACGCTCACATTTTTTTTCCTTTCCTCTACATGCAGAAAAGGTAAATGCCCAGTACGTTACCTGCCTCATCTGCCACGATGTACTCTCCAGAGGAACCGAAAAAAAATATAGTTATGGTAACTATACCATGCATCGTCATATGGAGAGGTGGCACCGATTAATTATAGTGCTGCACAAAAGAGAGATTTGGAGGAGAAACCCCGACCTGCCAGTACATTCACCAAAGAAGTGACACTGACAGCATCAGAGGCAAGGGAAACGGTCCCAAATATTTAGAAGAACTTTGGAAAGATTAAAATGACATGTTTAGATTGTGGCAAATTAATTTCATGTGGACAGATGAGTGTTACTCTAATAAATAAATACAGCATATGAACATCATCATAGTCGATGGTTGGTAGAGACATTTTGACTATATCCTGGACCTGCCCGTCCTCGCCCAAAATGGCGCCGGAATAAATGGGACTCGTAACTCCTTGTTGTGTACTGGTTGCTGAACCTTGAAATTGAAATCACGAGATACGTATGCAGTTTTGAAGCACATGGCGGGCGGGGACGAGAATTGATTGAATATTTCGACATCCCTATTGATATTAAGTTCTGATGTGTTATTGATTACTGTACTATTGAAAGTTCGAATTAACGTCACCCATGGTACTTGCCCGCAAATGTATATCTAGATAATTTTATTGTAACTGGCTCTGTCGTATTTTAATTATAAAATGTACGTCCACCGATTCCGCAACTGTTAGACACCTTAGTTCTTGCAACCTAATGGCCCGCCCATTACGTTCCTCTACAGTGTAAATGTCTACTCATCATATATGATTACAGTTTGCTCCGTGGCCGGCCCACGTGGTTATAGGCCCGTATTTGTATACTGACATTTTCACAATAAAGGTTTTTAAAAGAAAACATGGTAGTAGTATTTACATTGGTAAAGTTTTTAATAATAGTCACTGTTTTAGAATCAGTAAAAGGCAAGTGAAATAAAGCAGTCCAATTACATGAAGGGTAAAAGGTATAATACGCAGGAACGCAGTAAAGATAAATGGTCAAGGGCTGTTGTGTTTCTACTTCTGCAACATAAAGTGATCGATAAAAATCTGATATTCAGGCGTATCGGCGACTAAGACAGCAGGCCGAGCCTCTTTTGCTCAACGGCTCCGTCATGGGACGAAGAGACGCCCTTTTTCTCGAAAAAGGAATATATTTTACTTGCAGGACAGTTGTAAATTTTCCGGGAAAGTACATTAGCCTGGAACATTATAACATATGTTTAAGAAAAAATAATGTTCGAAAGTAATAAAAAGCGTAATTTTTAGGTCATATGACCAAGCCTTTCATCATTAGAATAAGAAAAGTAAAATGAACCAATGAAAAGTTTTATTAACAAGTCACATGACCTGTTATGCTTACGTTACGCGCTGCGCGCCGCGCCCCAGATCGCTTCCGGGAAGCTGCGCTTCGCACACCGGAGCACTTCCGGATGCGCTAACGCGGCGCGTCATATGACGCATTACGCGACAACGCATCGGAACACAACCCCTTTCAGCAGGCTAAATAGTTCTGTTAAATGACAACAGAAGGGACGGACAACAAGAACCATCAGTCAAAGAGGGGAGGGCAAGTTCTTCTCTACCGGGTCACGTTGGGGCGCCACCGGAACTGATCGAATTGGTAGTCTACAGTGTTTCTGGATGTTTCAGACTGAAGCTGGCGTTAGCATGAGAGCACCACCATTTCGTAGCTCCGTCGTGGCCATTCCACGAGCAATCATGCTAGCCGCTCCCCACCAGAAGCCTGCGGGAGTCGGGGGCCCCCAAGACTTTTGTAGAATCTTCAAGGCTGAGGGGACGCTTTCGAGAATGGAGCCCAAGCTCTAGCAGACAAGCGTCCGAGTTCCAAGGTGTTGCAGGCCCATTTTAGTGGACCACGCCCAAATCTGAAGAGCCGGCCGCCATTTTGAGAGTCCTGTGGCAGCCGCCTATCGCTGCACCGCAAGAGCGGGAACAACTCAAGTACATGGTGAGCGAGACGCTGTAGTCAAAAGAGCAGGCGGTAAACAGCTGAATAGCGGAAGAGGCACAGTGTAGCAAAAGCGGGCGGAATGGCAACTGAAACGGTAAAGGGGCGCCCCACTACAGCGTGTCTTTAGGTGAAACGGATTGTGGGACAAGGTCAAGAATGGAAGAGTCACCAAAAGGCAAAAAGTTCCGCTTGACCCCGGGAGCCGGCCACCTATGTCGGGGCGATCTCAGGCCACACCAGGGCAACACGACTTGCGGAGGGGGCCGGAGCCAAGCGCCCCCTCCGAGTCCGCGCCATGACACCGTCCCTCGGGGGCCTCCGTCAAGCGGTTCAGGGTGGCACCGCATCACATTGTTTTCAAATGCAGTCACGTCCTCAAACAGCCCCCACTTACATTGAGAATAGTGAAGCTGTAGCAAGTGCAAATAGGCTTCAGACAGTGTTACAAGCACTCCTCAAAACTTTGAATTATCAGAGTGCATGAGTTTCATGCTCGATCGATTGAGCTAGCCGGATCGGGCAACAAAAAGTATAAAATAGTTATGTAAATAGTTATTTAATAAAATGTTTTACCCTGTTACTTTGCTGGTGTGTTGTATATATTTGTAATATTTGCATAGAGTTTATCGTTATTTTGGGCGGGGTGGGTGGCGGAGCCGAGCTGTCTTGCAGCCATCATGGTGTGGAGCTCAGTTCATCTCACTAGTTTCGTATTTCTCATGAGGGGTTGTTCCTAATGTTTCTATTTTAGCGAGGTCAAAAAGAGATCCCATTAGTGGCCTACTGATTTTGCTCGATTCCTTTTGTTTTTTAACACGATTTTTCACTATCTGCAAAGACTAAACAGAGTATTGCGACTCTGTGCTTGTTTGTAAATAGAGAATGAACCAAAGAGAAACAATTCTAAAACAGTAAATGCTTGGATAACAATCAATCAAATGGAGAGAGAAGCAGGCACGACGGATTACAACGGGGGCAAAGGCCTGCGTTAACTACCCTTCACTATCTGCAAAGAGAGAGTACTCCTAATAGAAATGAGGGGGAGGGGGGGGGGGCAGCATTCAAAGCAGATCAGTGTGCATAAACACGAAAATGTTTTTACTTATCACGTACTTGACATTCGACAGCTTATGATATTTGCTATTAAAAAAACATTGAAATTCACTGAAAAAACCATAGGTTATAGACCATATATAGTTAGGAATTAGCATTTACAAAACCTTGAAAATTCACTGAAAAAACCATAGGTTATAGACCATATATAGTTAGGGATTAGCATTTAAAAAACCTTATTTTACTCACACAAAACCATTGAAATTCCATATATAGTTAGTTGCACTAACTATATATCGCGCACCCGCAATCCACTGCTGATGATGTCACATATTACATCATTCATGACATGGTCAGTGACATCACTGATGACATCACTGATGACATCTCAAATGACATCACTGATGACATCACTGATGACATCTCAAATGACATCACTGATAACATCTCAAATGACATCACTGATGACATCTCAAATGACATCACTGATGACATCACTGATGACATCTCATTTGACATCAATGACCACATCACTGATGATATCATTCATGTGACAATACAATGCATCTCCTCACACTTTAATATAACCTCTGTTACACCCAGTGTTAAATACAGAGTATAATTTTTGAAACCATTGACACACCAATACTAGTTACTACATACGCACTCAGTGATTCCTATGTTTACACACACATTCACTCATTTACCCATACAATCATTCATACATACAATCACTCATCTTTACAACACTATCATATGCACTCATACACCTATACAGACTCTCACACTCTGTCATGGAGTTACTCACACACCTAGTCAGTCCTGTAAATAATCAATCACACTTCCATTTTCTAATCTATACAGTTAAACATAGAGCACCTTACATTTTGAAACATATACTAACACATACTTACTCTCTTATACAATCATTGATACAAGTACACATTGATCTGCACAGAGTCACACACCTCCCAGCCAGCCACACACACACTCAGTCTCCCATACAAATACTTGGGCAATCAATCAATAACCCATATAGTTACTCATATAGCTACTGATCAACACATGCAGCAGTTTACAGAACAACAGACATAATGATGCACAAATTAAGACAGTTTAGTCACTAACCCGTGCACTCAGTGAGACACATTTAATCACTCACTCATGCAGTCAGTCACGCAGCTACTAAATCCTTCACCCAGACACTTCTACATCTACTCATTCTTCAATATGTAAAACATATTTAAACTTTACAGAAACACACAGTCACTGGATGATGTCATCAATGATGTCATTTGAGATGTCATCAGTGATGTCATCAGTGATGTCACTGACCATGTCATGAATGATGTAATATGTGACATCATCAGCAGTGGATTGCGGGTGCGCGATATATAGTTAGTGCAACTAACTATATATGGAATTTCAATGGTTTTGTGTGAGTAAAATAAGGTTTTTTAAATGCTAATCCCTAACTATATATGGTCTATAACCTATGGTTTTTTCAGTGAATATATATATATATATATATTATAATATGTTATTTCAAAATGTAATTGTTAACATATTTAATAAAAAACATTCTATTATATTTGACATGTTTATTAAAAATAAACATAACTTTTAATTATATATACTTATTATCAAAACCAAAACTGCTACTGTGTTTTTTATTTGTTTCGAGATGTATTTATAAAATATTAATTATTAAACATTTATTAAACATTTATTTTGAAGAGCTAATATGTTATAACAACTTATTTTATTAGTTCTGGGTTAAGGAAAATTAGTTTAAATAGTTTTGTAATTATATTTACATTACATATATGTTACCTACTGGCGGTCGCCAGTAGGTAGTTATAGTTAGGACCTAGTTTCCATAGGAAATCCACAACATTCTATTTGGAATAACTTTGGCGCTGGTGGATGAATCTTTGCAAATTTCTCCAAGAAAACGGCCCGCTTGGCTCTGCTCCTTCCCTGAAAGTTTGGGGGTGATTCGTCAAGTGGGGGCCGAGAAAAAAGGGGGGTCCCTGAACGTGTTTTTCCCATGCAATTTTCCATAGGGACCTTTAGCCAGGGCTACAGCCCGAACGGCTGAACGGAATTACACCAAATTTGGAAGAGAGGTAGAGTTCAGTTCGCTGATTATGCATTGTGATGAATGGGTTAATCCGTTTAGTAGTTCCTGAGAAAATCAAAAGTAAAATCATAGCGATATCTAGAGACGAAGTACTGCATGCGTACCGAAATCCGTATAATTACAAGCACGAGCTGCATGCTGATTGGATGTCAACTGTCTGTCAGCACTCCAAACCAGGAAGTGTTGGCAGCCATCTTGTGCCTCGGTAGCACCGAGTCACACGAAAACAGTAAAAGAAAGTTGAAAAATAAGGAAAGGGGGGGTAGAAACATGTTGATCCTCTAGGCCTGCTCAGGGGGTCTCACGTGGATCTTTAGGTGCAAAAATGTATTAATTTTTTTAAATAAAAAAAACGTGAGGGGAACGCGTTTTGTACTTGTACGCGGTGGAAAAGGAAAAAAAACTAGAAGTCCGTTTTATTCTTAATTAGCTCCGGGGGGGGGGGCAAATCCCGGGGGCAATTTTTTTCTATAATGGGGGCTTGGAAGTGTCCAACAGGAACAAAAGTCAAGGACAGCGATGCTCCTGCTTCCTGCATTTTATCAGGTCAATAGACTGTTTCCCATAACACAAAAGTTTATTGCAATAAATGCATAGAATTTGAACTTTAGCAAAATCAGGATCAATTTGTGGGTGTGGACTGCTTGCTGAAAATGCTGCTGCAGCAGTTGATGTGCTTGGTGCAGTAGCAGGTGGGTTATCCTTCAACCTCTGTGTTGCAGCTCCAGCAAAGTTGTTGGGGTGTAAGTTCTTCATGTGTCGCTCCATATTTGCTGTGCCAAAGGAGTATTTTTGAGATGGATCACCCCTTGAAAGAGTTTGGAAAATTTTACAGGTTACTTTTGGAGCATTAACCTTTTTTTGCCCTTCTGGAAAAGTAAAAAACTGCCAAATTAGAGCTTCTTTCCACTTCTTTGGAGGTTCTTCAGGAATGAAATATTCCACTGAAGAATGGCTGGAAGATGAGTCCATTGCTGTTATTATGGTAAACTTCGTTCTATTTGACAAGATTCTCAGAAGAGATGCTTCTTCTTAGAAAGTCAAAGTAGAATTATTAAAATGGGACGGAAGTTTCAACAGTTGTAATAGGAAGTATTATGAACCAATCAAATCTCTTCTTTTAAAGTCACATGGCTTTGCGTATGCTTACGCTGTGATTACCTTACTCTTACGATGCGAGTACGCATGACGTTCCACCGTGATTTGTGTAATTGCTTTTAAAAGTAATATAGGATTATTGGAACTTACATTTTTTTTTCATAATTATCCTAGATAATGTTTTCTGTTACTATGTTCATTAAATACATAAATATATGTTTTTAAACAATTAAAAACATTTGCGTCTTTGTGTACGGGGCGCCGTACATGACGTCACACGGAAGCTGTGATGCGACGTGTAACGTGAAAGCGTATTCGTAGCGTATGCTGATAATGATTAGCAATACAAACTATGGTGCGGTCAGTCTCTCGCTGTCAAATCAGAGCACAGGTCGCGCTATGAGAATGGTTAGAAGTGGTCACTCATTAGAGATCTGATTGAGCTGTGCGGCTTATCCACGGTATCATAACGTTACTTTTTAGCCTGTTTAAGTTTGAGGTTTACATGAAATACTATGCTAGAGGCAGATATGGATCTTTAGGCAGCGCTTATCTCCATGAAGCTTGGTTATTATCATTTACATATAGGTGCCTGAGGGAGGGAAAAGAAGTCTATCTAAATGGCGAAGATTTCACAATAGCACCAGATCACTCCTTAATTTGTTGACACATACAATTGCATGGCTCTTGTAAACAAGATGCGCCTACTGTGGCCTGAGTTTTGAAAGGCACTCCGACACCTGCTATCATACCAACGATCAGTTTACTGGAAACGTGAAATATTTAATTTGAAATAATGCAGATTGTTGTGCAATGTTAGCAGGCATCGGTTACATGATTACGATAACTGAGCGTGTGGTTTGCTATAAAAAAGTTGTGTTTACTCCTCTGCATGGGAAGCTGGATGTTTCTATCTGGCCGACGTTTCCGACCTTGAAAGAAGATTCAACCAAATGAGCCGCATAAGAGCACTATTGTCTCAAAAAGAAGTCGTTCTTAAATCTGCTAGAGAAACATTTGTCCTTCATGTAGCAAACACCCGCAAAGAAGTGCATGCTTTATTAAATACAGACGTGCCCCTGCATTTTGGGGAGTTAATTCAGACTATCTTTAATGCGTCCTTGATTACGGAGTTACTTTACTTTTTTTAAATTATAAGCAGTGGCCTTGTGACTTCTTTTCAAACTATATTTGGTGTCTTCTCTGCATTTTTCCATTCAAGTTTTTTCCAGCATCGTTGGTGGATTCCCCTTAATACCCACATTAGTTGCCGGTGTGCACATTCTGCAGCACACGACAATATTTCTCGGTTGTTGCTGGTGCGCAACCGAATGCTTAGTTATTACGGAGCGCTGCCTCTGGCTACATTGAGTGCAGGTTATGGATTATCGTTTCGATTTTCATTTTTCACATGCGTTCAACCTATCTTCCATTGCCTGAACTGCGATTTCGACTGGGCGCTGGATTTGTGTCTCTGCTGTACGGTGACTCCCAACACGGATTATGACCAGCTGATGAG
This sequence comes from Lissotriton helveticus, assembly GCF_964261635.1. NCBI lineage: Eukaryota > Metazoa > Chordata > Amphibia > Caudata > Salamandridae > Lissotriton > Lissotriton helveticus. The sequence continues at coordinate 915,258,792 of NC_136059.1, read as the reverse complement.
CCCCTTAGTGGTTCATGACTTGCTCTGTTCTGGTGGTGGGATTCTGGCCTTAGCAGCGATACATGGAATAATGGGACGTTGGAATGTTTTTGCAGCGGTGCATGACTTCTTGGCACACAGTTACATTGAAGATGACCCGAGTTTTCCTGCAATGGTGACAGAGGCTCCGGTCGTTGAGGAACATGTATGTTCATTCCCACTATTGAATTGGATGACTGAAATGTTTTCAGATGGGAACAATGACTTCCTCATGGAGGCTGTTGCTACATACTGTGCTTATAAGCTGTTGGAATAAGACTCTTTTATTTTTCTACCTATTCTTTATTATTTGGTTACTGCTTTCTATGAAACAGCGAATAATTTTTTTTTGCAAATATGAACTTGACTGTGCTTTTCAGGCTTGGACTCTGCGTTCGTAATTAGTCCAGGTTTATATCACTTGCTTCGATCAAGGAAGGGTGTTGTGGGGCTGAGGCTTGCACTCACACCGTGTTAAGTTAGCATGGGTTTATTAGAAGCTTAAACGCCATTTTTGCTTTCCTGCTCTGCTTTGCACGCGACAGGCACTTGCGATATTGTTTAGAGAAGGCTGAGTATTTTGCTTCACATGAGAATAATTTGTTATGCTACATTTGTAGACTGCCTCGCTAGTTTAGTGTGTATAGTGAGAGCATGGAACATCAAGGTTATCTTAGAGACTGTGTCTGTTATTCGGAATGATCCTCGCACATTCGAGCCATAACACATATGCAGCTGTGGCCACTTCTTATACTGGCGCATTTAATAATGCACTGTGCAGGCATGATTACACACAGTTGGAGAACATTCGTTTCCTGACAGTTTGTGCAGAACTCAATGTGATCCACTACTGCTGAGTACCAGAGGTATGGGCCCGCCCATGTAATCCTATGAGACCTTCTGTAGTTATAAACTAACCTGTTAGGTAGGGAGTGTGAAATCTAGGTATATTTTAAATCTGTTTCCCTTTAGCATTACAAGATGCTTTCTCCCTTTGTATTTTATGGAATGGTAACAATGCTGACAACCTTTTTTCTGATAATATGTTTGCTTGTATTATCTAAGGTACTGCGCATGAGATTACGGCGTTAGAAATAAACATTTCAAACTTGCACGTGTCTATATTTACTGCTTGTTTTGGACTGGTGTAAGACTATAACAACAGAGTGCTCTTGTTATCCACCTTACTTGAGGTAATCTAAGTTGCATGTTCTGGGTCGACTAGTTATTGGTGTTTTTGCTATAGGACGAAGAACAAATGAGTCACTGATTGCTAGTCTGTTAGGGGGTTTGGATACTAAGGTGGGTTTTGGAACACTTTAATTCACTGAGGTCCTAAGTCTTTATGTACAGTTATGTGTAGGAGCAGAATCCCTGCAACAGTAGTTATAATAAAAAGGCTCGATAAAAGGCTTGAGTTTGAATCAGAATATCAACTTGAAGAATAATTGATAACCCCAACCAAGAAAGGGAGCAAGTGTGCAAATTTCACTGTGACTTCGGCTGGGGTATTTGTTACAATAAAAAGGCTTGATAAAGGCCTGCACTTTGAATTTGAATCGAAGAACAATAATTCATAACCCCAGCCAAGAAAGACAGCAAGTAGGTGTGTGTATGTGTGGATGATGTGTTGATTGAGCGGAAGATGAATAAGGTGAAAAATAAGAAAGGCTGCAGACATGCAAACTTTTCACTTCTCTGTAAGGGTAGTGGGTGTTTAGTTTTCCAGTGCATATATATATATATATATATATATATTCACTGAAAAAGCCATAGGTTTCACACATGTGATAGTTAGGAATTAGCATTTGAAAAACCTTGCAAATTCACTGAAAAAAACATAGATTCCACACATGTTATAGTTAGGAATTAGTATTTAAAAAACCTTAGAAATTCACTGAAAAAACCATAGGTTTCACACATGTTATAGTTAGCTGGACATTTCACTCATACAAAACCTTTGAAATTCCCCCGTTATAGTTAGTTCAGCTAACTATAACTCGCGTACCCGCAATGCACTGCTGATGACATCACATATTACATCACTCATGACATGGTCAGTGACATCACTCATGACATCACTGATGACATCTCAAATGATATCACTGATGACATCATCCTTGTGACAGAGTGGCAGACCTGCTCTCAGCGTAATATAACCATTGATACACACATTCAAAAATAGAAACTAACATTTTCAAAAAAATGGAGATACCAATACCACTTACAACAACCTATACAGTAATTCTACCATCTACATACACATCCACTCATTCACCTACACTTCTATATAGTCACTCAACATGTAATCACTCTTCATATGTACTCATCCATAGAGTTACTCACACACATACTCACACATGCAAATAAACTATGAAACATCCATTTACTTGCATATACAGCTATACACAAACAACTACACTTACTTTTACAGAAACATACACATACTTAATCTCTTAAATAATCACCTTTTTTAAACACATACTTATTTATACAGGAACTCTTCCAATCTCTCACTCTCGCACATACTCACTTACATACATCAATACTCACATATAGTAGTTTAAAGCATATGTACTTACTCATAAAGACACTATTGAGACAGGCATTCACTCACTAACACACCCATACACACACTTATCCACCTATACAGTCCTGCACACATGCTGTCTTCAAAACACATAAAAACAGTGAGTCACTCATTCATGCATCTATGTGCTGAGTAATATCCCCAACGAACCATACAGACACTCAGACACTCATAGTGATACTCAAAAAACCAACTAATAACCTATATAGACACTCATGTAGCTACTCACCAACCCATGCAGCCACTTATACACAAAGTGAGAGACTGATACAGATATTTACATATTTAAACATTACTCACTAACCCATGTATTCACTAAGATACAATTAATCAGTCAGTTATACAATCAATTTTACACAAAAAAAATCATCCGTTTAGACACTTATATATCCATTTATTCTTCCATCGACCTTGTGATATACATATAGGTTGTGCTGCTGTGTTTTTTAACTGTATTTGGAACTTTTAAAAAATCGAAAATCGGCGTTTTTTAAAATTTGCTGCTACAACTCCCCATCAGCTTGATTTAATAAGCTCTCTCTGCTGACCCCATTCCCCCTCTTCCTTATTGCCCTGGGCCACTCCCAGCCGAGTATTGACGCTGTGGAGTTGGTCCCAGGTTTAGACAAGCGGCGGCCATATTGGGTGTGTGTCCAATCCCCTGCGCTCTAGTCGCGCATAAAAGGGGTTCCCCGAGCCTGCTGCCTGTTTGACTGAGTGCTATTTGTGTCCCTCCTGAGGCGGAAGCCGGGAGGTTGTGCTGCTGTGTTTTTTAACTGTATTTGGAACTTTTAAAAAATCGAAAATCGGCGTTTTTTAAAATTTGCTGCTACAACTCCCCATCAGCTTGATTTAATAAGCTCTCTCTGCTGACCCCATTCCCCCTCTTCCTTATTGCCCTGGGCCACTCCCAGCCGAGTATTGACGCTGCGGAGTTGGTCCCAGGTTTAGACAAGCGACGGCCACATTGGGTGTGTGTCCAATCCCCTGCGCTCTAGTCGCGCATAAAAGGGGTTCCCCGAGCCTGCTGCCTGTTTGACTGAGTGCTATTTGTGTCCCTCCTGAGGCGGAAGCCAGGAGGTTGTGCTGCTGTGTTTTTTAACTGTATTTGGAACTTTTAAAAAATCGAAAATCTGCGTTTTTTAAAATTTGCCGCTACAACTCCCCATCAGCTTGATTTAATAAGCTCTCTCTGCTGACCCCATTCCCCCTCTTCCTTATTGCCCTGGGCCACTCCCAGCCGAGTATTGACGCTGTGGAGTTGGTCCCAGGTTTAGACAAGCGGCGGCCATATTGGGTGTGTGTCCAATCCCCTGCGCTCTAATCGCGCATAAAAGGGGACGGTCATGCATCCGCGCAGCGGACGCGCCGGACCTGTGCCGGAGTCGTGCCAGAGTCCTGCCCGTCTGTGCCCGTCCGCGCTAAGGAGGCGCTGGAGGCCACCTCCCCCTGTGTTTACTCCTCCCATGTACTTAGGGATCTGGAGTGTGTATCTGTTGCATTACCTCCACGGACATTGGATACTATCTCGGCCCTTGGTATTGCACGGTATGCACCCCTTCCCCCCCTTGCACTGATCAGCTATCCGATCCCAGAGTAATCGAAACACGCATCCGGGTTCTATACCTAAATACACGCTCATTGGTCAAGCACCAGATTGATCTCTTCCTCCTCCTTACCGATGAAAGACCTGATATTCTCCTACTTACCGAGACCTGGCTGAATGATGACTCTCTCCCCGACATCTTAGCTGCTCTGCCCACCGACTACTATCTGCTCAATACGAATCGACCTTCTGGGCGTGCCGGCGGCGGGGTGGCAGCTGTCATCCGCAAGGAGCTTAAATTAACTTCCACGTCCTCTTTCACTCTCACTGACGTGGACAATCTCATCATCAAGCTAGAGACCGGTGAGGGTGCTCTCACCATCATCATCCTCTATCGTCCTCCCTACCCTATGCCTTTGTTCCCCGCTGCCCTCAGTGAACAGCTAGCCAACCTACTTACGTCATCTGCTCGAGTCGCCATTTTCGGCGACTTCAACTACTGGTATAATGACAAAGAAGCTGGCCCTCATGCGGCCGAGCTATTTGAAGTCCTCACTAGCTTCAATATGAACCAACACGTCACCTCCCCCACTCACACCGGGGGTCATATCTTAGATCACATCTGGACTCATAACCTCATTCTCTCCCTTCCTGTGATCACCCCCTGTATTTGGTCCGACCATTACTTGATCGACACAGCGATCACAGTCAGAGGTTGTAGTAAGGTCCCTCCAATGGCTTGCGGGACTGCCCGGAAATGGAACACTCTTGATTCTCAGGCATTCCTTTCATTCTTGGCTGAGACTCGTCCCTCGCTATCTAAAACTGCGACTGTCCACACTCTGGAGGAAGCTCTCACTGGCTGGATCATTAAGCCAGTGATCGCTTTGCCCCTCTCTCCAGCTTTCCCCGTTCTCGGCACAGTAAGTCCCACAAGTGGTTCAACCCCACCCTAAAAGCTCAGCAACTCGAACTGCGCCAAACGGAGCGTAGGTGGAGACGTAACTATCTGTCCATCGACAGAGAGCTATATATTGCTGCGAGAAAAAAATATAAAGATGCTATCATTGCAGCTAAAGCTCTTCATATCGCGGATAGGATCCTCACTGCTCATAACAAATCCCAGGAGATCTTTTCGATCATGAGGGAGCTTACGTCTGATGCTAGGACTCTTCCTTCTCAGACCCCGACGCAGGAATCTTGCAATGCATTAAATAATTTCTTTATCGAAAAAATTGCCAAGATCAAGAACACGATTCCTTCAGTCCTCCCTGATGACATGCCAGCTCCCCCCCCTGAAAACCCGCTCTCCCTGCTCTCCTTCCCTGCCCTCGACCCAAGCACTTTGGCCAAACTTGCTGTTCGAGTCAAATCGGGCTCACCCAATGATTGTTGCCCTCCCTCTGTCTTCCGCGACATCTGCCTGTCTATGCCGGACTGCATCTTGCCCTTTTTAAATGCCTCATTGGAGACGGGAGCAGTACCTAATTCCTTCAAGGAGGCTGTCCTTGTGCCCCTACTAAAGAAGCCTGGAGCTGACCCGGACGACCTTGCCAACTATCAGCCTATCTCTCTCTTGCCCTACCTATCCAAACTCCTGGAGGCACATGTTACGAGCTGCTTATCTAAATTCATCGAGCGCTCTAACTTCCTCGAACCCAACCAGGCTGGGTTCAGACCAGCCCATTCCACCGAGGCTGTGATCCTGGCAGTTATGGATACTCTTAGGGCCAACGCCGATAAAGGGACATCACAGGCGCTTGTCCTGTTGGATCTGTCGGCTGCGTTCGACACGGTGGACCACAACATCCTTATCCACCGTGCCGAGCAAGCCGGTATCCGAGTCCTGGCCTCTGCCTGGCTCAAATCCTTCTTGTCGGGTAGAATGCAGGCGGTCCGGCTCGGTCCCTTCACAGCCGCACAGGTCCCATCTATCTGCGGAGTGCCTCAGGGATCTTCCCCGTCCCCTCTGCTTTTTAATCTCTATCTTCAGCCGCTTATCTTTTCCTTGAAGAGGTGGAATATCACCGTATTCAACTATGCAGACGATCTGCAAATCATTTTTCCGCTTAACACCCCCAATGCAGCCCTCGACTGTCAAGCAGTGATGCTACACATCCAACATTGGATGAACTCCCATCAGCTCAAATTGAACCCGGGGAAGACTGAGTTAATCCTCCCAGGAAACAGTCTTACTCACTGGGGCCCACAGTTCTGGCCAACTGAGCTTGGTTCCCCGCCCGCCCCGGCTAAGTCAGCAAAGAGCCTCGGGGTCATAATTGACTCGGACCTTTCTCTTAAGCCCCAGATCGGTGCGGTTGTGTCCTCATGTATGTTCCAGCTCAGAAAGATCAGGAAAGTCTCCCATCTCCTGACACCAGAGGCCCTGATACAAGTCCTGATCGCCCTGGTGCTCTCCCGCTTGGATTTTTCAAACTCCCTGTACTACGGCCTACCTAAATTCCTCCTTAGTAGGCTCCAGATTGTACTGAACCAAGCGGCAAGGCTGGCCTATAAAACCCCGAAGTGGCAATCTGCGAGACCTCTGCTTCACAGACTTCACTGGTTACCGGTAGAGCAGAGGACCGCATTTAAGATCGGCTGCCTGACCTTCAAAGCTGTGTTCGGGACCTCCCCTGCCTCTCTCAAATCATTGGTCATCCCCTACTGTCCAGCACGTAATCTTCGTTCCTCCCATCGCCTCTTGCTAGCTGTCCCTGCTACCAAATTTTAAAAAACTGGTGGTCGGAGATTTGCCTCCCTAGCCCCCGCCCTCTGGAACCAGTTACCTCTATCTCTTAAATCTGCCAATTCTCTTTTGGCTTTTAGAAAACTTTTGAAAACCCACCTCTTCACACAGACTGGCTAGACCCTCGTCTCTCCATCTCACCTGCACTCAGCCAGCGCCAGGAAACCTCTCGGTGTCAGTGCGCTATACATGTTCCCCCTAAGATAAGATAAGATATATAAAACATATTTGATTTTCAGAAAAACACACATTCACTGGATGATGTCATCAGTGATGTCATCAGTGATATCATTTGAGATGTCATCAGTGAATATATATATATATATATATATATATATATATATGTACATATATATATATATATTCACAGAAAAAACCATAGGTTATAGACCATATATAGTTAGGAATTAGCATTTACAAAACCTTGAAAATTCACTGAAAAAACCATAGGTTATAGACCATATATAGTTAGGAATTAGCATTTAAAAAACCTTATTTTACTCACACAAAACCATTGAAATTCCATATATAGTTAGTTGCACTAACTATATATCGCGCACCCGCAATCCACTGCTGATGATGTCACATATTACATCATTCATGACATGGTCAGTGACATCACTGATGACATCACTGATGACATCTCAAATGACATCACTGATGACATCACTGATGACATCTCATTTGACATCATTCTTGTGCTAATACGATAAACCTCTTCAGACTCTAATATAACCTTAGATACACTCAGTGTATACAGACACTCACACACTGTCACTCATCCATGGAGTTACTCACACACCTAGTCAGTCATGCAAAGAAACAATCTCACCTCCATTTCCTCAACTATACAGTTATACACACCTTACTTATTCAAACATATACTAACATATTTACTCTCTTATACAATCCCTGATACAAGTTCCCAATGATCCATACAGCCACTCACACATTCAGTGGCTCTCATGCACAGTTATTTATATATGCCAACTCTCACATGTACTGTGTTTTACATATGTACTTACTATGACATGTAGCATTGAGATATCCTTTCACTCATCAATACACTCATGCACACAGTCAACTGCCCATGTAGCTGTTTCCACATGCACTCTTGAACTCATACACCTAGTGAATCAACTGCTCACACATCTATGCACAGAGTCACACAACTCCCAGCCACCCCCACACAAACTCAATCTCCCATACAAATACTTGGGCAACCAATCAATAACACATATAGCCTCTCGTATAGCTAATGATCAACACATGCAGCAGTTTACATCACAACAGACATACTGATGCACACATTCAGACAGTTTAGTCACTAACCCATGCATTTAGTACGACACATTTATTCACTCACTCATACAGTCAGTCACGCACCTACTAAATCCTTCATCCAGACACTTATACATCCACTCATTCTTCAATATATCAAACATATTTAAACTTTACAGAAACACACAGTCACTGGATGATGTCATCAGTGATGTCATTTGAGATGTCATCAGTGATGTCATCAGTGATGTCACTGACCATGTCATGAATGATGTAATATGTGACATCATCAGCAGTGGATTGCGGGTGCGCGATATATAGTTAGTGCAACTAACTATATATGGAATTTCAATGGTTTTGTGTGAGTAAAATAAGGTTTTTTAAATGCTAATTCCTAACTATATATGGTCTATAACCTATGGTTTTTTCAGTGAATTTTCAAGGTTTTGTAAATGCTAATTCCTAACTATATATGGTCTATAACCTATGGTTTTTTCTGTGAATTTCATTGGTTTTTTAACAGCTAATATCTGTAGCTGTAAAATGTATTCTTCTTTAAATCCAAAAATATATTTTATATGTTTATGAATAATTTTTTTTTAAAATATTTTTTTTTCTTCGTTCCCGCTTCGCGAATCGGGAAGCTTCCCGTTAGCTGACCTTGATGCCGCGAAATAGACCGCGAGCCGGTAAACGTTTCTTTACCGCAAGTGCCGCGTTAGAAAACAACATCGTGACGCCTCCCGTCCGCATGACGTTCCACGTTGTCGCTTGATACGTCATATGACGTGCTACGTTAGCAAACTGGTACGCGAAGCGAGTGCCAAAGCGCAGGTTTCTGGAAGCAAACCGGGAGGCCCTGCAAAGCGCTTAACGTAAACACAGCAAGTCATGTGACTTGGTAATAACACTTTTCATTGGTTCATTTCACTTTTGGTTTCCTAATGATGTAAGACTAGGTCATATAATCTAAAATGAACACTTTTGATTGGTTGAGAACTCTTGTTTTTCCCAAATGATGAAAATCCCTCCTTCTTTCCTCACTCTGACTTTCATCATTGTGAGAGAAAGACGCTTTGTGATCACTGAGCAATGGCTTCTTTAGTAGCTTCAGCTGGTGCTTCCCCACCACCTCCACCACATCCAAGGAAGAGTGGACCACCTGCTCAAGTTGTAATTCAACAAGAAGAAGAAGAAGAGGAACAGGAGGACGAGCACGAAGAGAGGCAGTTTTTGCCTGAGCAGCCCAAGACGTCTCACCGGAAAGAAAACTTCATTTGGCAATTTTTTAAAATTCCCAAAGGTCAGAAAAAAGTAAATGCAAGATACGTAACTTGCCTTATATGTCAAGATAGACTGTCCAGAGGGACCGACAAAAAATACAGTTTCGGAAACTACACAATGCATCGCCATATGACTAGGTGGCATCCTAACAACTACAGTGCTGCACAGTTTCGGAACGACCTAGATAATCTCCCTATTATGGCCAGAAGATCTGTTGTACCGGAAGTAACGGGACCAGAGGGCAGGGAGATGGTGCCAAATATACAAATGAGATTTGGTGAAGTAAAACACACCTGCGTATTTTGCGATGGATTCATTTCCTACGGAGAAAGAAGCATCACTCTGATCAACAGAGCTATTGACTATCATATGCAAGTTTGTCCGAAACGCCCAAAATAATAAATACTTCTTTTTTTTGTTTTGTTGCTCCTGTTGAGCCCTTTACAATGAATCGTTTTCATTGCCCCCTCCAAGAAAAACCCAAAAAAATATAAAACTGTTCCGAAAAATTCAAAAACAGTAAAAAAATGTTCAGAAAAATAAAAAAAAAAGTTCTTTTCAGAACTACCTCCCCGTTATTAAAAAATTGGTACAATATTTGGAACTGTGCCAACCTCTATTTCTCTTAGTTCGCTTCCTAGTTCGCTCGCTGGTACGCGAACTGGAAGCGAACCAAAAACAGTAAGTATAAGGGAAGGAAACACACACTTATGTTAAAAGAAAGACAGCTATAGGGGAGTAAACTAGAGATACTATTACCCATAATCCACTACTGATGATGTCACATATTACATCATTCATGACATGCTCAGTGACATCATCAGCAGAGGATTGCGGGTTTTTTGGCAACATGCCTTATCCACGGTTTAATAACGCTGCCTTTTGCTTTATATAAGTTTTCAAATTGTATGAAATATATACCAATAGGTCTTTATGAACCTTTAGGTAGTGCTTTTGTTCATGAGGTCTGGTCGCTTCCATACACATACAGATGTTTCAAAGATGATCAAGAAGTTTATCTGAATGGAGAGGAATGCACTGAGACGCCAGATCATTCACTAATGTGTAGGCACATACAGTTACACGATTCATGCAACAAACACCGACCAAATATGGCTTGCGTGTTGCAAGGCACGCCAGTTCCTGCTATCATCCCCACGTTCAAGTTGTTGGAAAATGGTAGTTATTTGATGCTCAATAATGAAGATTGTTCTCAGTTAATTAAAAAGTATTCCTTTTATCGTAACAGTAAGTGAACGGGTTATTTGCTGCAGAAATGTTCTATTTCCTCCCACACATGAACATAGGGAGTTTTCAATCTGGCCACAAATACCAACCTTGGGACACGTTTCAACGGCATGACAAGAATAAGAGCTCTTTTGTCTCAGAGAGAGGTGGCCTTGAGTTCGGCCCGTGAAACTTTCGTACTTCACATAGCGAACACCCGTACACAGGTTTGCCTTTCAATTTCAGCAACATGTTTCCGACTATCTTTAACGCATCCTACACAAAATCCCTGGCACACTTTTTTAAAGTTGTTACCAGTGGTCTCGTGACTTCATTTGAGAAAATCTTTGGAGTCATCCCTGCTCCCTTTCATTCCATTTTCTCCACTCTGCTTCGTGGATTGCATTTTTACTTGCATTACCAGCGGACGCTCTTGTGCTTTTTTACATTTTTAAATATGGATGTCCCTCCTATGCAACCTCCGACCCTGCAGCTGCTGACACTGTTCCGCAATCGCATGCTAGAATATTATGGCACAATGCCGTTGGCGATATTAAGCACGGCATATGGATTATCTTTTCGGTTCTCCTACTTCACCTGTGTCCAGCCTGTATTTCACTGCCTGACCTGTGATTTCGATTGGGCCATTGATTTGTGTCTCTGCGGACCGGTTTCTCCTGACGTCGACTTTAATCAGCTGATGACTCCTATCATTACTCACGAGTTGATTTGTCCTGGCGAAAGGATTATGGCTGTGGCATTGATGCATGGACTACTTGGTCCCTGGAATTTACTGGCGGCAGCACAGTCTTTCTTGGAACACAGCTTTCTTGAAAACCCACCGAGCTGTCCTCTGATGGTGATAGAGGATCCGGTGCTGGGAGAGCACGTATGTTCTTTTCCGCTTTTAAATTGGATGGCTGAACTGTTTTCGGATGAAGACGGTGACTTCCTATTGGAGGCTGTTGCAGCTTATTTTGCATACACAGTTATGTCATAGACCTTTTTCATGTTTGATATGCTGAGTACTAGCATTTCATTGACAATTCATTGACTTATTTGTCAATTTTTTATTATTTACCTTGCCTATTGGCTTAAGACTCGATAAAGTACTTGGCTGTTTTATTTTTCTTTAGCATTGAATTTTCCTAGTTTTTAATGCTTTACCTTGCGGACCGTCCACATATAAACTTGCAATCTGCTCTCATGAGATGGCACTTCTATTATCTTATTCAGTTCGTTTCCGGATCATGAGGAGGTGTCATCTAGGTCCTGGATATCTTTACACCGTGTTAAGTTAGCATGGGCTCATTACCGGTTTAAACGCCATTTTTCCTTTTTTGCAACTTCTGCACACGACACTTAGTTGTTGCTTTAGCTTTCCACCTAGTAGTTCATCGTGGTTTACATGAGAATAATATGTTATTGGTCTACTATCTGCTTTACTTGTTAAACTATATCTGTACAGCGAGTGCTAAAGTTTCAAGAACAACACGATACAGAATTGTTATGAGGTCTGATCTCCACGACTTCATACTCATAACATAAGTGCAACTTCTGCCAATTCTGGGCATGAGGCGGGTTTTATATTGCTTTGCCGAACACACATACACAACAGTTGATGCGGTTCACATGAAGAGAGAGCTGGTGTATGCTGATGTGATTCCTTCAAATGTAAGACACTAAAGTATGGGCACGCCCTAAACCAACACAAAGAGACCTTCTTAGCAAATAATATAATATGTGTATTAGGGAGGGTGAGATATAAGCAGCCGCGGGCCGTGGAGGGAGTTACGATGGGGCAGGGAGGCGGGGAGGGGGAGAAGCAGGGTGGAGCCCTCTCTACCTTGCCCCTCCCCCTCCCCGCCTCCCTGCCCCACCGTAACTCCCTCCACGGCCCGCGGCTGCTTATAAGTGTTGCTAACTCTTATTCATTTACAGCATGTTAACATACTGTCACCATTCGCTTTTTATGTACTAGTAACTATGCTGGTAATTTTGCTACTGATAATATGTGTACTTGTATTCTCCACCCTGCTTCTCCCCCTCCCCGCCTCCCTGCCTCACCGTAACTCCCTCCACGGCCCGCGGCTGCTTATAAGTGTTGCTAACTCTTATTCATTTACAGCATGTTAACATACTATCACCATTCACTTTTTATGTACTAGTAACTATGCTGGTAATTTTGCTACTGATAATATGTGTACTTTTATTATCTAAGGTACTACGCCTGAGAAGACGGCATTAGTAAATAAACATTTCAAATACACATGTGTTCTTCTTAACTCCATGTTCTGGTTTCTAAGAAATATATAACGACCGACTGTTCATGAGTTCCACGTATCCTGAGGTACTATAAGTTCATATTCTGGATTGTCTAAACATTGAGAGTTTGTTATATCCAATGTGACACTGTACCTAGCTTGCTAAATAGTTTTTGATTACTAACGTGAGTTTTGGGACACCCTAATTCGCCGAGGTTCCAATCCTCTGTCCACAGTTCTGTGTGAGAACAGAAACCCTGCGACAGGGGCACCCCCGACCCTTGCTGGAGCTTCATCACACTTGCGATACAACTCCAGCAATGCGCCACCTTTACGGCACAGATACATCACGCATCTGTGCTGTTTTTGCCCCATGATGCGCCGCATTGTAAATGCAGCACACCATAGGTGACGGAACAGCGGCACAGAATGACTAACACATCCCTGGTGATGCGCCAGTCATCATAAATCTATCCCTATGCTTCTTATCTTGTTAGAGATGAACCGCCATATGTATCATAAAAGTTATTTGCATTTCCTAAATAGCGAACTTTAAGGAATAAATAGCGATTCTTTACCATTCCTAGTTTGCGATGAGCTATTTGCTAATTAGCCGAATGTAGCCCAATGAAGCCCAATGTAGCCCAATGTAGCCCAAAGATGGCCGCCAGACACACAAAAAAACAAATGTAGCCCAAATATCAGCCAGATGTAGCCCAACTATAGCCCAGTGACAGAATGACCAATCAGCTTCGCAAACCTCCGTTACGCGAAGCGGAGCGCTGTTACAGATATATATCTTTTTTTGAACGTTAATTTCTCAAAATCCACTGGAGCACATATATTGAGACCTAGCAAAGGCACATCGGGCTACCAGTCCCTAATATTTTGCCAAGTTTCGTGCAAATCCATTCAGCCGTTCAATTATTATTTTTTTTTTTGCCCCGCGGGGCCCTTTTAAAACCTCCACATCAAACCTAGGGGGTCAGCGAGGATCTACTATGCCCCCTTATAGTTATTTCCCCCTTTGTTTTGACCTCCTCTTGTCTCTCGATCCTACCGAGAGACAAGATGGCGGCCGCTACGGACTGTTTGGAATGTTGACAGACGCCGGAGAACCAATCAGCTTCGCTTCACAAAGCTCCGTTGCGCGAAAAGTCCGCGAACCAGAGCGCTAACCGGTCCGCTGTTACAGATATATATCTTTTTTTAAACGTTAATTTCTCAAAATCCACTGGAGCACATATATTGAGACCTACAAAAGGCACATCGGGCTACCAGTCCCTACAATTTTGCCAAGTTTCGTGCAAATCCATTCAGCCGTTCGGGCTAAAAGTGAGGCCAACCGCCCTATGGAAAACTCAATGTTAAAAACACGTTTTGGGACCCCCCTTTTTTCTCGGCCCCCACTGGACGAACCCCCCCCAAATTTTCAAGGGCTGCTCAGAAACAAAATGTGCCATTTTCCTGAAAATTTCAGCCGATTCCGTCCACAAACGCCAAAGTTATTAGACATAGAATTTTCAAAAAACCCATAGAGAAAAAATCCTAACTATATATACCTACTGGCGACCGCCAGTAGGTAATATATATATATATATATATATATATATATATATATATATATATATATATCTTTTATTATTAAAATATTTTTAAGAAAATGTGGTTCCTGGGCTCGTTCACAAGGGAGCGGAGATGAGCATAGATCCGTATCTGGTCATGTGACCAGGGTCGGATTGGTAACGTGGGCACTCAGGAAATATCTGAAGGGCCGGTAGCCGACTTCTAGCTGTAGGATGCATTTTTGAGCAGCCTGGGGGCTGTCTGTGCTGTTAGAATGCCGCCAGCGGCCCAGTGGGTGCCTGAGTGGCCTATCTAGAGGCAGATGGGCGGAGGGGAGGTGTCACTCCCTTTCTCTCGCTGGGCCATCCAATAATGTATGCTGATTGAGCGGGCGCAGGGGGACTGAGCAGAAGTGGTCCCACTTGCATTCATGCAGAGGCGCAACTAGAGCCAAATTCCGAGGAGGCCACTAAAAATTTCAGAGGGGGCGGGAGGGGGGGGGCTGCTTCTGATTCAGAGTGGAGATGCAGGGGCTCTAAGAAGGGGTGAAACAGAACAAAGCCTCTTTAGCGAGCAAATACTCTTTTAAAGACCTGTGAAGTACTCAGGTGCGGTTGTGTGTGTGTCCAGGAAGCTGTCTCAGCCGGGCTAACACACACGTTGGGGGGGAAGGGGGGAGGGAGCAGGCCCAGACTGGCCATAGCGGGCACCGGGCAATCCCCCGGTGAGCCGCATGGGTGGGGGCCAGTTGTGGGCCCCTGGGCACTGTTTTTGTTACAAAATCGGCCGAAAACCGGCCCCGGCAAAATGCTCGGCCGGCCTCCCTTCCCACCCCCCCTCCGAGTGGGGAGGGCGGGCCGGCCGAGCACTTTGCCAGGGCCGGTTGTGGTTCCCAGTCCGGCCCTGGGAGGGAGGAGGGCTGAAGCCCTTTGAGCCCAATGGGCGTTGTGCGCCTGCATTCATGTGTGGCTCAGCAGACTGAACTAATCTAAGCATTTTTTTTTATCTAAGTGAAGTTCATAAAACATGCACCCACGCGATTTCTTTTTTTATAAAACTTCGCTGAAGTAGTGTTTTGGGGAAAGGCCATATGCAATGTGGGCACTTCTTTTTTGGAGCGTGCCCGAGCCGATTTTTAATTCCAATCCAAAACTGCATGTGACAATCAAATGAGGGTACGCAGACGTTTGGCGATGAGGCTATCTGACCACGTTGGTAAAGAGGATTTGCTAAGCTTAAGTAACAAGAGCCAATAATTGCCAAACGATGTTGAAGAAAATAAACCTTGCGATGATTAGTTAAACAACCCCTTTTCTGCTAGTTCTTTTTCAAGACTTTAACGCCTTATAAGTAGCTCACAAAGAAGGCATCCATATATACATATTTTAAGAGTAATGAGGAATGTTCACTTTCGGCCTCACATTAGAGTGCATGTTTTCTGTTTCCGTTTATATTTGTACTTGCTTGTACGTTGAAACTGTTCTATTCGCTAGCTACCAGCAAAAAATGACAGTGCACCATTGCCATCTAGTGGTCATAGGACTTTGCGCATAGAAATCTCAAGTGAGTGAGACATGTAAAGTAGAGTGAAAATCAGTAACTATAATTTACAAACAACTTAAAATTATAATGACATTTTAAAGTATTTTACCCGCGTACCTTTTTAATAATTAACTGTTGAAGCCCATTTGTTAGAAATGCCAAGTTAAAAAATGTTTCCTGACAAACTTGCCAAGATTACCGAAGTATTCGTTAATGGTAAATCAACTGACAGAATTAAGGACAAGGAATTGAATAAAGTGGTATCTTTCTAAATGTGTGGATATGGAGGCAAGTAAAATGTATGCTTTTAATTACTTTATTTAAAGATGAATGTTGTCCATGGTCAAAACATAAGCAAACAATCAGCGACAATGTTACACTGCAAATCGTGGAAACAGCTTCATGGAAAATACAAAAGAGTAGAACTACAAAAAAGTAAAGTTTCATAACCTAGCTTTACATTTTTATAGTGCACAACTTCGTCACAATCGTTTTCTTATGTTGATTGCATCGTTCGAGTTATCAGAGCCAATTCATAACGACTTGGTAAAAACGAGACCCCACCCCTCCCAGCATGAGATGGATTATGTTTATGTATGTTTTGTGTATCTTATCTGTATATTAAAGAGAACCTATTCAAAAGACAACAGAGTGGTATACAGTGTCAAACGCAAGAACACAGTGAATGAATGATTTGATGGGTAGCTGGTTTCTGTGAGCGTGTCTTCAACTCGTTCCTAAATTGCAGCAGAGTTGTGGCAGCCATTATGAATGCAGGCATCTTGATCATGGTCCTCGGTATATGGAGACAAAAGTCTATTACCTGTTTTCATCTTTTTACGCTTCTTTGTCACCAGTCTGATATGTCGCGGCTGCCGGTGTGTTGAGCACTGCTACATAGGTCAACCAGATAGGTGGCAGTGCTGGTCATGATGACTTTGTAAATGATGATGCTGGTTTTGAAGATGGTGAGAGCTGGCATGGGGGGGGCAGTGGAGTTCCATCAGGATGGGGCTATAATGAACATATTGCTTTAGGCCCTGGATAACGTGCTGAAAATTGATTCGTTAACTTATCCCACGTTGGGGGCGTGGCTTGCGCGCCGGCTAGGAAGGACGCCTTTCCCGTGAGCTCCGTACCGGGACTGTTTCGCGGATGCCGTGAGAGCACTTTTCTCCGTTTCTGGATCCCCTGTGAAGACTACAAGGGCAGCGGAAGGCTCCGTGATCCTGTGGATGCGGTTACCGGAGGAATTCAACCCGCGGGGAGGCTCCTCTATCTAGCGGTATTTTCTCTTTCTCCGTGAAGCGGGTGGCCGCCATTTTGGTCGCTGAGCCCGTTTCGCGGTACTTTCTTACCGCTTTGTCTCCCCGACAGATTTGCTTGTCACATCATGGCTCATGGTAACTCTTCCTTCTCATTTGGCGCTCTCATGTCGTTTTTGGCAATTTCGTGACTGTTTCTTGCAATTTGCACCTCACAATGCTATGTCAGGTCAGGAGAGGATGCCGCCATTTTGAGCTTGCCGAATTTTGAATACTATGTCACTCCTCTCTCATGCTTGCAGGGTTATCTTCGCTCTGGGTGTGTTGGCTCTACTGCTCACTGCACTTCCTATATGCCCATACTATTTCATGTTGTAGAGATGTCCTCTTCGTTTTTAAAATTATAAGGCGAGTTCCTGAGCAAGTCTCCTCATAGTTCTGTGCCAACTTCTCAAATCTGCTGTGTTTCATCGTTCCTCAACTTCCACCATTCAGCCTATCTCTTACAGCCGCGGCCCATCCTATTTGCGGCATACTGAGGGAGAGCCTGCTGCTCATACTATCAAATTTTACCTTGTGCGGTGCTTGTACTGTTTTCTCTACCCACACATCACTATTTCATCATGGCCAATGACTCTAAACTCTCTCAAACTGGTGCTAAACAAAAAAGACCCAAGAATGATCCGCCATCCCCCATTAAGTCTTCCTCAAATCCTGTTTTGGATTCCATCCTCGAGGAGGTTCGCGGCCTTCAACCGTTCATGGTTGCCACTAATGAGAGGCTCAAACAAATTGAAGACCGCTGGGTCGTTATGGAGGGCAAAGTTTTAAATCTGGAGCAGAGGGTCAGTGACATACAGGATGCTTCTACTAAAATTCCACTACTGGAGCAAGAAATCCATAAACTCAAGCTACACACCGAGGATTTGGAAAATCGTAATCGAAGAAACAACCTACGCGTTTATGGTATTCCAGAAAATTTGGAAGGTCCTGATATGGTGTCTTTCATGCAAAAATTTTTACGGGATCTTTTGGATCTCCAACCTACGTCACACCCTCTCAACATTCAAAGGGCTCACCGTCTTGGTCGTCTAAACTCTAATTCTACTAAACCTCGTGGCATCATCTTACTCTTTCTAGAATTCACGGAATTAATGTCTATTCTGAAAGCTGCCAGACTGAAGCAACGACTCCAGTGGTCAGGGCATAACATATTTATCTCTCAGGACCTTTCAACTGCGACTAATGCCCGAAGAAAAGAATTCTTGAATCTTCGACCCCTCATGCGTCAACTAAACATACAATATGGCATTCTACATCCGTGCTTTTGCAAGATCACCCATAATGGTCGAACCAGCTCCTTTGATGATCCTCAGAAACTGCATGATTATCTGCAGAGCATCTCTCCCTCAACGATGAACATTGCTATATGAATATTATTAATTGTTATTTTTCATGTTCTCCTTCTATATAATGTTTTCTCTTTTCATGATGGTTACGTTCCTCCTTCTGTGGCCTATCCTTGACTCTTATCTCTAGTTTTCATTTATATCCTACTGATTTCGCTCTCATAAAATTTTCTTTATCACTATTTTTGTCCTTTTCTTTCGGTAGCTCGTGGGGTGTGTCCCCTATCTGGCGTATCCTCGCTCCAGATGTCTTTCTTGCTTTTCGCTTCTCAGACCAGGCTTCTTGGCCTTGCTCTGTTTATATGTTTCTCTCTTTTCTTAGTTTGCCTTTTCTTCCTTCTTTTTTTCTTCTTCTTCTTTGTTCTATGTTTCTCTATTCCTATGCGGTCTCTTCTTCGATTGTTTTCCTTCACGACATCTTCTCTGAATCATTGTCAACCATGTTTTTCTGTGGAGAGTTTTCTGGGAGTTCCCTCCTCTTATGTTTTTTGTCTCTGTTATTTCCCTTTCCGTAGATGTTTCCTTACCATGTGTTCCATTCACGTGTCGCCCATCTCCCTCTCCCTCCATGGTGTGTAAATTTGTCTCTTGGAACGTACGAGGTCTTGGTCATCCTGTCAAGCGTCAAAAGGTATTGTCTCATTTATCTAAACTTACTTCGCAGGTTGCTTTCCTTCAAGAAACGCACTGTTCTGATGTAGAATCTTTAAAACTGAAGAGACAGTGGGTGGGCCAAGTTGTGTTTTCTCCTGCTGTTCATAAAAAAGGGGGGGTTGCTATCCTTTTTCATAAAGCTTTAAATGTACAGATTATCTCTACTCAAAATGATGATGAAGGACGCTGGGCAATGGCTAAGGTGATTATCCATAACAAGACTCTGGTGTTGCTAAATATATACGGTCCGACACGCCCTGACCCTGGGTTCTGTAGCAACATTAAAACTTTGATTTCATCCATTGATTCCCCTGACTTTATTGTCGCCGGTGATTTTAACCAATGGTTAGACCCTTTTTCTGATAGACTCTCTTCCAGTAAATTTCAACCAGATAAATCCCATAAGAGTTTTCAATCGGCCATTGCCTCGCGTCCTTTATTTGACTCATGGAAATTATGTAATCCTGATGTGTTGGAATATACCTTTTTTTCTAATGTTCATCATACCTGTTCTAGGATTGACTATATTATGATTAGTAAATCGTTACTCCCCTCAATCCAAAATTCTGAAATTGGCTCCATCTTTATTTCCGACCATGCCCCTGTTTTTACTTCTCTTGACCTCTCCCTTACCTCTTCCAAATTTAGTCGTTGGAAATGTAACTCCTTTCTCCTTTCTGACCCGATTTTTATGAAGAAAAGTGTGGAGTTTTTTTTAAGAGTTCTTTTCCTTCAATGTCCCCTCTGACACCTCCATTCCTAACAACTGGGATGCTTTTAAGGCTGCCTTCAGGTCATTTACTATTTCCTATGTTGCTAACAAAAAGAAACTCAATAGGAAAAAATATGAGGATCAACTTCAAAAAATTAAATCCATGGAACATATATATTTTTCTTCTAAATCTCCCTCCTCCCTTCAAGACTTAATTTCTGCCAAAACAGACTTGAATAAGATTATTACGAATGAAGCCTGTAACATGGTGGCCAAAATAAAGCAGGGAAAATGCTAGCAAACTATTTGAAAGTAAAGTCAGAACGTAAACATATTGGTCCAGTTTTTAATGACTCTCTAAACAAATTAGCTTATGCGGATGAGGATGTTGCTGAAGTTTTTCATAACTATTATCAAGCCTTATATACTGATGATACGCATCCCTCCACTATTAATTTAACGTCATTTTTTGCTGGTCTTCCACCACCCCCGTCCATCCCAGACAAGTTTGCTCTCTTGGAAAAAGAAATCACCATCCAGGAAGTAACTCGGGCCATTAATTCGCTTAAGAAATCCAAGGCACCTGGTCCTGATGGCCTTCCCGTAGAATTTTATTCCTCTTTCCATACTGTTTTTGCTCCCAAACTCTTACAACTGTTTAACTCGTTTATTTTGACTGCGAAGGCCTCTGGATCCTTTTTGGATGCATTAATTATTATCATTCCCAAACCTGACAAGGATCACTCCCAATGTAAAAATTATCGCCCTGTTTCTTTAATCAATTATGATTGCAAAATGTTTGCAAAAATTCTAGCTTTACGTCTTGACTCCCTTATCCCTTGTTTAATTAAAACTGATCAGGTTGGATGTGTAAAAGGTAGACTTGCTGCTGATAACGCCCGCATGTTCTCCAATGTCATTTCCAACAGTAAAAAATTTAAAATTCCCCTAGTAGCCCTTTCCTTAGACGCGGAAAAGGCGCTTGACCGCATCAACTGGAAATTTCTGTTTCATACCTTACAATGGTTTGGATTTGGTCCCTCTTTTATCTCAATGGTCAAACTCCTTTATTCCTCACCACGTGCTAGCATTTTTGTTAACAATCAATTTTCAAATGTTTTTTCCCTATCAAGAGGTACTAGACAAGGATGCCCCTTATCCCCCTTATTATTTATTTTGTGTCTCGAACCTTTCCTAGAAAGAATTCGCTCTAATCCCAAGATCTCTGGGTTTAAATTGTCCTCTAATGAGATTAAATTGTCAGCTTATGCAGATGATGTATTGGTTTATATGTCAAACCCGGAATCCTCTCTTCCCCCTTTTTTGGAGGAGGTCCGTTTGTATTCCGCTATATCGGGTTATCAGTTGAACTTGTCCAAAACTGAAGTGTTACCCCTCAATACGCTATGTTATCAATATATGTTTAATAACACTGACTTTGCGTGGTGTCCCACCAAAATTAAATACCTAGGTATTTGGTTTGCACCTTCCCTGAATGAAACTCTCAAAATTACATTTGCTTCTCTTACACAGAAACTCCAATCCCTTCTTCAAAGTTGGTCTCCCCTTTTTCTCTCATGGTGGGGTCGTTTGGACACGATTAAAATGATGATTGCTCCTCATGTCTTATATACTGTCTCTATGCTTCCATTTAAAATTCCCCTTTCCTATTTTACCCGTGTAAATTCTCTTTGCTCCAAATTCTTATGGAATAATAAACATCCTCGTATAGCCCTGCATAAGCTGATGCGCCCCAAATCGGAAGGTGGAATCCGTTTTCCCAACTTTAAGACTTATCATTTAGCCTTCCTGATTCGACAAGCTTTTTCGTTGGCTTATGATTTTCAAGACACCCCTATACCTGCCTGGGTTCTTCTCGAACGCTCTCTCTTGAAGGATTTTTCCTTCCAGCATACTGTTTTTATGTCAAATTGTTCTTTTCTGACTAAATTCCCTATTTTAAAGCACTCCCAAACTGTGATATCCAATGTATTCTCCTCTTACCTTTCCCCTTTGCAATGTTTCTTAGCATCTGTTGTATGGTATAACAAATTCCTTCGTTACAAAGGTAAATCATTTTACTTCAAACACTGGAAGGAGAAGAATATTGTGTTTGTTTATCAGTTTTTTGTTGATGGCTCCCTCATTCCCTTTTTGGAATTGCAAACCCTATTTGACTTGCCCTCTTCTTCTATTAATGAATACAATATTATTACGTCTGCCATTCTATCTCATTTATCCTCCCTTTCACCTCCAGCTACTTTTCCCTCTTTTATACCTACCTCCCCTCTCTATCCTTTATTCTCCAGCCATCAACCCAAAGCTGCTCATGTGTATACAATTTTGACTTCGAATGTTGGTGATCGTCCTAAATCTTCTGTTGAGATTGCATGGGAAAATGACCTAGATACTAATTTTCCTGTTTTGTTGTGGGATCGTGTCTGGTCTAAACTGTTCAAGACATCTATTTCTGCTCGCATTACTCAATCTTTGTTTTTTATTTATCATAGAGTTGTTATCACACCTATCACTGTTCATAAGTTTTCCCAAACTTCATCTACCCTTTGTTGGTCATGTTCTAAAGAGAATGGAACACTTAAACACTTATTATATGCATGTCCCTTTGTTTTCTCTTTTTGGAAGGAAGTTTGGAAGACTTGTATGCATATATTTTCTTGTTCCGCTCCGTTAACCTTACAGAATGTTTTGCTAGGTTCATTATCCGATGATGTTGATATCTTAAGTTCTTCTGCCAGACTGTTAGACTTGTTCATTTCTATTGCATTCAAAGTCATTCTATCGTGTTGGAAAGATAATTCTAAGATTACTGTTCATACTTGGTGGAATTTTGTATGTGATGAACACAGGATCTCTATTGCTGCCTCTTCTTCTACTCCCCTAAAAATTAAATCTGATCTTCTTTGGCTTCCTTTTACATCCTATCTTTCTTCTAATTCTCCCTCTTGAATGCTTCCTATTTAATCCCACTTACATTTTTCTCCTTTTTCTTTTTCTTCCTCTTTCTTTTCTTTTCAATCTCTTTCCTCTCTTCTTTCTTTCTTGTTCTCTTTCTGCTTTTTTACCTTTTACCTATTTCCTTTTCTCTTCTTCATTTTTATCCTTCTCATCACCCTAATTAGTTTTTATTGCATATGTTATGTACTCCTTATTTGCACGTATCATTTACATATCTTCTGTGCATTCATAACATATGTACTATTGTTATCTTTAAATACTCAATAAAAATTTCTTAAACTGAAAAAAAAAACTTATCCCACGTTAAATGATGAGAAAATAAATCTGAATATGCAGCATCCTTGTGTCTCCATGGAATTATTCCTGGAGGGAAATAATGTGAAATAAATGAACAATCTACTTAAGAATTTGGATGACAACTGGCATGTTGTTATCTTGTGCATGGGTTCCTTCCTTTTACCAAGATTAGTGAGTTGATTGGGTTAAGGGTGTGCCCAATTGGACCCAACTATAACCTCCTTAATTATGGACACGTGTATATGGGAATTGTTGAGAACCCGGAGCCCTTCACCTTCTTTACAAGTGCATGTTAACTGCCTGAGAGGATCATAGCCATTTGATGGTCACTTCCACCACGCGCGTCCTCCAACCAGTCCTGGCCTTTTGCGACCCAGCCTTGCACCTCGAGATTCCTGCCTCGCCCTCCCTGCATTCATCTCTTTCCTCTCTCTCACACTCGTTCTCTCTCTGCCATTTTCACTCTCGTGCCAGTTGTCTCCTCTCTCACCACTCTTGTGCCATTTTCTCTTTAGGGCCTCTCTCTCTCTTGTGTGCCTCTTTTGTGTCTTCAGCACTCTTTTGCTACTTTCGCCACCTTTGTGCCAAAGGCAAGCCCGTCTGTGCCGATTTATGGCTGGACAGCGTCCAGCGGCATGAACCCTGGTCAGATCAGTCCCCACCGCTACACCACAGTGATCCCCCGCTGGTTCGATGCAGGTCATCGTTCCACCCACTGCTGCCACACCTGCACCCCACACCATAGTCTGACCCTCTCACATGCACCCACTGCTGCCTCTCCTCCAGCAGCAGCACACCCACACACATCTGCCGTGCACCAACATTGCTCTGCCCACTCAGGCAAATGACTCTCAACAGACAATTCTGCAGCAAACATAGAAGCAGAAATATACGAGCCAGGATTGTTTCTGTGCAGGAAGGTGCCGCTTCCTGCTGAAGAACAATGCTGCTTGTAACACAGGCCTCCTTGCACCATGGTGCAAGGGTGCCTGCTTTGCTATGCAGTCAAAAGGGCACCAGTGCTGGGGAAAGGACAGGAATGCACTGTGTTGCCTTACATACAG
The DNA here is from genome assembly GCF_964261635.1 of Lissotriton helveticus. Taxonomy (NCBI): domain Eukaryota; kingdom Metazoa; phylum Chordata; class Amphibia; order Caudata; family Salamandridae; genus Lissotriton; species Lissotriton helveticus. Next base: position 915,234,348 of record NC_136059.1, on the reverse strand, counting down.
TGCATTCATGCCTTTTCTTGTCATGAAGTGCCGCAAGTTGACTTGCTGCGCTGCACTGCGTGACTTACCCATAATTAGGCCCCTATGTTTCATTCAAGGTGTCCATGAAGAATGTCAATGGTCAAAGCCCACTTCTCTGAAACCCCACAGTGACTCTTCACTGGCCACAGGGCGGCCACTGATGTCAGAGGCTCACGTGAGTTTTTGAACACACGTGCTCGTTTGGCCTAATTGTGATACATAAGCCTCTAGCATTAACGGGATCTTGTCTGAGATATTGCGAGAGGTTGCAGTCTTTGAGGCCGGCCATCTTGGGTGCGGTTGTATAAAAATCACACTCAGGATGGCAACCTTGATTTTTCTTCAGTAATCCTCTGAAGAAGAAGAATGTACTGAAGTTTCGGTTGGCGGTTCAGTATTTCAAGAAAAGCCCAGACCATCAGTCCTTTGTCTGAAGAGTGGAAAATCCTGTGAGACAAAATAAGTTAGTGGGTAGTCCAGCTACATAGCAAGCAAATCTACTGAGAAGATAATCTGTTGGGCATAAGCATAACAAGACACTTTGCACTTCAGAGATTTTCTTGTGAACAATTTTCGATAGTTTTAAAAATGCAAAGGACAAGACTTGATGTATACATTACGCATCCGTTTTGAGAGAAGTATAACCACAATTTATTTGAAAGAAAGGGAATTGATTCTAAAAGGAATCATGTCTGGAAAGTTTGAATAGTGAGAAGAAATACAGCTCCGTTAACGAAGACAAATTCAAGTTTGTAAAGAATTTTGAGATAATCGTCTTTTCTGAAGATACAAGGTAATGATAATTAATAGCAAGGTTTAAAATCAATACAATGTGTTACATACTTTTATGTTTCGAAGTTCATCTTCTAATCGTGCTCTTTTTTCAGAAAAAGAAATATAGAGTAATAAGGGTTACTTTAGAAGCCAGAAAAGGGTTTAAAACAGGTGTTTGTGAGAGAGATCACCGTCAACCCAGATCTATGATACAGGGTGAAATATCGATATAAGAGAATATACAATTTGAATTTTTGTTGTAATTATTTCCTGGATGCCACTCGTTCGGTGCAAGTTGGCCATAGGCAACGTGCACCAATTCAGTTTATAGACGAGCTTCCCCTGTTTTGTCTCCCATTCTCTTAAGCTGAACTCATTGCCTCTATGTAATATTTACAATATAAGTGCAGTGGGCAAAGAAAGGCGGAGTGGAAATCTACTGTGCTCCCGCAGGACAAGCTCAGGTTAGTGCTTGACCTCAGATTATACCTGTTTGGTGGCCACTTTGCTCATCCTGGCACTGGCAAAGCTGGCAAGGTGCTGATCACCCTTTGTCCTTGTGTGTACGGTGGATGGAGTTAGATGCTGCACTAACAGGATCCAGACTGTGCAGCCGCAACTCCTCCTTGTGGGAATGAGGTGGAGGGAAGAAAGTTGGAAGAGTGATGGACCAGTGAAAGCCAGATATCACTTTGGTCTGAAAGATGGAGAAATATGAAGAACCACTACTTCCGGGTAGAAGAGGGTGTATGCTGGCCAGACCGACATGGCCTGTAGTGCACCAACCGTACGTGCTTAAGCAGTCACCACTAAGAAGGGAGTTTATAGAGGCAGAAGACAACATGGGGTAAGTCTGCATCGGCTTGAACGGGGATGCCATGGAAGCATTAATGCAAGATTCGAATCTCACTGACAAGCAATACAAGGAATGGTAGGAAACAAGTAAAGCAACCTTCTAAAAAACATGCCCTTGATGGCTACTTAACAGAGAAGTCTGTTTGGATAGATGCATAACCTTTATGGTAGCCACTGCTATGCCTTGCTGAGCAAGATACAGTGTAAAGTGTGGAATATCAATGTGGCTGAAATGAGTTCAGACCTTTCAAATGGCAAATTGAAAAAACTAGTTTCAGTATTCAGAAAAATGTATATTGTGGCCGGTTCCTTGCTAGCCTGGATGATGTCTGCAACGTCAGGCAGTTGGCAGAACTACTGTATAAGCACCTTTCAGCCTCCATACATGTGACTGCAGCATCTGAAAATTGGATGAAGGACCACTCTGCTCCAAGAGAACAGGTTCAACCGGAGGAAGAGGGAGCTACAGGGCAAGCAGGAACTACTAGGCCTTAAACATGGTGGTTTAGATTGTCTGCCTCCGAGGCCCTGTCATCCATACTGCTATTACTGTGAAAAGTGGGCCAAGTACAACCCCTTCAGTATTTAACTCTGAGGGGTAGTGATGGTGAGCAATTTCAGGCTTATCCGGGGGTAGGGTAGGGGAAATCAAAATTTATTTTATATATTTGAGAGGTTTTATTTAGCGCTGGCTGGATCCGTGGGTATTAGAGCACTTTTCATGAGCGTTGATTGTTACAGAGAACACAGTTGTTCAATAAAATAAAAAAACATAAACGTCAAGATAAAAAAAATATTAACAAAATGCAACAGTTTTTCTAAAGGATACAGACAAAGACGTCAGGATAAAAGACAGTTTATATTAACAAGTGGGCAAAAAAGCTATTTAAATAGGGGCAGGGTTATTAAGGAAAGCTATTTGGCATAGGAACAGTATAAAACTAACAGGAGATAAATTACATGAGTAAAGGCTATCAAGCTAAACTTTTGGTACGATGACAAAAACACAGTATACAGCTCATAGTTGAGTGCAGGGGGGACATCAAAGTTTGTGGAGAAAGGAAGTAATGTCAGAGGGAAATTCGGGGGGGTAGTCAGGAGGGCAGAGGAGTGGAACCAGATTGGTGGAGGCTAGTAAGAGGGTGCAGAGGCGAGGTTAAGGACCCCAATATTTGTTAAGAAGATGCGATTTGAGGTCTTTTTCAAAGTAGAGGTAGGAGGTGGTACAGCGCAAATCCCTGGGGAGAGCATTCCAGATCATTGGGGCATTCCCGGAGAAGGACACAAATTGTGTGGATTTCTTTTTTAACAGAGGGGGACAAGGAGTAGGGCATTAGTGCTTTTCATCATACTTTTTGAGTTTGTTCGTAAGGTACAAAGGGGTTAGTTGGGGAAGAGCTTTGTGTGTTATGCATGCAGTCTTGTAGGAGGCTCTTCCTTCAACAGGTAGCCAATTGAGGGCTTTGAGGGAAGGGGAGATATAGTCAAAACGTTAGCAGTCCTTGATTAGCCTGGCAGTTAGGTTGAGCAGGGACCTAAGGGGGCAAGATGTGCTTTAGGTAGTCAATTTTTGAGAGAACAAGTGATTGGACAACCCCTTTAAAGTCGTCAGCTGGAATGAAGGGTTTGATTTTTTCAAGATGTCGGAGGGTGAAGAGAGCTACTTTAGCCAAATTTTCTATGTGGTAATTAAGAGTATGTTTGTTGTCATTAGTGAAACCAAGTGATTTTGCTAAATTTGATAAGGAGAGCGAGCAGTTAAGAGCACTTAGGTCAGAGAGCCAGCTTTGGATGGGGAGCTAGATGCTGTTAGGAGAGAAGAGAATGATTTCTGTTTTGTTGGGGGGTTAAGTTTGAGGTGTTTAGATAAAAAACAGGATTAGATCTTCTTCAAGGAATTGTCAAGATGGAGAACCTCCGAGTGGGATCTAATCTTGTAGTAAAGTTGCGTGTCATCGGCATAGAGGTGGTAGTTGATTCCTGCTTGTTTCAGAATAAGGGTAAGGGGTCCCATAAATAGTTTAAAGAGAGAGGGGGAGAGAATGGAGCACTGGGGGATTCCTAGGGAGACAGGTGTAGCGTTAGAGAGGCAGTCAAGGATTTTGATTTGCTGTGTTCTGTGTTGGAGATAAGTGGAGAACCATTTGAGGACAAGACCATTAAGGGAAAATCGAGCTTTAAGTGAGTTAAATAAGGAAGCAAACTTTAGGAAGGAAGGAAGGAAACTTTAATCACTCATTGGTTTAGTAGCGGATTGCCTAACCCAGTGATTGACTTTCAAGAAGATAAAAATACCTTTAAGGCTCACTAGACATTAATACTACGCATACAGATGTGAGCATGATGCAATTTACTTTCATGGCACTTAGACTGGTTTAGTGCCTCCCCCTGCTAATGATCCTAGTTCTCCCCACTTTATGGTGCCGGTGGTTCACACCCCGGGTTGGGTATTTAGTGTGATTAGGCTCCTGTGCAGATTACCCCCACGCTTTACCCTAACCATACAGTCTTAAACAGTTCCCAACAAAAAGTCCCTCTCAGGACGTGATCGGAGCAGGCACATCTTTGGTAGCTGCTTCGCGCCTCTGGGGTTTCTCAGTCACATAATTTGGAGTGTAGTGTGAGCCTGCAGTCTTCCTCTGCCTCCTCAGCAGTCATGTCAGGCAATGGGGCTGTGTTTAGGGGCAGCTGTGTAGGAAAGAACTGGATTCTCTTCACAGCTGGTGAGGTTTTTTCAGGTCCAGATCAGTGCTGCTTATCATGGCTAGGCTTGAGCAGACGTGGGGGCCTCTCACAAGCCTTTCAGGTCTTAATGTGGGAGAAGGCCTCAGGCATGCAGCGGTCTTGGTCATGCTGTGACGCAAGCAGGTGCAGTGGCTAATGCCATACCTCATCCACAATTCAGGTAAAGCTCAGGTCACACCACAATCTGCAGCAGTTCAAGTACAGGAGCAATGATCACACTGCACTTCTTTTTCAGTCAGACTAACTCAGGCTACATCATATTATTCACGATTCCCACAAGAAACTGCATTGGAGAGAGTGAGGCCCACTAAAGCCAGTGCACTCAGATCTCTCTCGCAAGTCCTTCTATTCTGCTGACCCTCTGGACTGGATCATGCTGCATCTTGGTTATCCTGGATATTCTTTCACAGAGCACCATATTTCTTGGACATAGAGAGTACGGGACTCGAACAACAAGTGGGTCAGTGAGCCCCACTTTTATACAATCAAAGCAAACAGAGATGAAGCCAGTGGTGGTTCCTCTGCAAAGGCGGAGGAGCATTGCCCCACTGCTTTTCAGCAGGGTAAAAAATGAAAAATAAAATGATAATAATGTCATTATCATTTTCTTTTTCCCTGCTGAAGCAGTTTTTGGGCTGGGCGGGCTGGGCTGTTGTGCTCACAAAGTAGGAGGCAGAGTGGTTAGCGCACTCTGTCAGTGCACATGACGCTTTGGCCGGCCATCTTGGGCCAACCAAACAGATATGCAGACTTTGCATGTTCTCCACTAGCTGTAATGCACAGCCTGGGTGGAGTACATGCACAGGATCCCACTGCCTATTTGAGCGCTGAACCACAATGCTCAGGCCAATCACAACGCTGAATTGAAGCATTTTGATTGGCTTGAGGGAGCCTGTGTTGTTCCTGCTTCCATTCCTGCCGGAAGAGACGCAGAGAGACAACGGAGGAGAGACACAATTAAAAGGTAAGTGTATTTTTTCCCTTTCTCCCCACTTACTCCCCCACCACCCTGATCTGTGCTAGCCGCCTGTGGATGAATGTACGGTGTGCATTTTCATAACCGGTTGGCATTTCTTTTCAAGGACCTCTTTAGGCTAAAGACAGAAGAGCATTTTTGTAGAATGATTCCCCTCACAGCAAGGTAGTGTCCAGCCAGGAGTACCCACAACAGAGGCACACACAACACCACAGTGTCATCAGCCACAATGAAGAGCCATCAGGAGAGTGGAAAAAGGCTAGCCTCACTTAAGGGGTGCTAGTTACCTTGAGCACAGAAATCGAAGTCCCGCCCCCCTTCACCCCTACCATCTAATAAACAAAAGTGCCACAAGAGGACAAATCAGCAGCTCCTCTCAACAAAAAGTCTGACAGAATTTTTAACGGAGCCTTGTCATCTTTTTTCCCACTTCAGTATCTAGGCCTCCTCACACTAGCTTCAGGAATGTCAGCAATACACTTCCATTCTGTAGAAAAACATTGTTACTTCCATCTTGTGCACATGGCCAGGCTTGAGGTATTCAAAATGGACCCCAAAGGTCTACATTACTCTGGTTCACTCATATAGGCGGAAGCGCTTGAGGCAACCAAAGGGTAACTGACACAGACATCAGTGCGCTCTGTACTCTCGTTTGATCCCCGACTTCCGGTCAGCAGTTCAGCTGCCTGAAACTACAAAAACAGATGCCTGACCCGACGCGCCGCGGACGCGCTTGAGCCAACCAAAGGGTAACCAACACAGACATCAGTACGCTATGTACTATAGCACTGGGAGTGCCTGGGAAAGGGCTCCTTAAATCCGAAGCACTAGCACTGCTCGTTTAAACCCAATTTGTTTCAAATTGTCACTTATTTAGCATCTGCTCGCTCGTAAGGAGCACCTCGGAAAGGGATTCCTGAATCAGATTCAGGAGCACTACCGTAGCTCGGTTTAACCCGGCTTGTTTTAAAATTGTCACTTATGTGAAAATAGTCTGTTCACTCTTAGGGAGTGCCTGGGAAAGTGATCCTTGAATTAGAGTACCAGCGCTCACGCGCCCAATATCGCTTGGTTTTAAAATTGTTTTCAAATCTAAATATTGCTTAGTTCACTCACTCCCCTTCACTCACCTGTTTCAAGGGGTGCCTCCCCGGTCCATCGTGGATTCATCCGTTTGAATGGAGGGAGTTGGCACCACCCGGAAGTGACGCAATACACTCTCGTACGATCCCCAACATCAGTTCCGCAGTTCAGCTGCTTGAAACTACAAAAACAGATGCCCGACCCGATGCGCAGTGGACGCGCTTGAGCAAACCAAAGGGTAACTGACACAGACATCAGTACGCTATGTACTGTAGCACTGGGAGCGCCTGGAAGAGGGCTCCTTAAATTAGAAGTACTAGCACTGCTCATTTTAACCCAATTTGTTTTAAATTGTCACCTATTTAAAAAGAGATCCCTGAATCAAATTCAGAAGCACTAGCACCACTGGTTTTAACCCAGCTTTTTTTAAAAATTGTCTCTTATGTTAAAATCGTCTGTTCACTCTTAGGGAGCTCCTGGGAAGGGGCTCCTTGAATTTGAGTACTAGCGCTCACTCGCCCAATATCACTTGGTTTTAAAATTGTTTTCACATCTAAATATTGCTTAGTTCACTCACTCCCCTTCACTCACCTGTTTTGTGGGGTGCCTCCCCAGTCCATTGCGGATTCTTCAGTTTGAATGGAGGGAGTTGACACCACCCCGAAGTGACGCAATACACTCTTGTATGATCCCGGCCCTCAGGTCAACAGTTCAGCTGCCTGAAACTACAAAAACAGATGCCCGACATAACGCGCAGTGGGCGCGCCTATGGCAAGTCCGTCTGCACCTGTCCGCGCCTGGATGTCGCCAGGAGCCAGAACCCCTGCCGGTTTGCTCACAGATCAGACTATAAAGACGGGAGCCCGACTTAGTTACTCCAGCCTTGATCTCGTAAAAATCAGAGAAAGTCAATGTCTGTCTAAGCTGTCTATCATCAACACATGCACTATTTTGATAGAGGCTTAAGGTCCTTTCGCTTGTAGAACCCGTGGCTACCAATGCTCGACACCCACTCCACCCAGTAGCGGCTGAACAGCAGATGGTTCAGGAATCAGCTACTTGCACTGCTCTGATAATGAAGAAAGTACCCAACACACCACCCTTGAACATGTATGATAGAAGTGTTTTCTGGCAAATGTTAGATCACTCCTCAAACACGCTGTTAATGTTTGGGATATGCTCTCCTCCTCCCTCCCCCACATCTGGTTTTTAACGGAAACCTGGACTAAACCATCCACCAATCCGGCCATAACACTAGCGCTTCCTGGCGGCTATCATATCCAAAAACTGGAAAGACCTTGCAGGAAGGGGGAGGGGTAGCCGTCATTTATAAAGACCCCATTAAAGTCTTCATCTTAGATCAATTAAGCAATGATAAATTAGAAACCCTGGTGTTTAGAATCAAACTGAACGCACAACTTAGCTGGAAAGGAGCTTTGGTATACCGCCCCCTGGGACCACTCCTTAATACTACCGCCCAACTCATGGACCTGATTTCTCCCCATGTGATTGCAATTAAAAATGTCCTGCTTCTCGTGATTTCAACGTACACAGCGATAATCCGGATAACCCTGATGCTTCTTCACTCTTGACAGACCTTTCCATGATGAGCTAACCAAAATCAACCATGAACCATGGTTATGTTTATGTTTTTGGAATTTTTATTGCGCGCAAATACCCTGGGGTGTCTCGGCGCATATCGGACTTCCTGGGAGGGTGGTAATCAATGTTTTTCCTGCAGCTGGAGGGAGATATGGCAACAGTTTCTTAATCTTCCTCAGCATATCGAAGGAGGATGCGACCACTGCATTCACATGGTGCTTGAACAACAGCTTGTCATCGAACATGACACCGAGGTTTCTGACCTTGGCAACCGGAGTGGGAGGTGAACCCATTTCACTTGGCCACCAGATGGAAGACCATTCTGGTGAAAGGTTGCCAAAGGTCATCACCTCGGTCTTGTCCGAATTTAATTTCAAGCAGTTGCTCGACATCCATGAGCTAATGGCCGACATCCCCTCCTGGAATCTTGCAGCAACGGCTGGTCCATCCTTATGTACCGCCAACAACAATTGGGTGTCATCCGCATAGGTGGTTAGGCACAGCCCGTGTGCTTTTATGACCCTCGCCAAATCCGCCACATATATGTTAAATAATGTGGGGCTTAGCGAGGAGCCCTGGGGCACCCCGCATGGAAGGGTGAAGGTGGGCGAATAGAAAGTGCCCAGTTTCACCGCCTGCGTGCGGTTGGCCAGAAACGAAGCAATGAGGTCCCTGGCAAGATGCGTCACCCCCAAGGATGTGACACGGTCGATCAAGATGGAGTGATCGACCGTGTCAAAGGCAGCGGACAGATCTAGGAGTATAAGGACCGCTGCCCCACCTTGGTCCATTATAGTCCTTATCTCGTCAGAGGCCTTTATCAAAGCGGTTTCTGTGCTATGGCCCTTCCTAAACCCGAACTGGGTATCATCTAAAAGTTGGTGACAATCGATGAACCCCAAAAGCTGTTTGTTCATGATTGCTTCAAATATTTTGGCTGGGAATGGGAGGCAGGCAATAGGTCTGTAATTAGCTGAGTCAGCGGGGTCCAGGGACGTTTTTTTTAACAGGGGCTTGATGACTGCCTTTTTCCAAATTTCAGGATAAATGCCTGTCTGGAAGATGGAATTACATAAGTCCGTGAGCGCGGAAGTAATAACCTCAGTGAGGACGATCAATATGGAAGGGGGCAAGGGTCTAACCGAGACCCAGATTTAATAAAAGTGATGAGCTTTCTGATCTGGTCTGGCGAGACCATATGAAAGTTGGAAAAGGTAGGTGTAAGTGAAGGGGACAGAAGAAGAGGGTCAGTACGATCCGAGCATTTAGGGGAGGAAAAAGATGAATAGATATTCGTGACCTTGGTGGAGAAAAAAGTTGCTACCGCGTTACAAAGATCTTGAGATGGCTCAATGGGTGGTCCTGTCGGAGGGTTAGAGAGAGAATCGACTACTTGAAATAGCTTTCTTGAAGAGTTTTGGGCAGACTCAATCTGGGCAAGAAAAAAAGCACTTTTCTGTTTAATAATAGATCTCTTATATAGCGCTAGCGCATCTTTGTAGGTTTGCTTGTCCGAAGGGCTGTAGTGCTTGCGCCAACGCCTTTCTAAATTCCTACAATACTGCCATTGTAGTCGAAGATCCTCCATGAACCATTGGGCAGATGGCGTAGCCCGGTTGGAAATAATGGATTTGGCCGGGGCTACTTGATTGATTGCATCCAGAATCCATTCCTTGTATCTGCTGGACAGTAGACTGGGGTGCGGTGATGCCTCATAAGGCGATACAGCCAAGATATTGGACAATAAAGGGTAGTCTAGATTTTTCCAGGCTCTGGTACTAATGGGGGTACGAAATGTGGACTGAGGAGGGTTGGGGTTATGAGCCAAGATGGTAAAAATGACTGCAAGGTGGTCCGACCATACTACGGGAAGAACTGTGGATAGTGAAACGTTGGGGTTGTTGGTGAACAAGCCATCAAGCGTGTGGCCTGCTTGATGAGTAGGGGTTGCCACTAACTGCTGTAATCCTACCGCGAGTAGGTCCGCAATGAGTTGAATGATGTCTTTGTCCCCTACGACTTCCAGGTGAAAATTGAAGTCCCCCAAGATGGTATAGTCAGAATGGCCTAAGGAGAGTTCTGTAAATTCATCAAGAGCCGAAAGGAAACGAGTATGCGGGCCAGGGGGTCGGTATAAAAGAATTCCCTTAAAAACTTGAATGTGATTAAGTGTGATGGAAAAAGTACAGGCTTCACAATACAGTCGATGAATAGGTTCGATCTTGGAGTGAAAAACCCCTTTATGGATAATGGCTAAGCCACCTCCTCTCCCCGTGGTTCTGTCCTGTCTTACCACACCAAAGCCCTCCGGTGTGGCCGAACAGAAATCCGGGCCGGAGGCAGCATTTCCCCAAGATTTAGTTACAAACATGATGTCCAGCTCCTGACTTACAATGAATTCCCTGATTTCTAAACTATGTTTCGGGAGGGAGCGGACGTTGATAAGCGCCGAGCGAAAATAGCGCTTAGGTGTGGGGCTGATACTATAAGCAGAAGGCATAGGACATGGGAGAGTGTAGTTACAGCCTGGACATGGAGCAGGAGCGGACACAAGGCAGCTAGGAGGGGGCAAGTGTCGACACCGCGTGTTAATGATGGGTGTATTAAGCTCCCGCAACTGAAAAGAGGAATAGCGCAAGGGGGTACTGTGGATATCAATGAGCCCAGGGTCAGGGGGAGTGGCCCTGGTCCCGGTACAGGCACGGACGGGCACAGACGGGCTTGCCTCTGACGCGCCGCCGGCGCGCCATCGGCGCACCCGCTGCGCCCGCCCGCTGCGCGGACTGGAAGAGAGATTCATTTTATCGTGTGTGGGCCCCCAATCGGCCGAACACTAGAGCGCTGTCCTCGTCCTCACCTAAGATGGCGCCGGCCGTTTGTGCCGAGAGGGATCAACGGCGGAGGTCAGCAGAAGCCCCAAATCGGCTCCCTGAGGCCCCGGTAATCCCTGGAAATGAGCCCCCTCGGGTAGGGAGATGCGGCGAGGAGGGGACGAATGAACTATCAGATGTGCAAAATGCCAAAGTAATTAAAATATTGATTGCGCAAAATGCCACATTGATTAAAATAGTGCAACAGGTAATCAGATTGCTTTAAATTAAAATCTTAGCCCTAAACTCCCGGCTTTCCGCCTCAGGAGTCCTTGATCTAATGAGGAACGAGGGATCAGACGCTCTTTTATCGTGTGTGGGCCCCCAATCGGCCGAACACTAGAGCGCTGTCCTCGTCCTCACCTAAGATGGCGCCCGCCGTTTGTGCCGAGAGGGATCGAGGGCGGAGGTCAGCAGAAGCCCCAAATCGGCTCCCTGGGGCCCCAGTAATCCTTGGAAATGAGCCCCCTCAGGTAGGGAGATGCGGCGAGGAGGGGGGGGCGAATGAACTATCAGATGTGCAAAATGCCAAAGTAATTAAAATATCGATTATGCAAAATGCCACAGTGACTAAAATAGTGCAACAGGTAATCAGATTGCTTTAAATTAAAATCTTAGCCCTAAACTCCCGGCTTTCCGCCTCAGGAGTCCTTGATCTAATGAGGAACGAGGGATCAGACGCTCTTTTATCGTGTGTGGGCCCCAATCGGCCGAACACTAGAGCGCTGTCCTCGTCCTCACCTAAAATGGCGCCCGCCGTTTGTGCCGAGAGGGATCGAGGGCGGAGGTCAGCAGAAGCCCCAAATCGGCTCCCTGAGGCCCCGGTAATCCCTCAGGTAGGAAGATGCGGCAAGGAGGGGGGACAAATGACTATCAGATGTGCAAAATGCCAAAGTAATTAAAATATCGATTGTGCAAAATGCCACAGTGATTAAAATAGTGCAACAGGTAATCAGATTGCTTTAAATTAAAATCTTAGCCCTAAACTCCCGGCTTTCCGCCTCAGGAGACCTTGATCTAATGAGGAACGAGGGATCAGACGCTCTTTTATCGTGTGTGGGCCCCCAATCGGCCGAATACTAGAGCGCTGTCCTCGTCTTCACCTAAGATGGCGCCCGCCGTTTGTGCCGAGAGGGATCGAGGGCGGAGGTCAGCAGAAGCCCCAAATGGGCTCCCTGAGGCCCCGGTAATCCCTGGAAATGAGCCCCCTCAGGTAGGGAGATGCGGCGAGGAGGGGGGACGAATGAACTATCAGATGTGCAAAATGCCAAAGTAATTAAAATATCGATTGTGCAAAATTCCACAGTGATTAAAATAGTGCAACAGGTAATCAGATTGCTTTAAATTAAAATCTTAGCCCTAAACTCCCGGATTTCCGCCTCAGGAGTCCTTGATCTAATAATGGCAGGGCACACGCTTGATTTAATCCTTACCAACTCACCCAACATTGTCTGTGGAACAACCCACCCTTTCACATGGTCTGACCACCCTAAGTCGGAGTTCCGAATTACTGGTCCTAAGAAACACACAGCCCCAAGAAACAACACCATTAGGAGGTACAGAGAGTGGCACAAATTAACGCCCACTCTCTTCCAAGACACTTTTGTTCCACCACACTACTCAGATTCCGACAGTGTGGAGGCATGCTTAGCTGCTTTTAAGAAAAGCCTGCAATCTACCATCGACACCTTGGTTCCTATAAACTCATCGTACACGGCTCCTAAATGCCCTCAAGCACATTGGTACTTATCCACACTTCAGTATGAAAAGAGTAAATGCAAAAAACTAGAATGTCGCAGGCGCCTTACACATGACCCACTTGACAAAGAATGATTTAAATCTACTTTGTCCAAACATCACAAAAACTTGAAAATTGCCCGGAAAGTGCACATCCCTCGCCAACTCGAACAGGCAGATAAGTCCCTGAAAGTACTATTTCAGGTCCTAAGATCGTTAAATAACCCCAAGGCGTGCAACAGGGAAGTGGCCCCATCCCAGACCCTCTGTGACAACATCGCAGAACAACTAACTCTGAAATTAGATAACATTTACAACAAGATCACAGAGACCAATGGCTCTCGTGTAAGTCACATGTCCGAACCCCCACAGCACCCTCAAACTAGAGGAATTTCCACCGCTCCCCTTGGAGGTGACCGAATCAGTACCCAAAACGTTCAAATCAGATTCCCCTTTAGACCTGATTCCAGCCAAGACTAACAATCTGCTCACCAAGCAATTTGCAGCGCCAATCTGTTCCATACTAAACCGCTCCTTGAAGGAAGGCAAGCTCCCGAAGGAATGGAAAGCAGCACAGATTCTTCCCATTAGGAAAAATCCCAAATCCCCTCAGAAGAGGTCTCTACCTACTGCCCCATCTCCTAACTCCCCTTTTGTAGTAAGCTTTTTGAGAAGCAGATAAACAAGCACCTGTCTGCATTTATTGAATCCTCTAACTGCCTTGACCCCTCACAATCAGGATTCTGATCTAAACATAGCATGGAGTCTGCGTTGGTGATAGTCACAGATAACATCCGAATGCCAGCAGACAAAGGTCAGGCAGTGCTCCTGATACTGCTTGACCTGTCTGCAGCATTCAACACCATCTTCCACCAGACCCTGCTTAGGAGACTATGGGCCCGATGTAGGTAATTAGTATTTACCGATTCGTAAATACCGAATTTTACCGATTCGGTATTTACAAATCGGTAAATGCTATGTAGGTATTTTTACTGAATTAATTAACGAATCGGTAGCATTCAGTAATTACCGAATCGGTATTTACCAATTCGGTAATTGCCATTGATTCCTATGGGCCTTGAGGCCCATAGGAACCAATGGCAATTACCGAATCGGTAAATACCGATTCGGTAAAATTAACGAATTGACAAGGGGGACAGGGTGTCACTTTGACACCCTGTTGCACCCCTGATTCAGGCTTGTGTGCACATGGCCATGTGACACACATACATGCCCTTGGGGCATGTATGTGTGCCACATGGCACAGGTGTACATGCACAGATGTGCATGTACACAGAAATTCGTTATTTACCATCAAATAGTATTTGATGGTAAATAACGAATTCTTAAGGGCCTGTGGCACTGTTTTCAGTGCCATCTACATCCCACATTACCGATTCTGTAAATTTTCCGATTCGGTAATTTACAAAAAACAGGAAATTAACCGATTCGGTAAATTTACAGAATTGGACATTTTTAGGCCCCCTACATCTGAAACTACAACTACCGGTCGGTAACGGCCAAAATCGGCCCCCTAGCTGGTCTATTAAGGAACCTAGGTTTTGCTCCTATCTCCTACGCCAACGACACTAACCCTGGGCGTAGTGGGCGTAGTGGGCGTAGTGGGGCTTCGCGAAGCTACGCAAAGTGGGCAAAAAACTACGCCCACCCACGCACTTCGCGTAGCCCCACTACGTGCCACCCGCCTCCCTCCCGCCCTCCCTCCCTAAATGCTTAAATGAATCTATAAATGAATTATAAAACCACTTACCTTGTCCGCCGCATCCCCGTGAGAAATGCACATGCACTTAGTATCTAAGACGGCGGTGCCGGCGGCGCGATGACGAGCGGGAGCCCCGGGGACGCGGCAGACAAGATAAGTGGTTTTATAATTCATTTATAGATTCATTTAAGCATTTTGGGAGGGCGGGAGGGAGGCGGGTGGCGGGAAACTTCGCTACGCCCATGAAGTGGGCGTAGTGTTGCCTGCTTCACCTACTTTGCAAAGGGCGAAGTAGGCAACACTACGCCCACTTCGTGGGCGTAGCGAAGTTGCCCGCCCAGGGTTAGACAACACCCAACTGCTTCTCGCCTTTGATAAAAATAACACTAACATTCAGACCACCTTTTTGGAAGGCATGAAAGCTATCACTGATTGGATGGGCAACAACTTCCTGCAGCTGAATGCAGGCAAAACCGAAATTATGTTATTTGGAGAAGCAGAATTAAAGTGGAACTGGGCCCGTCTCCCATCCCAAAACGTGTGGTAAAGAACCTAGGTGTTTGAATTTATCAAAAACTCACTTTAGAAGAGCATGCCGCCACTACATCCGGGGCCTGCTTCCATACACAGAGCCTCCTCCACAGATTATTCCCTCTTCTACCAATGTCTACACGGAAAACCCTGAAGCAAGCATTGGTCCTAAGCCGCCTGTATTACTGCAATGCCTTGTTGATTTCAGCCAATGAATCCTCCCAAAACAAATTGCAGGTAGTCCAGAATACGGCAGCCAGGTTAGTGACCAATGCGCCACCTAGAACCGCCTCCCTCCCCTTACTTAAAAAGATATACAGGCTAACCATCTGCAACAGGATCAAATTTAAGATCTGCTGCCTGGTCTTTAAATGCATAAACAACTTGGGACCACAATATCTGACAGATAAGCTGGTCAGATAAATACCTAACAGGACCCTTCGTTCTGGAGACAAGGATCTTCTCCAAATTCCCCGCATACAAAAAAACTCGGATGGGGGGGGGTAAAGCTTTCTCCTATCTGGCTACACTCTACTGGAACCAACTACCCACCCAACTACAGCTTAGCTCTAATTATCTAGTCTTCAGAAAGCTGCTTAAAACCACACTTTGGCGTGATAATAATGAATATAACATAAAAACAGGGCTAGTTGCACATAAACACAACTGCCTTTAACACCTTAACCGCGGCGGCAAATCCGCCGCGGTGCTGGCGTTCTGAAGGGTGGGCGGGGCTGCGACAGCCAACGGACGTTCGCAGCACCAGGGAGGGAGTGCTCCCGTCGGCCGTTGGTCGACGGGAGCACGGAAGGAGTTAACATTAGTAAACTTGTGTAATTTGTGCCTAGATAAGTGAACTAACTGTGTTGCCTGAATATACTGAACTAACTGTTTTAACGGTAATACTAATGAGTGTGTGCTTGATTGCCATGTTTTCAGTTTAAAAATTCAAGGTACTGTGACACCATTTAAGCTAACAAAACTGAGAAGGAAAACCTTCTACTTCTCTGATATGTGCTTTGTAACTAGCTGGAAGAGAATATGGCGATGCTGGAAACTATGCTTAGATTGGCATAGTAAAACGTAGTAAATAAAAACAGACATAAGTGCATGGCTTGCGTTTCAGGTAGGGAGTAAAACTAACAATTTAAGGATGTGTGCTGAATTATGACGAGGGCTCTTATGTTTTCTCAGATCTGTATATTATCTGCAGAGTTTATAATAATTATTCTGATACACATGCCTTGTAGACAAATACTGCAACATAATGTTAAAATGAATAAAATACCAATCCTTGTGCGTTACTGATATGGAGTACGAGGGCGAGGCTCCAATTATCATCATTTGCTGATAAGAGATTCTCTGACAGGTTTATTCGAAAACGGTGTTGTTTCCTTTTGGGGCTTAGGAGATCTACTGTGTGTCCCCCGAAAAAATATAGGTGTCAGGGGCGGCCTTAGGCATGTTCAAGCTGTGCACCTGCACAGGGCCACCAAACCCCAGGGGCCACAATGCCAATATATATCCTTAATTAATAAACCTCTGAGGATGGATGCATATTTGCGTGGCGGCCCCTGGCATGGATTTGGCAGCCTCCGGCTCTGTTCCACTTCTGAACACCCTGACCCAACCCTCTTCACTGGCCTCCGCGCTCTGCCCCACCCAGTCTCCCTCTTCCGGGGCCTCCTACCTACGCTCCCTGCCCAGGGCCGACATGAGCCTAGAGCCGCCACTGTAGGTGTGAACATGCCCTGGCGCCCAACATAAGACCAAGACCCTGAAGACCAGAGACAACTGAAAATAAGATGCACACAATCCCAACAAGACGTGTCCTGAGGTATTTTACGATCCTTCTCAGCAGCAGGAGAGATATCCCCTCGTCCAATGAGATTTGATGAGAGGTTAACAGATAAAAAAGTATCTGTCGCAATTGCTAGAACCCATCTATACAACTGGCAGAGAAATGAAGGTAATATAATTGGTGGCAGTAGATAAACCAGACGTTTGCCCCACCTTTACTGCCCAATCAAGAATGTGAGAGGATTCCAATTGGGTGAGGCAAATTCACAATGTTGCTCAAAACAGACCCTATATACTATTTAATTACTCTATTTATGGATTGAAATAGAAGCGGGTGCAGCAGGGAAGATCTATCACAAAATATGCAATAATCGATCTTTCAAATCACTGTAGGAAAATGGGTTATTCGTTGCGGAGGATGTGAGTCCTATCCAAAGTAATAAGTCCAAAATCTAGTCAGGTTCAACACACAACTTTAATTTATAACAAAGTAAAAACTGTAATCAATCCTTGATAGCTAAGGCACAGAGCAGACAGGCTGAACCTGATGAAAATTGAATAAAGTATATTTCAGTACTGAAACAATTAAAAAGTCAAAGCGCAGCACAATAAAAATCACATAACCAACTTCTAAAATAGAGAAAAGTGAATTTAGAAAAACTATACAAATTGATTAAAATAAGGGTCTCCAGAGAAATCTGTCTTTATAATTTCAGAGTATAAGCAAAACAGAAAAAGTAAAGTGTAAATCCGAAGTCATGGCTCGTTGTTGACCAAGGTGCAATTTCAGGCTGATACACCAAGCAGATCTTCATGGTGAAAGATTTTGCCTTCTGACTTGCTCTCTGAAATGGAAACCCCCCAGATGACAAGTTTGCAAGATATATCCAGAAAAGCCCTCTCATATTCAGATATCCACTGGAGGAGACTCCACTGGAGCCCTTAGTTTTGGAAGGAAAAGCAGTGAGTGGGGAAAGTCTAATCCTGTGCCTGCCAAAGGCTTCTCGCCTTTCAGACACTTTTTGAGCCTTTGCCCAGTTAAGAGTTCTATCATCAAACATTGCTACTGGTCAGCTAGTCCCTCCAGAAAAAGGGCCTTGTATCCCTGCACCTATCTGGGGATCAGCCCACTGATGCTATAGTCCGGTTCTCAGTCCGGAGTACAAGTGGAAGCAGGTCCAGAACATCAGGTCTCCACACAGATCATAGAAGGTCTGGTCCACTTCTGTTGTTCCACAGCCCCAAAATGTGCTCTGTTGAGCAGATGGGGAGGTGGGACTTTTGTAGCATTCACTAGCCAGTGGGTAGAGTGACTTGCAGACACTCCCTAGCCAATGAGAAAAAGGTACCCAAGGGATAATCTTCTCATTTTGGCAGCACATCCTGTTTGTCTTATTGCAAGCTATCCCACAGTGCATCATTCTGGGTCAAATTTAACATTGTGAAACAATTTTACCCATGGAGCGCTCTGTATCCCCACCAGGGGCGTGTCTAAGAAAATGAGCAGTCAGTCCCCTCCTGCCCAACTAAACCAAACTGGTTATAGTATTAGCTCCCCCTCCCACAGGGCTGGTACAAAATTGTCTTCACTGTTCGCTGGAATCGAAGAGCTTCTCTTTCCAGAGTCTCTCTATATACTTAACTATGAATAGGCAAGTCTCCACAAAGTCCATGCCAAGTTAATGAAGTTCCTGAACTCCTCCCCAACTGTCCATTCTGAGCTGAAATGAGTCACATATTTTACACCCAGGTCTCCCTACCAAAAAGGCCTGCGCAATTGTTTCTGCTGTGGGAAATGTTTTTTCATCTCATTAAGGGGAATTAACTGACAGAGGCCAGTTGCCAGCAGGCTAACGCTAATTAGCTACTAGAGCTTTAGGAAGGCAAAGCATACCTATTCTAAAGTTACATTTCCAGTATATTTATAAACAATTCTACTTCACCATTGAACTGGATTTTAAATACGTAATAAAAACAGTAAATGAGTCACATTTGCAGCTTATCCCAAACCAAAACATTCGTTTTTCACATGGGACTAGTTACAGCCCTTTACAGTAAAATTTGTTTTTGGGGCCTAGTGACTGTTGGAAAATGCTAAAAGAATATTTTTCTTCCACTTTTAAATACTACGCACCCTGCCTCTAGTGCCACAAGGCTTACTTAAGGGTGGCCTTTAATTATTAAGAGTAAGGTACCAAACTCTTAAAAGGGGTTCTTTTGTAATGTTTACCAATAGGTTTAAAAGCTGCAGCTGTCAGGCTGCAGATGTAGATCTTAAGCCATGTTTTTCCTTGTCAGCCTTTTTGATGGCATAATATGTGCAAAGTTCACAGGCTATATTTAACGATCCACACTATTGTTTACTTTCCTCGCATACATTCCCAGACCCTTACTAAAAATACCTGGCAATTGGAGATTATTCAATTTTAGCATGTTTTAGGGGCAACAGTGCCCCAATGTGTAGAGTTCAAGGACAGCAATGCCACAAAAAGAAATGGGGGTGATCATGCAAAAAAAGGAATTTTCTCACATTTTCTTGATCAAACTGTTTTCATTGAGATGCCTTTAGCTTACATAGAACACATTACCATCTTTAAGGGAGGCTACCACATATAATGCAGATCCTTAAGCGCTGCTAGGGAAAAAATAGCCTGCACCAGCAACATATACACCGAACCCAGATATAGATCAACTTCCCAGAGTGGAGACTAGAGACATGTTGACAGAACTAATAAAACAAAAATAGACAAGGCAACATATGTACGACAGCAGCAAGGCATTGAACACAGAAGAATAGTTGGGACACCTACTCAACACAAGCAGAAGCCATTAAGCCACAGGCTATAAATGCAATAGTGGGGCATTGCCGACTAAATGAAATAAAATTCAGTTTTGGTTACCTAGGTAAGCAAATCATCTAGAAAAAGTTGCTCACCATTGGTAAATATTGTTCTAGTGGATACTGTATCTGCAGATTCCTCACCTTCTGAATATCATTAGAAGCTAGATTGGATTGGATTGGATTAGGTGGGGCTGGGTACATCTCAGAGCAAGATTAGACATTGTTGTGGTGCCACTGGAGCCATATAGCTCCACCCATGCACTGAGGGCAATTACTCATCTATTTTTTCAGAGCCCTTTGAGGCAGAGACAAGAACATCATCCGATCGATTTGGTGAGTGGAAAATGGAGGGCATAAAATTGTGGACAATGTTTATTCAAGTTAGAGGTGAACAGGCCCCTTTAGCGGTACCCTTTAGGGTGATGATGTCTTGGACCTCCTTTGGGTGGAGACATCACTCATAATCAGCAAGAGGATGTCAACTCTTTATGTCAGCTCTGATATTCAGAGATCACATCAGATGGTTGCCGACCAGACTGATCCCGCCTACCTGTCCCCAGCCCCTTAGTCCCAGAGCTTACCAAATTAGAAGATAAATCACTACACTTCCTTGTATGCTGGCATACAGTATCATAATTACGCTATCTGCCAATTGATATCCCAAATGTCTGGAGAGGAAGGAAAGCTCACAATGAAATGATGTCAAGTAATGCTCCTATGAACAGGAGGGACTGGAAGGACTCTAGATGCAGCATGGGCAGGTGATGGAAGGGCCCAAGTTGAACAGCAGGTATGCTGGGGTATTTTAGGTGGTGTAACACCAGCTGCAGTGAGGCTGCCTTGAGCAGCCAATCATCGAGGTATTGGTACATTAAGATTGCCGACCTTTACAGGTGTGCGACAACCACCATCATCACCTTGGTGAAGACCTGAGGTGCTGTTATCAATCCAGTCTGAGGACTGTGAACTCAGAAGGGGTGGAACCTAACACAATTCGAAGGTACCTACATTAAAATTGCATGTGCGGTATGTGAAAATACATATTCTGCAAGTCAAGGGATACCACCTAGTCTTCGTGTTCCAGCGCCAAAAGTACCTGAGCGATGGACAGCCACTTGATTGTTTCTTCAAAAGGCAAACGTTAAAGAGCCTGAGGTCTAGGACCAGGTACAGACTGCTGTCTTTCTGGGAACAAGAAAGTACAGATTCCCTTCCTCCTTTTCTGCTCTGGCACCAAGTGCACTACAAACTTTTGCAACAGGGCCGCCACCATCTCCTGCATAACCCAAAGGTGATCCTCCAACTAAAGTTACTAAGGTGCAGGGATCTGTGATTGAGCCTGTTGTGTCTTTCTAGTATCCGTACCACCCACAGTTGTAAGAGCACTTAAGGCTTGAAGAAATGAAGAGAACCTCCGTCCATCTGGCTTTATTTGTTTAATTAAGGGGGAACTACAGCAGTAGGAGTGGATGAAATTGCTTGCACCTTATCTGGAGACCTTCCCCCATCAGAGAATATGGGCTCCAAAAAATTGTTTGGTTTTGTGAAATTCACATTTTGCTGCATTCATTGAAGGCTTTGTCTTGTTCTTTCTGGGTTTTCCCAAAGACCAGTATGTCATCACTGTCATTGAAAGCATATGAAACAGGTTGGATTACTCTGCGATACCATCCTGAAATATCTCAGCAGCCAAAGATACTCCAAAACTCAATCTCTTGTATCTGAACAAACCAATATGAGTGAAAAAGTGGTAATATATCTGCAGTTCTTTTCTAACTCGAGTAGGTGATACCTTTTTTTAGGTCATGACAGGAAAAGACTTTAGCTCTATTCAGTTGTATGATGATGTCTGCTATATGGGAATCAGGGTGTCTCTCCCTCTCAATGGCTCTGTTTGTCTGCGGCATATGAGCACTACACCACTAATATCCACTAATATCCTTTTTTGGAACCACTACTATGGGCAAAATCCATGGCTTGGGGCCTGTGGAATGTTCAATGATATCATGTTTCGAAAGAGTTGCCAACTCTTTCTCTACAGCTTCTTGCAAATGAAAAGCGACCATGGTGCTGCTGGGCAACAGGATGAACATTGTCTATGATATGAAGTTGTCTTTTAATTTTCTTGAATTTTCCCAAGCCATGAAACATCTATGGAAATTGGCTTCTGATATCAGGCTGAGCGCACAGGTTGTAGTTAAGGGATAATGACCCCATATCAACCACTGTGGCAAAACTGAGCAAGCATGCACTCAACGAGGTTCCTTGTAGAACATGAATGGTGGCTCATACTGACGTGGGTTTGTGTTGCTTTGCCGCTGTGAATGACCCATGGCTTAGTAATAGTTTAGAAGCAGCCCAGGTGTATACCTTTGTGTCTGAAGATGTGAGGCATTGCACAAGTGAGAGGCTGCTGAACATTTCCACTGAAATGATATTAATTGACTCCGAACTGTCAATGATGAATGTTATGAGGTGACCGTTCACCTTCAATGTACCCTTTGGACAGTGTCCCGAGAAGTTTGGCACTTTGTTTGGAGAATCTTTTGGAACTTCAGTCTTCATCACAGGCAGCTAACCACACACAAGCACACCGTCTGATAGTGGACATCCGCATGCACCCATCTTTTTTGCTGGTACTAGATAGCAATGTTGAAGAACCTTTGTGAAACAAACTCGATGATGACTGTTTTTGCTTGGTCTCTACCTGTCACAGCTGATGTTGCTTTTTGACTTTGTGGGCTTGAGGAGTGTTTCTGGTACATTCTTGCGTCCAACTTTTTTTTCTGTTGTGACGCACTTGATTTTTCCTTAGCTCAACACAAATATGAAATGGTTCTCATTCTCACAACCCTTACAGTTTTGTCTTAAGGCTGGACATTTACCTTAATGGGGATATGAAAATCCACATTGGAATCATAGTTGTGTCTTCTTCGGTGCTGTCAACCTATGTGCATCTGTTTTGCACTTGTGCTTGCTTTTCATGGTCCACGTAGAAACATTGTGTCCTGTCCCTGCTTCCATCAGCAACTTGTTGTTCTGCTGGTTCCTTGACTCTCGCGGACAGCAGCATTTTCTCTAGACTGAGTATCTCTCTCAACATGCGCTTTCTGAAAGAATCTGAAAGGCAGCCAATGATGACTTTAAGGTGCATGCCTTCCTCATTAGTAAAGTCACAGAACTTTTATGCTTAAAAAGCGCATCAAGTCTTTCAACAAACTCATCCATTGTTTCGGTACGATGTTGCGTCAGTCTGTGAAACTTTCTTTAGCGCTTCTTTCATTCTATCACCTGCAAGATGTTTTTAAATATTTGATGATTTTCATATCATCTTCCTCCTTTAGCGCATTTATGTAGTCATCGAATGTTTCAAACCATGCAGTCCACCTGGCACCTATGTTCTGTTTCTTGGATGTGTCGAATGGTTGTGGTGGCTTCAAGAACATGGCTGCTTTGTATTTCGTACTCCCTTCTGCTGCCATTGTGTTAGCACGTCATTCAACTTATTTGACTGTGCAAGGTGACTCCGGCAACATCTGCAAGTGTTGGATTTGGCCCTTTTTGCAGGGTCATCCTCAAACTTTGTGTCTTCTCCCTATATTTTTCTGACCTGTTGTTGGTGGTTTTAGGACTCTGGGCACTATATCACTGCTGAAAAGTGCTAAAGTGCATGTGCTCTCTATGGTAAACTTGGTAAGATTGGTCTACACCTGTTTGGCATATTTAATTTACCTATCAGTCCCTTGTACAATGGTACCCCATATCCCAAGGGCCAGTAAATTAAATGCTGCTAGTGGGCTGTAACTCCCCTTTTACTACAAATTAGTCACCTCTAAGGTAGGCCTTAGCTAGCCCTATGGGCAGGGTGCGGTGTAGGAAGAAGGTAGGACATGTGCCTTAACTATGTGGCATGCCCTGGTAATGACAAACAGCCTGTTTGGTTTCTCACTGCTCTTAGGCTGCCCTCTCATAGGACTGCATAGCGGATTCCCTGATATATGCTTCAGTGGCAATTCCTGATCTGAGAGGGGTAGTGTGATCAAGTGTGGTATGTTTAGAATAGTAGCGATAAATCCTGCTTATTGGTGATAGCGGATTTATTATTACTATTTTAGAAATACCACTTTTAGAAGTAGGCATTTCTGTGTGCTATTTGTATTTTTGCCTGCCTGTTGTGTATTGACCATCTGGTTCTGACTGACAAGGGGACAGGGGATGTGCATTCACTCCAGCAAGTCCCTAGGGAGGTTGAGTTGTGTCCTGTCCTGCCTGGCTGACTCGGCGCTAGGCTTTATAGACCTAGTATTTCCCCTGGCACCTGATTAGGACTGGTCTGCATTTGAAGTGTGGGGGGGTGCTAGTACCTGCACCTGAATAGAGCTGTGCCTGCCTTCCACAATGATGGCTCCGCCCCCCTATGGTGTGTCTGGGGCCAAGGCTTGCACTAACGATGGAGGTTCTTGTGCAGTTGAAAAGATATTTTAAAGTGCCCCCAAGAACTGATTTGGGCTGGGCTCAGAGCCCTGTGCCAGGAGGAAGAACAAACACATTGCTACTATAAGTACTGGGGCTATGACTCCATGTCTGTTGAGCTTGCTTGGGACTGAAACAGAAGACAGCGTGGACTGCTTTGTGCCAGGAGGAACCACCGTTTGGAACTGCCTGCTGAGTAGTTGAAGAGACTGCCCTCTGATAAGGGGCCCTGCATGCTGGCCTGCCTGTGCCCTCTTCTCTGCCCCTGTGCTGGGGAAATTGTAGCGCTGGTGACAGCACTTTAATTCTCCTGCCCAAAGAGTGGGCTGATACAGTGCTAACAAGGAGAGGAGCTGTTGGAGTGTGCCCTGCGGTGTGGGCAGCCTCGCCCTCTCCTCTGTGGCAGTGGCACGGTGTGTCTGGATCTGACACAGCGCCGCGAGTTCTACTGACTGAGAACTCAGGGGGCGTTCTCGTTGCAGGCCATCAGGAGGAATCTTGCACCGAGAAAGAAGTTGCCTCCATCTCTGAGGCCGCCCCCTCAGCGAGTTGCCATAGCAACAAGGGAGCCACAAGAGAATCCAGAAGCCAGGAGGAGGCTGAGCCTTGTTGTGGGCAGGGCCTGTGACTGTGAGTGGTTGACTGAGAGACGACAAGGTTGGTGGAGACTTCGCTCCGTGCCCTGCCATCAGGGTTGCGTGTCTCCGGGCTGGAGCGGCTGCACTGCCTGGTTGTGGGCAGCCATGGTTTCAGGAATCCTTATTTGAGGCCTCCAGTCTGCTGTTGCCAGGTCAGTGGGACTGGGGAGGATCCACTGCAACAGGGTGGTTGCCCGACATTGGGCCTGCCTATCGTGACTTGCTTTTGTTTCTCCAGTCTCTTTGGGAGCATTGGTCAGTGTCCACAACTGCACTGTCCCATCACAGGCAGCTGCTGGAGGGACACATATATTTGGGGAAGCCCTAACTTCTGAAAGGGGCATTGCGGGGAAATACCAGGACGGGGCCTCAAGGACGAGGCTGTGTCTACCTATGCGGTGGCATGCTCTGAGCACAAAAGTGCAGTAGCTAAAGCCCCAATTGTGTTAGGGGGTACGTGCTTAGTGGCACTGTGACTTATGTAATGGTGGCCTAAAAGGTGGTCCCAGATTACTTGCTGGTGATCCTCATATCTCAGGGCCTTCTGGTGAATCTTTGTCTTACCTTACAGCTTTCGTCCTGATGTAAATGTATAAGTGGTGTTCTTTTACCAGAGGTGCAAATCTACCAGTAGTTACTGGTCCCCCTAACTGATGTTATGGCAGTGGCCCAATTGGCCTAGTGATTTATGTAATCCCTGTGAAGTCATGACAAGTGCCTAGTGGCACAGTGTAATATATGTGATTATGTTCTAATGTGTATTTATGGCTAATACAACGTTTTTTTTAACATAACCTTGTGTGGAATTTCTTTTGTGGTGTGCCTAGTGTGTCACTGCTGTGTGATCAGCTGTGGGCATAAGCAGTGTGTTTCAATTGCTCGTGACTGTGAGTACGCTCTCTGTTTCTTGTACCTTGTTGGTGTTGTAGTTATTTTCTTGCTTTGTCCAAATAGTTGCTCTATATTCGGCGCAGCGTCTCTGCTGCCAGCTTCACCGGCGATATTGGCAGGTGTTTTAAAATACGCTCCTCTGCTGGGCTTTTGATTGCTGCTGCAGCCATGCAAAGGCTGGAGCAGGGCTTTAACTCCACGTGTGCCAGTCGCAGACTGCTTTGCATTGATTTAGGACACAAGTAGCAAGCACAAGCAGTTTGCTGCACAGTTACAAACTCTCAGTGTAAGCAGTCTTGTTTTGCACTGGAACGTATTCCCTACTTGTCACCAGTTGTAGAATGTTTCCCAGCCCTGGAGCATTCAATAGATTATGCCACACACGGAAGCTGCGGTTGAACATATCTTTATTCTCCAACATTCATTCAAGTACTGCAGTTTTGGTCATACTTCCCTGAGCCACACCCTAACAGCTCGGACACATATTACGTGGTTCCTGTTCAGAGTTGACATAGAACCACAAGACTCCTAGTGCATACGCATCAATATGCTACAACTTGGAACCAACAGGGCAGCCACTTCCCGCAGAACATGTGTATACCTGACAAAGAACCATGTGACTTGTATTGATCTCAGGGGCAGGCTTCTGGCTGAGAATGTCTTTTTGTCCATTGCTTTCAGCTTTTTTGACTCACTATTAGGGCACGCAATGGGAAACATTCCTGGTTTTGCTTAGTGTAAGAAGATGGTGCCTGGTCTAGAGCAGTGGCTGGTCATTCTGTTAATTGCCGGGACAGACATAGATGTGCGCTATACTGCATTGTTAGACTCCAAGAGAGATTCATTAAAAGGCAGGAATGATCCCGTAACTCCCAAAGCCAGTTCAAAAATCTCAGTTAAAATGCTTGATTTTATTTCCACCATTGGAAGTGGCAGGCACAGCCCTCTACCTCCCCCCAAAAACTGCTTTGAAAGAAGCAACCTCTAAGTGTGTTGGTCTCAAAGAACATTCCATATCCACATCCTGGGATGTGGCATTGCTCAGTGGCAAAATTCTGCAGGGACCAATTAGCAAGTGGGAGCAAATTGGCTGCCTCACTGCTATCCTGTTAATGAGGAACTATCTGAGACATTTGAAACGGATCAAATTCTGATCTGAATAGACCGTCCATTGTCAGCTAGTATTCTTTATGCTGTGCACAACCAGTATAGATACGTTCTATGTGCCTGGCCTCTTCTGGTGCCTTCTGAACCCCATTAGAATTGATTCAGACTGCATGCAATGGTCCTGAGTAGGAGTCAGAGGAAATGGTAGAGGTAGGGTCAGGTCCACCAGTTTTAGCTGTGAGCATAGGGATGGTTCTGATTGGGACTGAAGGGGTGCTACTTGGCACGACATTTTGGCTGACTAGTGGCGAGAGAAATTCCGTTGCAGTATTCCAATTGGGGTTCAGAGTGTAGGAGGCTGGCCTGGTATATGATGTCCACAAATGTGAGTGACACCTTGCACCACTCCAAAAAACCCTTATGGTGAATTAAGAGGTCTTAGACAACCTTAGAAGCTCTCTAAGTGGTAGCTGTGGAAAGCAGCCTTCAGACTTTGTCCAGAAGGAGTGTAAAGCAGCTTGTTTTACCAGAATGCAATCCTATCTTTATATATTAAGTGAAAAAGATCCACACAATATATTTATAAAAAGATGTATTTATTATATAACACTCACTAATACCTACAAATATCGCCCACCCGGAGATATACACAATGCACACAATATTTTGCATAGAAATTAACTAAATAGCATAGAATACTTAGTGGACCCCGGGAGGTACCAAACTATATACAAAGAAAGTGGTATAAGAATCACGACTCATGTCAAGACAATGTCTAGAAGACGTATTGTAATTGCATTTATATAGAGCTTACTACCCCTGACGAGGCGTTGAAGTGCTTTTTCGGCAAGTAGTACGCTAGTCCGGGACCCATAGAGGATTATTGTTGAATTAGTATAGTGAAACATGCAAGTACATTTTAAGTTATGGATAGGTTAGTCAGTTATTTGGATTTGGAATGATAGCAGAAGGATAGAGGAGGACAAAGGTTTGTATTTATTTATCGCTCGCTTGTAGGCACATGCTATTCAGGAAGCCTATAAAGGATTAGTGGTGAATTAATATGGTGAAATATGAGGTAATTTCAGTGGTGGATATTAGTCTGTTTTTTGGAGTGAGAAGGATAGCGGATGGATAAAAGAGGAAGAAAGATTTCCATTCATATGGCATTTGTTACCACTGATGGGTGTTGAAGCGCTTTTCTGGCGAGTAGCACACCACTCTGGAACCCATAAAGTATTAGTGTTGAAAATTTGTATAGTATAAATATGAAGGAATTTGAGTAGTAGATATGTTATTCAGTTATTTGGGCAGTATATTAGTATAGTTGAATATGGAATATGAGAAGTGAACATGTTAGTCTGTTAATTTTGATTGAAAATGGATAGTGGAGGGATAAAAGAGTGAAGGATTTTTTTTTAGATGAGTAAAAAGGAGTTTTGGAGGGAAGGATTCAGAGGGGAGAGTTTAGAAAGGTTTGTTTTAGGGGATCGGTGTAGTAAAAAGAGGTGTCAGATAATGCAAGGAGGGGTAGAGCAGGAGAGAGTCTAGAAAGGGTTATTTTGGCGATCATAGTAGTGGTATGGGATTTGGGATAAATGAGAGAGTGGATATAGAGTATATATTGATAGATGTATAGGATGAGAGACAGGGTAGTGCATTAGAAGGAGTAGTAGAAAGAAGTTTGAGATGAGTCAAAAGGTTGGGCTAGAAGATATATTGAGCGAAGTATAGGCTGAGAAATAGGCTAGTGCATTGGAAATGCTAAATTAGAAGCAAATGCTAAATATATAGACCCATAAGTACATTGAAAGTATATAGATACATAAAGGAAGTAAGTATATTTAGATTAAATATATTGATAGAGGCACAAGATAAGAAATAGGGTAGTGCATTGGATATGCTTTTTCAGGAGAAAAGTAACAGACACACAGATCCAAGTACATGGAAGGTACATAGATTCACAATGGAAGTATGTACATGTAGACCAAAGATGATTTTTTTATTGATGTTGATTATTATTATTATTATCATTTTTTATTTTATTTTTTATTTTCTCTTAACAACATAATTATTTTACATGTTTTATAACGTAATGCACAAAGATAGGTACATATCTATAGTGAAAACAAATGCTTATATACAGAGGGATATGCTGTAAATTTCTGTTTCCGTATGGTGCTTATGTGGGGAAGAGCCAGATCTTGAGTCATTTTCTGAAGATAAGGTGGTTGTCGGTGGATCTTATGTTGGGGGTAAAGAGTTCCATAGTTTGGCTGCTTGAACAGAGAAGGATGTGCCACCCATGTTTTTTTTCTTGTATGGTGGGATTTTGAGGCGAGATGCTCCTTTAGAGCGGAGGTTCCTTTGTTGAATGTGTTTGGTGATTTTATTCCTGATGAAGAGTGGTCCTATCCCATGTATTGCTTTGTGGGTAATACAAAGCAGCTTGAACGTGGATCTTCTGGAAACCGATAACCAATGCAGGGCTTTCAAGGTAGGGGAGATGTGGTCTCGTGGTTTGATATGCAAGAGTAGTCTGGCAGCCGAGTTCTGAATCCGTTGTAGTGTTTTCATGGTCGTTAAAGGTGATCCGTGGTAGAGGCTATTGGTGTAATCGAGTTTGGATAGAACAAGGGAGATGGTAGCTTGGACCTTGTGTGGAAATCCCAAATGAGGGAAAATTTGTCGGTGCGTTTTTATAGTAGCAAAGCTTGATGTTGCTAGTTTATCCACTTGGACATTCAACGACAGCTTGGAGTCCATGGTCATTCCGAGGTTTCTTACTTCCTTCGATACTTTAGGCTGTGATCCCAGTTCATCAGGCCATGCGGCAAGCGGGTTGTAATTTTTCCAATCGCCACACGTGAGTATTTCAGTTTTTGAAGCATTCAATTTGAGATGGCTCCAAGTCATCCACTGATCCATGGCTCTGAGACAGCTGAAAATTGGTGATTTTCCAATGTCTTTGGGGCATTCCAGTTGAAGGAGTATTTGCGTGTCATCTGCATAGTTGTAGCACGTGAGGTGAAGTTTATTGATCAGTACTGGTAAAGACTTCATGTAGATGTTGAAAAGCATGGGCGAGATGATAGAACCTTGAGGGACCCCTGCTTTCGTGGAGTACGGTGGGGTTAGATGACATTAGTTCTGCTTCGAAGGTAGGACGCGATCCAGTCTAGAGCAGTTCCCTCTATGCCGGCTTCATAAAGTCTTTGTTTTCGAGTGTCATGGTCAACCGTGTCAAAGGCAGCTGAGAGATCCAAGAAGAGTAGCGCAGCAACCCCATTGCGGTCAACTGTATTCTTTAGGTCATCCCAGATGGCAAGGGAGGCAGATTCAGTGCCTCTTCCCGGACGGAATCCTGTTTAGAAATCTGAAAGTATGTCATTCTCTTCAATGAATTGTTATATCTGGGCGAACGCTGCTCTTTCCATCAGTTTGCCCAGGAAAGGTCCATTTATAATGGGTCTGTAGTTGTCAGGGTTCAGCGGGTCCAAGTTTGTTTTCTTCAGTAAAGGGCGTATCTGTGACTTTTTGAGTTCTTCTGGAAATAATCCAGTAGTTAAGGAATCGTTGATGATTCTTCTCACTGGAATGGCAGCAGACGTTATTAAAAGAATTGTCTTGAAAGTTTGTGGCGGACAGGGATCAGAAGAGCTGCCGGCAGGCCTGCTTGCTTTGACCAGGTCCATAAATTCATCGTGTGAGGTGTGTTGGAAGGAACGGGGAGGCTTGATTAGAGCATTCTTGGATAGTTGTTTTGTACAAGGGTTAGTGCTGTGCTTTGTTTCTGTTGTAAGTACGAGTCCAACGTGTCTGCTTTGTCCGTGTAATGATTTGCCAGTTTGTCTGTGAAATCTTGAGTAACAGGATGAGTTCCTTCTAGGCAATTTGGTTTTCGAAATTCATTGAGTATTTTATGGAATTCTTTATTTGCACATTAAGCGTTTTGAATTCTGTCTGAATAGTACCTTTTCTTAGCTTTTTTGATAGCCGACTTATATAATCTGTAAATTTTTTGTAGGTGAAGTTTGTCTTGTTTGGTGTTTGTTTTGATCCAGGTACGTTGCAGCTTTCTAATTTGTTGTTTTATGTCTTTTATTTCTATGTTTCTCCAAGGCGCTGTTTTTCTTTTGTTCTGTTGTGTGGTTTTGAGTGGTATCAGGATGTCAAAAGCTTCCTGTAGCCACTCATATAGATTCTGAACAGAATTTATGGTTTCCAGATTTATACTGGATGTTAGTTGTGGTTCTAAGTGTTCCAAATTGAGTTTGTTCCACGGCCGATAGGTGGATGGATGTAAGGTAGTTTTAGGTGAGTCGCTTAGTGTTGTTTTATGTTGGAAAGCAAGCAAGTGGTGGTCTGACCATATGACTGGAGTTATAGTTTGAAAGGTAACTAGTTCAGTATAGGCAAAAATGACATCTAGGATATGTCCAGCCGTGTGTGTCGGATTGAGGACAATCTGATGCAGGTTCAATGCGTCTAGGCCGGTGATTATTGTTTTTGGATGGGTCATATTGGTTTTATCAAACCAAATGTTAAGGTCACCCAGACACATAGGTTGAAGTGTATTGTTATCAGGTTTGAAACAGTGTTTAGAAGTGCGTCTGGGAATGTTGCCTTGCTAGGTGGAGGTCTGTCACGGAGCAGGAAGTTACAGGTGGAAGACGTTGTAGGATTGCATCTTGTTAGAAGAGCCTCACAATTCTTTATGGAGAGGTTGTCAACTTTAGTGATATGTATTGTTTGCCTGAATACAATAGCTAGACCACCTCCTTTTTTGGCTATACGATTTTGGGTGATTATTTGATAGCCTAGAGGAGTGGCTTCATGCAGGACTGGAGCCATCTCTCACAGAGATTGTGTGCAGTGTCGGAACACAACTGCGTCCTTCATACAAATCAACGTGTAAGTCGCTATTGCAATTTTAAAGAATAAGGACCCTTCCCAGTGGACCATGAAGAAACCCTGTGGAAGACAGAGTCTGGAGAGCCACCCCACCTGTGAATATCCCGGTACCCACATAACCTACACCTGGGAAGCCGGGTGCATTGGTGTGAAGTGGTGTCGGAAACCGCCACCGAACCCAATGGAGAACTTCAGGAAAGTGCTGCTGCTGGAGAAGGAGAAAGGGTCCAGTGGAATCCAACAGCGGATTCAGGATGAGATGTACCTGCAAGAAGAGGGGACAGAGTCTATGTAACTCAGGAGTGACCCGGAGACCTGGAAGACGAATGCCCATCAATGTCGGGAGTTGCAGGAGAGTTCACAGTGACTTGACTCTGCAGCTGTGAAGACTAGATGATGCTGAGGAAGACCAGGAGCCATGTACTAACTGTCCCACGTCTGATGTCTAGAGTGGAGGGCTTGGTGTCCGGCGGGGGCGCCAACAAGCCTTGGCAACTGCATAAAACGTATCAGTCAAAGAAGGTGAATTGTTGGGACCAGCAAGATCCAGGGGACTCACCTCAAGCAGGGGAATCAGGGTAGGCCCCAAGAAATCAGGGGAGCCCAAAAGAAACAAAGGTGACCCCCAACACGACCCACAGGCTGGATGCACTGGAGTCGCAAGAGGACCTCGAGCAGCTCAACAAAAGATGCAAAGCACGGTGCATGTAATATCGTGTGGAGAAAGATTCTGGTCACTGGAGATGCTTGAGGTTGGGGCTACTTGGAGCCCAAAGATCTTGATGGAAGGAAGCCAACAAGCCTTTGCAACAGCAAGTCGGTGCAGTGCACAGGGTTTGGTTCCTGCAGCTCCCACAAGGGATACTGGCCTCAGACTTGGTGAGAGGGCAGGGCAGGCCTCGAAATCTGTGGAGAACCACAACCTGTGCTACTGAACCTTTATGAGTTTATAGGAGCTCAGGATCAGCAGACCCATCAGCTTAGTTAAGGTGCCAGCAAATTCAGGGAAGTGACACCTTCACTTCGAGGGATATTCCTTCAAGTTCTTGGATGTCCACAGGACTTGGAAGGTTCCTGTATGGTACACAGGCACAGACGATACAGCAGACTGAAAGGGGAACGAAGTCGAGCCCAAAAAAAGTCCAGCAAAGTCCAGAGTGCCCAGATGGTAGAAGTTGAAGTGGTGTCTGAATTGAATCGTGTCCCACGATGAATCTAGGGACCTACTCCCAGGTAATAATGCGGTACTCCTCTATATGGTATATGGCTTCTTCACTTACAACCCAGGAGAATGGACTCCGTAGGCTGTAGGGGTATCCTGCTCATGCAAAGGCACCCTCACACTTAGAACCAAGCAACCGGTCTTCAGGATTTATAAGGCTTGCTATAGGGTTGACTTATAGGTTTTAAGTGCAGTGACCCTCGATATAGGAAACCTATTTTTTTTTTTTAAGTGGTACTTGCACCAGCTTACAAAGGCTGTAATCGCAGGCCTGCAGTTGCATTTTAAATTGTCTCCCATGGGTGGCATAAATCATGCTTCAGCCCATGGGGGACCTCTGGGGTACCTATGCCCTGGGTACCTTAGTACCATATACTAGGACTGGTAAGGGCACCCCAGTATCCAATCTGGGATGTACCCAAGTACTGACCACAACAATTTAAGGGGGAAAGCAGAGAGACTGGGGTCCTTATTAGCAGGATCCCAGTCAGACTAGTCAGAAACAGTTTTTCATCAAGCAACAAGTGGAGGTAACCATGCAGAAGGATCCTACCTTCCTATAGGGAGTTTTCCAGGGGTTGACACGGGGAGCACCTGAGGGTACAGCAGCATTTCATGTCATGTAGGAACTGTACTGGTTCAGCACACG
Source organism: Lissotriton helveticus (assembly GCF_964261635.1). NCBI lineage: Eukaryota > Metazoa > Chordata > Amphibia > Caudata > Salamandridae > Lissotriton > Lissotriton helveticus. The sequence goes on along the minus strand of NC_136059.1, from coordinate 915,200,895 downwards.
GAACTGGAAATTCTAGATCAGCCAGGAAGTATGCCAGCATTGATGCCGGAAGTGGCGTCGGGACTGATGTTGCCGATGGACCCAGGACCGGAACAGAATTTGGATCTGGGTCACAGTCTGTGGTGGGGTCAGTGGAGACTCTTCCAGTGTGATGTCGACAAGCTCTAGCATATAGGACTCCACTGTAGGTAGGAGCACAGAAGGGTCGGTCGACCTCTTGAGCAGGAGTGTTGCTTGGGAGAGGAGTCTGCATTTCTTCTTGTGCACTTATGTGGCCTTTTCTTTTTGTGAGGATTTTAAAGAGGGAGAAGAAAGTGAGCTCAAATCCGACCTTGATCACAAAAGGCAATGAGCCCTCCATTCGTCGAGGGTGCCATGAACAACTTACAGTATATGATGGCTTTGGTGTTCCTTCAGCTACACTGGTCATAATATGGAGTCTTGCTTCGGGCCTAAACAACAACAGGAGACATTTGCCCACGACAGGAATGGCAGGGCTCAAATTCAGATTTTTTTAGTGTACGACAACCCTAAAACATTGCAAACTATCATAATTATAAGATTTGAAAAATGTGTAGAACTTAAAAAATATTGTAGAGGGCAGGTCCGTATCTGCATCCAAGTAGGCCCCAAAAATGGAACTGGCATCAGGACGCAGGGGTAGTGCTAAATAGGTCAAGATGGAGCCAGCATCACCTACCGATGCAGGAAAGCTATTGCAAGGTTTTTCGGCTCCAATAGAGCAACTAGCGATATTCAAAAGGAGAGGAATCTGCAGGTCAAAGTATCTATTAGAAGTGGTGTGTGCACATTCTACCCTGCAGGGCAAACACTGGACGTAAACATGTACCTCCCACTGTGAATAGTGCTGCATCAACAGCGTTGTAGGGGAGAATATTTACTACCTTCTATGCCACCACTCATAGCACAACCTCAATACCTGTAGTATCCTGAAGCAGATCCCGCAGAAGCAGTGTTTCACCTGCAGTGGACTGGGGCAAAAAGTTAACTAAAACTTGGAATTATAACTAGCCACCAGACACATGCCACGACTCCCCATGAACAGAAGGAGGTACAATTACCACAGATTATCTGTTAAGATTATGTCTTTATGGGTAGAGACACAATTAGCATAAAGGCACACTAACCCTCTTAATACGGTGATTAGAAAATGAAAGCCATCAGAAAGAATAGAAATAGGAGACACAATCATTGCAATGGGACAGTGCGGAAATCCAGAATGAATAAAGAAAAATGGAAACCCGATACTATTGAAGAGATGAAGAACATGAAGGGTATAGCATGAGAGATGGGAGGGGAAATAAGGTTTAATAGATATAAATCAACTGATGAGGATTATTCTTATTCTTTAGAGAATCATGGAGATAAGAGACCAGATTCGCCCATTCTTCCCAAGGATCAAACTAAGGTCAGACCTATCAGCAGAGGAGAGGGGGAGGCTGGGCACTGGGACCCCTAAACAAAACTTTCAAAAGAAGAAAGTATCCGCTACCAGAAGACCCGATGCCACCAGGAAAAATGGTCCTAGTGAAGAGCAGCAAGCCAACAGGAGCTGTTCTAGACAGTGCGACGGAAATAACAATAGCCCAGGTCCAGCTCGAATCCCAAATGTGGACTAGACTAATGCCTTTGTTTAGGTAGAAACCCTGGGTGAACATTTGAATGAGGCGGACTTAGTCTACAGATTTCGGAATCAAATCAAATGAGACATTGAACAGACTATTTTGATGGATTCCTGGACTGAAGACTGGTCCCCGCAAATTATGACCAATGTTTCTCTTGAGGCGGAAAGTATCCAGGGAGCTATTTCTTCGTTTGTGCCCAAATGACGCGTACACCATGAAACTGGCCTTACAGATGGAACAAGCACTACACAAGAGTCAAGTTGACTGGGATAAAAATCCATAAGAAATGACAAGCAATCATTGTATTTGGGAACTTTGGGAAAACGTATTTTTCACATTATGCAGAGATAGTAAAAACCGCGTACTAGATGATTAACCCCGAAAAGAAAGAATTAGAAGGAGGGACACACTCAAAACTTTAAAGACAGGGTACTTATATATATTGTACAGTGAAGGTCAGATTACACCAATAGAATAGAAATCACATGTACAGTCTGCAGTAGAAGAGTGTTCGCTTCAACTGAGCACGTTCTCACAACAGCACTATTCAAAGTGTAACCCATCGCACACAGTAAGAAATGAATTGCGGTAATGCCCCAATGACCTCCAGATGCTGCCACTAAAGCAAATATACAGAACACTTCTGCTTTACATGTTTGCTAGGTACAATGGCTGAGAGTCAAGCCGGTTTGGATGTACAATCTTAATATGAGAAGTCATTAATAACACCAGAATTCCTCCAATATCAACAATTCTCAAAACATTGTCATTCAAACTATTCCATGAATATTGTGATTTTTTAAAACATGGTTTGAGAAGCTGTGCAAGACATTTATGAGGGTTCAGGATCTAAAATAAATGCATTTGGGGACTCATCTGCACAAATTGCAGATATAAGTGCCCTCCTCAAAGGTTTGTAGAAACTGTGTCATATAATAGTATCAGACTCTTCATTTTGTGTTAAAGGGTATTCAGTAGATAAAAAAATGGGAATGCAATGGTTACAGAGATCAACGAGGTAAGACAGTAATGGTTAAACAGCTCTGGGCAAAGATTGTTGTTTTACAAAGACATCTTCTGTTGGTGGCTGTTCAGCAAATGCTGGTTCACAAGACTTTAGGAATGCACTCTAAAACAATTCTTCCGCTGATCAATATGCAAAATCTGCTGTGCGGATGCGCGTAGTAGCAGTTGGTACCCAGTTTCAAACTAAGATCGATTCAAAGGTATTTTCAGCATTCTAATCATCAGACAAACAAGAAGCCTCACCTTTGGGCTTCCAGGAGAAATGTGAATTCTTCCTGGGACAATCCAATAAATAAATACAAATATTGATGGTGGCAGATTCTGCCACACGTTTTATTTAGGTGTAGCCACCGCACTAAAACAGACCTTGCTGTATTTCGTTTGTACCAAATGTCAGAGAACTGATGGAAGAAGTATTGAGAAGCATGTGCCAGTACTAGCAACATGGATGGTGATATTACCACTGTTACCGCCAGGAAATGTCAGGTGTTCATTGAGTGGAACTGTATCACATGGTTTATCCCAAATAGCTGACCAGGGTTGCTTCCAAAGTTACCGCAAACTGTTCCATTGACAACAACATCCCAAAAAGTGTCATTTAGTTCTCCTTCTAAATGAAGAGCAATCACGTCCGAGCACAGAACAAACAAGCAATGAACTGAAAATGCAGTAGGAACACTATTACCTCCACTGGCATTAAGTTTAGAATTTAGTGAAAAGTTACTGCCTCTAAGCAACATATAGTCACATGTTTCTTATTCAAATATGTGAGACTTTTACTGTCAATAATTTATCTACAGAAGAGCCAAATGTATAAGTTTGAAATAAGCCTAGCCCAGAACAAAGTGTATGGATAGAATTAGACGTATTATGTAAGTCTCCCTGTACTTCTGTCTGAATAGTTTTGAAATTGATCTCATTTCTGATTTGGGTAAGGATGCGGGGTACTTATTAAAGATCGTGCATGATGACCATGGTCCATAAACTGAGGATCCCAGGGCCATTTACCAGGGACTGGGATAGGAGCACTATAAAACATTTGATTTCAGATCTAAAGTTCCAAACTTCCATGTCTTATGCAGATCCTCGTCGCACAATGAACAACTACAGAGCTATCCAGTGATGCAGTTTGGTTTTTACCCATATTTAAGACCAGTCTTGACACCAACACTTATTTCTGTAACCACAACTTCACAAACCTTGCTCGTCTCTTTCTAGAGCAAAGATGAGTCATTCACTTCCATTCCTAAATGAATGTACTGGATAGGGGGCTGTGGTTTGGAATAAAGCAATACATTTGAATTTAGTGGGGGGAATAAGGGTTGGCAACTTCAGGGATCAGACACATTATTTCCTGCATGTTACTTTCCTAGAGATTACATCTTTCTAAATGATGCTATACAACAATGCAGGTGTTTTGGTTGTGTTAGTGTTAGAAAAAGTTATTTTCCTTTCCTAACAGTGTTATTGTCGGATCCCCTACCTACAGATTTCTCAACACTTGAATATTTGAGGCATCAGACTGAATCTGGAAACTTCTGACATAGCCCTCCAGCAATAGTCTGTCGGAAGTAGAGTCACCATTATGTCACTGGAACCACATTCTCTCTGGTTTTATAATGCTTTTTGTAATGGAGAAGAGATCAGACATCATCAGTTGAAGTAGTACAGTGCAGCATCTAGCTGCATATCCTATCATCAAGCCTAGGAACTTTCTTCAAAAAGGGGCGTGCTGGTTTGGTAAGGAATCTGCAGGTAGATGGAGTATCAACCAAAAGAAAATAAGTTCCTTACCTGTAACTGTGGTTCTCCATTATATATATTTTTCATAGATTCACATGCTTGAATCATTTCTCCGCCATCGAAGTGGGAGTCCCACGGTATATAGAAAGCAGTATTTCAATAAATCTACATTGAAGTTAATGCAAAAGACATTCATTTTAATAGCTTATTAGTGGCCTTAGAAAAGGAATAACGCTCAGCCAACACTGGAAAAGATGGTTACCGAAGGTAAGTAACTTTTTTTTTAGGGTTACTTACATTGCTGGATTCCTAGCATTGCCAATAGATTTCAAATCACTACCATCAACAGGAAGAAGGTATAAAAAGAATGGAGTACTGCGGATTGGCCATCCCTTCTCACTTCTGACTACAAACAATAGTATTTGGCAATGGTATGAAGAGAAGCCTCTGTCGCTGTCTGCAGATTTCGAGCATAGCGAAGGCTGCATTGGAAGATTTTTTCCCCTGGTGAAATCAGCTCTGTAGCCATAAAGCAGTTCCTCTTTGCAAGTGCATGGCAGATCTTGATGCATGAAATGAGGGTGTATCTGCACACCTTTGTAAATCAAAAGTTACTCAAGTAATAAAAAATTGTAATGCAGTTAATCCGTGTGTAAGCGTGCACGAACACTGGGGAAGGGTACCACCCCCCCTAGTTATAATGTGTTGAAGGAGACCCTAGAAAACCAGGGACTGTGTCCTGCACAACTATCTGGCAATGAGCCTGTAAACCATTTATTGATCATTCGTTCAGAATTTATTTGTATTTCTGTCAAATTCTATGCTCACAATAGAAACTTCATGATTTTAAATACATTGAAAAAAATGAATGAAAAATGTATTTCTCTCATATATCATCATGTGCATAATTGAACATGTATCATAGCATATTATTAAAATAATATTACATAACAAGTCATAAACATAGAAAACAAAAAAACCCAATGCATTTCGGGTTCACACTGAACCCTTCTTCAGGGGTAGTGATAACATATGATGCTGTTGCAATTCTTCAAGGGAGTGCGGTCCACGTGTCTACAACAAAATTCATGGGTTCAAAGAATTAGCAAAATTTGTAGCATTGATTAGCAATTACTCACATAAATCAGACTCAAGGTTTGCATTCTCCATAATACCAAAAAGTGTGTGCCCACGGTAAGTGACAGTGTATCCAGTGTTTATCTATATGATCGTCTGGCGTCCAACTAGTGTTACAAAACCAAAAACACCAAAAACAAACCCCAAGTGAAATTGAGTGAGACTGAACTCTGTATGTGCTCGTGCAAGTAAACGGTAATGTGAATAAATCGAAAGCGGTAGCTGGTTGTAAGTACCTCTTGGATTCCAAACAATCTATCACGTCTGTTCTATGCCAGAATCATAACAGTACTTTCATTTCTGCCAAAGTAAATGCAATGAAAACAGCGTCACTCCTCTCTAATCTTATCTGTCTCAAAGGATCTACTAAGTGAGTACATAAATGAACATACCCTTCCAAAAAATGAAGTTTTACCTCCACGGATACTCCAGAGCCACAACTTGAATGTCGTAATTCCTGCAGGCTGTGTAGGAATAAAAAACACCTAAATGGAATCCTCAACATTAAGCCCTCCGTAACTCCATAAGATTCATGTTTCAACAAGGGGACGTGCGTCTCTCTCTTACCTTTTAACGGTAGCTCCTGTGTAACTTGAAAGTAAGATGGGAAAAATACCCAACCGCCGTGCCAAGGCTTCTGCCTGAAAATAAAAACCGGAGTCTAAGTCATCCATAGTGCCGGAATAATAAACTACACCACAACGCTATGCAATGTCTCTAGTTATAACAAAGTTCTACTTACTCGGAAAACTTCCTAATGAAGCCCGAACTCCTCCACAAGTGTGCTTCCAATGCCTGTCGAACGGCGAGCAAACAATCTTAGAAGTAACGTCAGAGACGTACCCCATGATAATAGAAAGTGGACTGCATGGGCCGATATTCCTGTTTCAAGATGGCGCCCACCTAACTTGCCGATTCTGGTGTTCAATGTTAGGAATATTGTTGTTTCAGACGTCTATGTGAAGTAAAAACCTTAGAATCTACCATTATTTAACGAATCAAAAATAGTAATGTGAAAAAAATAAAAGAATGTGAATGAAACTGGAATAGTTAAATGTGGTGTGCTAAAACTCTGCCCACGTATTATCAAGAATGCAATGACCCCTTCTTTTCTATGTTTCATAATTGGTTACAGAAAACACAGTAGTTCATAATGGTCATTGAGACCCCCCCGGGATTATCGTACCTAGCTTTTTGATCCATTCTGTCTCTTTTCGGGCTAGTATGGTGTGGTGTCTGTTCCTGCAAGTGGTGAAATGTGTTCTAAAATAGTAAATTTTAATTGCGGAATGGTGTGAGCACTGTTAACCCAGTGTGCTGCCAAAGATGAATTCATGTTCTTGTTCCTAATTCGACTCTTGTGTTCAACTATTCTTGTTTTAATTTTCCTACTTGTCCTCCCCACGTAAACCAATCCACATGGGCATTTTATTGCGTAGATAACGTTCTCTGTAGTGCAATCAGATGTGTGTTTCAAAGGTAAACATTAACCAGTTTTCGGATGTTGGAATTCTTTGCTGACAATAACATTCCCACATTGGCCGCAATTATAGCACTTACGCATCCCTTTATATTGTGGAGTAGTCGGAATGTTCTTGGGTTTCTTCAATAACTCTCGCAAATTCTGTGCTCTTGTGTGTGCGAATGATGGGGGTTGGGTAAAGATCTTGTTGAAATCCGGTTCATTCACAATTAGTTCCCATCGTTTCCGTACGATGGCTTTAATTTTAGGAGCCTGGGCTGAGGGTTTCAACACAAAAACCTCTTTTGTCTGGACTTTTCAACAGTTTTTTAAGAAGATCCTTTCTGTGTTTCATATCCACAATGTTTTTGGCTTCTTTTAATGTGTGTTCAGGATAACCTCTCCTCCTATATTTATTCATCTGTTCTTCCATCTGTGATTCACATGTGTTCTCATCAGAAGTTATTCTCTTTATACGCATCAATTGTGACAAGGGTAAATGTTGTTTCAGTGACCGAGGGTGACCACTGGAGAAATGTAATGCACTGTTCACATCAGTCGGCTTGTGGTAAACCTTGGTTTCCAATCCTTCCGTTGTTTTTAGAATTTCAATATCCAGGAAGTGTATTCTTCTAGCATCAATCTCTGATGTGAACTGTATCCTGCTGTTAAATGTGTTCAATTCAAGGATACATTTTTCCAACGTCTGCCTGGGACCCTGGCAGACGACAAGAATATCATCAATGTATCGCAAAAAAATCTTTGCATGTTTTTGCCAATCCGGATGATGTAATATATGCTGATTCTCAAAATACGCCATATATGTGTTCGCGTATGCGGGTGCCCCCGGAAAACCCATTGAGGTTCCGGTTCTTTGAATGTAGAAGTCATCTTGCCAACAAAAATAACTGTGGTAGAGAGCAAAATGTAAAAGCTCTAATAGAAACACACTTTTTTGTTCTTCAAAATTGGATTGTAACAGTCTCCATTCGATAGCTTCTAGCCCTTCACCGTGAGCTATGGACGTGTATAACGCCACAACATCAATCGTACATAGAATAATGTCCTCTTGAAATATGTCTCTGATGTTTTCAAGTTTTTCTAAACAGTTTGTTGAATCCCTTACATAGGTTGACCATGCTTGTACAAGTGGCTGAAGATGGTGATCAAGGTAGTAACCTAAGTTCTCGTGAATGGATCCGCAGCCCGCTACAATGGGGCGAAAAGGTGGATTATCTCGTCTTTATGCACTTTCGGCAACATGTATATCGAGGGAATCTTAGGGTATTGATTAAACAAAAACTGCCGTGTCTTGATGTCAATGATTCCTGTTGCCACACCCTTATCTAGAATTTCAATAAGAGTTTGTTGGAATTCTGGGGTTGGATCCTTTGTCAGATGTATGTATGTGTCTTCATTCTGGACATGTAAGTTTACACTGCGATGGTAGAATTCAGTGTCAAGAATTACTAATGCTCCTCCTTTGTCTGCTGGGAGAAAAGTAATGGAAGGGTCCTGTTTGAGTTTATTCAAAATTCTCCATTCGTGTGTTGAAAAATTGGAGTAGATTGATTTTATGTATTTCAATTGTTCCAAATCTTTTTTGACTAGTGTCTCGAAATTATCCAATGTTTTGTGGGATATGGGCGAGACAAATTTGCTCTTCGGTTTAAATTGTTTTTCAGTAGATGAAGAATCCTTGTCTGTAATCTCCTCATTAGAAAAAAACCATTGTAATCTTAACTTTCTCATGAATTTAAACAGGGACACTTCTGTCTCCAACTCATTCGAAACATATGTAGGTACGAAAGATGACCCTTTATTGAGTATGTTAAGCTCTGATTGATTTATGATTTTCTTTGAGATGTTGATAATCAAAGATTCTTCAGAATCTATTTGTTCTTCACCTCCCTCCTCGGTCTGCCCGTCTCTACTGGTGCAGGTTTTTTTGATTTGTCCCCTGCGGGTCCTCCGTCGCCTGTTGTGGATTTGTCGGGTGGTTGTTTGTCTCCCTGGCCTACCTCTAAAAAAGGCTGTCCTACAGTTGAACTCGCTGGTGTATCTTCTCTTGTCCTTCCTCCAGTCTGTGACATTGATGCCGCGCTGGGTCTTTGCATCAGTAAATCTTGGTCCGTGGCAACACTTTCCTCAGATGAGGCAGTTCCTGGTTTCTTGAAGGCTCTTTTCTGGGCGTAGTTCTCCGCCCACGTATAAACTTCATCCAGTTTATAATCTATCGTGTCCCTCTTGAATTTGCGTGTTTTGCGTTCATGTACTTCTCTTGCGTGTATATCTAAAGACCTGTTAATGTCCTCTAGAATCCTAGTCCACTCCTCCTGTTCGGTCTTGTTGGATAATTCATCCTTGAGTTTGTCAATGTCCAAGGTTAATTCCCTCAAAACGCTTGATATTTCCTCTATCAACAGTAATATTAGATCCAACGAACATTTGTTGAGAATCGCGTACCAACGCGACATGAAGGCTTTATCAAACTTAAATAGCATAGGGCGAAGGGCGATACGTAGTCCTCGGGGAATCCTCTTGACCTTATGATATTCAATAAGTATGGTGGCGTGTAAGCGTTGGTTACTCTCCTTTTTCATGAGATATTCCAATTGTCGCAGTTGGTTTGCTGTAGACCCGGTGGTCGAACCGAACTCTCCGATTCCTTTTACCAAAGCATAAATAGTGTCCGCTTCTTCATTGGAATATGCTTTAGTTGTTGCCTGATTGGTAGTGATACTTGAAATGTCTTGCCACATCTTGGTAGGGTGCTAAATCCACTGTGCGGTACCCAGAGGTAAGAAACGTGAAATGAGGGTGGATCTGCACACCTTTGTAAATCAAAAGTTACTTAGGTAATAAAAAATTGTAATGCAGTTAATCCTTGTATAAGCGTGCACGAACACTGGGGAAGGGTACCACCCCCCCTAGTTATAATGTGTTGAAGGAGACCCTAGAAAACCAGGGACGGTGTCCTGCACAACTATCTGGCAATAAGCCTGTAAACCATTCATTGATCATTCGTTCAGAATTTATTTGTATTTCTCTCAAATTCTATGCTCAAAATAGAAACTTCATGATTTTAAATACATTGAAAAAAAATGAATGAAAAATGTATTTCTCTCATATATCATCATATGCATAATTGAACATGTATCATAGCATATTATTAAAATAATATTATATAACAAGTCATAAACATAGAAAACAAAAAAAACAATGCATTTCGGGTTCACACTGAACCCTTCTTCAGGGGTAGTGATAACATATGATGCTGTTGCAATTCTTCAAGGGAGTGCGGTCCTCGTGTCTACAACAAAATTCATGGGTTCAAAGAATTAGCAAAATTTGTAGCATTGATTAGCAATTACTCACATAAATCAGACTCAAGGTTTGCATTCTCCATAATACCAAAAAGTGGGTGCCCACGGTAAGTGACAGTGTATCCAGTGTTTATCTATATGATCGTCTGGCGTCCAACTAGTGTTACAAAACCAAAAACACCAAAAACAAACCCCAAGTAAAATTGAGTGAGACTGAACTCTGTATGTGCTCGTGCAAGTAAACGGTAATGTGAATAAATCGAAAGCGGTAGCTGGTTGTAAGTACCTCTTGGATTCCAAACAATCTATCACGTCTGTTCTATGCCAGAATCATAACAGTACTTTCATTTCTGCCAAAGTAAATGCAATGAAAACAGCGTCACTCCTCTCTAATCTTATCTGTCTCAAAGGATCTACGAAGTGAGTACATAAATGAACATACCCTTCCAAAAAAATCAAGTTTTACTTCCACGGATACTCCAGAGCCACAACTTGAAAGTCGTAATTCCTGCAGGCTGTGTAGGAATAAAAAACAACTAAATGGAATCCTCAACATTAAGCCCTCCGTAACTCCATAAGATTCATGTTTCAACAAGGGGACGTGCGTCTCTCTCTTACCTCCTAACGGTAGCTCCTGTGTAAACTTGAAAGTAAGATGGGAAACATACCCAACCGCCGTGCCAAGGCTTCTGCCTGAAAATAAAAACCGGAGTCTAAGTCATCCATAATGCCGGAATAATAAACTACACCACGACGCTATGCAATGTCTCTAGTTATAACAAAGTTCTACTTACTCGGAAAACTTCCTAACGAAGCCCGAACTCCTCCACAAGTGTGCTTCCAATGCCCGTCGAACGGCGAGCAAACAATCTTAGAAGTAACGTCAGAGACGTACCCCATGATAATAGAAAGTGGACTGCACGGGCCGATATTCCTGTTTCAAGATGGCGCCCACCTAACTTGCCGATTCTGGTGTTCAATGTTAGGAATATTGTTGTTTCAGACGTCTATGTGAAGGAAAAACCTTAGAATCTACCATTATTTAACGAATCAAAAATAGTAATGTGAAAAAAATAAAAGAATGTGAATGAAACTGGAATAGTTAAATGTGGTGTCCTCATGTGCTAGAACTCTGCCCACGTATGCAGATCTTGATGCATGGCATTATCCAGCAGGATAAGGTCTTTTTTTAGACTGCCTTGTCTTTTTTTGCTGTCCATATACTCCGTGAAGAGCTTTTCAGTAGGTCTGATCTCCTTAACGGTGCCAAGATAATAAATGACTGGTATCCAGCTGGTGAAAGCATCCCTCCTCTTTTGTTGGATGGAGGGGGAAATAAAAGGTTGGGCAGACTGATTAATTGACCCACATGAATCAGGGTCACTACCACTCAAATTACTTTCATATTTCACCATACTAATTCACCACTAATCCTTTATGGGTTTCCGGAGTAGCCTGCTACTCACCAAAAACAAGCGCTTCAACACCCCATCAGGGGTAACAAGCGCTATATAAAAACCAACAATTTTTTCTTCTACTATCCTTCTGAATCCAAATAACTGACTAACCTATCCACCACTTATATTTACTTTCATATTTCACTATACTAATTCAACACTAATCCTCTATGGCTTCGACGCCTAGACAGTGGTAGTAAGCACTATATAAATGCAAATACAATACCTTGAGCATGAAAGCTGCTTTAGCTGTAAGGACACGCTTGTCTAGGAACAAAAAGGAAGTGAAAGCGTAACAAAACAAGACATTATGCTATTTCTGCCAGCGGGAGGGCAAGGACAGCCAGAAAATCCTCTGACTCAGAAGTAGGGGGAGGTGGCATAGGGCTTGAATAGTCTTCGTTTCTTGCATCCTCTGAAAGTTGAAGTCCATTATGTGTCATGTCTGACATCCTAGTACTGCTGGCAGTCATCACCAAGAACCCCCGTGCACTGATCTTCCTCAAGACGAGCCTCCACCTTCTTAATCACGGATACTTAACTTGGGTCAACAGGATCTCCTGAGAAGTTTTAGATGGTGGAGTTGGAGTCAGTGTTACAACAAGAGTAACTGCTAACAGTCCCAGCATCACAACATGATACAGCGCTAGTAGAAGGACAAATGTATGTATGAGAATGCGCAGCGCCAAAGGTGAACCCGCTGGTGAGCCCAAAGGGCGTCTCATATGATTCTGTATGGCCAGATGGCACCCCAGAGGGGACTGCAACTCCCCAAACATGTCCAAGAGCTTGAAGGAAGAACGGCTGGGTCAGCTGCCAATACCAGACACTCTGGGTAGCCCAGCATTGGTACAGAGAGTAAAGTGCTTGTGCTCTCTCCCTAAAACATGGTGAAATTGGTTTACACCCAATTGGCATATTCAATATCCTAACAAGCCCTCGTAAGTGATTTACCACATACCCTGGGACTGTAAAATAAATGCTAATAGTGGGCCTGCACCACTTATTGTGAAACCCACTTAAGTAGTTCCATAAGACATGTCCCAGGCCTGCCACTGTAGCCTGCATGCAGTTTTTAAACTGCCAATTCAACTTGGCAATATAACCCCCTTAAACTTCTATTTTATTGCATAAAAGTCACCCTAAGGTAGGCTCTCTATGTAGCCCATAGTGCAGAGTACATTGCAATGGGAAGGTTGGACTTGCACACCACAGGTTTACATGCTCTAGAAGTGGAAAACTCCTAAATGTGTTCTTCACTATTGTGAGGCCTACCTCTCCCATAATAATGTGTTGTGTTACCTGTACTAAGTGCTAATGCTTGTTTAGGAACAGGTAACAATTTGTGTTTGGTGTCTCAGAAATTGTAATTACAAATATTCTTCATTGGTAAAGTCAGATTTAAAAGTTACAACTTTGAAAAAGCCACTTTTAGAAAGTTGGCATTTACATGCCCACTTTCTAAAAGTGGGCCTGTAAAATGTGCCAGGATCACATGACTGAGTGCAGTGGCTGGATGGGCCATCAGCTGGCAGGATTGGAGAGTGGAGCCTGGCACAGTCCAACCGGCAAATGAATAGGCTCTGCTCTGCCCTCACACATTATCAACCCGGCATTGTTCCTGCAAGCAGCTTGGAGCCATCGCAAGGGATGGAGGAAACTTCAAGCACTTCAAATGGATTTCTCTAGAAACTTTTCCTACTTCATAGGAGGCACCAGGTTAAATAATAGGACCCACAGACCCACTCTTCAGTTCACTTTCTGAACCTGCAAAAGAACTCCTAGAGGACTGCTTGCTGCAGTGGCCTCGGTGCTTAATTTTAAGCGCTAGGGGTCTGACCAGGAGGCCACTGCAGCATGCAACACCCATTGCCCTTGTCATTGCAGCCACAACAACTACTTACCACCCCTCTCACATGTAAATGCAACAATTCAGATTATTCCAGATCCTCAAAGCTAAATGAATAACTGACTGAGGCGGCAGGTATTAGCAATTTAAACGTGTATACTGTATTCCTAAACAAACGTTGTTCTGCTCATCTCTAAATTAGATAAGCAGCGCCACCATGTGGTATACTGTTCTAAGTATGGTGTTAACAATTAGGTACAAGTGCCGAGCACCAGAAACCAATTAAGTGCTGGTGCTGAACTCCGGAAAGCACCAGCTCAAAGTAAGCACTGAGTGGCCTACTGTGTACTGCAGAGGACTGCTTTGCTGCACCTGGAATGACTGCTTTGCTTCGTTAATCCTGCCTTGAAGCCTCAGAGACCTGCCCTGCTGTTTGAGCCCTGTTCTATAGCTGAACCCAGAACTACCAGAGTGACTTCAAAGGCTAGTTGGCTGGCCTCCCGATTGGAAACTCAAGGACAGAAAAGTTTCCAACCATTTTCAACCTGCACATTGACCCAACCTGAGTGAGTCCTGAAACTCCAAGTGGTGACCCACCATTCCTAGACCCTTGGTGATGATGCTAAATGTGCTCAGATAGCCAAAATCAAAATGTTGGGAACATTTTTGGCTAAAAAGTGATGTGAGAGGAGACCGTGACCAACCTGCTCATCTATCCACCAAAGGGGCATCACCGGTTGGCCTGACTTTGTGCACCTCATGCTTCATTCTTCTCCGAAGCAGCAAAGCATGTTCAGGGGTCGTTCGGCAAAGGGGTATCCGACTTCGTGGAACTCATTATCTACAGCCTCTTCCCGCTAGAGGCTTTCGACTTCCCAAAAAGTGAACAAATGTGAACGAAGAAACCTTCACTGCAACTTTGTTCAGGTGCACCCTGATGACTAGATGTTTGCAGTTGGTGCTTTGTTCTTTAAGGTACTAGCTTTTATTCATAACTCCAGTTGACTAATTGGATTTTTGTGGTTTTGGTGTCAAATAATGTATCAAAATGTACTCTATTTTTTAACTTGGTGTGGGATTTTTCGTGTGTTGTGTTTTCACTTTGTTAATGTTTGCATGCTGCATAAATATTATACATATTTTGACACCAGAGTTGATTTTTTTTTTACATTCTCCGTAGTTTTCCATTGGCTGTTTTCTCCTTTTTCTAAATTCAAGTGTTCTACCTCCCTTTTTTTTTTACTATAGAGATGGAGCTGCTCAACTTTGACAAACTCACCGGGGCTGAGTTCCTTAGGCTCTGCAAAGACTGATGGCTGAAGATAAGCAAAAAGGCTACAAAGTTGGATCTCGAGGCAGCCCTCAGAGCCTACGAGAAAGTACAGAGGTGGCAGTCCATCCCAGAGGGGGATGATGAGGAAGGGAAAGCACACTTGGATTGTTAGGAGGAGAAGGAGGAGGAGGAACCAAAACTGGGTCCAGAGCAGAAGGAGAAGCATGAGTCACCCCCAGAGGATGCCCAGAATGGGGCCGAAAGGCGTTTGTCTGCATGGGGTCTGTCCAACAGAGAGGGGGCTCAAACTGGAGCTGGCCAACCTAAGGTTGTGAACAGAGGAGAGAATGGCTTCTGAGTGGAGTCTCAGGGAGCTGGGCATCAGAGCCAGGCAGAGTCCAACAGTATTGGTGGCAACATTACCCCAGTGTCAATTGGAGCAAATAGTCCACATCCCAAAATATGTGTTGCCTAACTTTATTGTGGGAGATGGCAGACGACTGATGTGAAGCCTGAGAGTTTTTTCTAGAGATGCATCGGTTCTCTAAGGAAAATTGCACGCCCAGCCTCTGGAGGCACATTCCTAATGAAGTTTGCCTGGTTAGCCCTAGGGAAAAGAGACAGGATGAAATATCCCCTCATGAAAGAGGCCCTGACCAGGAAATCTGGGCTCACCCTATAGATATATAGGCAAACGTTTAGGGACAGCGAGAAGCAGACCTGGGTGGATTGTGTGGATCACTTTTGCAGGGCACTGGGTGGTTGGGTGAAGAGCAGTGAAGTAAGCGATTACAAGGGGATGTTCCGTTTGAGCGGTAGTCTTTGTGTTACAGAGCTGCACCATCACCTTGTGGATAGTAAGATGTCAGGACCTCTAATAATACCTTGCTCTTGGCTCACCGATTCTTGCACAGGAACAGAGATGCTAGGTCCCAAATCCCTTTGGACAATGCTAGTGGGTCTTACGCAGAACCCTCCATCATTACCTCAAGGGAAGGGGGAAATTGGATAAAACTACAAACAGAGAAGAGACTGGTCCTGAGTAGGGTTCTTCAGTCAGCTGCCTTCTGTGCTGCTATTTTCTTCTGAAGGAAACCTAAAATGACATTACATTATTATCATCCTAACCTACAGCATCTAACTGAAAAACTGCTCCGTAACCTTCTCACTAGCCACCCTTATACTGCTGGACCTTAGCTCCTCTTCTGGTAAGTAGTGTAACTTATTCTCCTCTAGTAGTTGTCACTAGTGAGAAAGAAGACACAATGTATTAATTCTTGCCCTTAACGATTCTCTACTAGAATTATGTTATTATTTTTACTTGTAGTAGACACTTACTTCACTAATAGTGGAGTCTCTCTCTAATGGGTTTCTGTTTACTGTGTAATCTGATATGCTCTTCAGTGTTGCTATCAGTCTTTTTCTTACAATGTCCTATTCTGTTTTTTGCAGGATTGCTGTTTCACAGTCTTTAGGTAAGTGTTTATATACACATATATAGTTTTACATCTTGCTGGAATCACTCATGCTGTTCTTGTTTTTTTAATCTTTTTTCCTTCTTTGTAAATTCACAGTTTTAGCCAAGACACGACTTCTTGCCAGATAAATTCAAGATAATCACTATTGCTCAAGGTTGTTAAATATTCACTTAGCTTTGCCTTCTTATGTATCTGTAGTTCTGCGCCTCAGGACTCTCTTCTGCCCAACACTCGATAACTCCTCCTCAGACGAGCGGCGCTATATCACTGTCGCTCCTCACTGGACTCGAGGCTCGAAAATGGTGCTACACCTTGTGAGACGAGTTGGTTAACTCTTCACCGTTTACCACTCGAAATACTTGTGCTCAGAACGAGTGGAGAAATTCCTCTGACGTACTTATGAAACTCGGAACTCGCGCTTGACTAGTGCGCCGAATTCCGACTAAATACAGTTCTTAAGGAGTTCCGCTTAGCGGTTCTACTAAAACGACAACAGGTTTACTCAGGATTCTTGGGCCATTCTAGGAACAAACTTCACTCACGGATGCTTCTTGGTGAAGTGCGCATTCCACAGGCTGCTCGCGCTACACATTGAGGTCACCGCTGCTGTGAACAGAAAGACTAGAACGGCCACTGTCACCTCCTTTGGCAACAACGGCGGCCATCTTGTCTCTCCAGATTCGCACTCTCTTTGCCCACATGTCACCAGCAGCAGACCGTCCTGTCAGCGTCGCTGTTGGACAGCAATAAATGGAACCCAGAGTCTGGGTCCTGACAGTACCCCCCAACAAAGCAGGTCCTCTCTTTCTTGGCTTGGTGGGGAATCGTTGATGAAATGATTTGATTAATCTAGGTGCATGAACATCCTTCTCTTGCTCCCAGGATCGCTCTTCTGGGCCATAGCCTTTCCAGTCTATTAAATAGTACAACTTTCCTCTAGATTTCTTGGAGTCCAAAATTTCTTTTATTTCATAATCAGTACCTGTTTCTAATTGAGCTGGCTTTGGGGGTGATTGTCTTCTCAGATTTTCAGGAGCCTTTTTTAGCAATGATACATGAAAAACTGGGTGTATCTTTAACTTGGATGGCAGTCTTAGACGGTAAGTAACTTGGTTGATTTGTTCTTCGATTGGATATGGACCGATAAATCAGGGTTGAAACTTTCTGTTTCCTTTTAACCTCAAATTCCTGGTGCTCAACCAAACTTGATCTCCATTAGCCAAAGACGGTCCCTCACGTCTTTTTCGATCAGCATATCTTTTATACTTTTCTTTGGCTACTCGTAGATTGTCTGCAGCCTTTTGCTGAATTTGAACCAGGTGTGAGATGACCTCCCTTACTGCGGGTACTGCTGTCTCCATTTGTCGAATGGTAGCATTTGGGTGCCTGCCATAGTTCAGGAAAAAGGGAGAATACCCTGTCGAGCTGTTTTGAGCATTATTGTGAGCGAATTCCGCTGTCCACAAATAATCAGACCAATTTCCTTCTTCTTTTAAGAGAAACAGCCGTAGATATTGTTCTAGTTCTTGGTTTACCCTTTCAGTCTGCCCATCTGTTTCTGGGTGGTAACTAGTGGAGAACCTAACTTCTGTTCCTAAACCTTCCATAAAGGTCCTCCAAAAGTGGGACAGAAATTGGGAACCCCTATCAGAGATGACAATTTTAGGAATTCCGTGTATTTTGACAATCTGGGAGCTAAAATGGGTGGCTAATTGTTTGGCCGAAGGAACCCCTTTTAAGGCTGTAAAGTGGGCCATCTTTGAAAAGGCATCCACTACCACTAAGATGGTGTCGTACCCTTGACTAATTGGTAAATCTGTAATAAGGTCTAAGGTAACTGTGTGCCATGGATAGGGAGGTGTTGGTAGGGGCTGCAATAACCCTTTTGGTGCCTGCCGTCTGACTTCCCCTGCGCGCAAATCTCACATGACTTAACATATCTCTCAATATCTGCTGCCATCTTAGGCCACCAGTAATGTCTTTTAATTAATTCTTCGGTCTTGGCTTCTCCCTTGTGACCGGCTAGTTTGTCATCATGGCATTCGTGCATTACTTGTCGCTGTAACTCAGTTGTTGGAAGGTACAAGGCGTTCTGGTGATAAGGCATTTGTCGCATGATTTTTCTGTTGGCATCCTCCTCCACCCAGCTCTGCATGGCCTCTGGACTCATGGCGTCTGCAATCGACTCTTGTAACTCTATGGAGATTGTAGCTCCTATGATCTTGTCATTGGGAATGATTGGCTGTATGTCCGTAACTGTTTTCTGCAACTCAGTACCTATTCTGGATAGCGCATCCGCCTTTCCGTTTTGAGCACCTGGACGGAACGTGATCACAAAGTCGTAGTCCGCAAAATACAAGGACCATCTCAGTTGTCGTGGTATAAGAGTTCTGGCTGTCTTTAGAAATTTTAAATTGCGATGATCCGTAAACACCGTTACTTGGTGCCGGGCTCCCATCAGATAGTGTCGCCACTCCTGAAAGGCGTCTTTTATTGCCAGCAACTCTTTCTCGGTGATCGTATAATTTATCTCTGCTTGGGTCAACTTCCTTGATCGATAAGCGACCGGATGTAGTTGGCCGGTGGTCTTATGTCGCTGTGATAATACTCCTCCCACAGCTTGATCCGATGCATCTGTCTCTACATAAAAGGGCTCCAACGGATCCGCATGCAACAGAACTGGCGCCGTGGTGAAATCTTTTTTTAAAGATTGAAATGCCTCCTCTGACTCCTCTGACCACTCAAACTTGGTTCCTTTTCTCAGCAATTTGGTGAGAGGAAGAATCTTTCTTGAGAACTCACAGATAAATCTCCGGTAGAAGTTAGCAAATCCAATGAAGCTTTGGACTTCTTTTACACTCTTCGGAGATTCCCAGTTCGTCACTGCTTCCACCTTGCGTTGATCCATCAGAATTCCAGAGGGCGACAGCACGAAACCCAAGAACTCCACCTGTGATACATCGAATGCTCATTTTTCTAACTTCACAAACAACTTATTCTCCTGTAGCTTCCGCAATACACCTTTAACTTGCTCATGATGTTTTGCCACCTCAGAAGAATAAATTAGAATGTCGTCAATGTACACAATTGCACACTGATCAATGAATTCTTTCAGGATGTCGTTGATGAAGTGCTGGAAGGCTGCTGGGGCATTACACAGTCCATAAGGCATCACCTGATATTCGAAGAGCCCAAATCTAGTCCGAAACGCCGTCTTCCACTCATCTCCTTCGCGCATTCGGGCTAGGTGATAGGCCCCTCTCAGGTCGAGCTTGGTGTAGATTTTCGCACCTTTCACTTGGTCTAGAAGCACCGAAATCAATGGTAAGGGATACCGATTTTTCTTGGTTATTTTGTTGATGGCTCTATAGTCGATGCACGTCCGCAAATCTCCTTCCTTCTTTGGCACGAAAAATAAGGGAGACGAGACAGGCGACTGGGACGGCCGGATGAAGCCGTTGGCAAGATATTTATCTAGATACTCCTTGAGGTGTTGGTGCTCCTTTTCGGTCAAGGCATAGACACGACTGCATGGCAGGTTAGATCCAGGCTCCAATTCTATCTTGCAGTCGTAAACTCGATGTGGTGGTAAATGTTCAGCTTCCACTTCATTAAACACATCCGCAAATTCTTTATATTCTTCGGGAATTTCCTGACTGTTAATAACACACACGGAGTGCTCAGTGGAACACAAGGACATGGCTGGGTTGTTCCTTGCTCGTCCAGTCTCTGGATTAAAACAATTCTCATGATAATAACTCGAATCCATTACTATGGTTCTGGAGCTCCAATCAATCGTAGGATTATGTTCCGTAAGCCATGGGAGGCCAAGAATTAGTTGGAACTGGGGAGCATCTATTAAGTTAAACTGGATTTTCTCCTGATGTCCGTCATTGGCCGTCAATTGGATTATTTCTGTGTGGCTCACAATTGGTCCCGAAGATAGGTTCGTCCCATCCACTGCACGAACTGGCTCGCTCTTTACTTTTCGGATTGCCTGGATTCCAACCTTAGCAGCAAATCTTAAATCACAGAAATTTCCGGTGGTTCCCGAATCAATCATAACTGATACTTCCGTTAAGGTGGTCTGTCCGAATTTTACTTCCATGGTCAGAACTAAGTGCGGAGCCGCTGACTGAAGTGTATTCGCCACTTGATGTTCGTGCGGAGTTGTCTTTTGAATCGCACCCACCTGCTCAACTCCTCCCGCAGGTGGTGCCGTTAGTTTTCCTTCGGCTTGAAGGTTCCCTTTGGTTTCTTTGGGCACTCTCGAACAAAATGACTCCCTGATCCGCAAT
Source organism: Lissotriton helveticus (assembly GCF_964261635.1). NCBI lineage: Eukaryota > Metazoa > Chordata > Amphibia > Caudata > Salamandridae > Lissotriton > Lissotriton helveticus. The sequence continues at coordinate 915,180,200 of NC_136059.1, read as the reverse complement.
ACATACATTGGTTATTCGCCCTTCATTTCTCTTTCTCCTCTTTGGTTAAAGGGCCTCTTATTGCTCCAATCTGCATTGGTTCCACTCCTGAATTAGTCTCTGAAGTTCTAGTCCCATCTGACCGAGCCCTGTCGAATCTTGGAGGAATTAACTTAAAATCTTTCTTCTTTTCTCCTCGCCTTTCTCCTTGGCGGAAATCTATCTCCAACACCAAATCTATGAGTGCTGAAATCTCAGTAGGCCGATTAGGAATTTGGGCTAAGGTGTCCTTCAATTCGTCTCTCAACCCACGATAGAACACCGCAGCCCTTTTACTTTCTGGCCAATCCGTCTCCACCACCAACTTATTGAACTGTGCCAAATATGCGATCAAATCCCGATTTCCTTGTCGTAAATCAAGCAGCTCATTATCCACCACTTGAGATATTCTTCGTCGGTCAAAGATCCGTAAGAATTCTCGTTTGAAATCTTCAAAATTCCTCAACAAGGGGTCATCTCGTGAAACTAAGGGCATGGACCACGAGGCCGCATCCTCACTTAGATATGAGAGTATGAAAGCCACTCTAGATTGCGCGTCTGGGAAGATCGAAGGACGACACATGAAGTGTAATGAGCATTGAGAGAGGAAGATCTGGGCCTTCTGTGGATCCCCACTCAATCTCTCTGGGGCTGCTAATGGTATGACCGGGGAGAGCGATGTATAACCTGTGTGGTAGATCTATTTGTAGTTTCTAAAACTGGATTCATGGCTTCCCTCTCCAAACTACTAGGCTGGCGTAACCTTAACGCCAATTCAGCAGTTTCTTTACTAGCGCTAACTACTTCTGGTCTTAAATTTCGATTTTCCTCCCTTACCGCTCCCAATTCCTTCTGAATAGCATCTAGAATTGTACCTAAGGATTGGATATCTATTCCTTCCGCCATCTCTGTTCGGGTGCGAAGGCAACTTGGGCACTTCACTCTGTCAGGACCTCTAATAATACCTTGCTCTTGGCTCACCGATTCTTGCACAGGAACAGAGATGCTAGGTCCCAAATCCCTTTGGACAATGCTAGTGGGTCTTACGCAGAACCCTCCATCATTACCTCAAGGGAAGGGGGAAATTGGATAAAACAACAAACAGAGAGGAGACTGGTCCTGAGTAGGGTTCTTCAGTCAGCTGCCTTCTGTGCTGCTATTTTCTTCTGAAGGAAACCTAAAATGACATTACATTATTATCATCCTAACCTACAGCATCTAACTGAAAAACTGCTCCGTAACCTTCTCACTATCCACCCTTATACTGCTGGACCTTAGCTCCTCTTCTGGTAAGTATTGTAACTTATTCTCCTCTAGTAGTTGTCACTAGTGAGAAAGAAGACACAATGTATTAATTCTTGCCCTTAACGATTCTCTACTAGAATTATGTTATTATTTTTACTTGTAGTAGACACTTACTTCACTAATAGTGGCGTCTCTCTCTAATGGGGTTCTGTTTACTGTGTAATCTGATATGCTCTTCAGTGTTGCTATCAGTCTTTTTCTTACAATGTCCTATTCTGTTTTTTGCAGGATTGCCGTTTCACAGTCTTTAGGTAAGTGTTTATATACACATATATAGTTTTACATCTTGCTGGAATCACTCATGCTGTTCTTGTTTTTTAATCTTTTTTCCTTCTTTGTAAATTCACAGTTTTAGCTAAGACACGACTTCTTGCCAGATAAATTCAAGATAATCACTATTGCTCAAGGTTGTTATATATTCACTTAGCTTTGCCTTCTTATGTCTCTGTAGTTCTGCGCCTCAGGACTCTCTTCTGCCCAACACTCGATAACTCCTCCTCAGACGAGCGGCGCTATATCACTGTCGCTCCTCACTGGACTCGAGGCTCAAAAATGGTGCTACACCTTGTGAGACGAGTTGGTTAACTCTTCACCGTTTACCACTCGAAATACTTGTGCTCAGAACAAGTGGAGAAATTCCTCTGACGTACTTATGAAACTCGGAACTCGCGCTTGACTAGTGCGCCGAATTCCGACTAGATACAGTTCTTAAGGAGTTCCGCTTAGCGGTTCTAGTAAAACGACAACAGGTTTACTCAGGATTCTTGGGCCATTCTAGGAACAAACTTCACTCACGGATGCTTCTTGGTGAAGTGCGCATTCCACAGGCTGCTCGCGCTACACATTGAGGTCACCGCTGCTGTGAACAGAAAGACTAGAACGCCCACTGTCACCTCCTTTGGCAACAACGGCGGCCATCTTGTCTCTCCAGATTCGCACTCTCTTTGCCCACATGTCACCAGCAGCAGACCGTCCTGTCAGCGTCGCTGTTGGACAGCAATAAATGGAACCCAGAGTCTGGGTCCTGACATAAGATCTCTGACCTTAGGGAGCTTGCTAAGGAGGCAGACCATTGGACCAGCACCAAGGTGCACATGAAGATATCTGGGGAACTCACAAAAGTGTGGTCCGGGTTCCCACTAGAAAGGTGGAGGGATATGAATAGGAAGGCTTTCTCTTAAGGCCCCATAAAGGTTCTCAGACGAAAGGGTCCCAGCCACAATCTGAACAGGCAAAGGGCATTGCTGACAAGAACACTGGTAATTTGTCCTCAAATGTTATGAGTGTCAAGTGTCACCTGGTGTTATCAGAGCAGGTGGTACCTAATACATTCCACCAGGTTGTTTTGAACAGACAACTGTTTGAGCACCTACACTGTGTTTCGGATTTCCTTTGCATGGAAGGTTCTCTTAGGGTACCTGTGAGCCCTGACATGCCCGTGGACTGTTTGCTTGGGAATTACATGGTGCACACTGCCTGAAAGGAAGTGTAATGTAGGTCACACCTGGAAATGTTGGGGTTACCTAAGTGGGGTTGTGTGACCACAAGGTCAATAGACGCCCAGTAGCGGAGTCAATGAAGCCTGGAATAGTGGGCTAGGCAGTTGCTAAGAAGGAGAAGGGCGTGGGAAACCTGCCCCTGAAACTTCCATGGTACAAGAGGATGGGGCACTAGAGGGGCAGCCCATAGACTACCAGAGAGAACACTGCCTCCCTTGGAGACCTGCCAGAACGTGCTTGATGGCAATTAGAGGGTTGGCCCACCAAGGACAAGTTTTGTAAGGCACACAATGAGTGCTCAACCCTAGAAGTCAGGAGGTATCAAGTTGAAGCCCAGGCAGCGGTGATACCTCTGGAGATCACCCTATTTGTTGGGAGGATGAATTCCTGTATAGTGAGTCCCGGGTAACACATGTGCTGGTGGTTCCCCAATGCTACAGGCCTTCCTACTGGGTCTTGGACTCAGTAAAGTCCCCTGGCAGGACATCTGGGGCGGGAAGAGACATTTAGTATGCTTGACTCCCACTTTTATTGGTCCTGAATGAGGATAGCCTCAGGTACTTTGTGCAGGGCCTGTTTCATCTGCCAGGCCAGTGAGAAAACTGTGAAAAAGCAGAAGGCTCCCCTAAATCCCTTACCTGTCAACGGCACCACCTTTGAAAGACTGGGTATCCACATTGTTGGACCCTTGGACCCCAAAACTGCCTTAGGCATCAGATTTATCCTGGATCTGGTGGACCATGCCATTAGATACCCAAAAGCAATCCCCTGGAGGTCTGTGGCTGCACCTGCAGTGGCTAGGTTCCTGGTGGGGATTTTCACTCATTTAGGGTTCCCTAAAGGAGTTGTGCCTCACAGGAGCACCACCTTCATGTCAGCATATGTGAAGTCCATGTAGAAGGAGAGTGAGGTAAACCTACAAGTTCTTGCTCTATCATCCCCAATCCAATGGGCTTGTTGAAAGGTTCAAGACCCTAAAAGGCATGATAATGAGCCGGCCTGGGCCCGTGAGGCAGAAGTGGGACATCCTCTTGCCATGCCTTTTTGTTGCCTACAGAAAGGTGCCACAGAAGGGCATTGGGTTTAGCCCATTTAAACTTCTTTTTCGACACCATGTTAGAGGACCTCTCAGTCTGTTCAAGAAGAGGTGGGACTATCATTTGTTGCCGTAGCACTTTTTGCCCTAAGTGGGATGGGTATGCTAACCTGGCTGATGAGCCGCGGCATACCCAAGGATGCTTGTTTCCGATCCAGGGACGCCCCAGCTTGGCAGTTCGGGCTGGACTGTTTCCATGAGAAGCAGGGTCAAGACTGATTTGCATATGGCTGGGTCCAAACTGGGGTGGCGTAGTGGACAAAAGAACAATGGATCTAACCCATATCTAGACTGGGGGAGAATGTTTGATTTATTCAGCATTCCATTCATCATTTGTTGCTGCAGCACTTATAAAAAGTTGGCATTTTCCTACCCAAACCATTTGGTGCCTGCAGCCTGTTCCTGGGTCACATGACGGGATGTAGTTAGCAGTTGGAGTTTGTTTATTACAATAGAAGGGCTATGTATGCCTGGAGGGGGCATCATCTGGCAGGATAAGTTGTGCACTACCTTCACACAAAGGACTTATCATCATTGCCTTGTTCATGCAGTCAGCAACTTCTAGAAACTTCACCTACGTCAAAGGAGGCACCAGGTATAATTGACTGTTGTGTAATTCAGAGGAATGCTTTGTTGCACTTGGATGGACTGATTTGCTGCCTTAAGCCTGCCTTGAACCCTCAGAAGCCTGCCCTGCTCCCAGAGCCATGTTCTACTGCTGAACCCAAGGTGGTGGTGCTAAAAGTGCCCAGATAGCTGAAATAAAAAACTGAACCGAGAGAAGTCTGGTACCAACGTGCTCGTCTATCCACACAAGACTGAGCTTGCGGTAAAACTCCCATTATGTTCTTCTCTGCAGCAGCAAATCCTGTTCAGCTGTCCTCCGCCACAGGGATATCTGGCCTTATGGAACTCTAGTCTACTACAGACTCCTGCCTCATCCTACTGGAGATTTTTGACTTTCAAAAAAAGTGACTATGAACAAAGAAATCTTCAGTGCTACTTTCTCCACTGGCTCCCTGACAGCAACACTCCCTCCTCAGACACTCGCTGCAGCCTTGGCCCTCTGAACTTTGACCTGAACACGTTGCTTGAAATTTCTTCCGAAGGCAAGCACTGACCGGTCCCAACCCTTTTTGTATCCGACTCGCTTTCCATTGCAGTTAGTAATATTTTTCGACTTTGACCCGGTCTAATGCAGCTAGATATACTTGGTTGGGGCTCTGATCTTTTAGGGGCTAATTTCTACCTTAAACTTAAGAAATTCACATCACCAGCTGTACTAATTGAAATTTTGTCGCTTTGGTAAAATAATTTATAAAAAATTACTTTAGTTTTCTAAATTGGTTGGGATTTTATTTGTGTGGTGTTTTCACTTTGTTATTGTTTGTGTGCTGCATTAATACTTTACACATTGGCTCCAAGTTAAGACTGGCTGCTTTTGTGCCGTCGTTCACCCTAATGGGGATTGTAGCTGTTGCTTTAGCAGGGTTAAGTCCCTACTCAACCAAAAGCCTACTTTCTCACAAATGACAATTTCCTTTAAGAATATAAAGGACAAGTTATCTATAAACATGAGCAAGAGCATTATAAAGCAATATTTTTATTGCAATTTTCTCTACAGGTGTTAAAATGAAACAGTGCCTTGGAAGTTTATTAACGATAAAATCTTATGAATTAACTGAACATAAAATGTTAAGTAAATGTGACTTAACTTATAGTTCTGGCTCTGTACAAGTATTTGATTTAGCACCATTTACTGTGACAAAGAAACCAAGAGGTTGATATATGGGTTTATTAAAATGCTGATCAATGTTGTACATTTGAAGGTTGCCTCCTGAAAAAAGGTACGGGGAGTGCACATGGTTGGAGAATTCATTTGAACATTCCCATGTTTATTATTACTGAAAATCTGCATTTTCTTTTCATTGTTTGTAAAAATAACAACCAATTTATTTTAATGCAAAAACGTACTCTAGTGCACTAGGAACTTTTCTCAAAGTAAGCAGATTATTTTTTATGATTCAATATAATAGAACCAGGTTGAATGATGTGTGTACACTGAAGGAGTCTCCAAGATACGAAATAGATGAGACCCACAACTAAATGCTGTGAATAGAGGTTATATTCACTGTCACAAAGAACAGTGACTGTGCACCTGTGGATATACACTAACAAGTCCTTGTATGGAAAAAACAACAACAAATTAGCTAGCATACTTTCATAATTGAGATAGGACATAACATTAGAATCAGCAAATGAGCGCAACATGAATAACATAGCTTTTGCAAACCGCTTATTGTGCAGCTTTCATTGAATGCTCAGAAACAGTTTTTCTTGCTTCACATATACCACAGGGGATTTTCCATATTTAAGTAACTAGTAAATTTTCATTAAATTAATAGAATTAAACATTAGAAATAGCTTCGCAAACACTAGGCTATCCAACATTTTGTTTTTGAATAGATTGCCACCAATTATGATAGCGAGTGTAATTGCACTAGCTGTAACATCACTACTGAAAATAATACATGCGTTCAGAAGAATGAAGAAGGTGCTCAGGATGTGAATTGAGGATCAAATGAAAAAGGATCAAGGACAACCCCCAAGCACAAAAATACCGGATGAAGTACACCAGCAACTTAGAAGACTGTTGCGTATTGGAGCATTTCTGACTTGAGAGTAGTCACTCCAAAGAAGTGCATCAGGAATGACATTTAAAAAAAAAAAATCATTTCATTTGAATAACCAGCTCCATAACATTGCACATCGGTTAGCAACGGAAGTTCATTGACAATTACAAAGAAAATCAACCACAGATTAGGAATGACATTTGATTCACTTATTCACGGATGGTTAGCAACAGGAAGAAAATAATGTTCTAAAGCACTGTTCAGTCTGTGAAACACCCAGAGAACATCACAGTTTCTGTTTCTGATAACCCAACATTTGCAATACACTACACTATATACTAGTACTAGCGAAATTATAGTTGTCAAATTTTTTCAGTCTGCCTACAAATGGATCAAATTATTGTCAATCATGAGGATCAGTGCAAAAGATAAAGGTGACGTGTGTGAGAGTATTTGTGTAATAATTCACGTTAAAAGCTAGACAGGCCTGTATGCATGTAAACGTGGATGCATTTGATAATAGAGAAAGCGCGTAATACTCCTAGCCCCTAGGAAATTGAGCAACCTGCTAGAATGGTAATACTAATGAGTGTCTGCTCCACTGCCTTGTTCTCAGTTTGTCAACTCCATATTTTCGGACACTGTTCACACTAGACAGAGAAGGAAAATGTTACACTTCTTCGATGCACATGTAACCGTGGTTGCGAGGGATGATGACCCTGCAGAGATCTATCGTCGAGGAAAGACAGAAAAATTTGCCTTACATTCTGTACCTGCCAACTGCTTCTGCAAAGACGGATTGTTTGCACTTTTGGTAGTAAAGCAGGAGCCCAGCACAAGTGACCCCTCTTAGCTCCCAAACATCATTAGTTATAGTGATTTCTAGATTCTATTCTTACAGGGCAAGATGTATTACCATTTGCTTTTGCAAGTCGAAAAAGCAAATGTACAATAGTGTGTGAGACACTGTTAGCGATACCCAATGGGGTCGCAAAATGTGAGGCTAAAGAATATTAATGAGCCACTCGCAATTTGAGACCCCATTGGGAATGGCAGGCCCTCCCAGGTATGTTGGCCTGTTGAGCTCAGCAGACTACCATGTCTGGGACTGCTTTTCAATAAAGCAGTTTTTTTAAAATGCAGCTCGTTTTCCTTAAAGGAAAATGGGATGCATTTAAAAAAAGAAAAATGAAACGTTTTCGTTTAATTTTTTTAAGGGCACGTAGTGGTCCCTGGGACCAATGCCTGTCCTTATAACATATTTCTGAGCCAGTCACAAAGAGGAAGGGGCCCTGTAGGGGCCCCTTCCTATTTGCGACTGCCACCCTCTTAAAGAGGGTGGTAATTTGGAAGTGTTTTGCGACCGCAATTACTGTTGCAAAACATTGGTATATGGCTTTGCAGTCGCTGTTAGGAAAAGAACGCCCCTTCCTAATAGCGAGCTGCTAAACAATATTTTGCGAGTCGCAATTTATTTTCGGCTCGCAAAATAGTGTTTGTACATTGGCCACAGGTATTTAGCATGCGCAAACGGGTTTGCGACCCGTTTGCGCATGCTAAATACCGTCGTACATCTGGCCCACAGTCACTTTATGACGTTGTTCTATTCCTTATGAAAAGGCAACTTCCAAGGGTGTTCAGCTGCTATCTCAACCGCTATCTTGATTAACAACGAAGTACATTGAGCAGCTAGCAGTTCCAAGAAACAACTTGAATGATTAACATAAGAAATAACCACCATAATTTAAAAGGGTGGAAAACATAGTGCCCCGGTTCCTAACAGCCTGCTAGCTGCTCTCTCAAAATCAGTTATGGCTTCTGGTCTAATCTGGCATTGGTACAGACCGAACTATTACCATATTTCAGTTTTAACCTCAAAAACTTTGCTAACAAAAACAACTTTGTACACAAGGTTTATCAATCTCAAATCTACCATCGATTAAAGAATATCAAGGAATCTACTTTGGGCAAAATTCTGTAAATGGTCTATCCCTTGGTTAACATACAAGGCTATTAAAAGTTTGTGCACTGACTTGGGTCAGAATCAATAGTGGAAGCCAGGGTGAGGTATCCTCAAAAATACACAGCACAAACGGTCTCAAAGAGGAATGTGTATTGGCCCCCACCTTATTTAACCTTTCCACACCGACCCTATGCCCTGAATACAGTAAAAGCGGGGGCCCCAAAGTTAGCTCACTCCATCTGCTCATAATACAATATGCAAATGATACCCTTCTAATAAGCAAAACTCAGATCGGTCTACAAAGATTACTCGATGAATTGGGATCTCAATTTTTCAAAAATAAACTGGAGGTCATTCTGGAAAAAGCAAAGACTATGACTTTAGGACTGAAAATTAAAAAGCAAGGAGAAAGGTTTAGCAACAAAAAGGGGAGACGTAAAATCATATAAATACTTGGGAAATGTTTGACCACAATATCTTGTTTTGTTGCAGTGATTGTGCTAAGGAACAGAAATATGTGCTTGGGACAATAGAACATCAGTATGTAGGGAACGAGTCACCAAACCACCTCAGTATATAAGAGCCCTCCTAACCTATCCAAAGAGACACGTGAATTGGCACCCCAGAACATAACACTCTCGAACCTCTCAGGCATCGCGGTAACAGGACACAACCTTTTGCTCTTTCACTCGTACTTCTCCACAATAAGATAAAAAAGCGACACAAAGGAAGTTCACACTTTTATTTAAATTATTGTGCTCCAAGATGCAATAATTGTGACAAAATCAGAAAACAAAAACAATACAATAATGTCATTAGCATGGTTAAAAAACCATATACAATAAAGAGCCCTGTCATGTTTTCTGACAGATCTGTCTAAATCTTCCCGTACTACTGAAGCTAAGTGGTTATAAAATAAAGATCTTGGAGTTTCGTTGCGGACCCCGGTACTCCTTCATACGTGGATGTTCTACGTCTCAGCTGACGCAGCACTCTAGTCTCAGGACATTAGCTCTGTGTGTCCGTTGTTTTCCAGAACCCTGTTCATACTTATATGACAACATATGTGTATTTAAAACAGTAGCTGCATTATCTTATTATGTCTAGGTTCTAATGTCTGACCAGAAAGATTAACAATGTTGTTTGGCCTTGCCTGGGCTGTTCAGACTAAATCCCTGGAAAAGAATAAAATGAAAAAAGATATGCTGGTTTTGAGCGGAAATACAATGTGGCACAAAAGCAATTGTGATATGTAGTAACGTGTGCAAAACCAAAGCTGTCCACAGCGTGCATCATTAGGCTGACATAGGGAAAAAGACAATGGGTCATGTCTGAAACACATGACAGCTTCTGGAGCACAATGCCTCCCATAAAACGGAAGATAATTGCTTGATTTATGCATTCAAATCACTATACTTTGAACTACAAGCTCCTTCCTTAGAACCCTTCTTGAAAATAATCTAGATTTGGAACAAGCTTTGACTTATTATCAGGCTGCCTTATCAAGTGTGACTGCTCCGTCCTTGAACAGTACATTTGCAAAAGTTCACAGGAACCTTTTCTGCCTCCCATCAAATACCTCACAACATAATAGTACTCTGGAATTTGAGCAATGCAACCACCTGATAACAAGAAAATGGTTTGTTAAATTAATGCATAAAATGAAAAATCTGATTATTAGTACATCGAGTCATTTACACCTGGATTGAAATTGAACAATAGCCCCTGGCTATGGCTTAACTTAAATGAGATAACCATCTCATTAAAATATTTGCAACTGGAAGATCTGTTGGTTTAAACAATAAGTCACAAATTAAATAAGAAAAAAGCAAACAAAATGGACAAAAAAAATCTTTCACTGAAGACAAATATCTTTTCAGTAAACGCTCCTACTCGTGGTCTGTTACTAACTTGAATAAGTTGCTCAGACCTTAAGAATTCCTTTATCGACCCTACACAGTCAGAATAAACTGAAAACCGATGCAACATCGATTCAGGATGGTCTTATCAAAGGACATAACTTTACTGTTGAAGCTAAAAGACCTTGACCTTGGTTGTAGATTCTATTGATAAAATTGAGAATGAGTTTTTCCATCTGCTATGTACATGCTCTGATTTTAAAGAGGATTGAATTTAACTCCTTAAACAACTTTATTTTGATGAAACAAACTTGTTGCCAAGACTTGATTTTGCGCTTAGATGGTTCCAATATTCACCTCAACTGCAGGTTTATTATAATTTCATCAGCAATAAAAATATCAAACATGGATATTCTACCAGAATACATTTTAATGTATTTGAAATGTTATATATTTCAGTTTTCAGAAATTTTTTAATAAGTGTGATTTTCTAATAGTGCCAAGATGTTGTATTAAAGAACAATAAATCAAGTTACTTTACTTTAAATTTACTTTAGTGATAAGGTAATGGTGAAGGGGCAGTCTATGATAAGTGTACCAGTTGGTAATGGAAAATGCTGATGGGCTGAATTCCATCCAACTGCTAACCTGATGACAGCATAAAATATGTGAGGAACTATACATGGCAAGACAGTATAAGCTTAGTAAACTAACAAAGCCATGGATGTTGGACAACAACTTTAGGGTAAGGAACAGACTAACAAGTTAGGGATGTGTGGTGAAATATAATGGGGTCTTATCTATCATTCGCTCTGATATGTATATTGTCTGCCGAGCCTTTTAAAGTAATATGATTTGCAGGCAAATAATACATAATAAATAATAATATGATGGTAAAAGACCAACCATTGTGTGTGTACTGATTTGAGGTCTGGAATTCCATTTATAACAGATACTCAGACAAGTTTGAATGACTTTTCACACTCACCATCTGACAAGGAGAAAAATCTCAGCACCAGGGAATGGAGTGTAGGCTCCAAATGGTCTTGACAGCAGGACCATTTCCTCAAGGAAGATGGTATCTCTTTTCTATTGTTTTTGTGGATTTGTTTTTTCAAGAGAGATTCCCTTAATTAGGGGGACTTACCTGAAGTAGAAGAGGAATGCTTCAGTGTATCCCTTCGGTCCTTGCCAAACAATAGATTGGCCTTCCACTTCCTGAAATCTATATGGCTGCATTAGTAAACATTAATTTTAGGCAGTGACATGTTTGGAGCTTAGGCAGTACCTACACATGATCGGGGTGGGGGGTGCTCATTCTTCTTTCATCATTTGCAAAAGGGTTATAATATGAAATTTGAGGTAGAGATATTTGAACTAACTGCTGTCAAAAACGGAGGAATTTTGCCAGTACACCACCAAGAAGAGATATGAGCCTGAGTTGATGAGACATAGAAAAACAGAGCTACATGCACAGTGCTGGAGGGCGCCACAATATTATGATATTTCCCATCCTAGCATTGTGGTTGAGGCTGCATATTGCGTCTTGCCTAGAGAATATTGACAAGGTGAGGAATCTGCAGGACTAAGTATCCATCACAAATGTATCAGCTATTACATGCCCATTCGAATGGCTTCACCTCCTGGTGAACGATGGAAAAAGCACTGGTAAACATACAAGACAAATTAATGTTTGAGAGACTCAGGGCAGTTGGGCCCTAATTACATTGCACCTATTGGCTACATTGGATCATGAGGATCACCTACTCTTGTTGGATCAGTCAGAGGGGTTTGCAACAATTTTAGGAAAGGCTAATAGCTGAATAACATTGTAACTGACAGAGAACATAGGAATGATGAATGCAATATTACTGTAAATAAAGGCGCTCAGCGTGCTGCCAAATGATATTCTGCTAGCCAAAGAGAAGGAAATATAATACAATGAATTAGACCATGCTGGGTCTGACTGATTCCAAATAAAGTCTTGAACTTGCAAACAGATAAGCCAAGAAAACCATCACTTTCTGCTCTCTGTCCTTTGCGCCCTAACCAATTCCTCTGGGAAGGTAAAAACCAGAGCCTCTGGTCCAATTCGAAGGCAATGTCTTAATATTTAAAGATTCTAGAGGATGTTTAAAATCATCTTTTTAGGCTGTGTATTTGGTAGAAAAAAAACAGTGTTAGAGGTGAGGGCCCATTGCCATTCACACCTAACTAACCGAAATGTATTGGTCCAGATCATAGAAATTACACTAACATAACGGACTACCAGATTACACTTCCTACTCTCTTTTCACGCCACTTCGTTTTTCAGGGTCTAAGGCAGTCTCAATATCAAGTAAAAAAAACATTTTGGCTGGAAAATCCGGCAAAGCTTACACATTCACAGAGTTAAAACACCTGTTTATTTAGCAAATAAAAAGTACTACTTCCGCAGTATTAATAACTTGTTTGACTTAAAAAAAGTGTAATTGCCACAAACTTCATGATATTCAAAGTAATCAGAAATTATTTAAAGAAATGATTAATGCTTTTCATTGGTAGATACAGAGACAATTACTAAATGTAAACCACATGCGCTGTTCGCAAACACCACAAAATCAGAAAATTATTTTTATTTGCCAATTTATTATGAACCATGAAGCTTATCAACTTAAAAACCAACAGCATATTACAAAACGTTGGTTATTTTTGTTCAAGGCATAACATGTCTCAAAATAGATATCTTGGTAAAAAAAAACTTTTCTGTCAATACATAATCCTTTATTAAAAAAAAAGTTGTATATACCTCTTTCTGTCATTAACCTTGTTACATTTATAAATACAAGATTTACACAGCACCCCGTAAGGAAAACTGATGTTCCTTACAAATATCTACAGATATTTCTTACATAAAAAACACTTAAAGCAGTACTCTGTTAAGTTTTTTCTTTTACTGGCCTAGTTACTCATCAGCAATATACATAGAAATGACATCTTAATAAAATAATCTATATTTTAAATTAACAGGACACTTTCTAAGACAATGAGCTCATAAAAAAAGTATCTTGCTTTTGTTGTTGGCTACGTTAAATTTGTAAAAACAAAAAATGAAATGCACTGTCTGATATGAAGGATATATATGATTTACTAGACATGTTTACCAAATAGGTATTAAGGCAGGGTTGCAAATAAGGAGATGCCCTGATTTGTATGGCAGTAAAGAAACCGAAAAATATAAAAAATAAAATGGAGATACAGGCCGAGAAACCCGAAGGCAAACTCAATTTGAACCAATGTAACTAGTCACTGTAAATAAGGAATGTACATAATGAAAGGAAGTGTGGCGTGATAAATAAGTAGTTAGCTAGAGGCCCCAGTTGAACAGAGCAGAGCAAGGATGCTCTGAATGCCCTTGTATTGTGCACCGCTTCAGGCCAGAATCTGATGCGTGCTGACCTTCATTTGCAGTTGACGTTTTTCATAATTCATCTGATCGGCCAATACACTAGTACTTGGTTATACCTAGGCCCTGTGTTAAAAAGTACTAGGCGCTTTATTTGGGATTGATATCTGTTAATCTTTATTAGAAATAATAGGCTGACCTGAGCAAAGTTCCCTCCTATTCGATCTCTCTCACGACAAATCAACATCTCCCTGTAATTCAGGAGTTCATTAAGAGCATAATCGGAAGGAAGGTAAACCTCGGAATCTGAAGCCGGAAATCGGACTACAAACAAAACTGATCGCGTTGCCTATGGTACCTTGTGAATTGTAACTCTCTCCTTCAGCCGTGGCATGATCAGGTACACAGTGGAGCATCAAGGTTTAAGGGTAACAGTTATGAATGTATTTCAAAGAAATACAAGCCTCAAACCTTTAAACTGTTTTCATGTACCGACACGAAAAGAAGACGGAGCTATCAAGAATTTAATAAGCTCTGCCTTGGTCTCCACACAAAGTGCATTAGTTACTCCTCCGCCTGTGAGCTTTGGTACATTCTGTGGGCTTTGCCACGGGTCTCAGGCTAGCAGACGCTTTGACAGTCCCTCTTTGAAACCATACAAGTCCTCATACACTGCTGTCCTGCAGAAGTGGCTCTATGTCCTCATCACTGCTTCGCTCTGGAATGGCAGCTGACGTGTTGCTGGTGCTATTGCTGTGCTTCCTGGCCGTGTTGCTTTTGGATGAATGTGAGCGGCTTCCATGTTCAGGGATAAATAAGGCCACCAGGAAAGCCAGAAGAACTGAGCATGCCCCGAACAGGAAAGGAGGCCCGGGGATAATAGATCGCTGCAAGAGAAACAAAAGATTATTAATGAGGGGAAACAAGCAGGCAGAAGCTACAAGTACTTTTCAGGCATAGACTGCTGATACCATCAGACACATAAGGCCAAATAATTTTTGTTTGATTATCTGCTATGAGTTTGACCCAACAAAAAAATGGCAACGGTATAAAGAACATACTAACAAAACACAAAGTTGGAATTCATAATAAAAAAATAAAAAAAGAATACCATAAATCAGGAGGTTGCAGCTCTAAATTGTCTCTATTTGCTTCTACCCTATACCCTTTTGAAGACTTAAACTCATGTTATGTTTGATAGAGACCATAAAAATATATCTTACAAGGTGGAATGGGTCTATAACACCACAGGGTAAGCTAAAAAAAAAAAAGAAATCATGCCTGGTTTTTCATTTTATAGAAAGATATGTAACACTTTTGTTATATTAAATTGTGTAATATTCTAAATAGGATACAATACCTCTACTGTACAAAATATGGATATTACAAGTGGCCAAGGAGGTTCATGTTCCCTCTCTGGATTTTCCGCAAACTTTCAAAAACCTGGCTTTTCACTAAAATCTAATTTTATTCTCTCAGTTCCTTCCTCCTTTAGTGCCGAGGCACCTCCGGGCAATTGTCTGCGCTCTATAAAAATCAAAGCAAATCGAGGAAAGAGGACGAAAGCAGAGCTCTTTTATTAGGTCCTAGAACTCTGAGGGAGCTTTAAATATCCGTATAGTGTGCAGCAGAGAATATTCTATTCAGTATAATACGTGCTCACCCATCACTCATCCCACAAACCATTTAAAACCTTGGTGTCTCATCCCGCAGACTGTTTAAAATCTTGGAGTCTTTCTACTTTCAGCGCCTAGGCGCCCTTGGGCATTCGAGCGCTATATACATTTCACAATCAAATCAAATACTTTATATGAAAATGGTAGCATGGTCGCAGACATGTGGTGCAAATTAAACACCCCATAATAGGAAGTAATTTACTACAAAAACATATTAGACGGTGTTAATGAAATTCTGATTACGTTTTCCTGAATCAGAAGCAACATGCAGCGTGATTTTTTCTTTCCTCATTAACTACAAGTAAAAAATAAACATTGTTTATTTAAATAAGAGTTCATTTTTAGAAAAAAAAACAGATCAGTAGGAAAAGTCAGTTCTCGTTCTATTTCCGTAAACTGCTGCTGTAATTATGTTCGGAAACCTGTCTTTCATCGTGGTTGGTGGCTTTGGTAGCAGGCATTATGACATCACAACTCAACTGTATTTTAGTTATTACAGCTGAGAAGATGGGCAATTTCATTATTAAGGGTGACTAGCCGCTTGAATGCGGAGGACAAACTCTTCACGCCCATCAAATTACTGCAGCATTTGACATGAACAGTATGTTAATCCGGGGGTGGTGGGGGGGTTAGGTAGGATTGGAGGAAGGGGATGGGGTAAGGCAGACGGGGGGGGGATGAGGAGTGACAGTTTTTATTAGAAATGTGGGTATGCTGGGTGGTGAGAAGTTTACTTATCCCTGCAGATTCTGGAACTTTGCCTCATAGAAATGAGGAAACTGCATATTTTTTGCCAACGTTTCAGAGTATACCCGGTAAGAAAATGTCGTGGACTCCATTCAAGTCACACCCTCTGGCCTCCCCAGGGAGTCTGCTTTTCAGTAATGTCTGGGTTTAGTAGGTTTACCTCAGAGGCGGCCGAGTCTGGGCCTAAATACCGCAGCTATTGACCGCCAAAATGGATCAGTCATTATGATAATTACTCCACGTTGCATTTTTGAGCCTTTACTGCCATGGGTCAAAGACTTACCCATACAAGTAAGTTATGTTTTTATTAGGACAAGTGTGAGACCATAGAATAATAGAACAATTATTATTATGAACTGCAATGAAATATCGTTAAAAGCTGCAGCTCAGTTGACGGCTATGGGTATCTCCTATTTTTACACAAACAATATAAAACTGCAACCAGTGGGGTTTAATGGATAAAATGGCATATCACTTTTACTTGTATAAATCGAACAGCGGGGCACAAAATTACTGATGAAAATGAGGTCAACCATTGGTATGTTTTTCAACTTATTTCCATTATTCATTTCAACTATTAGTTTCTTAGGGGAAACCATGAGTGGTCTACATATAAGGACCTTTTGCTGAAGCTTTGTGGGTGATCCAAGGTTTTCACACCCATTTCCAACACAAACTGTAAGTAGGGTAGAAACTATTAAAAAAATAACAAATATCATCAACCACTTAAACTTGCTTGTTCCTGAAAGCTGGGAAGATATTTTAGCGGAACAAACCTTTTGTTGTTTCCATTTTTAGAAAAAAAATACACTTTTTGCACAGCAGTTTTTCCCCACTTTATGAAAACCTCCCAAAATGTTGTTTTATTTTGGTTATACTTACTGTTCCCTCCTGGGAAATCCACAAGCCTTGGTTAACTATAGAATCACCAAGTGGGCAAAACCGACACAAATTTGGCCTGGACACCTTCTGAGGGAAAAAACATATTAAGTACCCCAAACTTTTATATATGAAAAAAAGGCGCTGTAGTCAGTGGGAGGGCTGAGGAGGATGAGCAGCCTCAGCAGCTAAGGGGCTAGAGACGTCACAACTCGACAATAATATATGGGATAAAGTACCTCCTGTTGTACATTATAAGAGCATTGCAGGTCATTGAGAAGTTTCATGACCATATAGAAAATGAAGCCGAAGGTTATGGAGCTCTGAGGTGATTTATCCTTATTATGTGCAGCATTGGGTATATATGTACTCCCTAATAATACATGGTAATATCATCACCTTTCCCACATACCACTTAAATCCTTCATGCATAGCTCTTTCATATTAAATAGATATTTGCTGCAAGAAGATATTGGAATCAGTTTAATACAATCAGATTTCTTTTTTAAGGCGCAGTTACAAGGAATGTGTTGAAACATGCAGAAAGATTCTACCTATTCTATAATTACCCAAGAAGCGCAAAAATTGACATGTTGGCATGAATATCTCCTTTCTGGTTGTCACTGTACAGCTACAAAAACAGAGCAGGAGAAAAGAAAGAAAAAGTAGGTTTCCTTTTTGCACTACATACAACTGATTTAACTATGCTGTCAGGCCTGACCTGCTTCTTCCCCTCGGCTGCTGGCAGTGGCAGCAGGACTTGTGACATCAGAACTCTACTGTAATACGTTATAACAGTTGAGTTCTGACATTGCTTGATAGTTGGCAGCTGAGTCTATCGCAAGTCGCAGATTATAAAAAAAATTGTGACAAGCCTTTAAACAGGGATTCCATGTATTATACGGTAGCTAAAGACAATTTTATTTTATATTGGGATTGTAGGCTTCCACGATATTATGTTTTATTATATTATTAAAGATTTGATATGGGATAAAGTACTCCCTGCTGTACAGCACGAGGATATTACAAGTCACTGAGGAGTTTTGCAACCAAATAGAGCAACGAGGTAGAAGGCTGAGTTCCTAATAAAGACATGGAACTCGGAGGTGACTTGCAATATCCTTCTACAGTATGTTAGGGGTATTTTCTTCCTTATAATTCATTCTTTCAACACGTCTTTTCACACAAACAGCTTAAATTCTTAGTGCACTGCTCTTTCATATGAAATAGAGTGATGATTGCACATGTGTAGGACTTTAGGTAAAATTCTGGTGGAAAATGAAATGCATCAAGAAGCATTTAGATAATTGTTCTAAAAAGATATTAGGTCCAGTTATTACAGTTGAGGGGCTACCACACTTTCTTATTACAGGCGACTAGGTGCGTCACTCGTGGCCTATCATAAGGAAATTAGAGACAAGCTTTTATAAAGAAATTTACAGGATCATGTGTATTATTTTAAATACACACACACACATTACTATTACAGTGTTAGTTATAGTGAATCAGTAGTTTAGGGAAGGTGATCGAAATTAGAATTTAAAAAAATGTATGCAGATATTTTGAAATGTAATCAAGATTTTAAATATGTAGCTATTGGTAAAATACAGTTTGCATTGAAAATATTTTAATATACTAATAACTTTGGTGCTGCTTGATGAAACTACACACAATTTGGCAATTGGTATGCTCAACTTAGTTTTGTTGAGTTAAGCTTCAAAACAACCCAGTGTATCAATGATCTGTTTTTGCACCTATTTTGAATATGTTAATTTTGCACTCTATATTTTGCATGTGCAATTAGAACCACATAAAAACAAACTGATAGCAAGTTCCTGAACAAAACAAAAGCATATGAAATGTGCAACTCATTCCTAATCGGTGGTAGTACTAAAATAGAGCAGTTACCGTTTGCACTTGTTCTAGTGCTACCACCCAAGTCAAGTGGCTCTGACTAAATAGCATAAGAAAATATAGTGAAAAGGTTAAAAACAGAGGAGGCGTGGAGAAAATTTTGAATGTAAATAAATACATATCAGGAAAGAAAAGACTGTAAAAATGATCAAATATATGGTGACTGCGGTTTGACACCACATGGGAAGGCATCCTATATGTTCAGCTCTTATGTGAACTATTAGAATCAGCACATCTTAGAAGACCTACAATTCTGCACCTATATCACAGCAGCAGGAGAGACAGAAACCATGAAAAATGTGCTGTTTTTAGTCACTCCCAAATACAATATAACATCCCTAACTCAGTACAATAAAGTCTATCAGCACACCTACAAGTGCTAAAGATGATTACTCTAGTAAGAAACAGTTTTTCCTATCAGAGTTCAAGATTAAATAGTCACAACGCCTTTCTTCTTTCGTCAGTATTTGTTCCATATAGAAAAGTCCAAACGTTAAAACAATCATTGCCATTGCGTTTCATTCCAGAAAATTATTTCCATGGAACTTCATCAGGGCTAGAATCAATCAAAAACATCTATAAATATCGAACCACCAGCAAGAAGAAATGGAGAAAAAGTTGCCAAATGGACTTTGATAGAGACATTCTTCAGGCCTGCCTGGTCAGCGGTAGGCAGCACGTAAAAAATTAGTGGGGTTTGAAAGACAGATCATGCAAACTTTCGGACTGAGAAAAGATGCAACATTGGTTGCATTTGGTTTGGTTAGATATGTTCTGTTTGTGACCTAAGATGTTATGGCAATCCTGAAGGGATGTCTAGCAGAGTGTATAGGAGCCAGGCATAGAAGTTTAGTGATGCTGGGGTGTGTCAAGAGAATCTGCCCTCTGTCTCTGGACAGCAGGTTCGCTTGCTCCTACTATACCTCATGTTTAAGTCTATATTTACCACTCTTAAAGGTTCGGATTTCTCCATTAGTTAGCTTTCCCAGGACGTCTACAATGGCTCCAATGCAGTATTTCATTTACGGTCTGAATTATTCTTCAAGTTCCGCTTTATGTGCGAGATTGTTTTCACTTTCCAGGTTTCGTGCCCCTTTATCTTCTCAGTTTGATTATTTCTCAGTATCTTTGTATGGTCAGTCACTGATTGTGCTGATCTCGGTGAACTAGGCTTCTCCAAATACTTTTCAACCGGGGTTCATCACTTCTCTCATCTTAGCAGTCAAAACATGGAGGCGTCCTAATATACATTAAGATCTAGATTATTTCTCTGCACTGCTTAAATTGAGGCTAACCGAATGAGCTCCCACTGGTGATTGAATTAAAAATCCTACTGATCGCTTCTGCCATGTATTAGGACACTCTTGGGAGCTATTCAAACTTACATGGAATCGCAATCTCCTATTTCCTAAATCCAAAGTACCTGCACCATTGCTGGGAGCACAGAACATTTGGCTCTTAACAGTTTATGTAAATCAGGGTTCTTGTGTACTCTGTCCTTATTAGCACGGGACAATTCATCAATCTGGTAAACAATGACTGCAAGTATCATCTTTTTGTTCACAGCCTCAAAATGATGATATAGATTATTCTTTCGATTTGTGCCCAGTGACATCTGGCAGTGGAGTGCTCAGTTTTCCATAGATGCATCCGCTGCCTGCATAGAGTGAGGTGCCTGGGGCTAGAAATGCAGGGCTACTGCAGTGATTGATAACGCTACCTACCACAACAGCATGCACTTGATCCTCGGCATCAACTGAACGTGGTCTTGGAAAGTTCTTTGAGATGGTGCATTCATAATCTGCACTGTGTAATGAGACAGATGTATGAGGATGATGTGCAGAAGTAATTTTTCATAGGTGGACTGATATTGTAAGGAACCTTGACGTTGATTTGCAAGAGATTGTACCCTGTGAATCTTCTCCTCCACAGCAAAAGCCAAAGAATTGAACGCATCTGGTGGGTTTGAGTAGAGAGTTGCTCTTGTTTTGCAATAAGCCCATGTTGCTTAAGAGTTACAAACATGTTTGAAAAAACGGTTTGAACAATTAAAAATATTTTTAGAATATGCAAGGGTCTAAAACAATTATTTTCACAATCTTCATGAAACATCACTGTCCAGGAATATTCATCTTCCGGGTAAACATTTTCCCATAATGTGCCTAAAAGTGAAGGGATCTTGATTTTCGATTAAAAAAAGGGTGAGATCAGGCACTATTTGCAAAGAACTAGAAAATACGGAGAAGGAAAAATTAATTACTTGTAATCCTAGTTCTGGCAGGAATCTTTGCTGAGGTCAAACACTTTAAAAGTCCAGCTCGTACCTTTTTACATACAAATTACTGATTTTATATACTGTAGGAAATGACCATCTTTTGTGTGATTCCCCTCACCCCCCTAAATTCCTGTTTTGCAGAACTCAAAACCATGAGCATGTTACAACCCTTTATGCATGGTGAACTGACCTACCCCCAATTGGCATATTTAACTCTCCAGTAAGTCCATAGTGTATGGTGCAAAAAATACACCCATGCCATGGAATGACATGCCACTTGTGGACTGCAGGACGTATTGTGCCATTCACTAAACTGGCAGTGAAAAATAGCTTCAGGCCTACTATGTGAAGACTGACTGTAAGAGCCTAAACCATGTTGTTTAACTTGTCAAAATAACAACTTTTGACAGGCGACAAACTCTGCTTTTAAATTTTAATAAGTCGCGCATCAGTGCACCTCGTTGGCCATAAGGTAACTTGCCTGACATTTAAAAGTGGAATATTTTTTACATTAAAATGGTCACCTTACTTCAGCCACTAGGCCCAAAAGCTATTTTCACTGACAGGGTTGTGGTAAATCACTGAGAATGTCAAAGTACAAATTATAAACTTTAATCTCTAACTTTTGACAGGAACTAGCTACAAAAGTTATTCTAAGACTATATTTAATATTTAGTTAATATACAATTAAATGGTAAAGTCAGATTTTTTTATAAATAATTAGTTAAAGGAACCTTTAAAAAGTTACCTTTTCCATACCTGAACTACCAGTAGGCTGATTAGCATTAGCTTACTGACTGGCAGTCTTCCAGTGCCTAATTTTAATGAGGTGTGAAAATTGCTCCACAGCAGAGACAATAACCAGGGTATAAAGAGGTGTGTTTCTCTTATTACAGGAAGGGCAGTGGGGAAGTACTTAGGAAAGTCATTGACTTATAAAGTAGCACAGTGAAGGATGTCTTTTTACAAGTACATGTAAATTGAAACCTAGAGGTTGGCCAGTCTTTCTCCTGCTGACCCCCAATAGCTAGGCAGGCTACACACAGTGGGAGGGACATTGCTACAGAACCAGTCAGAAGTGTATACAGGGAAAGGGAATTCTAAGATCCCCGGACACATCACTTAGGTGAGCCTGCAGGCTCTACACAAGGGAGGAAGGGTTTCCCTATCTTAAAAATTATAATTCATTTATTTGTGGCACAATTACTGAAAATCATTTGCAATCCTTACATACATAGAAAGTTCACTATACATATAAAAGAATGCAGTTTTACACAAATACTTCATCAAAAAATCATTGATAATGTGCAAAAAGATTTTAAAATATAGAGTGCTACTCATAGGTACTTCATCAGAAAATTCTCAGTAAAACTAGGATTGGTAAAATCAAATGAGGCTCAGGTTTATATGTCTACGTTTCTTGTTGATGTCCAGTCCTAAACAGCTTTCCTAAATTTTATAAAGCAAGCTGCTAGTTCTACCGAGCTGTGCCTCTGGCGCTCCTTGGCAGGCCTGGATGTTTAGAATGTGCATATTGGGTGGAGCCACATTTTTCTTAGCGGGATCAGTATCCTGCAAATGCAGAGTACATGGATTAGCGATTCCTCCCCATTGGTGCAAAGGCGACATTGACTATCCTTCTCTTCGACTTTACTCCGCCCATACCAATATGCCTTCAGCAGGACCTAACCAAAGCGAAAGCCCTTTAACTGGCACTTCAAAGTCAAGTTAAGGGGTGAGAGGAGATAAAATGGCAGGGACTTGGGTCGTAGAGTATTATGGACCAACTATCGGGCCACAGTTTTTTCACCGATTGTGCATCACATTCTGCCGATATTAACTTCGCTTGTTTTATCAATAGCTTAGCCGCCACTGGGGCGGGCAGCAAGCTTGCCCATATTGATTGTGCTTCCAGGGAATCCAATGCATGCATTAATAACTTTTGCCAATTTGTTTCTGGATCACTTATTATTGACCAGATGTAGCTTTTTTACATGCGCTCATGGTCCTGCTTTGCTTTCAAGCAGTATGCTAAGAACCTAGCTTTAAATGGCCTTTGCGGAGATGTTAACCTGAATTCCAGGCGGATTTGGGCATGTGAAGGGCAATTCAGCAACAAGAATACTCTGAGATAACAAGATAATTGCACTCTGCCAGCCAGGTTTCCATCCTATCTCTGAAAACCATCGTCCCGTAGGCCACTCTGGGAGAAATTTACAGCATATAGCCTTGACGAGGGGAGACATATTGGGCGTATTCATTGACTTTTTCACCTTAGTAAAAGCCCATTCTAGGGAGTTTAGTAACCACTGCTGGGCAATGATATGTGTGGATAAGCAACTTCTATGATCTAGCCAGACACCAAGATATTTTTATGTGGTCACCACTTCTATGGCTTTTCCCTCAATAAACCAAGACCCTTTTGTTGTCGAAAAGAACCTTTGCAGAACCACCAGTGTTTGGTCTAACAAAGCCGTATAATCTGCATATTGCAGTGACTGGACTTTAACTCCTGCAAATTTGGGGGGGGAGCCGTCTCACACTCTAGACGTCCTGGGATTTCTGCCAAGTATAAGTTGAACAACAAAGGTGCCAGAATGCACCCATGTTTCTGTCCTTTATTTGTATTTTTACTCACAGTGGCCCATTCGGAGCGGACTCTTATTTTTACCCAGGTGTCCGAGTAGAGGTTGATGATTGCTTTTAGTAGAGTTTGGGAAATACCCCAATTATTTAGTTTTTCCCAGAGCCTAGGGTGTGATACGTTATCAAACGCAGTTTGAAAATCAATATTTCCCAGGTACAGGACCCTTTTTTTCTCTGCTAGTGTTCCTTCAATCAGGTAGGAGATGCAAATGAGATTATTATCGATATTGCAACCCTTTTGGAAGCCAGTTTGGGACGTAGGAATAAACTTTTAACACTTCGGTTCCATATCTAGCAGTACAATCAATCGATAATTCTCAAGACTTGTTGGGGAGACTTTTTTATGGATTGGAACCACGAGGGATCCTCTCGAAGTCTCCAAAATAATTCCCCCTAATCGACATTAATGGAATAAGTGCACCATCACGAATTATATCTTGATGGATCACTTTTGTACACTGCTGTCGGGATGCCATCTGGGCCAGACTTAACACCTACTCGTGCTCTCTTGATTACTTTTTTTTTACTAGGGCTGGTGTTAATCTTAGATTTTAGGAGTGCGCTCCACTAGGGGGATGTTTACAGTACAGCAAACAGCAACAGCTGAAAAAGTGGAGAGGAGCTCTGAAGGACTGGAACTGCTACCTCCTGTCCAGACACAAAGAGGTGGACTCCAGAGGTCAGTGAGCCGACCCCTGTGTGGCCACAGTGACACCACAAGCTGAACCACATTTATTTCTGGATGTCAACTTGCTCATTCACAATTGGTCCTGCACTGGACACTGTGATAGACCTCTGCTGGATCAGACCATGAAGTCATACGGGCCTTGTAGAGTTTAGGAGCCTTAGATGAAGTTAATCACTGCAAAATGTTAGCATGTCTGACTTCCAGCCGCTGAAGGACCAGAATCAACCACCAGAGCCGATCAAGGGCAGGTACAACTTTGTTGGGCTGAAGAAACAGGTTTGTACCGATTGGAGCATCTCTGCAGCAACAAATCTATTTCAAAGGGCCCTTGGCGAAAATGTATCCAACCCTCTGGAGCCTTCTTCCGATACAACCATCGGCTTTGACCCGTTGGAGAAATCAAAGCTCTATTTAAGAGACTATGTCCCAAGCTAGAATTATTGACCAGGAGAAGGTGCCAAAAGTGTCCGGCTGATGAGAAGATGGTACCTGGGGTGGATTTTTTACATTTCCTGCTCTGATTTTTCCCGCCCAAATCAATCCCGCCCAAATCAATCGCTTCAGCGAGTCCTTGCTCAATGCCTATTCAACTTCAGTGAGACCCTCCCAGACACAGCTTACTGCCTTGTACAGCTGAAAGATTCACTTTGCAAATGAAGACGAAAAGTAAACATTTTACCAGGCCACCCCACTTGGTGTATAAGACCTTGGGATCCATTACAATCAGCCTATGTCCCAGCCTACCTGCAGCCACAAACCCTTGACTATCACGGACGCGTAGCTTTTTTTGGCACTATTTTCAGTTACAACTTTCCACTCATTGGATTTTTGTTGTTTTGGTGTCATTGGATTAATGAAATTGTACTCTTTTTTTCTAATTCGGTTTGGGATGTTCACTATTCAGTGTTTTGACTTTATTACGGCTATGGTAACCACCCCCCTCAAATAATATTCCACTTTCTTATATGTGCCATAACAGGCAAAGTAAAGCAAACAAGCAAAAGAAGGTATAGCGCCTTACCTGCAAGTCCAGTTCTCTCGTAGGGGTATTTTCATGATAGTCATAGGTGTTGAATAGTCCTGTCCTCCTGCCTGGACCCTGGAGCACTTAAAAAAAAAAATATCTTGTAAAGTGCTGAAGTTCGCCTTTTTTCAGGAAGGCCTTGAAAAGTCACTTAAGACGATCATAATGCAGCCTATAGGATTAGGCTACAACGGTCAAAATTCTTCATCTTGAAGAAACAAAAGGGGAATTTCCATGCACCTAATGCCTGGACAACATTGCATGGTCACAGAAAAAAATCCTTCACAAACCCTTTCGCTCTGAGAGAAGAGGATGAAGAAATGCAGGGAAATGTAGCCCATAGGATGCCATTATAAAGAAGTAAAAAGGAGAATGTGTCTTTAAGAACTGTGATCTCCAATACCACATCATGCTCAACTATAGGCAGGTACATCAGTTCTTTATTCCGGCTCCTGCTGACAGGACCCTTGGAGCACTGAACTCAAACATTTTAGTTTTTTTCTTCAAAATTCAGTCTTAAATATCAGCATTTTCTGCTTCACTCAACTTCTTTTGTCTTTCTCTATTGAGTGAGATTTTTTCCTGACAGGGATAGAGGTATTTTTCTGCTTTAAAATGCCTGATTTATTCGATAAATGTCCTCGCTGTGGCAGGAGAAAGGCCAAAACAGACCCTCATGAGGTCTGTATCATCGGTCTGTCAGCTTTACACGTACCTGCCTCCTGTGAGATTTGCAAGACTTTCTCCAGGCGAACTTGCGTGACAGAGCAAAAATTTGCCTTCAAGGAAAAGAAGAAAGAAGACGCCTGCAAAAAGCCATGGGTCCACTGAGCGAGGGGAAGGTAATTGACCACTGTAGCCTACTACAGGCAGCATTAGGACTCTCTTAAGTTACTTTTCAAGGCCTTCCTGAAGAAAGGGGAACTTCAGCACTTAAGAAGATATCCTGAAAAAAAGTGCTCCGGGGTGTCCGCAGGCGGGAGGGACTATTCAATGGTTATGAATATACATGGAAATCCCCTTCAAGAGAAACACATATCTTAGCCATGCACAGTATCAGCGTTGTTTGCCAGTTTTTTATTAGCAGAAATAGATCAAGTTGTGCATAATGCTCACAAAAATCTACAACTCAGCAGACAATAGCAGTGCGAGTAGGTTGTTACCTACTTATTTGACATATCTCCTTATATTGGGAATCACATGGGGAAACCTATTAAGAAAAAAAACGTAAGCTGAGATAAATGCTGTAGCCACTCTCATACTAAATGTGTTGAATTTCTTTTCATTTATTTAAATATGCAGCCCAATACACTTACAAGAACAGTGCAACTTAAAACTCAGCCATAGTGATTTTATGTATAAGAAAAACATGAAGAAAATGAGGGAAAATTTACATGAGAAGAAATTGCACTTCTTTAATCAGCTGCCATGTCTGTTATGTTATGTTATGTTAATTTTCGATTTATATAGCGCCAAATCACCGACAGGTCTCTTAGCGCTTGCTTTGGGAACCCGTCCTGGCTTTCCCTGCAAGATAACCCCTACTGGGCATCCCCAAGGTGAAAACCAGGCATCCCATCTCAGTGGGGCTGTAGTCTCATACTGTCATAACATGGTTTACGCTTTTTATGATGACTAAGGCATTCCCACTATCTACCTTTTCTCCCCCCACACCCTCCCCCCTCCCCACCCAAGTCGCTATGAGGAGGAGATTGGGATGTTTAGAAGGCAAATGAGAGTCATCCGATGGAGGAGTGAGATAGAAAATTAAGCATCTTTCTCCAGAACAGGATCGTAATTTAAAGTCATTAGACTAGAATAGAATAAGACAATCTATTAAACTTGCAGAGTAAAGACTAACGGATGGTAAAGACAGTGACAGTTGGGCTTACCTAACCGAACATGTTTGTTCAAGATAAATTACAGACTAATGTTGCTGCTCTGGAGTCTGAGTCCGTTAAGTAGTATCTGGTGAATATATGAACCATAAGCCTCTTTGCAAATATCTGCAATTGTAAAAACTTTTATTAACGTGGCTGCTTAATCTTATGTACATTGAACTTTGTCTATTTAATAAAACAAGGTCATGGATGTGGCACTCCATCTGAAAGTAGACTGTATAGAAGTACACAATCCAAACCAACTGGAAAAGAAAGTCACACAGTAATTAAGTTTTTGTTATTTTTTTTGCTTAGAAAAGGCAACAATCGGAGAACTCTCCTTACATTCAGAGTACGTAAGGATCTTTTTAAAGGAAAGGTAAGATTCCTAAAGAACAACTGCAATAAAAGCAGTCTGGTTCATATGAAGGCTTCAGACTATTATAGCGAAAAATAAAGGATGAGTTCCATCGACTATTATACTGGAATATATCTCAGTTTCAAAGACCCTCGAACCAAAATGATAGCTAGCAGGAAAAGAGCCTTCTTGGACAAGCGAGGTAGGGAACCTTTCCCAATAGGTTTGAATAAAGGGAGGGCATTTATTTTTCTTACTCCAACATAAAAATCACATGGGTGGATTGCCTCTTATTTGGGTGGGAAATGTTTCAATTCCCTCAAATCAATATTTTATTGCGGGTACTGTGAAAAAAAGTTATCAGGGAAGCACTTTTACCAGTAAGCCGTCATGGCTGTATGGCATATCTAGAAGGATGAGAAATGTAGGCCTAGCATAGTCAGATTTTGAAGATATGGAAAGACTGCCTTTTACAAGCATGTGATTGAGTCAATTTCTCGCTCAGTGATACAGTTGCAAATTATCTTGCATTTGAAGGGGTAGACAGATGTGGTTGAGAGGCATTTGCTTCTTTATGAATGTCAAATAGGGTTTTGAAAAATGTAGATGCCTTACAACAGGTTTTTATGAGCCACACTTTCATGTTCAAGGATAGTGGTACGTCTAGTTCTGCAGACTGGATAGTAGAATTGGTGTACACAGTAATTTCTTGTGATATATAAAGGAAATCTGTGACACACCCTTAACATTGCCAATATGGTACAATTATACGTTTGCTGTCTACGTCCCCCTGTCAACCATACCTGCGAAATACTATCTAACCACAGGAACAGCAGTACCGCATGCTGTGCATGCAACTTTTATCTTGACTTCCCGCAACTCTGTCGGCCCAGACTTAATGGCCACAAGCCAGCTCGTTTATGGCTTCTTGGCAGTCTCAACTGCAGATCACTCTGCAAACATAAAAGAGACATTTTTGACCTTCTGTCTGACAACTCCCTAGATGCCCTCTTTCTTATTGAGAATCTGATGAGGGACATATTTATGCCCCAACCAAACGCACTGCTATGTGTCGCTCTTGCGTCATACACATATGTATTCCTATTATAATCCAAGTGTTTATTTCCAGCAGTTTTCTTTTTCTCCACTTTTAACTTTACTCCTTGTTCTATTTATCAAGTCCACATGTGGAATCTATTGCCTTTTTTCAAGTTTCTTGTATTTACTCTGTGTCCATCCAGACCTCTTGAATAAATACGATTAATGCCAAGCTCATCACAGGCAGTGTTTATTCATTAAAAACCCAATGCATTTCGGGCGGCGGAACGCCCTTCTTCGGGGGTCACTGCCCTGCAAATTCAAAAGCCTCTCGTTCTCCCCACAGCTTCCTGCTTGATTTGAATCCATTTCACCTGCCCGTTTTTCAATCCACTGATTTACCATTCCGCACGCATTCATTGAGTACATGGAAAAATGAAATGAAGTTTTGAAAATCAGGTGTGCATCCCACAATTCAGAATATGCTCTTTCTTATTGAGACATGGCTCCATGCTAGTTCCGGCCCAGACATCGCCGAAGCCCTACCGACCAATTATGCCATCATTCGACAAGACCGAACCACTGGAATCGGAGGTGGGATAGCAGTCATCTTTAAGAAATCGCTGCAGTGTATTTTGGAACCCATTCCTTTACCTACCTGTGAGGTGGCCCTTTTCAAACTCCAACTATACCCGTCCTTCTCCTTCACAGGTCTCCTGATTTACCGTCCGCCTGGTCCCACACTTCCTTGGGCTACCCAACTAGTGGACTGGATCGCCTCGGTAAGGGTGAATTACAACAATCTGTCCATTGTAGGTGATCTGAACATTCATTTCGACGACCCTACAAACAAACCTGGCATAAATTTAGTTCACGACCTAGCTGCCATGAACCTCACTCTATGGAACTCAGGCCCAACTCACAAAAGGGGACACCTTTTAGATCCCATCTTTTCCAGCCTTCCCCAGCTACAGTGCCAACAGGCTCTGCCCTTAGATTGGTCAGACCATTTTCTAACAAAATTCCATCTGTGGGACTACATGGCCGTCAGCCCTCTTAGCGGGACTAGCAAGTCCCTCAAAAGAAATTGGAAAAAGCTGGACATTAACCATCTCACGTCCATCCTAAGTTCAACCCCACCGGAGGAACTATTAGACACCAGAGACATTGAAATTACAGCCACCAATATCAATAACTGGCTCCTAGGTGCTTTAGACATTTGCCTGCCCCTAGTCCACAAAAAAACCACCTCCCATAACTCTCCTGCCTTATGGTATAATGAACAACTGAAGGCCTCTAAATCCAAATGTAAACGACTAGAACGCCTATGGAGAAAAGACTATTCCCCGGCTGCCAGCTCGCACTATAAAAGCGAACTCAAGCTCTATCATAAAGCCTGTAACAAAGCAAGAGCTAGCTACGGAGCTAAATCCATATCTGAAGCTACCAGCAAGTCTAAAACACTTTTTAACCTTGTAAAAGAGCTAGCAGGCGCCAATACATCCTCCAAACCTCTTCCTCTCAACAGCCTCCAATGCGAGGAACTAGCTAAATATTTTACATCCAAGATTGAGACAATTTACCAGGATATAGCAACTCAACACCAGGCTCAATCCAATAGTGCGCAAAACCCCGGCCCCAATACAGATAACATCTATGTCCAATCTCAACCGTCCTACGAGCCACTTACTTCCTGGCCGGAGATCGATGTCCAAGGTCTGCGGCACATCTTAGGGAAGGTTAAATCTGGATCACCTGCTGACCCCCTCCCGATTTCTATACTCAGACTCCTGGACTCTCCTCTTCTCGCCGTGTTATGTCAAACCGTAAATGTATCCCTTTCCACGGCCACGGTCCCGCCATCCTGGAAACATGCCATGGTCTTGCCTCTTCTTAAGAAACCATCGGCTGACCCCAAAGTCCTGGCAAACTTTCGTCCCATATCCCTCCTGCCTGTTCTCTCCAAAGTTTTGGAGAAGCATGGCCACGAACACCTAGCCAGATTTACGGAAGCAAACAGCATCTTACACCCTTCCCAATCGGGTTTCCGCACTGGATTCTCGACGGAGACTACACTACTTGGAGTTGTGGAAAATCTTCGACAACTGGTCGACAAGGGCAACTCCGCCGCGCTGATTCTACTCGATCTCAGCGCGGCGTTTGACACCATCTCCCACGATATACTCCTCGCTTCCCTCTCTAACATGGGAATAAAAGGAATGGCACTAGACTGGATTGCATCCTTCCTGACTCTCAGGACATTTCAAATCTCTTCCAGTAATGCGGCATCCAATGTCCATTTCTCCCCCTACGGAGTTCCACAGGGCTCAGTATTAAGCCCCCTGCTTTTTAGCCCGCTGGTCCAAATCGCCGAATCAGCTGGTCTTAACATGTTTACATACGCTGACGACTCTCAAATCGTTTTCTCACTTTCAAACGAGAACCCTGACTTCCCCTCGCGTCTACAGACAGGCCTTAGGAACATTTCTTCCTGGATGAACAAAAACATTCTCAAACTTAATGGAAGCAAAACCGAGGTCTTGATAGTAGGTCCCAATCAAAACCTCTGGAATTCCAGACACTGGCCATCCGAAATGGGCCCCTTGCCTACTCCATCACATCAAGTTCGTAATCTAGGCATTACCATTGACAACGGCCTAATCATGGAGCCCCAGGTGAACAATCTCACAGCTACCTGCTTTACTATCCTGAGATGGCTCAGAAAAATCACATGGATGCTCCCGGATGACACTCAAAAGACAGTGATTAACGCACTAATTACCTCTCGCTTAGACTACGGGAACGTCCTTTATTTAGGGGCATCTCAGACAGTCATGAGGCGCCTCCAATTGGTACAAAATGCCGCTGCCAGACTGCTCTGCAAATGCAACAGGAGAGAGCGTATGTCCAGTCACCTAAAGGCGCTCCACTGGCTAGAAATTGACAACAGGATCAAATTCAAGACCCTCAGCCTCATGCATAGGATAAAGTGGGGCAACGCACCCAGATATCTTCAAACCCTTGTACAGGCCTACATGCCTGCCCGCAGCCTGAGATCTGCCACTCAAGGTCTTTTCTGTGTCCCTAAAACACACCGGGCGAGGATGGGAGGCAGATCTTTCTCTCTCCTAGGCCCGAAGCTCTGGAACTCCCTCCCGCAATCTCTCCGTCTAGAAACTCGGTACACTCACTTCCGCAAAGCCATTAAGACCTGGCTTTTCAACATGTAACATGTTGCAGGTCTCTTTTTCTTTAACTCCTTCCTGTCTCTCTGGTTCAGTATTCTGCTATAGCGCCGGGAAGCCCTTTTTGGGTATCTGTCGCGCTCAATAAGCCCAATAAATAAATAAATAAATAAAGTAACGAGATCAGATATTTTTGCCCTGAGGGAAATCCCACAGTATTGCAAAAGCACAATTATATTTACCTGGTTCTGATGAAGAAATGCCTGAGAATGAGAGCTGAGTGGGCACTCCTCCATAAAAGGGTGAAATAAATCGCCTTAGAGATTCAGAAATGCTACATCGCTGCTGATACTCTTACTAAATGTGGCTCATGCCAAAGGAAAGCTGGGGGTTTGTCAGGTGCTTTGCACTTAACATTTTTAAAGAGTGCCCACCATGTCAGTTGCAACAGTCGTTTTGGGACCCTTGGTTCCAAAGTCTCAAAAATGACAGAGTTAGATGTCTGAGGATTCCCCATTGGGATCTTTAGTTTGGTAGCTTCTCCGACTAGTACATCATAGAATCTGGAAATATAATTGACTGGAGATTCTCAGTTTTGAAACCAGTGGTGATATGTGTATATGAAGTCAGCATATCAGAATACTGTTCAGTTGAAAG
Organism: Lissotriton helveticus; assembly: GCF_964261635.1. Lineage (NCBI taxonomy): Eukaryota > Metazoa > Chordata > Amphibia > Caudata > Salamandridae > Lissotriton > Lissotriton helveticus. Next base: position 915,147,475 of record NC_136059.1, on the reverse strand, counting down.
ATCGGGCAAAGTGGATCAGTATCATGAGACAGATGACATAAAAAAAGAATCTCATGCAAAGTGCAGGAGTTTTCTATTTTTTGGGCTGAGCTCTCTTTATCTGTAGATGAGTGTCTTGTATCTAATTCTGATATTGATTCATAGTACTCCTCCATTTCAATATTCACAACAATATTAATAGTAAGAATAATAATACGGAAGGCCTTGATTAGTTAAAAGACTAGAATCCAACAATGCACATAATAAGTGAATACTCACAGCATCACCAGGATCCTGCATGGCAGTGGTTTTTTCTGTATTCAGAGCCAGAGGTGGGTCATTAAGCTCAACATGGAAGAGGAAGAATACAAATCCGTACAGAGCCGGTCCGAGGCCATTACACAATCCTCGAATTCCCGTAACAATTCCCTGGACAACGCCTGTGGGGAAGAAAAAAAACAATAACCAAATCAAGCAAACGTACTGTTTTGCTGTATTACACGGGCAATGTCTTAGGGTGACCAGATTCTCAAAACAAAAAACGGGGACAGGTCATAGACATAGAAGTAGGACTACGGTTTGCAGTAACCATCGACATAAAAGTATGATTATTTGACAGCTCTCATAGACATAGAAAAAGGACTACAATGACCGCTCCTTCCACAGACCGAGATGAAGCATTACAGAAAATAAATCCGAGGTCTTTTATTGGCACCCCTCTCCTTTACACAGCAGCACTAGTACTTCTTATTACATTTACACTTTTAAGGACTATAGCATATATTTGCCAAAAATCAATAAAACTCACAGGCTAGCTAACGCCAGTGCAAAGAGAGCATGCGGGCGCATACTCAACCGGAACAATGAAAAACAGGGACATTTCTGTGTTTAACTGGGACACTGATTGAAAACGGGGACATTTGAGTCACTTGGAGAAAAGTGTCGGGACACGGGGACATTTCTCCAAAAACGGGGACCGTCCTGGGAAAACGGGGACGTCTGGTCACCCTACAATGTCTGCAAGTCACAACATCTGTTGAATAACAATAACAGATTATTACAGTAACAAAATTAACTTCTAAGGTCAGTCTCGGGCAGACATGCATATTTTTCTGATGCCCTAAAAAAGGATGAACCACTTAACTTTACGAATGATGGCTTTGATGTATATATTTTATCGGCAGAGATCTGACTTCTTTCATTCCAGCATGACATAAGAAAGCAATCTATATGTAAAACAACTGTTTGAGGTCCAGACTGGAACAGAAGCGATGACTCCAGTAAGAATTCGTAGTAACATCCCCAACACGCTCGCAGTTCTTTAACTATGTTCCACCTTAATAGAGCAGGAACACTCTGAGGTATATAAAGTGGTAGCTAAGAACTAGTAGAGGAACAACAAACAGTTTCCATTCGAGTGATAATTAACCAGGCCAAAAAAACATAGTTTTCGAATAGATACGATTTAATTTGTGGAGACCCTTTTTCTTGAAGGAAGTCCTAAATACATTGCAATGGGGGTCCTCTGATTTTTTTTTTTATACAGAAAACAGGTTACTAAAATACCGCTGCTGATATTCTACTGGATCAGTATATAAATAACTTGGAGCTATCCCTTTCCTGTTTGGGCATGTTTCTTCTATATGCTGCACTTCACAAAATGGTATAAGGAATCAGCTGCTATGCTGTGTGGGGAGAGAGGCCACAGACCTGATCTGAGCTGTAACTGACCTCACACGCGCTCAGACAGAATGACCCAGAAAGAAAATGTGTTTTTATTAAGGGTAACTCTTTGATAGCTTTGTCTGAGCAGAGATACTACACCCAGAAAAAACTTTGTGCACATAAACAGAATAAAAACAGTTTAGGGTAGATTAAAGAGAGAGGGAGGAAAAACCTTTTACTTTATTTTACACACAAAACAAATATCTGCTTTACTGAGAAAACTTGGTAAAGAGAAATTATTTTCTCTTCAGACCCTCTAATTTATTCTGTATAAGGAAGTGGCTGCATGCTATACTTTCAGTTAGCAGACTTACAACCGGGTTTTTCTCAACAATTAGGTAATAGTGGTCATACCTCTTGTTGAAGGGGCGTTAGGCATACGAAACATTTGATGACCTTTTGATGACACAGTAAGATACGCAATACAATCAACAATCGATCAGGAAACAGACTATTTAGATGTGGATACACCTGTGCAAACAGACCCATAATCACAAACAACTTCTTGGCTTTTTAAGTGTCCTTTGTTTTATCTAGCTAAAACTTTAAATACTCTCTTAACATCTAATGAAGGTAGAGACCTTTCTGCTGGAGTGGAAGAATTCTGAAAGAATGCTGGAAGCGATATGGACTGATTAAAATGGAATTCCCACCCACTTTCAGAAGGGAACTTGAATGTGCACTCATGACCACTGTATCCTTCTAGAATACAGTGTAGGATTTACTGCAGATTAAAGTCTGCATCTCGCTAACTCTGCATGCAGATATGATGGCAACCAGAAAAGTGGCATTCCACGAAACATGTGAAAGGAAAGCCTTCAGAACTGGCTCAAATGAATAAACTCAGTTATGAGAGGGCCAAATTAAATGATGGTTGAAAGAATTTTAAGATCTATTCTAGGAAGTCCCTCATGACTGGGACTTTCAAGAAAGAGGCTTGAGAATGGCATTTTCTTTAAGCAATGGTGGCTGCAAGATGTAGCTTTATGAATAAAAGCTTAATTTTTACAGTTGTATATACTGCAAACTCGACCCGGAGGTATTAGAGCGCTTTAAATGAGCTTCAATTGCATTACAGAAAGACACATTAATTTTTAGGCACAGGGAGGTTGCGTGATTTTCCCAGAATCTAAGGATGTTTGAGCCTCCTGCCAGACTCTAACTTGGTTCCCTAGCTCGGCCGCTCTATCCGTTAAGCCACATCCTTAAACACAAACCTGGCTAAGTAGAACAACTAAGGCAGTATCACTTCTTCCTGGCATTTCATTGAGTCAACATTTTACCAAGTGCACCAAATGCAAAATACTTTTGCAAGATGTCACGGTGGATGGGCATTTAACTTCTTAAAGAATAGCCACACTATCTGGGTGAAGACCCAAAAGTCCATATTGAATGTGTTGAGGAGCAAAACTACGAAGCACAATGTTAGTGGACTGGGATACAATATCTGACCATTTAACTTGTGACTAATGGCCAGTATGCATGGCAGTCTCCTGAGTGGAAGTTATGACAGACGGAGGAGGTCTGGAAAGCACCTGAGTCTTGGTATTTACAGGGTAATGAAGATCATTTTGGTCTTGCATTATGTCCGTTTGACAATGACAATGAGTGTGGGAACCAGGAGAATCTGAGGAAATGCATAAGGAAATTTTCCTGATCAGTTAATCAAATACGCATTCCCCTTTGACCCTGGGTGAGTACCTGGAGGCAAAGTTAGGCACTTTTTGATTTCAGCATTTGTAAATAAGTCCATCTGAAAAAAAAACATTCAAAGTAGATGATTTCTAAAACTTTGCTGTTTAGAACCCTTTTCATAATCTTCTGAAAAAATCTGCTGGGTGTAGCTGTCTGCATTTTGCTCCAAAATATATATAGCAGTAATTTGAAGATTCTTGCATAATTGCAATTTCTAAATTGCCTGCACCTCCAGAAGAAAGAACTCAAAATCTCGTACTACATCACGGTTGTATTGCCTGTCTGAAGGAGAGAATTCATCTTAAAAGCTGGGAGAAAAAGACTGAAGAGCGAGGTGGACTTCTAAATGTTCCGGAAGATTTATTTTGTAGGCCAACTCTTTCCGGGCTCATGAACCTTGAAACAGGAAACGATCCACATGTGCACTGTGTATGGACAGAGAAGCATCCATCACCAATATCCGAGTGGGTACAATCTGGTAGAAAGGGACCTCCTTCAAAGAGTGTCTGGTTGCACCACCACTGAAACAAAAGAATTGCTGCCGGAGTGAGCTTAACCATATCCTCCAACTTGCCTAAGAATTGGGACCACTGGTCTTTGAGAGACTACTTGATAGTTCTTATGTGAAGAAGGGCACTGGGAACCAGAAATATGCAAGGCACATTCAAACCTTGATTGAGAGGAGGCTTGTCTGGGTGTTGGGGGCACCAGCTTCAGAATTTATTTCGAGGCATTTCAGGAAAAAGGATAGTCTTTTTTCAGAATGAAATGTTCTGGCGCTTTGAGCATCCTGATCCATAAATTAGAAGGACTGAACTGGAGACTAGATAGATGTGGCATGATTGACCTCCAATTCAAAGAGTCGGCAAGCATCTACCCTAAGGTCGTGATGAAGTTGGGATTGCGGAGGAACAGCTTTTAGCAGTCAATCATCCAGATGAAGATCCCATCCACCTGAAAGGTACCACCACCACAGCCATGCATTTTGTGACATTTCTTGGGATTCACTTTATCCCAAACAGGAGGTTTTTCTATTGACCCCACCGACCTCAAGAACTACCGCCCCATCTCGCTGCTCCCGTTCCCGGCAAAAGTCATCGAGAAGACCGTCAACAAGCAACTGGCCGCCTTCCTCGAGACGAACGGTTCCCTCGACCTCTCGCAGTCTGGCTTCCGGGCCAACCACAGCACCGAGACCGCCCTGATCGCAGCTACCGATGACATCCGAGCCCTGCTCGACAACGGAGAAACAGCGGCCCTCATCCTCCTGGACCTCTCCGCGGCCTTCGACACTGTCTGCCACCGTACCCTAGTACAGCGCCTCAGCGACGTCGGAATCCAGGAGAAGGCACTGGAGTGGATCATCTCCTTCCTCACCGGAAGGACACAGAGAGTCCGCCTCCCCCCGTTCAGATCGGAGGCCACCGAAGTCATCTGCGGCGTTCCTCAAGGCTCCTCGCTCAGCCCAACACTCTTCAACATCTACATGAGCCCCCTCGCAGCCATCGCACGCCAGTACAACCTCAACATCATCTCCTACGCCGACGACACCCAGCTGATCCTCTCCCTCACCAACGACCCCACCACCACCAGAGCCAACCTGCACGAAGGGATGACAGACGTAGCTAAATGGATGTCGAACAGCCGCCTGAAACTGAACTCGGACAAGACGGAAGTCCTCATCCTAGGATCCTCACCCTCCGCCTGGGACTCCTCCTGGTGGCCCCCCGCCCTGGGCAGCGCACCCAAACCAACAGACCACGCACGCAACCTGGGCTTCATCCTGGACTCCTCCCTCTCCATGACCAGACAAGTCAACGCCGTCTCCTCGTCGTGCTTCAACATCCTACGCATGCTACGCAAGATCTTCCGATGGATCCCCTCCGAGACCAGGAAGACGGTCACCCAGGCCCTCGTCACCAGCCGTCTGGACTACGGCAACTCCCTCTACGCAGGAACCACCGCCAAACTCCAGAAGAGACTCCAGCGGATCCAGAACACCTCAGCACGACTCATCCTGGACATCCCCCGCCGCAGCCACATCTCCGGACACCTGAGAGACCTGCACTGGCTCCCGGTCAACAAGAGAATCACCTTCCGGCTCCTCACCCACGCACACAAAGCCCTACACAACCAAGGCCCAAGATACCTCAACAGCCGCCTCAACTTCTACGCTCCCAAACGCCAGCTTCGATTGACCAGCCACGCCCTCGCCGCCGTCCCCCGCATCCGAAGAGCCACCACAGGAGGAAGGTCCTTCTCCTACCTGGCCGCCAAGACTTGGAACTCCCTTCCGACCCACCTCCGCCTGACCCAAGACCACCTCGCCTTCAGGAAGCAGCTCAAGACCTGGCTGTTCGAGCAGTAGCGGACCCCCTCCCCCCAGCGCCTTGAGACCCTCCGGGTGAGTAGTGCGCTATATATAAATGCTTTGATTGATTGATTGAAAGTTTTTTACCCACCAGGGATCTAAGGAATTTGTACGCTTTTGCAGTAATTGGGATATGAAAATAGGGGTCCTAAAGATCGAAAACATACATTTAGTCTTCCCAACTGAATAAGGCTAAGCCTCGTAGAAGGCTAGCATTCTGAACTTTTCTTTTTTTATCCATACCTTGGTTTACTTGAGGTTTAGACAATCAAAATCCACTGTTCTTTATAGGAAATGGGAACATTTTAAACATCTAACTTTTGCAACAGAGGGCCCACTCTTTATGTAGTCGTTGTTGATGGAAATGATTCAACTTTTTACACACAGGGAGAATATGAAAACACATAACTCACCTTGTTGATCAGGCTCAGCATTTCGAGATACAAGAGCACTAACAGCTGGGAAAGTAATGCTTGACATGGAAGCTACCGCTCCCGCCGCCCACATCATCCTATTCAGAAAAAGCAAAAATATTATGTAGTCCTTGGTATCCACATGGAAGAATGAACCATGGACATAGCTAGAAGAGCACTTGAAAATGCACATATTTACAGAACCGTTAAATTGAAACAGCAGCAACACTCTACACCCTAACAAACACAGCATAAGGGTATACAACTGTTGCATCATTACCTTAGTGGATACTGTTTTTAGACACACATAACATGATTGTTTCATAGGTCTGAAGTAAAAGAAATATAGGTGATAGGATATGTACTTACTCAGTTTTAAAGTTCAGTAAGTGTAACAGAATCAAACTTTAAAGTTTTGGTGAGTTTCTTAGGGTACTTCACACACACTGCTCTCAGTCTCTGTCGATACGTCCCAAAGCTGCACACTTAATTGTGTGGAAACTAATTTTTAGGTTTGGCTTTACAGTGAAGCTGTCTACAAGCCTTATTACAAATTCTAACAAATATACATAGACTGGACTGTAGGATCAGAGGAGACTTTTTCTCACTTCCTGCTACTGGCAGTTTGGTGCATCATTTCACCTTCTAGAAAGTGCTTCCACTGGAATACGAGGTGCTAATTTCCTTTGAAAATATACACAATTCCCACATAATTTGTCACATTCAATCCATTATATCCACTATGCCTTCTAAATACAAGTCTTTTTAGGTCTCGCCTGAGCCAGCGCATGCGCTACCCTGGCAAGACTTTTAGTTAGTGGGCTTCAAAAAGCCGACCACAGCTTTTTGTGAGGCATAGAGCGTGCGATTACGCGCACCAGCATGCGCGCCTCGCTCCGCCTCTCCGTCTTGCTTGCTTCGCGCTTCAACACTTCTCCCCCTGCCCCACCACAGAGCGCGTCTCGCGGTTGCACGTCTATTTGCTTGTTTGCGGTAGGAGCTTCAAAATGCAAAACTTAATTTAGCCACGATTGTGCGATGTTTATTTGCAGTGAGCTGTCGCCTGTTACAAGTATCCTGAGGCAATAAAATACAGACTTTTTTTTCAAGACAATATCATCGTGTGAGCTGCTGTAGACATGTTGCCCTGTCATTAAAACATAACACCGTAAAAACATCGATTTTCAAGTTAATGTTGTTTTTGATATCTGCAACGTATGTTCCAGCGCGATGCTTTCTTGAGAAGGTGTTGAAGTCCCGTTTTTAATAGCATTGTCAGAGTGCCTTTCCAGTTGGTCTGGCACATAAAATATACTTTATCTCTCGCCACATTTGTTTTCAATTATCGTTCCCAGACACAGGCGTGATAATTGAAAACAGATTGCTCGTTGTGGTGCGTGCACGCGCACCACTCGCGTGCTGGTTGCATATCTACCCCCTCTGATCTCCTCCCGCCGATGCGTTCCTTGATTTCTTCACTCAAATAGCTAATGTCAGATATTAAATCAAAACACACTTTGAAGTATAAATAAACCACATACACAACCACAAACCACATCCACAGCATCACTCAGTACCACCACAGCATCACTCTGCAGCATGACAGTATCAATCAGCACCACCACAGCAGCAGTCAGCATCAATCAGCACCACCACAGCAGCAGTCAGCATCAATCAGCACCACCACAGCAGCAGTCAGCATCAATTAGCATCACCACAGCAGCAGTCAGCATCAATCAGCATCACCACAGCAGCAGTCAGCATCACTCAGCACCACCACAGCATCACTCAGGAATATCACACCATCACTCAGGAATATCACACCATCACTCAGGAACATCACGGCATCACTCAGGAACATCACGGCATCACTCAGGAACATCGCGGCATCACTCAGGAACATCGCGGCATCACTCAGGAACATCGCGGCATCACTCAGGAACATCGCGGCATCACTCAGGAACATCGCGGCATCACTCAGGAACATCGCGGCATCACTCAGGAACATCGCGGCATCACTCAGGAACATCGCGGCATCACTCAGGAACATCGCGGCATCACTCAGGAACATCGCGGCATCACTCAGGAACATCGCGGCATCACTCAGGAACATCGCGGCATCACTCAGGAACATCGCGGCATCACTCAGGAACATCGCGGCATCACTCAGGAACATCGCGGCATCACTCAGGAACATCGCGGCATCACTCAGGAACATCGCGGCATCACTCAGGAACATCGCGGCATCACTCAGGAACATCGCGGCATCACTCAGGAACATCGCGGCATCACTCAGGAACATCGCGGCATCACTCAGGAACATCACGGCATCACTCAGGAACATCACGGCATCACTCAGGAACATCACGGCATCACTCAGGAACATCACGGCATCACTCAGGAACATCACGGCATCACTCAGGAACATCACGGCATCACTCAGGAACATCACGGCATCACACAGGAACATCACGGCATCACACAGGAACATCACGGCATCACTCAGGAACATCACGGCATCACTCAGGAACATCACGGCATCACTCAGGAACATCACAGCATCACTCAGGAACATCACAGCATCACTCAGGAACATCACAGCATCACTCAGGAACATCACAGCATCACTCAGGAACATCACAGCATCACTCAGGAACATCACGGCATCACTCAGGAACATCACGGCATCACTCAGGAACATCACGGCATCACTCAGGAACATCACGGCATCACTCAGGAACATCACGGCATCACTCAGGAACATCACGGCATCACTCAGGAACATCACGGCATCACTCAGGAACATCACAGCATCACTCAGGAACATCACGGCATCACTCAGGAACATCACAGCATCAATCAGCATCACCACAGCATCACTCAACGCCACCACAGCATCAGTCATTACCACCACAGCGTCACTCAGGACCACCACAGCGTCACTCAGGACCACCACAGCGTCACTCATGACTACCACAGCATCACTCATGACTACCACAGCATCACTCAGCGACACCACATTATCACTCAGGGCCAACACTGCATCACTCAACAACACCACAGGTTCACTTTTATGTTAAGATTTATGGCTTTTTCACACACAGGACACCATAAGATCACTTAGTACCACCACAGAATCACTCAGGAACACCGCATCAAAACAGCACCACCACAGCCCCACCACAGCATCACTCAGCACCGCCACGGCATCACTCGGGCCACAACAGGATCACTCACCTTCACCACAACAGCACTCAGCATCACTCAAGAATACCACAGCATCACTTAGTACCACCACAGCCTCACTATGCACGACCACAGAATCACTCTGCAGCACCACATCATCATTCAGCATCACCACAGTATCACTGAGGGCCACCACAGTATCACTGGGGGCCACCACAGCATCACTGGGGGCCACCACAGCATCACTGGGGGCCACCACAGCATCACTGGGGGCCACCACAGCATCACTGGGGGCCACCACAGCATCACTGGGGGCCACCACAGCATCACTGGGGGCCACCACAGCATCACTCGGGGCCACCACAGCATCACTCGGGCCACCACAGCATCACTCGGGGTCACCACAGCATCACTCGGGGTCACCACAGCATCACTCGGGGTCACCACAGCATCACTCGGGGTCACCACAGCATCACTCGGGGTCACCACAGCATCACTCGGGGTCACCACAGCATCACTCGGGATCCCCACAGCATCACTCGGGGCAACCACAGCATCACTCGGGGCAACCACAGCATCACTCGGGGCAACCACAGCATCACTCGGGGCCACCACAGCATCACTCGGGGCCACCACAGCATCACTCGGGGTCACCACAGCATCACTCGGGGTCACCACAGCATCACTCGGGGTCACCACAGCATCACTCTGGGCCACCACAGCATCACTCTGGGCCACCACAGCATCACTCTGGGCCACCACAGCATCACTCTGGGCCACCACAGCATCACTCTGGGCCACCACAGCATCACTCTGGGCCACCACAGCATCACTCTGGGCCACCACAGCATCACTCTGGGCCACCACAGCATCACTCAGGGCCACCACAGCATCACTCAGGGCCACCACAGCATCACTCAGGGTCACCACAGCATCACTCAGGGTCACCACAGCATCACTCAGGGTCACCACAGCATCACTCAGGGTCACCACAGCATCACTCAGGGCCACCACAGCATCAATCAGTGCTTCTTGCACTTTTTAATTACAACTTCTCAGCATGCTGCACAACAGCCACACTTTTCTACAGCACAGCTTAGAAACATTGGCAAAGTCAATAGCTCTATATAAACACTTATAAGGCCTCCCAATGCATAGCCAATAGGTCTCGCCTTTGGGACAATATGTGTTTAGTTATCCAGCACAATATCCTTCATTAAACAACATCAATTGTTGCATGGCTAATCACTTATAAGGTCCCAAAAGCGAGACCTATTGGCTATGCCAATGCTTGTTTGTTTTTACCTCCCCCCATCGTTTACATATTCAATAGTTCTCACTTAATGAGCATTTATGCATGCCTCTGTTTACATACGTTAGCACATTAAACCCCAAACTAATGGCTTTGCCGATGCTTGCATCCCGCTCTCTCGAATGTTGGAACACAGTTGTCAAATGTCATATTGCTTGGTGTGCCGAGTTGTTCCTTTTTAGAAATGCAGTTATTGCATGTTAACTCTTTCACACAACCTCTGCCCACTACTTGCTTACTAGAATCCTCAATAGTGTTAATGACTGATAGAGAGGTCATTTTCCATTAAAAATATCCATTGCAGTTATTATGTCTTGCCCTGCTACCTATTAACTTTATGATCATGCCACAGAAACACATTTTTTGATGAGTGGTATAAATAACATATATTAAATACATTTATCAAATGTAGACAATAGATATTGCTTTAAAAATGTACAGAAATCCTTTAAGAAGTAAGTTGACCGTGTCAGATTGTGGGAGATGAATTGCAAATGGAGTCAGAGACATTTTTGGACTTCTCTCTTCATGCCAGAAAAGATTGCAGGGTCTGCTCTGGATTATCTACTTTTACAGAAGACAAGTCTGTAAAGTTCATTTGTTGTGGGTAACAACTTACACAGAGGGCACCACCTTGCATAGCATCCATAAACTCAGAAGAGTTCTCACAAATGCTACATTCTAATGCCTTCTTTCTAGACGTCCAAGAACATTTTCTTTCTTCCAATTGTCTGCATTTATGTTTTTTTTATTCTAAATGAAACAATTTAAATTATTTAAGCTCTCCGTCAACAGTAGAACGTAAACGGACCATTAGCGTGAAATACTCCTAGCCTACTTTATTTGAGACCTCCCTCACCTGGAGTTCTGACAATAATTGTCATTAAACATTTAAATAAGTTATGCCCCAAACAGTCAAACATTTCCTACCCAAAGCAAAAAATAAACGTTTTGGGGGTACGGGGGAGGGGTTTGAGTTGGTGGTGACCTGTTTAAGATTAACATGTTTTCACCAACAGGTTGAAGGTCAAATGAAGCAATAAACAAAGCACTATGTTAACAAACAGTCATGATGGGGTTTAAAAATTGGGTATTTAACTGAAGGTGAGAAAATATACACAACAAATGTATCGCCTCAGCTGAAAGTAGATTAGGAACTAATGAAGACTGTGTTACTTTGTTCTTTTTTATTACAGTGTATTTAGTTTGTTCAACATTCTTCAAGAGCAAACATTAAGTGTTTACACTCCAATAAAAGGACAAACTCTGCACTTACTATTAGTATGACCCCTTTCTTGTTCTTGAAGGGATGCTAAAAAAGCAGATACCTTCCAAATGAAGCATATATGGACAAGTTACTTAGCTTCAGTACACTTATCTGGTAGGGACTCTATCTAGTCGCAGATTCCTTATTTTAGAATTATCCCCAGGCATTAGATAGGATTTGGAAATTTTTCTTGAGCAGCACCCCAGAGTGCCGTTTGGGGGCATTGCTTGGCTCTTTTTGGCGTTCTTGTCCACACCAGAAGTGATGTGCACTGTGCCTATATAGGTGCCATTCCAGCGTCTAGTAAGTTACTTTTCGCGACTTACCATGCCAGAAGCGCGGGGCCACGTAGCACACTGACCGCTGTGGGAAATACTAGGGTTTTGAAAGGGGAAACCCCTGTCCCTGAAAATCCTTTCAGAGTGGGGAGGATGGGTGGGTCATTAAAGACTCTGAGGCAAGATAGAGTCTCTAACAGATAAGACATTACTGAAGGAAATTAACTTTCTCATCTTAGAGAGACTTCTAGCCGAAGGTTCCTTACCTTACAATAGATACTGAAGCCCTAACTCCCTGGAGGTGGGTTTGCAGACCAATATCAAATGAGGAAATCCTGCAGGACCAAAACGGGCAAAATGCCCATCCCTATGGACCGGACTGTCCAGAAAGTAGTGTTTGGTAAACATGTGCAGGGAAACCGAGGTGGACTCCTGGCAGATGTCCAGGACTCGAACTCCACTAGCTAACACAGTGGTTGAAGCTTTAGCTCTGGTGGAATGAGCATGCAAACCCTTGGGGGTTGCTTCTTAGCCAATGTGTAGCAGATTTTAATAAAGAGCACGATCCATCGCCAGATGGTGCTCTTCTGTACAGTCTGTCCTTTCTTCGGTCCAACATTCCTGTTGAAGAGTTGGTTGCCCACCCGGAACTCTTATGTTCAGTCAAGGTAGAACGACAACAATCTTTTTGGGTCTAGACTATAAAGTCACTCCTCTTCTTTGGATGGATGAGGCAGAGCATAAAAAGTGGGCAGAGTGATGGTTTGACATATGTGAAACAAGCCCACGTAGGAAGCACTAGTTTATTTGGGTAGATGGTCAGGTAAGGATGCTTGGATGACAAGGCCCGAAGCACACTGATCCGGGCAGAAGGTAAAGCCACTAGAAAGCCATTTTGATAATATGAAGCCCAACAGGACAGTTATGTAAGGGCTCAAACAGAGCACAAATCAGGAACGTCAGAGGCAGATTAAGGTCCAACTGAAGGATAATGAAAGCAGATGGGGGAAAAACATGCTGCAAACCTTTTAAAAACCTATGTACAAAGCGAATTTGGAAAAAGGAAGGTTGGTCAGGCAACCGTGGAAATTCAGCTAAGGCAGAAGGATATCCCTTAACTGTGCCCAGAACAGAGCCCTACTGGGCAAGGGAAAGAACAAACAGGAGAATCTGAGAAAGGGGAGCAGAAAGAGGGTCAACTTGTTTCTCTGCACACCATGCCACAAACTTACCACAAAAATAGGCGTATACAGTCTTGGCAGAGGAACGTCTGGCTGCTAGAATAAGATTGCAGACTTTGGGCGGAAAGGTATAAAGGTGTTAACTGTCATCACTCAATCTCCATGCAAGAAGGCGGAGCATTGACAGATTCGGAAGAGAACTCTCCTGCAGCTGCGACAGAAGATCCTCTCGAAGGGGCAGCCTGATCCGAGGACCAATCGCCATGCTCAAAAGCTCGGGATACCAGACTCTCATTGCTCAATCTGGCGCCACAAAGATGACTTGGGCCCAGTCGCTCCTAATCTTCTTGAGAACTCTGGAGTGGTATGGGCAGAAAGGCATACAGGTGGCCTGAGCCTCTATAAAGACAAAAAGCACCTCCGAGCTGAACTGCTGAGATTGTGCATTCTTGTCAGTGCCAAACAAATCTAACCGAGGCTCTTCCCACTGTTGAAAAAGACACTGCACCACTTAAGGATGGAGACGCCATTTGTGATCCACGTCCGCTCTGGTGTTCAGAGCGCCTGCTAGATGTTGAACCACCAGGGATATGCCCTGCTGTGCCAGCCAGGTCCAGATATGCAGGGTCTCTTGACAAAGGACCCCACCCCACCCTGTTGTTTGTTGCAGTACCACACGACTGTGGTGTTGTCTGTTAACACCTGCACTAGCCTTCCTTTGGAGGGGAGAAAGGCTTTCAATGCCAATCTGATCATGCAGAGCTCCAACAGGTTAATATGGAATCCGGATTATGCTGGAGACCAAGAGTACCCTGATCTTTCTCGCCCAAATGGCCACCAAATCCCAGGAGTGACACATCTGTTACTACTGTCAGATCTGATTAGGGAAGTGAGAGGGGTCTGCCGCGGACCCAATCGCGGTCCACTGCAGATATTTTGCAGTTTCCTCCGAAATCTGGACCATGTCAGAGAGATCACCCTGATGCTGCACTTCCTGGAATTTTAAGTCCCACTGCAGAGCCCGCATATGACAACGGGCATGTGTCACCAGCAGGATGCATGAAGCCACGAGGCTCAGCAGCCTCTGAGCCAGTCTCACTGAAATCCAGGATAGAGGCTGGAACATTGCTTTCATAGCTGAATATCTTATACTCGCCATTTGATGGTATAGGCACTAAACTGCACTGTGCCCAGAACAGTTCCAATGAAAGGGAGTGTCTGAAAGGGAGTCAGGTGTGACTTTGGCACGTTGACAGGGAACCCCAGTGTATGCAGAAGGTCCGCCGTAGTCTGGAGGTGGGAGACAACAGTCTGGGGCGAGCCACCATTCAACAGCCAGTTGCCGAGATGGGGAAATCTGGCACCCCTGGTCTTTGCAGCTGAGCTGCAACCATAGCCATCACCTTGGTGAATATCAGAGGGACACCGGTGAGGCCAAAGTGGAGCACAGCAAACTGAAATTGCTTGTGCCCCACCTTGAGCCACAGGTAATCCTTGTGGGCAGGCAGAACAGGAATATTGAAATATGAGTCCTGCAAGTCCAACACAACCAACACAACCATCCAGTCTCCCGGGTCCAGGGCAGATTGGACCTGAACAAGAGTAGCATTCTGAAGTTCTTTTGAGGAAGAAGGTGATAGGGCATGTCGAGGATAGGAGAAAAGCATCCATCCTTCTTGGGCACCAGGAAGTAGTGTAAATAACAACCATGACCCACTTCTGGCATTGGCACTGTGTCTATGGCTCCTTTGGCCAACTGAGCCCTCACTTCCTCGCAGAGAAGGGATCCTGGTGGAATTGAAGCGCAGCGCAGCCCCACTGGAGGCTCCTTCTTTGCCAAAGAGTAGCAGGCTTTGATGCACAGAACGACTCACCTGGAGATGGTTCGTTTGTGCAATGCCCGACCTTTCTTAGAACCCACGTAACCAACAAAGAGCTGGTCGGCCACCCGGAATGGTTTTGTGCGATCCAAGTAGAAGGAAAGCGCATGTTTTGGAACCAGACGGTGGAGCATCTCTTCTTCTTTTGAAGGATGAGGAGGCGGAAAGAAGGTGGGCAAAAGTGATGGTTTGGCCAATGTGGAAAGAAGTAACCCCCTTGGGAAGAAAGGAAGGTCTAGTTCTAAGGACGACCTTGTCCGGATGGACAGCCAGAAACGGAGGCTTGGAAGAAAGCTTGTAGCTCACTGACCCTGCGTGCAGAGGTGATGCACACCAGAAAGGCAGTTTTCAAAAGTAAGAAGCCTGAGAGGGCAATTATGCAGCAGTTCAAAGGGAGCGCACATAATATAAGCAAGCACCAAGTTCAAGTCCCACTGGGGCATTATGAAGGGAACAGGAGGATAGAGATGAGTAATGCCCTTAAGGAATCTATTTACAACAGGGGACTTGAAAAGTAAAGGCTGATCAGGTCGAAGTCTAAGGAAGGCAGAAATGACAGAGAAGTAGCCTTTGAGAGTGCCCAGAGCAGAGCCCTGCTGGGCCAAAGAAAGAAGGAACAAGAGAACCTTAGAAAGAGGGGCAGAAA